>NC_044401.1:9962500-11295000 GCF_006542625.1 Nomascus leucogenys
AATATGGCACACGAAGAGAAGTCCAGGCAATTATAGGAAGTCTGAAAACTCCCAGTGCAGTCCTCCCAAGGTCTTTTCTCAGTTGCTCATGAAGCATTTCATCTTTGCATTATGACCTTTTCAGATATGTATGGGGTATCTAAGTTCAGCATAGTCCAAATGCAAGTTTACTGAAGGGCCTCTTACACCTTGACTGGTCACTTCACTACAGCCAAGCTGTGTAACAGGTTAAACCAGATGCAAACCATCAATCCATATATACTAAACAGTGTAGACAAGATAACATGGAGTGCCTCCAGGGGAGTTTTGAACTTTAAACTAAAAGACGTGTTCTAAATCACTAGCCATAACATCCCATTCTTATCTTGACCAATGGTCAGTAGCAGACTTCCCGATGTCCCCAGAGATAAGCACAGAGCCTACCAAATCCAGATGTAAGATAACCCTATCCTTGCATAGTATTATTGTCTCCATTTTAAAGATGAGCAAATTAAGACCTTAACTTGTTAAATAGCTAGCCAAGGCCATATAACTGGAAGATGGCAGAACTGGGATTCCTCATAGGAAGAAGTTAAATGACTTCTGAGAGTTGGTGCTAATACTGAACAAGGCTTGATTTAGGAGGACAATCCAGGTTTACAATACCAAGTTCATTGTTTTTGGATAAATTGTCTCTGTCATTCAAGATGGACTTACTTTGAAAATTAGAGAAAATTTCAACATGCAAAAATATAGAGGCATGGGGGAGTATTCAGTGAGTAGAAAGCAACTGCAAATAACTAACCATGACTTAAAGGTAGGGTGGTGTCTGAAGCTCATATAATTTTGGCAGCCCTTTTAAAACAGATAGAATGTAAATTGCATATATAGAATTAAGGATGGAAATGAATATTTAAAGTGAGAAAGAAAATTATAACAAATTACAGATTTAAGTAGCTGGAAAATTCCAAAACCATCACATAATTTAGAAAAAAAAATTTAATATTAACTATCTGACATCTCTCTATATTTTTTCTTATATTCTTTTGGTTACGTACTTTAAAAAGTAGATTTCACTTTTTAAAAGTGTTAGATTTAGAGAGCAGTTAAGACCAAGAATCCCCTATTATTACCATCATACATTTCTCACTTTGTTTGTTAATGGACTAACACTAATACAATATTACTAAGGTTCATAGTTTATTCAGATTTCCTTAGTTTTTTTAAATTTTACTTTAAATTCTGGGATACATGTGCTGAATGTGTATCCCAGAATCCCATGAGTATCATCTAAGCTCATGCATTCAGTATTTGTCCTAATGCTCTCCCTCCCTTTTCCCCCAACCCTCTGACAGGCCCTGGTGTGTGATGTTCCCCTCCCCATGTCCGTGTGTTCTTATTGTTCAACCCCCACTAATGAACGAGAACATGCGGTGTTTCATTTTCTCTTCCTGTGTTAGTTTGCTGAGGATGATGGTTTCCAGCTTCATCCATGTCTCTGCAAAGGACATGAACTCATTCTTTTTTATGGCTGCATAGTATTCCATGGTGTATTTGTGCCACGTTTTGTTCATCCAGTCTATCATTGTTGGGAATTTGGGTTGGTTCCAAGTCTTTGCTATTGTAAATAGTGCTGCAGTAAACATAAATGTGCATGTGTCTTTACATGAGAATGATTTATAATCCTTTGGCTACATACCCAGTAATGGGATTGCTGGGTCAAATGGTATTTCTGGTTCTAGATGCTTGAGGAATTGCAACACTTGCACAATGGTTGAACTAATTTACACTCCCACCAACAGTGTAAAAGCTTTCCTAGTTCTCCACATCCTCTCCAGCATCTGTTGTTTCCTGCCTTTTTAATGATTGCTGTTCTAACTGGCATGAGATGTTATCTCATTGTGGTTTTGATTTGCACTTTTCTAATTACCAGTGATGATGAGCTCTTTTTCATATGCTTTTTGGCCACATAAATGTCTTCTTTAGAGAAGTGTCTGTTCATATCATTTGCCCACGTTTTGATGTAGTTGTTTGCTTTTTTCTAGTAAATTTGTTTATGTTTCTTGTAGATTCTGGATATTAGACATTTATCAGATGGATAGATTGCAAAAATTTTCGCCCATTCTGTAGGTTGCCTGTTCACTCTGATGATAGTTTCTTTTGCTGTGCAGAAGTTCTTTAGTTTAATTAGATCCCATTTGTCAATTTTTGCTTTTGTTTCCATTGCTTTTGGTGTTTCAGTCATGAAGTCTTTGCCCATGCCTACATCCCAAATGGTATTGCCTAGGTTTTCTTCTAGGGTTTTTATGGTGTTAGTCTTAAATTTAAGTCTTTAATCCATCTTGAGTTAATTTTTGTATAAGGTGTAGGGAAGGGGTCCAGTTTCAGTTTTCTGCATATGGCTAACCAGTTTTCCCAGCACCATTTATTAAATAGGAAATCCTTTCCTCATTGCTTTTGTCAGGTTTGCCAAAGATCAGATGGTTGTAGATGTGTGGTGTTATTTCTGAGGTCTCTGTTCTGTTCCATTGGTCTATATATCTGTTTTGGGACCTATATCTTGCTCTTTTAGTTACTGTAGCCTTGTAGGATAGTTTGAAGTCAGGTGGCGTGATGCCTCCAGCTTTGTTCTTTTTTGCTTAGGATTGTCTTGGCTATCAGGGCTCTTTTTTGGTTCCATATGAAATTTAAAGTAGTTTTTTCTAGTTCTGTGAAGAAACTCAATGGTAGCTTGATGGGAATAGCATTGAATTAATAAATTACTTTGGGCAGTATGGCCATTTTCACGATATTGTTTCTTTCTATCAATGAGTATAAATATTTTTTGCATTTGTTTGTGTCCTCTCTTATTTCCTTGTGTAGTGGTTTGTAGTTCTCCTTGAAGAGGTCCTTCACGTCCTTTGTAAGTTGTACTCGTAGGTATTTTATTCTCTTTGTAGCTATTGTGAATAGGAGTTCACTCATAATTTGGCTCTCTCCTTGTCTATTATTGGTGTATAGGAATATTTGTGAATTTTACACATTGATTTTGTATCCTTAGACTTTGCCGAAGTTGCTTACCAGCAAAAGGAGTTTTGGGGCTAAGGCAATGGAGTTTTCTAAATATACAATCATGTCATCTGCAAACAGACAATTTGACTTCCTCTCTTCCTATTTGAATACGCTTTATTTCTTTCTCTCACTTGATTGCCTGGCTAGAACTTCCAACACTAGGTTGAATAGGAGTGGTGAGAGAGTGCCTCCTTGTCTTATGCTGGTTTTCAATGGGAATGCCACTGAAGTGGCACCTACAGCCGTCCTTTCCCCCTGGTGCTCTGTCTCAGGGAGATAGATGGGAGTTTTATCTATAAGTCCCTGACTGGGGCTGCTGCCTTTCTTTTGGAAATGCGCTGCCAATAAAGAGGAATCTGGAGTGGCAGTCTGGCCACAGCCACTTTTCTGTGCTGTGTTGAGTTCTGCCCAGTCTGAGCTTCCTGGTCTCCTTAGCACTGTCGGGAAACCCGCGTACTCAAGCCTCAATAATGATGGATGCCCCTCTCCCTACCAAGCTCAATCATCCCCAGTAGACTTCAGACTGCTGGCTGTCAGTGAGAATTTCAAGCCCATGGTTCTTAGCTGGCTGGGCTCCATGGGAGTGGGACGAGCTGAGCGAGACTACTTGGCTCCCTGGCTTCCGCCCCCTTTCCAGGTGAGTGTATGGTTCTCTCTCACTGGGGTTCCAGGCACCACTCATTTGGAAATGCAGAAATCATCCGCCTTCTGCGTTGGTCTCCCTGGGAATTGCAGACCACAGCTGTTGCTATTCTGCCATCTTGCCAGATCCCCCCAGTTATTATTTTTAATAGTTTTGTCTTTTAGTCACTATACTTTAGTTATAAATTACTTAATTAATTTGTTTATTTGTTTATTTATTTAAAGTTCTGGGGTACATATGCAGGTTTGTAATTAGGTAAACACCTGCCATGGTGGTTTGCTGCACCTATCTACTCATCCCCTAGGTATTTTAAATTTATTTTCATAGGTTACTGGGGAATAGGTGGTGTTTGGTTGCATGGGTAAGTTCTTTAGTGGTGATTTGTGAGATTTAATGCGTCCGTCACCCAAGCAGTATACACTGCACCCTATTTGTAGTCTTCTAACCCTCACCCTTTTCCACCCTTTACCCTTTAGTCCCCAAAGTCCATTGTGTCATTCTTATGCATTTGCATGCTCATAGCTTAGCTCCCATTTATGAGTGAGAACATATGGTATTTGGTTTTCCATTCCTGAGTTACTTCACTTAGAATAGCAATCTCCAATCTCATTCAGGTTGCTGTGAAAGCCATTAATTCATTCCTTTTTATGGTTGAGTAGTATTCCATCAAATATATATACATATATCACAGTTTATCTACTCACTGATTGATGGGCATTTGGTTTGGTTCCACATGTTTTGCAATTGTGAATGTGCTGCTATAAACATGCATGTGCAAGTATCTTTTTCATATAATAACTTACTTTCTTCTGGGTAGATACACAGGAGTGGGATTGCTGGATCAAATGGTAGATCTAATTTTAGTTATTTAAGGAATATTCACAATGTTTTCCATAGTGGCTGTACTAGTTTACATTCCCACCAGCGATGTAGAAATGTTCACTCTTCACTGCATCCACACCAACATCAAGTGTTTTTTGCTTTTTTGATTATGGCATTCTTCTGGGAGTAAGGTGGTATCACATTGTGGTTTTGATTTGCATTTCTCTGATCATTAGTGATGTTGAGCATTTTTTTTCATGTGTGTTGGCGATTTGCATACTTTCTTTTGATAATGATCTATTCACATCCTTAGCCTATTTTTGATAGGATTGTTTGGCTTTTTCTTGCGGATCTGTTTGAGTTCATTGTAGATTCTGGATTAGTCTTTTGTCAGACATATAGATTGTGAAGATTTTCTCCACTCTGTGGGCTGTCTGTCTACTCTGCTAACTGTTCCTTTTGCCATGCAAAAAGTCTTTAGTTTAATTAAGTCCCAGCTATTTACCTTTGTTTTTATTGCTTTTGCTTTTGGGATACCGGTCATGAAATCCTTGCCTAAGCCAATGTCTAGAAAGATTTTTCCAATGTTATCTTCTGGAATTTTTATAGCTTCAGGTCTTAGATTTACATCCTTAATCCATCTTGGGTTGATTTTTGTATAAGGTAAGAGATGAGAATTCAGTTTTATTCCCCTCCATGTGGCTAGCCAATTATTTCAGCACCATTTGTTGAAAGGATGTTCTTTCCCCACTTTATGTTTTTGTTTGCTTTGTTGAAAATCAATTGGCTGTAAGTAACTGGGTTTATTTTTTGGTTCTCTATTCTGTTCCATTGGTCTGTGTGACTGTTTTTGCACCATCACCATGCTGTTTTGTTGACTATGACCTTACAGTATAGTTTGAAATCAGGCAATGTTATGCCGCCAAATTTGTTCTTTTTGTTTAGTCTTGCTTTGGCTATGCAGGCCATTTTTTGGTTCCATATGACTTTTAGGATTGTTTTTTCTAATTCTGTGAAAAATGATGGTGGTATTTTGATGGGAATTGCATGGAATTTGTAGATTGCTTTTGGCAGTATGGTCATTTTCACAATATTGATTCTACTCATCCATGAGCATGGGATGTGTTTTCATTTGTTTGTGTTTTCTATGATTTCTTTCAGCAGTGTTTTGTAGGTTTCCTTGTAGAGGTCTGCTGGCTCCTTGATTAGGTATATTCCTAAGTATTTTATTATTTTTGCAGTTATAGTAAAAGGGGTTGAGTTCTTCATTTGATTCTCATCTTGGTTACTTTGGTGTATAGAAGAGACACTGACTTATGTACATTAATTTTGTATCTGGAAACTTTGCTGAATTCTTTTATCAGTTCTAGGAGCTTTCTGTAGGAGTCTTTAGGGTTTTCAAGCTAAACAATTATATCGTCAGCAAACAGTGACAATTTGATGCCCTCTTTATCAATGTGGATGCCCTTTATTTCTTTCTCTTGTCTGATTGCTCTGGCTAGGGCTTCCACTACTATGTTGAAGAGAAGTGGTGAGAGTGGACATCCTTGTCTTGTTCCAGTTCTCAGAGGGAATGCTTTCAACTTTTCCCCATTCAGTATTATGTTCACTGTGGGTTTGTTATAGATGGCTTTCATTACATTAAGGTATGTCTCTTCTATGCTGATTTTGCTGAGAGTTTTAATCATAAACGGATGCTGGGTTTTGTTGCATGCTTTTTCTGCATTTATTGAGATTATTATGTGATTTTTGTTTGTAATTCTGTTTATGTAGCATATCATATTTATTGACTTGTGTCTGTTAAATCATCCCTGCATCCCTAGTATGAAACCCACTTGATCATGGTGAATTATCTTATTGATATGTTGTCGGATTCAGTTTCCTCTTTCTCTATCTTGTGGAATAGCATCAATAGGATTGGTACCAATTCTTCTTTGAATGTCTGGTAGAATTCAGTTGTGAATCCTTCTGGCCCTGGACATTTTTCATTGGTAATTTTTAAATTACCATTTTAATCTCACTGCTTGTTATTGGTCTCTTCAGGGTATCTAATTCTTCCTGATTTAAGCTAGGAGGGTTGTACCTTTCCAGGAATTTATCTATCTCTTGTAGGTTTTCTAGTTTATGTAAGTAAAGGTGTTCATAGTAGCCTTGAATGATCTTTTGTATTTCTGTGACATCAGTTGTAATATCTCCCATTTGGTTTCTTATTGAGCTTATTTAGATTTTCTGTCTTCTTTTCTTAGTTAATCTTGCTAATAGTTTAGAAATTTTATTTATCTTTTCAAATAACCAGGTTTATGTTTCATTTTGTTGTTATTGTTGTTGTTGTTTCCATTTCATTTAGTTCTGCTCTGACCTTGGTTATTTTCTTTCTTCTGCTTGGTTTGGGTTTGGTTTGTTTTTGTTTCTGTAGTTCTTTGAGGTATGACCTTAAATTGTCTGTTTGTGCTCTTTCCAACTTCTTTATATAGGTGTTTAGGGCTGTGAACTTTCCTTTTAGGATAACCTTTGCTGTATCCCAGAGGTTTTGCTAGGTTGTGTCACTATTGTTATTCAGTTCAAATACGTTTTTAAATTTTTAACTCAATGATCATTCAGGAGCAGGTTATTTGATTTCCATGTATTTGCATGGTTTTGAAGGTTCTTTTTGGAGTTAATTTCCAGTTTTATTCCACTGTGATCTAACAAAGTGCTTGATATAATTTCAATTTTTTAAAATTTTTTGAGGCTTATTTTGTTGCCTATAATATGATCTATCTTGGAGAAAGTTCCATGTGCTATTGAATAAAATGTATGTTCTGTGGTTGTTGGATGGAATATTCTGTATATATCTGTTAAGTCCATTTGTTTCAGGGTATAGTTTAAATCTGTTGTTTCTTTGTTGACTTTCAGTCTTGATGACCTGTCTAGTGCTGTCAGTGGAGTATTGAAGTCCCCCACTATTATTGTGTTGCTCTCTATCTTATTTCTTAGTTCTAGTAGTAATTGTTTTTTAAATCTGAGAGCTCCAGTGTTATGCACATATATGTTTAGAACTGTGATATTTTCCTGTTGGACAAGGCTTTTTATCATTATATACTGTCCCTCTTTGTCTTTTTTAAATGCTGTTGCTTTAAAGGTTGTTTTGTCTGTTGTAAGTATAGCTACTCCTGCTTGCTTTTGGTGTCCATTTGCATGGAATGTCTTTTTCCACCCCTTTACCTTAAGTTTATGTGAGTCTTTATGTGTTAGCTGAGTCTCTTGAAGGCAGCAGATAACTGGTTGGTGAATTCTTATCCATTTTACAATTCTGTATATTTTAAGCGGAGCATTCAGGACATTTACAATCAATGTTAGTACTGAGATATGAGGTACCATTTCATTCATTTGTTGCCTGTATACCTTCACTATTTGTTGCCTGTATACCTTGGTTTTTTGTTTTGGTTTTTTAAATTGTGTTGTTTTATATGTCCTGTGAGATTTATGTTTTAAAGAGACTCTGTTTTGATGTGTTTCCAGGAATTGTTTCAAGAGTTAGAGCTGCTTGTAGCAGTTCTTGAAGTGCATGTTTGGTAGGGGCGAACTCTCTCAGGATTTGTTTGTATGAAAAAGACTGTATCTTTCCTTCGTATATGAAGCTTAGTTTTGCTGGATACAAAATTATTCACTGATAATTGTTTTGTTTGAGGAGGCTGAAGATAGGGCTTCAATCTCTTGTAACTTGTTGCTTTCTGCTGAGAAATCTCCTGTTAATCTGATAGGTTTTCTTTTATAGGTTACCTGGTGCTTTAGTCTCACAGCTCCTAAGATTCTCCCCTTTGTCTCAGCTTTAGATAACCTGATGACAGTGTGCCTAGGTGATGATCTTTCTGTGATGACTTTCCCAGTTGTTCTTTGTGCTTCTTGTATTTGGATGTCTAGGTCTCTAGCAAGGCTAGGGAAGTTTTTCTCAATAATTTCCCCAAATAAATTTTTCAAACTGTTAGATTTCTCTTCTTCCACAGGAACACTTACTATTATTATTATTCTTAGGTTTGGTCTTTAAATATAATCCCAGATTTCTTGGAGGCTTTGCTCATATTTTCATATTCTTTTTTCTTTATCTCTGTTGGATTGGGTTAATTTGAAGACCTTGTTTTCAAGCTCTGAATTTCTTTCTTCTGCTTGTTTGATTCTATTGCTGAGACTTATGGTCACAGTGCACAATAAGTGTTTAGCTAAGATAGAAAAAGCATCAAATTTGTGGGGTGTAAGACATGAACAGAAATGATGGCAGCTGGGTTCAATACTATGCATGATAGTTTAAGGTATCCATGGGGCTCTTGAAACATATCACCCACACGTAAGTGGGGACTACTGTATAAAAAACATTTAAATTTCAATGATAATAATAAAATGGAGAAAATATTCAAGTAGTCATGCATCAAAATGATATGTGAACTGCAAGTAAGCACACGAACAGATGCTTAACATCATGAGTCTTTAGCGACATGAAATTTAAAGCAATCATAGACTGTGAAGGGCCTGGGACTTTACTTGCATGCCAATAATCTAGCCTATTACTGTTTCATGGATCTTGGCAGAAGATGTAAGATTGAGTAGATACAAAGAATTGTATTTATCAAGGCACAGGAAGTAGCAGAAATATAACATTTGTTCAGTTCACCTTTTCCTGCAAGTCCCACAAGGTGGTGAGAAAGGGATATGGCGGATACTGCCTATGCAATTTGTCTGTTTGAAGCAAAACTGAGGAACTCTGAACTTAGAAAACTTAAATACTTTATACTGGACCGTAAGCATGACTGACCAGGGAGGCCTTCTCTGTCTTCCAAGACTGTTTGCTATAAAAAAAAAAAAAAAAAAAGAGGCCAGAATAAAAGGGCACTCAGCGCCTCTGCTCAAAAGATGTTCAGAAATGCAAAAGATCCATGCAGAATTGCCTCCAGAAAATAAAACAAAACAGAAATATATAATGTTATCAGCTGAATTTCATCTCACTCCCCCCAATTCATATGTTAAAACCCTCATCATATACCTCAGTCACATACTTCACAGAGCTCACGTACCTCAGAATATAATTAGGCTTGGAGATATGGCCTTTAAAGAGGTGATTAAGGTTAACAAGGCCATTCTGGTAGACCTTAATCCATTCCACTTAAACCTATTCTGGTAGGCCTTCATCCAATCCACTATTTATAAGAGGAGATTGGGACATAGAGACAGCAGGAGCACATGTGCACAGGGGGACAACTTTGTGAATAGCCAGAGGGAAAGCAGCCATCTGTTAGCCAAAGAATGGGGCCTCAGAAGAAACAACCTCCCAACACCTTAATCTTGAACTTTCAGCCTCTATAACTGTGAAAAAACAAATTTCCATTGTTTAAATCACCTAGTCTATAATACTGTGTTATAACAGTCCTAGCAAATAATTACAGTTACTGTTACAAACCTATCAGAATGGCTAAAATTAAGGAGTGTAGTCTGGTGTGGAGTTGGCTGCTAATGAAGAGTAGAAAGAGATTTGAAGAGCTGCTGGGCTGAAGAGTGAAATAAGGAGTCAGCTGGCAATAAAAGAAAGGATTGCCTGGCAATTTTTAGGGCTCTACTGAGAGAGCAAGGAAAAATTTGGGGGCCATCAGTGGGGCCGTAATTTTCTGTTAAAATAAAGTTCTGCTATAAACTATTTGATCAGCTGTAAAACTCTCATTTTTCCCGTATTTCCTGCTTTTTTTCTAGTCTAGTTGAATGTCAATTGCATCATACCAACAAATGAATCAAAAAGAGAATGTTAGTTTATTTCAACCCAAGTATGTCAGGGCTCACTTGCAATAAAAGAGTCTCTTATGATAGAACATTCTCTGAAATCACCACTAAAGATCAGTATGAAGGATTGATGTGTGATTTGAGCCATCAACACTCAATACCAAGAGTAAATGGATGTTTGGATTATCCATGGCCAAAAATTGTCAAAATTATTATGGCAGAGAGTAGGGGGACAGAACCTCAGGAGCTAGTGCGTGTAGATTTGAAATGTGAGCCACAGAGTCCAGGCCAGACTGAGACACACACTTAGTTAGAAGTGACTAAAGACAAAATGGAAGTGCCCAGAAATTCAGAGGTTTTGTGGGAAAGGCACAAGGGAAGAGAAGGGAAGGAAAGAAAGAACAGGAAAAGTGGAGAAAAGCTAATATTTAATGTATACTTATTCTGATATGCAACAGTATCACTATTTTATAAGTGGAAGAAATGGAGATGTAGAGAGGTTGGATAACTTATGAACAATCAGAGAAGTATGAGGCCACCATTCAAACTTAGGTCTAATAATGCAGTTCATTCCCTTTTCACTACTCTCCAGTAACTGTTAAGGTAAAGAGCAATGGGAGTGAGAAAGGAGAGACAGAAAGTCAATTAAAGAGAAGCTTGAAGTCTAAGTTACACAAGTTGATGCATGGAGGCCTGAAGATAAATTTCAAGGTGTGGCTACCCTTGCATTTGTTAGAATAGAGTGAAGATGAGCTAATAGTATGAGAAATGATAAAGACCTGGACCCTTGTACATGTGACCATAGCATAGGTTTGGAGATTTTAGGTAGTGTAGAGAACTGGAAGACAGCAATTGAGAGACTGAGAGTGTGTGTGTTCAAATACTTATTTCTCATAGCTGCTGCCTCAAACTAGACAAAATGATTTATACCAAGATTCTATGTTCTTTCTCCTTATCTGATTCTATGAAAGACAAAAAAACAAAAAAAAAGCGTGAGGGTAGGAATGTCATGTTTTGTTTTGAGAAGTTTTTCCTTTAAATAAATGCATAATATATAAGTCACATGTTTCACTGTTTCTGTGAGAAGGTACATAGAACTCAAGAGTACAAAGATACTATGTTTCTCAGTCCATTTGCTATTTCGATTTGTAATAAAAGATTCATTTGCTCTTGGATTCTGTTCTCTGATCCTGACCACAGCCATGATTTCACTCTGCAGTGAGAAGTACTGACTATGAAATATTAGTCAATTAAGTCAAGAAACCTCTGGCTTGGTATCAAGGAAAGTACAGTTTCCCAGTTCATCCGACAAACCTGCTGTTTTGTTCATCAAGCAAAATAGGAAAATATTGCTTCATCTTCATTAAACTCTGTGGGCAGAGAGGGTGTGTTTCTCGTGTTTCTGAGCATCTGAGAGGTAACAAGGGCTCTGTGCAATTCGTGTTTTAAGATCTCCTGGATCCTTCAAAAGCCCCATTGCTACTGGTTCCTGAAACAAGGCTGTCATAAAACTCAAGGTATTCAAGAAAAATGAAAATACTGTGACTCACACTGTCTGTGCTGCCTAAGTTACTGAAATTGCACAGTCTATTTATGCTAATAAAAATCCCTGAAAATCCATTTGCATAGTATGCACCCAGAAGTCTTTAAAATAGATAGAGAAAAACTGTCAAATAGTTGCTATACATAGATACTCTATTGTTTAATTATTTAGATGACTCTATTTGATTATAATTCAAAGGGATCATCTTCCACAAGCGCAATTTTTAAGATAGAAAGGGACTTTTAGTTTAATAAGGTCCAAAAATAAAATTTATTCAATTTTTCTCATGTCTTATCTAATTAGCTGAGTATCTGGAACTGACACATGAAGAATATTAACTATTTTTGCATGCTTTGATTTCTAAATAATATTTAAGTGCCCACTCTGTGCCAGGTAATTTGTATGTGTTATTTTATCCTTCCAACAACCTTATGGAGTAGGTATTACTGTAGGCACCATTTTAAATCTGAGAGTGCTGAAGTCTGGGGGGTGGTGATAAATAACTTGTTCACACAGTAAGTGGTAGAGCTAGGATTTATGTCTACCCGAAAAGAGCACAAATTAAAATTCAAACATAAACTTGGTGTATCTCCTACATTGCATATCTTTTCTAATAACAATATTTAATATAATAACATTTGAATATAAAGTATTTAATAATTACAGTGATTCTATGATGTGGATGCTGCATTTGACAAATGCAGAGGACTCCCATTGGTAATCAGTGACAGAGCTAGAACTGAACTCAGATCTAAATTATATTTCATAACCACTATCCTACCTTTTTAGTTTCAACTTGACTGTTATCAAAGTCATCTATGTAAGTGAGGCAGAAGAATCACTTGAACCCGGGAGGCAGAGGTTGCAGTGAGCTGAGATCGTGCCACTGCACTCCAGCCTGGGTGACAGGTGAGACTCTGTCTCAAAAAAAAAAAAGACCATGGGTTCTGAAACCTTACTTGTAGTTCGTTGTATATCAAAGATTTAATACACATACAGTGTTCAATACAAGGCCTGAAATATAAGAAGTGCACAATAAACTTAGGTATTATTAATCTATAACATAGGTGTTAATCTATAACAGTGTTTCCAAGATGTAGAGATGTCAAAGAGAGCAGAAATCTAAACAGAGGCACTGATGCTGCTTCCAGGACCCTTGCCCATAACTCCGTGGTGTGTTCCATGTTCTGAGGCATTGGATTAATATACAATTAGTTCCTATAGGTAGATGTGTATATATGCATGGGTATGTGTATGTGTATGTGTGTGTGTGTGTGTGTGTGTTTCATCATTGGGTCTTTCTTTGAGGTTCTTTCAGTCTAAATGACTTTGTTTTTTAATCCCATCTGCTTGTTTCACCCAACATAGCCTCCTTCTTTCTCTTTTTACTTATTCTAGTTAATTTTTTTAAATCATTAACCAAATCCTAATATAGGCGACAAAAGTAGGGAGAAACATTTATGAAAACCAAAGGCATGTTTCTCAGCAATGTTGCTTGCCATCCAGTGCTAATGTAGAAAGCATGTTAATTCTGATAGCTTAGTGGATGACAGCAAACTTGTGTGGCTCTGTCCTTCATGCCAAATCTAACCCTCTGAAACATCATGGCCAGGGTCAATGCTTGGAATCATCCTAAGGTTCTAGAACACATTAATATGTTAGGTAATTCCCTTTCGCAAGGTATGAGTCAGACCCATCTCTGCTATGTAGTAAACAGAAGAATCAGGTGTCCCACACTTGACTTTTAACCTATGATGTTTTTTAGAGAATTTTCCTTTTGAAAGAGAAGTTTCCTTTTGAAATCAACCCTAATTTTCCAAAGAATCCTGGTCTGTGTCTCATGATGAAGAAACTACAAAGAAATCATACTCTTCATAGTCATTCTTATTTATTCTTGTTTTGTTTTCAGTTAAGGCTTTGCACATTATTCAACCATTAATCCTCTCAGGATCTATAGGTTGATTACCCATATGTTGCATTTCCAGGGTCTACTGAGTCAAATATTTTGCAGAAAAGGTGACTGGGAGCCCAACCTTCCAGAGTAGGAGGAAATAAATATATGTCAGTTTGCTCCAGACTCCAGGTCTTTTCACCTCTTATTTGAAGAGAACTGCCTTTAAGTGGTCAGCTGTGAAAATTTAACACAGTTGTGAGGTCTTCTAGGAATTTAGCTGCACTGGGCTCTAGGAAAAAATGAAGAAAACAGGGGTAGTACGATTACATCTAGAAGACACTGGCATGACCATTAACATATGATGACCAGAAATAGTGCCTTTCTTAGCACTTCTGTCCTATATCATGAACAGATGAAGTCATTCTTAGTTTGAACTGCCATCATCAATATACAAGGCAGTCCAATGAGAAGTGGTCACAGAACAGAAGGACAGATGGCAGGAGCTAGTGGCCATCAGCTTAGTGACAGTCATAGTTTCTGATCATCTGCCCATTGAGAGAAGAAACACAACCAGAAATCAGAGACAGTGTCTAGCCTTCCACCACCAAATACATCACCAGTGATGGTGATAGGAACTAAGCAGTACAGACCCTAGCAGAGCCTGGGCTTCTGGGTAGGGCTTTGGATGTGGCAGAAATCCAGGGCACGTCCTACATACAGAGACTAGTCCAATAAACAGTGGCATATACCAGGTATACCTTATTCTTGGCCTATTGGGGGTGGGTGCAGCAAAGCCAAAGCTAAATCACACCAGCTAATAGTTTGAACCTACTAATTACAGTGTATCTAAAACTTTAATGTGCATATACATTGCCTGATGAGCCTCTTAAAATACAGATTCTGATTGTGGGAAGATGTGAGTCTGGGTTTATATTCTGCCTTTCTAACAAACCCCCAGAAGATGATACTGCTGGGCTGAGGACCATAATTTTCCACTGGAAAAGAAAAATACTGCTGGCCTTGTTTGAAATTCACCAAGAAATATGAGTGAAAGCTAGAGGTGAGGAAGGTAAGTGCAGACTAGAAAAAATTAGTACCTTGACTTCAGAGAGGCTGGGGAATGCAAAGTGACTTATAGTTAGTGACTGTGCTTTCAGTGTCAGTAAGGGGCTTACAGAGTCCCAGGAAGTGAAGCCTGGGACTATGGGGTCATGGTACCCTAGTACAAGCATTCTCTGATCCCTTTGGGCAACGATAGTCTCAAGGAAAGGAGACAACAGAAGGCTGCTCTCCTGGGACTCCTTGACCAACAGATTTCCTCTGAAGTGATGTGTTCTCCATCGTGACAGAGGCAATAACAAAGGACAAGTATTGGCAGCACCTTTTCTGATAAGCCCATCTCTGTTCTGTTCATATCTCAGTTATATCATTTATCCTCTCCTGATGGGATAGCCAAGTACAGAGTTGGAGGTATACTGTTCATTTATTGTAGAAGCTATCTGAAGCTCAGGAAAGAGAAAAAAATCCTCTCATCCATGAAAAACCAGTGATCTATCTCATTGTTGCAAGAGAAAACTGACCTCAGAGTAGTGAAAAATAACTTCAATGACAGTCTTTTTCTCCCCTAAAAATAGCAGTTTCCTCTCCCATATCAGCCAACTGTCCATATTCTGCCAAACATATCAGAAGATGCCAGTACCAAGCTCCTACCAACCTAAGAAGTAAATTAATAATCCAAGAATAAAGATAAGTTAGAAACTTGAACAAATTGAGGCTCATGTTTTGAAACTGAGCACAGTCCAAGTGGTTTTATTGTAGCTAATCTGAGTTCTAGTCCAGAGCACAGAAATTATGATTCTGGTCCTCTGAGCACTAGTAGCCATTAACCTCATAAAATAAATGTTTGGTAACTTCCAGAAATTTTCCAGTTATGAAGTCTGATATTATGCACCAGGAATCTTTGTACTCCCAGCCACAGTGGAGGATATTCAAAAGAACAATGTATAGACTTTCCATGTCAGTTTACAACATGCTTCATCTCCTACTATCTCCAAAAATGACAGCTTGATTATAATGTAATTATCTTTTGTCATGAAGCTGGTGCATAATTTTATTTCCAGATGGGTTTATGTTGCTTATATTTAAACTCATTACTGAAAAAGCAGTCATGGAGCAAAATATAAATAAATAATCTAAAGGCAGACCACTATAAATTCCTTTAAAGAGGAGAATCTAAGTTGAGGACTATGGGGAAAGCACTCCCTTCTGTCTTATGTCATGCATATTCCGCTGTTTGAAAGTTAAATATCTCTCTTTTAAGAGGACAGAGGCAGTTCTGAGTCAGTGGAGATGTTTCTATGGAAATGAAGAAATATGCAAATGCTGCTATAAAGAGCATGAAAGCATTCCTGCAACAGATATTTTGACCAGAATGGGGTTGGGGGGACCACAATAAACAGAAAGGAGACATGGATAAGCTGGTGTCAAGTCCCACTGGACAGCATGCAGCTAAGACACCATGTTATATAAATGAATGGGAAAAAATCATCATAGTCATAATCCCACAAATAGTATTCTTCATGCTTGTGGAGGAAGAGTTTATTTCCTATTCTGCTCCTACAGAGTCTTCAGTAGATTTAGTTCTGTTGATTTCCATTTTTACTGAAATTGATAGTATTTGCTTAAATTTTAAGTTCTGAAATATTCTATAATTTGATTTAGCAAGTCATAATGTTAAGAGATTCTTGAATTAGGTCCTCCCTGTCCAATCACATGGCCTTCAGAGGGTACTTGATAAGGTTGACTTATTCATTTACCACACAACTCTTAAGTACCATGTGCTAGGCACTGTGATAAAAACAATGCAACTGGGGTTATCGGGAGGATGCGTGCAGGTTGTAATAAGAACCCTGATAAGAAAGCATTTTAACTTTGGAAAATGCCTCATGGTGATGGTGATGTTTGACTTGAGTTTTGAAGAAAGTAGCCAGGTGGATTAGCATGTGGATACTGATATCTCTAAAAGGAAGAGGAAGGACAAATCAGGAGAGGTGATGCTTAGTGTATATGTGTGTAAACGCTGGCCAGTGTAGGGATGGATCATCTCTCTGAGTTAGACTTATTTTTGTTTTGTTTTGTATTGTTTTTATAATAAGCTATGAGGCAGACCTTTTAGGTTATCAAGAGAGCTAGAGACCAGTCTGGTGTTATTCTATTCCCTATTCATCATGACTCTGAGTAATGTTACCTTACATTCACATATTCACTTTGGTTCCAGCCTTTTTTTTTTTCAATATACTTCTCGCTTAGATATTGGAGCAGATTTAGACCTCTAACCTTTGTATAAAGTAGTTACAGAGTTTTCTCAAAACAAGACATGTGCTTCAAAGGGAGAGAGTACATCGACCATTGGTATAGCCTCTCTGAAGGCAGTACGATTTGTGGTGATGACACTAACAGTAAACCCATCATCTCATAAATAGGCAGAGTAGTCAGATTTTTCTTTTTTCCTATACTAGCAACATTGAAACACAAGTTTTCATTAAGAAAATATTACATGTTCTATTTGCTACAATGCTGTGGGATGCACATTGTTTAGAAAGGTGCACATAGATCTTAATGGGACTTAAGTCATAGTTTGTTTTTCCATTCCTCTCAAAACATAGAAAAAGAATGAATGTTATGGTATTAAGGAGGCTATTCAGCCTATAAAGGGAAACTAGACCCAGAGTCTCTGGAGATAGGTACAGTCCTCTCCTTCTGTATTAGTCTGTTCTCACACTGCTATAACAAAATGTCTGAGACCTGGTAATTTATGAAGAAAAGAGGTCTAATTGGCTCACAGTTCCATAGGCTGTATAGGAAGCATGGCTGGGGAGGCTTTAGGAAACTTGCAATCATGGTAGAAGGTGAAGGGGAAGCAGGCATGTCTTTACCTGGCCAGCAGAGGAGAAAAAAGAGAGATGGGGAGGTGCCACATACTTTTAAACAACCAGATCTCATAAGAACTCTATCATGAGAACAGCACCAAAGGGTGAAACCCACGCCTATGATCCAATCACTTACCATCAAGCCCCACCTCCAACATTGGGAATTACAATTCAACATGAGATTTGTGCAGGGACATAAATCCAAACCATATCATTCTGCTCCTGGACCTTCCCAAATCACATGTCCTTCTTATATTGCAATATACAATCATCCCTTCTCAATAGTTCCCAAAGTTTTAACTCATTTCAACATTAACCCAAAAGTTCATAGCCAAAAGCCTCATCTGAGACTAGGCTAGTCTCTTCCACCTATGAGCCTGTAAACTTAAAAATAAGACAGTTACATCCAAGATACAATAAGGGTATAAGTACAGTCCCCATGCCAGTCTGAAAACCAGCAGGACAGTCATTAAATCTTAAAACTCCAAAATAATCTCCTTTGACTCCATATCTCACAATCAGGACATACTGGTGCAAGGGGTGGGTTCCCAAGGCCTTGGGCAGCTGTGCCCCAGGGTCTCTGCAGGGCTCAGTACCTGTGGCTGCTTTTATGGCTGGCATTGAGTGTCTGTGGCTTTTCCAAGTGCATGGTGCAAGCTGTTGGTGGATCTACCATTCTGGGGTCCAGAGGGTAGTGGCCTTCCCACAGCTCTGCTAAGCAGTGCTCCAGTGGGGACTCTGTGTGGGGGCTCCAACCCCACATTTCTCCTCTGCATGGCTCTTGTAGAGGTTCTCCATGAGAACTTTGCTCCTGCAGCAGACTTCTGCCTGGACAGCCAGGCTCCTCCATTATCTTCTGAAATCTAGGTGGAGGCTCCCAAACCTCAACTCTTGTACCCTGTGCACCCACAGGCTTAATACCACATGAAAGTTACCAAGGCTTTTGGTTTGCACCCTCTAAAGCAATGGCCCAAGCTCTACCATTTAGCCATGGCTGGTGCTGGAGTGGCCACAATGCCAGGACCAGTGTCCCAATGCTGCACAGAGCAGTGTGGTCCTGGGTCTGGCCCATGAAACTATTCTTTCCTTCTAGGCCTCCAGGGTTGTGGTGGGAAGGGTGCTACCACAGAGGTCTCCAAAATGCCTCCAAGGCCTTTTTCCAACTGTCTTGGCTTTAGGACTTGCCTTCCTTTTAGTTATGCAAATTTCAACAGCCTACAGCCAGCTTCAATTGCTCCTTTGAAAATGGGCTTTTCTTTTCTACCATGTACCCGAGCTGCAAATTTTCCTAACTTTTATGCTCTGCTTCCTTTTTCAATATAAGTTCCAGTTTAAGGTTATTTCATTGCTCATGACTACTGACATTAGGCTGCTAGAAGCAGCCAGGCCATTCCTTGAATGCTTTGCTGCTTAAAAATTTCTTCCGCCAAATACCCTGAATCATCACTCTCAAGTTCAAAGTTCCACAGATCTATAGAGCAGGAGCACAATGTGACCAACTTTTTTGCTAAAGATTAACAAAAATGACCTTTGCTCCAGTTCCCAATATGTTTCTCATCTCTATCTGAGACCTCCTCAGTCTGGACTTCACTGTTTATGTCACTATCAGCATTTTGGTTACAATCATTCAACAAGTTTCTAGGCAGTTCCAAACTTTCCCTCATCTTCCTGTCTTCTTCTGAGCCCTCCAAACTGTTCTAACCTGTGCCCATTACCCAGTTCCAAAGCTGCTTTTAGATTTTCAGGTATATTTTTAGAAATGTCCCACTCCTGGTACCAATTTTCTGTAGTAGTTTTTTCTTGCACTGCTATAAAGAAATGCCTGAGACTGGGTGATTTATAAAGAAAAGGGGTTTAATTCACTCATGGTTCCACAGGCTGTACAGGAAGCATGTCTGGGGAGGCTTCGGGAAACTTACAATCATGGAAGAAGGTGAAGGAGAAGCAGGCACATCTTCACATGGCCAGCACAGAAGAAAGAGAGAGAGGGGAAGTTGCCACACACTTTTAAACAACCAAATATTGTGAGAACTCTGTTGTGAGAACAGCACCAAAGGGGGAAATTCATCCCCATGATCCAATCACCTCCCACCAGGCCCCACCTCCAACACTGAGGATTATAATTCAACGTGAGATTTGGGCAGGGACACAAAGCCAAAGCACATCACGTTGTCATGGTGCAGTATGAATAGGGAGGCCAGTGAATATGGAGCTCTGACTTATAAAATTACAAAACATATACACTTGAACAATATTTGGGAAAGAAGCTAGGCTACATGAGAATATAGACAACTGAAGAAGAGAAATTATCCTATTGTAGTAAACAAGGAAGGTCATATATACATTGAGACAAACACTAGAATAATTGGTGTAGACCTTCCCTAAGCCGGCCTAAAGGGTTTCATTATATAGACATAATTTGTCCACACAGGTGTGAATTATTGTATAAACAAAGTATAATGGAGCATCTCCAGCAAAATAGAGTGTAAAATAAATCTGTCTCTAGTAATTGGGCAATCTATTCAGTTCACTGTTATTCTGAACAATAGAAGCCTCAGAGAAACTCCTTCTGGCACTCCAAGTTCAGAAAAATGAATCTAATGTAATTGGAGGGCTCCATAGGGTAAGGCACTGACCTTTGAACATTTTTAGCAGAAGGACTTGGAAGACTATAACGTGGAAAGATAGATTTTCTCCTTAAATCTAAATAACTTTCAGGTGGTTACACCAACGTGCTCTGAGACTATCTAAGATTAAATGACATTTCTGAAGCCAGGAAACATGGTGCACAAGAAAGAGACACTGTAGGAAGCAGGACTTCCACTGAGCTGCAACTACTCAACAACCTAATGTAGAGGACTGAGTAGAAACCACCATGGGAATTAAAAAAATTGCTTTCATATGTTTAGGAAAATGAAACTCATGTTAACGAGTTATGGTATAGAATTTTCAAGTCTATATGGGAAGAACTGTTACTAGTGAGGTAATAATAGATATTATAATTGTGCCTTCAAATACACAGTATAATTTTTTTTACAGACTCCAAATTGTGTAAAGAGTTAAGACTGGAAGTTATTCAATACGATGTCAGAAGTGTCAATTTACTTTCGTTCTTCAATAAGTTGTATTACATTTGCAACTATCCCCTTACTAGCCACCACTGCACCAGGGGTATAATTTTTTCCACTTAGTTCCATTTGTTACACATTCTTAAAAATGTCCTCTGACATTTGAAAAAAACAAGAAAAATATAACGGTGGTTGTAGTGTCAGTTTAACTTAAACATACTAAGGTTACTGTTAGTACTCATGTGAGGTGTTATATTTAGTGTTTGGATTAGAACTCTTGAAGGCCAGGATTATTATCCTTAGATCCAGTAACCTGGGATAGCTTGGGACTAGTTACACTGATATGCTAAAACAGAGCCATCTTACCTGACATTATATAAAATATTATTTATATATTTTGTAATATTTTATTAATATTTTAATAATAGAAGAAAATCTCAGTGATATTGCTTGTTTAGTTCCAGACCATCTAAATAAAGCAAATATGGCATTAAAGCAGTTACACATTTTTTTATTTTCTAGTGCATATAAAAGTTATGTTTGCACTATACTATAGTCTCAAGTGTGCAACAGCATTATGTCTAAAAAAATGTACATACTCTAATTAAAGAATATCAATAAAAACTCTAACAATCATCTGAGCCTTCAGCAAACCATAATCTTTTTGCTGGTGGGGTATCTTGCCTCAATATTGCTGGCTGCTGGCTGATTAGATTGGTGGTTGCTGAAGGTTGAGGTAGCTGTGGGGAATTTTTTAAAATAAGATGAAAATGAAGTTTGCTGCATTGATTAACTCTTACTTTCACTAAAATTTTTTATCCACAGTAGAAGCTCTTCCAAAATTGTAGTCAATCCTCTCAATCCTAGCCACTGCTTTATCAAGTAAGCTTATGTAATACTCTAAATCCTTCATTGACATTTCAACAATGTTCATATCATCTTTACCAGGAATAAATTCCCTCTCGAGAAAAATAACTTTCTTTGCTCACCCATAAAGTGCCACTCCTCATTTGTTCAAGTTTTATCATACGATTACAACAGTTCATTCACATCTTCAGGATCCACTTCTAATTCTAGTTGTCTTGCTATTTCCACCACATCTGCAGTTACTTCCTCCACTGAAGTCTTGAACCCCTCAAAGTCATCCATGAGGATTACAACCAACTTCTTCCAAACTCTTGTTAGTGTTGATATTTCCACCTTCTTTCATGAACCACAAAATGTATTTTTATGGCACATAGAAAGGTAAATCATTTCTAGGTTTTCCATTTTCTTTGCCTGGATCCATCTGAAGAATCACTATCTATGGCAGTTATAGCCTTACAAAATGTATTTCTTCCATAATAGGACTTGAATGGCAAAGTTACTCCTTGATCCATGGACTGCAGAATAAACGTGTGTTAACTGGCATGAAAACACTATTCATCTCCTTGTATATCTCCATAAGAGCTCTTGGGTGACAAGGTGCATTTACAGTGAGCAGTAATATTTAAAGGGAAACTTCTAAGCAGTAAGTCTCAACAGTGGACTTAAAATATTCAGCAAATCATGCTGTAAAAAGATGTGCTAGTATCTGGGCTTTGTTGTTTCATTGATAGAACATAGGTAGAGTAGATTTAGCATAATTCTTAAGGGCCCTAGTATTTTTGGAATAGTCAATGAGCGTTGGCCTCAACTTAAAGCCACTAGCTACATTAACCTCTAACAAGACAGTCAGCCCATTCTTTGAAGCATTGAAGCCAGGCATTAACTTCTCCTCTCTAGCCATGAAAGTCCTAGATGACATGTTCCTCTAATAGAAGGCTGTTTTGTCAACATAGAAAATCTGTGGTTTAGTGCAGCCACATTCACCAATTATCTTAGCTAGATCTTCTGTATAACTTGCTGCTTTCCCTGTATATTTATGTTATGGAGATGGCTTCTTTCCTTAAACCTGATGAACCAACATCTGCTAACTTCAAATATTTCTCCTACAGTTTCCTCACTTCTTTCAGCCTTCATACAATTAAAGAGAGTTGCCGTCTTGCTTTGGATTAAGGGAATATTGTGAATATTTTAATCTATTCAAGCCACTAAAACTTTCTTTATATTAGTATTAAGACTGTTGCACTTTATCATTCGTGCAATCACTGGAGTAGTACTTTCAATTTCCTTCAATAATTTTTCCTTTGAATTCAGAACTTGGCTCTTTTTGGTGCAAGAAACCTATTGCAGCTTTCTGAACATGCCTTCCTCACTAAGCTTCATCATTTCTAGGTTTTGAATTAAAGTGACAGACGCGTGACTCTTTCTTTCACTTTAACACATGGAAGCCATTATAGGGTTATTAATTGGCTTAATTCTAGTATTATTCTGTCTCAGGGAATAGGAAGGTGCAAGGAAAGAAAGAGAGACGGGGAAAGGCCTGTCATTGGAGCAGTCAGAATACCCAACATTTATTGATTAGGTTCACCATCTACAATGGGCATGGTTCTTTGTGCCCAAAATAATTATGGTTGTAACATCAAAGATCACTGATCACAGACCACTATACTGATGATGATGATGATGATGATGATGATGATGATGATGATGATAATAATAATATAGTTTGCAGTACTGTGAGAATTACCAAAATGTGACACAAAAATAAGCACATGCTATTGGAAAAATGGCACAGAAAGACTTGCTCAGTGCAGGGTTGTCACAAACTTTAGTGAAAAAAACACCACCACAATATCTGCTAGGTGCAGTAAAACAAAGCACAATAAAACAAAGTATTCCTGTATAAGATGAAGAGGACTTTTCTTCAGAAATTAAGCAAATTTGACAACAAAGTAACGCATTATATAAATTAGAAATCAATTAAATCTTTGTAGGGCAGGTTCCAAACTCTTAAAGTAAAAGTATCTTTACTTCGAAGCTACGGAGACTAGTCTGTGTCACACTGAACATCATCATTTTAGAAATTTCAGGATATTCCCTGGTCAAATAAATACCATCCTCCTCCTTTCATATTATTGCCTTGAATAATAGTCTAATACAAGGTTATACAGTGCCTTAAAGGGTATTTCATCCATTCTTCCCAATAATTAAGAAAAATTGAGAAGTAGAATATTTTGGGAGATTCTTATAATGTCCTGCCTCTTGTCCTTTGGCTGTCAAATGATAACCTTTTCTTCACATGCTGTATTAGATTCTTAGGGCTACCATAACAAAGTGACACAGCTGGATGGCTTACAAAAATAGAAATTTATACTCTCACAGTCCTGGAAGCTTGAAGTCTAAAATCAAGGTATCAGCAAGGCAGGGCCATGCTCCCTTTAAGAACATCTTTGCCTCTTTCTGGATTCTGGTGGTGACTGTCAATCTTTGGTGTTCTTTGGTTTCAGTTGCATTTCTTACATGGCACTCACTCTGTGTGTTTTTGTCTTCACATGATATTCTCCTCTTCTTATGAAGAGATCAGTCATACTGAATTAGAATCCACTGTAACGACTTTATCTTAACTTGATTATATAGGCAAAGACTCTATTTCAATGTAAGATCATACACACAGGTATTGGGGGTTAAGACTTCAACATATCTTTTGTGGGGCATATAATTCAACCCATAACACCAAAAAAGTAGATAAACCAGGAGACCTTGGGCTATTACATTCTCAAGATCTGGATATAAGGACAAAATGAAGTCATTGTGTAGATATATAATGATTCAAAACCATCCTGCCCTGAGGAGTTTAGGCAAGGATTTCTGGATGATTAGAAGACTTGAAAATTTCTGTTGAAGTTCACTTTGAATTCTACTTATTAAGACTATATAACAACTGTAGCACTTTACAGATATACCTAGATCCATTAAACCTTGTTTGTGAATCTTACCAGAATGTAGAGAGAGCTTATCAGCAGAAAATTATGACATTGCTTTTTTCTTCTCTTAGCTCATTCTCTCACAGCCCAAATCAGAGTTCATTACTGCTACACCATAATAGCCAAGTGCTGAAACTGCAAAACCCCAGTATGAGTATAGCTTTTTGATAATATATTTTTAAAATACTTGGATATGTTTTATTAACAAATCTTTTCCAGCCAAATCTCAACAAACTTACTTGAGGCTGAACTTCTTACTGTATAATTTACATCCACTATGAAAACGTATATATTTTCGTGGCAAAAAAGGAGGCCATATTGGCTTTTTTCTATCAAGGTTTATGTCTTAGCCCATTTTGTAATGCAATAAGATAATACCACAGACTGGGTAATTTATAATGATTAGAATTTATTTCTCATAGATCTGGAGAATGGGAAGTCCAAGACCAAGGAGCCAGCATCTGGTGAGGGCCTTCTTCCTGCATCATAACACAGTGTAAGTCATCACATGTCTAAAAGGCAGTGAGAGGGTAAGACAAAGAGAAAGAGGGAGAGAGAGGAAGAGGAAGCAAATCCACTCCCACAATAACAAACCCTCTCCCACAATAACAAACCCACTCTCACGATAATGGCGTTTGTTCGTTCATGAAGGCAGAGGCCTCAAGACCTAAACACCACTTAAAGATCTCACCTCCAAGTACCATCACAATGGCAGTTAAATTTCAACATGAATTTTGGAGGGGATAAACATTCAAGCCATAGCAGTTGTTATAAAAAGTTCTCTTCCACCACAGTGCATTTAATTAAGGCCTGTAGTGTTGCCTCAATTCCTTTCTGATAGGAAGCAGGAAAATGAATAAATTCATTTGTATTTCAACTATTCAATGTTTGCTTCGGGATGACAAAAGAAAAAAATAAGTGGAAGGGGAAGGTGAATACAAATCCAAATTTCTCCTAATAATAAATTTGTATCTGCAGTTTCCTCTCCTGAGTGCCTGTATTAGTCCATTTTCATGCTGCTGATAAAGACATACCTGAGACTGGGTAATTTATAAAGAAAAAGATGTTTAATGGACTCACAATTTCACACGGCTGGAGTGGCCTCACAATCATCGCAGAAGGTGAAAGTCACGTCTTACGTTGGTGGCAGGCCAGAGAGAGAATTAGGACCAAGAGAAAGGGGTTTCCACTTATAAAACCATCAGATCTCATGAGACTTATTCACTACCATGAGAACAGTATGGGGGAAAGCAACCCCATGATTCAAGTATTTCCCACCGGGTCCCTCCCACAACATGTGGGAATTATGAAAGCTACAATTGAAGATGAGATTTGGGTGGGAACACAGCCAAACCATATCAGTGCCAGACCAACATATCAAAAATCTGGGCATGTGTCCACTATAGGGATCTCGAACTTAATGTATCTTAATCTAAATTTATAATATTTAATCTATACCCAGCTTCTTCTCCCATATAGCATCTATGTCACTGAATTGCATAACCACCTAAGCTGTAAACCTATATAAAATTCTTGTTATCTTTCCTTTAGTCCTCACATTAAGTTGATCACCAGATTTTATGAATTCTACCTCATAAATATTTCTCAAATATGTCTACTTTCTGCCCCTCCACAGCTGCTTGTTTAGTTTTGATCCACATATTTCTCACTTGGGTTATTACAACAGCTTTCTAATTGCCTCCAATCTTGTCTTCCTCTCATTTATTCATCACATTATAGCCATTCAAATATGATCAAATTGAGATGTTTCTTCTCTGCTATTGTACAATTTACTCATTTAATTATTCAGCCAATAAGCAATGAGTGTGTACACTAAACCAAACGTTGAGGGAATGATGGGTGATTGATTTTCATTGATTCTGTTCAAAATTACAAACCAGAATGTTATGATGAAAAAGCTTTAATGTTATGAAAGTATATAGCAGAAGTGCCTGACCTACATGGAGGATGACAGAGTAAAGTGAGAAAATAAGAGAAACTCAGGACCCAACCTTGGAGAAGTCCAGCATTTAAAAATTGGGTAGAGGAGTATGGACTTATAAGGAAACCTGAAGTGCAGTCAGAGAGGCCTTGTATTGTACCAGAGAGGCTTAATTAAGAAAGAGAGCCTTTCAAGGAGAGTGGTCAGCTGTGTCAAACTCTTCCGAGAGGTCAAATAAGACAAGGGTCTAGAAAATATCCCTTGGATATAGTGGAGGTAATTGGCAACCTTAGAAAGAGTGGATTGCCTGAACTAATTAAGGGAGAGTACAGATTAGACTGAGCTAAACAGAGAGTATGATCTGAGAAAAAGGATGCAGTAAAACTGAAACTTTCAAGTGCCTTTTTATTTAGACTGGCTCCTGGCCTCCTCTCCAGCTCCTTTTTTCATCACCTCCTGCCTACTGTATCCTCCATCCCTGCCAAATGCAGCCCTTACTGCCACAACAAATGACTTGTAATTTGCTCAAGGTTCCACAGTTTCCTTTGCCTCAGGGCGTTAGAGTATGCTTCTCTCTCTGCCTAAAGGGCCTTCAGCTTTCTCTTAGCTGGACAGTTCCTATTTCTCATTCAAAAGTCAGCTCAAATGTCACTACCTCAGGAAGGCTTTTGTAATACCCACTCCAGCCTCATACTACTAGTGTCACCATCACAAGCCCATGTTCTTTACATGTTTGTGCATAATATCCCACTCATGCCCCTAAGGTTATCCTTACAAACTTACTCAACTTTGAATGTGCTTATCTATTTTTCCCAAAAGATTGTAAGTTGCAAGATAGTAGGAAGTTTATGCACTCAGAATATCTATGAAGAATGAATGATTATTTCAATGTGCTGTTGGTGACATAAGAAGCGTGTTTCTGGCTGACCTGTCTATGGAGTCACCATTCTCTATTCCTTTACCTTCTTAATAAACTTGCTTTCACTTTACTCTATGGACTTGCCCTGAATTCTTTCTTGCATGAGATCCAAGAACCCTCTCTTGGGGCCTGAATCTGGATTTCTTTCTGGTAACATCTTCCTGGTGAACCCCAAAGGGATGATACTGAGGAGATCCCTGACCCAAAGGAAATAGACTGCAGTACCAATTGGCAAACTTTGAGTAAGTGGTGGGGTACCCAGGAAAAGGATGGAATTGGGTTAGAGACCCAACTTAGGGGAGCTAGAGTTTTTCCTAAGACAAAGCGGGTTAAAGGCCCCTCTTAATGAAAGGGAAGGATGCCTGATTAAACTTGGGTTCAAGGCCCAACTTAGGAGGATTAAAGTCCTAAGATTTAGGGGGTTAGAGGCCCCTCTCAGTAAAGTTCCTCTTGGCTAAAAAAGGATCTGGCACTGTGGAATGTTAACCATCATTATCTTTGGATTAACCTGCCTTGCATTTCTTTGCTGATGGCTGTGGGTGACAGAATTAGGAATTTACAGGACCATGGAACATGGGAGCTTTTTCCTCCCCAAAGGGGAAACTTAAGAGCCAATGGGACTGCTGGAAAGGTTCCCTTCTTGACCGACAAGTAGCCACTTGAACTTTTGATTCAGTTTCACTGGGATGGTTGGGTCTTTGGCCTTCCTGAGCTCTTGGCCTTTCCCTACCACAGGAAAGTGTTGATTAATGAGGAAAAAAGAGGCCAGTCTTAAGCTATGGCAAATCTGATGTGCTTTGTATGTCTTTCTGTATTGTTCTGTCATTAAAAGGGATACCTTAGGATAGAATGCAGGCCTAGGACACCCATAAGCCCACTGTTCAAGATGGCCTAGCAAACTGGTCAGTTGTAAACTTTCCTGCAGGTTCCTGAAAAAAAAAAAAAAAAAAAAAAAAAAAAAAAAAAAAACTGGACGAAGTTTACCTTTTGTCTCTTTTTTTTTTTTTTTTTTTTTTTTTTTGAGATGGAGTCTTGCTTTGCTGCCCAGGCTGGAGTGCAGTGGTGCGATCTTGGCTCACTGCGAGCTCCACCTCCTGGGTTGACGCCATTCTCCTGCCTCAGCCTCCTGAGTAGCTGGGACTACAGGCGCCTGCCACCACGCCTGGCTAATTTTTTTGTATTTTTAATAGAGACGGGGTTTCACCGTGTTAACCAGGATGGTCTCGATCTCCTGACCTCGTGATCCACCCACCTCAGCCTCCCAAAGTGCTGGGACTACAGGCTTGAGCCACCGCGCCCGGCCCCCTTTTGTCATGTTTTATGTCTTTGGGCACTTGACCTTGTAACCAGGTGGCAATACTTTCTCTTGATTTCCAACATCCAGCAGATAGGAATTTTGGGGTCCATGTCATAGTTAGCCCTAAAAGTTACCTTAAACAGTTAAAATCATTTGCAAGCTGAAAATTGTCTGCTTTAGGATCCTCATGGGAAGGGCAATGGAGAGTGCCCAATGCTGTAGCTCAGTAGCTAGGGCTTTGTCTTTTCAAAAAGGCAGCCCAGGTTCAATTCCCAGCTTAGGGAATGTGTCCATTCTGGTTTGATATCTGCATGAACATTTGTTGGTTCTCTTCCTCTACATAAACTGTCTTGAATTTTCCTTTCTCTGAGCACCTGGCAGTTTACCTGTGGTAAAGTTCAAAAGCCAGAAATATTGGTGGTTTGGCATGGCTGAAGTTGGATAATAAGAAATTTTAAAGAATTTTTTTTTAAGAGTGCTATGGTTAAAAGTCCAAAAGTGGATATTCAAGCTTTAAGAGCCTGGGACTCCTTGGGAAAAAAATGAGGTGCCAGAGACCACATTTTGGGAAAAAACCCTGTTTCCCTCTTGGAAACCTAGGAATTGAAAGTGAATAGATTCCTCTCAAATTCTAAGGCTTTATTCTGTTTTGCATTGCATTATCTGATTTTTTTTTTACTTTTGTTGGTATCAGAAATTACTTTGCATTATGGGAGAGATTTGGAGTGTAATAACTAGGTAGGAAATGTCCTTTTAGGAATGGCTGATGGCAGTTATGGGTGAATACTTAGTTCTTTGCATGTTTGGATTAGAGAAGCATGCTCTTGGCCACCTTGAAGGTATGGAAATACCTTCTTATCTTCAGCTGAGCGATAAGACTCCAATGGAAGATAAGCTGATTCCTTCTTGTTTGGGTGGAGGGATTTACGATCTGGTATAAAATGGGACCCTTAATTTTGGGGGCTCTGTTTTGCCTTCCAGCTGTGCCTGCTTATTAGGCTGTAGAAACTGCATGCTTTCCTGACCCTGTTCCTCCAAGGGCTCCACTCTGAAGCCAGTAATCCAATTAAGAAACTGACAAATAAAAAATCTTACAATTACTGAATCTTGTGTCTGTCAGTGTATTTATATATGTTGTGTGTGTGTGATATAAAAGAGCTTTTATTAATTGGTTTAAAAATAAGAGCTGAAATCACTATTTTATCAGAAAAATGAAAACGGTAATGTCTTTTAGTTTACATGACTTTAGTAATCTTTGGGAAATAAAGACAGTTTTACATGCAAGGTGTGCAAGAAAAGCTGAATGTTTGAGCAAGTTGTGGAAGGTTTGTGAAAAATTAAGCTCATAAAAAAAATTCTGTGTGTGAACATATTGGCTGAAGTTAAAGGAGTATTCAGTTTTTCTGTAATTGAACATTGGAATAAAAGCACAGCAGGTTTTTCTTAGAATACTGATCTGCTCTTTCACAAAAATTGTAAAGGATTATAAAAGGTTTATGATCTGCTTTGCTGGGGAGGTGAGGAAAAAAGTTTATAAAGATCTTACCTTATGGTCAAACTGATTAAGATTGAGTAAATTTGTCTATAATGTTTTATTAAGAATTGGGTTTAACATTAGTAGTACCCTAATGTAAAGGTGAAATTTGGCTTATTTGGTATAAAATCCATACAGGAAGCATCATCAAATATGAAACAGTGTTTGGCTTTCTTTGGGTTATATTTGTATAAACATGTTATTGGGTTATATTTGTATAAATATATTATAAATAAAAATGTGTTCCAAAATTATGAAAAACTCCTACAATTCTAGACTTAGTGTATGTTGTTAATAGTTATAATTGTTATGTAAAATTTTTATATGCCACAGAAATAACTGAAATTTCCCTTTCAATTGTGGTTTTAATATGGCTGCCCTAAGACTTTTGTCATCCACAGGCAATTGTTGTCTTGTTTTGATCCTCTTTAGAAGATGGTTTATAATCACTATAGGACTTTGGCAGGTGCTCTTGAATGCAGGTCTGATAAGATTGAAGATTGTAACATCAGAACAGAGGAAAGACTTTCAGGACTCATGCACAGCTAAAATATTTGTGAATATCAAACAGGACAGTAGTTAAGTGCATAGACTGATCTAATAGAAGATTGAAGAAATCTTTTTTACTTTACTTAAAATGTTGCTGATTATTTGTTTTTCAGAGTCAAAAAACTTTTGAGCTATGTACAGCTTTTAACAGTTAAGTAAAGTACACTTCTGTAAACAAAATTTGGAGCATATTTGTTTCTCTCTACCTGATTTCCCCAGAATTTGAAAACTAGTTATCAATATTCTTAACTTATGTCAGTATAGTTATTTGCATAAGTACAATAAGGATGTTTTCTTTTGTAACAGGACACAATTCAAGAAACTGGTTATTTTACCAAGGCTTTGACTAGAATGGCATGTTTTCCTTTAAGGAATTACACTTGACTTATAGAGCCAATAAAATTCCCTTGGGAAAACTGGCCCCATATCTTGTCTACACAGACCTTGTGCAGGGGTTCCAACCTGTGGTAAGTAAAGAATGTCACTTTATCACAGGCCCAGGAGCTCTAAGTTATCTTGGGACCTCAAGAGGAGAGAATTTACGTAACTCATAGGTATTTGAAGGTATAAATCCGTGTCTGAGCTTGGCTCTAAAAAAGTCTTATCTGAGATTCCTTCTATGGAACAAAGTTCCATCTAAGTCAATTTTAAAATCTGATGTGAAAAATAATTATTCTTGCTGCACTTTATACAAATAATCAGGCCAAGTATAATAAAGCAAATCAGTCTTAGCATGATTTGTCTTTAGTAAAAATGGAAAGCTGGGAAGAGAAAAATTATGCTTCAAGAACTATGCTACATTTGTTATTAGATTCCAGTCTCATCAGTTGTTTCTAAGATTTTTCCTGCAATTTAGACTGACTGCTTGTTCTGTGAACAAGCCAGTGATCTCTGACTGCAGCTCAGTAGAAACAAGAGGGATGGGTAATGTAAAAATCCAGATCAGTATTCTAATTCTGGACACATATTGGAATCAGTTAGGAACCCCATATCAGCTTGGTTCCAGCAGTTGCCCAGTTCATGGAAAGCCTTCTTGTTTAGTTTACTTGGGATAATTTTGCTTATTTTGCTTTACTGTTGTGGAATATATTGCTGCTATACTCTTTGTATAGGAATGCAGGATAAGCTTACTGAATATTTTTTAAATTTAACACTTATTAATCTTCCAGATATTACCTTTTCAAGAAGGTAGAGATAAATCAGGTAGAGAGAAACAAATATTCAAGAGTTATGAATGGCCCTCAACATACCAATGCTTTCTGACTGAGCTCCTCCCTACCCTGAACACAAGAGACCCTAACAGTTAGGCAGGAATATCATTGCTCCTATTCAGTCTGAAGAAGTTATAGAAGATGGATCTTTGTCCCTCTATAACTCTCAGGATTAAGGGTTTTCTTATAAAAGGGAGTGTCAAAATATATCAGAGGCATTTGAATCAGAGCAACTCCATCTTCAATAGGGGCTGGGTAAAATGAGGCTGAGACCTACTGGGCTGCATTCCCAGAAGGTTAGGCATTCTAAGTCATAGGATGAGCTAGGAGGTTGGCACAAGATATAGGTCACAAAGTCCTTGCTGATAAAACAGCTTGTGGTAAAGAAGCCAGCCAAAACCCATCAACACAAAGACGGTGACAAAAGTGACCTCTGTACATCCTCACTGCTCATTATACATGAATTATAATGTATTAGCATACTAAAAAATACTCCCTCCAGCATCATGACAGTTTACAGATGCCATGAACACATCAGGAAGTTACCATATATGGTCTAAAAAGGGGAGAAACACTCAGTTCTGGGAATTGCTTATTAATTCCCAGAAAACTCATTAATCCACCCCTTGTTTAGCATATAATCAAGAAGTAACAATAAATATCCTTAGTTGAGCAGCTCAAGGCACTGCCCTGCCTATGGAGTAGCGATTTTCTATAGCAGCAGTGGTTCTTTCCTGGAATATTGACCCCTTGGGGACACAACATCCCTGTACATGTTCAGAGAAGGGATTTTGAAGGTGGACAGATATGGGACTAATCTCAGCTCTTCTCTGAGTCTCAGTTTCATCACCTATAAAATAAGAGTAATTTTAATACTTACCTTACATCACTTTGTGGGTACAAAATTGGAAAAATCTATGTAGAATTCCTAGCACAGTTCTTGACTAATAACTAAAAGCACACATGGTAAATATATGTTAGCTATAATTGATAGCACTTATATTAGTTTCCTGTTGGCTGCCATAACGAATTATCATAAACGCCATGGCTAAAAGCAGCACACATTTATTTTCTTAGAGTTTTGGAGGCCAGAAGTTTATAATGGGTTTCACTGGGCTAAAATCAGGTGTTGGTAGGACATAGCCCTGGAGACTCCAATTGAGAATCCATTTCCTTATATTTCACAGCTGTTAGTGACTGGTTGTATTTTTAGGTTTGTAGCTCCTTTCTCCATTTTCAAAGTCAGTGGCATAGGATTCCTCTCTCTCTGCTTCCCTCCACTTTCTTCAAATAGCCTTCTCTTCTGTGTCAAATTTCCCTTTGCCTGCTTCTTATAAGGACACTTGTCATTGCATTTAGGGTCCACCTAAATAAACAAGAATAATCTCCCAGTTTCAAGATATTTAACTTAATTACACCTGCAAATTGTCTTTTGCTATATAAGGTAATTTTCATGGTTCCAGGGATTAGGACTCTGGATATTTTAGGGAGCTATTATTCAGCTGACCACGCTGCTATTATTATTATTATTAAAGTTGATGGTTAAAATAGATAATTGGTGGTTATATACAAAAATAAATACCCAATCAATGTATATAATATCTCTGAAAAATGCATGGTGCTTACAATCTATTACTGCAGATCAAAAAATCCTTATAGATTAAGCTTCTACTAAACTTTTACACTTGATGAAAAAGGACTACAGAATCCTAGCTTCTATTTAACTCAAAGGGAAAAAAATCCCTTGCGCTTTCCAGGAAACAAGTTGAGTCAGATTATATTTTCTGAAGATAAGTGAAAGTGCTCAAGAAGGTCCAAAGATGATAGCTTACCTTACAGAAGTAAGCAGCTATTGATTCTTTATCTGACATGGTCAGACATGGTTGCATCCTTTCTCTTCTACCATGCAAAATCACAGCAAGATCTAGCTGTGTTTGAAGCTACCAATGAAGGTAAGTTGGGAAACATTAGATTTATTTCAAACCTAGATGCCTTTTCTTAAATTTGTCAGTGTGCTCTATTGAAAGAAACCTAAAAGGTTTGCTGTTATATTACAAATCTTCGCCAGATCTCTATGTTTTGCATTTGCTGGCAAATTTCACCATTTATTTTCCATCCAACATGCCTTCCTTGATTGAGGGGCAGTGGGATTGGAAAATAATTCTGAAGCATATCAAAAATTAATAAGAGAAATTGTAATTGCAAACAATTCTGCAGAGTGTATTCTTCTAAGCATGTCATTAAAGAGCATTTTTACATAAAGCCTCTACATTCCAATTTTTTTCCTATAGCTCAAAGAAAAAACAAACAAAAATTGGAAGGAAACTGTACATTTCTGAATTTCAAAACAAGTCTGGAAAGTTTTCTTCATCATGACATGCAGATTATCATTTGTTCAAATTATAAACTCCAAAATTGGGGATATTGACATATGAGATAATCAGAACAAGTAATGCAGTCAATGGTGTGTATCTGTGTGTGTGTGTGTGTGTGTGTGTGTGTGTGTGTGTGTGTCTGTGTGACAGACAGAGAGAGAGAGAGAGAGAATTAGGAAAAAAAGAAAAAAGAGATGGAGGAAAGAAAGAATTATTTAAAAGCAAGTGCTTTTTAAAAACCCGTTTTCTTCCCAAATGATTTAGTGAATCCTATAATTGTGATTAAAGTAGAAAACAAAAGAGGAAATCAGAATTAGCTTCCAAACTGTTTTGCGTCCAGTCTAGGCAACTCTGACACAGCAGACTATTAATATAACTTAACACTAGAGCAATGTTCTTCTATAATCTCAAACATCACAAATAAGTGTGACTGCCTTCAATGTGTGGAAAGCAATACACTTAGTAAATAATTACATGTGCAGTTGAATTAGGAATGAGCCCACATCTTGAGTTTTGAAATAAAATTATATCAATCCAGAGCAGCCCCTGGCATTTGTCCTGGTCCCTTGCCCCACTCTCTTTCTCAAGGAGGTGGAGGGGGCAAGTTCAGTGCAGGGTCCAGGGGTGGTAGGGAGAATTCACCCAAGTCAGTGTAACAAAGGGAAGGTAGAAAAGGATGCTTCACCTCACACTGCTAAAACTTTGTGTTCTACTGTAGAAGATTACCCTGTTCTACATATGCACATTCCAGAGAAAAAGCAACCTTGGGGAAAGGTCATTACAGGCTTATCAAAAAATATTATAAAACATAATTAACAAACAACAATATTATTTTCTTCCTCTGTAGCATAGCCACATAATATTCCCAGGCTTGGGAATGGTGGCAATCAAGGAAAATGTGTTACCCTCTTTCAGGCTCAGGTTCTTAAACAATTGGTATTCTCTGAGCTATGGAATGCCTTGTTCTACCTCTGCAGGTTGGGCATTTATGACTATAATTGACTGGGAAGGTGTAATGTTCAAGAATTTCTTAACAGGTAACCAAAAGGAGAAATTAGCATGAGTTTCTCACTTGTTCAGGAGCCTGCAGGTTCCATAAAAGTGCCCCCTGAATAATGACCAAGTTATCATATCTAAGTATCTTAGGAAATTATTAAACTCAACTACAATTACTACAGCCTTAATAAAGTGCAGCTGAAGAGCACATAGCAGCAGTAATTGTGTGGCAGAATGATTAAACAGCAGGCTGCAATAATTATTCCAATCCATCTTCAGAGATGGAGTTGAAGCTCTAACAATCAAATCAATCAATTAGTGAAAAAGAGCACTGAGGGGGAAAAAATCAATGAAAAACAAGTTTTCACAACAAAGCAATAAATCAATTTCAGATAACTGTGATGCACTGTTGTACAAAAAAGTGGTATGATACCAGTTATTGCAATTAAATACTAAAGCAGTGTTTTCATTGTCTATAATTTCAGCTCAAACTGGAGAAGGACATAATTTTTGCCAGCCTTTGTGGAATTTAAATAAATACTCAGGATTAAATTTAGATGTTTAAGACTAATGCCAAACCAGGAAATCTCCTTTTTCAATAAGCCTCAAGTTCCTCTTACTTTCTTCTGCCAGACACTCAAACAACCTTGGATAATAGTCTTCATGCTCAGCCTAGAAAAAAAGTCAGGGGTTCTCTGTATTGTATTTTACAACTTCCAAAGCATTTTGCCATATTATCTATGGATTTTCTAGACAAGTTTCAAGGGAGGTAGCAAAAGTATATATTTTTAATTTATCTATTTTACAGAGAGGCATACTGAGTGTATTAGTCTGTTTTCATGCTGCTGATAAAGACATATCTGAGACTGGGAAATTTACAAGAGAAAGTTTTATTGGACTTACAGTTCCATATGGCTGGGGAGGCCTCACAATCATGGTGGAAGGTGAAAGGCACATCTCACATGGTGGCAGACAAGAGAAGACAGCTTGTGCAGGGACACTCCTCTTTTTAAAATCATCAGATCTCCTAAGACTCACTATCACGAGAACAGTGCAGGAAAGACCTGCCCTAATAATAGAATCATCTCCTACTGGGTTCCTCACATGACACATGGGAATTGTGGGAGTTACAATTCAAGATGAGATTTGGGTGAAGACACAGCCAAACCATACCAAACCACATCATTCTGCCCTGTTCTCTCCTTTATCTCACATTTCCTCACATTTCAAAACCAATCATGCCTTCCCAACAGTCCCCCAAAATCTTAACTAATTTCAGCATTAACTCAAAAGTCCACAGTCCAATGTCTCGTCTGAGACAAGGAAGGTCCCTTCTGCCTATGAGCCTGTAAAATAAAAAGCATGTTAGTTACTTCCTAGATACAATGGGGATACAGAGATTGGGTAAATACCACTGTTCCAAATGGGAGAAATTGGCGAAAACAAAGGGCTACAGGTCCCATGCAATTCCGAAATCCAGTGGAGCAGCCAAATCTTAAAGATTCAAAATGATCTCCTTTGACTGCATGTCTCACATCCAGGTCATGCTGATGCAATAGGTTGGTTCCCATGTTCTTGGGCATCTCCACCCCTATGGCTTTGCAGGGTACAGCCTCCCTCCTGGCTGCTTGCACAGGCTGCTGTTGAGTGTCTGCAGCTTTTCTGGGTGCACAATGCAAGCTGACAGTGGATCTACCATTCTGGGGTCTGGAGGATGGTTGCCCTCTTCTCACAGCTTTAATAGGTGGTGCCCCAGTAGGGACTTTGTGTGAGGGCTCTTACCCCACATTTCCATTTCCCATTTCCCTAGCAGAGGTTCTCCATGAAGGCCGCACCCCTGCAGCAAACTTCTTCCTGGACATTCAGGTGTTTCCATAGATCTTCTGAAATCTAGGCAGAGGTTCCCAAAGCCTCAATTCTGGACTTCTGTGCACTTACAGGCTCAACATCACATGGAGGCTACCAAGGCTTGGGGCTTGCACCCTCTGAAGCAAGAGCTTGAACTCTACATTGGCCCCTTTCAGTCATGGCTGGAGCAGCTGGGATGCAGGATACCAAGTCTCTAGGCTGCACACAGCATGGGGACCCTGGGCCAGGCCCACAAAACCATTTTCTCCTAGGCCTCGGGCCTGTGATGGAGAGGCTGCTGTAAAGACCTCTGACATGCCCTGGAGACATTTTCCCCATTGTCTTGGGGATTGACATTCAGCTCCTTATTACTTATGCAAATTTCTGCAGCCAACTTGAATTTCTTCCCAGAAAATGGGGTTTTCTTTTCTATCACATTGTCAGGCTGCAAATTTTCCAAAGTCTCATGCTCTGCTTTCCTTATAAAACTGAATGCCTTTAACAGCACCCAAGTCACCTCTTGAATGCTTTGCTGCTTAGAAATTTCTTCCACTAGATACCTTAAATCATCTCTCTTGAGTTCAAAGTTCCACAAATCTTTAGGGCAGGGGCAAAATGCCACCAGTCTCTTTGCTAAAACATAACAAGAGTCACCTTTGCTCCAGTTCCCAACAAGTTAGTCATCTCCATTTGAGACTACCTCAGCCTGGACCTTATTGTTCATATCACTATCGGCATTTTTGTCAAAGCCCTTTAACAAGTCTCAAGGAAGTTCCAAACTTTCCCACATTTTCCTGTCTTCTTTTGAGCCCTTCAAACTGTTCCAACCTCTGCCTGTTACCTAGTTCCAAAGTCACTTCCACATTTTTGGGTATCTTTTCAGCAATGCCCCACTCTACTGGTACCAATTTACTGTATTGGTCTGTTCTCATGCTGCTGATAAAGACACACCTGAGACTAGGAAATTTACAAAAGAAAGAGGTTTTTTGGACTTACAGTTCCATGTGGCTGAGAAGGCCTCACAATCATGGTGGAAGGTGAAAGGCACATCTCACATGGTGGCAGACAAGAGAAGAGAGCTTGTGCAGGGAAATTCCTCTTTTTAAAGCCATCAGATCTCGTGAGATTCACTATCATAAGAATAGCACGGGAAAGACCCACTCCCATAATTCAATCACATCCTACTGGGTTCCTCTCATGACACGTGGGAATTGTGGAAGTTACAATTCAAGGTGAGGTTTGGGTGGGGACACAGCCAAACCATATCACTAAAACTCAGAGAAGTAACTTTTCCAAGGCCACATAGATGGTGAATCAAACAAAGATAGGGCCATGTGTCTTCCTACCTCAATTACTCTATACTGCTTGGATGACTACTAAAATTCAGAGGAAATAATTTAAGGAAAACTCCCAAAGTCATCTTCTCCCTGTAGGTAGCTGCAAGAGACTGAAGTCAGCATGGAGAGATGCTGAGAGGTCACAAGGAGGGCTTAGTGCAGACCTCTGAGATACAGGCCCACCCTTGAATAGGCCACAATGGTCTTAAAATGACACCTCTTAGGGCTACTCTAGATGGGACTGGAGCCTCCAAGGCTCAGTCTGGTGCAGGCTTCTGCTTCTTGTATTGTCCTAAAAGGGATTTTGACAGTATCTTTGAGCCATTTCTGTTGTAATACTGATTAACAACATCTATTTATACCATTGACAGAATACTTAGAATGTGCTAGTCGCTGTGTGAAGTCTATTACATACATTATCTCAAGTTAATTCACGAAAATACATTCACAAATGAGTATGAACTATAGCTTGTGAACTATATTCAAAAACGAGTATGAATGTCCCCTTTCATATATTTTTTTTAATTCAAGCTCAGAAAAGTTAACTTTTGCAAAGTTACAGGGAAACTAAATGGTGAGGTCAAACCTCACACTCAAGTTTTTTACTCTGCTCCAAACTGCTTCTCACTTAACACTTCATTTCCAACATTTTGGTTGTTTAATTAGTTACGTATAATACAAGGGATATTAGCATTTCTCTTTGGCATCACCTTCCAAACATTTCAAAAGAGTATTTCTTTTGATCTCAGTTTCTAAGCAAAACTCAAAATTAGTGGGTACAGAAAAGATGAATATGAATTTCTCTTGGGTAGTTTATAAAATCAACCCATAATTTAAAAAACTGAAGTTATTAAATAATGGCAGGAAAGTGATGTGTTATGGGTTCCCAAGATCACAGCCAGGTTAAGTGACCTGCTAGAACTCATACGACTCAGCGTAAAGTTGTACTCATGGCTGTGCTTTATTGCAGAGGAAGGATACAAAAATATCAGCCAAGGGAAAATGTGCATGAAGTCCAGAGAAAACCAGATTCAAGCTTCCAAGAGTCTCCTCTTCCCAGGAGAATGATACTGGATACACTGAACTCCTCTAGCAACAAATTGTGACAATACACATGACACGTTGCCTATCAGAGAAGTTCATTAGAGATCCAGTGCCCAAAGTTTTTACCTAGAGCTGGCCACTTAGACTCTGTCTACTAAACACATATCTAAATTCCAGACTCCCAGAAGGCACACAGACATTCAACATCAATTATATTATTTGCACAGTTTAGGCACAGTGAGGCTTTCTTATCAGTAATGATAGGAATCTTCCAAAAACCTAAGTTTCCATGCTTTAGGCAAAGGCTAACTTTATAAGCAGGACTTCAATGATTGGAAAGACTGCTATGCTAACACTTTTCTAAGCAGATGACTTTTGTCATGATTTTTCATATTATTTTTTTCTTCTCCGTCTTCCTTTCCTTCCTTCTTTCCTTCTCTTTATGAGAACCGGAAACCAAGACTGTTGGGATCCATTTTAGCTAATGCATTAGGCAAGTCAGACATGCATTTCCACCTTGCATTTCCTGGTTAGCTTGCCACCTTTCTTACAAAAGTCTGGTCATGATTTCTTCTGAGAATCAAACTCTCTGGAATCTCAACCTCATGGTCTCTCTCATTTCTCTCAGTAGCTTCCAGGCACTGAAGAATCCTGTTTTGGAGCTTCTAACCTAGGTGTCCCTCTTAGTGGGAAGAACTATTTGATATCATCCCTTGATGACTCACAGGACTCACTGTTCATATAGAGTTCCCAGGAATTCCATATTGCTCATGGAGGGAGTTCAGATATACATATTCTCTTGCAAAATTATCAGTCCCTTCTAAGGCTTCAAACAGAAGCACTAGGTGGCAGCTCTGGATTGACCCTTTAAAATACAGGGAAGGCAAGGAATATTGCCTCCAGGGAGAAGCAGATAACATGAAGGGAAAGTACAGACTGGAGGGCAAGGAAGAATGAGAGAAAGTAGTTTAAAGAAAGAGACAAAAACAGAGCCAAAAGGCATCCTCAGGTTAAGGTGATCCTAGGTCAGAGAAGATTCAGAGCTGAAATGGTAATAAAACCCAAAAGTCATGAGAGAGAGAGAAACGTTACTTCATAACTCTCTTCATTAAATAGTTCACACATTCAACCAGCCTGATTATCCTGTGTAGGAGGAATAAATAATTATTTAAGAGAATATCTACATATGAACCTGTTGACACCACACAGATACTAGCCAATTATTAACCAGTTGTTTGAATTGAAATACATTTTTATTTATCTTCAATTCAGTTTGATTTGTGTATATCTACCTGTATGGGTACTGAAAAACAAATCATAGAGTTTTTGCTATGGAGTGGGGGGCATTTTCTTTTTTTGTTTTGTCTTTTGTTTTGTTTTGTTTTCTTTTCTTTTAAGACCTAGTCTCGCTCTGTCACCCAGGCTGGAGTGCAGTGGCACGATCTCGGCTCACTGCAAGCTCCACCTCCCGGGTTCACGCCATTCTCCTGCCTCAGCCTCCCAAGTAGCTGGGACTACAGGCGCCCACCACCGCGCCCGGCTAATTGTTTTTGTATTTTTAGTAGAGACGGGGTTTCACCGCGTTAGCCAGGATGGTCTCAATCTCCTGACCTTGTTTTGTTTGTTTTCTTGAAAAAGATTTACTGCTTAAACTGTGAAAACCAATAGCCTTACTTTCAACATGCCTCCCTCAATTGTCGTCCTCTTTCCTCCCCAGGATCTGTTTTTTACCACCTCCTCCATCCCACCCTTTCTGTTCCCTTTCTCCTTCTCTTGATGCCCAAGTTCCTACAACGTCTGGTGACCTCTGCCCCCTCCTCTCTTCCAGCCACATTCCCTGTTTTGTAAGTCCTTGAAATAAATGGCATTTCTTCATTATGTGTTGGACCTCACTTAGGTCCTTGTTGGAAATACTTTGTTCTACCCATGGCTAGGAGCCTCCATGGAATCAGGCAAATGCCCATTCAGCTATGTCAGCTGAATATTATCTTAGACTTAGCATGTTGATAAAAAATGAGATTTTTTGTAATTTAAAATTGGAGTTGTTATGAGAAAACAACTCTGCAAAACCATGTTTAAAGATTTTCCTATTGTGTTACCTGCTTAACGGGCATTCAGAGAGAAAAGGCCAGCAGCCAAGGGGTTTCTGAAAGGAGCTGAAAGCTGCTGATCCAGTTCAAAAGGGACAGAGAGGATTTTTAAAACAAATTCTATGCAAAATAAAAACCATCCCAGTGAGAACCTTAAAAAGAGGGACTCTAGCTGACTTTTCATAAGGCAGCCAGGTACTCTCCACTCTTTGGTGGTGAGCTTACTGTGTGACAATCCTTTATTACTGTGGTTTTGACTCACAGGGGAGAAAGTCAGAAATAAAGAAGGGAAGAGCCAGTATTTTGATGTCTGTCTGCAAAAGGATGTGGAACTGCCTCATTTTGATAAGGAAACTGCTAAATGAAGACAGCTGCAGGCTCTTTTAAACTCAAAGATACGTTTAGCCTGGAAAGGACTGAAGCAAGACAGCTAGTTGGAAATAGCAGTGCAAATGAAGGCAATGCATTCTGCATCCCTCCCTGTTCAGATTGTCTGTTTGCCCAGAGTTTCTGAGGCTAATAAAAGTTGACAATCACTTTGCACCTCCAATTGGATAACAAGTGACATAAACATTAATTTCATGGACTCTGTATATAAGTACTAGGAACTCTTCACAGAACATTTTTTAACTAAATTTTTATGATTCGTGTAATTCATAATTATTCTAAAATAGCAAAATTTAAGGTGATCATGTGTATCTATCTATATTCCCAGTTGGAACTGACAAAGATTTAAATGTAGCCAATTATCAGAATCACTAGGAAATTTTAGTAGAAATTTCTAGGCTTACTTCCAGAAATTCTTCTGCAATAGGTCACAGATCTCTGTGAAAATCTAAGCTATTGACTTTCATACAAATCAGGTTTGGTATTCTCTGAATATCACTACTAGCATTCCAAGTTACCAAAATTGCAAATATAGTTTAAAACAGAGCTTCTATAATTAATATGCACATTATTCATCCAGGAATATTGTTAAAATGTAGATTCTGGTTAGTATCTCTGGGATCCAGAATAGATTCTGCATTTCTAACAAATTTCCAAAGGATGCTGACATTGTTAGTTTTTACACTTTGAGAGTAGCTACACAGTAGACTAACCCCGCAAAATCTCAGAGACTGAACACACTGAATGCTTGCTTCTCACTCATGGAAACCTGGTGTGGATTGGTTGCTTCTTCTGCACCTCATAGCTATGACATTTGAAACTTTTGGCTTCCAAAGTTACCAGAATAGGAGATTAAAGGGATGGAGGTTGGTACTGTGGCTCTTAATTGCCTCAATCTAGAAACAATGCATGACGTTTACCAGTACTAGGCATGTGGCCATAACTTAACTGCAAGGGAGGCTGAGTAATATAGAGAAGCTCATGTAAATTTGGTGTTAGTGGCGTCTGCCACAGGGGTCTACTGTTGGACCTAAATAGTTAAAATTTTAAAATATCTAACGGATAAATGCTTGGTTTTATCTTTGTTTGCTAATTGTGTTTTAGTCTAAACTACACCATGCCACCAGAATAAAATCCCTTCCTCGTTGATTCACTTGGCTGCATAGAGTCATTATTTTGTCAACTATAAGAACCCCAGGAAGCATGATAATATGATCCATTATTACATTCTATATAAAGTTACATTATGTTGGATTATAACATTTGCATTCAATAACATATTTGTATTTGGAATAAAAATACTAAAAGCAGGAAATTCCCAATAAGTGTATCATGGAAATAATGGTGGGCTTGCAAATCCAGAGAGCAGGTAAGCAGAATCATCAAATGTAACACAATTCACTTCAAGTCCTCTGTTCAGACTGGATCCTTTCACTTAATTGCATACTCACCTCCTTCCATCCTCTTCGATAACCAACATTCAGAACACCCTTTCTAGCTTTCCTGGCTTAGGTAAGTAATTTAGCTTTGTTGAGTCTCGGTGTCTTCATGGGTAAAATGGGAATTTAGAAACTATGCCTCATAGGATTGTCATAGTGACAGAATAGTCAATAAATATTTCCCTCTTAGATTCTAAAGAAAATGGAAAAACTTAAAGTAGGAGAAAGGGTAGATTTAAATACATTTAGAGAACTGCTCTGAATTTTATTATGCCTTGGTTTCATGAATCAATGTTTGTAAGTATAAATATTATACATCGAGGAAATGTTGAGACAATTGTCAAATCATCTAGGTGAGACCCATGGAGACAAGGAGATCCTCACTGGTGACTGGAAGATCAGTGTTAATAAAATAGAAATCTCTCAGTGCCCCTTCAGTACTACGATTCTATAATAATAACATTACTTCAATCACATGATTCCCACTTTTTTCCTACAAAGATTGATGTTTTTACATAAGCCTAGTGACTCCCCTTGTTTTGTTCTCCAAAGCTTGTATAATGTCTTTGCAGAAAGTTTTTTACTATATATTTAATGATTACATAATGTTATTTTGATGAACATTCTGATTTCTAGATGACAGAGATTTTTAATGTTTGAAAGCTTATAGAATACTTTGTTAATTAAAAAAACTATAAGCCCCTCTTTCTTAGAAAAATTCACATTATCTGTACACATAAATTGGTGTATATAATCTCAAGAGGTTCACAGACCTCCAATGCCTTATATGGATTCTCGGCCCTGTAGTGACAACTTGGTTAGCTTTTTAAAATTTACCAATAAATGCTATTAATATGCAGGAAATACAAGTGTTTCTGACAGAATGAAGCAAGTAATCCCACAAACGCTCATGGGATGACCAGAAAGCCTAGGAAAATCCCAAGATAATAGGATACCTTTTACATTTTCCCAAAATTTCTTGCCCCTGCTGCACTTTTTCTAAAACGGAGATTTTCTCTTTCCATCACATCTTCTGTGAAGCCTTCCTTGATGCTCCCAAATAAAATTAATCTTTTCTCCATTATATATCACCTATCAGGGAGTCAGCATGTGGAGGCAATGGTTTATACATCTCTACATCTTCAGCATCTGATCCAGAAAATGGTAGATAGTGAGCATTGAGTATTTATTTAACTCTGCTGAATGGCAAGCCACATTGATCTTTTTGAACACTTTTTTTGTGTATGGCCCATCAGAGGCAGAATAAGCAGAACATTCCTGACAGACCACATCACCAGCCCCTCCTTTGCCAGATCATGCCTAGCTCAGCATGGGACAACTATGAGTCAAATTAAATTAAATTTCATTTAATATGCTTGTCTCATTTCTTCTGACAAAGAAGTTAATTATACAATAATCTAAAACAAAAGACACATTCTTTAAATTTATATGAAAATTGGAGTGAGCAGCAAGAAGTGAGCAGCATTATACAGAGAGTCCATTCCAGTTATACAATTGAGACTCTATGACTGAGGTTTTCCATTTATCTCAAAAGCTTGGAATAAAGTTTCATTTTGTCATGGAAGTGTCACTATTGATCTCGGGAGGAGAACAATCAGGAATCAGAAAAATAAACAGATTGTTAGATTTCGAGGCACATTATCAGAAAAATACAAAGCATCCAGTTAAATTTCCATTTCAGGTAAAACAACAAATAACTTTTTAGTATAAATATGTCCCAAATATTACATAGAATATATTTATCCAAAAACCTTTGTTAATTCACCTAAAATTAAAATTTAATAGACATCCTCTCTTTTTATTTGCATAATCTAGCCACCCTAATTTAAGGGCCAAATCCTCACAATCAAAAAAAAAGAAAAAAGAAAAAAGCTCTGCAGTATCACCATTCTCATCTCCTCCCTGAGAATCCTTTTTGAACAACTTTCATTTGCATTTTCATTTACCTTGTTCCAAAGACATTGCTTTCAACTCTAAGTAACTAGTTTTTCCTAATGGCAGCCTGTAAGCCTGTAACTTCCCATATCGTTTACATTTGTGGTAATTGCATTTCTAAGAAACGTAAGATTCTCAGCAATTCTGTTTTCCATTTTTTCCCCAATGGGTGGTTTACAAGGAGGAGGAACTGGTACCGAATATTCTTGGTTGTTGCTCCTGAGCTCTCCTCCTTGCTGGCATGTGTTGTGTGAGGATGCCAGCTGTCACCCTGTGGTTGTCTGGTGGGGCTATCCCTTTGGGGAAGAGCAGACAGTCCCCCCTCAAAGAGGGGAAAGGCCCCCAGAGGTCAGCAAAGGCCAACACCTGTTGGGTTTTGAGAGTGTTCCAAAGCGAATTCAAAAGGCCTTGCCTTGCTATTTATATTGGGAAAGGACAAAAGGGACTTAAAATCTTGAGACAGCTGATCAAGACACAGCACAGTTACATGTTGGCAAAAGAGAACAGATGTGGCTTCTGATGAACTATGTATAGGATCAACCTGGGAGTTCCTCTCAATCATTTTGATGGATATAGAGCATCAGCACATGTGTCAACTCTCCATGGGTCACTGCATGGATTTCTCTGTTTGTTTTTTGTTTTGTTTTGTTTTTGGTTTCCATATGAACCAAATACTCTGGGTTTATTTTGCCCCCGTATATTGAACAACATGACATTTTAGTGGTATTCCATTCTAAGTTTGAATCTTGCTAAACTATCCATCACTTTCCTTGACAGTGTTGGTGGTCTTAGTGGTATTTTGAGAAAATAAGCAAAGGTCAAAAAGCATATGAGGCTCTGTGACCAAAATTACAACATTTTAGTAAAATATTTACTAAGCTGTTTATTTTTTTTGAATGTCTGCTTATCTGTCCCAAATGTGCCCAATACCACATTAAGACCAATGTATTTAGTGGACTGCCTAGGGGAAGTTTTAAGCTTGGAAAATAACTAGGACCTTCTAGTTCTTGATAATCTTCAGGACATAAAATAAGGGTCACATTTACTTCAAAGAAGTACTGGTGCCAGTAAGATCAAAGGTTCGTCTTGCACCAGGCTTCATGGCAAGCTGAATTGTACTCATGGCCTTACAACATATGGAAGAGCAATCTGTATCATTCTACTGAAGGAGGATGCACATCACAGCTCTTTGAAAATGGCTTTTCAACCTTATTCCTAGTATTCCCTGGCTTAGATCTGATATTGTTACATGCCTTTGCACCATGTTATTACTGCTTGCAAACTGTCATAAATGTTTTTCCCAACTTTTTCACTTGACAAATTCTGACTTTTTTTTTAAGACACAACTCAAATATCACTTCTATTCAGTATACCCATGGCCCTTGGGTCTACCCTGTAGGAGCCCTGACCCCACGATAGGGTGGGATTCAGGGAATGGAATTAGTTAAGGTAGCCTGACCCAGTATGAGTGGGCAGAAAATTAAAATGATTAAATTAAAATTAAAATTAAAATGATAAGAGTAATCTAAGGTTGGGATTGGGGAGATAACTCACTACCAGGTAAAATGGCAAGTAAGAATGGAGTAAGTTTTAAGATCATTAGCTGAGAATGAATTGTTTGTATCTGAAGTTTTAAATCAGTGTTGAAATATCCTTTATATATGTGGTGTATAGTGTAGAGCCAACGTGAGATGGTGAAGTCCACTCCGACTGATCACAATTTGTTATTGCCTCACATATTGATTTTTGCCTTTCATCTTAGTTGTCACCTCTAGATCCAGAGTCCTTGTTTTTCTATATTATCACAATCTCTACCATAATGCAAGGCACGTAGTAGGTGTTCAGTGAGTGTTGCTGATTGACTCATTGCCTATAGATTTGTAACTTCTTCAAGGGGGCAGTGTAAGTTAGTGACCTGTCTCTTAGGCGTAGTTTTTACCTTTACAGTGGTGATGACTAGTTCGCAAGGATTCTATGTCCTTGGGAATGTTGGACAATGACACTTTATAGACTGTCAAATATGCTTTATTATCAAAGACAGTGGAATCAAACTCACTTCTTTACCTCATCTTAGACCTATGTACATAAAAAGCCAACTCCAAGAAGGTATGGAACACAAATTACATGCAACTGTGGTTCCTGCTTCAACATTTGTAATGGGATAAAACGAGGTTTATTTGAAGATCAAAGGGATTGTTGATAGGGATATGTTGGGGGCTAAGGAGTATGTTAGGGGCTAAGACAAGAAAAGCTGAAAACAAAAAGAACAAATTGTATAGCTTTTCCCTGGTGGGGAAAAGCAGAGAATAAATTATGGGCTACAAAAAGTTATGATCTTGTACTGCCTCCACAACCCATCCTGTCTTCTTCCCATGGATCTACTTTAATTTACCACCCATTTTCCAAAGGCCAAAGACAGGAAAATCCCAATTTCAGTGGACTCAAGATTGTTCTTGATTTTCTATGCCTTAGGACCTTGCCACTCAAAGTGTATTCCTAAGGTCAACAGCATTAGCATTGCATAGGAGCCTGTTAGAGTTGCAAAACCTCAGGGCCTAGCCCAGACCTACTAAAGGAGAATCTGTATTTTAACACGATCCCTGGGAAATTTATATGCACTCATGATAATATGGGAAGCTATCACCTAGCGTAAGCAATACACAGAGTGTCATCCTTCAAGAGAATTCACCCTAAGACATTTTAAAATCACTCCAGAGAATAATTGCCCATTCACTCTTGTTTCCACATGAGTTCTGGCTTGAACCTTCTATCATCATGCTCCTCCCAGCAAAGCTTACCCAGCCTTTGCACAGTTCCTGTAGTCACTGAGATGATCAGCTACCTATTCACTTTTCTATTCCTCATTTACAATATGAGCTCTACAGAAAATCTTGGTCAGCAAGAATGGCCAACTGACTCACTGACCAGTATCTAAGTTATTATTACATGCCACCTTGTGTGCTTTCTCCTTTGGTGGCAGACATTAGGGTTTTCTCAGTTGCAGGTGAAGAAGGAATATTTGGATTTTCTCTATCAACATTATTAATATTTTTGATTCTATATCAAAATTATTAACACTTCCCCCATATACTTTTATCTGGATATTTAAAAAAAAGGGTATAACTTTCAATCTGACCTACTCTGACTGGTACCTGAACAATAAATGACTCTTTTAAGGGAGAGCTCTCCACCGTGCTGCATTCTTCTCTGTGTCCCTAGGAGGCTGACTTCTAGAGGCTGTATTAGCTGGGTTGGGGTGCCCTTGGCCTTCTAGGTGGATTTGGCCAGTGGAAGGCATGAAGATACTAAAGGATGAGAAGAAAAAGAAGTCTGGGTGTTTTTCTGCCTTCCGCTTCCCTACAGATCTCCTTGCCATTTAGGTCTACGAGTGGTAATAGCTTCTGGCTGATATTAACACCTAAGTGTTTTATCATCTATTATAGGTAAGCTTGATCCTGCCCATATCTTTTAACATAATGTCTTTAATAAAGTCTCTTTAATTCCCTCTTTGAGTACTCAGTCCCATCTGCGTCCTGCCAAGACCCTGACTGATTTAGTCACATTGTTTTCTTTGCTCTCAGCTTAGTCTTAAATATGCACAATGTAGCACACTTGCAGGTTCCTGTTACTTTTAATTAGATCATTGTTCACTTGACACCTCTCTAGCCTGTTTGCAAGTGACCTCTCTTGGTGCTCTGAGTCAATGCTTCTCTAATCTTGATGACTTGCATACACATCACCTGAGCGATCTTGTTACAATCCAGATTCTGACTCAGAGGTCACGAGTGGGGCCTGAACTGTTTGACTTCTAATGAATTCTTGGGTACTGAAGGTGCTTGGGCCCACAGACCACACTTTGAGGCTTCAATTCAAATATTGAAGACCAAGAGGGATGAAGGAGAGCAATGGTTCTCCAAGCATACTTAGTTCTTAACCAGCAGCATCGGCACCATTACAAATGCAAATTCTGGGTCCCTAACCCAGACCTACTTAATCAGAAGTTCTGGGGTGGGGATCAGCAATCTACATTTTAGCAAGCTGTCCCAGTGATTCTGATTCACAGCTAAGTTTGAGAATCACTGAAATAGAAGATAGTGCACTTGTAATAGCTATATTTGAGTTAAAATTACTTGAGTGACTTCACATAAAACAATGCATGGATTCCTCAGAATAAATCTACTCAATATAGAGAAGCAATATGATGCAGGAAATTGATATTAGCTACAATGACAGAATTTTAAATTTCTGCTATTGTCATACACAATATCATGAAGGAAAAGAAAGTTACCAATAAATGTGTTTTGAAGATAGTACATTTCCTCAAGATTCAGTTCATTTTAATCATACCTATAACACTCAAATCTATGGTAGGTACTGCAAGAGATACAAATCTCTTGTCAGTCTTTGTCTTATGGAATTTACAACCTCATGGGGAGAAAAAAACAAGCATTGGCTGGGACTACTGCAAGGCTTCTTTCTAGGATTCAAATTATGAAATCAGAGCATAAGGAATGATCAGAAGTCTGTAAAAAGGCAGCATGGAGATAGAATATTTCCTGGACTTGAAGCAAGATGGACAAGAATCAGGTGATTCTTGGATAAAGGAGTGCCACAGAGATAAACACTATTGAATTCTGTTGTCTGGTTTAGCCCTACTGTGAAGCTGCTTTTGACTAGAGTATCTTTTGTACCAAACTTTTGAATCACAGCATTGCTCTGATTACCTGCCTACCAAGCAAATTTCTGGCTTTTGCTATTGCATTTGTTATATACCCAGAGGAGGACCATCCACTAGTATGACCAGTTTACTAGACAGTTGATCTCATTCTAAATTAACATAATTTCATTCTTGGCTCATGTTCATACTTTTGTACATTTAAGAATTGTGAGCTAGATGTGATTGACCTGGAACACTGACAAGATAGAATTTCTGAATAGTGAGGCTAGAATTACAGGTTGGAACACAGCAGTTTCTCTACTATTACGCTACCTATACAGTTTCTTTATGGATAACCAACTAGTCTGTAGTAATATCCATCTCAATATACATCCCATTTAAACCTTTGAAAGTCACACAAATAATTATATGACAAGGCCATGGCAGTTGCATAAAAGTGGTCTGCCTAAGATAAATATTCAAAGGAAGAGTCGAACAGATCAGATTGGGAGATATGCTCAGGAAGATCAGTAAAACTTAGAGAATGGGTAGACTTTTTTTAATTGAAAAAGAATTCAAATAGCATAAAATCTACCTTTTTTTAGTGTATGATTTAGTGGATTGTTTTTTTTTTAAGACAGAATCTTGCTCTGTCACCCAGGCTGGAGTGCAGTGGCACGATCTCAGCTCACTGCAAGCTCTGCCTCCTGAGTCCACGCCATTCTCCTGCCTCAGCCTCCCGAGTAGCTGGGACTACAGGTGCCCGCCACCATGCCTGGTTATTTATTTTTTTTTTTTGGTATTTTTTAGTAGAGACAGGATTTCACCATGTTAGCCAGGATGGTCTCGATCTTCTGACCTTGTGATCTGCCCATCTTGGCCTCCCAAAGTGCTGGGATTACAGGTGTGAGCCACTGCACCTGGCCTATTTAGTCGTTTTTAATACATTCACAAAGTTGTACAACCATCGCCACTATATAATTCCAAGTATTTAGACTCCCAAATTGATTTGTATTTTCAATGCAATGCCAAGACCATTCAATGGATAAAGAATAGTCCTTTCAATAAATAGTGTTAGGACAATTAGATAGCCACATGCAAAGGAATAAAGTTAAATTTTTAACCTCATACAATATGCAAAAATAACTGAAAATCGATTAAAGGTCTTGATGCAAGAGCTAAAACTGTAAAACTCTAAGAAAACATAGCAGTAAATCTTTATGACCTCATATTTGGCAACAGATTCTTTTATGTGGCACAAAAAGCACATGACAAAAGAAAAATTAGATAAATTAGACTTCATCAGAATTAAAAATTTTTGTGCTTCAAAAGACACAAAATCACAAAAATAAAAATACAAAAAATATAAAATAAATGAATAAAATAAATAAATAATAAAATAAATAAATAAATAATATATAAATATAAATATAAAAAATAAAAAGACAATTCACAAGATGGAAGAAAATACTTGCAAATCACATATCTGAGAAAGAGACTTGTATCCAGAATATATAAAGAATATATAAAGAGCTGTTACAACTCAATAATAAAATGAAAACTTGATTTAGAAACCTGCAAATGATGTGAATAGACACATCTCTAGAGAAGATATATAAATAGCTAATAGTGCATAAAAAAAATGCTCACATCATTAGTCATTAGGAAAATGCCAATAAAAACCACAATGAGATACCACTTCGCAGCCACTAGGATGGCTATAAGCAAAACGACAGACAATAATAATTGTTGGTGAAGATTTAGAGAAATTGAAACCTGCCTACCTTGCTGTTGAGATTGTGAAATGGTGCAGATACTTTGGAAAACAATCTGGCAGTTCCTCAGAAAGTTAAACAGAATTACCATATGGGTCAGCAATTTCATTCCAAGACAATTGAAAACATATGTTCACAAAAAAATACACGAATGTTCATAGCGGCATTATTCATAACAGCCAAAAGATGTAACAACCCAAATGTCTATCAACTAATTAACAAACAAAATGTGGTGTAGTCGTACAACGGAATGTTACTCAGCCATGAAAAGCAATGCAATATTGATACATGCCATAACATGTATGAACCTTAAAATAATATACTAAGGGAAAAAATGCCAGTCACAAAGGACCATATAGTACGTGATTTTATTTGCATAAAACGTCCAGAATAGGACAATTTAGATATACAGGAAGTGGATTAGTGGCTGCTTAGGGCTGTGAGGGAGGGAGATGGAGATACTAGTAGATTAGTGGTTGCTTAGGCCTGTGGGGAAGACGGGATGAAGATACTAGGGGGTAGTACCGAAAGGTTAACGGGTTTCTTTCTGAGGTGATGAAAAATGTTCTAAAATTGTTTGTGGTGATGATTGCTCGACTGTGAATAAACTAAAAACCGTTAAATTGTATATTTTCAACAGGTGAATTTTATGGTATGTGATATATACCTCAATAAAGCTGTATTGTTTTATTTTAAAAAAAAGTCAAAAAGAAATGATGGAGAGAAAACAAGTCCTTGGTATTGTTTGAACTATTGGACTATGCCTTGCCTAAAGTCATTTCTGCCTCAACACTCTCAGTTACATGAACCCGATAAATATCTCCATTGTTTACATCAATTTGAGTTGAGATTTTGATTACTTGCAACATACTTGGATTCATAACCAACATACACTGCGGCAATGACTTATCAGGAACAATTGAGTTAAGAAAGCAGGTTGAGAGCAGGGAAGAGAAATAAAGGCTATGACAATAATTGAGAGAATGACAGGCAGCAAAAAGGAGTTGGCAATGTGGATGCTGAATCTAGAAGACTGGAAGACGGAAAATTGAAAATGTCTGAAGAGACAAATCTTAGGAATTGGAGATCCTCTGCTGAACTCTGAGCCCTGGCTGGTAAGGACAGTGTTTAATTCATCATTGCTGCATTACACAGTTTAGCTGCTGTAATAATTCCAAAACACCATTTGCTTTCAACTATCATTTATTTCTTGCTCATATGATATGTAGACTGTGAGTCAGCTGCAGCTCTGCTTCAGGCTGCAGCTCTCTTGCCTATGGCTTCTCGTTCCAGAAGCCAGGAAGAAGGGGCCAGCCCTCTCTGGGAATACTTCCCTCAGGCAAGGGAAGACAGGGGCCAGAGCATTGGCCAAACTTGCAATGCTTTTTGCTCACTCATATCACAGCCCATATTCCTTTGCCCAAAATATGTCACATGGCCAACCAACCACAAAGTCAATGAAGCAGAAAAGTATTACTTTCCACATAGAAAACATTGTAAATCACACAGCAATGAGCGGGGATATAGTACCTTCTCCAGGAGAAGGAAGAAGTGAGTAATTGTTAACAATAACTCAATTTCCCAAAATTGCTTTTCCATACCTATTATTCTACCTGGTATATTGTAGATAGCAAACACTTATTTATCATTTGAACAAATTAGGATATAAATGAACAACTATATGCATTGATAAATGGAGAAAGAACCTTTTGTGGAGATGCAAAAGGAAGAGGAAAAAGATGAGTTTATGTTGATTTTGAAGAACTAAGAAAGGTAAGGATAGAGATTATTCAACTAATAATTATAAAGTTGGAGAAAGAGAGTGAAAGTTAAGAGTGAAAGAGAGACCAATGGGACAGAGATGCTATGAAGTAGGTGAGATGACCAAGGAAGACTGTGTACAGTGAGAGGAGAAATGGGTTGCTAGAGCTGGAAGAGAAATAGATGCCATGAAAGATCGGTCAGGTTGTGGTCAGAGGCCAGAACAATGCAATGTCAAGGGTTTTGAAAAGAAAAGGTGGTCAATAGTGTCCAAGGTACGTTAATAACCATTAAATGATAGAGTTCTGTCACCTTTTTTTTTTTTCTACAGAGGTCCATTTCACACAGGAAAATAAGTTAATTGAAGGCTATATGTTAGCAAAAACCTAATTAAATTTTGTGAAGGGTGAAGAAAAGATACTTTGAAGGAGAAAAAAAAAAGATTCAAACTCACCTGATTTAAAAATTAAGCCCAAGCAGCAAACAAAAATTAATACATATAGCAAACATGTAACCATAAACTTCAATTCCCTATTATAGCCAGTTAAGAGAGAAGTAGCAAAGGGAATGAACGAGAATAATAAAGGAAGAGAGGAAGAAATGCAAAAAAAGGAGGCTAAGACAAAACGAAACTAAAAACAAGGGAGCAGTCTCAGCCTAGTGGTTCTCAACGCTGGCTACATGTTAGAATCACCTGGGGAGATTTTAAAAAATACTCATACTTGGGCTCAGCCATGCGAGATTCTCAACTAATAGGCCTAGAATAAGACCTGATATTGGTTTTTTTTGTTTTTTTTTTTGAGACGGAGTCTCGCTGTCTCACCCAGGCTGGAGTGCAGTGGCGCGATCTCGGCTCACTGCAAGCTCCGCCTCCCGGGTTCACGCCATTCTCCTGCCTCAGCCTCTCCGAGTAGCTGGGACTACAGGTGCCCGACACCACGCCCGGCTAATCTTTTGTATTTTTAGTAGAGATGGGGTTTCACCGTGGTCTCGATCTCCTGACCTCGTGATCCACCCCCCTCAGCCTCCCAAAGTGCTGGGATTACAAGCGTGAGCCACCGCGCCCGGCCCTGATATTGGTATTTTTAAAGAAAACTCCCAGGTGGTCTTAGAGGTACAGAGGAGAAATGGAGTGGCATGTGGGGTGAGGTAAATTACTTTTGTCCCATCTCATAGTTTATTTGGACTATAGGCTCTAAGAAATCTTCAAGACGAAAATTAGCTATCCCAACAGGCACAGTTCAGCTGCTTTTTACTCTTAAGACAGTGAGAGTGATGAAATAAATAGGAGCTCAGGAGGTAAATTCCTGAAGACCTGGCTATAATTCTGTTAGGCCTTAATATCTCTTGGCATCTTAAATCTCATAGCATATCTGGGTCTGTTTCCACAACTGCAAAATGGAAACGTATAGGCAAGATGATTTCTAAGGCCATTATCACAGTTTTCATTTGAAGAGTCTTAGAAGGGGAGAGGGTAGGATGGCCAGTCAAAATCAGCTCTCTCCTGGCCTGTATTGAATGATCTATTGCACTTAAATGTACACTTAGTACGTATTTTAAGGAAAAGCAAAAACGTGGTTGGGTGGAGCTAGAAAGTCAGAAAAGCATGAAAGAAAAGGCTCTTTTAATTTCAGCATACATGAAAGTTTCGTGTTCGGGTTTTTTAAAAAATAAATATTGCTGAGTGGCACTATGTGTTTATGCTTTGGGCCTTTATTATTAATAAAATGGCACTGCTTTTCCCATTATCTACAAATGATCTGAAGTACCTTGAGGGTCAGAAAAACTTTAGCCAAGCAAGACAGTAAGGCTTATGTGGAAAATGGATGAGAACTATTTGCCTATTGGAAAGAAAAGAGGGTTGTCAGAGAGCTTCAGATTCTAAACTCTATTTTCAACTTTAACTTCAGACAGGGAGGGAGAGGCAAGAAGGGAAATATAAAGGCACAATTAGGGCAAGGATTGCACACCCCTACCAGCCCCAGCCCCATTACAACACTGCTTTGTACAGATGGCAGTTGCCACTTGGTCCTGGCTTTGCAGCTTCTAGGTCACCCTCTGTGCCAAGGAGAAGCAAAGCTCATGGCTTGTTTGCACCAGAGGCTGGAAGTTGCACTGACTCTTTATTGAAGTTGGTCTAACTTGCCCCACTGCAGGTGTTCAAGGCCCAGAGTGCTCTGGGAGAATCAAGCCTTTTCACTGCATTGCTTAGACTCATGCATCTCCCTGTGTGAGCACAGTTCAGAAGCTACCTGGCACATTTTTAAAGTGAAGAGGAGCCATACATTATGGAAATGTTTATATGAATGGATTTGATTTATCTCCAACTTTCTTTCAAAATGACCCAATTCATAGTAGCACCCTATATCAAGAAATAAATACAAATGAAAGAAGATCTAGTTAAAATATCACATTTTCTTGCTCTTCCGGGTAGGATCAGTTGTTCCTTATCTGTGCTCCTCAGTTATTATAACAAAAGCTACCTTTCATCAGATGTTAGAAACATCAGCGGGCTAAGTGTTTTACATACACTTAATGCTCACAAAGCCCAAGGCTGTAAGAATTATTATTTCTCCACGTTCAGATACAAAAACTCAGCCTGAACGAGATCAACCCATATGATCAAGATTGCTCAGCTAATAAATGGCAGAACCAAAATATAAACACAGAATGATTAACTCTGGAATTTCAACTACTACTAAATACTGCCTCTATCAAGCACGTCTTCTTTAAAATAGTAGAAATTTCTGATTACAAAAGTCATGAATGACCATCATAGGTAATTTGCTTAAATCAAGAAAAATTTTAAAAGTACTCATTCTTCATAACCTTCTCTACTAGTTACACTAGACCTTGGTTAATATTTTTATGTTTTGTGGCATTTTAAAAACTTTTATAAAAAAATGTTTTACTGGATATATTATTTGCACTTTTCCCACAACACTGAATTCTTCATGAATACAAATTTTAACTGAAAATAATAGTTCATAATAATTTACGTAAACAACATCCCCCTGGACTTTTGGGTTTCTCTTTTTCTGCTGTTATAAATATCACTAGGATGAACCTCTTACACAGAAACCTTTGTTCCCACTTCTGATCATTTCCTTAAGATACATATCAAGTGGCCTGTTAAACATCTCTTCTCTGGGAACCACCTGCTCCTCCCACAGGTGTTTCCTATATTTATATTCAAGCTGTGGAATCCTGCCTTTCTAACCATACCTAATGGGTGCAGTGTTGTATGCCAGAACCAAACTAGTCTATTTAGTTTTGGAATTTGGCATTTTAACCTGAGAGACATAGACACTGAGTGTTATTTCTAGCCAAGTCACATACTGGCAGCATTCCAGAGGAAGGATGATCCTGCTGATAAGATCGCCAAAGCTGCCCCGGTTCCTGCCCTTCCCAAAGACTGGAATTTTACCCATTCCTTGTATCCCCAGATTCACCAGTATCTTTTCAATAAATACCCTTATTTGGACACACCATGTCTGGTTGGTTTCAGAAACTTTAAATTAAAAGAGACTTAATTAGTGAAAAAGAAAGTAATGTTTCTTGAAGAGGTACTACTTGGTTAAATTTAAGGTCATTCATGCATGTTGCTAAGTTGTTCCCTGGAAATTTCTATAGTTTGCATTCCCATCAGAAAACACAAGGGAGGATCCTATTATTTTTAATATTTTTGCCAAATTTAAAGGCAGATAGTACCATGTCATTCTTTACATTTGAATTTCACTAGTTACCAATAATGTTTAACATTTTTATATGCTTATTAGTTATATTTTGTCAACCTCTGTGCCTATTTCCATTTGCCTACTGTTAACTAAGGCTTTCTCTTATTGATCTATAGACATCTTTATATATTGAGAATGTTAACCTTGATGAGAATACTTCTCACATTTTGGTGTAATTGTGTAATTATGTATCTGTCACTCCCCTCCCACCACTGCCTTTCCTATATTTGAAGCTTCTGCCAGATTGAACTGTACACAATTCTTGTATTAGAATGAACTAGTGTATGCTGTGTCACCAAATAGTCCAACATCTCAGTTGCTTCACACACACACAAAAGGAATATTTTTTTAAAGTTTGTTAGGGGTGGCGGGATCCTGCTCATTTAAATGCTTAATGACCCAGGTTGTTGGAAGCTCCATCTTGACTCATGTTTCCATAAGCACTGTGACAGTTCGGGCAATTTGGTGAAGTGTGTGCTCATTCTGCCCAGAAATAATGTACATCCCTTCTGTTCATATTTCATTAATCAAAATGACCCATGTTGTCTAACAAATTTCAAGTGAGAAGGGATGTACAATCCTACCACATGCCTGGCAGGAAGGGAGAGTCAAAATATACATGAAAGGCCAATGGCTACCACATCCCTGTGCTATCTCACCATTTCTCACAGCTTCATGCTACTGGAAGGCTCTCCTTCTAGTTCTTCATGTTCAAATTCCACCAGAGCTTCAAAGGTCATGTCTTTTCTGAAGTTGTTTCTTATTTACTCCAAATGGAATTTATTTCATCATCCTCTGAGCCACCTTAAAATCTTTACTAAGAGAGTAATTTCTTTCCATCTTGATTTACAGTCACTTATATACATTTTTCTCTCTTTCACTTGAATTGTGAGCTTCTTCAGGGAAAGCTCTGTATCTGATTTGTGTTCATATACTTTACAGGGCTTAGTCTAGTGCCTCGTATATTAAACTCGAGATATATATTCCTCAAGTGAAAAACATATACAAGTCATAACTTATAGACATTCATTTTTGCATAATACCAAGATTTACTTGAAACTCAATTGTGTTAATAATAATTACATTTTTAAACATGCTAAACTTTTAAAAAATTTTGTTTTAGGTTCAGGGTACATGTGCACGTTTTTTCTATAGGTAAATTGCATGTCATGAGGGTTTTGTGTACGTATTATTTCATCACCCAGATAATAAGCGTAGTACTTGATATGTAGTTTTTTCAATCCTCACCTTCCTCTAACCCTTTGCCCTTAAGTAGGTATCTGGTGTTCCCTTCTTTTTATCCATATGTACTCAATGTTTAGCTCCAACTTATAAGTGAGAACATGTGGTATTTGGTCTTCTGTTCCTGTGTTAGTTCACTTAGGATTATGACCTCCAGCTCCGTCTATGCTGCTGCAAAGGACATGACCTCATTCTTCTTTATGACTGCTTAGTATTCCATGCAGTATTTACCACATTTTCTTTATTCAGCCTACTGTTAATAGGCATTTAGTTTGACTCCATGTCTTTACTATTGTGAATAGTGCTGCAATGAACATACATGTGCACATGTCTTTATGGTAGAACAATTTATATTTCCTTGGGTACATAGCCAGTAATGGGATTTCTGGGTTGAATGGTATTTTAAGTTCTTTGAGAAATCACCAAACTGCTTTTCATATTGGCTGAACTAATTTACATTCCAACCAACAGTGTATAAGTGTCTGTTACTTTTTGACTTTTAATAACAGCCATTCTGACAGGTGTGAGATGGTATCTCATTGTAGTTTTGGTTTGCAATTCTCTGATGATTAGTGATGTTGAGCATTTTTTCATATGCTTGTTGGCCATGCATGTGTCTTCTTTTGAAGTGTCTATTCATGTCCCTTGCCCACTTTTATGGGTTTTTTTTTTTTGCTTGTTAATTTGTTAAAGCTCTTTATAGATTCTGGATATTTTGCCTTTGTCAGATGCACAGTTCACAAACATTTTCTCCTATACTGTAAGTTGTATATTTACTCTGTTGGTAATTTCTTTTGCTGTACAGAAGCTCTTTGGTTTAGTTAGGTCCCATTCATCAATTATTGTTTTCATTGTAATTGCTTTTGGCATCTTTGTCATGAAATTTTTGTCAGGTCCTATGTCCAGAATGATGTTTTCTAGATTATCTTCCAGGGCCTTTATAGTTTTAGGTTTTATATTTAAGTCTTTAATCCATCTTGTGTTGATTTTTGTATTTGGTGTAAGGAAGGGGTCCAGTTTCAATCTTTTGCATATGGCTAGCCAGTTATCCCAGCACTATTTATTTATTTATTTATTTTGAGATGGAGTCTCGCTCTGTCGCCCAGGCTGGAGTGCAGTGGCCCAATCTCGGCTCACTGCAAGCTCCGCCTCCCAGGTTCATGCCATTCTTCTGCCTCAGCCTCCCGAGTAGCTGGGACTACAGGTGCCCACCACCACGCCCGGCTAATTTTTTCTATTTTTAGTAGAGACGGGGTTTCACCGTGTTAGCTAGGATGGTCTCGATCTCCTGACCTCGTGATCCGCCTGCCTCGGCCTCCCAAAGTACTGGGATTACAGGCATGAGCCACCACACCCAGCCCCAGCACTATTTGTTGAATAGGAAATCCTTTCCCCATTGCTTGTTTTTGACTACTGTATCAAAGATCAGATTCTCATCAGTGTGCAGAATTATTTCTGGGCTCTCTCTTCTGTTACATTGGTTTATGTGTCTGTTTTTGTCCCTGTAACCATGCTCTTTTGGTGACTGCAGCATTGTGGTATAGTTTGAAGTAGGATAATGTGATGTCTCTGGCTTTGTTCTTTTTACTTAAGATTGCTTTGGCTATTGGGGCTCTTTTTTGGTTCCATATGATTCTTAAAATAGTGTTTTCTAATTCTGTGAAGAATGTCATTGGTAGTTTTATGGTAATAGCATTGAAGCTATAAATTGCCTAGGGCAGCATGGCCATTTTAACAATATTGATTCTTCCTATCTGTGAGCATGGAATATTTTTCCATTTGTGTCATCTCTGATTTATTTGAACAGTGTTTTGCAACTCTTGTTTTAGAGATCTTTCATCTTCCTGATTAACTGTATTCCTAGGTACTTTACTCCTTTGGGGCTATTGTGAATGGGATTGCATTCTTGATTTGCATTCAGCTTGGATGTTGTTGATTTGTAGGATGCTAGTGACTTTTGTACATTGATTTTTTTCCTGACACTTTGTTAAGTTTATCAGATCAAGGAGCTTTGGGGCAGAGACTATGGGGCTTTCTGGTATAGAATCATGTCATCTGCACACATGGATAGTTTGACTTCCTCTCTTCCTATTTGGATGCCGTTTATTTCTCCATCTTGCCTGATTGCTCTGGCCAGGAATTCCAGTACTATGTTGAATAGGAGTGTTGAAAGAGGTGAAAGAGGGTATCCTTGTCTTGTTCTGGTTTTCAAAGGATATGCTTCCAGCTTTTGCCCATTTAGTATGATGTGGGCTGTGGGTTTTTCACAGATGGCTCTTATTATTTTGAAGTATATTCCTTCAATGAGTGTGTTGAGAGTTTTTAATATATAGACATGCTGAATTTTATCAAAAGCCTTTCCTGCATCTATTGACATGATCATATGGTTGTTTTTAGCTCTTTTTATGTGATGAATCACATTTATTGATTTGCATATGTTGAACCAACCTTGCATCCCAAGGATAAAGCCTACTGGATCATGGTAGATTAGCTTTTTGATGTGCTGCTGGATTTGGTTTGCTAGATTTTGTTGAGAATTTTTGCATCTATAAACATCCTAAACTTAAAATTAGCAGGTCCCTTGACTTTATCAACGTTTCTTAATTCAGTGATTAGTTGAGAAAACTGTTAGCTGCAAAGTGCTTGATAAAACTACAAACTCTTTCTCTTCAGGTGCATGTGCCGGTGGTCAAACTTCCAACACTTTTCAGAAAGGACTCTTGCATTACTGAACATGTCACTTATGTGGTCTTGAAATTTTTGCTATTCTTACTTTTGAATATAAATCACTGTTGGTTTACCATCATCTTTTCCCATTTATATGGGTATTCATTTACTTAACCCTGTATAAGGTTTTTATATTATTTAATCCTTTATATTGTACTTTTGAACTCTAGTTTTGGGCAAGAAATTTACATATATACATATATAGAAACATACACACACATATATACACACACGTATATATGTATAAAAATATATATAATGTATATAATGCATATTTATATATACATCTATATATACACAGACATGTATATCTGTAATATATACAATTATATGTGTAATATGTATACATATATACACACATACATAATTTGCACACATAGATATAGAATCTTTGCATTTATTATTTCTTCAAATCTTCCTACAGCAGCAGATTTTCATTATTTACTTAAATATCAGCTCCTTAACTTCTTTCCCTGACCACCCTGGTAGAGTAGCTTCTGACTGTCCTCCTGAAACTCCCACCTTCTATTCTATTCCTTGTTCTTTTTAGATCTTATTATGGCTTGAAATTCTCTTATTAGTGTGCCCATTTTATTGGATTTTTATTGTTATTCTTGCCACACTCAAAGTCAATATCTTCCCAATAAAATGCACTGTCTAGAAGATGGGGATTTTGTTTTTTAACTATACAGACAAGAAGCAAACATTGCCTGATACAGAGTATGCAGTCAAATAAATATATTTCAGATCAATGAGTGAATGAATAAAAGATTCTTTCTGGAATGACTGGGTGAACTGTGCAGCCATTCATTTGTAAATAAAATGCAAAAGCAGGAGTAATTTTAGAGGACTCATAAGTTCATCTTTGAATATGTTGAGTTTGAAGTTCCCGTGTGATATTCAGATACAGATGTCAAACAGAAATTTGGTCATACAGATCTAAAACAAAGGTCAAGGATATAGAGGTGAAGGTCATTTGCTTATATGTGATAGCTGAAATTATGAAAATTGCTAAGTGTCCTGGGTAGGTACAGCATAAGAACAGAAAAGGACAAACTGGTGTCCCAGACCTTCCTCTCTGAAGTCTGCTCCTCCCAACAACTGCAATAGGCAGGAGTCCCAGAAACTTTCAACTCTTGACGGTGCAAATGGCCTTGCCACTTTAATATCATTGGCCTCCCTATCAACCAAATCAGCTCAGGAGAACTGGCCCTGCATAGTCTATTTATCCTGGTCTGTTAGATGCGTGTTCGTCCCTGATGCTACAGATGTAGGAGAATCAATACATCCCACAGGACCTTACAGAAGCAGATAGCAAACCCCACTTGCTTACCCAAACACTTGCTCTCAGCCCTTCTGGCAAAATTCCCAGGAAGAAAAGACAGGAATGTGAAAAGAGTGTTTTATCGGTGATACACAGCAACAGCCAGCTGTCTCCCTAATGATTATTTGTATTCATACAGAGATCTGTTCAACAAAGAGATCTGAGCTCAGAAGGAACTCCTCTTTAGTAATACACACCACAGGCCCACAAAGGGTTTTTATAAGTTACTATATCTCTGCCCTGGGGCTATTAGAAGCCCAACATGCAATTCGAAGTCTCTAAGAATAAATAAAAGTTGAATCTTGTTCTATAGTTAAGGACACTTGAGTCATAGCAACCTGCCGGGTAACTCCGGAAGATTAATTCTGACACCAAAAATCACACTCCTGCTTCCTAATTCCCATTCCGGAGCTCTTCCTATGTTCTAACAATAGTTTCCTAAAACTCTCCTAAAACCTTCTAGAGGTTTCATCAGCCTCAACTCATTAACCAATATAATACCATTCAAGCATTATCCAACAAGCTGAAACAAAGTCAAGGCTGATTTTGTCCAAGAGTATACTATCTATAAGCTTCTCTGCAGCTCTTATACCTTAGCCATTGAGCACTGTATGCTAAGGTTAGACATTATCATCCATACGATGCTTAAATTTCCTTCTATGATTTGCTCATGAAGCATTCATCAATTTTTGTTTGCATTGTAATTGCTTGTTTCTGCTTGGACATGTAGATTTAGGAAATTCACTACCTCCGAGGCTAGTGTATTTAATTTTTAGGTAGATTATTAGACAATTATCCCATGTGCTGGGCTGCAAACTGTTACACTGTATTTTTTCCTTATTAGCTTTAGTCCGGTACTCTGAGCCACCAAGAATAAGTCTGAAACTTCTCTTCCAAAATAAATGCTGCAGATTTAGTGAGAGAATTATCCACCCCTAAGTCTTTTCCTTTTATGACATAAATTTCGATTCCTTCTGCATGTCCACATGCATTCCCAGTTTGCCAGCTTCTGTCATTCAATCTGGAGAAACAGCCTACTCCTCCTCAAGTGTGCTCTGTCCAGCGCAGAGTAGAGGTTCTGTTAGTGTTGTCCTGAACCTCATTAGGCTTTTTGGCAGCCATATCATACTGCTGATTCGAACTGAGCTTACAACTCACTCTAACAGGATGTTAAAGTGTTTAACATCCTGCTGTGAAATGATGCCTCCTTTACGACATTCTTAGGCAGCTAATATCCTGATCCCAAGTGTAGGACTTTGTATTTACCTCTGTGAAATTTTATCTCACTGGATTTGACTTATATTTTCAATTTGCCATTTGATGTTGTCACCCAAATCATTAATAAAAATTATAAACTGGACAGTGTCAAAGATAAAACTCTGTGGCAAAGAAACTAGATTAATACTGATGCATTAATTAATCATTTTGGTCTCATTCAACCAGTTACTAAATTACCTACCTACATCCTTGCTGGCCCACAGCACTGCATCTGGTTTTGCAGGTAACACAGAAGACCTTGCCAAATGCCTGGCTGAAACCCAGACTCACTCCATTCATAGCCATCTGCAAATATTCAGTTGAGTAACTTTATCGACTTAGTCTCTGTTTAACAGCTTAAAAACGACATTGAAAACATAGTTTTTCGATGTCAAAATGCTCCACAGTAACTTGGCCTTTTGGCCGAGATCCAGGCAGCCGTGAATGTGCTCCACGCTTGTAAACATATACCTTGGTGCCACGTCAGGTTTCTGTTCAGAACTCATTCTGTACCATTCTCATGTCTGCCTCTGGGTTCTGGGTACATTTCACCTTTGAGTCAGCCTCAGATACCTGAGAGCTAATAGACATTCCTCAGTTCTCTTTGAAACATTACTTACTTAGTGGAAGAAAAGATAGCCTGGAGTTTTAACACTTTTCAAGAGGTGGGAGGGTGATGGATCAAATAGCTGTAGCTGGTGCTCTGAAAGCAATCTTGCCACCTCACATCGCAGGAATTGCTCCTGACTGCCCTCCCCATGTTCTCTGGAATACTGGAATAGAGGCATATTATTCTACAGATCATCAGGAAATTTCCAATTGCCCTCTGATGTAGATTACATAACCTTTTAACTTCCTGGTTCAAGAAGTCAAGACACCTCTCCTTTGCCTCTACAAAAAGCCCGCTGACAAACCCAGGACTCCTTCCTTTAAATTATCATCTTTAAATATGTACCAAAGTATTTCACTAAGAAATGGTTCCTCACAGGATAGTCTATTGTTCCAGACAGCCAGGATTTCTTGGAGGCAGCGGAGGTCACCAGCAGCCTTTATAACAATATTAAAGTTTCAAGGATCCCATAAATTCCTTGATTCCTTCTCTTCATTTTATAGAAGAGAAAATTTACAGAGATGTTGAATGAGCTGCCTGAGGTCACAGAGCTAACTAAACACAGAGTCAGAATAAGAATTCGGCTCTCTTGATTTAGCATCTAATGTTCTTCCTACTCTTACAAAGAAGAGCAGTGGAAAACAGCAAGGAAGTGGGAATGTTCCCTGACCCCACAAGAAATGTCCCAAACTACTGCTGCTTATACACCATTTCCATGCCTGAGAGACAAAAGATAGGAGGGCATCTCTGACAGTCTCATTCTGCAGGGTCAGAGACCAACCTCTTCCTCTACTGGAACTGACTGGGGATAAGGGCCATGTGTACCCCTGCCCCATCTTTCCTGGTTCACTGGTGCCTGAACATTAACATCCTATCAGCTCAGCATGGGCCTTTATATGCACTGGGTGAGAAAGGAGCACTTTCTTCTAAACACAGCCATTCCTCTCTTTCTCTGTGCACCAGCAAAGCTCCCCAAGTTTATAGCTTGGCTCCAGTGTGTTAGCAGTTTCTATGTCTTTCCTTTGTACTCTCACATGAAGAGAACCCCAAACCTTGAAAGTCTGTTTTATTTTTTCAAAACAACCCAGCACCACAAGGAGGCTTTCTCTCTCTCTCTCTTTTTTGGAAATGGTAAAGTTAGCTTTAATTATTTAACTATCAGATAACTCACAGGCTAAAGTAATAGATGAGGGCAGAAGAAAGAGCCATTGAGTAATTCAACCAGATAAAAGGAGGGAGAAGGGCCTTCTGCCTGACTCCAAGAAACAGCAAGAAAAAATCCTTGTGTCCCTAGGCTCTGACAGCAAGAAGTCCTCAATTTTGTTATAGAATCAACCCAAAGGTACTAACTTAAAATTCGGACAGACAAGGCCAACATAGTCTTTTTGAATAGTGATCCCCAAAACAGAACAATGGTCAAGATTAAGGTCATCTTGAGTGTTTTTAAAATCAAGCCTTATCTGCAGAAGTGGATGCCAGTATGCGGATTTAGTCAAAGTACATAACTTGAATTTTATGTAGTCTGCTTGAAATCATCTTCTAGGGATAATGGACTGTAATATTTCTGATTTTACTTTATTTAGGATCTTACATCTATCATTGTATAAGCATCTATGAGAACAAGGAAATAATGATGACTTTCATGTAAAACATTCTGGTATGGAGAAAACCAAGAGGAACTTGTACATGCGGAGGTTGTTTTCTAGGAGGAACTTTGGAAGGAGCTATTTTCAGAGTCAGCCCCTCTCTATAAAGCCAGACCAATCATATCTATTTCTGCAGAATAAGACTGAAACCATTGTTGAATGCTGAAAAAATGACAGTATATCTTGCGTTTATTGACCTTCCAATATTTATGGATTTTATTTAATATAAAATCTGGAGGGAGAGGGGAATTAATCTGTTATCTCAAAGGCACTGCTTGTGTCCATCAAGAGAGGGGCACTCCTTGCACCATGCTAAACTCCATCTCATATACTGTCAAATGCCACAGCTGATGGCATCTCAGTGCCTGGGGCAGAGAGAGTGTGGTGGAGGCAGCCTTGCTCTTTAGCGAACTTATTTTCTCTTTTTCCCAGGCATACAGTTAGACTATGTTTTCCATCTTGTGTTGCAATTAAATGTGGCTGTTGATGCTTTCTGGCCAATAGAATGTGAATGATGTGATTCATGTCTAGGCAGTCTGAGACCTGATACAGAAAATCAATCCATCGGTGGACCAGAGGCCTAGGCAATGATAGAGTCACAAGAAAAGAGGAAACTGGGTTTCTGAGTGCCTGTGTAGACAGGAGCCCTACTATACCCCTGCTACCAATTGTACTTTACATGAAGAAGAAATAAACTTTTAGTGTGTAACCACAGATATTTTGGGGTTATCAGTTCCAGTAGTTAACTTTCTCTAATACAGGAATCAAGACAGGAAGTGGAATGCTGACTTAGTGAAAGCCCAAGATGTGTGCTATTGTTTCAGTGGTCAGGTAGCAGACAGTGATGAAATAAAAACAGCAAGCTATAGTTAGAGAGTCTTGCTATTCTCTGGCCCAGTATTTCATGTAAGTGTCATCTGCAATAACTGAAGGAAAGGAGCACATGCCTCTGAGCCTAAAGCTGTAAGAAAAGTGGTTGGAAAGAAGTAGAGTGAAAGTGTGTTGTTGCTTACTCTTAAATGCCTCCAGTACAGGCACTCAGACAAGAAATAAATGCTTTTCATGAATAGATTAAAAGGAATAAGTCTAAAAATAAAAAGTCTTACAAGTTTGGAAATCCAGCTGCTTCTGGACTCCAAATTCTAAGAGATAAGACTGGAAAAGGTCCCGAACTGCAAAGACCCACCAAAACTCTTGCTTAAACACACCAGAGTGGTGTTGCAGCAAAAAGCAGAATAAGGGGACCATCTTGGCATTCAAACCTATTGTTTCAGTGAGCCTCAAGTTAGCTGCCAGGAAGTTGAGAGAGGGATGCATAGAGATGAAAAAGAAAATGAAATCAGGCTTGAGAATTATGTCTAGGAAAGAACTTGAGCATGATTGCTCTTGCATGGTACTGATTAGAAAAGGCAAATAGATCAGAAGCCTATTCAGTCCTTCAGGAAGTTATATTGCTGAACTAATAATATTTTTGCTCTAACAAGGCTTCTCTGTTTGTTTATGGCTTAAAACGATTCTTGGGTCCCCAAACTTGTATGAGCAGGAAGCAGGCTGTGAAATCTGTAGAGCTCCCAAGAAGATTGCACTCGCTGTGCCCCTTTCAGATATGGCCATGGAGGAAAACAGAGAAGGATAAAATTCCCACTGGGTAGAGCAGGAGTCACAGAGAATGAGAGAGAGGGGAGTTTCTTCGTGAACACAGATTCTGGGGCTGACCAAGTAACTTCTCCACTCAGAGAGGGCCCTTTAAAATACCTGGCCAGGAGGATTTCAGAAATATACAGCAGACCTGTGGCGGCTCTGTGTCTCTTATTCTGCCCTTTCCCATATTGCTTGAGCATTGTTGGGGGAGGAGGGTGGAGTGGAGGAGTGAAGAGTGGGAAACTGATAACTTATTATTTCACTTCATAAATCAGCAGAGGCTCCACATCCAAGCCTGGTAAGGACATACATTTCCCACAGATGCTGGACTTTGAGCGGGATGTAGGAACTGGCTGAGACTTAGAGTCATCTGCCTTCAGGAGAAGAAGGATGGGTCCTATACATGGGAAAAAGAGTGACATTAATATTTAGTGACCAGGAGAATAAACTGTGGCATGAATTATCTAGTCATACAAGCTATTTTCTTCCAGTGCGTTCAATTAAACTATTGTTTCATTCTCCTTTGTAGGTAGCCAAGTTCTGGCAATTAGACATATGGGCAGAAGTATGTCCACCTCCCAGCCTAGACCATGAGTAGTTCAAATGTGCCATACTCACTCTTCTCCCTCATTTTCCAGCTGCAGCCTGGGAAATCAATAGAGGACTCCAGGACTGGCAAGGAGGAGGAAGCCTCAGTGCCTAAATGCAGAAGCTCCATCCCTACCCTTCCTCTAACACTGATTGGACTCAATGTGAGCACAATAAAATATTGTGCAAAGCCACTGAAATCTGGGAGTTATTTCTTCCAGCAGCAAGCCTTCCCTTACTAATATAGGTGGGCAGAGTGCCAACCACCTATACTTAGATCATCTCTAATTGAAGAAGAACCCTGACAGCTCATTAGCTCCCAGAGAGATTGACTTCTAAAATAATTATGTATTATTCATTTTCTTCCTGTGTATCAAACCCTGAATCACAGGACACGAAGTATCCTATCATGAAATGAAGGCCTGATTTTAAACCTAGGCTCTTCCACAGATTAGCTGCTTGTTTTTGGGGTAGGCCATTTAAGTATTCTAACTAGTTACCTTATAGAGTTTTTGTGGGAGGAAATGAGGAGATGTGAAAGTCCTTAGTGCAATTCCTGGCATATAGTAGGTATTCAATAAGAGTTGGTCTCCTTTCTTTTTTCTATAATAAGAAGTAATGGTTATTGAGCTTTTACTATCTGCTAAGTGTGCTAAGTGCTTTATGTGTGTGGGTGTGTATGTACACACACATATATATAATATCTTATTTAATCTCATAGCAACCTTATAATGTTGGCACAACTATTAACCAAATTCTGCTGATGTTGGATGTAGGGTAAAGGGTGATTGGGATTGCCCAAAGGCACATCATCACATCATCAGTAAAGGAAGTGAAATATAGGAATCCAGCTCCAGAGCCCGCCTTCCCACTGTCTGTCCTACAGTGCTTCCTAGAGTCATTTGGCCTAGGAAGGAGAGAGAGCATTCCTCCCAGGTGTTGTAAATGCACAAAGGCCTTACACCATGGAATCCAGTCCTGTGTCTTCTACATGGATCCCTCTGATCCACTAGGTTATTCTTTTTATATTTGCTCCCTTTAACACATTATCTACACAGCTCCTCATTAGCAGGACTATATATAAAAAGCAAGCGTAGTTGTTTGTCTGGTCTTGCCTGATGTGTGGATTGAAGAGAAAGTCAAACAGAAGCAATTAACTGAGGTCTTTGTTTTCTCCTCTATGACACTTGCTGAAGTGCCTACCCTGTCCTACTTAAAAAACACATACTCAGGGGTAGCAGTAATGATTTGCATGCCTCCTTTTGAGTGAACTGAGAACAGTAATTCAGGAATCAAAGTGTAAACCATTTACTCAAAATTTAGCATTGAAACTTAACGTTATTATAACTGGTCACCCTTTGGCAAATCTCACAGTGGAGTGTACTGCATAGAGTGTGGTGTACCCACAGCAGAAAAGGATTCATCCTCAAAGTGAAAGTTTGAGCATTCAGAGAGACAGACTTTACCTGATCAATGGCATGGAGCCTACAGGTGTAATTCATAGGTGTCCATGTGTCAGCCTGTTTAGGAGAAATGCATCCCCTCCTGTCTTGCTGTTTTTATTCCATCAGTAGTGGTGTCTTATTGTGGTAACATTGTTAACACCAAGAGAAGGCATATTAACTCCTAATCTTTTGGGTATTTTTTGTTTTTTGTTTTGTTTTGTTTTGTTTTGTTTTGTTTTGTTGAGATGGAGTCTCGCTCTGTTGCCCAGGCTGCAAGCTCTGCCTCCTGGTTTCACGCCATTCTCCTGCCTCAGCCTCCCTAGTAGCTGGGACTACAGGTGCCCGCCACCACGCCTGGCTAATTTTTTTGTTTGTTTGTTTGTTTTTTTAGTAGAGACAGGGTTTTACCGTGTTAGCCAGTATGGTCTCAATCTCTTGACCTTGTGATCCTCCCACCTCAGCTTCCCAAAGTGCTGAGATTACAGGCGTGAGCCACCGTGCCCAGCCTATTTTATTTTCTATTTTGGTTTCCTTATCCTTTGCTAATCCAAGATCTTCTTTCAGCTAAACATTTTTTCTTAGTATAAAAATCACTAGAAGCAAAGGCAAAGCTTAGTGGATGTAATAGATTCAATTAACTTGATAGTTCAAACTTTAGAATGGATTATAGAAAACTTCCCTCTGCTTTCTCTTTCTCTCTCATGCTTTACATCCATCCTGCCCCAGATGCTTTTCAATTTATAAGTGTTTCTGTTAATATTTTCAAATAATTTAAAGTATTCTTCAGCCTTTGCCTTAAGCAAGTTCTTATTCAACTTTCTTAAAAGTGATTGTAACACATGGTGATTGTTGAACTTCTTTGTGCATTTTGTAGATGAGTAATTAATTTACAGTGTTTACCAATGCCTTCTAAAAGTGAATCAAAGACAAGTAGTGTGTTCTGTCAACTCCTGGAGAGGTGCATGTTACTCTTTTGGAAGAAATGTATCCTATGTTTTTTAAAAGAAAGTGGGAGAAAAACCTTAACTGGACAGAGGTGAGGTCACCTTGTTTATAAATGGAATCAGTGTCAGTGTTTCTCAATTATTGTTAGCACAGGAAGGTACTTTGTTAAATACTGTGTGGTTTTTGGGAAAGCCACTCGAGACATAGGCCATAGTTTATTCTTGCCACTGGTAAGTTGACAGTAAGATATTAGAGTGATAATCAGCAGGACAACTTTTAAAAGGAAACTCTTGACTTAAGAGTTACCAAAATAATGTGTATTTGAGAGAAGACACGAAATAAAAACTTAGCTAACACAATTATACAGCAGCTCCTCCGTCACTACTCTTGGGGATTTCTAATGTATAGTTCCCATAAAATGGGTATTAATGTTAACTTACAAAAACACGATTTATAAATTTAGAAAAGGAGACCTTATTTTTTATAAAGGGAGTTAGCTATCCCACAGGCTAAGAAGAGCAGCCTCAGGCAAAGACCAGAGACAGGCTCTTTGAAGGAGGAGCGGCTGGAATAGGAGCTTTTATGCTGAAAGGGTTAGCAAAACATACATATTAAACATGTTACAGGAGGAGGTATGGATATTCACGAAGGTGGTCCTGACATGTGCATATTGAGCAAACATGCATACAACATAGGACTCACGTTTATTTTGGAATGGAGACTGAGTATTTAAATGTATTATAATTAGGTCCTAGGTGTCAAAAAGTCTTTTCAGGACATGAAGGCATGCAAGTTTGCAGCTTCTGTAATCCAGCTAGAACCAGTCCATGGTCCATGGTTTTCTTATCAGGAGAAAGTTACTGAAATCAGTCTCTTTTCCAATCAAAGCTGTCCTTACAGCTGGTGGAAAGAGGGTGTCAGTTAGTCAGGGCCTGTTAACTGGAGGAGTTGTAATTGTCTTAATATTGTTTATCCAAAGCCAGTACTTGTTTAGCTGCTAGTGAAAAAGGAAAACCTTGTGGCAGTTAGAGCGTAGTTTATTCTGTAAGTGTAAAGGTGAATGACTTAACCCTTTCCTGGCATGACCTTTGATCTTGTTTATAATCTGGTATCTTATGGCCACAGAGAGTCTGTTCTGTCAGTCTTATGATCTCCATTTTACATTAATGCTGGTTAGTTGTGTCTAAGCCATAAAAGGGAGAGGAGTATAATAAGGCATGTCTGACTTCCTGTTCTGTCAAGGTGAGGAACTCAGTTTTAAGATTTTCCTGGGAACCCCTTGGCCACAAGGAGGTTCATTCAGTTAGGGAAGGGGACAGGCTTAGGATATTATATTTAGTTTACATTTATCATTACAAATTGTATCACTTACTCCTTCTGCAGTCCCTAGGAATTTAGAAATATGGTCACCTTCTCCCTGTCTTTTCAGCTGACTATTGAACAGGGCCTTACAGAAGAGCACACAGGCTCTCTTTTGAGTGTGGCCCACTGTGGACCACAGGAAATAAATATCCACCCCTTACCTTCACATGCTCTTGGAGTGTAGGCTGATCCTAAAGCAGCTACTTTCACTTCAGCTCATCCATCAGCATCTATACTGTTTGCCAGTCTCTTCATTTTTCACATGACAGTCAAACACGAGTCCATGTGTCCTTCAACTTAGGGAATACATATCAAAATCTTCTAGTCATCCTCTTGAACCCTGCCCCCCTTTCAAGGTAAAGGAGAAAGAGATGCATCCTTCCCTCCTCTCCTCCTTGGTAGAGCCAAGACTCATATAATAACACTTTTGAAAGAAATCCTATCCACAGTCCTACTCTACCCATCTTCAACAACCTGAAACTTTACACACTCAGTGTGAAGGAGGGGTTCAGAAGTTGTGAAACTTGTGTTACTGAAGTTACCTTTGACATTTTGCAACTTAGTCCCAGAGCCTCACTGTGAAATGTCATACCCCTCATACCTTAGCTCTTCCACACAAACTTCCAATTTCACACCCTAATATATTCGTTATTGAAAATTTGGAACTCACAAGATCACACAACAACAAAAAATAAAACTCACTGATAATCTCACTTCCCATACAAACACAACCACTGTCGGCACATGGGGGAATATTCGTTGTCTTTTTCTTTTGCCTAGGAATACATTTAAAAATATATACTTTTATAAAATGGGGTTATGCTATCATACCATTTGCAAACTGTTTTTTTAATATATTTTTGAACAACTTTCTAAGTTGACAAATGTGTTACCAGATATTTTTAATGGCTGTTTTAGATACCATCTTTGGACATATAACTGTTGATTTAACAAATTATTTATTATTAAGATACTTAGACTTTTTAAAAATAATTTCACCACATAGAAATCACTCTTCTGAACATCATCGTGGATGCATTTTTGCATTTATAGTAAAATATAAAATCAATCAACAAAAAATATATATTTATATAATAGTTTATATAAATATAAAATATAAATAATATAAATATAGAATAAATAATAAAATTAGATATGTAATCAATAGTAAAAATAAAAAGTAAAATATAAATCCTACCATTCAGGAGTAATATTGTAGGCTGTAATCTGTAATGATTAAAATTCACATAAGCCTGAGTTAAAGGTCTAGAGCAGACTTTGATTTCATACGCTATGGAGAGAGGGCAAAGCCCAGAAAGTGGATTCTGGAGTATTCAACACGAATTTTACCCATTTTCACAATTTTTTCTTCTAAAGTCAGCTCTTATTCTTATCATCTACCTATGAAAGTCACCAAATACTATTAATTCTATTTTAGAAATATTTTCAGGATTCAGCTCTTCCTCTCCATCTTCACTAACATTACTTTAATTCATGCCTTCAATATTTTTCACCTAAATTGCTATAATCACTTCGATGCCCTCCCTTACCCTTCATCCACACTGACACCCGAATGAGTCCCCTTAAAACATAAATATTCTTGCATTACTTCCCTGATTTAAGTTCTGTGCTGGCTTCAGATGACTAAAGGGTAAGTCTAAATGACCCAAGGGTAATTTACAGGAGCTCAAGCCCTTCCCTGTGTATTTCCTCATTTCCAGTTTTACCTCCCTGGCTTTCCCATTGCCCCTACCCTGCACTGATTCTTTATCCATACTCGATTTCTCCTATTCCCTAGATGCACTGTGCTTTTCCTAACGGTTTCCATGCAGGTGCTCTTTCCTTTTGTATGGAGTGTCCTAGCCTTGCCCTTTATTCATCTTTCAAACTCACACCTACTATCTCCTCTCTCTTCTCCCAAAGTGTCTAGGTAGAATCCATTGCCTCTTCTTACTGCAATTTGCAGTTCAGATTTCTTAGTCTCATACTTGCCTGTATCACATTGTATTCCTTTTTATCAGTTTATGTACCCATCTGTCTGTCTCATTAGATCGAGAAATGCTCAGGGTCAGGAATTTTACCTCCCTTCCCCATGTAGCTATTAGAAATGTAGAATATGCTCAATAAATTAGTATTATCATTTAGACATCTTTTTAACATTAATAAAATACTTCTCAACTTGCCCCAAACATAATAAAGAAATGTCTTCCTTTCTCTTCCTCCACTTCCTCCTCCTCCTCCTCCTACTCTTCTTCTTCTTCTTCTTCTTCTTCTTTTCTTCTTCCTCTTCTTCTTCTTTTTTTAGACAGATAGGTTCTCTGTACTCCACTTTGTCACCAGGCTGGAGTACAGTGGTGTGATCATAGCTCCCTGTAACTTCGAACTGCTAGGCTCAAGCGATCTTCCCTCCTCAGCCTCCTGTGTAGCTGGGACTATGGGCATGCACCACCATGCCCAGCTAATTTTTAAACTTTTTTATAGAGTGCAGTCTCACTATGTTGTCCAGGTTGGTCTTGAATTCCTAGCTTCAAGCAATCCTCCTGCCTCAGCCTCCCAAAGCACTGGGATTACAGGCACGAGTCACCATGTCTGACCTCTTCCCATCATTTTATACCTAAAAACATAAAGCCAAGGGAGAAGGAAGTCATAGCTTCAAGTCTGAAGCGAAAGACTGACTCAGGAGGCTGAAAATGCCATTCTCTCTATGATTTACTCGATGACAGCAGACCCAAGTTGACTCAAATAGTGTACATTACAGAAAACCACAGATTGCCACATTAAAATTGAAGTCTAAAGATTTTAAAATATACTTATCATCTCACTGTGCTGGTTGTGTACAATAACATGCATGATATTTCTAAAACACAAGCCCAGAAAGCTGATCTGGGCTGCATGGAATAGGACTCCAACTCAAGTAAACATCATTTTTAAAGCATGCACTAAATGATAGATTTAAATTAGAATAAAAAGACAGAAAACAGCATGTGAAACACTTCATTACCTTTTACATTTTTATGAAGCCTAGGGTAGAGGCAAGCATTAAAATAACAAGATTGAAAAGTGGCTGGTGAAAAGGTCTTTAGCACTTCTTGGCTGACATTTTTAAAAGGGCTTATTAATGCAAAAACCCTGCGGCTTTCATCCTACACACACAGAAACTGAATCTCTAAGGCGTAGACAGACAGGAAGGGAAATCTGCCCTATTTGAAATGTTTAATAAAAGAGGGTGAAAGTAGCTTGCAGTTTCTACTCCTTCCATGTTCCCTTATTGACCCCCTTCCATAACCAACTTCCCAAAAGTCAAGCTGAAAAAATGTGGTTTCAGTACTTATCCCAAACTCTGCTGGCTGCCATGCCCCTGCCTGGAACCACTCCAGGCTGCTGAGCAGTGAGGCCTGCCCCATTGCTGATGGAATTACATGATGATAGTCTGTCACTGCTCTGGGGGAGAAGTGGGCAGCCAACTTGACCCTCTGGTATTTGGACAATGCATGAGAAACCTCCGATACAGAGGCCAATCCGCCCTCTTTCTTTTCAAATCTAGTGAACAGAGAGTCTCTGCTAGCTGAGGAAATTCTGCCCAGTACTCAGAAGTTAGATGTAAGACTGTTTTCTATTATTATTCCTGTTGGCCCCACATTCTAGAACCCTGTTTCCTGCTTTTTATGTCCTATCTCAAAATATTCTTAAACCATGTGATGGTCTTTACTGTTCCCCTTGGAAGCCATGCCCCATTCTGCCCTGTGATGGTTAACATTGAGTGTCAACTTGGTTGGATTGAAGGAAGCAAAGTATTGTTCCTGGGTGTGTCTGTGAGGGTGTTGCCAAAGGAGATCATTTGAGCCAGTGGACTGGGAGAAGCAGACCCACCCTCAGTCTGGGTGGGCACCATCTAATCAGCTGCCAGTGTGGCTAGAATAAAGCAGGCAGAAGAAAGTGGAATGAGGAGATTTGCTGAGTCTTCCAGTCTTCATCTTTCTCCCATGCTGGAGGCTTCTTGCCCTCAAACATCAGACTCCAAGTTCTTCAGCTTTTGGACTCTTGGACTTAGACCAGTGATTTCTTCAGCCACAGACTGTAGGCTGTACTGCTGGCTTCCTTTTGAGATTTGGGGATTTGGACTGGCTTCCTTGCTCCTCGGTTTGCAGGTGGCCCATTGTGGTGCCTCACCTTGTGACTGTGTGAATCAATTTTCCTAATATACTCCCCTTCATATATACATATATCCTATTAGTTCCATCCCTTTAGAGAACCCTGACTAATACATGCTCCCCGCATCCTTTTATCTCCGTGCAACTGGAGATTAGAACAAAGTTGTCAAAATTCCTTTATTCTTGTTAAGTACTTCTTAAACACTTTCTGAGACTTTTGCCTTCTTGTTTATTCTGTACAACTACTACAATTTCCCTCCTCCACTCTCTCCTCCCAGTGCATTCTAACCCCACCCTCTCTAAGTATTTAACATGTAACAAAACTTTTGGAGAGCCCCATGGAGAGATTACAAGTCTGTCCTATCACTACCCTCACCAACCCAGACTAAAATTTTGTACATTGCCTTAAGAGAGAGAGAGAGAACTAGGTAGAAGCAATCCCTACATTTTCAAACTCTCTAGTCATAGAAAGAAGAAGATTTCAAAAATACTTAAAATTCCATTTGATACTTCAAAGGCCTGAGTCAAGAATATAGTAGTTTCTTGAGAGTCTATAACATTCATACAACTAGAACTCATTTTTTTAATCCTGTGCTTTTTAAAGCACTGCTGATTCCTTGCTGCAAAGTAGATCAAATATCATAACTAAAATGACCCTGATATTCCACTGTGTCCCTAATTATATTTTTAGAGCCAAGGATCCGTACAGCTTAATGGTGATCTGAAGATCATCTAATAAAAATTACACCCATTCTCACCATCTACAAAAAAAGAAATGGAAGCAAAAAAAAAAAAAAAGACTTGTCTATGTCAGAAGTGAAAGTAATGTTTATTAGCATTTAGGTCTCCTGACTACAACCCACTGCTCTTTTTGTCATTCCATGAAGACTCTTACTTAACTTACTAAAGATCACCTCACAGTACTTCCCCACATCCTATGACAACAGAAATTGGATGCCCAGCATATGACTTTTAATAAATAAATGACACATCAAATGGAACAAGTTTTACAAGAAAGGCCTGAGACAGTATTTTTTTTTTTTTTTTGGTTTTTGTTTTCCTTTTCCTGACCAAGACCAGATTCTCTTCTGCCTCAAGATCTTGACAAAGCATCCCACTAACATTGGGGTAGAGATACCTTTTTGGGTGGTATTGTAACAACAGTGTTCAAGTCTGATACCTTGAAACTCAAGGGCACACTAGAGGGATAAAGCAGCTAGAGATACTAGTAAACTCATAGGGCATGACCAGTTCTTGAGGATATTTCAAGATGAGGGGACAACTATAACATAAAATAACATGTTTAGCAAACACAATGAAACTGGCTTATACAAATTTTTTTTCACCCCTAAGTACTCATTCAGTAAAAATATACATAATATATCCTAATACACAGCCATCTCATAAAATATTTTCAAACATCTTTTTTGGAAATTGCTATAAAAAGCCTATGAAACATTCTTTTGAATGCCATCGAAAGATTTCATAGATTTTCCTTAAAGACTGATTTGGTTATTAGAAACAGGCAAAAGGCACTCAGCTAATTGGAAAGGACAAGGTAAGCAAAATTTTATTTTGGTTTAAAAAGTTGTACACAGAAAATGACACCAATTTTCTGAGTTATTTTGAAGACATTTACAAAAACATCATTTCAAAAATAATCTAAGGAATGACAGTGTCATTGGAATAAGAATACAATCTCTGCAGGTGATTAAATCAGAGTCAACTTCCATTTATTCAAGTAAGTTTTGGTATTGTGATTCAAAGACCAGCCATAAGTATGACACGTTTCCACAATGAAATACATGCTGTCATTTATGCAAATGCTTGAAAAGATTTTAATTGCTTAGAAAATATTGTTTTTATAATGTTAAATTTTAAAAAGCAAGATATGAGGAGGAAGAGGTGGAGCAAAATGACCAAATAGAAGCCTAAAGCAACTGGCTCCACCAGAGAAACATCAAACTGAACAACTATTCACACAAAAATCACCTTTATACAAGCCAACAATTAAGTGAGTGATCACAGCACCTGGTTGTAACACCATATTAAAGAAAGAAGCACTAAAGAGGTAGGAAATACAGACTTGAATCACCTTCACCACCCTTCCCCCATCCTTTGGTAGCAGCCATGTGATGCTTAGATAGAATTTGTGCACTTAGGGGAAGGAGAGCACAGTGTGGGACTTTGCATTGAAACTCGGTGATGCCCTGTCAGAGCAGAAAGCAATATAGGGCTGAAATGTACCACTGCCCACTGAGGGAGCATTTACTACAGCCCTAGCCAGAGAAAAATCATCCATCCTAGAGGCTGTAACCTAAGCCCCTGAAGCCTCACCTCAGTGGGCTGAAGTATTCTGGGGTCCTATATAAATGTTAATGGCAGTCTAAGCCACAAGGACTGCAATTCCTGGGGAGATACTCCTTCTGCTTGAGGAAATGAGAGGGAAGAATAAAGAAAACTTTGTCTTGCAGCTTGGGTACCAGCTTTGCCACAGTGGGCTAGAGCACCAAGCAGGCTCCTGGGGTCCCCAGTTTCAGGCCTTGGCTCCCAGATGGCAATTCTGGACCCACCCTGGGCCAGAAGAGAGCCAGGCCTGGCAGCACTCATCATAAACTGAATGAAGAAACCTTGGGTCTTGAGTGAACATGGGCGATAACCAGGTAGTACCCACTGTGGGCCTGGGTCAGTGGTAGCCACATAGAGGGATTCCTCTGCTTGAGAGAAGAGGAGGAAAGAATGGGAAGGGCTTTTTGTCTTGCAGCTTGGATACCAGTTCAGTCTCAGTAGAATAGAGTACCAGGTAGATTACAAAGTTTCCTGAGTTTCTAAGCCCTGGCTTCTGAATGGCATCTCTGGACCCAGCTGGGGCTAGGAGGGACTTGCCACCCTGAAGGGAAGGACAAAAGCCTGGCTGGATTCAGCACCTGCAGATTATAGATTCTGTGGGCCTTAACTAACCATGGGCAGCAACCACATGGTAGGCAACATGGGACTTGAGTGATGCCCAGTGCTATACTAGCTTCAGGTCTGAACCAGTGCAATTCCTGTGGTGACCACAGAGGTGCTTGCATCATCCCTCCCTCAGCTCCAGATGGCTCAGTACAGAGAGAAAGAGATTCTACTTGTTTGGGGGAAAGTAAGGGAAGAGAAAAAGAGTATCTGCCTGGTAATACAGAAAATTCTCCTGAATCTTATCCAAGACCACCTAGGTGATACTTCTGTGAGTCTGCAAGAGCTACAGTGTTAATGGGCTTAGCCTGCCTCCTAATGGATGTACAGCTGCAGTGACAAAGACTTAGATCACAACACCCACGTTCTTACAAATACTTGGAAAGCCTTCCCAAGAAGGACAGGTACAAATCAGCCCAGACTGCAAAGACTACAATAAATACCTAACTCTTCAATGCCTAGACACTGATGAACATCCACAGCATGAAGGCCATCCAGGAATACATGATCTCACAAAACAAACTAAATAAGTCACCAGGGACCAATCCTGGAGAGACAGAGATATGTGAACTTTCAGAGAGAGAATTCAAAATAGTTGTTTTGAGGAAGCTCTGTGAAATTCAAGATAACACAGACAAGGAATTCAAAATCCTATCAGACAAATTTAACAAACAGATTGAAATAAATAAAAATAATCCAGCAGAAATTCTAGAGCTAAAAAAATGCAATTGTCATATGCAAGAATACATCAGAGTCTCTTAACAGTGGAATTAATAAAGCAGAAGAAAGTGCTAGTGAGCTTGAAGAAAGACTCCTCAAAAATACACAGTCATAGGAGACAAAAGAAAAAAATAAAAAAGAATGAAGCATACCTACAAGATCTAGAAATTAGCCCCAGAAGGGCAAATTTAAGAGTTATTGACCTTAAAGAGGAGGTAGAGAGAGAGAGATCAGGCTAGAAAGTTTATCCAAAGTATAACAACAGAGAACTTCCCAAACCCAGAGAAAGATGGCAATATTAAAGTACAAAAAGATTGTAGAACACCAAGCAGAGTTAACTCAAATTGGATGGCCAAAGGTCAAGGACAAATAAATTGTCCTAAAAGCAGCAAGAGAAAAGAAACAAATAACATACAAAGAGGTGCTCCACTTTGTCTGGCAGCAGACTTCTCAGTGGAAACCTTATGGGCCAGAAGAGAGTGGCATAATGTATTTAAAGTGCTGAAGAAAAAAAAACTTTCATCCTAGAATAATATATCCAGTGTAAAAATCCTTCAAATATGGAAGATAAATAAAGACTTTCCCAGACAAATAAAAGCAGAGAAATTTCATCAACACCAGATCTGTTCTATAAGGAATGCTAAAAAGAGTTCTTCAACCTAAAAAAAAAAAAAGACATTAATGAGGAATAAGAAGTCATCTGAAAATGCAAAACTCACTAGTAATAGTGAGTACATAGAAAAACATATAATATTGTAACACTGTAATTGTGGTATGTCAACTATTCATATCTGGATTGGAAAGACTGAAAGATGAGCCTCTCAAAAATAGCTACAGTTTTTCAAGACATAAACAACATAATAAGATGTAAAGAGAAACAAGAAAAAGTTAAAAATGATGGAATAAAGTTAAACTATACAGTTTTGATTAGTTTCCTCTTTGCTTGTTTGTTGGATTGTTTCTTTATGCAATCACTACTAATTTGTCATGCATTTAAATTAATGGGGTATAAGATATTATTTGCATTCTTATGGTCACCTCAAACCAAAATCATACAACAGACACACAGAAAATCAAAAGCAAAAAATGAAAACGTGCTATCAGAGAAAATCACCGTCACTGAAAAGAAGACAAAAAGGAAGGAAAGAAGAAAGAGAAGACCACAAAATAGCCAAAAAACAAATAACAAAATGGCCGGAGTAAGTCCCTATTTATCAGCAATAACACTGAATGTTAATAGACTAAATTCTCCAATCAAAAGAAACAGAGTGTCTGAATGGATTAAAAAACAAGACCCAATGATCCATTGACTACAAGAAACACACTTCACCTATAAAAACACACATAGACTGAAGATAAAGAGATAGAAAAAGATATCCCATGTGAATGGAAACCAAAAAATAGCAGGAGCAGCTTTACTTACATCAGACAAAATAGATTTCAAGACAAAAACTATAAAAAGAGACAAATAAGTTTATTATGTAATGATGAAGAGGTCAATACCACAAGAAGTTGTAATAATTGTAAATATATATGCGCACTGGAGCACTCCAATATGTATCACACACATTGTTAGAGCTAAAGAGAGAGATAGACTCCAATACAATAATAGCTGGTGACTTCAATACCTCACTTTCATCATTGGACATATCTTCCAGACCGAAAATCAACAGAGAAACATCAGATTTTAGTCTGCACTATACATCAAATGGACCTAATAAATGTTACAGAGTATTCCATCCAATGGCTACAGAATACACACCCTTCTCCTCAGCACATGGATTATTCTCAAAGATAAACCATATGTTAGGCCATAAAACAAATCTTTAAAAATTCAGAGAAATTGAAATTATATCAAGTATCTTCTTTGATCATAATGGGACAAAACCAGAAGTCAATAACAAGAGGAATTTTGGAAACTTTAGAAATACATGAAAATTAAACAATATGGTCCTGAATGACCATTGGGTCAATAAAGAACTTAAAAAGAAAATTTTAAAATGTCTTAAAACAAACAACAATGGAAACACAACATGCCAAAATCTATGGGATACAGTAAAAGCAATACTAAGAAGAGAGTTTATAGCAATGAGTACCTATATCAAAAAAGTAGAAATACTTCAAATAAATAACCTAACAAATGTTCTAATACCTAAAGTATTAGAAAAAACTGAACTCAAAATTAGTAGAAAAAATTCATAGAGCAAAAAGAAATGAAATTGAAACTAAAAAAGACAAAAGATCAACAGAATGAAAAATTGTTTTTTTGATAAGATTAGCAAAATCCGCAAACCTTTAGCCAGATTCAATAAGAAAAAGGAGAGAAGATAAAAATAAATAAAACCAGCAATGAAGTAGGGGACATTACAACCAATATTGCAGAAATTGAAATTATCATTAGAGACTACTATGAGCAACTATATGACAATAAATCGGAAAACTTAGAAGAAATGGATAAATTTCTAGACACATACAATCTACCAAGATTAAGCCAGGAAGAAATCCAAAACCTAAACACACCAATAAGTAGTGAATTTGAAGTTATAATAAAAAATTTCCCAGCAAAGAAAAGCTATGGCTTCACTGCTGAATTTGACTAAACATTTCAAGAAGAACAAATATCAATCCTACTCAAACTATTCCAAAAAATAGAGGAGGAGGAATTACTTCCAAACCCATTCCATGAGGCCAGTATTACTGTGATGCCAAAACCAGACAAAGACACATCAAAAAAGAAAAGCTATAGGCCAATATTCCTGATAAACATTGATGCAAAAATCCTCAACAAAATTGTAGCAAATTAAATTCAACAACACATTAAAAAGATCATTCATCATGACCAAGTGGTTTTTATCCCTGGGATGCAAATCAATCATTGTAATACATCAAATCAATAGAACTAAGGATAAAAACCATATGATCATTTCCATTGATGCTGTAAAAGCATTTGATAAAATTCAACATCCCTTCCTGATACAACCCCTCAGAAAACTGGGTATAGAAGGAACATTACTCAACATAATAAAAGCCACATATGATAGACCAACAGCTAGCATCATATTAAATGAGGGAAAACTGAAAGCATTTTCTCTAGGATCTGGAACACGACAAGGATGCCCACTTACTCCATTGTTATTCAACAATGCCTGAAGTCCTAGCTAGAGCAATCATAAACGAGAAAGAAATAAAGGGCATCCAAATTGGAAAGGAAGAAGTCAATTTATCCTTGTTTGCAGATGATATCATCTTCTATTTTGAAAAACCCAAAGACTCCACAAAAAAACTATTAGACAAATTTAGTAAAGTTGCAAAATATCAAACCAACATACAAAAATCAGTAGCATTTCTGTATGCCAACAGCTAACAATCTGAAAATGAAATCAAGAAAATAATCTCATTTACAATAGCTACAAAATAATAATAATTAATAATAATAATAAGATACCTAGGAATAAACCTAACCAAAAAAGTGAAAGATCTCTACAATGAAACTATAAAACATTGATGCAAGAAATTGAAGAGGACACACACAAAAAATGGAAAGATATTCCATGTTCATGGATTGAAAGAATTAATATTGTTAAATTGTCCATACTGCCCAAAGCAATTGGAGATTCAATGCAAAATACCAATGACATTTTTCACAGAAACATAAAAAATCCTAAAACTTATATGGAAGTACAAAAGACTCAGAATAACCAAAGCTATCCTTTGAGCAAGGAGAACAAAACTGGAGGAATCACATTACCTGATTTCAAATTATACTAAAAAGCTATAGCAACTAAAACAGCATTGTACTGGCATAAAAACAGACACATTAGCCAATGGAACAGAATAGATAACCCAAAAATAAATTCATACATTTGCAGTAAATTCATTTTCACTAAAGGAGCCAAGAACGTACATTTGGGAAAGGACATTCACTTCAATAAATGATGCTGGGAAAACTGGATATCTGTATGTAGAGAAATAAAACTAGATCCCTATCTCTCACCATATACAAAAATCAAGTAAAATGGATTAAAGACTTCAGTATAAGACTTCAAACTAGAGAGAATTAATACTCAGAATATATAAAGAGCTCATACAACTCAATAAAAAAATCTCATAATTTGATTAAAAATGGGCAAAGGATCTGAATAGACATTTCTCAAAAGAGGACATACAAATGGCAAACAGGTATGTGAAAAGGTGCTCAACATCACTGATCATCAGATAAATGCAAATCAAAACTACAGAGATATCATCTCACCCCAGTTAAACTGGCTTTTATCCAAAAGACACACAATAACTAATGCAGGCGAGGATGTGCAGAAAAGGGAACCTTCGTACAATGTTGGTGGGAATGTAAATCAGTACAACTACTATGCAGTACAGTTTGGAGGTTCCTCAAAGAACCAAAAATGAAACTACCATATGATCCAACTACCTTACTACTGGGCAAAAACATCACTAGGGTATACCAAGTGAAAGCAAATCAGCATATTGAAGAGATATCTGCCTTTCCATGTTTTTTGCAGCACAAGGCACAATATCCAAGATTTGGAAGCAACCTAAGTGTCCATCAGCAGATGAATGGATAAAGAAAATGTGATACGTATGCACAATGGCGTACAATTCAGCCATAAAAAAAGAATGAAGTCGTGTTATTTGCAACAATACAGATGGAACTGAAGGACATTCTGTCAAGTAAATAAGCTAGGCACAGAAAAACAAACTTCTCATGTTCTCACTTATTTGTGGGAGCTAAAAATTAAAACAATTGAACTCATGGAAATAGAGAATAGTGTGATGGTTACCCAAGGCTGAGAAGGGTGATAGTGGGGAGGGGGATGTGGGGATGGTGAATGGACACAAAAATATAGTTAGATAGAATGAATAAGATCTAGTGTTTCTTAACACAATAGGGTAACTACAGACAATAATAATTTACTGTATACCTCAAAACAACTAAAAGAGAATAATTGGATTGTTTGTAATGCAAAGAAAAGATAAATATTTGTGTGATGGATACCCCATTTACTCTCACATGGTTATTATGCATTGTATGGTTACATTGAAATATCTCATGTACATCATAAATATATACAACTAATATGTACCCACAAAATTTTTTAAAAAGCAATATAGAAAATTGTATATGAAAGGTTATCACAATTACATAAAAATAAGCATAAATAATATTGGAGGAATAGAGGCTGAAATGCTGAAAGTGATAGTATTTGGATAGTGAAACAGCAGGTCATTACATTTCTACTTTTTGGTGTTTTCTAAATTTTTTCTAATGAACAGATATAATCTATAAAATGAGAAAATCATTTGTTTCTTTTAAAAAATTATTATTTATGTGCATTTCCTCATAACCAGTAAGAGAATTGCTTATAATGGCTTCAAACCGTGATCACTTCCCTGCACCATACTTCATCTGTAACATAAAGTGGTTGGGTAATTATCGTCACTCTAAAGGCTTTGAAAAAGGCCAACATGCAGCAACCAAAGATCCTAAGATTAAAAACCTAGAAAAGTCACAGCACAATAAAATGGTATGATTTGCTTCTATTAAAGTTGTATTTTGTTAACTTGAATAACTTATACCATAATTAGACTAAATTTTTAACCATATATTCATTTTAGAACAATGTAGCCATATATATATTAAAAAGCTTAATCACAGGGGGAGAAAAAGGGTGGATAGCAGGCGGGACTAACTTGCAGCTCCCACTCAGACAGACAGAGCAGCATGTGGAGACTCACATCGTGAACTTTTGCTCCAAGAACCAAGGAACATACCAGGGAAGCTGAGAGAATCCACAGACCCTTTGAAGGAAGCAGATTTCTGTTGCTGGCTCCAGGAGGCAGCCAAAAAAATGTGAGTGCGCAAAGTGTGAAAGTATGAAAGGGGGATCATCTGCCCCTGAGCATACATCCTTACTGGAGAACCTGAGGGTCCAGATCATGGAAGAAGAACTTGACCTTACCTGGAGCTGAAACAAATTTAGAGAGCCAAGTGAAATACAGGGGTAGAGGAAGCAGCAGGAAGAGCCCTGCATCCACTCTCAGTCCTCAGGGAAGCCATTTCTGTCTTTGTCGCGCAGGTGTCCTTAGGGAGGGCTGCCAGTGGAGTTGGGGAAAGATCACAGGGAGAAGGAAAACTCCTGCTGAACTCCGTAACAATTTCAATTTTATGCGAAGTTTCCTGGACAGAATCTAGGGGAGAGGGTGAACCAGGGGTGTAGACACAGCACAGAAGTTGCAGCAGATGGGGAGTCACAAAACCTGAAAGCCCTGCTTGCTTTCCCAGCAGGCACGCCTGCAGCCTGGGACAAGTACTCAACCCTGTTCACCTGCTGCCTGGAAATAAATTTGGTGCTGTTGGGGGGCATGGTGAAAGTGAGACTGGCCTTTCAGGTTGCATGGAAGCTGGCTGAGGCCTGTAACTGCCAGCTTTCCCCCACTTCCCTGGTTACTTCCATCAGGCAGAAGAGGCAGCCATAATCCCCCTGAGAGCATAACTCCACTGGCCTAAAAACAACACCTCCATCCCACACAGCAGCTGCAGCAAGCTCTGCCCAAGGAGAGTCTGAACTCAGACATACCTAACCCTGCCTCCACATGATGGTCTTTCTGTATCTGCCCTGGTAGCTGAAGACAAAGGACATAATCTCTTGGGAGCCCTATGGCTCCACCCTGCCTGAGAAACTCATAACAGGAGACCCTAGGGCAAGCTTGTATCCTCCATATACTACTGCAGCTGATACTCTCTTGAAAGCACCACCTCCTGGCTGGAGGCCAACCAATACAAAACTAGTGCAATAAACAAAAACACAACCAAGGACCCTCGCAGAGTCCACTTGACTCCTCTGCTTCCTCCACTGGAGCAGGTGCTGGTATCCAGGGCTGAGAGACCTAAGATGGATCATGTCACAGGACTCTTTGCAGATACTCCCCAGCACCATCCCAGAGCCCAGGAGCTTCACTGACTGGCTAGATCCAGAAGAGAAATAACAATCATTGCAGTTCATCTCTCAGGAAGGTGCATCCCTGAGTACCAACATATAGGAAGCACCCCGTGGGACTAAAGAATCTGAACGTCAGCCCTTGAGCCCCTGACTTTCCATCTGATATAGCCTACTCAAATGAGAAGGAACCAGAAAAACAATTCTGGTAATATGACAAAACAAAGTTCTTTAACACATGTAGATCACATTACCTCACCAGCAATGGATCCAAACCAAGAATAAACCTCTGAACTGCCAGAAAAAGAGTTCAGAAGGTTTATTATTAAGATACTCAAGGAGGCACCAGAAAAAGGTGAATACCAACTCAAATACATTTTTTAAATGTTACAGGATATGGATGGAAAAATCTTCAGATAAATAGATAACATAAATAAAAAAAATCGCATTTTCTGGAAGTAAGGACATACTTAGAGAAATGCAAAATACACTGGAAAGTCTCAACAATAGAATTGAAAAAGTAGAAGAAAGCTTCAGAGCTCAAAGACAAAGCTTTTGAATTAACCCAATCCAACAAAGACAAAGAAAAAAGAATTTAAAAAATGAACAGGCTGGGTGCAGTGGCTCATGCCTGTAATTCAAGCACTTTGGGAGGCCACTGGAGGTGGATCACCTGAAGTCAGGAGTTTGCGACCAGCCTGGCCAACGTGGTGAAACCTCATCTCTACTAAAAATACAAAAATCAGCCAGGTGTGTTGGTGGGCACTTGTAATCCCAGCTACTTGGGAGGCTGAGGCAGGAGAATCGCTTGAACCCCAGAGGCAGAAGTTGCAGTGAGCCGGTATCACACCAGTGCACTCCAGCCTGAGTGACAGAGTGAGACTCGTCTCAAAAAAAAAAAAAAAAAAAAAAATTGAACAAAGCCTCCAAGAAGTTTGGGATTATGTTAAATGACCAATCTAAGAATAATTTGTGTTCCCAAGGAAGAAGAGAAATCTCTAAGTTTTGAAAACATATTTAAGGAAATAATCAAGAAAAACTACCCTGGCCTTACTAGAGATCTAGACATCCAAATACAAGAAGCTCAAAGAACACCTGAGGAATTCATTGCAAAAAGATTCTCACCTAGGTACATAGTCATTAGTTTATCCAAAGTCAAGACGAAGGAAAGAATCTTAAGAGCTGTGAGGCCAAAGCATCAGGAAACCTATAAAGGAAAACCGATCATATTAAAAGTAGATTTCTCAGGAACTCTGCAAGCTAGAAGGGATTGGGTTCCTATCTTTAGTCTCCTTAAACAAAACTATTATCAGCCAAGAATTTTGTATCCAATAAAACTAAGCTTCATAAATGAAGAAAAGATACAGTCTTTTTCAGACAAACAAATGCTGAGAGAATTTGCCACTACCAAGCCAGAACTACAAGAACTGCTAAAATGAACTCTAAATCTTGAAACAAATCCTGGAAATGCACCAGAATGGAATCTCCTTAAAGCATAAATACCACATGACCTGTAAAACAACAACAGAATGAAAAAAAACAAGGTATTCAGGCAACAAATAGCACAATGAATAGAATACTACCTCACATCACAATACTAATGTTTAATGTAAATGGCCTAAATCCTCCCCTTAAAAGATACACAATGGCAGAATGGATAAGAATTCATTAATCAAGTATTTGCTATCTACAAGAGATTCAGCTGACACATACGAATTCACATAAACGTATGGTAAAAGTGTGGAAAAAGATATTCCATGCAAATTGACACCAAAAGTGAGCAGGAGTAGCTATTCTTATATCAGACAGAACAAACTTTAAAGCAACAGCAGTTTAAAAAGACAGAGGGATGTTATATAATGATAAATGGACTAGTCCAACAGGAAAATATCACAGTCCTAAATATATATGCACCTAACACTGAAGCTCCAAAACTTATAAAACAATTACTACTAGAATTAAGAAATGAGATAGCCAGCGACACAGTAATAGTGTGGGACTTCAATACTCCACTGACAGCACTAGGCAGGTCATCAAGACAGAAAGTCAACAAAGAAACAGTGGATTTAAACTATACCCTAGAACAAATAGACTTAACAGATATTTGCAGAACATTCTACCCAACAACTGCAGAATCCTAAAATTTGTATGGAATACAGAACCAAAAAAGAGCCTGCATAGCCAAAGCAAGACTAAGCAAAAAGACCAAATTTGGAGGCATCACATACCCAACTTCAAACTATATTATAAGGACATAGTCACCAAAACAACATGGTACTGGTATAAAAATAGGCACATAGACCAATGGAACAGAATAGAGAACCCAGAAACAAACCCAAATGTTGCAGCCAACTGATCTTCAACAAAGCAGACAAAAACGTAAAGTGGGGAAAGGACACCCTATTCAACAATTGGTGCTAGGATAACTGTCAAGTCACATGTGGAAGAATGAAACTGGATCCCCATAGTTCACCTTATTCAAAAATCAACTCAAGATGGATCAAGGACTTAAATCTAAGACCTGAAACCATAAAAATTCTAGAAGATAAAATCAGAAAAACCCTTCTAGATATTGGCTTAACCAAAAACTTCATGACTAAGACCCAAAAGCAAATGCAAAAAAAAGCAGAGATAAATAGATAGGACTTAATTAAACTAGGAAACTTCTGCACAGCAAAAGAAACAGCAGAGTAAACAGACAACCCACAGAGTGAGAGAAAGTCTTCTCAGTCTATACATCTGATGAGGGCCAATATCCAGAATCTACAAGGAATACAAACAAATCAGCAAGAAAAAAACAAACAATCCCATCAAAAAGTGGGCTAAGGACATGAATAGACAATTCTCAAAAGAAAATATACAAGTGGGCAACAAACATGAAAAAATTATTAACATCACTAATGGTCAGGAAATGCAAATCAAAACAACAATGCCATACCACCTTACTCCTGCAAGAATGGCCATAATCAAAAAAAAAAAAAAAAAAAGATGTTGGCATAGATGTGGTGAAAAGGGAACACTTTTACACTGCTGGTGGGAATGTAAACTAATACAATCACTATGAAAAACAGTGTAGAGATTCCTAAAAGAGCTAAAATTAGATCTACCATTTTATCCAGCAATCCCGCTTCTAGGTATCCACCCAGAGGAAAATAAGACATTATATGAAAAAGATACTTGCACACAGATGTTTGAAGCAGCACAATTTGCAATTGCAAAAATATAGAACCAGCCCAAATGCCCATCAATCAATTAGTAGATGAAAAAAGTATATATATATATATATATATATAAAATATACACACACACACATATATATACATACACACACACACACACACACACACACACACCATGGAATACTACTCAGACATAAAAAGGAACTAAATAATGGCATTCATAGCAACCTGGATGGAATTGGAGAACATTATTCTAGGTAAAGTAGAATAACGTAACTCAGGAATAGAAAACCAAACATCATATGTTCTCACTCATAAGTGGGAGCTGAATTTTGAGGATGCAAAGGCATGACAATGATACAATGGAATTTGGGGACTCAGGGGAAAGGGTGGAAGGTGGGTGAGGCATAAAATACTATACACTGGGTACAGTGTACACTGCTCAGGTGATGAGTGCACCAAAATCTAGAAATGACCACTAAAGAACTTATTCATGTACCCAAACACCACCTGTTCCTCCAAAAACTACTGAAATTAAAATAAAATGCGTATTCAGTGCCAAAAAAAATAAGACAGAACATGGGATTGAAAAAGGAAAAGCTTAATCATAAGCACAGAAACAGAGCTATACATTACCTGAAGACATGGTGGTCTTTAACCAAATAATCAGTTGGCGTACTGTTTATTAATTCCTTCAGTAGTCATTTATCAAGTACCAGAAATTAACCAGCACTCCATATGCAGCTGAATGAGCAACTGTATCTGACATATTTGTGGCAGTTTCCATGTTCACAAAATATGCTGACTTATGTTACTTCATTTGATTTCTACAAAATTCTATATTTACATTACAGCTATTATTAGTGTTAATCATAATGACTTAAGAATAGTTTTATTAGGGACAGTTTTAAGGCCAGGTTGTTAACTCCTTGAGAGTAGGGAACTTGCTTTATTTATCTTAACTATCAATAGGTTTGCCAAGTTGAATTCCCATCGTACAGATTAAGAAACTGAGGCTTTAGGACTTGTTCATGGTCATAAAGTCAATGGGTGGCTCAGGACAACCAACTTCTATGCCTTTTCTTTTATAATACCTGTACTTTGACATGTCTAGGATCCTTTAGCTGTGGCTAACAAAAAAATTATTTCAATATTTGAGTATATAAATTCCCAGAAGAGATAAAATTGATAATTAAGAGATTGATTCTTTATTTAAAAAGCCCTATAGTTATCATATAAACAATTAAGAATGACTAAATATATTTATAGCTAGGCAATTACAAACAAAAAGTGCTATCAGAATATAAATAATAATGAACCAAGCAAACTGAGTTTATTCTTACTGGGAAAGGTAAGACCTTGAACTGTGACCTAATAGAAGTTCTTAAAATTCTAAACAAAATCAATAGAGTTTGAGAGAGATAAATCATCCACATGGGTGATGCACTAACAAAATTGCCTAGAGACCACGATCTGAGAATAAGAAATGAGAACACAAAAGATTTGGGACAGCAAATCCTTTTTTCTCACAAAGAGCAATAAACAGAGGCTCCCTGGTTTCAATCAGGCATCAGCTCAAATACTACCCCTTTCTTCCTTAATCTACCTAAAACAGAGCCCCCTTCCCAGTGTTGTGCTGGTACACGTTCACAACTGGGTATCTGGAGGAAAAATATTGCATGTGTATACGTACTTAGGTCTATTATAAATTTTACTGATATAAAAGTTGTATATCACACAATTTACAAATAATAACATGTATCATTTATTTTAGTAAATTTTACATAGTCAGCGAATTCTCACAGAATGCTTTTGTTAATTTTTACCATACTTTTGTATCCACAGCCCACTTATGGTTGCAATTGAACAGCTATAGACTCATCCACGTCATTGAATGCAGACTTGGAAAGCGATGTACAGTATTTCTATACTATTCAGATATAATAGATGTAAATAACCACAACAGCCTATATAACAGCAACATGTAGTAAAATGAGAAAGTGTTGTTTTGAGTACGCATTACTTTTTTTCCTAATGTGATTTATTTGTTTTTAAACATATACAATTTAATTTTTCAATATTTGCTCTGTTTAGCAACTGGGTTGCAAAATTCCTGTGGATTTAATAATTGATCTTTATGAGCCAGCCTGAGACAGCTCCAGCACACCACCACCCTACCCTACCCCTATCATTCTCTAATTTCTTACCCTGGTTTATTTTTCTAATGGGCTTTTATCACCACTCAACATGTATTTATATGTTTATTGCTTGTCTCTCTTACTAGAATATAAACTCAATGAGGGCAAGCATTTTGTCTGTCCAGATCATTACTGCCATGGTGTCTGACACACGGTAGACAGGAGTGCGAGGAGCCCAGGCTCGTCTGAGTGGGCATGGAGAGCTGAGGTCAACTAATCCGTGCTATGTCATCATGTGCTCAGTAAGCAGACACTGACTTGGAGATTCGAGTGAAGGAGTTCATTAGGAAGTGATCTTATTATCAACACCAGTGGAGGAAGGGGAAGGAAGACAAGCTGGTAGAGGAAGAAGCTGAGCTGTGACAAAGTCCTAACCAAGAGGTCAACTTATTTCACAGGGCCTCTGGAGCTGGCACAGCCCATCAGAGTTTCCTTGAGTTGGGCAAAGGGTGAGCCCTTATACCCTCACATTGGTCGTTGGCTATAGGCTAACCCTAAAGGGAAAGTGACCTTGAATGAGACAGTTCTCTTCAGCTGAGGCAATCACTGAAGGAGTTTGATAACTAAGGACCGTCTGTCAGAAGCACTCCAGCAGCTGGGGCAACATACTCTACACAGGGTTAGATTCAGGGCAGGGTGCCAATGCCAGCAGGAAATTGGAGTGCAATTAGCAAACGAAGAGAGAAACCAGTCATAGGAATCATAGGCAGGGAGCACATCTGTTGGGGATTGGGAGAAAGACTGCAGCTTGGAAGGCATTCAGTTCCCAGGGCTTGCCCCAGGATTATTGGTTTCTGGTGTCAGGAAGCAACAGTAGAATAAGCAGGAGAATGCACTGCCTGCCTTCTAAATTACCTAGGCACATACACTCCATAAACCCTCATACAGACCCCAGCTCGTTAGGATTTACCCAGGATCTTTACAAAACACAGGTCACTCAAAAACATTTATTGAATATCTATGAAGTATCAGTCCCTGTGCTACACTTTAGAAACACAAGAGTGAATAAAACAGACGTAGTCCATGGCCTAAATAAGCTTACATCTGGTGTCGTGGCTCTTAACCCTGACTGCACTAAAATCACCTGAAGAACTACTTTTAAATGCTGGAGCTTCTGATGGAATTGCCATGAAAGACAGCCTTCGCATTCATATTTTCTAACGGATTTTTATATGTGGTCAGGGCTGAGAACCACTGCTTTAAGCCACTGATGAAAAGATAGTAAACAGGTGCACACATCCAGTGTTCTGAAATTCAAACTAACAAAATGTACATGCTGAACACAAAGAAACAAAATTCTAAACAATGGCTGATATGATTTCACCTTAGCCTCTGAACCCTAGTCTGAATCAACATTCATGACCAGATTAACTCATTGATACCATATCTCTGGAATGAATGCTAAATCTTTTTGCTGATCTCTGGGGATTGCCAGCTGTATCCCCTGTGTTGTGTTTGATGGCACAACCAGAAGTTCTTTGCATACATCAATAGACATCAAGGCAACCCAAAGATGATGTAAATTGCTCCTGCTGAAAACTGGCAGCACCTTGGGCTTTTGGCTCCTAATACGGTTGACATTAAGTCAGCCTTTCTCTCTGAATTCCTGACTGTGGTGCCCAGACACAGCATTTAATTAGTGTTTCAATTATCATTTAAATGTTTGCACATCAAGTTCAATGAGATCAAGGAGATGAATTTTGGGACAAGTGGTTGTATCATCAATGATTTCCCCAGAGATAGATTATTTGAAGCTTAACAATTCAAGCAGAGGGCCTTAAAAAGTGGTTAATTGCTGTAAATACTTTTTCAGCTGCAGGACTCAGCACTGTGAACAAGCGACTAGCTCCTTTGATCTTAATGAAGTAAGATGTTTTTCACGCATCACAGCAGCTTGCTGGGTCCTAAGCTGCAGTTACCAAGAGCACAGAGGTCATCTCCTTCTGAACAATCTTTTGTATTGGCTAAATTGTAATTACCCTGTATATAATTAGCCCTCGACTCACTCGAACAGCTTTATGGCCTAGAATGTTTCTTTAAAAAATCATGCAAATAATAACATTTGCATGGGCTATGTTTTAGAGTGGAGAAGCCAGCCTTTATATCACTATCAAAAATGAAAGAGAAGTGGAGGACACCTGTGATCCGATTGGCTATTAATATTACCTTACCTATTTTTTGTGCTTAAAGGATAATAACATTGCCTGTGATCAAAAACAATGTAGAAGAGAAAAGGGAAAGGGAGGAGAATGAAAAATTAAATGAGATACCTGTTCACAGCACATCATCAGGACTGAAACAACTTTAAATGCTATGAAGATTAAGCATATGTCTCTACCTCTGCCCATATTTTTAGGGAGTACAGCTAGATTTTCATTTAATTCCAAGTTTTTCCTACCTACAGCCCTTAATAGTTTTTTGGTTTGTTTTCAACTCAGGTTCAGTATGAAGAAGGGAATGTTTAATAACCCACTTCAAAATGAGGTGAAAGGACTCCAGGAAGTGGAATATTCTAGAACTAAGGCAGATTACCTGGAAATCTCTCAAAATGGAATTTGTTGTATTTTTGCACAGTTTTGGGCTTTGTTTTCTGAGCATCCATTTTTATCTTTATTTTTATTCTTTTTTAAGCAACAGGGTCTCACTATGTTGCCCTGGCTGGCCTTGAACTCCTGGCCTCAAGTGATCCTTTCTCCACAGCCTCCTGAGTAGGTAGGATTACAGGCATGAGCCGCTGTGCCTGGCTAGCATCCAGTGACTAAGGAAAGAAACCACATAACGTGTTTCAATCCCCAAAGTCATTTCCCCCAAATTAAGATTTACCCGTCTGTTTTCTAGATGTACCAACAGCCAATATTTTATAAATCTTTCCAGGATTCTTCTAAGACTTGAATACTCAGTTGTTGTTGCTGGATTTCCCTCCTCTTCTCAAAGAAATTTGCCTGCTCTCTAAGGCTGCCTTTTCCAGACAGGGACCTTATATCCTTAGTCTTTTGGATTGTGTCACCTCTTTATACTCGAACCTTCAGAAGACAATGTTGGACAGGATCTTGAAGTTGGAAGCAACCTTATGAATCAAGGCCATTTTCTTCATTTTGTACACTGAGGCTCAAAGCGGTTGATTGACTCTCTGAAGGCACAGTACTCTGGGCAAGCAGTGATTAAGAACTCCACCTCCAGAGTCCGACCCCCTGGCTTAGACACCAGCACCAACACCTGTAAGTTGTGGGATCTTGGGCAAGCTCCTTTACCTCTCTGAGCCTCTGTTTCTGCATTTGTTAAAAGACTAATAAGAATAGTACCCTTCTCTTGGAAAAGTGATAAGGATCAGTGAAATAATGCATGAAAAGCACTTTGTCAAATGTCTGACACAATGAGAACTTAACGAACAGTGAGTGTTATAGTTAGGGACAGAATCCAGACTAGAACAAAAGACTGGCTTTCAGCCCAAACTTTATTCCTTTTTGTCATATTAATCATCTTTTTCAGTTGTTAGAGCTCTACCATCAAAAATCAGTGTGTACTGCTGGGGTGATGGGTGCACCAAAATCTCACAAATCACAACTAATGTACTTACTCATGTAATCAAATACCACCTGTTCCCCAAAAACCTATGAAAATTAAAAATTAAACAACAACAACAACAACAAAAACTCTAGGCTTTCTTGCTCTAGAAAGAAATATGTTTCTTCCTTCTGTGTTTGAAGATGGATGCCAAACTCCCTTGAAGAAGTGAGTTAAGACATGATTGTATCTTTAAGTTGGTTCTTCCAAAACGTCCCAGCAAAGGCAAAGCGTGAAGTGTGGTGCCACGTTGGTATAACGTTCCCTCTCTAATTTCTTATCTATTTTCTTCTTAACTATACAGTTAGCCACAGTTTGTACCTCTGCTCCCTAGGTGTCAGTTAGGGAACATACATTATTATGCTCTCTGAAAAGGCAACTGGCACCTAGGGTGCAGAAAGCTACTACAGCATAAAGTGGGAAGGCCATTCTGCCTCTGAAAAATGACATTGCTATTCCAAAAGTTTACTTTGGGGATCATTCATTTGGAAAATGTGACAACATCTTTATAATAAAGAAAGCAAAACAAAACACTAAGCCTACCACTAACCTTGATTATGTTGTCAGAAAGAACAGCTCCTGAAGTGTGTCAAACATGAAAAGCAGTTAAGGTGGGACATTTTCAATTTTCAGCCCTGGTTCATACAAATTGAGTTTTCCTCATCTGATCTGCATTACTGTGAGTAACAGGGGCTGTGCTGCCACTTCTGACTGACTGATCAGTGTGATGGGCCTTGGGAAGGCAGTTCACAGAACATCAGCGGGTTCAGCTGTCACATTTTCAGGGAAACTCCGTGGTTGCGTTACTATGGAAAACGTCGAGGGAGCCTGCTCACACCACTGTCAATGATCAGATAAAAAGACAGGCAGGTCCTGAGAAAACCCCATTCCCAACTCTGTCAATTTGGAAGGAAAAAGACGTAACATAAAACTCAAACTGAACCTTTGAGACCCTTGTGTCTTGGAATCTCCCTGATTCCCCACTGAATGAGCTTTAAAATTACACCTTTAGGGGTTGAATCAGAACTAAAAGAAACTTTAGAAGCCACGTAATAATCTATGTGTTCTCTTTCACCTTGGACTTCTCTCACTTCTGCTCCGTCTTTTAATTGTTTATCACATTTTGCTGACCTTCCTCTTCCACATTTCTCAGATCTGTGAAACCTGTTCCTCTCACATCCACCTCTGCTGTCATAGGCAAAATTCGTCAACATTCACACGTCAATTATTGTAATAGTCTCTTAGTTGGTCTTCTTCGCAACCAATTACTTTATGACTCAAACCACCTTGCATTGTTCTGTGGGATTAATCTTCCCTAAGTGGTAATTTTCATTATATCACCTGCCTGTTTGCAAACTCACAATGGTTCCTATGTCATGTCAGTATTCATGTCCTTCCATCTTTGGATGCACATAGCTGCACTTCCATTGCACATGCACCTTGCCATGTCTTGCATTTGCCTCCTTCTTTCTTTCAGACATTTATAAAATTTCTGACACAAAATTACCTCTCCTCTTCTTTTTACCCAAACATGACGGTTCTTTACTTTTGGAGGCTGCTTCAGTGGGAAAGTAACTTCAGCCACTTTAGTATTCATCACTTTATCTTTTCACTCAGCTACTTCTCTGGAATTTTTTCTTCTCTAAAAGTTTCTCACATTTTTTTTTCATTCTAACCCTTGGTAACTCCATCCCTGCTTCCCCTCTAGGATGCATAAGATCTCTAGACGTTTTCTTTCTTTCCCCATTGCTTTGTTCCTAAGCACAACCAACCTAACATAGCATGAACATAAACCTGGGTGGAATACTGGGAAAAGCACATGACAAAGAGTCCAAAGAGCTTTCTGTTTTTAGCAATATTTTTAGGTATCTAGAACATCAAAGTTCAGGGTACTACATAAAAACCATTTTTTTTTTAATGCATGGCTGAGTTGGCTGGAAAGTAAGAGATACCCTCAGAGGTTAGAATAAAAGAGAACCCTCAAATCCATAAATGGGATATTAGAATTTGTCATCCAGAAGTAATAAATTAGCATTTGTTCTCTACCAATCCTAATGGCCTAGAACTTCGCTTTAGCAGACCAAGAGGAGACCACCTGAATCATAAGTATCGTAGGAGTTCAGATCAGGAACATCTGCCTCAAGCCAGGCCCCTGGAAGTATCTGTGGGTAAAGTAGGAAAAATCCTGCCTCACAGAGTGAGGTAGTAGGGATATTTATCTGTCTTGTCTCTGGCATAAGAAAAAAAATAATTCTCCTGAAATCTTAAACACAGTTTTATTCTGACACATATTTGGGGCTAGAATTCTCTCTGATTATAATACCTCCAAAATACCACACACTAAAAATTTTGTTTAAAACAGGAGCTGGCAAATTATGGCCAACAGGCCAAATCCAGTTTGCCATCTGCTTTTGTACAGTCCATGAGCTAAAACGGTTTTCACATGTTGAAATGGTTGAAATAAAATAAAAAGAAGAAAATATTTTGTGACATATGAAAATGATATGAAATTCAAATTTCAGTGTCAAAAATTAAGTTCCATTGGAACATAGCCAAGCTCATTTCTTTACATATTGTCTATGGATCCTTTTGCACTATAATGACAGGGCTGAGCAGTTTTATCAGGTACAGTATGGCTCACAAAACCTAAAATATTCACTTTCTGGTCCTTTATAGAGGAAGTTTTCTGACCCATGGTAATGTGGTTCTGATTAGCAGAAGTAAACACAAAAGCTCTCTGGTAAGCAAACTTTATAAACAAATTTTACAAAGCTTCACAAAGTTTTAAGGAATCTCATTTAACAATAAATTTTAAATTTTAAATTTTAAAACTTTGAAAATTTAAAATCAGTGCACTAAACACTCAAAAAATAAGAGAGCATGGGTAACAACAGAAATAACTAAGTTGAGAATCAGATCTAAAAGAATGCTGATGCTCACATTATCCGACATAGGATATAAAATAAGTCTGTTTTATTACATTTACCTAAGTGCTTCTGGGGGTCTCTATCCAGGCATAGTATGTATGTATTTGTTTGTTCACTCATCCATTTATTTTTATTTGCTCTGTGCTTTCTTCATAGAGGGTAACTGGTGGTGGGTTTTTTCCCCAACAGGCATCATAAATGCCACTCTTTTATAGAGCATAATTTTAAGGTTTAATTTTAAACTTTGTTTAAAATAAACTCTGGGGGCACTTTAGCCCCTAGGTATAGTTTCAACACACACATTTCATCTGCTCAGAATTCAACTACCCATAATAGAATTGGAAGATTCTGGTCTATTGGGCTACTTAGCACTAAGAAACATTAGAATCCGCAGTGATCCCTAACCAGAACAAGTTCAAACTTGTGCTCAATAAGTACTCATTAAATTTAGAATGTAGTGTAAGTAGAAATCTTATATGTACTTGGCCCTTAAATAGGTCTGCCACCTTCAGACACCAGGCTATGCTAGCCGATGTTGCAGCTCATACTCTTCGCTAGTACTCCATGTTTCATTCAGGAATCAACTGAAACGCCATCTCTTAAGAGAGGCTTTCCTGAGAACTCTTTAAAGAATACATATAGTGCCCTTCACAGTACCTTATTTAATTGTCTTCAGGGAGTTCACATTACATTTCATTTATTTTCACCACAGGAAACCCAGTAGAAAGAGTTTTATAAATTTTCAGGTTCAATTGCTCTTTAAGAGCAAACTCAATCCTTTCAATATGTACTCTCCAGTTGGGTGTTCAGAAAAACAACAAATAAGTGGCCATTCCCAGGACCATGAAACAGCTGCAACTAAATTTACAAATGGTGATGAACAAGTAACACAGCCTCTCCCACGGCCATGTGTTGAGCTCCTTCTCTCAGTGAGGTCAGCATTCACCAGCATGCATCCCCAGAGATTCTATCCTTATTGGAGTTAAACTGTCCTGACTCTTAGTACTTATTTCTCTGGCTGGCAGAATAGAGATAGGATATAATTGTTATCTGATTATCACACAGGTGAGTTTATTCCAGTAATTATTGCTGTGTAACAATCTATTCAAAAGGAATGATTTCAAACACAACCATTTTATCATATGCATGGATTAATAAGTACAATAGCAGCTGGCACAGCAAGGATGGCTTGTCTCTGTTTCCTGATGTCTGGCACATGGCACATCATCTAAGAAGACGTAAAGATGGTGGTGATGATGGCTGGTAGTAGAGCCTTCTGGAGGCTCCTTCACGCGTGTCTGGCCTTCCTAGTCTGGGTCTGTCCATGTGATCTTCCTTACACTGTGGGGGCCTCACTTCTCACATGGTGGTACAAGGCTCCAAATTTAAGTGTTTCAGTGAACAAGGCAGAGATTCCTCACTTTTTTAAGCCCACCTCAGTAGTCTCACAGCATCATCACCACCACATTCTAATGGTCAACGGGTCAAAAGTCCTTCTACACTCATGGGAGGGTACATAGACCTTACCTCAGCTCTCAACTGGAGTAGTGTCAAAGAGTTTGTAGCCAATTTTTAAAACTTCTACATTCTCTTTTCCTCTAAAATTCACTCCTCTTTCAATGTAGCCTAGTGTATCTAGTGTTCAGGTTAAAAAATTAAACCGAACCTCTATAATTTACTACCTAGGTAAGTTTGAATATCTCATCTTGTGTTACTTTATCTACAAAATAAAGGGCCTAAACTTGGTGATTTCTGTTCCTTAATTCCAGCCTTTATATCCTATGATTCTACTATTATAGAATGTTCAATAGTGTTACCCCAAAATTGATTGCAACTCAGAACCTAAGAATGTGATCTTATTTGGAAATAGGATCTTTGTAGATGTAGTTAGTTAAGAAGCCCAAGATTAAATCACCCTACATTCAGATTGGCCCTAAATACAGTCACCAAAGTGAAAAAGCTCACTCCTCACCTGCTTCACAGCAATGAGTTACTTTATGAGCACAGCAACTAGAAATTAAAATAAAAGAAGAGAGACACTGGGGGAATATGCTCATAATCCAAACCTTCGTGCACCCACATAACTTTTTAAATGCTTTGCTGTGGTGGTGGTTGTTTTTATTTACCTTGAGTATTAGCAAAAAGTGAGGCTAATGAAGTCCTGGTGTGTGGAAGAACCACAGATGTGCTCTAAATCAGGCTCTAAAGGATGGATGAAGGGAGGCTGTTTACTATAAACATCTACCCCTTGAGAGGAGAAACTCAGCATGACAACTGCTACGTCAAAGTGCAACTATTCGTACTCTCAAGACATAGAAAACAGAAAAGGTAGACTAAGCAGGAAGATGAAGCCAAATAAATTTAAACACTTTTTAAAAATTGCCTTAGAAGATGGAGAAAGAAAAAATAAAAAGAAATAAGTGTAATCAGCTCATAAATAATCTACAAGTAAGTCCTAAAACTGCAAATGATTCAATAGTTCACATTTTGACTTCTTAAGACTTTGCAAACTACCAAAGACTGTCTGCTTCTTCTTGAAGAATGCTTTTGTTTCTTTCTCTTAACTCAGGCAGCTTTCTCCCGGTCCCCATGACTGCTGAGTCCAGAAATGTGAAACATTCTCACAGGAGAGCTCCCCCTCCTGTCTTTCGTCTTTCACATCTCGTTTAAATTTCTAATTCCTAAGCAAAAAGAGAAATGCCTCAAGACAAGCTGAACTGGGAAAGTCAAAGTGAATCGTAATAAGGGTTTCAATTACAGCCCATGCATTCTCCTTATCTAGGTGACAAACACACTCATATAATTTGAATTCCTACTCTCGTTTTACTTTGAAAGTGATTAGAAAGCCTTAATATATTTTGAAAGAAAGCAACTTCTCTACTGTATTCTACATAAATTGCATGCTAAGCTAGCCTGAAAGGAGAAATTTTATTTCAAAAGAAGATTAGAAAGTGCCTTTTTTAAAGCTATCAAAGCTGATACCAAGATGCAAGAGGTACAACTAATCAGATACTTAGGATATAGAGCCTTGCACCGTTAAAAGGGTACTTTTTTGTGCAAATCATTTTTTGGTAGATTGTGAGGAAAAGGAATGTATGTAATAAGGACATTAATTTTCACTTTACAAGGCAGAAGATCACAAGGGGAACAGCAAATGAGCTGAGCTGATTATCTTGGGGTTTCAACTGAAGAAGAGCAAAATGAGCTAGCTAGCATAGCAGACACGTCTATGTCTACTGAGGCAATGCTCAGAGCACTTTGGAAGCTGCAGAAATTAAGCCTTTTTGTTCTTGTGTTGTGGCCTGGTTGACTTTGCACCAGGTCGAAGCAATGATCTGTATAATTGCAAACCCTCCCCTATTACCAGAGCTTGTCACTTCAGAAAGTGATTTCTGGGCTCCAAGCCAGATTTTGGTTTCACCTTAGTTTCCAAGATACTCCATATTGATTAAAGGAAATATATTATGGTCTATAAAGGACAGAGGAAGCAGACTGTGAGAGGGAGAGAGAGGGAGGGAGTGAAGGCAGGAGAAAGAGAGTAGAAGAGAGGAAGAGATAGGGAGAAAAACAGAATGAAAACTGGGAGGAAGATTGAGCAAGAAGGTGAAATCACCTTAAAGACTAGCACACCTGTATTTGTTTGTTTGGGGAAAAGCAGTAAGAGGAGGTGATAAGAAGGAAAAGCAGATTTTCTTCGAACCAAAGTTTCACTTCCCCGGAAGTTTTCCACCAAAACTTCTGCTCAGCTCTCCCAAATTGGAAGGAGTCTCTCACTCAGTACAAGTAAATCTCCTTGAGAAACCATGGAATACTGGTTCTGGTGTGGACCCTGGTGAATATCCAGCGGATTAGAGGAAAAAGTATGCAGGGGAGTCCAGTCACCTGCTTGAAATAGGCTCTTCAGAAATCCGTGAATGAAAGAAAAAGGTTCCTGCATGGAGCAGAGCTGGGCATATGGTAGTGTTTAACAAATATTTGTTGAATACACTGAGTTCAGACAAAATATATGCTCTGTGCAGCAAGAATACATAATTTAAATTTAAAAGTATTAAAATAAGGCATAATCTTGAAATTAACTTTTATTCAATAGTTTGGGATTTTTTTTAATCCCAGAAATACATCTTAAAGCTGAATCCCTTCATTTATTTTTCTCTTGTGTCCACATAGAACAACTCTCCTGGATTATCATGGCTCTTTTAAGGTTTCGTGACTTTAGGTGGTCCTTGAGGGTTACAAATTAAAGAATGAAGTTGTGATTCAGAAAAAAATATATAAAATACAAAAAATCAGCAAGAAGAAAAATAGCAAGAAAAGAACACTGCTCTCTTGGTATGCTCTGCTATGCTTGTTCTTGTGAATAATGATCACCACTATTCTTGAGATTTGTATTCAAAGAATAATTGTCATCTTAAATCATGCATCATTTATTATTTAAGTTGCAAAGTGCATGGAAAACATTGTAGCATGGGAAGGTGCAATTTAACCTTGGTGGAGGAAGGGGATATAAAATTACAATGTGGTGGGATGTGATCACAACTTCACTGTCATTCTGTGGAACTAATTTCTTCTGAGAAGTATTTATAAGCTATAAAAGTCTCTGAAAAATAGAAAAAATAGCACATCATTCTTAGAAGCTCAGATCTTCTTACAGGTTGCTGCCATCTTTTTCCTTTGAGAACTATTGATCCATCTTCCTCTTAATGTGTTTTTGTCCCAGGGTTATAGTAAGTCCACAATGGATGACAGTAAAAATCAGGTGATCAATACTAGATAGTTGGTAGTAATGGAGAATTTTCTCACAGACACAGGAATGGGGAAGAAATAATAATGCAATTGCCCTTCTCACTGGCGGGTGAACAACTCAGACAGTGGCACACCAAACTCCATCATATTCTGCCTTTTTACCCAAGAAGAGAGCAACACTGCACCCTCACAACCTTTCAACACTTGAGTGGATAAAGTCTCCACTCTGTATTCTCCTTTGAATCTCCAAGGTACGTGCTTCGCACCCCTTTAATACCTTCTTTTTCATTCCCAAAGCACTTTCACTTATGTTAGCCCATTTGGTCTTCTATCCATTTTGCTCTCTCTAGGTGAAGAAAGTCACAGAGATAATTAGTGGCTTGCTCAAAATTTTATGTCTAGTAAGGAGGTGGTCTGGACCAGGAATCCAGGTTTCTTCACATTACACCGCTGGTTGAACTCGACCCACCAAGCTGCTCTGAATACAGCATTTTGAGCTGGACAATAGGTAATATTAATAAACGTTCATCTAGAAAAAACAATTAGGAAATGTAGTTGTGAGTCTGTCTCCTGGCCGTGGGTAATAAACCCAAACAAAGAACGATGAGATTGTGGATTATTACCAGCAGAATAATTCTCTGCTTATTCAAAAAGACTTGGTACCCGTGTGTTTAAATTGATTGAGGAAATAACAGAAGTTATGACAAATCACCTTGTCTCACAAATGAAGTTAATTAGTGCATACTTTGGTGGCTGAAATTTCCTTAAAGCTGTGGAAAACATGCTCGTGTTTTCTAAGTCATGCCTACCATAATTAAAACATGATTGTGCAGTTATGCCTGATAAATGGGGAAGAAAGCAGTTGTAACATTTTATGTTGCATTCTTATGGTATATTAAAATTAGATAATTAATAGCTTTCTGCAAGAGCCTACTCCTAGCTGGAACTTTTTCCTGCTCATCTAAGCAAACCTCTTCACCATTACTTTTCTTTCTCTGTATCCATTCAAAATCACTGCTTCATCTTATTTTGCTTCTGTTGCAAACTGAAATCTGCCTTTTCATCAGTACTTCAGTCAACATACTTAGCACAATATTAATTGTGAGTATATCATGTCCCAGGATGTATGTCAGGCAACAAGGGTACAATAGTGGTCAAGGCATCAGCCAGGCATGGTGGCTCATGCCTGTAATCCCAGCACTTTAGGAGGCCGAGGTGGGTGGATCACCTGAGGTCAGGAGTTTGAGACCAGCTTGGCCAATATGGTGAAACCCCATCTCTACTAAAAGTACAAAAATTAACCAGGCATGGTGGCAGGCACCTGTAATCTCAGCTACTCGGGAGGCTGAGGCAGGAGAATCGCTTGAACCCTGGAAGCGGAGGTTGCAGTGAGCTGAGATTGTGCCACTGCACTCCAGCCTGGGTGACACAGCGAGACTCTGTCTCAAAAAAAAAAAGAAAAAAAAAAGACAATGATCAAGGCATCAATAGTAATCATTTCCTAATAAGTAGGAAGGAAAACGTACATATTCTTTATAAAGTCACTACTATTATTGAACATTGTATAGTTTTTTGGAGGCTGGATTTTGTTTTCTTTTATCCATCTGAAAATGGTTATCCTCTAGGGTCAATATAAGAGGATATGGTGACTCTGTCCAAATTCTCCACCCATCAACCCCCAGATAGAGGGGTCAATGCTTAAAGTATAAAACCTGGCAAGACTAAACCTGTGATAATCCTAATCATAAATACATAATAGAGTATGTGGAATACAAATCTCAAACTATAATAAAGTAGGTATTTACTCTGGTTGGCAACTTTAGCCTTCTTCGCAATGCACCACAGATTGCATTTTAAAGTTAGTTTTCACTGTTGTCAATAGATATTTTTTATCAATGATTAATAAATATGCTAGTCTGTTAGGGAAGGTGGGGTTAGGTCAGACTCACAGAAGCACCCACAATTCAAATATCAAGGTCTCTCTGAAATGTTTTATAATATTAATTGATTTGATAGCCTATTTGGTTCGGAAGCTGTCTTCTTCATTCCTCTAATTTTTTAATCTATATTGTATCTGCTTCTAAAATAAATATTGTATGATTTAAATTCATATATCAAAAGTCAAGGTAAAAAAATTAGAGAAGAGTCTCTACTAAAAATACAAAAAATAGCCAGGCATGGTGGCAGGCGCCTGTAGTCCCAGCTATTCAGGAGGATGAGGCAGGAGAATGGCGTGAACCGGGGAGGTGGAGCTTGCTGTGAGCCAAGATAGTGCCACTGCACTCCAGCCTGGGCAACAGAGCAAGACCCCATCTCAAAAAAAAATTACAGAAGAAAGAATAATCCGCATCCAGATATCCAAATCCAGAAGGAGACCGTTACTACAATTAAATACTTATTTTAGCTCATAACTTCCAAGTGACCAAGGCAAAAGTTAAACACAGCATTAAATAATGACGTTAAAAAGATACCCAGTTTTGCCTGAGGAGACATTTTCTTGGTACCAAATTCCTGAACAATAGTTTTCCATTTTCCGTTATATAGGAAACAGTGAGCAGTAGAGTAGGCACAATGAAAAATAACAGCTTTTGTAGATGTCACTGACATTTTTTTCAAATAGTGCTTTCTATATCAAAATTTAAGAAAAATCCACAGCATGAAGTTAAAGTTTGACATGAAGGCAGTTTTCTGGGAAGTTAAGATAGCAGTCCTTGTCCATACCATACTGATCATCTTATTTTATACAAGAATAAGGTTTAAAGAACCTGGATAAATAAATAAATATCTCTTAGCCTGTCTTTTTTTTACCATCATTTGTCAGCTATACTTTGGATAGACACTTTATAGGGACCACTTTAAGACTGAGCTCTTTCAAACTTGTCTAAGATGCTATGTTTGGGTTGATGATAGTCCTGAGTTTTGATGTGGACATGAAATAGGTTTTTATTAAGCAAAATGTAGGTGAGATTCTCTAATGTTTATTACAGGATGCTAACCTTGACATCACCTGCCCATCTGGTATCACAATTGGAATGAGCTGTCCTGTTCAAGAGAGTGATGTAGCTTACCTACTACATTGGACCCTATCAAGAAAAAAAACCACACAACTGTAGCTTTAGCTGTGTATGTGTGATGCATTAAGTATTTGTCAATAGTTCATTTGTTTTGGTACACCAGTTAGCTCCAGTGTATAGTCAGAGAAATGGAATATTAAAATTGGGAGATATTCTTTTAATACTGAAATGATTAAACATCTCCAGTGACTGACAACTTACTACTAAATGAGATAGCCTCTCAAACTTTTAAAGCACTCTAAGTGGAAGAATGTTCTATTTAATGTTTTCTGTCAATTACTTCTGCTTAACTTCTAACTAAAAATCCCTCTTTTTGCCCTCTGTCACATACAGAATATGCATAATAGATAGAAAACATCAATTTCAAACTGGTACTACACTGAAATTTTAATTATGCCACAGGCCAAAAGTTTGGTTTTGCTCCCAGTGATGTATAGCATCACTGTGTCATTTCAACACAGAAAACTCGTAACACTGGAGTGGGCCCTTCATATTCATGGGTTCTGCATGTCTAGACTCAACCAAACACAAATTGAGACTATCTTAAAAATTTAAAATAATACAAATTTTAATATGCAATATAACAACTATTTATATAGCATTTACATTGTATTTGTTATTAAAAGTAATCTAGAAATGACTTAAAATATAGAGGAGGAAGTGCATAGGTTAGATGCAAATACTATTTCATTTTATCTAAAGGACTTGAGGATCTGCAGACGACGGTATCCACTGAGGGTCCTGGAACCAATCCACGTGGACACCAAGGGATGATTGTACTGCTTTTTGTGATGTCAATAGTATGATTACAGTATTTTTCTCTATTACTTAACCCATCTTCGCTTCCCACTGAGGTGGAAAGTTAGTTAATATATTTTATGGGCTGCCCCCAACACCCACAGCTTCTAAATGGTTAGATTAGGGAATATCTTAGCAATTTAGTGGGGGGCACTTGGAAGCTGATGAGTAAAATAAATGAATATTTAAAGAAAGGAGAATAGAGAGTACATGCACAGGAGATCTGAGCTGGTAGATCACCAGGCCCCAAAGAATGGAGAAAGCAGCTTTCATTTCTGGTGACTTCAATAACATCTAGTTACTGTCATTCCAGTCCTTATATATCCCATGTGTTCTGTATCCTACAATATCCTCCCACCTTTATTTGATCTTCTGATTTGATTGGGTCTCTGTTTCTTAAAAATTGGATAGCCCTGCCTGAAGAGGAATGAAGTACATACCTCCTAAGTTTACAGATAGAGAATCTAAGCTAAAGAATTATATTTGAAGTAACTTAAGAACACTGTTGGCCAGGTGCGGTAGCTCACACCTGTAATCCCAGCATTTTGAGAGGCCAAGGGGGCGTGGATCACCTGAGGTCAGGAGTTCAAGACCAGCCTGACCAACATGGAGAAACCCCGTTTCTACTAAAAATACAAAATTAGCTGGGTATGGTGGTGTATGCCTGTAATCCCAGCTACTCGGGAGGCTGAGGCAGGAGAATCGCTTGAACCCTGGAGGCAGAGGTTGGGGTGAACCAAGATTGTGCCACTGCACTCCAGCCTGGGCAAGAAGAGTGAAACTCCATCTAAAAAACAAAAAACAAACAAAACAAAAAAACACACAAACAAAAACGCTGTTAGCACATTAGCAACTAAAATCCTCCCAGCTAAGTTCAATATTATATGTGCTAAATTCAATGACACACAATGTTTTATATACCTTTACATACAAAAAATAATGGCAGATATCTGATTAAAAGAAATTAACCATGACTCCAGTCAGCTTTTATGGCACATAGTGTAGGTATATGCATATAAATAATTAAGTGCACCTACTGCCATAGATAATCATCTGGAATTTGGTTCTGTTTCATGGTACAATGCTGGTCCAACATGCTAACTTCTCCCAGTTTCATACTCCTGAAAACCAGGGGCTCACACTGACCTGAGACCCCACTTCAGAGAAGATCACAGATTTCTTTTTGAAATATATTTGGGGACTCTTCTTCACACACCTTATATCTTTGAATGTGCTATAATTCTAGGAAGATAGATTGCATCTGGTCGAGGGACAGTGAGGGCAAATGAGGGACAGAGGAGGTCATGATGGCTGTAAGGGGAAGATATGGATAACATTTGAGAATGGCTAGTCTGAAACATGATTCATAGTACTTTCCAGAAGAGAGTTAGTACCTCATAGTGCACAATTTTACACCATGCTGCTGCATTCATTTTCAAGCTTCTTCTCCATTCTATTAGAGACTTTCATGAGTCATCTTGACACACGTTGTATTGTTCTGGACACCAATTATTTTGAAGATTGTGTGGAATAAAATGCTCTCTCATCACTTCATACTCCTGGAGCTATTGGTAATTTCATTTGGTTTGTAATATTTCTTTTTGGAGGGCTTGTAAACTAAAGCCTCAAGGTAATCATGCATGAAATAAAAACAGTAAAGAGCAAAAATTTACCCCACAAAATTTCTATTTTCTTTATGCTAAAGGGAGGTTTTCTATTGAGAATTAGAGTGGGAAGTAAAAAAGGAGAGAGGAAAGACAAGGACCTCACAGTTAAAGTAATTTTTAGTAGGCATGGAGGGGAAAAAGACATAAATTACATTCAATAAAACCAAAGCAAAAAGGCAGAGTGAAATGAATCAGAGAAATAATGTCTGTTCAGAATCTGGAAATTAAAATAACTGTTCTGAATAGACAAGATATGATTCCCAATTGAACAATGAGCCGAAATTCAGGAAGCTTTCAAAAATAAATAAAAGGTAATTACAGTGAAGAATAAAGATGAGTGTACCTTCTCATTTACATAAGCGGACAGTAGTTCTGTAGCTCCTTGCTTATTAAAATGGATTGTTAACCAGACTGCAAGAAGCAAAATGGAATGGATCATAAAGTTGTTCATTTTAATATTACATTCTGTCAATGAAAATGTATTTTTAAATTATATATAATATGCAAGATGAAATCTCAACAACATTTGAATGATCATAGAGCTGGGAGAGATTTTGAATTGGCCAACAATTTATTGTTCGGTTCAATGTAAGTTTTTCTCTCAGTGACCCATCATTATAATTCAAGGGCTTGTTAGGAGGCCCCTGTATATCCCTCCCTCGTAGACAATCCCTGACTTTGTGTTAAGTGGTCTCATCTTTGCCAGGTAACTGTAGCTCTGCCTTCATTTCTGCAGAGTAACTGAAATAGCCAAGAGGTTATTCATCTAAACGTATGGGACATAAGCCTTGTTCTCAGTGAGTTTTCATACCTGTGAGTCAGATATTTGTTGGTGCTTAAAAAACTATTCTGAAACTTAGTGACTTAAAATAAAAATTTGTTGGCTCATAATTCTCCATTTTTGGCTGGACTGATCAGTTCTACAGCTCATCTTACCTAAGATCACTCATGGCAGCATGACTAGGTGGATGGTCCAAGATGGCTTACATAACTAGATCTGCCAACTGGGGCACATTGGTTCTCTTCCACATGGCTTTTCCACATTTCTTACATTGAGGCAGCTGCCTTTGAAGAGGACACACTTCAATATGTAAGTGCTTATTAAGTCTCTGCTTACATCATATTTGCTGATTTTATTGGGCCATTCTTGCATTGCTATAAAGAAATATCTGAGACTGGGTAATTTGTAAGAAAAGAGGTTTAATTGGCTCAAGGTTCTACAAGCAGTACAGGAAGTATAATGGTGGCATCTGCTCCTGGTGTGGCCTCAGAAAACTTACAATCATGGCATAAGGCGAAGGGGGATGCAGGCATTTCACATGGTGGCAGCGGAAGCAAGCAAGACGGGGAAAGTGCCACACACTTTTAAACAACCAGATCTCATGAGAACTCACTCACTATCATGAGGGCAATACCAAGGGGATGGTACTAAAACTCTCATGAGAAATCTGCCTCCATGATCAAATCACGTTCTACCAGACCACATTTCCAACATTGGGAATTACATCTCGGCATGAGATTTGGGCAGGGACACATTCCAAACTATATCACTGATGTTCCATTGGCCAAAGTCACACAACAGGTCACATGGCCAAACCCAGAGTCAATGTGGGAAAGAAACCACACAAGTATATTGTATACCAGAAGTCATGATTCATTCAGGTTAGTAACGTAACAATCTACTGAAACTTTCACTTAAGGTTGACCATAAAATACAGATGTTTAAGCCTGGCATTCCTAACTCTATATTCTGCTTCCAAGTCCCCTTTCCTTTTGATGTCCCACTGAGTCCCACAGAAATGTTACAGTAGCAAAAACAGCCACATGATTCAACTTGAAGATATATTTGCATGCTATGACCAAAATTCTGTCCTTTTTCACGGGGAGGGGTGGGGTCTTGTTCCTGAATTGCACTCTTATGACTAGCTCCTTCCACTTACCCAGAACTCTGATCATCCTTCAGGGCCTGAGTCCTAAGTTAACTCTTCTATGAACTCTTCTATTATTGTCCAATAAATGGGCATTTTCCCATTCTCTGAACTTAATATGAAGCTGACACAGTGTAGTAGAAACCGGGCTTTGGAATGAGATAGAGTTAGTTTCAAAACTGAATCCTTCCTATTCTTAGCTATATAATGATGGCCACACTACTTCAACTTCCTTAGCTATAAAATAGGTGAAATAATACCTATCTTTTAGGGTTGTTAGGGGGAAGGATTAGGAGAGATAACATGGCAAAGCATCAAGTAGTATATGATAGTGTGTGGGTCTACCTAGTACTATGAGACAGAGCCCTTACACTTATGACCTTGAGGTTTTGCTTTTTATCCTTTTATTTTGTGAATTATTGTCCATCATAAAATGTGAATCTTTAAAGATGATAGAAATAAGTGTTTTACCCCATTTTATTGCCCAGGGGTTTCTCTCTACCACTCCAGTATCTAGTGCTTGATCAGTGTTAGTTGAAGTAGAAAAAAGGAAAAAGGAAAGAGGCAAGAAGTATAGTTCCTCTATTTATGAAGCGGAAATTAATAATTACTGCTTGGTAATTAGGAGGTTGTTGCAACTGCTAAGCTGCTAAGACATACTAAGTATCATTATAGGAAAACATATTTTAAGCTGTAGTATGTTTCTATTTGATTAATAATAATATCATGGATTTATATGCTGAGAAATTGTTTAGCCAACCTTCTCTCTTCATACAGAATTGCATCCAGTTCATCATGACAAAACGGAAACTGCCTTAGCACTAGAGAAAGAGAGATTTTTTTTTCTGAGAGAACGCATGGCAAGCCCAAAACCTGGATGGATTCTCATTGCTGAGGTGCTATTAGGAAGATATTGATGGTGGACATGTGACCTCTATCAGCCATTGTTAAAACCACTCATATTTTCCCTCCAATCACAGGGATTTGTCTACCAGCCTGATTTGCAGCAGTGCCAAGGGGCAATTGGGGAGATAGTGGGAGGCAATTAAGCTAACAGACAGGGAAACTTAAGACAATATGATTTGAGTTGGGAAAAGGGGAGCTTGGGTAAATGGGTTTAAAAGTTGTCAATAGAACAAAGCTGTCAAAAGAAAATTTTCATTTCTGTATAGACTTCTAAGTGTCTTTGTTTTGCACAGAACCATATAAAAATTTCTAAACCTATAATTTTACATAATAATGAAAAACTACATTCCTTCCCCAAATTAGAACAAGGCAAGGATACTTAATCTCACAAATATTATTCAACATTACTGGAAATTGTAGCCACTGCAATAAGACAATAAAAATGCACACGGGTTGGAAAGTAAGGATTAAAACTATCCCCACTTACACATTTCATTCTTATCTGTATATAAATAAATAAAAATTAATTAATTAATTAACAAACCATCAAATCCTAGAACTAATAAGTGAGTTCAGTAAGATCAGAGGATACAAGACCAATACATAAACAATGAATTGTATTTCTATATGCACACAATGCATTTGTGGAAACTGAAATTAAAACTACACTATTATTCACAATTGCTCCAAGGAAAACAGAATAGATAAAACATGTACAGAACTTTTATGCAAAAATTACAACATAATAAGGGAAATAAAAAAACTAAATAAATGGAGAGACATGCCATGCCTATGGATTCAAAGGCTCAACATAATAAAGATGTCATTCTTTCCTAATTGATCTATAAGTTTAATAAAATTACTATTAAAATCTCAGCAAGAATTTTTGTCAACATAGATAAGCTTACTCTAAAATTTACATGAAAAGGCACTGGCCCCAAATAGCTAAAACAATAATAACAAAAAATAAGTGAAAAGAGTCTCTCTACCCTATAAGAGGGAGGCTTACTCTATAGCTTAGAACTTAAGACAATATGAGATTGGTAGAGAGAGACACACATTAAGATAAGGAACAGAATAGAAAAACCATAAATAAAGTCACACAAATATGTCCAGCTGATTTTTTTTACCATTGTAACCATTTTTAAGTGTATGATCCAGTAATGTTGACTATATTCACATTGTCACAAAACAGATCTCTAGAAAATTTTTATCATGCAAAACTAAAACTATACGTATTGAATAATTCCCCATTTCCCCATCCCAACAGCCCATGGCAACAATGTTCTACTTTCTGTTTCTATGAGTTTGATTACTTTAGATACCTAATATAAGCAGAATTATACAGTGTCCTTTTTGTGACTGACTTTTTTTACTTAGCAAAATGCCTTCAAGATTCATCCATATGGTAGCAAGTGACAGGATTTCTTTCTTTCATAAGGCTGAACAATATTCCTTTGTATGTATACACCTCATTTTCTTTGTCCATATAGCCATCAGTGTACATTTGGGTTGCTTCTATTTCTTGGCTATTGTGAATAATTCTACAGCAAACATGAGTGTGTAAATAGCTCAAAGATATCCTACTTTCAATTATTTTGGATATATACCCAGAAGAGGGATTACTGAATTATATGGTAATTGTATTTCTAATTTCTTAAAGAAACTCTATACTGATTTTCACAGCAGCCCCACCATTTTACATTCCTACCAACAGTACACAGGGATTCTTGTTTCCCCATATTGTCACCCCCACTTGTTATTTTCTGTTTTTTTGATAGTAGTCATACTAATAAGTGTGGCGTAATATCCCATTGTAGTTTTGATTTGCATTTCTCTAATGATTAAGTGATATTGAGCATCTTTTCATATGTTCCTTGGCCATTTGCATAACTTCTTTGGAGAAATGTGTGTTTAATCCTTCATCCATTTGTTAATTGTTTTTGTTGTTGTTAAGTTGTTCAAGTCCTTTTTATATTCTGGATATCAACCTGTTATCAGATACATGATTTTCAAATATTTTCTTCTACCCTGTAGGTTGCCTTTTCACTCTGTTGTTGTTTCCTTTGATGTGCAGATGATTTTAAGTTCGATGTAGTACCACTTGCCTATTGTTGCTTTTGTTGCTTGTTCATTTGGTGTCACATCCAAAAAACCACTGCTAAATCCAATGCCACAAAGCTTTTCCCCTATGTTTTCTTCTAGGTGTTTTACAGTTTTCGAACTTATGTTTAGGTCTCTAATCCATTTTGAGTTAGTTTTCGTATATGATGGCACGCAATGGTCCCACTTCATTCTTTTCCATGTGAATATCCAGTTTTCTCAACACCATTTGTTGGAGAGGCTGTTCATTCCCTAATGTGTAATCTTGAAATATTTGCCCAAGATTATCTAACTACATGTATGAAGGTTTACTTCTAACCTTTCTATTCTGCTCCATTGATCTATATGTATATCTTTATGCCACTATTACACTACTTTAATTACTGTAGCTTTATAATAGATTTTAAAATCGGGAAGTATGATGCTTACAACTTTCTTTTTCTTTTTCAAGATTATTTTGGCTATTTGGTATTCGTTGAAATTCCATTTGAATTGTAGCATAATTTTTTCTATTTCTTCAAAAAATGCTATTGGGATTTTTATAGGAAATACATTGAATCTGCAGTATTCACTTTGGGTAGTATGGACATTTTAGCTGTATTGAGTCTTCTAATCTTTAAGCACAGAATGCCTTTCCATTTATTTGTGTCTCCTTTAATTTTGTTCAGCAATGTTTTGTAGTTTTCAGTGTACAAGTTTTTCAACTTCTTAAGTTTGTTTCTAAGTATTTTTGGATATTATTGTAAATAGGATTGTTATTTTAATTTTCTTTTCAGATTGTTCATTGTTAATGTATTAAAATGCAACTGATTTTTGTATGTTAATTTTGTGTCCTTTGCTGAATTTATTAATTCTAATATGATTTTTCCCAGAATCTTTAGGATTTTCTGCATATAAAATCATGTCATCTACAGGCAGACATCATTTTAATACTTTTTCAGTTTTGATATTCTTTATTTCTTTTTATCATCAAATTGCTTTGGCTAGAACTTTGAATACTATATTGATTAGAAGTGGTAAGAGTGGGCATCCTTACTTAGATCCTTATGTTAGAGAAAAAGCTTTCAGTTTTTTGTCACTGAATATGATGCTAGCTACAGGGTTTCATACATGGCTTTTGCAATGTTGAGGTGGTTTTCTTATATTCCTAGTTTGCTGCATTTTTTTTTTTTATCATACAATGATGTTGAATTTTGTCAAATGCTTTTTCTGCATCAGTTGAGATGATCATATGGTTTTTGGTCCTTCATTCTGTTAATGTTATCTCTTATGTTGATTGATTTTTATATGTTAAACCACCCTTGCATTCTAAGAGTAAATCCTATTTGGTCGTTGTACATAATTCTTTTAATGTGCTATTGAATTTTGGTAGGGTATTTGCATCATTATTCATCAGAGATATTGGTCTGTGGTTTTATTTTCTTGTAGTATCTTTGTCAGGCTTTGGTACCAGGATCAGGGTAGTACTGGTCTCATAAAATGAAATTGGAAGTGTTCCCTCCTTTTCAAATTTTTGGAAGAGTTTGAGGAGAATTAATGTTAATCCTTCTTTAAATGTTTGGTAGAATTCTCTAGTGAAGCTGTCTGATTCTGGGCTTTTTGTTGTTCAGAGCTTTTTGATTATGGTTCAGTTACCTCGCTAGGTCTGTTTATATTTTTATTTCTTCATGAGTCAGTCTTGGTAAGTTATACATTTCTAGGAATTTATTCATTTCTTCAAAGCTGTCCAACTTGTTGGCATATCATTGTTCATAGCACTCTCTTAGGATCCTTTTAATATTTGTGTCATCAGTTTTAATGTCTCCTTTTTCACTTTTTACTTTAGGTATTTAAGTACTGTTTCTTTCTTATTGCGGCTAAAAAATTGTCAATTTTGTTTATCTTTCAGAAAAAAAGAAAACTCTTACTGCTGTTGATTTTTTTCTGTTGTTTTTCTATATTTTATTTTGTTCACTTCTGATCTAATTTTTGATATTCTCTTCCTTCTGCTAACTTTGGGTTTAGTTAGTTCTTTTTCCAGGTCATTGAGATGTAAAGTTAGGCAGTTGATTTTAAATCTTTCTCTTTTCTTAATATAAGCATTTGCCACTATAAACTTAACTTTTGGTATGGCTTTCATTGCATCCCATGAGTTTTGTTTTGTATGTTGTGACTTCATTTTCATTTGTCTCAAGATATTTTCAAATATTCCTTGTAATTTCTTCTTTACTGATAGGTTCCTTATGAATATGTTTTTTTAATTTTCATATATTTGTAAATTTTCAATTTCCCTTCTGCTATTGATTTTTAGATTCATTGTTGTTAGAAAATATACTTGGTGTTATTTCAATCTTCTTAAATTTGTGAAGACTTTTTTGTGGCCTAATGTGTGTTCTATCTTATAGAATATTTCGTGTGCACATGAAAAGAATCTGTATTTTGCTTTGTTGAGTAGAGTGATCTGCATATATCTATCAATTCTAGAGAGTGAGGTATTGAAGCCTCCTACCACTGTGTTACGATCTATTCTGTTAGTGTTCACTTCATGTATTTAGGAGCTCTAACGTTAGGTGCATATTTATTTACAATTGTTATATCTTCCTAATACATTGACCTTTCATCATTATGTAAGGTCCTTCTTTGTCTCTTGTGATAGTTTTTTACTTAAAATCTATTTTGTCTCATGTAAGTGTAGCCACCCCTGTTCTCTTTTGATTAACATTTGCATGCAATACTTTTATCCATTTTTTCACTTTCAGCCTATGTTTGTCCTTAAATCTAAAGTGGGCTTCTTAAAGACACACTATAGATGGATCTTATTGTTGTTGGTTTTTAAGCCATTCACCCTATCTATGTCTTTTGATTGGAGAATTTAATTCATTTACACTTAAAGTAATTGCTAATCAGGAAAGATTTACTATTGACAGAGTATTTTTAGTTGCATTTCTTACAGCTATTTTTCTTTCTTTTCCTCTCTTGTGGCCTTTCTTTGTGTTGCATTGATTTTTTTAATTTTTTTTGTTACATGATTCTATTCCTTTCTCAATTTCCATTGTGTATCTTCTATAGGTATTTTTTCTGGGCTTATCATGAGGGTGATATAAAACATCTTAAAGTTATGACTATTTATTTTAAACTGAGAATAACTCAATTTTAATTGAATCAACAAACTCTGCTCTTTTGCTTGGTATCCCTTATACTTTATATTATTGTTGCAAGTTGCATTTATTTATATTGCATATTTATTAACATAGATCTACAGTTATTTTTCATGTCTGTCTTTTAAATTCTATGTCAGAATTTAAACTGATTTATGATCAACATTACAATAATACAGGATTCTAGATTTGTCGAAAAATTTACCTTTACCAGAGAGCTTTGTATTTTTAAGTTTATGTGCTTTCATATTTTTGTCTAGAATTCTTCCATTTCAACTTGAAGAACTTCTTTTCGTATTTTTTATAAGGCAAGTCAGGTGGTAATGAGTTCTCTTAGCTTTTGTTTATCTAGGAAAGTTTTCATTTTTCCATAATTTTTAAAGTACAGTTTTGTTAGATTCAGCATTCTCAATTGGCAGGTTTTTTCTTTCAGAACTTTGGATCTATTATCCTATTCCTTGTGGCCCACAAGGTTTCTACTGATAAATTTGTGATACCATTATGGAAACTCCCTTGTACATGATGAGTCACTTTTCTCTGACTTCTTTCAAGATTCTCTCTTCTAATCATCAAGGAAATGCAAATTAAAACCACAATGAGATATTATCTCACTCATGTTAGGAAGACTATTATCGAAAAGACAAAAGATAAAACATCTTGGTGAAGTGAAGATGTGGGGAAAAGGGAACGCTTGTACACTGTTGGAAGGAATGTAAATTAATACAGCAATTATAGAAAACAGCATAGAAAGTTCCTCAAAAAATTAAAATTAGAACTATCATATAATCCAGAAATCCCACTATAGGGGATATGTATTTAAAAGATATGGAATCAGTATGTTGAAGAGATATCTGTACTCCCATGTTCATTGCAGCATTATTTACAATAGCCAAGATATAGAATCAACCTGTCTTTTTCAATGGATGAGCAAATAAAGAAAATGTGGTATACATTCACTACGGAATGCCGTTAAGTTTTCAAAATAAAGAAATTCTGTCATTTTTCAACTGAGTAAACCTAGGGAACATTATGTTGAGTGAAATAAGCTAGGTGCAGAAAAACAAATACTTTATTATCTCACTTATATGGGGAATCATAGAAACAGAGTGAAGTGATGGTTACCAGAAACTGGGAATTGGAGAGATGTTGGTCAAATCACATAAAGTTTCAGTTAGACAGAAAGAATATGTTCAAGAGATCTACTGTACATCACAGGACTTAAAGCCCATAACAATATATCATACACTGAAAAATTGCTAAGAGAGTAGATTTTAAGTGTTCTCACCACACACACACAAAAAAGTATGTGATGTAATGCACATGTCAACTAACTTGATTAGCCATTCCACAAGGCATATATATATGAAAACATCATGTTGTACATCATAAATATACACAATTTTCACTTGTCAGTTACATAAACAAATAAGTAAGATTCTTTCTGTCTGACTTTTGACAATTTTGTTATATCTTGCTGTTGGCATATTTGAGTTTATTTTATTTGAAATTTGTTGAGATACTTAAATTTTATGCCCATTTTCTTCCTCAAATTTGAAACTTTTGGGCTATTACTTTTTCAAATAGGCTTTCTGCTGATTTTTCTCTCTCTTCTTCTGAGATTGCCATAATGTATATGTTGGTCCACTTGATGGTGTCTCATAAGTTCCTCAGGCTCTTTTCACCTTTCTTCATTCTTTTTTTCTTCTTTATTATCTGCCTCAATAATTTTAAATAATCTATCTTCAAGTTCACTGATTTTTTCTTCTGATTTATCCAATCTTCTATTGAACATCTTTAGTGAATTTATCAATTCATTTATCCTATTCTTCACTCCAGAATTTCAGCTTGGTTCTCTTTTACACTTTCTATCTCTTTGTTAATATTCCCATTTTGTTCATGCATCATTTTTTCTGATTTGGGTAATTGTTTCTATGTGTTATCTTTTACTTCATTAAATATACTTAAGACAGTTATTTTGAATTCTTTGTCAAGTAATACTAGATGTCCATTTCTTCATGGTCAGTTTCTGAAGATCTAATTTGCTCCTTTAGTTGGGGTCTCATTTCTTGCTTCTTTGTATGCTTTGTGACCTTTTTTTAAATTATGGGTATTTTTTTAAAAAAAGAGACCACCTTTCCCAGACATTACTGACTCACTTCATTCAGGGAAGGCTTTCACCAGTCAGGGCAGATTGAGATTCTGGGGACTTCTCAAACCTTTTCTGGAGGTATGTCCTATCTGGGCCTATGAATGTAACTTCCCAGTTAAAAAGGTTTTTCTCCATTTTTTTTCCAGGAGTTCAGCATCTGTTGCTCCCCGTGATGTCTTTGCATAGTAACATTGTCTCTCCAGTGCTTCAAAAAGCTGATTCATTCATCTTTGTGAACTTAGCAGCCCTAAGTCATCCAAACTCTGCCAGCTCTCATCAGGACTTTTTATCAGCTGAGACAGAAAGCAGCCCCTCAGATAGCCCCCCAAAAGTCAGAACATTGAATGCACAATTTTATTCTTCCTTTTCATTTCTAAGGGAGAAGCCACAAGTTGAGAGTTTTCTTCCAGCCAGGGAGAGGGAATATAACAAGTAAATGCAACAAACTTTGTTACCTGCTTGGATGTAGTTTTTACTGGCTTTGTACCCACCTGGGGTCTGCAATCTACTGAATGGTTTCTGGAGTTCTCAAAAAAGCAATTGGGTTCACATATTATTGTTTAGTCAGTGTCTCGAGGTAGGAAAGAGAGACTAGAGCTTTCTACCATCACTCTGGTCAACTTGGTCAAAATTTTAGCTCACTTCGGCTTAGGCTTTATCTCACTGATTGTTGTCTCTAAACTTCTGCCCAAATGACTTTTGACAGAGGTTAAAGAGCAACTTAATGGAATTTTCAACAAATATTCCTACAACAGTTAAACATCTTTAGGGGAAAAAGAAGCCTTGCCCTAAACTTTACACTTGATTTAAAAATTAACAAGAATGAATTATGGAGCTAAATGTAAAACTCCACAAAATTTTCAGAAAAAGAAAAAAAAAAATCTTCAGGATCTGGGCCTAGGCAAAGAGCTCTTAGACTTGGTATCAAAAGCACAAATAATTGATAAATTAGACCTCCTCAAAATTGTGTTCTGCAAAAGATCCCATGAAAGGGAAAAAAAGAAGCTACAGGTTGGAAGTATTTGCAAACTACATATCCTACATAACTAATATATAGAATACGTAAATAACTCTCAATACTCAACAGTTAAAAACAAAAGACATAAAGATACATTTAACTGAAGAGAATCTACAGATGGTAAAAAGGCACATGAAAAGATGTTCAACATCATTAACCATTAGAGAAATGCAAATTAAAACCTCAATGAGGTATCACTACATAACTATTAGAATGGCTAAAATAAAAAGTAGTGAAAACAACAAATACTGGTAAGGATGCAGAGAAACTAGACCACTCATACATTCCTGATGGGAGTAGAAAATGGTATAGCTACTCTGCAAAGTAATTTGGAAGTTTCTTATAAAATTAACATGCAATTAACTACAACCCAGCAATTGCATGCTTGGTCATTTATTCCAAAGGTATGAAAATTTGTTCACACAAAAACCTATACACAAATGTTTATGGCAGCTTATTTTTAACAGATAAAAACTAGAAACACCTAAATGTCTTTCAATGAATATATGGTTAAACAGTGTTACATTGTTATCCTGGAACACTACACAGCAACAAAAAACAAACTATTGATATACACAATAGTCTGGGTGAATCTCGAGAGAATTATGCTGAGTTTAAAAATCCAGTCTCCAAAGGTTACATACTATATGATTACATTTATAAAACATTTTTGAAATGACAAAATAATAAATGTATTACAGATTAGTGGTTGCCAGGTGTTAGGAGGTTAGGAGTGAGTGTCATTATAAGAGGACAGAAAAAAAGATTCTTGCAGTGAAACTGTTTTGTACTAATGTCTTAACTGTAGCAATGTTAATATTCTGGTTGTGATTTTGTACTCTAATTTGCAAGATATTATTATTGGATAAACTGTGTAACGGTTACGTAGGATCTTTCTGTATTATTTCTTACACTATATGTGGCTGTACCATTATTTCAAAATAAAAAGGTTAATTTTAAAAAATCACTAGGGAAGCAAGTATAGTAGTTGAGGGTTTCTATACACTGAATGCTTATGTCATCCCCAAATTCATTTATTGAAACCTAATTCCTAATGTAATTGTATTCAGAGATAGAGTCTTTGAAAGGTGATTTGGTCATGAATGCAGAGCCCTCATAAATCGAATTAGGGCCATTATAAAAAAGACCCCAAAGAGTGCCCTGGTTTTTTCACCACACAAAGACACAGTCAGAGGATGGCCATCTATGAATCAGGAAGCGGGTCCTTATGAGATATGGAATATGCCAGTGTCTTGATCTTGGATTTCCCAGCCTCTAGAACAATTTGAATTAAACTTTTGTTTTTTATACACCACCAGTGTTTTGTTTATAGCAGCCTGAATGAACTAAGACAAGAGTAGAGAGTTTGTTGTCAGACTAGACAAATTTGCAGTCTCAGTTGCATCATTAATAGCTGTTTCACTTTGGGCAATGTCTTAACTTCCCTGAAACTCTAATCCCTTTTCTATCAAATGGGGTTAATAACAGCATCTATCCCACAAGTGTATGGCAAACACTCAATGAATTAAGGCATAGGAAGCCTTATCCCAGAGCTGGTCACATGGTAAGTACTCCATAGAACACCAGTCCTAATTGTTATCGCACAGCTCCTGTCTGTCAATATGGTTCACAGTCAGCCAACATCATTTTAGGTTCACAGGAGAAATAACAAAAGACAAAAATTGGAAGACTGAGCTTTACATTGAAGCTGTGTAAAGATTTAGTGTAGAATATCTCAGATGTGTAAATTATAATGAGGCACAAATGCATTTATAAATAAACTAAGCAACTTTATAAACTAGAAACAAAACCACTGCCCAGGTTTATGTATCTTTTTTTTATATGAAACAAAGTTCCAATCAAACAGCCTGAGTGAAAGCTTGAATGAGCATTAAACAGAAACATAAAAGTGACATGCAGCAGTTCATGTTTGTCATCTCCAGTCTTTCTCAGAAGAAGCATGTCCTTACTAGTTTTCTCAATTGTTAATGATACTAAGCAAAATTAATTAAAGTATTTTTAAGATGACCTTTTCTCTTGCTTGGAAAAAATTTTTGAGATATTCACACTTCTGTGAGAATTGAATTTTCCAGGTTTGTGTGTTGCTTTCATTTCGGGAGAAATCTTTTCAAAATCAAGAGAGGACGTAATGGCATGTAGACCATCTTTTCCAGAATAGTAGTGGAAAGAGATAAGGCAGGCAACAGAAGATTCTTTAAAAAATGTAAATCCGTTCTAGCAATTATTTTTATCTTCTTTCCTACCAAACAGCTAACCATCAACCAAATAGACTGATCAGCAGTTTGCATGTTTATTCTGCCCTGATTTATTTAATCAATATATCACCTATTGATAAAAGGAAGAGAAGAAACACTCTTAGTAAGGGTAAATTTTAAACTGTCTATAGTATCCAGATTATCTTGATAACATTTGTATTTTGAAGCATAATGAATTCAAGAATTTATGAAACGCAAATTAAACTATGAATTACAGAATAAAAGAGCACTGCATAACATGGAGAATATTATTTGAATATAAGATTCTGCTATTAGTGTAGGTGAAGTTATTACCCTAGTGCAATGGAAAGAACGTGGACATTAAAATTGATAAAATGTAGTCAAAACTCAAGCTGTCCCACTTACTAGCTGTGTGACTTAAGGTATTACCAACCTCTCTAACTTGCCTTTTTTTTTTTCGTTTGTGAAATTAGGGTTAAAGTGACTATCTTGCTGGTATGTGAATCAAGCGAGATCATGTGGATTATGTGACTACCTCAGTGCCTAGCTTATAGTAGGAGCTAAGGATAGTGGTAGATCCTTTCCTTCTTCAGCCTTATATCTTTTGATTCTCTTGTGTTGTGGCTCATTATTATGCTCAAGTTATCCTCAGCTTTTGATAATGAAATTTCTTCTCAAAGACTGAACTCTGACATTTCATAGTAATACTTAAGGAACATGTGATGCCTATCAAGGATAGATACTCCATTTCCAGGTTATTGTTGACAAATAAATCCTTCTGAATTAAATGCAACTCACACATACCAAAGCTCACATAATGTTCATTCTTTGGAATATTAATAAATAGAGAGGGATAGGTAAAGAAAATGGAGATTGGAAAAGTGCTTATAACCACTGACAAGAGGTACTTCAAAGATCTGTGGGTTCATTCTCATAATCTTGTAAAGTAAATTATCTCCCCAATAACCTTAAGCAAAATTCCCTGCCTAATGAAGTGAAGCTCAAAAGTCTACTTTTAACCTAGTTTCAGCCACCAAAAAATTCAGAATAAAGGGAGCAGTAAAGTGGTTGTCTCCTTGAAAGAGAGAAGGGAAGTAGTAGCTATAGATAAAGAAGCAAAAAGCTGGGTTTAAGCCAAGGTTGGAGGCTCTGCTGATTCCTTATCCATTTTTCCCTCACTTTTGTATTGTTTTTATGATTGGATAGAAGCAAAATATCATTTTAGGATGTATTGTGATAGATGACCAAACACTAACAATGTGCATGACACAGTACAGAGTCAGAAAACTCTAATCCATTTTTAAGTTTCTGGTTGTTTGTTCATCACGGTGCATATGGTTGATTTGTTACAATAATGACTTCCAATGAATGACCCTCTCTATGTCCCCACCTCTTTGCAATGTGACTTGCCATTCCTCCCATCAAGAGTTAGTCTTTCCCCATTATTTGAAACCGAGCTGGCCTTGTGACTTCCTTTGACCAATAGAAAGTGGTGAAATTATTGTTTGTGACTTCCAGGGCCAAGCTTAAAGATGCTTTCCAGCTTCTGCTTTGACTTTCTTGGAACACTTTTGCTATCATGTAGAGCTGTTGTTTCATACGGAAAATGAAATATGCACATTGACTATAATTCTCAGCATTATGTTTGACAAAACTGAAAACATTTGGAAATCTCTTAAGGGGTATTAATATCAAGAGATTTCCTACCTGACTGAAATTTTCCATATTAAATTCCACTCAAAGTATTTTGCATCTTCACTGAGTAAAGCAAAAAGTGGGAGAGTACTATTCTTATTGCAAACCCAAAGATACCAGATGAATATAAAATTCAAGTATTAAATACTCACATATAACTTGCTGCTTAAATACCTTTTTGTGATCCTCACTTAAGTATTCAAGGATGCTTCTGCCAGTTCCAAATATGAATTTAGATGTAGCTCTGGGCTTCAAAGAATGAAATAAAACAATAATTTCAATTTTATAAGTCCTTGGAGTGAAAACAACTGAGATGTAGCTTTTCTTTGGCTGTTGTGTGTTCCAACCCCTGCAGGCCAATTAAGCTCTTTCAAAGCCCCAGCAAGGGCTTGAAGGTTAATTAAAATGTGTGATTTTTTAAAAAGAAGAAAAACCAAACTGAGAATAATATATAGTGCACATATTCCACAAGCTGCCTTGGAATCAACATTTAATTAATCAGCAGTGAGCCGCAGCACCTGTTTTTTTCTCCATTTCTGTACAAACACTGCGGGTGCAACCACCAAAGTCTCTGTGACCGATGTTTGCAAAGACTCCTCTTAGTCTATTTCCTCCCCTTAGACAGGACCCTGCTTTTTGGTGACTTTATCATTGCCCCATCCTAATACTCTCTCCCATAAATAGATTCTTCCCTGCTGTCCCTCCTCCAAAACTCCAAAGAAAATTTTTTATTATACCTCCTATCAACCCTCCACACACAACTTACCCATATATGCTCTGCTTTTCATGGTTGCAGCTGCTTGGTTAATTACCGAATGGCCTGTGATATGCTAACCCTCTCTGGAAACACTGCATTTTAACTGAAGGTCCCATAGGATTGTAAAGTCCACCAATGGCAAATGTGGTAGCCAGCCTTAAAGATGACCCCATTGACTTCTGCTTTCTGACATTCACACCTTCGTAAAATCCCTTCCTGCATTTTTTGAGGGTTTATCTGGGTGACCAATAACATGACAGAAATAATGGTGTATCCCTTCCAAGATTAGGTTATTATTTTAAATTCCATTTGGTCCCCCTTCCCCTACCCCCGACACCCCCTTGTTGCTTGATACTTGCTCTAGGGAAAACCATACTCCTGGTAGGTCTGTGGAGAAGACTGCATAGCAAGGAACTAAAATACAAGTGCATGATCTTGGAAGTAGTTCCTTCAGCTCATTAAGCCTTCAGAGACTGCAGACTTGATCAGTTCCTTGGCTGCAGCTTCATGAGGGATCCTAATCCAGAACTACCCAGCTAACTCCCTCCCAGATTCCTAACCTACAGAAACTGTGAAATAAACATTTTGTTGTTTTAAGCCACTAAATTTTGAGGTAACTTGTTATACAGCAATAGATAACTAATATGGAAAGTTTGGGTCTTTCCCACATGATGGAGCCATTTAGCAGCACACTGAGGTGACCTGATGCAGTAGAGCAAGCTGTGCCCTCTTTTCTGGGTGATTCTAGTAAGAAAAGAGAAGGAAAGCAGGCATTTAAGGAAATGTACCACCTGGTGTGTGGGGACCAACATGAAAGTGTTGCTGGGCAGACTCAGCTAGGACTGGAGAAGGGAGAGGAACGTTGAATGTTCAGGGGTCCAGGGATTTTCCCTTGTCAGGTTTGACTTTGAAGCCTCCTCTTTTCCACCCTTTCTCTCTTTCTTCCTCAAGCCTCAGCCACTCTCAGGCTATAGATAGACCAAGTGTTGCTGTCAATCTGTTTAAGATGGCCAGCCTCATATAATCTCTGTTAAGGCGTGCGTCTCTTTTCTTTCTCTGAAAGTATTCTTAAAGGGCCAACAAGATAACAAATAAACCCTGTGGTGCTCTTGGACTTCGTCAAGCCCACAGTAGACGCCCTAGTGTTTGTATTTGAGAAACAATTTGCTACAGTTTGAAAAGCATGCTTTGGCACCAGATGCCTCTGAGTCCAAATGTAGCCTCTGCAACTTAATAGCGGTGTTAGGTGGGTTCCTCTGAGACTCAGTTTACTCATCTATAAAATGGGAATAATATCTAGCTCATTAGCTTGTTAAGTTCATTAAGTGATATAATATACATATATCTCCAAAGACCATTTCTGGATTCCAGAAGAAGCTCACCAAATACCAGTATAGTTTCCTTCTATTCTCCCATCTGAATTATTCAAAGCAATGCTAATAATTCACAGAGATTTAGATCAAGGCTGGCTGGGTGCGGTGGCTCACGCTTGTAATCCCAGCACTTTGGGAGGCTGAGGCGGGTGGATCACCTGAGGTCAGGAGTTTGAGACCAGCCTGGCCAACATGGAGAAACCCCATCTCTACTAAAAATACAAAATTAGCCAGGTGTGGTGGCACATGCCTGTAATCCCAGCTACTCAGGGGGTTGAGGCAGGAGAATCACTTGAACCTGGGAGGCAGAGGTTGCAGTGAGCCGATATCGTGCCATTGTACTCTAGCCTGGGCAACAAGAGCGAAACTCCATCTCAAAAAAAAAGAAAAAAGAACTTCAAGTTTTACTGTGTGATTCAAGAGGGAGTAAGGGTATGTTACGACCCATTTGGATGTGCAGTAACTTGCAAAGAAAGAGGAAATCAATTTTATGCCCTAACTTGTATGTTACTTGTGCTCTACCACCAGATAGTACTTAAAATATGCATGATTCGAATAAGTCTTTACAAGGTATGTAAATCACAGATGAAGCACGGATGAATTTTTAACTGTTACTTTTGTAATAAGAATAATCTCTATTAAAAAGACTTGGAGGTGAAAGGCAACTCAAAATCTTGACCACCTTTTAGAGACAGATGGTAAAGAAATGCCTAGATTCAAATCCCTGCTCTGCCCCTAATTAGCTATATGACCTTGGGCAACAAACTCTCTGAGCCTCAGTCCCTTTACCTCTAAAATGGGAATAATGCTCATACCTGACTTCAAGAGTTGTTGTGAGAATTAGATAGATAGATAGATAGATAGATAGATAGATAGATAGATAGATGGATAGATAGACAGACAGATATGTAAAATGCTTATACCAATGCCTGAGAATGACTAAATGCAAGGAGTCACTTTTAAGTGTCCCCTAGAGCTCTAGGTTGAAATTTTAGAGACAGGGAATTCAAGGCCCTAAAAGACAGACCTTTCATTTTTGGACAGTGCCAGTATCTGCCCTGTGGGTCAAAATAAAGCAAGGCTACTCTTTATTCAGCAAGGCAGATCTCCTGATCATCAGGGGCAGCTAGGTCCTTTCTGTCTTGTGCCTCTTACGGTGAAGGGTTTCTAGATCCTCCATTCTCTGGCTGCTGTCCTCTAATTGCTCCCAGTTTGTCAATGATCTTTCTGGTGTGTTGCATGCAGAATTAATGCAGTGCCCCAGATGTGACAGGGTAAAATGGGACTAGGGTTTCCACTAACAAGGAATAACTTGTACTTTAGTAACAGCATCTCAATGTGTTCATTTTTTTGTTGTTGTCTTGTTTGTTTATACATAATGTTATAAGATTAAGCTTATTTTGTACTGAATATACGTGTTTCTCTCTTGAGTTTTACCTTATTGGTTTGATTTCAGCCTTCTGTCCATTCTATCTTACTAACAGCAGTTTGAATTCTATTTTTCCCAATTTTGTGTCAGCCACAAATCTGCAAACGAGACAAGAAGTTTTCAGTCAAGTCATGGGGAAAATAATATTTTCTTAAATTGCTGATAGTGGCTGGGAGTGAGGGGGAGGCAGGAATTGCTCTATCTCAGTAGATTGAAGAGAATGAGGGTGTTGGGCATTTTTGAACCCAACTATCCATGTATGATGTGGCCCATACTGGCATAATCTCTATAAGCCAAGAAAAGCCATTCATCAATAGCAAAATGAATGAATGAATGAATAAATTGTTAGGAAGTCACTTGGAGGAAGAAATACTCAGGCTAAAATTTACACAGAGCTAGGAATTACTAACATCAGATACTCCTTGAGAAATGTTTTATGGGAAGAAGGTGACTTGATTCCTTCACAGGGCAGGGGGGAAAAATCATACAAAACAAGACACCTGGAAACATTCAATAGAAACTTTAGTTATTTCACAATTCACTGGGCTCTACTAATACAAGCAAGACTTTTCTAGAAACCTTGGAAGCTTTTATTATTATTATTATTATTATTATTATTATTATTTTATTTTTTATTTTTTATATTTTTTCTTGAGATGGAGTCTCGCTCTATTGCCCAGGCTGGAGTGCAGTGGCATGATCTCAGCTCACTGCAAGCTCTGCCTCCCAGGTTCATGCCGCTCTCCTGCCTCAGCCTCCTCAGTAGCTGGGTCTATAGGCGCCCGCCACCACACCCGGCTAATTTTTTTGCATTTTTATAGGAGACGGGGTTTCACCATGTTAGCCAGGATGGTCTCAATCTTCTGACCTCATGATCCGCCCGCCTCACCCTCCCAAAGTGCTGGGATTACAGGTGTGGACCGCCATGTCCGGCCAGGCTTTTAAAAAAATTTCGTAATAGATATAGACTTCAGGTCACACAATTTAGGTCTTCTGTATATGCAGATAACTATGTTGATATAAAATGCATAGATTTTTTCCTTAAGGAATTTGCTTTAGAATTAAAGAGAGGGAATGAATACATGTAAGTAGAACACAGGAATATTAAACACAAGAAGAAGCTATAGGAGACAAAAAGAAAGAAAAATGGAAAGAAAACCAAAATATTGTTGAGAGTGTATTGTGTACTGAGTACTTTCAATACATGATATATTTCATTCTTCTGCAAGATTTTTCAGTGTAAATAACCCATTTTTTATAGAGGCAAAAACTGATGCTCAGTGACTTTAAATAATTTTCTCAAGGCACACAGGTAATAAGAAGCTGAATATGACTCAAACCAAGTTTGTTTGTCTCCAAATCCTACACTCCCTTAATGCAACACATTGTCTCTTTGGTTTATAGTCTATTTGGGGAGAATAGATATATAAGTAAATTGAACAAAACAAATTATACCAGAGAAAATTGAATTGACAAATTGATGATTGATAATATTGATAATCTCATAATATAGATTGGAAATAGTTTTGGAGTTCAAAAGCAAAGAAAACCAAAGAAGTCTAGAGATGTCAGAGAAGGTAGCTTTGCAGAAAAATTGACCATGTTTTGTTAAGCCTTGAAGGATGGGGATGGAATTTGACTGGGGGTCAGGGCTAAGAAAGTATAGGCCATTTTAGGAAGAAAAGAATAGTAATTTCTTAAGAAAATTTGTTAAGACCTAATATGAAGCATGATATGGAATGTAAAGGATAAAGAAGTGTAATGGTGTAACCACTGGAAAGGGTCAAAGGAAATAAGAGAGAAAGATGCTTTTAGGTGAAAGACAATAAATTGTTTTTTTTTAAATTATTGAATCTAGGGTAAAAGTGAATTGTACAAACTAAAGTATTAATAAAATAAACAAAATAAAATTGATGAGAAAATAGGGCTTGGGGTAGCGACCTGAGAGGTACTTCAACATTGAGATACTAATTGAATTTAAGCATCTTATTGATAAAGATAGGAGCATAGGACAAGAGACAGAGTATTGCTGAAAATCCAGTTTCATAATTAGAGGATCTAATGAAAGGTCACCAGAAACCTAGGAAGAGACTCAGAAGGACGCAGAGACACAAAAGCCAAAGTAGGAGAGTGTGTCAGACGTGACAGACTGAAGGAATGGCTTCAACTCTCTTACACCACTACCTACATCTACACTTTTACCTTGGCAATGGTTGTAGTGCTCTGACCTTAAACTTTGGGTTTATCCATGTGACTTGTTTTGGCCAATGTCGTGTGTAAAGAAGTGATTGTGTTAGCTCCATGCCTAGCCTTGTAAGGCTTTACATGTTTCCACTCAGCTTTTGTATCTCTACCATTTCCATAAGAAGAACATGCCCCAGCTTGCTTGTTGGTCATAAAAAGAGGATGTGCAGAAGAGCCTCCCCGGATGGCATTAACATAAAGCAAAGCCACCCCAGCAGCCATGAGCTGAAGCAAGAGCCACCACAGAAATTTATCCTATATCAACCAAATCCCAAGCAACCTACAAAAAGAGTGAGCAGTAATATGTGGTTGCTGTTTCATGTCACTGAGTTGAAGGTTGGTATGCTATACAGTTACACTAAGCCTCAGGATAGTCGACTTTGGCAAATATGTCAGAAATGATATACAGAAAAGACTATTAAGTTTGTAAACAGGATAGTCACTATAGAGCTTAGAGAATGAATCATGATGTTTTAGGAAAGTAGCGAGTGCAAAAACTAGATTTCAAGGAATTAAGCATAGCAGAAGTGTCCAAGAAATAAAGTCATAAAAAGAGATCACATAGTTGAGGAATCTTGAGGTTAAAATAAACAAGAACATTTATATGTTAGTATCACATACTATTGGAAGTGTCCTAATGTAGAGGGAAGGAGTCTTTGTGAGGGGGTGAACGGCTTAGGGAGGCTAATGATGGTTTAGCAGAGAAGGGTTCTCAGAAATCAAATAGGAAGAGAGTACAACACAGAGAATAAAATCAGTGACTTCTGCAATCACCAAGGTGATATAATAAAGGAACTGAAGTCAGGCAGGGTCAATAGGCCTCATTTCATGAAGGAGGTATTTTTTTTTCAGGAAAAGTATCCAACTCTGTTGATTGTCAATTACAAAGTGTAAAAGAGTATCATATGCTTGTCTCTGAAATTTCTGTTGTCCTTACATTAAATAGGACCCTGAAAAATCAAATTTGTAATCAAGACACGCATTCAAAGAGTCATAATAAAGTTTTTGTGATGAGATAAGGAAATTGACATGCTCTATAAAATTCAAGTCCATTGCTTTGATTTTAGGATATTTCTAAGTGAGTAATCATAATTTCAAATGGGAACGTGAAAGATCAAGTTGGTCACTATGTGAGGAAAGACACATGTTGTGCTGGTATGTTGGGAGGAAGTATGGCACACAGAGGTTGTTTCCTGTTGCTGGGCCTCCAGGCTAACCAGAGTGCTGTAAACTTAATGTTTCTATTACCTGGAAGTTCAAGAGATTTTCTTTTGTTGAACTGACGCACAATCTCCAGTCAAATATATGGGCAGTATCTGTCTGGAAGCCCTTTAACATGACATAGTAGGACTATGGAAAATGCCTATAAGCAATTTATAGATGAGGCTGGTTCTATTTTTGAACACTGGTTTCCAAGTATGTGCCTCAAATGTATTACAGCCGTCTGTGCAAAATGGAATGGGAGCCGCCTTCCTAAGATGTATTCTCAGCAGGGCCCCTGCTGACTCACCAGGAGAGAGAGTGAGCCCCACATCAACCATGCCATCATTGGCAAGTTCTTCTGCCTCATTTCCTCTCTAATAGCAAGTCAGGATAATATTTACTTTGTCTGCTCTGTTCCCAGTGGGGTGCTATGAAACCTGCCCCATGGTGCAGCACCCCTTCCTGCCTACATACCTCAGGCTGTTTCTAGATCATCGGTGAAAATTGGAGACTCAGATGTATGGTGCCACTGGCCCACTGGCTTCAGCCACACCTGTAAGCAACTGAAACCTGGGTTAATGTATCCCCAGAGCATGGTCAGGTGGGAAAAGCATCCTTGTTAGGGAACGGGAGAGAGTGTGGGAGAGTGAAGGAATCATCTCTTAGGAGTTCCAGTAAAGAAAATACAAATACGTTCTGCAATTGAAACAGATGAGAATTCAGCAATCTTACATACTCCTAGACAGTCATTTCTCGAGGCATATTTGGAAATATTACTTGGGGCAGGAGAGAGGAGTGCAGGATGGATCTTATGATGTTAGGTAGAATAACCCTAGGTCCCCCAGGATGAGATTTAAAATTTTTCCTTTGCAGATGTCAGATAGCTGATGACTGGAATGAATAAACTATATAAATCATAAAATGAGAGTAGTTTCCTAATCAATGAAAAAATAATCTGTGCTGGATATTGTCTGTTAAAAATCAGAACCACTCCATCCTTCTAAGCTCTGCTCTATAGTGCAGAGTTGAGAAGCTCAAAAACTACAATTCCCATACTCCTTTGGGAATCTAACTGTAGAGCCCAGTGAGATTTGGCCAATGAGAAGCACCTGTTTGAGATTTTGGGGCTCGAAAATAAGAGCTTTGTTCCCTAAGCTGTAGATCAGTGTGTAGATATCAGCAGATGGCAGGTGTGGCAGGGATTTTTACCTGAGGCCTTTAGGCATTCTCCTGAGAACCACCCAATTCTCCATACAGGAGTCAGCTGAGACCACTGATGACAGCTTCCTAAAGCCTGTTCTTCCAGGTTTCCTGGAAGCAACCTTTCTTACCTTTCCTTCCCCAGCCTCTCAACGTAAATCTCCAATTGTGCTGGACTTTGATTTCCTTGATTACACTTCTTCTTACTTTAAATACCTAGAGTAACTTCTGTTTTACTGACCAAGCTCCTACTGATAATCTACATGCTTCTGATTTTAAAATGTTTATAAATGTTAGAATATCCTGGTTCTTCACCCAAACTAAGTACAAGCAAGCCACATACTCATCTGGGTTGAAAAAGCACAGTTCATGCTCATGAATTCATGAGTACTATGCCTTCATTCATGCAAATAATATTTATTGTATGCCTCCTCGTGCCAGTGCTGTTTTAGCAGTAGAAGGAGCTTACATTCTAGTGAGAGAAGAAAGATCATAAACAAGTAAAAATACGATGCATCAGATGGTGATGTGTGCTATGGTTCAAAAGGGGAAGCAAAGGGGACATGGTGCTGTGGGGAGGGGGTTATTTAATATGTGGCAGTTGAGAAAGGCCTCATTGATAGGGTGATATGTGAGCAGAGATCTGAAAGAAATGAGATAGTCATGGAACTGTCCGGAAGAGGAGTTTTCTTTCAGTGGAAAGTCTTTGAGGCATGAACATGCATAGCCTAAGTGAGGAAACAATATAACTGGAGCAGAGTGAGCAATAGGGAGAAGAGAAAGAGATTGGGTCAGAAAGGTGATAAAGTCTTATAGACCATGAGAAGGATTCTGGCTTTTACACTAAGTTGGATGGGAAACTGCCTCACTGCATGGTTTCAAGTATGTATTGCTTTTATATGAAGAAGACAACAAACTAAAAGACACTTTTATTTTAGAAAAATAGAGGTTGAGAAAACACAGATACTCCATTCTATCCTCAAAACTACACTGCACCATGGTACCCACTGGTCAACAACTCCTGAAACATAATCCTATCAGCTTCTTGGTTTTTATTTGAAATTCCCAGTTTTTTCCATCCTAACAATCTGGCTTTTAAAGTGATTATAAAGGAATTCCCCATCTAACCTTTTCCATAGTTTTCTGCAAACTGCAAAATAAAGGCTGAGTTCCTTGGAGGGATACAAGATAATGTTGGATTTAAGGAGAGACAGGAGGCTGAAAAATAATAATAACTTAAAGCTAATAGAGAAACACATGTAATTTAGCTGAGACGACTTCCCCGGGAAGAGTGCCCACTTGATATTACAGTGTCTCACTGGAGGGAGCTGCAGCACAAGTAGCACCATGAAAGTTTTTCATAGCTGCACTCCACATTCCACTGTGCTGAAGAAGACATCAAGAGGCATTCCTCCCTTGGAAGAGTTCATTTCAGTTCTTAAGGGCTAACCACAAATACTGCACTAAGACTTGTCCAAGCTCAGGGACTCCAAGCAAACCTCCTGAAACAAGCAGCTGAAAGCCAAATGGGTATTGGAAGAAAATGATGGAGGCATCTGGGGAGGAAGAAGAGGGGAGGGGAGGAGAAGAAGAGAAGAAAAAGAAACAGAATGTTTCCTGTCCGAGGCAATACTCAGCATCTATTGTGAGGGGATGAAGGGAATCCCTCAGCAAAACACTGGGAGACAAAGAGGGAAAAATAGCTCAGTTTAATTAACTGAGCTTAGCTAGTAACACAAAGAGGAATTCTAGTTTGGCTTTAGAAACATTTTTAACTCAAAGAATGGAAGAGGTTATCAGAGCTCCTATTTGCTGTGTGGTTCAGTCAAGCCCTTTCCCTCATAAACTCCTCATCTAAAGCCTCATTTGGGAAAATAACATATATCCAATAAAAAATAAAAACCATCCAGCTCTATGTAGACATGAGAATATTTTAAAATATCAATTGTACAGCCAGAATTCAGAAGGTTGTTAACATACAAATAACCACATTTTTAATAAAGGCACTCCTGTCTCTAATAGCTCACCACAAGACCCTCCTCCCAATCCCCAGCCTTTCTCCTCCCACCCTACACACACACACACAATGCACACCACACTTTTTCACTCCACTATCCACTTTGGGATATTTACACATCCATACACACAAGGTTGTCTCTCTCTCATCTACTTCAGTACTGGACACATGTCAAATGGGGATGTTCAACCTCAGGGCCATTATTCTGCTTCAGTTAGTTAATTCTGTTCCTGACATGTATATTAGCCAGGTTCTCCAGAGAGACAAAACCAATAGGATAGACAGCTATACAGATGAATGGATAGATGATAGATAGATAGATAGATAGATAGATAGATAGATAATAATAATAATAATAATAATAATGATGGTGGTGATGAAGATAGATGATAGATAGATGATAGATAGATAGATAGATAGATAGATAGATAGATGGGATTTATCATGAGAATTGACTCACGAGATTATATAGAGGTTGAGAAGTCCCTTGATAGGCTGTCTGCAAGCTGGAGACCTTGGGATGCCAGTAATGTGGCTGAGATCAAGTCCAAAAGCCTCAAAACTGGGAAAGCTAAAGGCCTGAGAACTCGGGGGTACAAGTCCCAGAGTCCAAACACATGAGGACCTGGATTTTCAATGTCCAAGTGATGGCAGTAGCTGCTTCAGATGGCCTGTTGCTGCCATCAGGCCAACTGCAGCAGAGAGATGCAGTGAGGCTGCATGCTCCCCGAAGCTGGCAGGAGCCAGGGACAAGTGGGAGCCCTGCCCCTTCCAAGTCGGGGTGGGAGCTCCCCAGGTGCCACTGCAACCACCCAAATCATGGCTGCAGACCTGGGTCTCCCACTCCTCAGAGCCCAGGAAAGAGAGGCTGCAGCTGCCCAAGTTGTGGCTGCAGAAATGAGCCTCCCTGTGCTCTTGGGGGGCCAGGAGCAGGCAGGGGCTGCCCCCACCACCCACAGCTGCAGCCACTCAAACCATGGCATCCCTGCACTCTTGGGGGGCCTTGGAAGGCCCCCCTGCCCTCACAGGCTTTGAAGCACCTGCCCCCACTGCCTGGCTTCCCCCTGCCATCAGTGCCTGCTCCCATCTCCAGGTGAGGGGCACCATGAACAGCAGCAGGAGGTAGACAGATTCCTGGGTGGAAGGGGATGGGTCCCTGGTGAGACCCCACCTTCAGGCCTAGGCGGGCATGAAGGCCGAGGGCCAGGCTGCCTGTCCTAGGGACCAGAGTGGGAACTTGTGGTGCCTTTTCCAGGCCCACCCATGGCCACCAATGGACCAATCGGCATGTTCCTCCTCCCCTCTGAGGCCCATAAAAGCCCCAGGCTCAGCCAGAGAAGAGCAGATGATGGGCAGACCTGCTGCAGAGAGGAGCTACCGTGTCTGCTGATAGCAGGAGACATTAGGATGACCAGCAGCAGAGAGGAGCTACAAGTCCAGGGCCTCTTCTCTGCTAGGAGCTGGGGAGACGATGAGATGGATGGGATGGCTTGCCTGCAAAGAGGAAAAAACCACCCCAGGACCTCCTCTCTGCTGAGAGCTTCAGAGACTACAGGACAACCTGCCTGCAGAGAGGAACTTCCCACTCCAGGATCTCCTCTCTGCTAGAAGCTGAACACTCATAGGGACACCCTGGCTGCAAAAAGGAGCTGCCTCCTGCAGGTCTCCTGTGAGCTGTTCTATTGCTCAATAAAGCTCTTCTTCATCTTGCTCACCCTCCACTTATCTGCATACCTAGTCACAGAACAAGAGCTGTGGACCTGCTGAACGGTGGAGCTAAAAGAGTTATAATACAAACAAGGCTGAAACATGCCTCTTGCTCCCCACATTGCAGGTGAAGAGACAAGAGCTATGGCCCCTCAGGGAGCCCAGATTTGGGAGCTCCCAGAGTCAGGACTGAGACACCCTCTTTGGGATCCTGCAGTGCCTGGCATCTCTGAGATTCCAGGCTCCACTGCATTCCCCAGTGCCAGTCAAGGAAACTGCTTGCAGTTCACCTGGTCCAACTGCAGCCTTGCAGAGAGCTGGCAACCATACTGGCACCTGGAGCTGCTCATCCAGCTGCAGCAGCCAGCGTGTCTGACTGTGCAGTGACCAGACTCCATGTTCACTCACACACCCCTCACGGCTCCATGCCTGACTTGCCCTTGGCAGCTGTGGGATCCAGGCTGGTAGCATGAGCCAAATGCAGTTGTCAGACCGAGTGGGTGAAACAAGCCCAAGGGACCTGAGCAAAACTCAGGCAAAGGTGCCACTGGCCAGAGATTTCAGGCCAGAAAACTGTCACACCAAAGATCCTGTAACACATGGACGGGAGAATGATGTGCTAGTTCCAGGAGACAGAGAATGTGAATTCACCTTCCCTCTGCTGTTTTATTCTGTCTTGTCCCTAGCCAATTGCATGATACTCACATACAATGAAGAAGAATGTTCCCCACCTAGTCCACCAACTTATATGCCAACCTCCTTTGGAAACACCCCCACAAATATACCCAGTTATCTAGGTATCCCTTAACCCAGTGAAGTTGACACCTAAAATTCACCATTGCAGCATAACTTCAGAAGCATTGAAAACCTCCCTCCCCAGGAGAAAGAAATAAAGGGTATTCAATTAGGAAAAGAGGAAGTCAAATTGTCCCTGTTTGCAGATGACATGATTGTATATCTAGAAAACCCCATCATCTCAGCCCAAAATCTCCTTAAGCTGATAAGAAACTTCAGCAAAGTCTCAGGATACAAAACCAATATGTAAAAATCACAAGCATTCTTATACACCAATAACAGACAAACAGAGAGCCAAATCATGAGTGAACTCCCATTCACAATTGCTTCAAAGAGAATAAAATACCTAGGAATCCAACTTACAAGGGACATGAAGGACCTCTTCAAGGAGAACTACAAACCACTGCTCAATGAAATAAAAGAGGATACAAACAAGTGGAAGAACATTCCATGCTTATGGGTAGGAAGAATCAATATTGTGAAAATGGCCATACTGCCCAAGGTAATTTATAGATTCAGTGCCATCCCCATCAAGCTACCAATGACTTTCTTCACAGAATCGGAAAAAACTACTTTAAAGTTCATATGGAACCAAAAAAGAGCCTGCATTGCCAAGTCAATCCTAAGCCAAAAGAACAAAGCTGGAGGCATCTCGCTACCTGACTTCAAACTATACTACAAGGCTACAGTAACCAAAACAGCATGATACTGGTACCAAAATAGAGATATAGACCAATGGAACAGAACAGAGCCCTCAGAAATAATGCCACATATCTACAACCATCTGATCTTTGGCAAACCAGACAAAAACAAGCAATGGGGAAAGGATTCCCTATTTAATAAATGATGCTGGGAAAACTGGCTAGCCATATGTAGAAAGCTGAAACTGGATCCCTTCTTTACACTTTATACAAAAATTAATTCAAGATGGATTAAAGACTTAAATGTTAGACCTAAAACCATAAAAACCCTAGAAGAAAACCTAGGCAATACCATTCAGGACATAGGCATGGGCAAGGACTTCATGTCTAAAACACCAAAAGCAATGGCAACAAAAGCCAAAATTGACAAATGGTATCTAATTAAACTAAAGAGCTTCTGCACAGCAAAAGAAACTACCATCAGAGTGAACAGGCAACCTACAGAATGGGAGAAAATTTTTGCAATCTACTCATCTGACAAAGGACTAATATCCAGAATCTACAAAGAACTCAAACAAATTTACAAGAAAAAAACAACCCCATCAACAAGTGGGTGAAGGGGATGAACGGACACTTCTCAAAAGAAGACATTTATGCATCCAAGAGACACATGAAAAAATGCTCATCATCACTGACCATCAGAGAAATGCAAATCAAAACCACAATGAGATACCATCTCACACCAGTTAGAATAGAGATCATTAAAAAGTCAGGGAACAACAGGTGCTGGAGAGGATGTGGAGAAATAGGAACACTTTTACACTGTTGGTGCGACTGTAAACTAGTTCAACCATTGTGGAAGTCAATGTGGCGATTCCTCAGGGATCTAGAACTAGAAATACCATTTGACCCAGCCATCCCATTACTGGGTATACACCCAAAGGATTATAAATCATGCTGCTATAAAGACACATGCACAGGTATGTTTATTGTGGCACTATTCACAATAGCAAAGACTTGGAACCCAAATGTCCAACAATGATAGACTGGATTAAGAAAATGTTGCACATATACACCATGGAATACTATGCAGCCATAAAAAATGATGAGTTCATGTCCTTTGTAGGGACATGGATGAAGCTGGAAACCATCATTCTCAGCAAACTATCTCAAGGACAAAAAACCAAACACCTCATGTTCTCACTCATAGGTGGGAATTGAACAATGAGAACACATGAACACAGGAAGGGGAACATCACACTCCGGGGACTGTTGTGGGGTGGGGGGAGGGGGGAGGGATAGCCTTAGGAGATATACCTAATGCTAAATGACGAGTTAATGGATGCAGCACACCAACATGGCACATATATACATATGTAACAAACCTGCACGTTGTGCACATGTACCCTAAAACTTAAAGTATAATAAAAAAAAAAAAGAAAGCCTCCCTGACCAAAACAACACATCTCAATTTTAGCTAGCCACATTTCAAGTACTTAATAGCCACCTGTGACTAGTGGCGTCAATCTTGCTCTGTCTCACAAGATTGCTGTGTATAATATGATAACTTACATGAACACATCCCATAAGCTCTAAAATGCTGCTATATGTATGGTACTCACAAACTCAATGATCATTTCATTCTGACAGGTGCTATGTCAATGATCATGGGCCCTATTTCCCCATTCTACTTTCTTTATGATGGTGAGCCAAGATCAGGACACACACAATGCCAATGCATTTGTAGTTGCTACTACATTTGTGGTCTCATGGAAAGAGCACAGGATGTGGAATCAGTATGCACAGAGGTGAGTTCTTGACCACATCCTCACTGTACAACTTTGGGCAAGTCTTGTTTCACTTTTCAGCCTGTTTCCTTATCTGTAAAAAGGAAAACAATACCTCTTCTATGTATACCACAAAACTGCTGTGGAGATAAATGAATATAATATCAAGCAAGTAAATGATTATATATTATAAAATGCTGGGTATTGTCATTCTTGTATTCATTAAACCTAGGATACCCTCACATAATTATTGCTTAAGTACCAAGAACATAGATAATTATAAAAACCTCAAAATTTTATTTTTTTAATTTTTAAAAATATTTTAACTTTTATTTTTGGTTCAGGGGTACATGTGCACGTTTGTTATATACATAAATTCATGACTCGGGGGTTTAGTATGCAGATTATTTTGTCACTAAGTATAGTACCTAATAGCTTTTTTTTTTTTCCTTGAACCTCTCCCTCCTCCACCCTCAAGTTGGCTCTAGTGTCATTGTTCCCCTCTTTCTGTCCACGTGTTCTCACTGTTTAGCTCCCACTTATAAATAAGAACATGGGTATTTTGTTTTCTGTTCCTGTGTTAGTTTGCTAAAGATAATGGCCTCTAGTTCCATCCATGTTCCTGAAAAAGACATGATCTAATTCTTTTTTGTGGCTGCATAGCATTCTATGGTGTATATATACCACATTTTCTTTATCCAGTCTACCATTGATGGGCATTTAGGTTGATTCTATGTCTTTGTTACTGTGAATTGTGCTGCAATAAACATACATGTGTATGTGTCTTTGTGGCAGAATGATTTATATTCCTTTAGGAATATACCACAAAAAACAAACAACGTCATTAAAAAGTGGGCAAAGGCCATGAACATACGCTTTTCCAAAGAAGACATACATGTGGCCAACAAGCATATAAAAAATGCTCCATATTGCTAATCATTAGAGAAATGCAAATTAAAACCACAATGAGATACCATCTCACACCAGTCACAATGGCTATTATTCAAAAAGCCACAAACTAACAGATGCTGGCAAGGTTGTAGAGAAAAGGGAATGCTCATACACTGCTGGTGGGAGTGTAAATTAGTTCAACCATTGTGGAAAGCAGTGTGGTGATTCCTCAAAATTTTAAATATGTTTCCTATTCATTATCTTCTCTAACCCAGAATCACTTCCAAGGTTTGGTGTGCTGGGCTGTGCTCTCAGATGTGATACCCACAAATGTCCTCTTTGCTGAAGAATGCATTGCTTTTGCAGGGAGTATGGGGAGAGTGACCCAAGCAAATTCCGGTTAGAATGATGTTAAGAACATGGGTTTGAGTCAGAAATAACCAGTTGTGGATGTTTGTCCTGTTACTTGCTCTCTGAGTTATTTTCCTTTTTGAACCCCAGTTCCCCATCTGTGAATAAAGCTACTGCCTGGCATTGTTATGAGGCTTACAGGAGAAAATCTAGTAAACACCTAGCACTGTACTTGGCCCATAGCGCACCCTCATTAATCTGTAACTGTTTCTATCATCATCTTGGCATACCAGATGCCTGACACATCATGTTGGGAGAGTGAGAAAGCTTTTGGTTCCAGAGTGGCCTGACCATTTACCTAATTTGTTTAATTGTGTGTGTGCAGAGGCTGCTGGCAAATTTGTTTAGTGGGGACAGTCTCTCAGTTGGCACTCAGCTTTATAACTTCTAGCCATTTAGTCACGTCCTGCTGGATGCTGGACACTCATTATTTCTGAAGAGCTAGAGAAGCAGCTCACAAGACTGACGGCTCCTTCCAGTCTGGTGCATTCTATGGGGTCTCTCTCACAGCATTTGGATTCTCAGGGAGAAACTTTCTCTTTGATAAGTTTGGGCAGATTGAGCCCTGCCTCACATGTTCTCATGTTTGCTATGCACTCTGTGAGGTTATTTTAGCAATGATCATGATTCTGGGTGGATAGTTGTATGAAGTGCTTTAATCCCATCAGATCTCAAATGACTTTCCATAGCTCACCTATTGTGAGGGGCCTCTTCTAGGAATGATATTGTTCCAGAGGCAGGCAGTGGGAGCACCGGAGGGAATGGCACAGGGCCAGAGCAATGACGTCTAGCAGATGTTTATCATTATGACCAACTGTGCCTTCAATGATAGAAGGTTGCTCGATCTACCATCCCAGTTTGCCTGGCACTCAGGGGGTTGCTTGGGATGCAGGACTCTCATCAGAATATTGAGAAGCCCATCCTCAGGGTCAGTAGGGTACAGAAGCGCTTTCCAAACTTTAATGTGCATAAGAATCACCCGAGGATCTTGATAAAATGCAGATTCTGATGCAGAAGGTCTGAGGTGAGCCCTAAGATTATTCATGTCTAACAAGCTCCCAAAGTGAGCCATGCTTTGGACAGTGCTGGTTTAGTGGACCTACATGAGGCTTTGGAAAAACCTGGGTTGGCATCCTAGCTGCAGCTCTTCCCAGATATTATTCTCACTTTCCTTATTTGCTCCATCCTCCTGCCCATGAGGATCCAAACACTTCTCACCAGGGCTCACTTCCAACATTGGGGATTATAATTTGACGAGATTTGGGTAGGGACACAGATTCCGACTATATCAGAAAGCCAAGAGTTTGGCCAAGCAAACATTTGCTAAGATTAGTATAGATAGAAGAAAGGCAGATGCTGTAATTCATCAGGACAATGGAAAAAGAGACACAGAAGGCATTTCTGAGAACTCTGTGGCTGCCACACCTATCACAGGCCCAGTGATCCAGGGTCTTGAGGACAGAATGGTTTCAAGGAGGAGCCCACATTGCTCCTGGGGCCTTGAGGCTCACTGCCCAGGGTCACCTGAAGTTTCTTCTCCACACATTTGGGAGGAGTTCCTTGGCCACCCCAACTATGGCTCATGTAGGCCAGGTTTAACTCAGGCTGATCCTTTAGAAGGCTCAAGCACTAAACTTTAGTGATATCTACACAGTGCCAGTTCTGCAGCTGTGCAGACTGCCAGAGCTGGGCAGGAATGGCCACCTCCACCTAGATTTCAAATTGATATCTCAGGGAGCCTAAGGGCATAGGCAGAGAACTGCCACAGGAGCAGGGCTGCCACAGGAGCAGGGCTGCCACAGGAGCAGGGCTGCCACAGAGAGCCCCCAGTAGAGAAATTCTTAATGGTGCCATGGGGGAAGGGCTGCTCTCAAGATCCCAGACCTGTAGACACAGCAGTGTGTAACTCCAGCCTGGGAGAGCCACAGGCACCAGACTCCAAAACCTGAGACCTGTGGCATAAGATGTGTCCAGAAAAGCTGGCTGTCTAGGGTCTTGGGGGCCCAACTCTCACACCAGGGTGTCTAGAAGACAAGATATGGAGTCAAAGAAGATTATTCTCAAGACTTGAGGTTGCCCTTTTGGGTTTTGAATTTGGTCAGGATCCATCAATCCTTTCTTCTTTCCTATTTCCCCTTCCTGAAATGGAAATGTCTCTCCTAAGCCTGTCCAACTGTTGTATTTTAGAAGCCTGTAACTTGTTTGATTTCACAGACTCACAGTTGAAAAGAAATTTGCCACAGGATGAATTATACCTTGAGTTTCACACATACCTGATTCAGATAAAATGTAATTGAGACTTAGGACTTGAACTTTAAAGTTGATGCTGGAATAAGTTAACACTTTTGGGGCTATTGAGATGGAGTGAACGTATTTTGTAAGAGGGAAGGGTGTGGACTATGGGAGGCCAAGAGTGGAATGCTATGGTTCAAATGTTGTATCCCCTTCAAAATCTATGTGGAAACTTAATCAGTTAATCCCCAATGCCACAGTATTAAGAAGTGGGACCTTTAGGAGATGATTAGGCCTTGAGGGCTTTGTCCTCATAAATGGAATTAGTGCTTTATAACAGGGTTGGAGGGAACTAGCTAGGACTTTTTTCCTTCCACCTTTCCACCATTTGAGGACACAGCATTCATCCCCTCTGGAGGACATAGCAGCAAGGCACCCTGAAAACCAAAAATAAAATTCTAATCTCTCCAGTTTATTGAAGGGACCTCTCTCTTGGCCAAGGGGATCCCCAAGAAACCTGAAAAACTAGTTCAATCCATGACTGGAAGTGGGGATTGGACATGTCTCATTATTTCCTTCTCGTTTTGGAGTTTAGGCACAACTGACTAGCATTAACTTTAAAACAAAGATCTTGGCCAGGTGCGGTGGCTCATGCCTGTAATACCAGCACTTTGGGAGGCCGAGGTGGGCGGATCATGAGGTCAGGAGATCGAGACCATCCTGACTAACATGGTGAAACCCCATCTCTACTAAAAATACAAAAAATAGCCGGGCGTGGTGGCAGGCGCCTGTAGTCCCAGCTACTCGGGAGGCTGAGGCAGGAGAATGGTGTGAACCCAGGAGGCAGAGCTTGCAGTGAGCCGAGATCACGCCACTGCACCCCAGCTTGGGCGACTGAGTGAGACTCCATCTCAAAACAAAACAAAACAAAACAAAACAGAGATCTTAAGACTAACAAAGCAGGCTCTTCGTACTATAAATATACGAAATTCCAACTTGACTTTGTATAGCGTCACATGACAGATAGTAGGCCTTGAAGTAAATCAAAGTATTTTACCCTAAAATATATTTCTTCGACATATTTTGAAATGGCCCTGCAAAGCTGTCTCTTGTGGGAGAAATTTGCATCATGTAGAGAATCACCTCCTCTTACTAGGTCTTTTCCAGAGAGTTTGGCACCTTTTAAAGTCCAATAAGTGACATTTACCGTCTATTCTCTCTGAAGCCTGCTACCTCAAGGTTTCATATACATGACAACAACCTTGGTTTCTACAACTCCCTCTTATCTTAACTCAAGCATTTCTTTATGCTGACTTCAAACACTTCAGGCAAAGTTTGACACTTTCAACTGGCTGCAGATTGGGAAATCTTTGAATCCACCTATGACCTGGAAGGCCTCACTTTGAGATGTCCCATCTTTCCTGGCTGAACAAATGTATACCACACATATATTGATTTATATCTTGGCCTGTATCTTGTGTGCCCCTAAATGTATAAAACCAACCAATCGTCTTGGGCACATCTTCTCAAGACCTCCTGAGGTTGTGTCACAGGTCATGGTTCTTAACATTGCCAAAATAAACCTCTAAATTGACTGATACCTGTCTCAGATACTTTTTGGTTTACAACCCTCTTGGAAGCAAGGCAGCAAATGCTTAACAGACACCAAATCTGCCAGCATCTTAGGATCTTTGGGTTTTCAGTCAAAATAATTTCATAGCTATTTCTCCTAACTGTGAAAAATAAATTTCTGTTACTTACAAATGACCCAGTCTAAGATATTTTATTATAACAGCACAAACAACTAAGTCACCCACCAACACCTACTCACATCCATACAAACTTTCTGTTCCTCTTCCCTGCTTTATTGTCTTTCCGAAGCACTTATTAACATCTAAAATATTTTATTTGTTTATTTTCTTTTTGTTTGCCTTTCTCTTCTGGAGAAAAAATTCTGGGTCAGGCATTTTGTCTATTTGTTCACTGTTCTAGCCCCAATACCTACTAGAGGTTCTGACACATAGTAGGCCCTCAATAAATATTAATAAATAGATAAATATTGTAACTTTTTTGATATATTAAAACCTTCTATATAAGAAGATAATCAAAGTTAGCCAGATTGAGAAACATATTAACCACAAAAATAAAATGTATTCTGACTTCTATTCCCTTTATAATCTTTTTATGTAGTATTTATGACTTGAGTTTGAATACTTAAAAATGCCTAGATAGGTGTCTATAAATTTTCACATGTGTACCTGGGCACAGATGCACACACATACACAGAAAGCTTAATACAGACTACAAAAAATATGCACTATATATGTTTCTTTTGTGGGAAAGTGAATTCTTCATGAGCCCTGAAATGCAGCATGGCACCAATTGCCTTAGCAGAAAGCAGGAGAAACTTGTCTTGAAAAGAAAGGTAGTCCTGATTTCTGTATAAAGCAGAAAGATAGAGAAGAAAGAGTATTTGTGTCTTAAAGGCTTCCTTACTGTTTCATGATGGCCTTAATTTAGTGTTAATGGTTTAATTTCCAGGTTACACCTCCTCCCTCCTTAAATAGCACTTAATGTAATTGATGCCAAGTTAATCACTGTGCTGCCAAGAGAAGTGTCCATGGGGTAGGACCCGCATGCTGTTTTACCTGTGCTTAAAGAGAAAAATGTCATGCATCTCTGAAGAAACAATGTTGACTGAAAAATAGTGCCAAGTCTCAAACAAGATCTTTGTGAAAAGTAAAGCATGAAGCACAAAATTAGAGTAAATCTTATCATTATCTAAGAATTAAAATGATGATTAAGGTGATTATCTTTTTCTTCTTTTTGTTAAATAGTTTGCAAAATTATAACAATAGGTACGCATTATTTTATAATTATTGACAACATGGTGTTATGTAAAACAAAGTGTATTATATGAAGAATATTCTTAATTTTAGTTGGAGCTATAAAAAACTATAAGACTATGCAGAAGCACAATAAAATGCTAACAGTGAATATCTCTGAATAGTGGGATTATTGCTAAATTTTATCACATTCTCCTTTGCTTTTTATTATTGTCTAAATTTTGAGCAGTGAGTGTATGCTACATTTGTAATTTTAAAATAAAGTTGGTTAATTTTCTAGAAATTGTTACCACCTTCTATTTACAATAACAAAGCATTTTGTTTGTCTGCCTTGGATTTATTTTAAATAAGTTTCATCTTCTTTTCTTGTGTCATATTAATAAGAGGAGAAAAGGTTTAATTTAGGGGAAATAAAGGAATGTTTCCCTTAAAGTGTACCACCTTTTAGAAGAAATCTTTCCATCCCACCTTTTCCTGTGATTCTCCATCACAGGTTGAGAAAGTGCAATCATGAAGCTTTGCACCCCAGGCTTACATTCTTTTGAATCTGGGGCTAGAGCATACTTCAAGATCAACCAGCACCATCTTCTTTCACAGTGGAAGAAACAGAGTTCCTGAGAGAGAATGGGATTTGTTCATGGTCACACAGTGTTATGGACATTATAACAAAGCCAGGTCTAGAACCCTGGCAAGAACATGCGTCTCTGTTTTCTATGTGTTTATTCTGCCTATTCTTTGCATTCAAAACTAGAATATGAAGAGAATTCCAAGCACAGTGCCTTGTATATAGAATACTCAGTAAGTGAATAATGAATGAATAGGTAAATTAACTAAAAAAAAAGTTGAACATCAATAATCACTACTTTATATAGTGAAAAACAGGCTCTGGAAATAAACATCAATTCCTTTTTCTTATCTTAATAAGAAAAAAGAAAACACAGAAAAAGAGCTACCTTAAAAGTAGAAAGTCTGCCACTGTCTGTGGCACATATTGGTAGTGGGTGCCCAGGATTACCCTCAGAACGGCAGCCCAAATACCTCTAATGAGAGAAATGCATGGAAAGACTCACATATATTTAAGTGGCCCAAAGAACTTGGAGGAAATATGAAAGTGTCTATATTTTCCTGGCAGGTAAAGAGCAAACTTGATTCGGTAGTCACAACGGAGTTCCTGTAAGAAATTGATTGAAGCACCTCTAAAACCCAATGGGATGTTGCTTCACTCAGTGGAAACCAAAGTGGCTCAGACATGACAAACTTCAGGTAGGAAAGGGAGGTTTAAATGCACCCTGGAGGCCTTAAAAGGAACAGAAAACATTTAGTCTTAAAAGCAGGGATGGTTTTAGAACCAAAGACAACATTTTCAGAATTTAGTAAGACTTACTAATAACAATGCACAGGCTTCTCAAATGATGGCTCTACATAAAATGCAGGGCTTGCTTTTCTCCTATCATATTCAAACCAATTACATTTTCCTCAGTTGCTTGGCTTACTCTGTAAGGCATACTCATTTCATACAACTTTTCATACAACTTGGTAAGCCACATCATTCACAAAACATGGCAGCTGTCAGAGTTGACAGAAAATTCCCTACCATCCTCATTTCAAGATGCTCCAATACCACGCTTCATATTTGTCCATCCAGAGATACCTTTTCTGAAGATTTTAAATTGTCTTTTTTTCTTTTTTAGAGGAAAGGTCTTGCCCTGTTGCCCAGGCTGGAATACAGTTACATGATTACAGCTTTCTGCAGCCTCAGACTCCTGGGCTTAAGTGATCCTCCTACCTTCACATCTGGAGTAGCTAGGGCTACAGGTGTGTATCATGATGCCTGGCTATATTTTTAAATTTTTTTCTAGAGAAGGGGGTCTTGCTCTGTTGCCCAGGCTGGTCTCAAACTCTTGGCCTAGAGTGATCCTCCTGCCTCAGTCTCCCAGGGCACTGGGATCACAGGCCCTTTTTTCATTTCTACAAATTATGGTTGTGTCAGTCCATTTGTGTTACTTGAAAGAAATACCTGAGACTGGGTAATTTATAAAGAAAAGAGGTTTATTTTGGTTCAATTTTGAAGGCTGTACAATACGGCATCAACATCTGCTCAGATTCTGGTGAGGCCTCAGGAAGCTTACAGTTATGGCAGAAGGTGAAGGGACAGCAGGTATATCACATGGCAAGAAAGCAAGAGAGAAGGGGGAAGTAATCAGATCTCATGTGAACTCACAGAGTGAGGACTCACTTATTACCACAGGGAGGGCACAAAGCCATTCATGAAGGATCTGCCCCCATGACCCAAATACTTCCCACCAGGCCTCATCTCCAATATTGGGAATCAGATTTCAACATGAGATTTGGAGGAGACAAATATTCAAACCATAATATTTGCCCCTGGCCCCCAAAATCTCATGTCCTTACTTTGCAAAATACAAATTGTGCCTTCTCAATAGTCCCGAAAGTCTTAACTGATTTCAACGTCAAGTCCAAAGTCTCATCTGAGACTCAAGACATGTTCCTCCCACCTATGAGCCTGTAAGATCAAAAACAAATTATTTACTTCTGAGATACAATGGTGGCACAGCCATTGGGTAAACATTCCTAGTCCAAAAGGGAAACATAGTCAAAAGAAAGGAGCAACACACCCCATGCAAGTGTGAAACTCAGCAGGGCAGACATTAAACCTTAAAGCTCCAAAGTAATCCTTGACTTGATGTCCTGCACCCAGGGCACACTGAGGTATGGGGTGAACCCCTGAGGCCTTGGACTGCTTGGCCCCTGTGGCTTTCCAGGGTATAGCCCCCAAGGCTGCTGTCATGGGTTGGAGTTGAGTGCCTGCAGCTTTTTCAAGCTCAGGGTGCAAGCTGCTGGTAAATCTACTGTCATGGGGTCTGGAGGGCAGCAATGCCATTTTCACAGCTCCAGTAGGCAGTGCACCAGTGGCAGCTCTGTGTGGGAGCTCCAACTCCACATTTCCTCCAAGCATTGCCATAGGAGAGGCTCTCTGTGGGGGCTCTGCCCCTGTGGCAGGCTTCTGCATGGGAACCCAGGCTTTTTAATACATCCTCTGAAATCTAAGTGAAAGCTGCCAAGTCTCCTTCACTCTTGCATTCCATGTATCCACAGACATAATACTATGTTGAAGCTGCCAAGGCTTGTAGCTTGTGCACTCCAAAGCAGCAGGTGGATTTGTACCTGGGGCCATTTTAGCTGAGGCTGGAGCTGAAGTGGCCTGGATGTGGAGAGCAGTATCCCGAGGCTACACAGAGCAGCAGGGCCCTGGGCCTGGTCCATGAAGCCATTCTTTTCTCCTAGGTCTCTGGGCCTGTTATGGGAGTCGCTGCCGCAGACTTGAAATGCCTTCAAGGTCTTTTTCCCATTGTCTTGGCTATTAGTATTTGGCTCCCTTGTAGTCATGCTGATCTCTCTAGCAAGTGGTTCTCCACAGCCCATTTGAATTACTCCCCTGAAAATGCCCCTTCCTTCTCCACCACAGGACCAGGCTGCACATTTTCCAAACTTTAATGCTCTGCTTCCCTTTTAAATATAACTTTGAACTTAAAGTCATTTCTTTGCTCCAGTGTCTGATCTAAGATTTAGAAGTAGCTGTGGCACATTAAGTTCAACCTTCCACAAAGCTCCAGGACATGGAAACAATGCAGCCAAGCTCTTTCCCAGGGCATAACATGGGTGACCTGTGCTCCAGTTCCCAGTAACTTCCTCATTTCTATATAAGACCTCATCTTAAAGGTCTTCACTTCAATAGACCTCACTGTTCATATTTCTATCAACCTTTTGGTCAAAATACTTAAAAACTCTCTAAGAAGTTCCAAACTCTCCCTCATCTTCCTGTCTTCCTCTGAACCCTCCAAACTCATTCAACCTCTGCACCTTGCCCAGTTCCAAAGTTGCTTTCACATTTTCAGGTATCTTTATAGCAATGCCCAACTTCTTGGTACCAATTTTCTGTGTCAGTCTATTTGTGTTACAATAAAGGAAAACATAAGACTTGATTATTTATAAAGAAAAGACGTTTATTTTGGCTCATGGTTCTTCAGGCTGTACAATCATGGCACCAACATTTGCTCATCTTCTGGTGAGGCCTCAGAAGCTTACAATCATAACAGAAGGCAAAGGAGGAGCAGGCATATCACATGGTGAGACAATAAGAGAGAGAGGGATGTGTCAGGTTCCTTTTCAAACAAGATCTCACATGACCTCACAGAGCAAGAGCTCACTCATTACCATGGGGAGAGCAGCAAGCCATTCGTGAAGGATCTGCCCCCATAACCCAAACACCTTCCACCAGGCTCTATCTCCAACATTGAAAATCACATTTCAACATAAGATTTGGAGGTGACAAATATTCAAACCATATTAATGACACATGTGAGAAGTTTTGTTACATATACATAATGCATAGTGATCAAGGCAGGTTATTTAGGGTGTCTGTCTCCTGAGTACAATACATTTTTGTTAAGTATAGTCACTCTGCTCTTCTATAAATCATTGAATTTATTTATTCTATCTTACTGTATGTTTGTACCCTTTAAGCCACGTCTTTTCATTCACACTTTCCTCCCACTCACTCTTCCCAGTCTCTGTTATCTATCATTCTACTCTCTATCTACATGTAATCAAATATTTTAGCTCCCACATATAAATGAGAATAACATTTCTCTTTTTTTGTGCCTGGATTATTTCTGTTAAGATAATAACCCCCAGTTCCATACATGTTGCTGCAAATGAGATGATTTCTTTTTTATGGGTACATAGTATTCCATTGTGTGTATGTGTGTGTGTGTGTGTGTGTGTGTATTTTCTTCATACATTCACCCATTGATGAACACTAAAGTTGATTCCATATTTTTGCTATTGTGAATAGTACTGCCGTAAACCAGTGAGTGCAGGTATGCATTTGATATACTGAGTTCTTTTACTTTGGGTGTATACCCAGTAGTGGGATTGCTGGATAGTATAGTAGTTCTATTTTTGTTTTTTTGAGAACTCTTCATACTGTTTTCTATAGTGCTTGTACTAGTTTACATTCTCATCAACAGTGTATAAGAGTTCCTTTTTCTCTACATTCTCACCAACAAGTATTATTTTTTGTCTTTTCAATAATAGCCATTCTGACTAGAGACTGGGGTAAGGTGATATCTCATTGTGGTTTTGATTTGCACTTTTCTGATGATTAGTGAGGTTGAGCATTTTTTCTAATACTTGTTGGCCATTTGTGTGTCCTCTTGTGAGAAATGTCTGCTCATGTCCTTTGCCCACATTTTACTGGGATTTTTTTTTTCCTGTTGAGTCATTTGAGTTCTTTGTGGTTTTGGTCCATTTGCATCACCATAAGGAAAACAGTGCGATGCTGAAGCCATTTAGATCTCAGAAAGGGTGTGGGCCACAGCACAAGTTCCTTCCTTGGAGCAGTTCCATCCCATTCCAGAGTATCCCAGAATTGGGACTGCAAATCTGTTCTGTTTCCCAGAAGCTCCCCATGTTAGTAACAGGGGTAGGGACAGTAAAGTGATTCTCTTGTGGCCCAGATCACATAACATCATAATGGGGATGTGAGCTGCTGGAAGTCTCTCATTCACCCTTTCTGCATGTTGGAAAGCCACCCCCAGCTCCCAGCCAATACTGGCCAAGCAGGCTACCTCTCTTCCTTCCCCTTTCCCACTTTTGATGTTCTTGTCACTTCTGTGTTAAATTCCAGTATTCTCTTGGATAATGTATTCAAAGTGTGACTGTCCATATACTATTTTGGTTCTTCCAAATGGAGGAAGTGGGCATGAAATACTTCTAGTCAGCCGCCTTGAAGCCCCTCCCACAAAATACGTTTTTAGGATAATATTTTAACCTCAACCTTTGACCCAGGTGAACCAGAATGTGAACAAGATAATCAGGCTTGCTTTCTTTCTCTCTTTTTCTTTCTGTTTCTTTTCTTTTGAACTTTTTCTCTCCCAATTCTGAGATTTCAGTCTTGGATTTTCTTTATGGGATGAGAAAACAAGAGGTCACTAAAGAATATTGTGGCATCACTGTCTTGCATATTATCAGGTGGGTACAATGGGCAACAATATGCATCCAGTTCTCATAAAGCTTCAATTTACTTAGATGCATTTGTTATTGAAAAATAGGCTCCTTTCCTCAAAATGGCCTCAACTTCTTTACATTTGCTAAAACCATTAACTAGATATGTTTATTTAAAAGATGTGTTCCAGACATAGTTGTACAGGCTGGAGGAAAATCTATCACGAGCTTTCACCTTTTTTAAAAAAGCCTTACACTCAGAAATTGCTTAATATGCATCCACTAGATACATAACCCATAGAAGGCAGAATAACTACCTGACAAAGGTGTCCAGATCCTAATCCCTAGAACCTGTGAAAATGTAACCTTACATGGCAAAAGGGACTTTGAAAATGAGATAGTTTAGGATATTGCAGGAGGGATATTATCCTGTACTTTGTGGAGGAATTCAATGTAATTTCAAGGGTTCTTATAAGCGAAAAATGGATTCAAGGTTAGAGTAAGAGAAGGTTTGAAGATGCTACCTTGCTAGCTTTGAAGATGAAGGAAGGGCCATGAGTCAAGTTGTGCAGTTTTTAGAGGCTGGAAGAACAGGGAAATAAATTTTCCCTTCAAGCCCCCGGAACAAATGCAGCTCGGCTGATGCCTTAATTTTGGCCCAGTAAGACCCATTTCAGACTTCTGCAGAGCTGTAAGATTCTAAATTTGTGTTGTTTTAGGCCACTAAATTTGTGGTAATTTGTTACAGCAGCAATTGGAAACTACTACATACTCCAATTGAAAAGAAATATTTGAGAATCACTTTTTAATATTCCTCACTCTTTTCTTTAAAGAGATGATTAAAAGATGGGAAAAGCAATCCCAGAGATTTCTGATATGGACTCTTCCACTAGACTCTGCCAACAAAACCATGCCCCTATGACCCACAAGAATGAGCACAAAGAACCATGTCCACCTTCACTTTGGCCAGTGTGCATTTCACCAAGCTATATGCAATCACAGCAATCAATTCTAAATTATAGAGTATTTTGCTCTGAAAATCAGCTCTCTGGCCTCCTTTTTAACTCCAGATTATAGCAAATTCAAATACCTCTGTAGCACATGAAACAAAGACATTGCCTAATGTGTAATTTGGGAGGGAATTTAATGATACATCTGTCTGTTTTGACAAAGCACAGCCTTGAAGTATCTATTTAAAATAAAATCAGCAGATTGGCAACAATTAAAAATGAAAGCCTATAAAAAGTTTAGGGAAAAAAGCATTAAAGTCTAATAGCTCTTGGTTTATGTGCCAGCACTATAGTAAATATTTCCAGCACCAAATTTCTCTACTGAAATCTTGGCATTAGCTACTGCAAAAAATACCACCATTAAACACACACACAAAATCCATGTTTTATAAAGAATAGGCAGTGAGTCCATCTGGGATCCAGTAAGACTGAGAATCCCTAATATTTCCAGATATTTTATTGGATGTTGCTAAGCATTATCTTTCAAATCAGTAAGGTATTAGAAACACGCTATTACTTTGTATAAAGTTCCTTGAAGCCTTTCTGATACTACACTAATGTTATTTTACCTGAGCAATTTACTAAGAAACTTTGGAAGTTTGTGAGTTTAGGATATTTTAAATGATCTTGGAAATATGCTATATAGCCATAAAATGTATCTATATCTTTTCTCAAAAGCTTTAGAATAATTACACCTTGAAACAATATGCAATGACAAGAGACAGATACTGCAAAATGAACTTTTAAATAAAGTTGGTTATAAAATTGCAGAAATTGTCAGTGACTGAATGATACCTGTGAGAACTCTGGGGGCAAAAGTTACTGCCTATGCAGCAGCCCCAGCCCCAACACCTACTCTGCCGGCCTCTGAGACATGAATTATACCCCAATGGCAGACCTCTGTTCCCTCCTGACATTAATTCTTCTGTGCTCTCTGGCTCTGATCATACTCTGTGTCTCCTTAGGTCTTCTGCTTCTTTTTCTCAAATTAACTTACTAAACTAATTTACTAAAATTAACTTACTAAAATATATCTTATCTGGTGTCTACCTAGTGACATAAATTCTCTTGGCTGGGCACGACGGCTCATGCCTGTAATCCCACAGCACTTTAGGAGGCCGAAGCGGGTGGATCATGAGCTCAGGAGATGGAGACCATCCTGGCCATTATGGTGAAACCCTGTCTCTACTAAAATTACAAAAACTGGCTGGGCGTGGTGGCGTTCACTTGTAATCCCAGCTACTTGGGAGGCTGAGGCAGGAGAATTGCTTGAACCCGGGAGGTGGAGATTGCAGTGAACGGAGATTGCGCCATTGCACTCCAGCCTGGTAACAGAGCGAGACACTGTCTCAAAAAAAAAAAAAAATTGTCTGGCACAAGTTGCTTATGCTATGGTGAAGGCTTACACTCAGTGACTCTCCCAAGAATTACAAATGGGGAATTCCTAAGAATTCTGTAGTTTTATGGAGCTAATGAAGTGTGTAAGTGGCTAGAGATGATTTGTGGCATGGCATGGGACTGCAAATGTGGACATTTATTATCTCTATTATCATACCTACTTCCTAAGAATATAATTGTCCAGGCCTCTACAAGAAGAAAGTAGAGGTAGAAGAGAAACTGATAAAGGAAATCATGTGTATTCATTTTTTCAGTCAATATTTATTGTATACCTACTATGTTCCATGGCTTGTGCTGAGTATTGGAAATACAATGGAAGATAAGATGGACACAGTTGTGGCCCTTTTCTTCATGGTTAAAATAAATGCTAGAGATCCAGCCATTATATACACATTCCAAGATGTAGGGAGGGATAAAAAAAAAGTGCATGTCTCTTCCCTTTAAGGGAGGAGTTGTCTACACTTTCACTTAAATTCCATTGACCAAAATGGAATTTTCTTAGCTTTCTTGCAGGACAGTGTGAATATTATCACATATTTTAGCTATTGGTCTATGTCCAGCTCAAAATTGGTAATTTTGTTTCTGTGAAAGAAGAAATAGATTCTGGAAGTTCACTAGCATACTCTGACACTCCATCTTTATTTCTTTTGTATTCAATAGCATGTAACCTAACTATAAGCACAGAAAATATTTTGTTTGTATAATACTCAAATGTGACAATGAAATATATTTTGTAATCTATAAAGTGTCACATAAGTGTAGAGTATTATTACTGAAGATAAAAATCTATTAGCTGTTAATTCAGAAAATTGGTACTTTCAACACCCATTGTCTGAAAGGTGTACAGTAGGGAAGGACAAAGATCAATTACATTATAATTGACCTCTTCTCTGCTAAACTAGCAATTATTTCAATTTCAGATGTATTTGGTTGCCAATTTGTGTTATTTTTATTAACAGATTGTTTTTAAAATATTTAGTTAGTGTTTTCATGCAGAACATCTGTTCTCAGGAACTTCTGTCTAGAATGCACCACATACATTTCTTATTTGTTAAAATGATTCAGATATAAATTCGTTCATTCACTCCTTCAACATATGTCTACTGAATGCCTATTTTGTGGCAGGTACTGTTTTAGATCCCAGATGATAGAGCATTCAATATTTTAAAAATGCAATGATGGTTAATTTTAGGTGCCAATTTGAATGGATTAAGAATACCCAGAGAAGTGGTAAAGCATTAATTCTAGGTGTTTCCTGGAGGGTATTTCCAGGGTAGACTGGCATGTGAGTCAGTAGACTGAGTGAAGAAGATCTGCCTTCAGTGTGGGCAGGCAACATCCAACTGGCTGGGGGCCAGGATGAAACAAAGGCAGAGGAAAGGTTGTCCTCTCGCTCCTTGAGCTGAGACACACTCTTCTACTCCTGCTCTTGGACATCAAGACCCACAGCTCTTCAGCCTTGGGACTCCAGGACTTAACATCAGCAGTCCCAACTCCACCTAAGAAGGTTTTCAGGCCTTCAGCCTCAGACTGAGAGTTACACCTTGGTTTCCCTGGTTCTGAAGCTTTTGGACCTGGACTGAGCCACTTTACCAGCATCCCAGGGTCTCCAGTTTGCAGTTTGCAGAAGGCCTGTGGCGAGACTTGTCAGTCTCCATAATTGCATGAGCCAATTCCCCTAATAAATGCCTTCTTTTATCTATATCTATATCTATATCTACATCAATATCTATATCTATATATCTTACTGGTTCTGTCTTTCTAAAGAACCCTGACTAATACACATGCTTTTATATTTTAGTGGGGGAAGAGGGGGAAAAATTAGAAAAGATAATCTTTCTTTCTCTTGCTTTTCAATTTGTGTGGGTGATACGAAAACAAAGACACAAGCAAGACCACTTAATGCCTCTTCTATAATGACAAAACAAGGATAACAATGGTAAAATTAAAGGCGATACCCAGAGACAGGCAAATTTGGAGGATTGAATGAGCCAGTTGAACAAGTCACTACTTTATGGTAAGAACAGGAAAAACAATAGAACAAGAGAAAAAAGTTGATAAATGTTAATTAAAGAAATAAGCACGGTGAAACCCTGTCTCTACTAAAAATACAGAAAATTAGCCGGGCGTGGCGGCGGGCGCCTGTAGTCCCAGCTACTCGGAGAGGCTGAGGCAGGAGAATGGCGTGAACCCGGGAGGCGGAGCTTGCAGTGAGCCGAGATTGCGCCACTGCACTCCAGCCTGGGCGACAGAGCGAGACTCCGTCTCAAAAAAGAAAAAAAAAAAAAAATAAGCCCCCACCCCGCCCAGCATCCCATTCCCAACAAATGGTAATAGTGCAGAATGTTTTGCTCATGTGGGCATGACTGTGGATGAGAACAGCTGGAAGAGCAATAGCTTGCTTTTATTGTCCTTTGATGTCCTACCCAATTAAAAAGCTTATGGGCTAAGTGAGCAGAGGCAGTACCACCCAATACAGGAAAGAGATGGCATCACCAAGTTGGATATGAATGGGAATTTATTTATCCATCTAGTCATTGTGCTACTAGGGCTAGAGATAAATAAAATAGACATAGTCCCTGTTCTCATGTAGTTTCTAGTCTAGAAAGATTATATACATTAAATAAGAACAAGTGTATACATATATACAATGTGTATATATATACACATATATATACATATATACACACATGTATATATATATATATACACTTGTTCTTATATATAATATATATTCAGAGAATTATATAGTTATAGGTATATAGAATATATATTCATAAATTATATACAGTTCTCTGAAAGAAAAGGCAGTGATAAGGAATTATAACGTGGTTCTGACTTTAATTGGGGATGGAGAGTGGTCAGTGGAAACTTTTCTAAGAAAGAGATATCTGAGCACAGATACAGATGAATAGATGTTAATAGGAGAAGAGTGGGCCACTTCTGGGAAAGCAATAAACATTAGAGGTTACTGCTGAAAAAAATAGATTTTTGAGACCGAAGTCACTCAAAAACTCACAGTGTGTCCATATTACAGATGATTCATTTGAATTATATATTGTAGAGCATTTTCCATTAGTTCAGTTTAATATGTCCCTAGCACTGGCATGCTGGAGCCAGCTCGTACAGACTCACCAGAACCTATTCTAAGTGTTTTTTCCAAAACCTGCATTCAGTGGCATCAAAATGGTAACATGAAATTGGCCATAGCAGGAGTATTTACATTATGGAAATAATTGTAAAATTGGCAAAAGCTACAAATCAGGGCTTTTCTTCCCCCTCCGGAAAGCTAGCGGTAAAACATTTATTCCAGAATGGCCAAGTGAGAATACCTGCAGAAAGGCAATAAAAAGCAGTAATTAAATTAAATAATTCTAATTAATAAGTTGATACAATATTTTCATATTTCCATAGTGGTTTAACATCTTTATAGAGAAAGCATCAAGGTGATTTTTGGGAAGAAAATAGAATAATCAGACATTCAATTTGCTGTTATCTATTGTAAACTGATCAATAAAAATGATTCTAGAGTATACCAAGTCTGATAATATCACTTCTAAAGAGAAAGTTGGTAATTTTTTGAAAATGACAGTGTGTTTTATTGATTCACGTTGCCTTTTATCTATTCAACTCTAATCATTCAAAAACCATTTTCTAATTACTAATTAGTGTGCCAGATTCTGTGAGGAAAACACCAAAGGAAAATAATCCTAGGGTGCACAGTTTTCAATTTAGTTGGAATGAGACTTTAAAATAAAAAATAATATTTAAATATTAGAAGGCCACAAATGTGAATGAATGGCTCAAATATTATGAAATATAAGATAGAACTGAGGACAGATAAAAGTAATGAGGGAAGGATAACCTCCCTGAGAACTTAAATTAAGCTGGGTTATCAAAGATCTGTGGAATTTCATTTTATTATTATAAAAACAATATAACAGATTGCTGGTAGAAATGTAAAATGGTGTAGCTATTCTGGAAAAGAGTATGGAAGCTTCTTACAAAACTAAATATGTGCTTATCATAAAACCTAGCAATTGTATCTTTCAGCATTTGTTACTGAGAAATGAAAATTGATGTTTACCCAAATATCTGTATACAATTGTTTATAGCAGCTTTATCTATAATAGTCCAAAGCTAGAAATAGCCATAGTTTGTTTAATCATTTACTCTTCAATGGAGTGCATGATTAAACAAATTGTAATAGATCTATACCAAGGAATACAAGTTGGTTAGATCTCAAGGGAATTATGCTGAGTTTAAAAGCCAATCTCAAAAGATTACATATTATATGATCCATTTATATAGCATTCAAAAAATGGCAAAACTATAGAGATGGAGAACAGATTAGTGGTTGTCAGGGGTTAGAGACTGGGGAGAAGGAGGGAAGTGTCTGCAGCTCTAGAAGGGTAGCCTGAGGAATCCATCTGAAGAATTGTATTTGACTGTGGTAGTGATCACAGGAATCTATGCATGTGATAAAACTGTATCAAACTAAATACATAAACACACAAGTGAATACAAGTAAAACTAGTGAAATCTGAATTAGGTCCATGAATTGTATGAATGTCAATTTTTTTTTGTGATATTGTACTACAGTTTTTCAAGATGTTACCACTGGGGGAAAGGGGATAAAGGGTATATCTTCTATATTGTTTCCTCCAACTGCTTGTGAATCTATAGTTATTTCAAAATAAAATGTTTATTAGAACGCCATAACATAATAGTAAATAGAAAAGAGAAAATAGTTTCCATAATGCTATTCCATCACAGTATTATAAAAAATATGGCCATTCCTTTTATTCATATGGATAGTAGTCAGATAAACACAAAGAATGGTAGGGGGATTATTAGAATATGCCAATAATAATGTGTGATTCTAATAAGACAAAAAATTTCAGTCTTATTACGTACAAATATAGACTATGAAGAGAAAATAGTACAGAACTGCATTACTGATTCTGCTTTATTTCTTATTTGTCCTAGCCCGCCTTTGATCAGTATGCCATACTACCTGCATCATCCTTGGCTCTCCTGAGGGATACAATTTCAAGATTCATAGCTAGAACATCTGATTACTATTTAGAGCAGAATGTTATACAAACTGTTAGCTTCCTTCCCTGCCTCCTCTTAATTTTTAAAGATTCAGTGACAATCAATACCCCTATAGTGAGTGAATCCCAAAGTCTTGGCCTGCTGTTGTGTTGGAATGTAAAATTTCAGGCTCAAAATGGCAGTGAACTATATTTTTTTGTCAGATAACATACAAACCTATGCATTAATCTGTCTATTTAGTTGTAAATCAGAATCATGGGGATTGGATTTTTATATACAATACTCCCCTCCATCCTCTCCCAGCCACACACTCAAAACATGCATGTTTTATGTTCTTCTTATAAATGAATATAGAAAATTATATAAAACTCACTGATAAAAACCAAGCCATAAATTTGACATTTGAATGCTTTCTCCTGTGTAGCCCCAGGTAACATCCAAAAGTCACAATTTAATTTTAGACCCAGAGTGAAAGGTTTATGACTATGTTATTCAAACAAACACATGTTGCTGTGAAATACCACCCTGGCCAGGCCATCTGTTTATCTGGGCAATTTCATTTAGTACACAGATCTGACAGATAAATCAGCTGCTTTTTGGACTACCAGGAGACTATAGAGAAGCCCAAAGTCTGTAATTCAGCTTTGGCTCATCATTGGCCAAGTAAGAAGTTGTAACCAGAATCAGTGGCAAGTGGCTGATTTGAAACAGCAGGCATTATTTTTCTATTTCTGAAATCTCTACAGAAGATCCTTCAAGTTCAAGTTGACATAATAGTCATACGTGTGTCATATGTGTGATCCAACCAGGTATTATGTTGAGAATATTAATTATATTGTTTGTCCCTTCAGTTATTTTTTATGTGATTGTTTTCAAAGCAAATATGTGTACGGTCTTAGGTTAAAAGAAAGTAGTTAGGGTTAACTGACTATTATTTTGTTGTTTAATGAAGATCTCACGGGTAAATTTAATAAATATACCCAGAAACTAAAAATATGGAAAGCAAAATAAATTCAGATATTATTCATTTGTATTTCTTAGTGTAGAATAGTGAAAGGAATACACATTTGAGCTCAGATAGACACATATTCAAATATCCACTCTCTTTCTTAACTAGCCATGTAGCCTTGGGCAAGTTACTTTACCTCTCTGAACATCACCTCTCTGAATCTGTTTCCTCACTTGTAAAACAGCAGTAAGGAAAACTACCCCTCAAAGTTTCATGAGAAGTGACTCAAATGAGTGTTCAATGAATGCTCACTGAAGTGTTTTCATTGAGATTTACTTGAGTAACAAAAGTTTTTGGATTGTTGTAAGAATTGGCCTAATTAACTGGCACACCATAGGTGCTCAATAAATGCTTGAGATGACTGAGATTTTTTGGGGTAACAGAGTGGAACCATTGAACAGGAACTACCATTCAATCCATGGTGTGTATGTATAGTGGTTAAGAGTGCAGATCCTGAAGCAAGACTGCTAAGCTGTAAATACCAGCTCTGCAACCTCTTATTTATAGGCTTGAACAAGTTATTTCATCTCTCTATTCATCAGTGCCCTCATCTGTAAAGTCTGGATAATAGTATCCTACCTACCTCATAAGAATTAAGTGACTTAATATAAACACAAATGTAAAGCATTCAGGACAATACTGGGTTTGTAGCAAACACCGGGTATTGATTCTCAGTATTATTATTACTGTATATTGTTTAAAATGTATATTTCATAGCTTATATCTATCACTAGTCAACTATTTTCAAAGACCTTATTTTGTTTCATTTCCTATCGATCATTTAATAAAACTACTTTTTTTCCTACTGATTTATATTTTTAAATGCTTGGGTAATTCTAGCTCTCTCCCTTCCTTTCCTGCTTCATCAAGTCTTCCTGGGTGATTACATTTCAAAAGAGGGAATCAATGACCTTTATGAATCTCTCAGGAAGTAAAGCAGGCTCTAAGATTCTATTGAATGTCTGATTTTTTTTTTTCCTGGTAAGCCTTAAGGCTTGACATCCTCTAGGGTTCCTTCCTGCATTAAAATTCTGTGGGGGAAATTCCTTTCCACTCTTGGAGATGATTAGGGAGAAGGAAACAAGTTTATCTAAATCTCCACGGGAAATAAATGATCAAAATGGAACTAAGACATTGTTTCTCCCTCCTCTTCTTTAATGGTGACTCTATTAATATACTTCAAGGCCATTCTGTCACAATGGATTTAAAAAAGAAAACCTTTTATTTGGCTTTCCATTTTATAAAACAGAATATTCAATGGTTTTAAATAAGAACTTCTAAAACCTAGCATCACAGCAACGTTCTCCTTTGCAGCAAAAAAGGTGCCACTGCTGTTCTCCAGCAGCAGGACAAGCATTTTGAGTGAAGTTTACCTTGGGGGATGGATTTGCACTTTTCCTGAACACTCTTACGTTCTGTCTCTCTACGTTCTGTCTCTCTACGTTCTGTCTCTCTTTGGTTGCCTCAGGCTAGGAACGTGGGCTTTCTCCATAGCCAGGGCACAAGGCACAGCTGCCAGCCTACACCATCATCAAGCCCCTGAGTCGGTTGTGACAGTTCTGTGCTTTATCGACCAGCTCAAAAACAGTATAAGCCAAAGGGAATGGGGCGACAGCTCATCTCAGTACTTTTGGCTGAGAGCATCTTCATCTTCTAAAGTAAGGGGACCAAGATAAGAAACTATCTTTAAAAGAACATCTTGAGACTTTTCTCTTTCTTCCCTAAGAAAAATTCCTGAATTCTCATTGTCTTTCAGATCCTGCGTCACATCACATCCATGAGATATTTGAATCTTCCTGGAATTCAAGAAAGAACAGTTCATATTTCGAAGATCAAGATCCTAGAGATAAAGGAGACGTTATAAAGAAGAGGGGGTACTTACCCACCCAGTGTGGTTCAAAAGGCTCTGGGAAGCCCCCTGAAATTTCTCCCTCTCTGCCTACTCCATAGTTAGAATTGATTATTTAGATATCTGCTGCAAGTAATTTGTAATTTGAGATAAACTGTCTTTAGTTGACCTTTGAAAAAAATGAAACTACCACTGATAAATAGGAGAGGACAGATATAATTTTTAAAAATGGTCATCAAATATATAGAGTGTTTTAAAAGCTTAGAAGTGAAAACACTGAAGCTCCTTTAGGAGTAAGATTAGAGATGGTTGAAAGCAGCCAGCCTGCTAGTCCATAGGTGGTAAAGTAATTATGCACAAAGTTATCCAGGAGCAAGGGCATCAGAGGAAAGACTGCTGCCAAATTTAGGTTGGAGTAATTCAGCTTGAGTTGAGAGGGAATTCCGGGCAAGACTTCATGGATTCTCCAGGGCTTTCTCAGGACAGTCAGCCGTAAGTACAGTGCTATAAGAAACAGATGTGCTGGGACAGCTTGATTTCATGCATTTTTTTTTTTTTTTTTTTACTCAGAAGAAGCATTTTACTAAATATAACTAAATATGATCTAATTTGTATATTTTAAAGACTTTTCCAAGACAAGTTGAGGAAAAGTATACTTACTCCACATGTTCTGGTTTGAGGTTAGGAAAATATAGCCTTTATAGTAAAGAATGCATAAATCAGAGCTGAGCAACTCAGTGCCAAGGGAAAAGGACTGATGTTGGGCTACAAGCTGAGGTGAGTGTGGGAGTTCTGGGGGTAGAGGATGCCGCACCCAACTAGAATGTGGGAGAGAGGCAAGGAGCTCAAAGCTTGCCTGCAAGGCCTTCCAAATGGAGCAAGTCAGCTGCAACAGGGAGGAAGGGAGAATCCTGGAGCAGTGTTTTACACTATAGTTGCACTGTGGCTCAAAACACCAGACCACATGTGGGCCCAACCCTGAAGGCATCTGATGTTTGCCTCCTTTCTTACTTGAGGACCTGACTCCTCCATCCAACTATCCACTCTCTTACTCTTCACACAAAAGACTCCAGGGCAGTTTTTCTAGGATTTTACTTTAAAAAAGTTTGTTTCAGGGAAAATGAAATAAGTTTAAAATAGTCAGAAGACACTTTTTGTTCTTAAGTTCAAAATTACTTTCCGTCTTCCTGTGTATGTCTTGAGTCCATCTGCACTTCCGTTAGTGAGAAGCTCCACAGTTTATGCCAACATTTTCATATCCAGAGAGGGAGGACCTGATATAGTGAGCCTACTCTGTACACTTTTCTCTGGAACTCTAGCAAGAATCATGAGGACACGATGGTCAAAGCTGGCTGTTCAGTTTAAATTCTAGCACTCCTATTGCATGGGTGTGTTAGTCTGTTCTCACACTACTGTAAAGACATACCTGAGACTAGGTATTTACAAAGGAAAGAGGTTTAATTGACTCACATTTCTGCATGGCTAAGGAGGCCTCAGGAAACTTACAATCATGGCAGAAGGGAAAGCAAACACGTCCTTCTTCACATCATGGCAGAAGGAGAAGTGCTGAGCAAAAGGAGGAAAAGCCCCTTATAAAACCATCAGATCTCATGAGAACTCACTATCACAAGAACAGCAGCATGGGGGTTACCCCCCCTGTGATTCAATTACTCCCACTGGATCCCTCTTATGACATGTGGGGATTATGAGATCTATAATTCAAGATGAGATTTGTGTGGGGACACAGCCAAACCATATCAATGGGTTCATCTCAACAAAGGCAATTTTATACACTATGATTGTCATACTGAATCCTTGATAGTTTCCCTTTAACATGAAAAAATAACAGTTACATACATAAGCTAAGAAGTTGAAAGGTTGTAATAACCTCAAACAATGTAATAAGAAAACTCACTGGGAGATGGACATTACTATTTTACTTGACTATTTCCCCTATCGACCGCTGGAGGATCCCTGACTCAACAGCTCCAGTAGCTAAAAATGCTTACATTGAATTCAAAGTCTAACTATCTATGTGTTTTTTATTCTGTTTTTGAGGTTATAAATGTAATACATGTTTATTATAGAAAATCTGAGAAAACATAGAAACATAAAAATAAAATAAAAATCTATTCTGACCCCATAAAAGAGTGCTGTTAACGTTTTAATGTGGTGACTTCAGCCTTATTTATAGAATATACACATACACAAACACATGAACACACTGTACCACTGTGACATAACCAACATCACAGAATATAGCATTTTGAATTTTACTGTTTTCACTTAATATTATTAACATTTCCCATGCTTTAAAATATTATTTGAAAACATTTCAATGGCTGCATAATGTTCCACAGTATAAATGTATCATTATATATTAACTTTCTCTATTAATGAGTTTTTGCATTGTTTCTCGATATTTGCTATTTTAAATAATAATTTAATAAACATCTTGATACATGAATCTTTGACTGTTTTGCTATATCCTTAGGGTAGGTTGCTAAGTGGGAAATTATTGGGTCAAAGAGTATGGGCTTTTCAGAAAAATGTGTTAGTTTATATTCCTAGAAGCAGTGTATGAGAGTTTTTATTATCCCATTTTCGATACTGAATATTATAATTTAAAAATTCTTTATTACTACAAGGAGTGAAAAATGGACAATTCATTATTGTTTAAAGCTTTTTAGTTTTAAAGAGGTTTCCTTTTCATAGAGGAAAGAGTATAATTGAGTGTATAGCATATTTTCTTCAAACCATGTATAGTAGGCCTACCCATAGGGCTTCCCTTAAATATCATAAATGGAACCATTTGGTAGTAACTATGATACTCTCAGTGCAAAGCACACCCTCAGAGTTTCAAGAGAAACTTACCAGACTCTGAGAGTGTGCTTTGCAGAATCAACACATCAGAACGTCAACTGCAAAAAAGAAGAAGCTGGGGCAGTTCTCAAGCCCAGGGCATCACCATGGAAAGGCCAGACTGTAGTCAGAACTCCTGCTCTAGCAGGAGGACTTTGGGCACCGAGAAAGAAGATGCTGGAATATAGAAAATAGTCTTAGAAGATGTGGAAGGAATTGAAACAAACACTGTTTAGTAGCTCCTTTTGCTGAAGATGTTCCTATTGAGAAGAAAGCTTACGAAGTTTGCTGAAGTAGGCAGAAATCATCAAACACTCATATAGCAGTGGGTATCAGACTGAGATGCTTGCTGGTAATGAAACAGGTCAGACCTACTCATCTGGTGAGCCAGCCTCCTGTCAAGCAGCAGATGGTAGAAAGATGTCCATCGAGGAAGGCACAGCATGCCATCTGGAGGATAAGGTGGCAGCTCTTACCCCAGCAGACAGCACTTAGCGGGGAGGAGTATCTTGAGTGATCCCTGATGGGTGTATATGACCCTAATAGGGCATGGAGAGCTAAATACACTGTCTGCCCAAATGCGAGTCTAGGTCCGGGTGTTTCAATATGCAAAAGCAGACCCTGAGCCCTTGTCTGTGGCTCAAGAGAAGGACCAGCAAGGGTAAGGGGGACACTGGATAACCTGAAGATCTAGACAAGTTTTCAGGTCAGGCCCTTGGGTCCAGGACATCCAAACAGTAGGCCAGTTACTAGCGTTCATGTCAAGCTACAGGCTGGCAGAGGATATCCTCAATACCTATGACATTGATTCAACACATTCTACTGACAAGGCCTGAGATTGGGCCCAGAGCCTGCAAACGGGTGAGGGATGAGAGATCTCAGCTACGGTATCTGAGAAGACTGAGGTGGCAAGACTTAGGGCTGAGAAGACTGAATTGGCAGGGAGCCAGGAATGTCTTCAGAGAAAACAAGGAAGCTGCTATCAAGGACACCCCAGATGAAACTCAAACTATTGCACTTCATTGTCACCATTCGAGCTCCTGAAGAACTGCATACTTCAAATGATAAAATAAATTTATGGGTGAGGAAAAAACTAGGCATATTAGAAGAGGTCCAGGAGAGATTGAACAAAAACTGCAACTGTTTAGTAGATGAAGAGGAATGAAATGACCAGCCAAAATGAAGTGTGCATTAATACCGGCAAGGGGGGATTAAAAGCAGGAGATGGATTTGTAGGGACACATTATTTTAAAGCCTGCTAGTAAATCAAGAGCATGAGAATGAGATTAATGATGACTTTAAAATGGCTAAGGTATTGAACTGATTTCCTTAATCTGTCTTTAATAAGAGAAATGGAACCAAACAGCCATTTCAGTTAGGTGGTAATGTAGAGTTTGCAAAAATGTCCACAGCTGGTAAGGAAACCTGGAGCCTGTATAAATATGCAGCTCAGCAGGTGTTGATGAGATTCATCCTTGAAAGTGATGCCTGCAAATAACCCACACAAGGCAGAAAAGGGGTAGCCAGAGTGGGAGAGAGCAGGAAGAATGGGGAAGGAATGAGAAATGCAGCCAGCTATTTGGCACCTAGAGGAGTGCCATACAGGGTGCTGGTGGAGATAGGTATTATGTATGTGAAATCTATAAGATATCTTCATTACAGTCCTAGAAGGCAGGCATTAAAGTGTGTTACAATCCCAGGAAATACTCATTTGGAGAAGTAGTTCAGAACACAGGTAAGGAATTGTAGGTGGCAGTTAGCATCACCATGTTTTTCCATGTGTCTTTAATATATTCAATAGGTTGCCAGGTCACTATGACAAAGCTTAGTTTTGAACACTATATGTTAGATTTTGTGCTTTCTAGCAAACACTTGCCAAACACATATTACATGTCTCATCTGTGTGGGGTGGATAAAGAATGCAAAAGTATATATCCAGTCCCAGCCTTTGTGAGCTTATGAACTCATGGAAGCACTAAATAATAAATCAGCAAATAGTGCAAAATGATGTAAGCCAAACTGTGAGCATGTGAGGTGCAGGTTCACAGGGCCAAGCCAAAGAACGAAGGTGCTCACACTGGCTTTCAACATTAGAGAAGATATAGAGCAGGTGGCACTTGAAATAGGCTTTCAGGATGGAAAGATCTAGGCAAAAAAGAGAGGGTGAGCTTTTCTTGCAGAGGTTAGATTAGCAGGTAGTATGTGTCGGGGAGGGAGGAATAAAATAAATGGACTGGAATAGAAAGCTCATGCTGGGAAGTGGGAGGGGACCAAGTAGAGAGGAAGACTGCCAAGCTGCAAAAAGAGTACTAGAAAAAACAACAGAACACAATTTTGTCAGAAAGGAGTTATTTGGTTTCCTGGAGTAGGAAAGCAACATGAGAAAAGTGGATTTTTAGGAAGACTGAATCAGCCCTTGGGAGGCAGAAAGGATTAGAGCGTGGATTGTTAGGAGGGTATGCCTTCAAAGTAAACTCTTCCCTTTTCCTGCTGCCATTGTGATCTAAATTACCACAGTCTCAGCTAAATGCTTGAACTGGTCTCTTAACTGGACTCCCTGACGCTGTCACTTCCACCTTTGGTCAATTTCAACAGGGCAGCCAGAGTGATCCTGTTAAAGTATAAGTAGATTACATCACTCCTCTGTTAAGAACCCTCCAATAGCTCCTCTCGCACTCAAGGAGAAGCCCAAGTCCATACAATGCCCCTCAAAGGAGTACCTAATCCAGCTCCCAACTCCCATTCCTTCCCAGACCTCATCTTCTGTTATTTGTCCCCTCAGTCCTTGCCATTCCTCAAATATGGTGGGCGTAGCCCTGCTGCAGGACTTTTGCACTTGCTGCTCTGCTTAGATAATTCATAATTCTTCCCTCGAATGCATGACTCCTCCCCCTCTATCAGGTCTTCATTTAAAGATCAACTCATCAGTGAGGCCTGTCCTGACCGCCCACCCCTGCCCCCCATCTAAAACTGTTTCCCCTTCCCTTGTTTTTTGCACTTATTACCCTCCCATGAGTTTAAAAACTCCATAATCCATGGAATGACATATGCATGTGGTTACTCATATATATATATATTTTTTTATTAAAACTGTTTACTGTCTCTGTTAGGTAACAAGAGCACCCTAATGGCGCTGGTTCCGGGTTCTTCTTCCTCCCCAACACAGGCCCGCCAAAAGGAGCCAATCAGAGGTCATGCCTTCCCGCCTCAGCCTAGACCCAGCCCCTCAGCCAACAAGCGACCCCCACGTAACGTCCCTAGGCATAAAAGACGGAGGCTGTAGAGCTCTCACTCGCTTTCTTCTTCCGCTTCGGCTCTCCCTCGGACTCCTCCAATAAAGATCTCTTGACTGCAACCAGTGTGGTGTGGTCTGAGTCTGAGCCTACAGAGTCACCCTTTCATTGGTGCCGTGACTCGGATTGGGACTCCCCGCCTTTGGTGGGACCCCAATCCCTCTCAGGCTTAGAACAGGCCCCGGTCAGTCTTCGCCCATTTTCCTGTTTGCCACGCTCTTCGCCCACCACCGGCCTCATCTCGGTAAGTTTTCCCCTCTTGTGCCTACCTCTTGGGCAAATCGCCAGACCATAGCCACTCCCGTGACAAACACATTTTGTCTGATGCCCCTACGGCAGTGGTAGGCCCCTATCATTCGCTTCCCCTCCTCAACCCGCAGGGAACGGAGTTTTCTCCCTCTCCTCCTCGCCCCTCCGGCCTGAGCCTCCACCCCGTGCCATAATGTTGGCTACATACAAAATCCTGGTACCAGGTGGCTCACGGTCCCTCGGCCATCCTGTTGGCCCTTCAGTCCCTTCGCCTTGGTGACAACCAACCGAAGGCTCTGAATCTGGTTACAGTGTTCGGCTAATTAGGGGAAGACCTCTTAGCCATCACTGCCCCTTCTCCCACTATGGGAGGCTCCGCATCCCTGCCGGCTGACTCTCCCCTAAAATGCCTTCTAAACAATCTGGCTACCCTAGGCCTTGCCGCAGACCTCAAACCTAAACGCTTAATCAAATTCACAACCCCTTAAACAACCAAAATAAATGACCCGTATATGGGCCTCTAAATATTGTGAACTAACAGGACAATGGGAAGAGATCCCCTATGCCCACAGCCCCGTATAACCCTCAACATCTTATCGCTGCCCTCACCTTCCCCCAATCTTAACTCCATATCACCACCCTCAGCCCCACCCTCCGGCCGCCGCCTGGCCAGCGGCAGCCCCGCCCTTTACGACTTCCCCCAACCTCTCTCTCCTTTCCCCTTCCTCCACAACCCCTCCAGCTCCCTCCCCTCCGCCGCTCAGCCCTCCCACCTCTCGTTCCACATCACACCTTTCCATCCTCACCCCTCTTACAGAAGTTACACGAACAAAATATATTGTTCCTGTCCATGTTCTCTTCTCTGTGACTGTCTTGTCAATGCTTAGGCTCATACACTTCTAACTCCACCTCTTACATCAGAATTTCTCTAACCCCCTCCTTCTCAGGAAGCACAGACCGATCTAGGAGCAGGCCCGTACTTATGCAGATCAGGTTCACCAAACAACCCCAGCCTTACCCATTGGGGCGCAGGCAGTCCCCGAACACGACCCTGGCTGGGACTATAACTCCCAGAACGGTGTCTTGACCCGAGACCACTTCGCCACCTGTTTAATAACAGGTCTCCGCAAGGCAGCCCAAAAGGCAGTCAATTTTGAAAACTTCACAGTCATTCAGGAAAAACATGAAAACCCATCTGCCTTCCTCGCCCGCCTTACACAGGCACTCCAACAATACACCAACATAGACCCCGAAGCCCCTGACGGCAGGCAACTTCTGATTTCCCATTTCTTCGCACAAAGCTTCCCAGACATTCGGGCCAAACTAAAAAAGCTAGACAGAGGTCCCTTTACCCCGCAGACCGAGATCCTCGCCACCGCATTCAAAGTCTACCACAACCGTGACGAGCAGGCAAGGAGGCAAAAGTGCCAGATGTTGGCTCAGGCCTTCAAGGCCTCAACCCAGCCTATCAGACGCCATGCCTCTATGCCCACCACTCACCGCCAACCCCCTGGACCCTGCTTTAAATGTGGGAACGAAGGTCATTGGGCTCATGAGTGTCCTAATCCCAGGCCACCCAAAAGACCATGCCCCAAGTGCCAACAATCCGGCCACTGGGCGACCGACTGCCCCAGCTCCCTCGGGGGAGCTGGGCCAGACCCCCGTCCTGAAGCCGATCTCATTGGGTTAGTGGCCTACAACTGATGGGGCCCTGGGACCTCTTACCTGACACACACCATCACCACGCAGGAGCCCAGGGTGCCTCTTACAGTGGATGGGCGTCTCGTCGTTTTCCTCCTTAATACCGGAGCTACTTTCTCGGTTCTGCAGGAGTATTGGGGCGCTGTCTCCACCTCTGGCCCTCCCATAGTCGGGGATCATCAGCTCAGGAATCTCAAGACACCTGTGAACAATTAGCGGACTTGCAACTCCTATTTCAGAAAGAAACATCCCAGACTAAAAGGCTCCTACCACTAATCCTGAGGAACGACCGCTTCCTCCAAAAAACACAGGTGAAAGAACTCCTACTAGATAAAATGATCTCGTTTTCCAGAGCACCCTCTTTACCTTCCTATTTGCTCTTTGCCTATATATCCCTCCTACTTCCTTGGATACCTCATACAACCACCTCTCCCCTTCCACTAGCTCTTAATTACCTCTACAAGACTCTCAACTTAACTCACACTCTGTTAAACCAGTCCAATCCTTCCCTGGCAAATGACTGTTGGCTGTGTATCTCTCTATCAACCTCTGGCTATGTTGCCACTCCCATTCCCGCAAAAAACTAGGTCTTCACCAACTTGACCTACCACCCTCGTTATGAAGGAAAAGACCCTTTCCAACTTCTAAACATGCAGTCATTAGCCGACTTCCCCATCTCTGATACGACCAAAAATACCATGACAGGACGTGCAACCCAACTTTTGCTTTCTTACATTTCCAACATCACCCATTACACAAACAATAAAGAGCCCATACATGGCCCTGTAACCACAAATACTATTTTAACTTTCCAAGCCCCTTTATGCATACAACGCAACCTGTCATCTGGCCTGCCTCTAGGGCACCTACCACCGCATCAGTGTAATTACACCTTACAACTTCAAGCCCCAATGGATCATGCTAGCTTTCAAGTCACCCAAACAGCTCCATTCAACCAGCCTGTCTGCTTCTCTGGGCCCCCGAAAATCATCACCTCCTCCCTACTCAACAAACAGTCCGGGTTCTGTAATGGCAGACATACTCCCTGCATGACCATTTACCCCTGGACTCCCTGCAGCAGCGCCCCCACCACTAGTGAGTGCCTTCTCATCCCCTTTCAATTGCTCTCTCGAATGGCTCCTAGTAGATACAAAACGTTTTTTCCTCCAATGGGAAAATAAAACACAGGGAGCCATTCAGTTTACTCCCAACATCCCTTTCCAGCCGCTTACTGGAGCCACCTTTGCAAGTACTCTAGGAGTATGGGAGAATGAAAACAACAAACTCACACACCTTTTTAACATACATAACGAGTTCTGTCTACCCAGCCAAGGCATATTCTTCTTATGTGGAATGTCAACCTATATCTGCCTCCCCACTAACTGGACAGGCACCTGCACCTTAGTCTTTCTAAGCCCCGCCATTGACATTGCCCCAGGGAATCAGACCTTATCAGTACCCCTCAAAGCTCAAGTCCGTCAGCGAAGAGCCGTGCAACTAATATCCCTACTTATAGGATTAGAAATAGCCACTGCCACAGGGACTGGAATAGCCGGCTTGTCCACATCATTATCCTACTACCACACCCTCTCAAAAGATTTCTCAGACAGTTTACAGGAAATAACAAAATCTATTCTTACTTTACAATCTCAAATAGACTCTTTAGCAGCAGTGACTCTCCAAAACCGCCGAGGCCTAGACCTCCTCACTGCTGAAAAAGGAGGACTCTGCATCTTCTTAGGGGAAGAGTGTTGTTTTTACACTAATCAGTCAGGGATAGTGCGAGATGCTGCCCAGCGTATACAGGACAAGGCTTCTGAGATCAGACAACGCATCTCAGATTCTCGTTCCTTCTCCTGGGACACTCTAAAAACGCCTCTTTTAGCTTAGGTCCTGCCGTTTCTCGGCCCCCTCTTAGGCATAGCGGCCCTGTGTATTCTCCTCCCTTGCCTAATAAAGTTCATGCAACAACAAATCTCCTCCTTATCTAACCAGACTTTTAACCAGCTTCTCATTAGACACTACCAACTCCTAGCAACCGAAGAAGACTACCAGGACTCCCGTACCCACGGCCTCCACCTCCAGAACCTGTAATTTCTTAGATTTCCTCCAGGCCCTCCAAGAAGATACGTGGCTCATAGCAGATCCTTCCCTGCCATACGGATGGCTCGCGTCCATAGATGACCTCTACTTACAAGGGACATTTTAGACTTCACACCCTGGGAAGTGTTCACCTTCAGCGCCGTCTTCTTTGGCCTCCTGCTGTTGCTCTGCCCCTACAGTCCTCCAATATCCCTTCCCCACGACGCCCCCGTTCAGCAGGAAGTAGCCAGACGAACAGGATGCCCACTTCCCCACTTCTTAAAAAACAAAAAAGGGAGGAATGTTAGGTAACAAGAGCACCCTAATGGCACTGGTTCCGGGTTCTTCTTCCTCCCCAACACAGGCCTGCCAAAAGGAGCCAATCAGAGGTCACGCCTTCCCGCCTCAGCCTAGACCCAGCCCTTCAGCCAACCAGCGACCCCCACGTAACGTTCCTAGGCATAAAAGACGGAGGCTGTAGAGCCCTCGCTCTCTTTCTTCTTCCGCTTCGGCTCTCCCTCGGACTCCTCCAATAAAGATCTCTTGACTGCAACCGGTGTGGCGTGGTCTGAGTCTGAGCCTACAGAGTCACCCTTTCAGTCTCTTCCCTCCACCTCCCGCCTGAGGCAGAGATTTTTGTTTGTTTTGTTCTTTGCCATATTCTCAGTACCTAGACAGGAACTTTGCAGGCACTTAATCACATTTATTGAATTGATGGATGAATGAATGCAGGAAAATCACAGTAAGGTGAGAATGGTTGCAGATATAAAGCGGATGAGAGCTGAAGAATGGAGGCAAGGGAGGTAACTACAGAGAGACTGCATAAAGATGCCAGAGGCTTTGAATGACTTCAGGAGGAATTAAGAAAATGCATGTCTCTTCAGCAGAAGCACTACCATTACTCAACATGTCTGAAAGATGGGCTGATAAGACCAGAGTTTCATGAAGGGGAATCATCTCTGAAGCATGATAAACATCTGAACGAGACCCATTAAGTGACTTGCTATATGAATAAATCTCAACTTTTTCTTTCCAGGATATTCCTAATGAGGTTTTGAAACACGTACTTTCCCCCATTCTCTCTTAATTCTGCTTGATATCACTGCACAAGCATTCATTTTAATACTAGTTAGAATTCTAAAATCAATATTAGTATGTTCTCACTTTGAGAGCTCATTTTTAAGGTAGCACTTTGAGGTTCTTTATTACAAGTATTATAATTCATTGTTTTACAATTAGAAATGTCAAGGAACCTCACAATGTGGAACTTGAAAATAAACAAAATACATATATGAGATGAGTAAAATGAAGGAAAGGAAAATGGATGTGAGAGTGAAAAATATTGAGAATAAAACTAAGAATGGATGGGGCCAATTATTTTTCCTAAAGTGCTGTTATAAACAAGCACTTGTGGGACTGGAATTGAGGTTAGATCAATGCAAGAAAAAGCAAATGGGATGTGGGGGGGGGGAAGCGTGGGCCTGTTCATGCTCTGAGATGGAAGGAGAGGACGTAGGGGGAGGCTCTGCGTCAAATGGTTAACATCCTATCGGCATCTTCCTTCAATATATGGTCCAGATGGCCTAAAGACAGACTGGAAGCTTAGAGGACCTGACGAATTAAGAGAGTGGGTAGGGGTGGAGGTACCAGCATGTCAGCATCCTTTACATATGTGAAGCAGGGTTTTAATCAGTCCACTTAGGTGTGCAGGAAATATCACATCTCTTTATTTTCTCCTAGTAAACTTCTAAATCCATGCCCCCATACAATAAAGTGAGCTGGAAATCCAAAGCTGTACTTGCAACAATGTTCTTATGCTTACCTTTTCTATTTCAGGATTGTGCCAGAGTCCTGGGATCCCACATAGCATGGTGGTGGGGTGGCAATTGGAAATTACTGCTCAGACACCTGTGTGTCAGCCCATGTGTCTCTTTAGGTCGACCACTATGTAGTTTCCTGGCCAGGGACTAGGACATAGGACAGCCCAGCCTTCTATATTTACTCAGTAACCTCTCCCTCTGAGGCTCTGCTACATACACAGGGAAAGAGGGAAATATGAGACAACATGCTTGTCTATATTTATTGTGAGACCTTTTATTTAGTTCCAGAGAAACTGTTTTCTCTTCAAACTCTATTTTCAGAACAATGGCTTTAAGATCGGGGGGGAAATTAAGAAAGGAATGGGACAAATATCTCCTAAGAGGAAACATAAAAGGGGGAACAGGTAGCGAGAAAACATTAGTTAATAAATTAAATGTCATTTTGCCATTTATAGAACCTCCCTATCCTGTAAATAAATTAATAGTAGCCCAACAGAATGAAAGTAGCTCCAACCTCCTTGAATTCCTCTCCTGGTGTGGTAGACATGGAAATGCGCTGGCCACATCCCCCTTCAAGGAAAGACTTGTTGCTCCAGCTCTCAGCCCTTCCTGTAGTAGCTCACATCCAGACTGAAGGAGGCAGGGGTATCAAAGTCTGGCTATTTCAGCCCAATGTGGAACAATTCAGATGGGCCATACCTGCTCCAGAACTCATTGCTGGGGTGGATCAGGGCCTCATGGACCTGTACCAGTTCTTCTGTCTCTCTGCCTAATCTTGCTTCCTGACCCTCCCTTCTACAATTGTTTATCTGTAGAAAAATATCCTTTGTGCCACACTCCATTTCCACATCTGCTTCCTGAGAACTCAACCTAAAAACATTTAAGAGTGGCCCTAGAAAATAACTAAAATGATGGGATTTTGGAGCCAAATCCCTACCCACCTAACAGGCAACGAGGACCTAATTGGTGATAGATAAAATACAGCCATCCCTTGGCACTAATTGACAGTCCAGTGGGTGGTCAAATGGAATAGTATGTCCACAGAAGAGAATGCACTAGCAGGTGAGATTTATCAGGTGTACGAGAAGTGAGGGGGAAATAGTAACTCTAAGCACAATGGGATTACATGAGCATTGCTGAGGGCCATTGATATCCTAGATAATAAAAAGATGCAGGCCGTAGGCAACTGAGAGCTAAATATGTAAGCCATGAGATTTCCCTGGTAGTTTTCAGAGAGATGTTCATATCCTACAGCAGGAGGGTAGAGGAGCTGAGGGTCAAGCTCAGAGCTAAAGAGAGTGCTGATTTCTAGATACAGTTAAATGCCCAACTATGGCAGAACTGTTACTCCAGCCATGGTTGGGGAAAAACAGGATCCTGACACTTGGGATAGGAACATCTAGGACGATTCCCTGAAAATGCTGAATCTTAAGGTGATGAACTCTCTTGGTTTTCCAGTGACAGGGGAGTTTCCTGTGATGTGGGGCTTTCAGTGCTAAAACTGAGGCAGTACTGGGCAAACTGGGGCTGTTGTTCACTCTACAATGCCTCTGAATTCTGTGAGCCTAGAGAAGTGGCCTATCCTCCCTACCTAAAGCTAGCATTTCCTTCTTGCTTAAAAACAATGCTGTCTCTTTCCTCCAAGACAGCACATACCCTGCTCTCAATATCCGCCCCCGGCCCCCACCTCTCCTCCTGCCTCCTAGGTGTATAAGTAGGATTAATTCATAATCAGCCCAGGACACGCTGAGCCTGATAAGGGAAGAAAGGCACTCTATTCCAAAGAAACTGCAAGTCCTAGCCAATATATACTGGCAGATGCCAGGGCAGTACCAGTGGGACTAGATTTTGAGGCTGCTTGACCAAGAGGAGCTGGAACATAAGATTGGAGAAGGGAAAGTTTATTGATTTGGGAACACTCTCCAGAGACACAGGATTTACACTTTGGCAAGGCCCCCAGGAAATGGTGTCACCTTGCTACTAAGATGGCTCCTAGCAGCATGGAAAAGGCAATGGCCCATACTAAGCAAAGATGGAGTGCCAGAATTTCCCTGGCAGATGGAAGAATGGCTTAAATGGCTCAGGGAAGTGGATATATTAGACTGGAAGTATTATATATTTATGTGAGGCCCAAATACCCTCCAAAGGACTATGTTTCACAGAAAGGCACAGAGGACACACCATTTACTAAGGCCATGGGGAATACACAGGTGAGGGGGTTCAGCCTCACTAAAATGTTAAGCAGTGAGGAAAGGACCTCAAATGGATAACAGTAGTGATGATAGGACCCCAATATAAGAGGCCAGGTAATGATGTGTAACTGCCTGAAGCAAGGCAGGTGGATACAATTATCCTAATGAGTGGTAAGGTTGGAGTGGCAGCAAAAGGGGCCTCATGTGCAGTTATGGAGATGATTACAGTGGTTCCTGGACCAGCAGCATCACCACCACCTGGGAACTACTTAGAAATGCAAATTCTCAGGATCCTCTCCAGGCCTATGGAATCAGAAACTCTGGGGCTAGGACCCAGCAATCTGTGGTTTAACAAGCTCTTCAGGTTATTCCAATGCAAGCTAGTTTGAGAACCACTGAATTAACAGAACATGGCCTCTCAAGGATTACAAAGGTAGACAGGTAACAGAATTTGTCATTTTGTACCATCAGAAGAAATTGAGGGATATTAAATAAGGAAGCTGGAAGCTGATAAATAAAAAGTCAAAAGGTTTTGCCATTCCTGAACTTGAGACAGTTTTCAGACCTATAATTTACTGAATGACCACAGGTCTCCAAGAGGAAGGACCTTGCAGAACCACAGCAAGTATTCCTGACAAGAATTTCCCGTTCTTGTCCAAAGAAACATATGGCTATTTATTTAGGCAGCTGTACACTGGGGACGCCAAACATTTCAAGGACTCTTGGGCCCAAGCTGACATTGATAGTTGGAGTCCCTAAGTGTCATTACACCCTCCCTTCATTAGAATGAGCACATACAGGAAGCTGGTAATCAATGCAGCCCTGAAGACCCACTTGATGGTCACTTCCCCAGTCAAAGGTATAGACACACCTGATAGTTGGCACAATATCCACATAGGTCCTTGGCCTGTGATTAAGAGTTAACATAATGAGGAAGTCAAAATGGAAGTCCCTAAAACTGCCTCCCTGCTGAGTCAAATAGTAGATATATAATAATATTGCCTCCCAGGAGAGATGGCAGAAATTGTGCTACACCTAAGCCTTTAAAGGATGATGGTCCCTATCATATTTCCATCAAATTCACCAGTCCAGTCCTTGAAGAAACTAGATGGACCCTGGAGGATGACAGTAGACTCCCACGAACTCAAAGTAATATGCCCAATTATAGCCATTGTGCTAAATGTGGTACCTTTACTAGAGCAGATCAATAAGGCGTATGTGGCATATGTGGCCGTGGATACAGCAAGTGTTATTTTCTATTCTGATCAAAAAAGAGGATCAAAAAGAGTTCACATCTATGTGGAATGGGTGACAATATACCTTCACAATTTTGACTCAGGACTGTATCAGCTCTACTGCCTGTTTCATAATGTAGTCAAGAGAAACCTGGTATCATTGAACATCCCAGGGGATACCTCATTGATCCACCATATCGATAGTGGGATGGGCTTAGAATTGGCATGACACATGTACTCTGGGGGTGGGAGACAAATATTCCAGGGCCTGAAATGTCAGTAAAATATTCAGAAATCCAGTGACCAGAGGTAGCTAGAATATTTCCTCTAAAGTGAAAAATAAATCATTGCCTCTTGCACCTTCCAGCATAAAAAAGCAAGTTCCAGGTGTGGGAGGCCTCTTCAGGTCCTCAAGGCAGCATATTTCACACCTGGGAATACTGCATCCAGCAGCTATAGGGAGTGGAATCCTCTGTGGCCAGAACAAAGAATGGGAGGGCGGTGGATGTTTCTGTAAACCAACTGCAGGAGAAAATAAGATTGCCTGAAAACACACCAATGCCACAGGCCATGCCTTCATATTACACTAAATCAAAAGTAGTGATTCTTTGGGTTAGGGTGTAGGGCACAGACCTTGGGTGTTGAACTCAGCATGGTGACAATCACTCTGACATGCTCCAGTATTTAGAGGGATAACAAGGCTGACTTTGGAAAGCAGGACTATGCCAGGAAATCCAGGACATCTGGCTGATTCACAGCAGGGCACATCTGTGCTAGAATGTCCTTTGCATTTTAGAAAAGACTTTGCTTTTTCTTTAGCCAAGAGAAGAACAGGATAGTTTGCAGATAAAGTCACAAATTGTTCAAGTCCCTTTGCCCTGCATATTCCTACTTGAGAATTTACAAATTTGGGAAATCAGTAATTGAGTTCTGATTAAATGATCAGCATATCTCTTGACAATAAATAGTTCTACTTCTTCTACACTGAACAAGGTAAGGTAATACTTCTGCCCAGTAAAGCTGCTTCTATCTTTGCTTTAATTTAAATGGACAAATATAGGTGAAAGCATCAATCCTTCACTGAACTTTTGGCTTTAACACCAGTAGGAAGGGAAGTATTTAGAAAAGGTTGTGGGAGCCCCAAGAGATTGTGGATAAAAAGGACTGGTTATCCTTAAATACAGAACATGAATCTCCATTTAGAAACATATTAGACCAGAATTTCAAAGGGCTATTTAATTTTAATTTTTTAGAGACAGAGTCTCACTCTGTCACCCAGGCTGGGAGGCAGTGGAGAAATCACAGCTCACTGCAGCCTTGACCTCCTGGGCTCAAGTGATCCTTCCGAGTAGCTGGGACTACAGGTACATGCCCCCATACCTGGCTAATTTTTCTTTTTTTTTTTTTAAGATGGGGTCTCACTATATTGCCCAGGCACACCTTGAACTTCTGGGCTCAAGTGATCCTCCTGTCTTGGCCTCCTAAAGTGCTGGGATTACAGGTGTGAGCCACCTTGCCTGACTTCAAAGAGTTATTTAAAATATGAGAAAAAAACTGTTTATTTTTTGGATAATTCACCCTCTAATCTCAAGAGTTTTCTTGCAGCAATTTCAGAAGGTGTAGAACAATTTTTTCCATGCATATTGCTGTTTTGGTAGAAACAGAAGTCTAAAGTTGAGGCTTTTCCTGGAACCTCTGGAAAAAAGAAACTCACAGGCAAAATGTCTGACTGCATATTGCATATCTAACTGCTCAGACAAATCTCCAACTTTTGACCCTTACTGTTGAACTCTTGCACAAACCATCCATATGTATGGAATGTCTGTTCTCTTGTTTGCACGGCCATTTCCCATCTATTCAACACCGAACTGCAGGGTAAATGCACATGAAAGCAATAACTTAGTGTACCCTCAGAATGACCCTGTATGGCATATGTACCTGAATGTGTTTTCCAAGCTAGAGAATCTAAGAGTGGCCAAGCTGGAGATTTGTTCCTTGTCTATGAGGAACATCTGAGCCCCTAACCCATCCTGTGGAACACCAGCCATACAGGGGATTGAGGCCCTAAGTTTGGGTTGAATGAAGTTGACAGATGAAGGTCGTTAGGTAAAGGGTACTAAGTGAGAATGTTATATAAACACTTTTTGCAAGTGGTTGCAGTTCTTCTGCCCAGCCTGCCACTCTCTCCCCAGTATGTAAGCCCCAGTGAAACCCCTTGTCTTGTTTGCTGGCTCCAAGCCTCTTCTTCAGCCTCTTGAATGTGGTGCCATCTCCATTACAGTCAACAGGGGTTTGGCACAACACCAAAATACATGTTCCAGGAAGTTTTCTGGATGGATCAGAACATGTTAACTTCTGTTGCTTTGCCTTTATTCCAATGTGGTTTTTTGTTTTTTAAACACTTTTGGGAGGATGCACGTTTATATACTTATTTTACCTTGTGGAAATGTAGTTATGATTCCAGAGTAATGAAGGCTGAGAAAAAGCAAAAGGCTATCTGGGAGTTTCATAATACAATGAGAAGAGGTAAATATTCTCCCTCCCACTGGATGCTTGTAGGAATGGAGAAGACCAACGACAGCTTTGAAGATGTTAGCTATATTTAGTGATTACTATATGTCATGCAGTCAGAAGTGGTTACACCAATAATGTGCTAGAGTCAGCTGGGACCAGCTTGCAAGTGCTGATAGTGCACATCCCTTCTCAGCTTCAGGTTCAGTGGTGTCATGCTGGTAGCTTAAAACTGGCCCTGGTGATATCAGGTACACCAGGAAATCAGCAAATGACGCAACTCAAGGTTTTTGTTTGTTTTTTTGTTTTTGTTTTTAAACCCAGCAAGTCGATTTATCAGCACTCTACCTTGTACATTATTTTTAATCTTCCATATCTATCTTTAACAGGTTCATGCTTTCTTCTACATTTTTTAACATATAGAGTGTATTTATGATACCTATTTTAGTGTGTTTGTCTACTAATTCTATCCTCTAGGTCAGAGGTTGGTTAGCCATGGGCCAAATCCAGCCTACAGCCTGTTTTCATACAGTTTATATTTATAAGCTAAGAATGGCTTTATCTTCTTAACGGGTTGTAGAAAACAAACATCACTAACCATCAGGAAAATTCAAATAAAAAACACAATGCAATACCACTTTCCACTTATTAGAATGGCTATAATAATAATAAAAAAAGAGATAATAACACATGGTGAGAATGTGAAGAAAGTAGAGCCCCCATTCACAGTTGGTGGAAATATAAAATGGTGCAGCAGCTTTGGAAAACAGTTTGGCAGTTCCTCAAAAAGTTAAACCACAGAGTTGCCATATGATCCAGCAATTAGATACCTAGGTATAGATGCAAGAGAAATAAAATATGTGTTCACCCCAAAACTGGTACACAAATGTTCATAGTAGCATTATTCATAATTCATAATTATTTCCAAAAAGTGAATGACCCAAAAGTCCAAGTGATGAGTAGATAAAATGTGATATATATCCATACAATGGAATATTCTTCAGCAATATAAAGAAATGATACATACTACAACATGGATGAACTTTAGAAATATTATGTTAAGATGCCAGTCACAAAGAACTATATAGTATCTGATCCCATTTATATAACATGTCAAGAATAGGCAAATCCACAGAGATTGAAAGGAGACTGGTGGTTGCCAGGGACTTGAAGGAGAGGTGGATGACTGCTAATGTGCATGGCTTTCCTTCTGGAGTGATGAAAATATTTTAAAATTGATTGCGGTGATGGTTGTACAACTTTGTGAATATACCAAAACCACTGAATTTAACAATTTAAAAAGATGAATTCTATAGTATCTAAAAAGTTATTTTTAAAAAAGCAGGCCCTAGACTCTGGGATTTCTAAGACCAGTAAAGCATCCCCAAATCAAAGTTCAGGAATCTATTATAGATGCCAACTTTTCTTTTTTGGGGGTTGGAGTGGGGGAGGGGGACCAGTAAATGAGAACATTTAGTGATCATTAAGCACCAATATAATTTTATAAAAGAAAAGACATTTTAACTCCTAAGGATTAATCAGGAATAAGCAATAATTATTTAAGTGGAATAAATGTAGCTTCACTAAAAAGGTATTAAGCAATTGTAAGTAATTACAATAATAAGTAACATCATATTAAAAAAAATTTCCAATGCCCCTTGAGGCATAAAAGCATTTCTACTATTATTTTTTAAATCTTTTTAAAAAGGACTAAAGTATAGAAACTTAGTTGCCATAAAAGATGTTCTTTAAATCTTAAATTTAAATTTTATAGTCATGTAATTAGGTTAATTTTTACATGTATTTTAATTTATTGATAATAATGTAAATGAAAAATCTTAGTTGATAAAAACTTTATTTAAAACATGTAAAGAATCATATGGTTCAAAACTGCAAAAATAAAAGACAATTTCTTGTAACTTAAAAATAAAGTATATATCTAGAAACCACCACATTAACATCTACTATTTATAGTACAATCTCCAATTCAAAGCTAATCTTTGTGTTTCTGTATTTTGCAACTTTTGAGCTAGAATCTTCCTCCCTATCCAAATATACTGTTATGTAACCCCATTGTTTTAACATTTAACAATACAACTTGGGTATTATCTGACAAGCAAGAATATATACTATTGATCACTTCTATACACCAAAATAAAAACAGTTCAAATGACTAGAAACTAATTTTACAAAAGAAAAAAACAACAAGTTAGTAAAACATTTCTTTTGAAAACAATGGGTGAATTAGTATTCTGAATTGAGCTAGAGCGCATTTTTGCGTGAAGACTCTCCATATTAGGCACTATGCATTTATATAGTACAGAACATTTGCAAAATGCTTTTCACCATTTATTAGGACTCACAACACCTGGGCGCTGGGGACTAGCCGGATTACCTCATTTTACACAGGGAGAACCAAGGCACACTGTGAGATCTTGCCAGGGCCAGAGTGAGACCTCATTAGCTTCTGACTTCTTGTAGGAAAAGCCAGATGTTTCTTTGTGGAGGACATTAATTTGTTTAATGATAGGAGTGAAAGTATGTGGGATTTGTTGTGGGAAAATTAGTTTGGGCTCCATAAATAAAAAGTTCAGAGCATGGATAAGGTAGAGAAACAAAAGGGTGAAAGGGTCAATGAGGAGAAGTTAAAACCAGATATAAGGCTCTTTTCAGACAGATCACTTTTCAGAAATAAAAATAGCAAAATGAGAATAGGAAAAAAAAACAGCTATAGAGATTCTCATTTCTAACCCAAGGGGCTTTGATAAAATCACTTTAAAAGAAGGATCTCTCTCTTCAAACAACCCTTAAACATCTTATTTTTTCCCCCTCATAAAACCCCTGTGAGGTAGAGAGCACTTACTTACAGGGATGAAGCTAAGAAGTAAAGAAGTTAAGAGTTTAAAACCACATGGAGGCCGGGCGCGGTGGCTCAAGCCTGTAATCCCAGCACTTTGGGAGGCCGAGGCGGGCGGATCACGAGGTCAGGAGATCGAGACCATCCTGGCTAACACAGTGAAACCCCGTCTCTACTAAAAATACAAAAAATTAGCCGGGTGTGTTGGCGGGCGCCTGTAGTCCCAGCTACTCGGGAGGCTGAGGCAGGAGAATGGCGTGAACCCGGGAGGCGGAGCTTGCAGTGAGCCGAGATCGCGCCACTGCACTCCAGCCTGGGGCACAGAGCAAGACTCCGTCTCAAAAAAAAAAAAAAAAACCACATGGATAGTGAACAGGCTGGAGCAGATGTTATGTCTTAAACCATTGGCTTAGAAATAGAAACAGAAGGTAGAGAATAAACAGGAACTTTTAGGGATGGACAAGTGGAATAATCCAGGGATCTAGTAGCAACACTAGCTACTTAACATTTCTTTTAAAAAGGACTTGGAATTTCAAGTATGCAATGAGGCCTAAAATGACAAACACTTGTCTGGCTATTGAAATGCTCAGCTGAAGGGAATATATGTAATACGTTCTCATAAGACCATGTGGGAAAAAGCAGAGGCATAAAAGAGCTACAACCTGGACAAGTGCAAACTAATGCATTTAGGACAAACTGCTGTTACCTCTAGTTAAAATATAATGGGCACTGAGCCATCAATAAGGCTTGAGAGAGGAACTTAATTTAGCCTGATCAACATGCTAGGGTAGGTTTTTAAAAAATACCAGTCATTACTGGAAAGGGTATTTAAAACCAAAACAATGGCGCCCATTCACTTGGAAAATCATGTACAACTCTGGTATTCATAGATCCACTGTGAGTTATTAGGGAAAATTAACTTCTGGAAGAGACATATAAAACATCTCTTCATGGCTGACAGACACATCTGTAGTAGGATAGGCCACAGTTCTAAGCCAGCATAGCACATCTGATGTTCTGGATCTCCAGGGAGGCTTTCCCTCAAGGTCTCTAATCAACTTTCACAGTCAAATTCCATACCATGATAATAAATACAACCAATTTAGGTCATGGTACCAAGGATCCTGCTGGGTCACAGGGCACCTGATTATAGGAACTTTATAAATTGTATTGCTGAGAAAAACCACAAGAGGACAACTGTTTGGTTTCCCATCTTTCGATGCAGCAAAAGAATGATATAGCTCACCTAGGTTTTGTTTATTAAAGATTGTGTGGGATGGCATTTATAATCTAATCATCTTAAGTCCATGAGTGTATCTCCTTGGGTCCAGCTGATATGCCTCTTCTATAAATCATGTGCTAGTGGCAGCTGTAAACACAGCTACAGAATGGGAGCATTTAGAGGACAGTACCCTGCCCATTTTCAACTCATGAAAATGTTGTTTTCAGGAAATATATATGGCATTAATATTCAAAACATCTATTCCTCTGAAATTATGGAAGTTAATCCTAAACCTCACAGCTTTAAGATACAGAATGTAACTAGTACTTTTTGATGTAGGGAGGCATCTCGTTTAATATATATCATAACCTCAGCCCCCAAACACTGACTAGAATATTCTGGGGGAAGGATTAATGGGATGGATTTATTCATAACTAATGGAATGGAGAATGTTTTGTCAATGGTAGTTCCTATCTCCTTGAGACCCAGAGGGAACTTATATGTCATTGCCCCAATTGAAAACATACGACAAAATTTTTTATGTTCTTCTGAATTGTTTATGTTCCCTTTTATCTTTAGTCTACTCTGCTTCAAACTTCTACAGTCAAATTAAAACTTGAGTAGAGAAGAATAACAAACTCGATAATAGAAAAAAACATAGAAGTAATCTAATGTTTCAAGTATTGAGAGAAGTTTGCAGGGGTGGGATTCTCTTGTACATGTGAACTGCAAAATGTTTTTTTGAGCTGCAAATTTTAAGTAGACATTTCTTTCTCTCTCTCTCTCTCTCTCACACACACACACACACACACACACACACACACACACATCCTAAGAATGAAGAGGCTGTCACTAAGGATAAATGCCAGTTCACCTCTGCGAAGCAGGTTGTTGAGTTTAGAGCGGTAAAGAGCTCCACCCCACCCTAATGTGAGGGTATAATAACCTGTGAAATCTTTAACAAGTTCTGTTATACTTGATATAATTTTTAAAAATTATTTTGGCATATGTTAATCAGTCATAATAGTTACTCTAGGGGTGCCTGCTTAACGTCTGACATATCCTAATTGGGAATACAACTTCAGGGCTGTTAGCATTTGAAAAAAACTCTAGTCACTTCAGACACTACCACAAAAGCTTTATGTGTAGCTTAGCACAAGAGACTTTGTTAATAAGTAAATATTTCCAATGATTCATATTAATGGCGTTAAAGATATGTGGATTGGCCCAAATATTGTAGGGCACCCTGGACCTTCCACGAGCAGTGTATAAGAATCTGACAAGCCCAGCAGCTTGGGATTTCTAACTTATTCTTTTAGAAGTGAAACTAAGAATTGACTCAGCTGACTGAATCTGCTAGAAGATTGCTGGATTCACTTCTAATAACTCTTCTAGGTAGGATAATGCTGGGTTGCACAGAAGGACAGAATTGGGACTTTTTCAAGCTTACAGGACAGGTTGCATGACTGTTCTGGTGCCTGCTTGCTCATAAACACACATGACGCAGCACTTGGTCTAAGACTTGATTTCAGTGTAAAGTACCACCTGGTGAGGTTGGCAGCCCTATAGCCCTCACACATTTCTATCTACTGAAGGCTACCAAAACAACCTAATCATTGTGAGTGCCCAAACTGGCAAAGGCCAGGTTATAATTTTCTCTAGCGGAGGAAACCCAATACTTTTATAGATATAACAATATTAATCCAGTCATAGTCTACAGTTGAAATAAGCTTGCAAATAGCAGCTTCTAGTTTAACAGGGATGAAAGTCCCTGGTCCTGCTATAAGGTCTGCAAATGACTTCAAAATGAAGGAAGGTCCTTGTCAGCCAAACACAGGAAGAAGAGAACCACAGAGCTGAGCCATGGGTGGGGACTGTGACATTTCTATTTGATGCTTTTCTGTTCTTCTGTCTTTTTGGCTTCTTTCCAGTTGTCCAGTATAGGAGTGTTGCCACTCCTGGGAGTTCAATAAAGGTGAAACAAACACAGCAATGAGCATATCGAACAATTAAGTTGAGGGAGAGATGTTAGAGAGAAGTTTGTGCTCACTAAAATTGAGCCAACTGAGATGGAGTGGTTATAATTATTTGGTTGGTTGTTTTTATAGCTATGGGTAATCTAATGAATATGAGAGTCTGAGCATTTGGATTACCCATAGTAAAGTAAAAAAAATGAGCATATGTACTTGCTTTTGTCTTAATAAACATTTCTTATGGTTTTATTCCATATACTCTCTTATATCTCTGCTTTAAAAATAATTTAAAAACTATATTCCCCACTCCCCAAAAGCAGATTTGAAAGAAGTAACAGCCAACTGATGCTCAGCATACCCTATGATTGTACAGCAGTGGAGTATGAGCCTGTCTGTCCCACAGGAGCTCCTGGGAAGAGGGCAAAACAGGAGTCTGGTTCTATTCCTTGAGACGATTCATGTAAGGTACTTGCCCTAGAACCCAATCCATACTATGTACTCAATGATGTTACTTGTTATTAGTAGTAATTTTTAAAATAAGAGCAAATACTGGTAATAGTAACATGCATTTTCAATTCTAGCTAAAGCCTAAGCAGCTAAGATTCAGACAAAAAGCTTTTCACATGACAATTATTTGTTACAGTAAAAGGAACTTCTCTAACTTCCACTTGGCTATACGTGAATAAGATCAAACTGAATTTTTCATTTTGCCACTTGGTAATCTCTAGGGAAACTACAGTACTCTAAATGCTGGCAAGGGCCCTAGACGTTTAGGTTCAATATGCAACAGTAACAGAGTCATAGGCATTTGTCAGTTTGAAGGAAAATTACAATTCTCCAATTTCCCATCCATTATCATCTTCTTTAACTCTCACCACAATTCTGAGAGGTTGCAAATGATACCCCAGACAGGTTAAGTGACTTGCCTGTTTGAATGGCTAGAAAGAGGTGAAGCTGGGAGTACCTGTTTTGATTCTTGGTAAATGGTCTATCTTCCAAACTCCAGGGAATGAGGCTTAAAGGAAGGCTCTACTGTATATAAAGAATAGCACCGGAAAACCAGCATAGTGCAGGAAAAGAATGAAAAATGGAAAAACAAATAGTGAATTTTAGACTACTGTGAAAGAGGTCTTAGGAAATCATTTGCAATAGCAGGATGAAGAAACTATCTTGCCCCTTTAAGTAAACAAGCCCATAGGAAAGTGATGGGGAAACCAGTTCATTGTAGTTTTCAGCACATTTCTTAAGTATCTATTATGCATATGTTACACAGAAGCCTAGCCCAGGTAAGAATTTTATATTACATGCCCCAAAGAGCATGGACTTCTTATACCATTGCATGTGGTGTGCAAAGAACACGGTGATCTGCTACTGTAGCAACAATGCATACTCCTGGAGCTTGGGCTGCCTACCAAATAGGCAATAAAGGCTGTGCGTTTAAGGTAAGCATGCACACCCCACCCATAAATGCAGAGCTGCAACCATAAGTAGATTAGCACTCTGGGGATTTATTTCTGTTTCAGAGTGTTTTACTAAACAAGTTATGGAAAGAGTATCTAATATCAGCTATGGATTATTCCCTAAACCTCAATCGCTGACCTTTAAGAACCTAACTTCCAAATTTAAATGGCATCGTCAAGTAGTCTAGGCTCCAAATTTAGAGATCAACAGGCTACTTTTGGATGGCAATTTTCGGTAGAGAGGGCTGGTTGATCAAACCCTTTTAAAGCTGCTTTCTATTTAGCCCAGTTTTTAGAGAGAACAGATGGAAGGCACCAGGATAAGCTATTATAGAGCTTATATGACCTGTGTAAAGGGCCAAGAGCTATAACATCTACCAGTTTGTTAAAGAAGTATCATAGCTGACACAAAGGCAAAGAAGATATTGAACTCACTGGCTGCAGGAGAGGTGAGATTACATCCTGAAATTTCTTTTCCATAACTACACTGAGAATTTTAAAAGGTAGACAGTGGGTTCCTCAAGGTATGGAGGGTGCTGAAGACAGGCCACAGGGCTCCTGAGAACCAGTGTTTCCAGATCCCTTTCTCTGGTGCAAATGAAGACAGCTACTCCCCTGGGTCTATAGTATGCTTTTGTGAACTAATTCAACAATTTACTTCCCAGCAGGACCCTGGAAACCATCCCCAACATGTAAGACACTGACATTTTTAAAGCTTTCTAAAGGAGCTGATGTACCCCCTTATTGCCTCCATAACATCCAGTGTTTACGAAACACTCCCCTGTCAAGCAGAGCTCTGATCACAGCCATCCTCCTATTGGAAAACAAATGCCAGGATTCCTACACCTTCAGTTATACTAACTCAGCATTGGCCTTCCAAATAATAAAGTTGAATATTTTCTTTGCTACAAAGGGCAGTATACTCCTACTCTGAGGTAGCACAGTAGCAATGGGCATCCTTGAAATTCACCCTTTGATCCTTACAGCTACAGACTTTAAAACTGCTAATTACCTAGCTAAAGCATTGAGTTGAAATCTAAGCATCCTGTCTCCCAGAGTTGCTGGTCACTTGCGTAAATGGGGGAGAATATATTTCTGCTATAGAACTACCTAGATAATTTGATAAAGCATGGCAACTAGAAAGAAGAAACAAACACACAAAGAAGAACTAGAGCCAGCACGACATAAATCATAATGTATCTTTGGGATCTTATTAGAAATCTATGCTAACATTCTCCTCTACCCTTGAAGTTAGGTTGGAAATATACTTTATGTATTTTATTGCTTATGTCACTCTTTCCTAAACACTCTGTAGTACTTTCTATTCCTCTGACACACCTCTAACCTTCCATAATACCAAGTAAGATGCTTTCCTTAAGATGTGAGGGAAGCGATGGACATTCATGTGAAACTACATTCCCTCCACCTCTGCTCTGTAATTACCTCACTGTAATTACTACTCTCAATCTCAGGGATGGAAAGCTGGCAAAGGGAGATAAGAAAACTCAAGACACATTTACAGACACTAAAGTGTTGCGGGATACCCTAGTAGATAAGTCATTATATTATTTACCTTTTAGCATCTCTTGACTCTTGGTGACCAGGTAAAATAGGGGAGAAGGGATAAAAAACATGTCTGTTTAACATACATGCCATATTGAAGTGCCTTTTCTTTTAAGTTTTCTAAATTTTCACCTGGCTTTTAAGAGCAGAAGTTATTTCATGGTGACTTTCCAGCAGGGTTTTCTGAGGTAGATAAAACATGGATGATAAGTAGTCTGAAGAATGCAGAAGGGGAGGTGAAGACTGTGTGGCTGGGATTAGTTTGAAAGAAATTTCAGAAGTGAAAGCTGAGCCTGTCATGTACAATACTAGAGAAAAGAGGAACAAAGTTAAAGGCTGTACACCATTTAAACAAGGTTTTTAGAATTTAATAGGTGCAAAATAGGCTAATCTAGCTAGTAAAGAATAGGACTGTAGGAACAGTGACAGAGCAAAAGAAGAGCCTTTGTTACATACAGCCAGTCAAAAGTAGGCAGAAAACAGCAAGAGATATGTATCCCTCAGGACTTCAGTGTTCGACAAGGAACATATATCATAATAACACGAAGGTTTAAAAGCAACCAACAGGCTTGAAGGTTTCAACTGCCTTTTGTTGCTGTTTGGATGAAGAGCAAATTTTGCCTCTTTCCTCAGGCCTCTGTTTGTACACAGGTATTGTAATTGTATTAAGCATGTCAGGGAAATCCAAATCCCAGCTAAATAATTAGTGAAATAGATTCTGAACTCATTTTTATGCCCGTGTGAATTACAGATGAACAGGCTAGCATGCCTGAGACCCAATGAGGTTAATAGTACCAGCTGGGGCCTTTCTTTCTGGAGAATCACTGCAGTTATCACAGGCAGATGCCATACTGTTGAATGAAAATGCCATTGTAGGCCAAATGTTAGCAGTTGAACACCATCGTCACAGAAACACACAAAGCTATAGTCAAGTTCACAAACACAGCTGGTGGTTAAGAAACCCTTAATGAAGAAGAGAAATTTGCTATTGGCTTTACGTCATTGTTTAAGACTTCCAATACCCTTAGAGTGGGACTGTTCTTATATGAGAGACAGTAAAATAACTATTGGCCTTAGTTTCTTTCCCCAGTCTAAGAATAAACATTTGTTAGAACACCCAATGGAAAAAGAGAAAAATCACACATAATGTTCTCGTGGGTCGATGTAGACTCTCTTAGGGTCGTTATTTTGATGATGTTTGCCAGGGCTCCGGTCTTGGTAGCACATCTGATTGTAAAGGGGGTACATCTGCTGAATGCCATCTTCCCCAACTGGATTCTCATCTTCACAGTCAAAACTCCTGCTATTTAGTCCATTCTAAAAATTCAAACATTGCTTACATTAGCAGAGCAACTGTTTGCATTTTTCTAGCACTGGTAAAAACAGGCAAGAATAGAATTCACTAGTTTAGTGTCCCTGATTCATTACGCCAAAAACTATTGAATGGCAAGGTAAAGTTCAACAACTTATATTTTCCAGTCATTTGTTGCTTACAATACCCTGAATAAGAATAGTAGGCCGGGTGCGGTGGCTCACGCTTGTAATCCCAGCACTTTGGGAGGCCGAGGCGGGCGGATCATGAGGTCAGGAGATCGAGACCACGGTGAAACCCCGTCTCTACTAAAAAATACAAAAAAAAATTAGCCGGGCGTGGTGGCGGACGCCTGTAGTCCCAGCTACTCGGAGAGGCTGAGGCAGGAGAATGGCGTGAACCTGGGAGGCAGAGCTTGCAGTGAGCCGAGATTGCGCCACTGCACTCCAGCCTGGGCGACAGAGCAAGACTCCATCTCAAAAAAAAAAAAAAAAAAAAAAGAATAGTAGTAGCTCCTAAATACAAAATTGTGACTAATGGGGACTGGGATCAGTTTCACATTTTAAAATGTGGAGTTGCTATCAGTTAAGGTAAACTGGAGAAGAATGGGGTTATAAACCTCAGGAGTCTCTCAAGCAAGGCTCAAGCTTGAAATGAACATATGAAACATACAGAGAATTAAGCCAACCAAACAAAAGAAACCTCGACTTAGCTCTGGGGAACTGGGGAAAGGACACAGCAAAATGAATTGGTATTTGAACATATGCCTGATACAACTGAAAAGAAACTCTGCCAAAAATATCCTCTTGTCTTGACCTTTCCTTCTGGCTTGACCTTGCCACAGCTAGCACTTATAAAATGAACCCCCAATGACGTTCTGTGGTGTCTCTGGGACAGACTCTTCTGCCCATTATTGGTTTCATAAAACTTGATTACTTCTAAGAGTAAAATTCAAGGACTACCAGATCTTAGCAGAGACACTCAAATAGGGGAAAGATGAATAAAATGAACTTGTATACAATTAAATGATATTTTAATAAGCATGTTAGCTACCAGCTCCACCTGGGCTGATACCCACAACATAGTTACTTACAGAGTGCTGAAGATTGCCAACTTCTCTTTCTTTGAACTGAGTCTGCAAAGGCAAGTGTTCAGGCTGGAAGAAAACACAAAAAGACGTGCACTGTAAAACACATGGCAAAACATATCAACTACTAAGATTCTTATTTTTAAAAGAGCCAATCATGTCTTGTTATGTCTACAAACTAAGCAAAATGTTCCACATGAGAGTAAGAAAAGCAACCATATTTTTTTAAGAGTTTCACTCACTCTCTCCTGGCTCTTGACTTCTGGAAAGAAGAAAATATAGGGCTGGGCACAGTGGCTCTTGCCTGTAATCCTAGCACTTTGGGAGGCCAAGGCAGGTGGATAACTTGAGGCCAGAAGTTTGAGACCAGCCTGATCAACATGGTGAAACTCCGTCTCTACTAAAAATACAAAAATTAGCCGGGCGTGGTGGTGCACACCTGTAATCCCAGCTATTTGGGAAGCTGAGGCAGGAGAATTGTTTGAATTGGGAAGCAGAGGTCACAGTGAGCCATGATCGTACCACTGTACTCCAGCCTGGGCTACAGAGCAACCGAGATTCGGTTTCAAAAAGAAAATAAAATATAGACAACATCTGCTGCAGAAGTTCTCATGCAAACTTGTTTACATCTTACATGAGGGTGAGCTCACCACAGAAGGTCTCCTGTCTTTTCTCAGAAGAGTCTGATATTTTGAATCAGGTAAAAGTGGTTTGGGGTGGTAATGAGGCATTATTTCTTGTCTTTATACATAGATTTAAAGGATATATGATCATCCTTTTCTTGCTTGCTACTCTCCCATCCTTATCCCCACCCTCACCCCCACACAGATTATAAAGGGAGTTCATTTTCAAACCTCACCCTAAGAAGAATTTTTTTCAGTTTCCCTCGGCTTACAAACACGACTTACCCTTCAGACTTCAGTTCAAATATCACCTCTTTCATGAAGCCTTGCACAACACCCTCGAGCAAAGATGGCCACCCTTTTCTGTGCCTTCATAGCATTTATTATCACATTTATAAGTCTACTTGCTTTTCTCCTTTTACAGATTGAGAGTGCTGGTTGAAGTGTTTCACAAACATTATCTCACCTAATCTTTATACGTACAATACTTCAACAAAACTAGTATCTTTATTTTACAGATGACTAAAACTGAGGCTTAGTTACACAAGTTGTCTCCAGTCACACAACTGGTAAGTGGTAAATAGTGATCCAAATGTAGCTTTGTCTAATTCCAAATTCTGTATTTTCACATCCCTGCTTTCATTTTAGTGTCTGGAAAATAGATGTTCAGTCAATATAATAAAATAATGCCTGAATGTCTCCACATGCAGGCATATCTATCAACAAGCTCTGCATTTCACGATCTTTGCTCATACTGTCCCTTTTGGTTTGGAAGGACGAATCTCTGGGATTAGAAATTCAACTTATCCCACATGGCCTGACTAAAGTCATTCTTTTTTTCACAAGGCTTGTCCACATTCCCTGTCAAAGTTAATCTCTTTACTCCTAGTTTTCCTATTGTTCTTGTTTTTATCTCTATTATAGCACACATCATGACTGTCTTGTTTTATAGTCCCTAATGTAACTTTCAACTCCAGTAAGCAGTGAGCCTTTCTTAGCCACTTGCTAATGGTCTGAATGTTTGTGTACTCCCAAAATTCATATGTTGAAACCTAATCGCAATGTGATAGTACTAAAAGGTGGGGCCTTTGGGAGGTGAATAGGGTATAAGAGTGGAGCTGTCATAAATGGGATTAGTGCCCTTATAAGGGATTGAAGAGATCAGAGTTCTTCCCTTCCTTCTTATGAAGTTATAGTGTGAAGACAGCCATCTATTAGGAATAAGGCTCTCGCCAGACACTAAATCTGCGGATACATTCATCTTGGACTTCTCAGCCTCCAGAAGTATAAGAAACACATTTCTGTTGTTTGTTAGCTACCTAGTTTACGGTGTTTTGTTACAGAAGCCTGAACAGACTAACATAATCATCCTCCTCCATCCCTCTACCTTAATGTGGGTTTGTGCAATAAGAATAGTTCACTAATGAATTTATTGGAATCTAAACTATCATTAATTCTTGATATCTTATGTCAAGGTTATCTATATTATAAATTATGTGACATGTTCACTCCTCCTGTCAAAGTCAGCATAATTCTACAGTGCTTCCCACATGATCAGGTGATATTAACAGTACACACTGGTAAAAGTCCAAGGCAGGGCCAATCATGGATGTATGGCCAATCTCACAGGGCCCCTGGGGTTTAATGCTTTTAATACTTTGCAGTTGCCATCTAAGATTTCTTAACAATTTCACTGTTAATTTCTGTTGTAAGTGGTCTAATGAGACAAAAAAGCATGCTTCAGGGACTTGTAGGCTAGGCTCACAGGCATCCCTGCCTCCTGCTATCTGTGTGGTTCTTGGCCACTGCTACCCCATCTTGCTGCCCCAGGTCCTACCTGGCCTCCCCCTCCCTGTCCCCTCTCCAGTGACTGCTGCTGTCCTCGGCCCAGGCAGATGCCTGGGCATTGGTTCAGGAGCACATGCCCACAAGTCATGGTGCATATGGCAGGTGCCTGCAGGCCATGTCCCAGTGAAGATGAGACTCTCATTCACCCCCTATCTAGGTACCTAATAATGCCATCTTGACAGCCTTAATTTTTGAACATGGGGCCCAGCATTTTCATTTTGCACTGTGCCTCAGGAATTATGTAGCTGGTCCTGGTCAAAGGAAAATAGACTTGGGAAAAAATACCTTATATTAAAATCAGCATTTTCATTTGTTTCTTTGCCATTTATTATTCTCCATCCATTAATACAGATAATTAAGAAATGATTTCACATCACTCACTGCTGCATCTAACTTGACAAGAGGTGTGTAATCAGAAGCTTCTCTGTAAAGGGGGTGGGTGTGAATTTCCTAAGCCATGAGAAGAGTTAATCCATTTTTTTTAAAGTGGTATCTGGATATCTTTAAAAAATCAATTTACAATCTCATTTTCTCCCACTTCAAGTTTCCCTTTATTATAATAATAAAACCTAAATACATTTGTGTTGATTCTTAGGACAAGTCAGTAGAAGCCATCACAACCCACTACCTCTTTTACCAGCATCAAGGAACCTCTGACAGACATGCCACAGTCTGCTCATACCATTTTCTTCAGCAGTCCCTCATGTCTAATAGTGTGACTTAATTTCTAAGTCTGACATTTCTAGAAGGAAAAGGCAATTTAAGTGATGTTCTAAGCAACCTTGGCTTCCAAGAAGTAAACAGTAGCTACCAAATGGAGGGCAATCAAAGATTTCTGGTGGTTGTTTCCATTCCTTAACAGTAGTACAATCATGTTGAAAAGTTTAAAAAAAAAAAAAAAAGGAAAAGAAATATTTTTTTTTTTTTTTTTTTTTTTTTTTTTGAGATGGAGTCTTGCTCTGTTGCCCAGGCTGGAGTGCAGTGGCGCAATCTCGGCTCACGGCAAGCTCCGCCTCCCGGGTTCATGCCATTCTCCTGCCTCAGCCTCTCCGAGTAGCTGGGACTACAGGCGCCCGCCACAACGCCCGGCTAATTTTTTGTATTTTTAGTAGAGACGGGGTTTCATGGTGGTCCCGATCTCCTGACCTCGTGATCCGCCCGCCTCGGCCTCCCAAAGTGCTGGGATTACAAGCGTGAGCCACCGCGCCCGGCAAGAAATCTTGAACATAGCCTCTGGTAACAACATAGTCCTTGCCTATTCCTTGTGGCAGTGTGGGGGAAAGCAGGGGTACAGTCAACACTGAAAGGGAGCATATTCTAGGAACACAGTGTTTATGGCCTCAAGAGTTCAAGGGAAGATTTGGTTGGAAGATGTGCTGTTCTATGCTTATATTTAAAATTCCAAATGGTAAATCTAACATGACCGGAAAATAAATGATCATTCACACTTTGCTGAACACCCTGGGTTAAGAACTGTATTTAGTCATCACCTATTAAATGTGGTAACAACTTTCAAGTCTCTGGAAGTCAGTAATGCAGTGTCATAAGTAACAATATAACAAGAATTAAGTTAATAGTATTTGGGAAGTACAGAGATAAATAATCTGTCTGTTCTGCTTCAATACAAACAGATTTTAAAGAGCCATAGCTTTATGAGTAATAATAACATTGCTGTCTTTTTCTCATGGTAGAAGACTTTTTTAAATAGCCAGAAGTGGTGCATTTGACAATAAAGGACAAGAAGAGAAAGTTCTCAGACCTGAAGAGGAAAAAATGGTGCCTGGACACTACAAACAATCTTCATGTGCACTGATTGGACAATAAGTGAATGGGTAAGTTTCTTTTCTCTATCCCATATTCTGAATCTTCATCATTAAATCATTGTAACTTTTGTAATATAATATTTAGTAAAATTGTGTATGCAGACAAGGACCCAACACACCCTAGAAAAGGCCCTGCATTATGGGACTGGGCTATGGAAAGCATTATGTATCTGTTTCTGCACCGTGTGGCTATCTAATCTCTGACAAGATTTTGTGACACTGGCTCAATACATAAGGAACTTAAATCTAATGGCAGATGAGTACATGCTCTTTCTGTCAATCCACAGACCACTTGAAATGTTGCATATACTAGCGTCTCTTTTTATTTAATCAACTTTATTTTTTAGTGGTTTTAAGTTCACAGAAAAGTTCAGTGGAAAGTACAAATAATTCCCACATATTCCCTGCCCCCATGCCACAACCTCCACAACTATGAACATACTTGCACCACAGTGGCACATTTGTTACCATTGATGCACCTTCTCACACATCATCACCTAAAGTTTATAGTTTACATTAGAGTTCACTCTTGGTGTTGTAACAAATGGATTTTAACAAATGGATCATGACACGATCTACTCTTGTAGTATCACGCAGAATAATTTAACTGGCCTGAAAATCTCCTGTGTTCCACCATCCTCCCTAGCCACCCAACCTATAGCAATAACTTATCTTTTTCCAGTCTCTATTGTTTTGCCTTTTCCACAGTATCATATAGTGGAAATCATTCAGTATGTAGCTTTTTCAGATCTTTCACTCTGTAATATGCATTTAACGTTACCCCATGTCTTTTCATGGCTTGATGGCTTATTCCTTTTTAGCACTAAATAATATTCCATTGTCTGAATATACCAGTTCATTTATTCATTTGCATATTGGTTACTTCCAAGTTTTGGAAATTATGAATTGAGCTACTATAAACATTCATGTGCAAGTTTTGTATGAATATAAGTTTTCACATCACAGGTTATATGGTAAGAGTATGCTTAATTGTTGTTTTTATGTAAAGATGAGTCTTGCTCTGTCACCCAGGCTGGAGAGTAGTGGTACAATCATGGTTCACCGCAGTCTCAAACACCTGAGTTCAAGCGATCCTCTTCCCTTAGCCTCCTAAGTAGCTGGGACTACAGGCACACACCACCAGGCCTGGCTAATTTTTTCAATTTATTTTTTGTAGAGACAGGGTATTGCTATATTGCTCAGGCTTGTCTCAAACTCCTAGTGTCAAATGATCCTCCCACAGTGTTGGGATTACAGGCATGAGGTATATGCTTAGTTTTTTAAGAAACTGCCAAACTGTCTCCCAAAGCATCTATACCATTTTGTATTCCCACCAGTAATGAATGAGAGTCGCAGCTGCTCCATGTCCTCAACAGGATTTGGTATTTAAAAAAAAAAAAAATTAACAAAATATCTATATTTGAAAAGTGTCTTAAATAATACTGTACATATGTTTGGTGACTAATATATATGTACTGAATAAAACTACAATACTTTAACTAATGGATACACAGCATATATTATTCTATTATTCTTGTATCTTTTCCTAGAAAGCCTTGGGCTACTCTAAATCTGTAATACATATTTCAACTTCTCTACTTACATGTACTATATTATAGCAATTTCTATTGAGTTATAATCCATATTCACTCTCCTGATTTGCTAAAGTCACAGAGGCTTTCATACCTAGTTTCTAAAGTGCTAATACTAGTTTTTTCAGGCTTGTTTTTAACTTTTATTTTAAGTTCAGGGGTACATCTGCAGGTTTGTTACATAGGTTAATTGTGTATCATGGGGATCTAACATACAGATTATTTCATCACCCAGGTAACAGGCATAGTATCCAATAGGTAGGAGTTGATTTTTTGTATAACGTGTAAGGAAGGGGTCCGGCTTCGATTTTCTGTATATGGCTAGCCATTTACCCTAGCATCATTTATTGAATACAGAGTCCTTTCCTCATTGCTTGTTTTTTGTTGACTTTGTCAAAGATCAGATGATGTTAGCTGTACAGCTTTATTTTTGGGCTCTCCGTTCTGTCGTATTGGTCTATTATCTGTTTCTGTACCCGTACAATGCTGTTTTGGTTACTGTAGCCTTTTAACACAGTTTGAAGTTGGGTTAACATGATGCCTCTAGCTTTGTTCTTTTTGTTTATGATTGACTTGGCTATTCAAACTTTTTTGGTTCCATATGAATTTTAAAATAGTTTTTCCTAATTCTAATTCCTTCCCAATTCAAGCAGTTTCCCAGCTTCCCTATCACATCCTTGGGTAATTTCCCACTGCCACTCTCCGCATACTAGACATAATTAAATATTTTAATGCACATTCACTGTTTTTTTATGGAGTACAGAGTATACGAAGAAGGTATAAATAATGAATATGTTACTTAATTACTTTGATTCTGGTCTCGTGCCTTAGAAAAAAGGAACAAATTACTATATACTGCTCTCCTATGCCTGTCAAGAAACTCTGAATCCAAGTTATAATACATCATTTTATAATTACTCTTTCCTTTTTAGTTCACTTCTATTTGTGCTTCTGCTATTCTCCCAATTCCACTGTTGACCAGGGAATTGTGTCTCTTTTCTTTACCTACCCACCAGAATTTGAGATTAATACCTAGGATTCTTGTTGAAATTATTTTTCATTCAACCCTAAACAAAGAGATTTCTGGAATTACTGGATCATAGAAAACCCAGTCATTTTCTCTGCTGAGTCTTTGTTCCATGACCTTCCTACTTCTTCCTTTCGTTTATTCTCTACAAGGTGCTCTGCATCTATCTGTTGGCATTTTCCCTCTCTTCTGCTTATAACTCCACAAGACATTGTAAAAGTTTCATTTGATTGATATATCTTGCCCTAATGCTTCTTCCTTACACTGACAAGTGATACATTTTTACTTCTGCTTCCAGCCATGATGGAGAACTAATACCAGACTAACCTTCCTGTCATAAACTAATAAAAAATTGGACAAAATATACAAAACAACAGTTTTCAGACAATGGACAACTGTGTTGTATACGACTGGGATCCCAGATCATGGAAAAATACATATACACAAAATACCCACACACACTCGCGCACACACATGCACATGTGTTATCTTTTGATAACTCTTTTTTTTTTTTTTTTTTTTGGTGGCGTAAGAACAGAAAAATTCAAGAAGAGCACAGGATCTTGCCGAACTGGGGAGACGCAGTTCGGCATTTAGGAAAGTTGAGGTGACTCAAATCTGTGGAACAGGGTCCTGAAAAAGAGAAAGACATACATAGAAAAAGCTCCAGAAATCTGCATGAGAGTTCCCTGGGCGGCATACTAGGCTGGACATGCACAGAGCAAAGAATAACTGTTGGAGAAAGAAAATTTGCTAGGGAGCTGTTATCTTAACAATTACCAGAACTTGATTAGAGTTGAGTGACACTTATTGATCCAACCAGCTGAAGTAGAAAATCCTCACTGAACATGTACATCCAGCAGAGACCCAGGTTCACACCTTAGAAGGCTAAAGTAGCTCTAGAAGATAGGCTATTCTATAACCATTCTAACAAAACTTAAAAACAAACTTCCAGAAGGTCAGGTTCCAGAAGATCAGGTTGATCTTGAAGTAAATTAACTGACTTCCAGAAAATAACTGAATTCTTCTTAAGAAATAAGAGCAAAATTCAAACAATTGAAAACATAACATTCACAGCATCCGGTATCCAATTAAAATGTACTGACCATGATAAAACAAAAAAGTGGGAAAAAATAAGTATATAGAAACTAAACCAGAAATAATATGTCTTAGTCTGTTTTGTGTTGCTATAACAGAATACCACGGACTGGGTAATCTGTAAATAATAGAAGTTTATTTGGCTCGTGAAGGCTGGGAAGTTCAATATCAAGGTGCTAGCATCTGGCAAAGGCCTTCATGTTACATCATTCTACCGTGGAAAGCAGAAGGCCAGGCAAGCATACAAATGCAGAGAGAAAAGTGGGGCTGGAGTCTCGAGATAACTAACCCACTCCAAAGATAATGGTATTAATCTATTAATGAAGGTAGAAGGTGATTAGATCAACAGTATTATAATGGCAATTAAATTTCAATATGGCTTTTCAAAGCATAACATGACATATGATGAAATTAGCAGAGAAAAACTTTAAAATGGCTATTATAAGTATGTTTAAGGCTATAAAGGAAAACATGAACACAACATGAGAGTTGACAACTATAAAAAAGACCAAAAATAACTTTAGAGCTAGAAAAAAATACAATATCTGAAATGGAAAAAGTCACTGGACGGTCTTAGTAGCAGAGTAGACACTGTACTTAAAGGCAGAATCTATCAATACAAAAGAACAGAGGGAAAAAAGGCTGAAAAAATTGAATATAGCCTTAGTAATCTGTGAGATAATATCAAAAAATCTACTATTTGTATAACTGGAATCACACAAGGAAGGGAAAACTATAATATTTGAAGAACTGCCAAAATTTTCCAAATTTTATGAAATATATAAACCTACAGTACTATGAAGCTCAATGAACCCCCAAAATGGTAAACATAAAGTCACTCAAATACCTTTCAAAATCTAATTGCTAAAAACTAACAATAAAGAGAAAATCAAAGATGTAGCTAAAGGGAAAAACAAGACATAGTTTAATCAGAGAAATAAAGCATTATCACTGGCTTCTCACTAGAAAAAAAAGGAGTACAGAAGACAATAAAACTATAATTTTGAAGTGCTAAATGAAAAAAAAAAACTAGAATTCTATATCCCATAAAATATTCAAAAATAGGCTGGGCATTGTGGCTCACGCCTGTAATCCCAACACTTTGGGAGGCTCAGGCGGGCAGATCACTTCAGGTGAGGAGTTTGAGACCAGCCTGGCCAACATGGTAGAACCCTGACTCTAATAAAAATACACAAAAATTGGCCAGGTGTGGTGGCGGGTGCCTCTAATCCCAGCTACTTGGGAGGCTAAGGCAGGAGAATCACTTGAACCTGGGAGGCAGAGTTTGCAGTGAACTGAGACCGAGCCATTGCACTCCAGCCTGGGCAACAAGAATGAAACTTTGTTTCCAAAAAAAAAAAAATAGTGGAATAGAGAAAAAAATTGTTTTATCAGTAGATCTGTACCATAAGAAATGTTATGGAAAAGGTATTCAGGTTGAAGAAAACGGACTTCAAACATAACTTTATCAGTTTGTAGTTTTAAAAAAGATACATTATGGTTTAAAACAAAAATAGTAATATTGTCAGGTTTATAATACAGGGAGAAATAAAATGCACAAGATGATAAGAAAAGAAGGAAAGAAATTGAAATGTATATTAAAATTCATCTAATATATATGAAGTAGTATTATGTAATATTAAGGTAGATAGTGATAAGTTAAAAATGTGTATGCTAAACTAGATAAATGACAATAACAGTAACAACAAAGTGGTACAGCTAATAATTCAATAGACTAAATAAATGTATTTAAATTAAAAAATACTAAAAATAGTAAATCACTCAGCTAATTTAAAAGAAGGCAGGAAAAGTGAAAAAAAAGGACAAAGATCCAATGGGACAAACAGAAGACAAATAACAAGATGATGGACTTAAGCCCAACCACAGCAATAAACAAGTAAAAGTGGCAATAAACATAAACATAGCAATTTAAGGTAAGGATTTTCAGATTGGTAACAAGGCAATACCCAACTACATGTGACTAATAGGAAAATTATTGTAAATATGTTAAGACAGATTGGTTAAAAGCAAAGGGATGGAAAAACACACACTATACACAAATAATAATAATAATAAAAAAACGAGTTTGAAAACCAGAGTAGCTATAGTAACATCAGACAAAGTAACTTCAGGACAAAGAAAATTATCAGAAATCAAAAAGCATCTTTCATAAATGATAAAAGGATCAGTTTATCAAGACATAACAATCCTACATGTGTACATATCCAATAAGAGAACTACAAAAATATATGAATAACCGACAGAACTGAAAGGAGAAATGGATATATTCACAAATGTAGTAGAAAATAACATTCCCATCTTAGTTACTATAGAAATGAAAAAGGAAAATCAGTACATATTTATAAGACTTGAACAACACTATCAACCAACTTGACCTAAGTGACATTTATAAACCACCACATCCAACAACAGTGTAACATACATTAGTTTCAGTACACATAAAAACATTCACTAAGACAGACTATACACTGGGTTTTAAAAGAAGTCTCAATATACTTAAAAGATTGAAGTCAAACAGATATATTTTCTAACCATAAAAAATTAATGAAAAATCAATAATTAAAACATTTGAAAATTTCAAAATGTTTGTAAAATACATATACTTCTAAATAACTCATTGAGCAAAGAAATAAAAGATACACTAGAAAATATTTAACTGAATAACGATATCTTAAAAAACCAAAGTTTGCATAATTTCAAAGAAGTGCTCAAAGGAAACTTTGTATTTTTAAATGCTTGTATTAGAAAAGAAGAAAGGTCTCAAATTAATGATCTAAGCTTAAGAAACTGAAAAAAGAACAAATTAAATCCAAAGCAAGTAGAAAAAAAGAGTGAAAAATCAATAAACAAGCAAAACAAACACACAAACAATGGAGAGAATTAATAAAACCAAAAGCTGTTTCTTTGAAAATATTAATAAAATGGGAAAACCCCTAGCAAGAAAAAGAGAAAAGACAAATCAATATCAAAATGAAAAAGGTGACATTATTGCCAATCCCATATAAAAGGATAAAAAAGTGTATTATGAAAAATTTGATGTCAATTAACTTTGACAACCTAGATGAAACCAACAAATATACTGAAAGGCACAATTAAAATCCTTCCACAAAGAAACTCCAGGCCCAGATAATTTCACTAGTAAATTCTACCAAACATTTTAAAGAAGGAATAACACTGCTCTTAAAAATTATTTCAGCAAGTGGAGAAAAAGAGAATACTTTGAAACTCCTTTTATGAGATTAACATCATCTGGATACTAAAACCAGAAAAATATGTTACGAAAAAAGGAAAAAGGTTTTTTTCTTCACAACATCCCAAAACGGTCCTCAACAGATGAATGAATATAAAAAATTATAGTATACTCATAAAATGGGACACTTCTCAGTAATAAAAGAAAGTTTATTCATGCAGTAACATGGGTGAATCTTAAAAACATACTGAGCAAAAGAAATTGGATGCAAAAGAGCACACTGGGATTCCATTCATGTGAGGTTCTTTTAAAATGGCATAACTAATATATTGTGATAGAAATCACAACAATGGTTGCCAGAGAAAGGAGGTGTGTGGGATGACGGTGGTGGGAGTGGTGATAATGACGGTGGAGGGTATACATGAGAAATTTTTCAGGTGATGGAAAAGTTCTTGCTTGGGGCAATGGTTACATCCATGTACACATTTGGCAAGGCTATCAAAACGTACACTTAAAATATGGCATGGTATTATGTAAACTCCAACTCAATATAGTGTTTTTTTTAAAAATTTTATTATTATACTTTAGGTTTTAGGGTACATGTGCACAATGTGCAGGTTTGTTACATATGTATCCATGTGCCATGTTGGGTTGCTGCACCCATTAACTCGTCATTTAGCATTAGGTATATCTCCTAATGCTGTCCCTCCCCCCTCCCCCCACCCCACAACAGTCCCCAAAGTGTGATGTTCCCCTTCCTGTGTCCATGAGTTTTCATTGTTCAATTCCCACCTATGAGTGAGAACATGCGGTGTTTGGTTTTTTGTCCTTGTGATAGTTTACTGAGAATGATGTTTTCCAGTTTCATCCATGTCCCTACAAAGGACACGAACTCATCATTTTTTATGGCTGTATAGTATTCCATGGTGTATATGTGCCACATTTTCTTAATCCAGTCTATCGTTGTTGGACATTTGGGATGGTTCCAACTCTTTGCTGTTGTGAATAGTGCCGCAATAAACATACGTGTGCATGTGTCTTTATAGCAGCATGATTTATAGTCCTTTGGGTATATGCCCAGTAATGGGATGGCTGGGTCAAATGGTATTTCTAGTTCTAGATCCCTGAGGAATCACCACACTGACTTCCACAATGGTTGAACTAGTTTACAGTCCCACCAACAGTGTAAAAGTGTTCCTATTTCTCCACATCCTCTCCAGCACCTGTTGTTTCCTGACTTTTTAATGATGGCCATTCTAACTGGTGTGAGATGGTATCTCATTATGGTTTTGATTTACATTTCTCTGATGGCCAGTGATGATGAGCATTTTTGCATGTGTTTTTTGGCTGCATAAATGTCTTCTTTTGAGAAGTGTCTGTTCATGTCCTTCGCCCACTTTTTGATGGGGTTGTTTGTTTTTTTCTTGTAAATTTGTTTGAGTTCATTGTAGATTCTGGATATTAGCCCTTTGTCAGATGAGTAGGTTGCAAAAATTTTCTCCCATTTTGTAGGTTGCCTGTTCACTCTGATGGTAGTTTCTTTTGCTGTGCGGAAGCTCTTTAGTTTAATTAGATCCCATTTGTCAATTTTGGCTTTTGTTGCCATTAATAAAGTTTTTTTTTAAAAAAAACTCTAACTTGTCATTTTATTATAATTACTCCATTTTGGAGAAACATGGGTAGGGAGATTCAGTAAACTGAGAAGTCATTGACATAGTCTGGAATCTGCTATTATAAAACTATATATTAAATTCTTAATAAATACTTTACAACAGACTGTCCCTGATGCAGAATTTTCTCCGTTAAAAAGTATCCAATTGCTTATTTGGATGACTGAGTTCCTAATCTAGAGAGATGATTTCTCCACACTAAAGGAGCAACACATAAAGAACTGGCCACCATATATAATTCACAAAATATGGATTCTTCAAGGCATATAGGATATTACACTCATATCTATTAAGTACCTCTCTAAAAGAATTAATATAATATTATTAAAACTGTGAACCAAAGATTGATTTCCCTTTCACTTTTTTAAATAGTTATGAGAGAGGTTGACTTTGTTTCAGGATCAGCAACTATAAAGATTGTATCCTAATCAGGCAAAATTTACAACAACATTAATTAGGCAGTTTTTTAATGAGATACACAATTGTTACTGCTCTCCAAGATAATTACACATACGGGTATGCTAGTCATATGAATGTCTCTTATTATTTTAGCAGACCCTTAGTATTCACAGATTTAACATTGCTGGTTCCAAGCATTCATGAGTAGGCTTAAAAGGTTTATGACAGGTAGTAATTTGTAATTTTGTTGAGACATAAATTGGAATCAAGACTTGGAAGGTTTTCAATATGAGCCTAATCATTTAGCTATATCCACCTCTCAAGGTGTCTTTTATTATCAACTGTTATATATGAGTTTTATAAAAGATAGGGGTATTTAGTAATGCAGGGTTTCTCAAAATTCTATGAAGTATTCTCTGTGAATGTCAATGGGGTTGCTGTATTATTAATCAACATTTTTCTTTTAAATTTGAAATGTTGTCTTTGTTATTTTTTAAGTTAATTATTAGTTCTCTAATATCTACAATCAGTTGTGATCAGTGCAGACTGCCACCACATATTATACAAGTTAAATGTGTAAAGTCTGCCTGGATCTTTTTTTTTTTTTTTTTTGAGACAGAGTCTTGCTCTGTCGCCCAGGCTGGAGTGCAGTGGTGTGATCTCAGCTCACTGCAAGCTCTGCCTCCCAGGTTCACGCCATTCTTCTGCCTCAGCCTCCCGAGTAGCTTGGCCTACAGGTGCCCGCCACCACACTCAGCTAATTTTTTGTATTTTTAGTAGAGACGGGGTTTCACCGTGTTAGCCAGGATGGTCTTGATCTCCTGACCTCGTGATCCGCCCGTCTCGGCCTCCCAAAGTGCTGGGATTATAGGCGTGAGCCACCGCGCCCAGCCAGTCTGCCTGGATCTTATTCCCCAAGACTTGAGATTTATTTGCTTATAGTTTCTCTGTCCCAATGTCTTCTGTCCATGTATTACATCCCATAAATCCTCTCCTGTTAACCCACTGAGAGAATGACAGATTTCTCCCAAACCACACATGCTGCTATCAGAGTAGGTGCTCAGTAAACACTTACTGAAAAGCTATCATCGCATAGAAACTGACTCCCACTTTTAGTCAGAGGTCCCCACAGATATCTTGGGTGCTAGATTTGTTGAGAAACCTGTGCCAGCTGGACTAGAAATCTTGAGGTCTGAATTACTACTTGCAAAGAACAGGGCAGAGATAGGTCTGAGATGGTTCATGGGAAGGGAGTGAATGCTGTGAAACGACGTTCTAGATCCTTGGGACTTAGATAGACTGGAGGAGAGGTTCTAGCATTTAAGAAAGAAGGCAAGAGAACATGAAAGTTGGCTCAATAATGGCAACATGATTAAAACAGACAGCATTAGGCTCAGCTTACGTAAAACTATAATTACAACTTATAAGGACGGACAAAAGATTCTTCCCTTACTACCTGCCTTATCCATTAGCTAATACTTTTTAATTTTTTACTATACAATCTCAGGCTAAAAGCTTCAAATGCAAATGTCTCAGAGATTTAACATATCAATATAATTACATTTTCCTGAAAGTATAATATAGCCGAATTTTATTACAGCCAAGATTTATAGTAAGACAAGCACTGTTTAAGATGCTTTGGTTATACTCATAGTCTTACACTATGCCCTTGAGGCAATATCACTGTCCCCATATCACAGATGAAGAAACTGAGGCTTAGAACGACTGAGCAATGGCTCCAAGTATGTAGAGCTAAGATTCAAATTCATCTTTATGTAACTCCAAAGTCTGTGCCTTAAACCATCACATAAAACTTCTCATCTTGAGTATATCCAGTCTCTTAATCTGCTTGCAGAAAGGGGCTAAAAAGTGGGAAGACAATGAACATTTGAGAGGGCAGATGGCATATAAGCTTTGCCACATGCTCTGGTTTATCGTCATCTGTACGAGTCTAAGTTACTTCACCTCCTGCTTGAGCTCCAGCCTCAATTAGAGGAAAACAAAGGCAAGGCTTTTCTCAAGCAGTAATGAGACTCTGAGAGTTTCCCATTCTGCCCCAGCCCAGGGCTGAACATACAGTGGTCATTTGTTGTACGATAATGCCTTAAAAATTTATTAGGAGGGTATTTCCCCTCTCTTTTTGAGTGTTTGTTTATACTCACGGTGATATAGTGCAATACCTCAAAATACAATGTCTAGTCCCCTAATTTATAATATTATAGATTGTAATGAGTCAGTTAAAGAAGAAATGACTATAGAAAGAAAGTCCTCATGGCAAACTTTTCAAATACAGGCTACTATCATGAGGTTTATTTGCAAGATAGAATATTGGATATTTTATCCCACAAAGTAGCACTGAATTTTTCTCAAGTCACCACAGAGTTGTAACAGCTTAGTTGTTGAAAATGCTGTCTTAACCAAAAGGAAGGCAGTGTTTCTTGTTATCACTGGTAAATAAATTTCATTACTTCTACTGAGTATACATTCTAGGTTTTAATTTTTCAAAGCGAAATTTGATGTGACACATTTTAATGAAATTTCTTATCTTGGTTTATGGTCTTGCTTAATTCTCATATTAAAATACACAGGAAAGTGATACTTTACCTAAATTGTAATATACATGCAAAGCAAAGTATCTAATTAAAGCAGATAGATGGTAAAGGTGATGAATTATTTGCAGGCAAATGATACCCAAATATAATTCCAAGATGTTCTTAATCATAAATCCTAACCATTTCTGGGGTACAAATGCATATACGCACTGTTTTCCATAACTAATAAATGCCTACACATTTTAACACCAGAAAACCATGCTGTCATTTTCACAAGGGGCATCTCTGCTCTTCAATGTGATGCCCTAATGCTGTACCTAATTACCCACTCATACCATTTTATCTCCAAATTTTCCCATAAGGTAAACCTTAGTTTCATCCACACACCCAAACACCCTCAAAGATGGTAGCTGTCTTTTCTGTATCAAGCACAGTATTGTCACAAAGCCATCAAGTACAGAAATATCACCTATCATCATACTACATAGTATCTTAAAAAATACACATCTTCAAAGATGTGTTCTCAGAGAAGCTATGCCAAAAATCATTCCATTACTGCCTAGATGTTGTAATGATCAAAATTTTACATGCTAAAATAAGAACCAAAATTGAATTCCTCTCTAGAGTTCATTAATATGGGCCTTCCCAAATCTCATATTTAATCTAGCATCTAAGTTCCTTCTTGCTTTCATGTCTTCCTTATCTACATGTATAATAAATATTGATTAGAGAAAAATTAGATATATATTTTTAAATAATAAATGAATAAAAAGGTAAGGGTATAGATAAATGTGGGCCTCCTTAAAAATGCCACCTTATTTCACACATTAACTCAGTTCTTCTTTTTAAAAACTTAATTTTTATGTCTTTTTGAAATAACCATAAGTAATTTCAAAGCTAACTGCTGACCCTTAACTCAAAGAACTAGAAAAAGACACTGTTAAGATTTTCTATGTGGTTAATAATTTATGCCATTCTTTGCAAAAATAAGAGTAAAAATTAAAACAGAAAAGGCCGCCTAAAATCTTCAATACTGAATGTATTTTAGATCCTAAAACAACAGGCTATATACTAAGTGAAGAATGCCAGTTCCCTTATATTCCTTCCTATTGAAAGATGAGACAATACAGAAATAATTTCCCTTACCAACAATCTATTTTTCCTATTGAGGGTGTAATAGAAATGTAGAAAATGAAATACAAAAGGGTCTCTAACCATTTACCCAATGGTTACTTTCTAGAAGCCTTCTAAGTTATCTCTTGAACATATTTAGTTAATACTTACATGTATTTTTGGAGGGATCTTTAATTGAATGATATTTTTCAACATTTTCCCAGAAGAAAAAAAAAAGAAAATAAAGGTAACATATATAGTTTCTCCTTCTGAAGGAAAATAACCTAATAATGGTTAAGAACGTAAAATACAAAGAGAAACTGTCTGCTATGGAAAGTTAATATTAACTTTCAGGAACACCAATTTTGTAAATATAAAACCCAAAGAATGCAGTTTTATTTGAATTGAGAAGTAACTGTAGTCTCAATTTGGCATTTTCCCCCACAAAGACACTAAAGTTTTAAGTGACCTGCACAGAGGCAGTGTGAGCTAGAATTCAGTTTATGAGTTTAGGAGAGCCAGAGTGCATCAGTGATTAGAATGAAGGTTCACAGCACCAGTGACTTTAAAAGGAAAGTGAAGCAGATAATACAAAAGCTGGAGAATCCTTCCAGTGAAGGTAGGTTGCATGACTAATAAAATGAGTCAAGGATTTTTCTTATGTTTTCAATGCACCCTACAGTGTCACTATTTAATTTTTACATAGTGATACCGACTTAGATGCTACTCCATGAGACAAGAGTGAAAACTATTTTCTCTTCATGTACACGTAATTCATATGGCCAAATAGAGTTTGGGTATTTTCTTCTGGCCCCTAAAACAGGCTAATAACTACAAATAACAAGCCATCTACTTAGTGTGGAATTGGTAAATGTCATTGCAGGATGACATTCCTTGACCTGATAGTGAAAGGAGTCACTCTGTTAAGATAGGAACATTTTCACCGTAACAAATAACTAAATGTAGACTTTTGGAAAAATAGTAGAGGAAATAATTTTTTTAAAATACCAATGCAAAAAACATTTAACAGTTAAAAACATTAGTTTACCTACTCCCTGAACAAATTGGATGGCCCCACCCTCTGGGTGACCCTGGCTGGAATTGGTAATACCCATGGAGACCTCCTAGGGAGCCATCAGAGGGTGTTACTGAAGCAGAAGCAGCTCTTCCCTCGGTGCCAGGAAGTTAGTTAAAACACAATGAGAAATGTCATCATGTTTGCAATATCTAGTTTGAAATCTGATGAGAATTGTGGTTCTGTGTCTATGAGAACTGAGCTCTACAGAGGTGAACGGACTGAAAATTAATAATTTGATGTTCTAAAATAATCTCATCCTAAGTAATATCTACTTGTGAAAGAATATATGGGCCCCTGTCCTCCAGGAATTTATAATCTTGTTTCATGTGGCTTGTCATTCAAACGGTTAAACAACAAAGCGAGACAATTTGAACACAAGTGGGAGGCCTTTCTATGCTTTTACTTGTCTTATCTCCCATGGTACTGATACAAACAGAAGACACTGGGTAGAAGAGAGTGGTTGCCTGGCAAAGGTCCCACCCTCAAGCCTGGAGACCAGCGGCCCTAAATGGGGACAGGCATTCCTGTTTTCATGCCCAAGAAGTTGCCTTTTGGCCCACCGTGCCCACTATCGTGCACCCATATAAACCCAAACCCCAGGCTCCAGAAGCTGACCAGCAGGCAAGAAGAGGAGGGGACAAGCAGACGGATGGCGGAACAATGTGGCAGAGAAATAGAGAACAGAGCAACATCTGAACACTGAGAGGAGTTTGGCTGGGGGTGGTGGAAGAGGAGTTTGGCCGCTGGATGGCCAGGCTCCAGGGGAAGATCATCTTCCCACTCCATCCCCGCTGCCAGCTCCCCATCCAACCCACTGAGAGCCACCTCCGCCACTCAATGAAATCCTACATTCATCCTTCAAGTCCGCGCTCATCCATTGAGTCTGTGTGTGACCCAATTCTACCGGGACACTGGACAAGAGCTCAGGATACAGAAAGTTGTCACACTGGCCTTCTGCCCTTGCAGAAAGGCAGAGGGTCCACTGAGCTGGTTAACACTCAAGCCGTCTACAGACAGCAGGGCTAAAAGGGCACACTGTAACACATGCACACTTGGGCTCTTGCACCTGTCTATCTGCATGCTCGTCCCACTCCCCATCCCCCAAACCTCAGTAGTTTGAGCAGCAGTGGCGATGGAACAGGCAAGCCACAACCCTGCTATATGTCCTGCAAGGGGGATCAAGGAACCCTCCCGTTTCAGTACCCAGCACACTGTAGACATGTAACTATCTGCTGACCTAATATTATTAAATGGCTAAATCACTACAAGTCCACAATCTCTCATCTGAAACTCTTAGGACCAGATGTGTTTTGGAATTCAGAATTTTTCTGATTTTAGAAAAGTGATAGGTACATATTCCATGTATTTATAAAGCACCTCCCGCAGGATATGGTACAGAACCCCACGATCAAGCACATCAATATATCTGCAGTGGAAAATTGAATGTTCATATTAAGTGAGAAAAATGATTATAAATAACACTGTGAGAATCAGTAGTTCAGCTCAGATTTGAGTGCAAAATGGGTTAGGAAAAACTTGATTTGCTTAGAGATTTTCGAAATTGTAAATAACACACTGAAGACTTATAATACAGACTACAGAAATGACAGGGGTTCAGAGGCTAGAGCAATCAACATAAGCTATGAAGAGATAAAGGTTAACCAGTATTAGTGAGGACTCACACTTTATTGGTTGGATGGGAGAACTCACTTGAACATACTGGGAGTACTGGGTTAGGTATGGTGGAGTCAGATCACAGAGGGCTAGACTGAGAGTCCCAAGCCTCCAGAACCACCTAGATCCTAGGTAAAAGCAACACAGTGAGAGCAGGACTTGAGAAACATTAATCTGGATGATGATGATGATGATAATGATGATGATGATAGCTAGGTTCTCAAAGCCCAGAAGAATCCAGGATTTTACTATCAACAATAGGGAGTGAAGAAGGGGAAACAAAACCATGCAAAAAATACCAATGGACTGTAATCAAGTATGTAGAAGCTGCAGGTGTACAAAAAAAAAGAGAAGAAATAAGAATAAATGTAGGCTGTACACTTTACTAAAGGCTTGTGAGACAAAAGGATATTATTTGTCTATGAAAGGATAGCAGTGTGGATAATAAAAGAGATTATTACCATACACTGAGTCTAAGAGTGAGGAGGATCATATTCTACCCAGGAAATCAGAACACAGATTTTTCAAAACAACAATAGAAGGAGAAAGGAATACCAGCTCAACTGAAGAAAGGAGTGTATTACAGGGGCTGACTACAGGGAGAAGTGATTGTTCTTCAAGAGAGGACAAAGACTGTAAATTCCCTGGGTGGTGAGTAAGCAGCTCATATTACAGACATTGAACCAATTGTGAGGTTCGGGGAGGTAGAGCAGAAGGTATAGGACTGCCACGAACTGAAACAGATGCGTAAGAGTTTATAAGCCCCTGCAGAGGATCTTGACTGAAAAAATCATGTATGATTACAGGTAAGAGATCCAGAAGAGGTGGAAGCTGTTCATGTCTTGATAATGAGATGTAAGAAAATGGGAGGGGCTAAATGTTATCACCTGGCGGGAAAGATCACTGGTCTTGTAAAGATGTGGAGCAGATGCAGGTTCAGAAATGGATCTTCTTTGTTCACAGAGATGAAGCATCTTGTATTAAAGGGGAGTGACATGCTCTTGGAATAGGAGTCATGTTTTCCTAACAGACCCAGAAAGGGTAACACATCAAAGAGAATATGCACCATCTGTGTATTAAAGAAAAAGGCACAATTGTTTACTTTTGATTGTAGCCCTGTTTCTAAATGAATGTGGCATTTGTATGAAGGTTGCTTGGAGGAAAAAAATGGAAAGATCATACCGGATGTAAGTGACTTCAAAAGCTGTAAAAAATCTTCTATCACTTTTTTTCCAAAGCAGCTTGGAATGATTTGCTGCATTCTCATGTTTAGCTCAAACCTGAGGAAACTGGATAATATAGGGTAGAACACAAAGGTTCTTAGAACAACGTCTGCAGGATTTCACAAATAAGTCTAGGTGCTATAAAGTGTTAATAGAAAACTGAGGCCTCCAACCAATGTGCATGGTAAATGGCAGATCAAGGAAACAGGCCAATAGGAAAAATATCCACCTGATAACAATTTGTGGGTGGAGAATTATTCTATAATGAGTATTATGTCACCATTAAGAACGAAAGTTTTATTTGTTAGCACGTTCAATAATTCAACTTTAGGACCCACTTTCCTTTTCTTCCCTTTTATTAATAATATCATTTTTGAACACAATACCATCTTACATTTAGTAAGGTTTGAAGAAATATAAGCTTTTAAAAAATGAGCACGTAATCTGAGTTAATCCAAAGTTCTGTAAAACAAAATCCAAGACAACTCTAGACACTTTAAATGTGTAAAAGTAGATGGAAACGATATTATTTTTATTTCTATCCTTCTTCATCCAAGATCTAAACATGTTTATGACACCTCATATGTATCTTAACATAGTATCATTAAGCCTTCTGCATCAAAGTGACAAGTGCCCAGAATAATATATGATGTGTGGGTATGCTTGTGTGCACATGCATGAGTGTATGTGGAGCTGGAAGTAGGGGAGTGATGGTGATGAGAGGCACTAAAATGAGGAAGTTAGAAGGAAGAAAGAGCATCATGAAAGGAAGCAGCTGCTACAAACACAAGGGAAAACGACAAGCACTAAGATTACAGGGCTTAAAAAATCTACTTGTAGAACTCATGGAGAAAAGTCTCAAAATATGGCAAGTGTCCATAAGAAAAAGGAGTTGTGACAGTACAAAGTATCCAATTTCTTTATTTTAAAATATCATTTTAGTTGAATCTGCGTATCGTTCAAAACAAGAAGATGCAGAATATTTAGGTAACTCTTGTCAGTAAAAATGCCTCAATGTTTATTTCATAAAATGTTGAAAATAATCTACTTCAAGTACTTGGCTACAAATCTGTTTAGCAGGGCAAGTTGGATAATGAAGTGAATTGTTCTAAGAAAATATGTGAACTTTACATTGTAACTTAACTTTTTTTTTTAACTTACCAGGAGATGACATGTGTATCTTTCAACTGTTTTGAAGAGTTTTTTTTTTTTTTTTCCTTATGAGGTCCCACCCACATGTGCAGTAGGGTCATATAATACCTCTATAAATAGGTTTCAAATGTCAATATGCACTGGCGTATGGAGCTCTGTCCTACAAAGATGTAAATGCACCTAATGTGCTGGGAAATGATGGTATATTAAATTGCAGAAGGTGAGCATCTTCTGGGTACAATCCCAGAGGATGTAGAATAACATAACTACTAAAGTCTAAGGTTATCCTCAACAACTGATGAATGAGAAGTAGCACACTTGCTCAACCCCTTTCATTGATGAACCTAAAATGTTAGTGCAAGTAGTCCCTCAGGACTATGGAGAAACAAATGCCCTCCTTTTACATGAGGAAACAGAGTTGAGGTGAAAGGATTTCCCCCAAGGGTTCACTAAAGACGGAGCTGGAACACAAATCCAAATCCATGCTCCTTGACTGGTAGGCCAGTGATCTTTTCAGTACTTGAAACCCATTGTACGCTCTTGAGCTAGACTGCATGGGTTCTAATTCTACCTCAAATAGATAGTGGTGCTACTGAAGTGATTAACTTTCTGAGCTTTAGCATGCTCATCTTAAAGGTGAAGATAATAATGGCATGTGCTTCACAACATCGTTATGAGAATTTCATGAGGTAATATGTACAAAGAACTTAGAACAATACCATACATTTAGAAAATGCTAAATAAATATAAGCTCTAATTAGTATTGACATATGTTCTCTTGGTTGGTAGGCAGCAAGGAATAGAAGTTAAGAACCCAAATTCAGAAGCTGTATACTAAAGATGATCCTGGTAAAATTACTTAATCCTTGACAAAGATTCCTTGCTTGGCCCAACTTTACTCTTCTGAACCTTCTTCAAGGCCCGTCTGTCCACTTCCTCATAAAATCTGTGTTTTAGCAATCCCTGCTAAGTTAGTTTCGCAAGAATCTCCCACCCTCAATATATGATCATCCCAGATAGCTCATCAGGTGCTTCATCCTCCACTACCTCCCAGGTAATGTCTGATCACACTGCCCTGTCTTCAACAGGAATCCCGTTACGTTGGTTTAGCTAGAAGTTCCCCTTACCTCTGATGTTTCGTCTTAGTAATTTTTCATCCACTGACCCCCACTCTGCTCCTTTGCTATAAATGCCCACTTGCATATGCTGTATTCAGAATTAAGCCCAATCTTTCTCCCCTATTGCAAGACTCCCTATACCTATTTCTAAGGTCCTGAATAAAGTCTGCCTTACTATGCTTTAATGAAAGTATCACTGAATGTTTTTTTCGTTAATACCCCTCAAAGCCTCAGTTTCCTCACTGACAGAAGGGAGAAAACAGTAATTCCTACCTGAGGGGTTGACTGTAAGGATTAAATGAGACAGTTCATGTAAAGTGCTTGTAACAATGCCTACCATGTAAGTAGCACTCAATAAATAATAGCTATTATTCACAATATAGTAATTCAATAAAAGCTTTAACTGTTTATCACCAACCTAATTCCATCCTACCCTCACTTACTGTCCCCCTCTACCTTTCACTTTTCTTCATCTTCATGCCTAATAAAGAAAAACAGAGCCGGAGATTTATGCTTCAACATTAAATATGGGAAGGAAGAATAAAAATTTAAAGAGGATTTCACTTAATATATAAACAGCCAAATTTATCCAATACATCAGTGGATAAGAGCTCACACTTTGGATAGAGACAAAGGGGGGCACACAAGAACATTTTCAACTGGCCAGTATATCACTTAGTAGCACAGCAATGGTTTTGTTAAATGCCAAGCTAGCTAATAACTAAAGAACATACTTTCCTCTCATATGCTATCAGTGGCAGCGTACATTGGTACAAAGTATAAATTCATTAGCAATAACCATCAAAATTAAAATCTATGTATCCGTGAGTTTTCACTTCTGAGGGATTCATCTGATTGGTATGCTTCCATATGCATTAATATTTATATTTGCAGTTTCATTACTGCAGCTGAATATAACACTGTTGCCCTAATTCTTAGTTTGAGATTTTAGGCATCTTTCCAGGAGTTAGGAGATAAATAGAATGTACTTGCTGCTGAGCACATTCAGAGACAGTAGATGTGAGAAAGGACATCTTCACATTAGACCATAGAAGTGAATAGGATAATCATCAACAACTTTAAAATGTGCTCTAGTAACTGTGCTTATAATCTATTAATTTTCTATGACAGTGCATTTTACTTATCCTTGAGCATAATTAAACAGGCAAAAATATTTATTGACAATATCCCAATATCATGTTGTATTATGCTTGATGTCAAATTTTGATTTAAAACATCAAGCATCTTGAATATCCAACTGTGCTTTTTTTTTTTTTTTTTTTTAAGTTTGAGCTTGTAATCCCAGCACTTTGGGAGGTTAAGACGGGCGGATCACAAGGTCAGGAGATCGAGACCATCCTGGCTAACACGGTGAAACCCCGCCTCTAATAAAAATTACAAAAAATTAGCCAAGCGTGGTAGCAGGCGCCTGTAGTCCCAGCTACTCGGGAGGCTGAGGCAGGAGAATGGTGTGAACCCGGGAGGCGGAGCTTGCAGTGAGCCAAGATTGAGCCACTGCACTCCAGCCTGGGCGACAGAGCGAGACTCTGTCTCAAAAAAAAAAGTTTGAGTAGTCCTGATATACTAGTATAAGCTACATTTGTCCTAAGATTTCCTTTCTTTGTGAATAAAGTATATATTTTATTTTCCCTAATCATTATTCTAGTAATCTGAAAACTTACAGAGCCCAGTACAAGGTAATATAGGGAGGACTATAGAAATTTAGAGCTAAATGATATAGATTTTTAATAACTGCAGATCTAACCATCTATCCATCAATGTACTGAATGCCTAATGTGTGCCAGACATATGCTAAAAGGCAGCAGTAGAGGATTCAAATAATTAAGGCATGCTCCTATCCTCAATTGTGATTAGCTTTGAAAACCTATATTCTTTTGGTAGTCTCTGAACTTTCCTTTGCCCAGAATCTACTTCTGCAAATTATCCTTATAGCAGCTTGTGAATTGTCCTTCCAAAGTATAAGATCATGTCACTGCCCTTCTCAAACACCTTTGATTGATTAATCCACTCAATAAATATTTGAGCACCAATCATTTGCCAGATACTTTTGTAGATGCTTAAGACAGGGCAGTGCTGACAAAAAAATCCCTGTCCTACTGTATTCTAGTAGGATAGAAAAACATTTATATATATATATATATATATATATATATATATATGTGTGTGTGTGTGTGTGTGTGTGTGTGTGTGTGTATATATGCATGCACACATACATATATGTTAGTAATAAGATATAAAAGGGAAAGAGGGGTAGGAAGTCTGTGTATGTATGTGTGTATGAACATATCTAGCTTATTCTTGTCTTCCTGCCTCTGCTCACCTATTTGCTCTTCATGGGAATGTCTTCTGCTTCTTCTCTGCCTACTAAAATTCTTCCTATTTTAAAAACCTACTTCAAATTACTCTCTCTCTTTGCAAAGCCTTAGCAGATTCCTAACTAGAATTAATGACTATCTTCTGCTCTGTATTACGACAGCTCTTTTGTATTTCTAGCATGTTATTTTTTCGCCTTATCTGGCTTTCATCCAAGGTTACTACAAGTTAAGTATCACTAATCTGAATATCTGAAATGCTCCAAAATTCTAAACTTTTCGATCACTGATGTGACACTCAAAGAAAATGCTTTTTGGAGTGTTTCAGATTTTCAGATTAGGGATGCTCAACTGGTAAGCACAACACAAATATTCTGAAGTCTGAAATAAAAAATCTGAAATCCAAAACACTTCTAGTCCCAAGTGTTACCTGTATAGAGTGCCTAACACAGAAGCTGGTACATAATATCCCAAAAAAAAAAAAAAAGTGAGTTGCCTACGATTATAATGCTGTCCTAATCTTTTTGTTGTGAAAAGGGGGATTTTTCCCAATGACAAGTTACATACACTGATGTCTGTGGCCTCTCTGCTCACCCTGGAGCAGATGTGTATATAAAGTTTATACACAGGGAGACACAAAAATACCACCAGCAAAGGAGACCACTCACCTCCAAAGGTTCTAATGCCCATTTACCTACCAGCATAGTCTCTCATTATTTCCCATAACTCACAGAATTATTTTCACCATCTTCATCAACCTACTCTAAGTTGTATCTACAACGCACCAGCTTTTATACTCAATATAAAAAATTGAGCTTTTATTGTTTCTTTTTGTGATTATAACAACAAATATAAAGAATAGGTCAGTTTTTAAGAGGAACTCACTTCATCCTTCTATTTATGGCTAGCATAGGCCCTTTTACTCAGGAACAGCTAGTGCCTTACTACAACTCTTAATATTAGAATAAATTGCATGTTGTTTTAGACAGTAATTATGTACTTAAAAGAGGAAAGTCGGTTAGATAATGTGCTTTCTGAGGTCCCTTCCAGCTGAAAATGCTGATTCCAATGCCTTTCTTAAAATAGTACTAACCAACTAGTCTGCTAGTCTTTATTCTTGAACTATTTCCCAGCTGCAGAAATATCTCCAGATGTAGAGTTATCTCCTTAAATATCTTTTGACTCATTGCAAAAATTCACTTCTAATTGACGTTCAATTTTACAAAGTGAATGTGGCTTCAAAATGCAAAAATCACTTAGCTCAAATGGGTGAATCACCTACATGTACATCTGGTTCAGTCACTTATGGGTTCAAATCTATCTACCTACCTACCTACCTATCTTTATTAAATATTATAAACATTATTTGCTACTTATATATTATTCCTACATTACATGTATTCACATGTACATAGTATATATAATTTTAGTGATAAAAATTCTAAACAGAAAGATTACTAAGGCTTGTGATATAGCCAAAGAGAACGGACCCAAAGCTTTCGATCATTACTGTCAAGCGAATATCATTTCCCTCAAGACTATCAAAGCCAATATTTATACACATCTAAGAATCCATATTCATGCTGCACCCAGGAGTTCTGTCTCTTAAAGGCAGACCTTAATCTAGATTGATCCCAGGTCTCAAATTAGATAAACATCAAGTAGGCACAGAAAACAGGATAATATAAGAAAGTCATTTATCTTGGGCTGATTTCCTGGTCTTAACTATTTCCCTTAACTCAGGGTCCTATCTGAGACTTCTGCAGGGTCTACAAAGGAATTAGGTAGATAATTATGAGTTTAGTTTGGGGATTATTCAATTTCCTTGCTGCCCATTGTTTTCTTCGGTTGTGTATCATGTCACAAGAAAGTGGACAGGGATCAGGAAAGGAGCACGGTGGACATAACATTGTTCACTGGTATGTTGTTCCCCTTTCTAGGTACTTGGGAGGATTATATAACCCATCCCCCTTGAAGTTATGTGATGTGCTTGAGCCAATAGAATGGGAGAAAGAGAGATAGCACTTGAAGCTTCAAGTATTTAATTGCTGGGGGTCAATTCTCCAGCCTTCCTTTGCCCATTCCAGTGACTGTGGAAGCATGTGTTGACATGAAACTGCAACTCTAAATTGGCAAATGAAAAGAAGCTACCCGGGAGCATCACCAAAACTTGCAGCAGACCTTGGGCATGTAGCAATCAACTTGTTGTTTTAAATCCCTGAAATTTGAGGATTGTTGGTTCTTGCAGCATAACCAAGCCTATCCTGACTGATACAAGAAGCACCTAATTTTGCCACATTTAGCAGCTCAGGAAAACTTTTTTGAAGAATGAGTTTAGGTTACTGGTTTCTGAATTACAGCTGGAATTCAGCTATCTCTCTTTTACTTATTTTATTCATATTTGGCTACAATTCAGACCAGGCAATTTCCCAAATATTGTTCTTGAAGTAGAGTATCTTAATAATTACTAATTCATTATTCTATAACTATAGCCTCCCACTGTGCAACTAATATGAGCTTATGGAATAGTGATGCTCATGCAAAGTAGCCAAGTTACTTATCTGTGACGGCTTTTTAAATTTTACAGGCAGGGTAAGCATCCAAGTTTGCCCTCTGGGAAAATCAGAACTAAAAAGACTTCCTTTGTGCTTTGTCAATGGCTAGTCTGTCAATTCCATACTGTACTCAGGCAGTATGGGGCAGTTTCAATCTTCTCCTTACATTTCCTTAAAAGATTTTCTCTACTCATACATATTCTGGTTCTTTCAGGAAAGTCATTTTGAAGAAATCCATCTCATTCTCTAAGTAGTAAAGATCTAACATGTCATGTGAACAACTTTTGGCTGAAGAATTTCATCAGTTCAGGTACCATAATGTGGACAGCATAAAGAATGCTTTAAAAAAAAATCTGGCCAGGCACGGTGGCTCATGCCTGTAACCCCAGCACTTTGGGAGGCCGAGGCGGGCGGATCAGGAGGTCAGGAGATCGAGACCATCCTGGCTAACATAGTGAAACCCCATCTCTACTAAAAATACAAAAAATTAGCTGGGCGTGGTGGCAGGCGCCTATAGTCCCAGCTACTCCGGAGGCTGAGGCAGGAGAATGGTGTGAACCCGGGAGGCGGAGCTTGCAGTGAGCCGAGACCGAGTGGCACTCCAGCCTGGGCGACAGAGCGAGACTCTGTCTCAAAAATAAATAAATAAATAAAAAATAAAAAAATAAAAAAATCTGCATTCTGATTAAAGTTAAGCTTAGCTGTATTCAATAGCAAAATTTTGACAATAAAAGATGAAACAGGCATGAAATGTCTTGTCATTTCAACTTGTCTTTGGCATTAAGTCTAGTGCCTGAGTTACATGGTGGTGTGTGTTGAACTGTGTCCTCAAAAAATTTATGTCTAAATTCTAATCCTGGGTACCTGTGAATGTGGCTTTATTTAGAAACAGGGAATTTTTGCCAATGTCATCAAGTTAAAATGAGGTCATGCTGATTCGGGTGGACCCTAGTCCAACGATTGGTGTTCTTTTAAGAAAAAGAAAACGTAGTTATAGAGAGGAAGAACACCATGTAAAGATTATAAGCCAGGGAATGCCAAGGATTCCCAGCAACCAGCGGAAGCTAGAAGAGAGGCATGGAAAAGATTTCCCCTCAGGACCTCAGACACCTTGCCAACACCTTGATTTGGGATTTCTGCCTCCAGAATTGTGAGACAATAAATTTCCGTTGTGTTAAGTCACCCAGTTTTTGGTACTTTGTTAAGGCAGTGTGGAAATATATAACATGGTAATATATTTCAGTCACAGTATTTGCTAATGGTAGTAATATGAGGAAAGAAACCCCCTTTGAAGGCTGACTATGCAAAACCAGGACAGGACATGATAGTCTACAGTTGAGAGAAATAAAGTTGAAAGATTCCACGTGGGAGACAGCTTCAACGCAAAGTGTCTAAATATTTAACAAATATAATTATATTTGAGGAAATTAAATATTTAAATTTGATATAAATGATATATCTTGGTAACCAGACTTTTAAAAGATGACAAATGGATACAAAGTAAAGATTTACAAAAACTGGCTCTTAAAACTATGGCATTTTGCTAACTTTCAAATCTTAATTCTAGTTAAAAATTTCACAAACATTTGATTGTCAATATATCAATTATGAAATATAAATACTTTGCACATTTGGTACTTTTCTTTTGTACTTAAGTTTCCTTTTGGTTTCACAAATAGTAATTCTCGTTTCTTATTTGACTTTTTTTTTTTTCTTCAGATTTACTTTGATAGTATTCCCAGCTGTTATTTGTTTCACCTTGTCACTGGGAAATCTTTTCTTGATTCTGAATTCTGCATTTACTTTATAGATGTGATCTATCCATATATAAAAATTAGGAAATCCTCTTTCTCAAAATATTATTTATCCAAGTAACTGTAGTCATGACAATGCATAAAGAAAAAAAATGATTGTGACATAAAAAGATTAACATATTAACCACCTATAAAATGAATCTTCCCTCTCATAGCCTTCCCTAATTAACTCTTTCCTATTAGCATTAAAATTTTACTTTCAGTCTTTCATTGGTCAGTAGATGTTATGACCATCCAATGATGTATAACAATACGATGCAAATATAAGGTAAATGAATTATAAAGTGACATTACAAACCTCGCAAAGATTTACTGACCTCTACTGATATTTACCCTGCATTTTACTTTTATATTTTCATGTTTCAAAACGTTCTGGATATATGACAACACACAGAGGACACAGATTGTATTTTCCAAAAACTGCTACAGCATTATTTCTAGTTACACAGACTTTCCAGAATATTGCCACTCCCTCATTAAGAACTGGAGTTTGCATAACCTTGCCTTACGAGTGGGCCTTTGTAGTTGTTTCAAATATTAAAGTATGGTGGAAGTAATCTTATGGTAACACAGCTTTCACTTGCCTCTCTCTCTCTGGGAACATGTACCTCAAGAGTCCTGAGCTGCCATGTAAGAAGTCTAGCTACTAGGAAGCTACCATGCTGGAGAGACCATGTAGAAAGACTATAAAGAAAGAGATCCTTGGGCAGTGGGAGTGTAAACTGTTCCAGCCCCCATCTGTTTGTGTTTTGTTATCCCAGGAACCAAACAAGTGAGTGAGCATTCAGATGACTACAGCCCCAACCACCATTTGACTGCAACTTTGTGAGAAACGCTAAGCTGCCCAGGGCTTCTCACAAAGCACCCTGTCAACTTCGTAATCATAAGAGAGAGTAATAAAATGGCTGCTGTTCATTTAAGCCACAAAATTTAGGTTGCTATACAGCAATAGAAAGCCAAAAGATTTTTACACCTGGAAGCAGAGTGCTGCTATAACAAAACCTAAAACATGTGGCAATAGCTTTAAGACGAGGCTAGGGGCAGATGTTGGAAGGGCCTTAAAGAGACAGCTAACAGAAGAAGCTTGATGGCTTTCAAGGAGGCTGTTGGTAAAAGCTTAAAGGAAGATCAGGAAAATATTATTGGAAGCTGAGAGAAAGGGAATCCTTATTATATGGTAGAAGAAAGTTTAACAACACTGTTGGCTGTGGTTCTGTAAACAAAATTACATATACAATGAATTGGTGAATTTATCTGAGATTTCTAGGCAGTTTGATTGCATTAGTCCATTCTCACGCTGCTATAAAGGACTGCCTGAGACTGCGTAATTTATAAAGGAAAGAGGTTTAATTGACTCACAGTTCCACATGGCTGGTGAGGTCTCAAGAAACTTATAATCATGGCAGAAAGGGAAGCAAACACATCCTTCTTCACATTAGCAAAAGGGGGAAAAGCCCCTTATAACACCATCAGGTCTCATGAGAACTTACTACCACAGGAACAGCAGCATGGGGAAACCTGACCCCATGATTCAGTTACCTCCCACCAGGTCCTTCTCATGATGTGGGGATTATGGGAACTACAATTCAAGATGAGATTTGGGTGGGGACACTGCCAAACCATATCAATGATATAAGTGCCAACTATTTCCTTTTAACTATGACTGAGTTTTTTTTTTTAAAGGCAGTGTTTAATTTTCAAGGTCTATGTAACCCAGAGGTTAAGTCACAAAGAGTGACTCACCCCCAAGAAAACCCTGCAAAGATATTGCCAAATTAGAGACAGAAACCTTAAGAATCTACAAGGAAAGGGATCCTAAGGGGTTGGCATCAGAACGGAAGGATTATAATGTTGACTTAAAATTTGTGTATACAGATCTGCTAAGTTATGATTCTCGATTCAATGTATTAGAGTGGCTGGTAGTGGCTGTAACAGGTTGGTTGGCTGACTGAAATCCAGGCCCAAAGGTGGACTACACTAAATGAAGGTGAAATTCTAGAACTTCCTTGATATACTGTAGAAGAAAGAATCCAAATGCTTAAGGAGATAAAATGCTAAGGTGGATTTCTCTTATGTAAGATCTGTTTAATCACCTGTTAACTTTGTCCCCCAGAACAGTAGTCACCAATCTTTTTGGAACGAGGGACGGCTTTCATGGAAGACGATTTTTTCCATGGATCAGGGTACAGGGGATGGTTTTGGGATGAAACTATTCCACAAGGAGTATGCAACCTAGATCCCTTGCATGCGCAGCTCACAGCAGAGTTTGCGCTCCTATGAGAATCTAATGCCACTGCTGATCTGACAGGAGGTGGAGCTCAGGCGGTAATGCTGACTCCCCTGCTGCTCACCTGCTGCTGTGTGGCCTGGTTCCTAACAAGCCACAGACCAATACTGGTCTGTGGCGTGGGGGTTGGGGACCCCTGCTCCAGAAGGTCTTGAGAACATTCCCTTTACCAGTTCTGTGTGAAATACATTCATGAGGGGAGATCTGGCATCCTTGAGAACTCACTGGTGGCTATTCTCTGTAGGCCCAAGCATGGCAGTGGGCTAAATTAAATAAATGGCACTTTGTGGTGACAAAGGCCAAGTGGCAGCATTTAACCACCAGAAACAAGGTGGATGTGGTGCCAGACTAACTCTGAGAGAGCAATTTCTGTTTGAAACTCTAATTACCTCATTAGTATAATATGCCTTATGTCTCCAGGTTGTGTTTGAAAAGCTTCAGAAGCTCACACATATCCAACATTTCTCCCTACTCTACTTTTACTCCATACCCTCACACTTATTCTTACCGTCAAGATTACTAGAGATATATTCATTCTCTAATTCTGTTCCCAAAACTCGTCTTCCCTAAACTCCATCCTTTTTTTTTTTTTTTTTTTTTTTGAGACGGAGTCTTGCTCTGTCGTCCAGGCTGGAGTGCAGTGGCGCAATCTCGGCTCACTGCAAGCTCTGCCTCCCGGGTTCATGCCATTCTCCTGCCTCAGCCTCCCGAGTAGCTGGGACTACAGGTGCCCACCACCACACCTGGCTAAGTTTTTGTATTTTTAGTAGAGACAGGGTTTCACCGTGTTAGCCAGGATGGTCTCGATCTCCTGACCTCGTGATCCGCCTGCCTCAGCCTCCCAAAGTGCTGGGATTACAGGCGTTAGCCACCGCGCCTAGCCCCTAAACTCCATTCTATTTTATTCTCCCATTAGTTCCAATTTTTCCATCAGAAATAATTTTTAAAATTGGAAAATATATGATCATCACTTTCGTTGCAAAAAGAAAAAAAAATCTATACAGTGCAAAAAATACATAAAGTTAAAAAAATCATGTAAAAAAGAGTTGATGTGAAATATGGGTAAAAATAGCAAGATACTGTCTTATAACTGATTTTGATAATCCAATCCAACTGGGTTTGGCCATTTCCTTTTACTACTGTTTTGAGTCTTATCACTTTGGTTTCCCATTTTTCACATCAGTTCAGGGTACTAGAAAAATCAAAATTTATGAATCTTGACTGTAAAAAAAAAACTGGCAATAAAGGAACATTAATCTAAAAGAAAGGTTAAATTTAAGGGACAGAAACACAATTGGGTTAACAAAATGAATGTATCTGTATGGAAGATGTCTGAATTGACAGGGATTTTAAGATATTAAGAAGGTAGCTAGCTGTGAAATATATACACGTACATGCAGAAATGGAAGCAGATAATTTTAACAGAAGTACAGGGATTGGAAAAGAGAAGGTTATAAATTCATTTGGCACTTACCACCATGGAGTATTCTATTTTGTTCCAAACAACATATTTCATAAGGAATATTAGAATTCAATGAAATAGGGGGACCAGTGAGGGGAGATTAACTACATTATATAAGAAATGGTTAAAAACACTGGGAGTACTCAAGCTGGTTTAAAGAAAATAGTGAGAGCAAGTCAGAGAACTTTAAATATTTGAAAGGCTATCAAACAATTCCTGAAGGATTGTTGTAAGCATTTGAGGTATGTATAAAAAGTGGGTTAAAAATTTTATGTTCTTAATAAATGTAGCTTAAAATGCTTAAGAGATTTTTAAAAATTACAGAGATCATAATCAGGGCTAATTAAGTTGAAAGGAAGGTAGATTTCTAATTTGCTAGCAATTTGGTCTACCAAAAAGAAATACAATGTCTTGTGAGGTAGTAAAATTGTTAATCGAAGTGTTTTAAGCTGAAAGCTAGATGATGACATTTTAGGAATGATGTTGGAGGAAATTTCGCCTTGAGTAGAAGACTGAGCTTTAAGACCTCAAATGGTGTTTTCAACTCCAGGGCAATGACTCACACTTGCCATGTGCTGCCCTGACAACTCTCTCCCTTGTCAAGTTAGGTAACTCATAATATCACATTCCTCACTTAAAAAAAAAAAAAAGTACAGTGGATTAGTTAATTAGTTCCAGTTAATTCATTGTGGAAAATTACCATTAAGGATAGAATGACTCAGTTGTAGAGGACTTTAAAATAAAAATATAAACTTCAGTCACTTTTTGTGAGCCAAATATCATATTCATTATAAATCTTTGTATACAAGAACTATAATGGGAGTGGAAGTGAAGGAATACTCCCTCAGAACAATATTGGTGTTTGGGCTTATAATTACATACAGTATTTTGGGACATAAGAATAGAAAACAATAAAATATAAACCTATTAGAGCAAAAATAGAAAATAATAAAGTACAAATTGTTATGTAAACTAAACAAATATAAAAATAGACTTACAAAAGATAAACTGGAAGCTATTAATTATAAAATCAACAATTAATTCAGTCAGTCTTAATGTTAGCAAATCTAATGGATGTGCAGTGGAAATTCATTGTGGTTTAACTTGTATTTATCTGTTAACTAGTAATGTTGAGTATCTTTCCATGTGCTTATTGGCCATTAGTACATTTTCTTTGACAAAAAGTCTAAATAAATCTGCTCATTTTAAAAAACTGAGTTGTCTTCCTATTGAGTTGTAAGACTTCTTCATATATTCTGGAAGCAAGTCTTTTGTCTGATACAGCTGTTGCAAATTTTGTTTGCGTCTGTGGTTTGCCTTTGTTTTCTTAATGGTGTCTTTCAAAGACCTAATGTTTTCAATTTTAATGAAGTCTGACTTATCACTTTATGTTTTATGTTTTTATGTTCTGGTACAATTAATTTGTGTGTGAACATGCACACATGGTTTAACAATTATACATGCAGTTCATATCTCAATGGGAAATAACCACAGTAAAATTATTCAACTTTGTAACTACCTTTTCTTAAATATAGTCTGCAATTTCTCAGGTTCTACTTAAAAGTAAAGCTACTATTTTACATCATTTTTCTAAAAAGGTATTTGTGGTTTCCATGGGAACACATACATCAATAATAAGGCATTTGAAAGGTTTCAAACAAATACATTTACATGCCATTTCTTTTCATAAACAGGATTGATAGTCTAAAGAACTACTGCCCGCCAAACATCTGAAATTGAGATTATTACCTTCTGTAAAGTGCCAATGAATTTAAACTAGGAATCATCATAAAGCTAGGCATTTCCTTTTAAAGGCCTTTAACAAATCTCATTCTTCTAAACTTACTTATGTACAAGAAATATTCCACCGATAGCAAGTTTTATATCTCATCTAATATTCATTGTGGTTAAACCTACTGTAAAGATATCATTCAAAGTGCATTTTAAGCTTCTAATATCTATATGAGCTGTCAGTCATAATTGTAAAGCAACCATAAGACAATGTTTAATTCACATTTTTAAGAAGAAAATCTTGTTCTTAAAAAAAGCAAAAAAAATTTGAAGTAATTTTTGTTTAGTAAACAAAAATGTTTTTTAAATTCATTGTTATGTGGATTGGCAACAGTTCTTAAAATGAAATTCGAAAACATCTACAGAATAGTGTTGGTTACTTCCACTGTGTGTGCTTTTATAATAACCCACTAGCTAACTAATCAAGTGTATAGTTAAATGTTACATTAAGAATCACATGAAGATAGCTATGTAGAACATTGGTGTCAAGTAATACCAATGTTACTTTTCAATTTACTATCTATATTATTTTTCCAGGGGAAAAAAAGGAGTCAAGATGTAGAACTGGAAGGGGCCTTAAAACTTAACTTTATTCTCAATGCAGAAATGCTTCCTATAACCTACAACAACAGACAACAGCTGAGTCCAATACACAATGTCAGTATTACTTTGCAAGGTATCAGTCCCACTATGAGACAAACCTAATTACTGGAAACATCATCTTTATACTGAGTATTCTAGTCTATCTTCTTGTGACCTTCCTCTTGCAGTTCAAGTTCTGTTTTTTAAAATTATAAAGAAAAACTACACTCCCCAATCAATGGAACAATAAGAAATCACCATGGAGTTTGGCTCTGTGGAAAAAACAGACAAATTATGTAGTCATAGAAATGTTAAATGAACTCAAGCTGGATCTCTTGAAAAACCAGAAGTAGGCCTAAAAGAACTTAATGTATTTTAAGTTCTAAGTTTTTTGCTTGGTTGTCATGGAAACTCATCATAAAGAATGATCCTGAATATGAATGTGTAACATATGTATTTTGCTATTAATCAAAGGTAAGGAAAGTAAGTTGTGACATGTTAGTAAATATGAAAATGACTTTAACAGGCCTAATGCATTTTGAAAAATATTTGTAAAGCAGTATCAATGACTGAAACTAAAGTACCACTCCACATAGGTCCCCTCACCTAAAACAGTAGGTCTTACTAACTTTTCAATAATAAAATGCTGTTTAGTCTGAATTTGAAGATTAACATTTTAATTTACATGCCCAAGAATAAACATATGTCATTGTGGGGCTTATTTCTCAGAATAAGATTCCCAAGTAGCAAGTGATATATATTTAAAAAGATGGAGTTACCAACTGGCTAACTGCTTGCCCTGAACACATTCCCAATTAACATATACCAATAAATCAAATAATGGGATGTTATTATACAAAAACCTAAGTGGATGAACATCTTGGCTTGAAAATGTTCTAAGAAATCAGCAAAATAAATTTGGAATCATGCCACAACCAGATTTAGCCAGTGGTGAAAACATGTCTGTGGGGAAAGAGAGAGGTAACTGTGTCTATTATCATGCCTAGGAACAGGAATTTGAACTATGGTAGCTTGGTAACTATGGAAACTTATCTGACAGGTTGCCAAGGCAAACTAGGTTAAAGATTCCCATTCTCATAAAAGAAAATGGAATAATTTGGTGGCTGCAGATAAGGTCAACTTAACCAAGAATAAACTGTGGTCATGACTACTTTCCCCAAAACAAATCCTTTTGAATGTTTTTCCATTTATTCAATTATTTTTAAAAATTTCTTAATTTTTGGCATTTTAAATCTTTCTAAACCAAAATGTATGTTGAATTTAATCTAGTATTTCTGACTTATGTGAAAACTGTAGCATTTTAAAGAGTTATGGTCTATTTTTTTTTAACTAATGAACCATTTAAAAACATTTAAATTAATTCCTTCTAACATGTCTTCAAACTTAAGATGTTTCTAAAAGAAAATTTTACTTTAACAAAAATTTTAATTCTAATTTCATTTTATTTAAGGCATCTGAATAGATTCAAAAACAAAAGTGTGCTAAGTATTCAATAAATTTGTTCTAAGACACTTTCAGAGTACTAGAGAAGTATCTTAGAGAGCTTTAAGCAACAGTGAAGGCTAGTGATTTGAGATAAAAGTCTAAAAGAAAAGTCATGTTTTCAGTGGAAACACTATCACAGGAGTTAATATAAAACCATGATTATTCAGCAACTCAAAGTCAGTCTACATGGACTTGAATACATACTGGCACTAGGACATAAATATGTGAAATCAGGACAATCCTGGACATTCTAGAATATAAGATTACTGTGCTAATATATAAGGAGGGTATCAATAGCCTGAGATAAGTCTCCCCATTGGTATTTTCATGTAAACAGGTAGTAACAGGTATTATTAATCTCTAATCCTGGGAAGTAAGGCAGGGACTGAGGTCTCACTGGCATTGCTCATGTCACAATATGAAGATACCTACCTTGGACAACTCTCCATTTAGAGCAGCCTTAATTTAGCCTAATTTTTATTCTCTCAAAAGTCCATATATGGACCAATTTTCTATTTTTAACATATCAAAAGAACTTCAACAAAACCATCTGTCCAGAATAAAATCAACACTAAATGGCCAAATTCAAAGTTAAATTATATTGATACTGGCTATGTAAAATTTAATTCACACATAATATGTCCATTCTCTGACAACAATTTAGTTGCTTTGTTCTGAACATTTATAATAGTTCAGCTCTCTGTCCAGACTTCCTTGTATTTACAAAGGAATTGCTCCCAATACATAAACATCATGCTTTTATAAAGAAAGCTACCAGGTGCTCTGAAATTGGGAGGCAATTTCATTGTACTTGGCTTACCACATTAAGCTTCAATGGTTCCTTATTTCTGTTTACTCATTAGTCAATCAAGTTTTGATTAAATAAAATGACAACTAAGAAAAATAGGTCCTCCACACCCCCATTCCAGAGATAAAAGCATGGCACTACATTGTTATCATATAATCTGAACATCATCAAAATTAAGATTTTCTCAAAAGTCACTGTTAGCTGGGCGTGGTGGCTCACGCCTGTAATCCCAGCACTTTGGGAGGCCGAGGCAGGCGGATCAGGAGGTCAAGAGATCAAGACTATCCTGGCCAACATGGTGAAACCCTGTCTCTCCTAAAAATACAAAAATTAGCTGGGCCTGGTGGCGTGCACCTGTAGTTCCAGCTACTTGGGAGGCTGAGGCAGGAGAATCTCTTGAACCTGGGAGTAGGAGGTTGCAGTGAGCCAAGATCACGCCACTGCACTTCAGTCTGGCAACAGAGCAAGACTTGTTTCAAAAAAAAAAAAAAAAAAAAAAGTCACTGTTAAAGAGAATGACAAGCAAAAGAATGGGAGAAAATATCTGCTAATTATATAGCTGACAAAGGACTTGTATCTAAAATATATAAAGAACTCTCAAAACTCATCGATAAGAAAATGATCCAATAAAAAATGAAAAATCTAACAGATATTTCACCAAAGAACATAAACTGATGACAAACCAGCAAATGAAAAAATGTTCTACATATTAGTAACTAGGAAAAATGCAAATTTAAACCTAAATAAAACACAACCACCAACTATTAGAATATCTAATTTTTTTTTTTTTTTTTTTTTTCTGAGACAGAGTCTCGCTGTAGCCCAGGCTGGAGTGCAGTGGCGCGATCTTGGCTCACTGCAGGCTCCACCCCCCGGGGTTCACGCCATTCTCCTGCCTCAGCCTCCCGAGTAGCTGGGACTACAGGCGCCCGCCACCTCGCCCGGCTAATTTTTTGTATTTTTAGTAGAGATGGGGTTTCACTATGTTAGCCAGGATGGTCTCGATCTCCTGACCTCGTGATCTGCCTGCCTCGGCCTCCCAAAGTGCTGGGATTACAGGCGTGAGCCACCGCGCCCGGCCATATCTAAAATTTTTAATGTCTGACCGTAAGTGTTGGTAAGGGTATGAAGCAACTCACATGGCTCATAGGAACATAAACGGTAAAACCATTTAGGATGACAGTTTGGCATTTTCTTAGAAAGTTAAACACAAACTTACCACATGATCCAGTCATTCTACTCCTAGGTGTTTACCCAAGAGAAATGAAAGCATATATTTACACAGAGACTTGTACATAAATATTCATAGCAACTTTGTTTGTAATAGTCCCAAACTGGAAACAAAATGTGCATCAACAGATAAATATATAAACAAAATGCAGTATATTATAGCTACGTAAAGGGAATGAACTACTGATCAACACAACATGAATGAACCTCAAAATCACTATGTAGAGTGAAAGAAGCAAGACCAAAAGAGAGAACATATTGTATAAAATTTGTGTAAAATTTGAGAATATGTAAACTAATACATGACAGAAAGCAGATCAGTGGTTAGTTTCCTAAGGATATGAAAGAGAAGCTGGTAAAGGACTAGAGGGGGGAGATTACAAAGGGACACTAGGACTTTTGGAAATGATGGATATGTACAATATTTTGATTGTGGTGATATTTGCCAGGTATATTTGCGTGTGTGCGCAGTATATGTAAAACATATCAAATTTACATTCTTAATATGTGCAGTTTAGTGTGTGCTAATTAATACTTTAATAAAGCTCTTCTTAAAAAAGGAAGAAAGCTGTCATCATAGGTACTGTCCATTCATCACTAAAATGTAAGCTCCATAGACAATTTTTTTTCATCTTTTATTAACTACATATTCTCAGTGCTGGCACATACTAAATACTCAAGAAATATTTATTTGATAAATGAATGACAAAGAAAAAAACTAAACACTACTATGAATCAAAAAGTGTAGACTCCATATATTCTAGTTTCATTTCAAGCACTACTAAGCTTATAATAAAGGTATGGATATTTCTAAAAGAAACATATGCTAAGTTTAAATAAATCAAAGTAGCACCAGCTTTGTTTTTCTACTGAAATAATTTCACTGCTTAGCATCTTTAATATCTTTATCAAGAATTATACAGCTTCTTTTTAAATAACAATAACAGCAAATGCACAGTAATTACTGTGTGTCAGGCACTATTCTAAGGATGTAGGATATATTAGTTGATTAATCCCTATAAAACCTTATAAAACAAGCTTATCTTTTTCTCATTTATAAGACAGATAGCAAAAGCTTTGATATGATGAAGATGTCAATCTTTTATACTTCACATGTTACATCTGTATCTCCTTTAATTTTATGATTCTTGACAAATATTTTTAGATATTTGGATTTTTAATATATCTTTTTGCTTTGAAGGGCCCTCCCCAACTAAAATCAGTTTATAAATCATGATTTTATCCAAGCTTTGTTGATCACAAAATTTTTTTTCCACCTCAGAGCAGAATAAAGCCCCACAATTCTTTCACTACTTGTCTCAATAATTGCCACTACTTACTAACGGAAGGCAATATAAAAGACGAAAACATTTTTCTACTCAAGGGGAAAATCATGCTAGAAATACTCAATCCTTATTTGAATAATCCACTCAGTCATATACTTTCCTATAATTTGGAAAAAAATGTTAACTCTTCTATCATATTCCTCTCTCTCTTCCCTAATCCCAAAGATCATAACTACTGGTAGTGTCTGGAAACATGTTAAAATATTCAGATCCTGGGAGAAAATAAGACCATCAATGATTACTAACAAAAGCAGCCTACCTAAAAGTTATTATTGGAAGATGGCAATGATGTACTAGAAAAATGACTTTTAAAAAGATATAATGATGGGTTCAAGAAAGGTTTAAATGAAATATGGCCTGATTGTAACTGAATACCTGGAGAGACTTATCTCTTGAACTTATATCCTTAAAACCACAAAGTTTAGCAACATTTGAACTCCAATCATAATTGTTTTGCTTTTCTAAATCTTCTTATAACATAAACCAGTGGAGATATATGATTCATCTTACTAAACTGTTTTTGCCACAGATTTGGATACCATGGAGCAATGCACATGAAATTCATGCTGGAATCAAAACAAAATATTTTCACATCTACTTATAAAACATTTAGAAGTTCATCACAATTTTGTCCGATAAATAAAAAGACAAAAGAATAACAATTTGCAGGAAAAAATGGCTTTTTAAACTTGAAAAGATGCAGAAACCCACTAAAAGATTGCAAAGTTACAATTATATGTACATGCCATTCCTATCAGATTAGCAATAATCAAGTGGAATACATATACATACTATTGGTGAGGTTGTGGAGAAACAGGTATTTTTATATATTATTGGTAGAAGTGCAAAATAGTACAATTCTTATAGAGGATTATTTGGCAATATCTATCAAAACTATAAATACATTTACTGTTTGATGTAGCAAGATCAAATTTAAAAATTTACCCTGCAGATTATACTTGCATACATACAAAAGAGCATATATACCAGGGAATTCATTATAGCATTATTGATTTATTAAAATCATTTGACATTACAAACTACGTAATATACACACATTACAATACTATGTAGACATAAAAAAGATTGGGAATGCCCTCTGCATCTCAGTAATAAAAGATCTCCAGTATATTTTAGGAGAAAATGGCAAGATATGTAACAAGGTATATGTTTATATTACTTTTATAGAGGGGGGAAATAAATTAAAATGCACCTGAGTGTGTGTGTGTGTGTGTGTGTGTGTGTTTTCTTGTCTATGCTTAAAGAAACAGTGCCAAGACATAACTTAATAAAAGTGGTTATCTGTAGATGGGGGTAGGGTAAATAGGTATAGGAATGAGACCTTAGAAAACACCTCTTTATATTGTTTTGTATGCATTATCTATACACTTAAAAAAATATAAAAACATTCTTTCTCTACTAACACTGTCATGAATATTTACAAACATTTACTAAAGAATGCAATATACTATAGTAAATTATTGGAAAGAAATTCAGTTTTTTCAGATAGTTAACAGTGCTGACACTGCATAACCAGTATGACCAGCTTAACATTCCAGGCCAGTGACTCAGGTGTTCAATAGATCTCTATTTTCTTATGCTAAAAGGCTACTTACAGAGGTGGGGAAAGGCACTGCAGAAAAAAACAGAAACTACAGAAAATATAACAAAAATAATATTCACTGAGAAGTCTATTACAAAGATAATTGCTAACATTTAAAAATATTTCTATAGTCTTTTTTTCTCTGTTCTTTTTCATACATTATATATTGATATCTCATACTTGATACAGTGATATTATACACACTGACATTAAATATACTGAAATATAGTATCTGTGATATGGATATTATAAATGAGGCAGAAATTTTCACAGATTATAAACTGAAGAGAATATTAAAAAGGGCTTGATTCCTTTACCTACTCATTCAAAACCTGTTTATTGGAATACATAAGGTAATGCATAAGTTAATTTGCTTGATTTAGTTATTCTACATATATTAAAACATCACGCTGCATGTTGTATATCACAAAAATATATACAATTTTGATCTGTCAAATTAAAATTATCAGGTACTTACATGTGCCAAGCGCTGTGTTATGCACTAAGAATATGGTACTAAACAACAGTGACATGACCCCTGCCTTCATACTGCTTACAGTTTACAACAGCAGTTCTCAAATTTTTGGCCCCAGGACCCCTTTATGAACTTTTACATTTTGAGGACTCCAAGCACTTTCATTTATAGGAATAATAGCTATCTATATTTACCATGTTATTCATTTAAACTAAGAGTTTTTAAAAATTTAATTCATTTAAAAAGAATAGGAAACCAATTACAGGTAAATATAAACAGTATTTCCTAAATTTTATAAATCTTTTAATATCTGAGTCAAAAGAGAAAAGTTTGATTTTCATATCTGCTACAGCATTCAGTCTACTGTAATATGTTGTTTAGTTGAAGTATATAAAGAAAAAAAGCTTCACACAAATACATTAGTTGGAAAAGGGAGACTATTTCAATAGTCTTCAGATAATTAGAAAAATACTTCTGCAATACTAAACTAAAATGTTACAAGTGGTAGTTTCTTAAGGTTAGCTGCTATGTGGAATCTAAAAACATACCAATAAGCTTTTTATATTCTGTGTCATTCATACAAGTACTTTATGCATATATTACATTTCATCACATAGAAAATTTACACACACATACACAAATATACATATTTGTGTACATATAAACCAAATGTCTTAAGTCATGAAAACTGATACGTGTTATTATACATGACATACTGTTCATAAAACTGTTTTAGGATTGTTAAGAACTAAAAATTTACCAAAAATCATCTGACAGATAACTACTGTGAAAATAGGTATCAGGAGAGAAAATCTCTCGATAGTCAAGTGATTGAAAAGCTTTTATTAACATGATATGTCAGCACTGTAAAAATAACTTCAAAAGCCTCATTCCCCATAATATTGCTGCTAGACTGAAATTCCTATTATCATTCTCAGTAGAGTCAAATAAATATCCATTTCATGGAATCTCCTGGCCATGATTTCTAAGATTCAATACTATTTTAGCTGAAACACAGAATATTCTAAAAGATTTACACTTTCATTCAGATTTTTCCATATCGTAAATCCAACTATATTCAAAATACTAGATATGTTTTCCTGAAAATGTTCCCTAGATCATTTTAGTTGGTTTGGAAAACAGTTTTCACAATGTTTTTAATTCTTCCAAATCAAGGCTAAAAAATAGCATTATTCATAGAATGCTGTGTTTTCAAAAATTTTAATGCAAGGAAATTCTATACTAGTCTTCAATTATTTCATATCAGATTTAAAACTGAATGACATAAGGAAGCCCCTCATATGTATTCCCCTGAAAAATCACAATATGCAAGGGATAAAAAGGAGAACTGTCATTTGCAGCAAATAGATTATATTCCTAAGAAATGTAAAAAAAAATAAAATGAAAAACCATTAAAATGAATCAAAAATTTGATAAAAGAGGCTGCATATAAGATTCATATTTTTAAACAGGCATTTCTATATGCTAATAGCCAATTTAAAAAGTTCATGGGAGGAGGGTGGAGAGAAATCCCAGTGACTATCAATAAATACTTAAAATGCCTAAAGTAAACCTAATAGGAATGTGGAAAGCACATACCAGAAAAGAGATTTTATTCCAGCATACATACATACACACACACACACACACACACACACACACACACACACACACACACACTACCTACCAGAATAGAGGCTTATCTGGTTTCTAGATGGGAAGAAATGACATTATTGTAAAGTTGTCAATTCTTACTAAATTAATTCAGGAGTTCAATAGAATTTTTATGGAATCTGGGAAGGTAATTCTGAAGTAGACACAGAAAAGAAAAGTCAAGAAAAATTTTGAAAGAAGAACAGAGATAAGGGAATTTACTGAATATCAAATCATATTATAAGACAATAGTAATTGAAATAGCAGTATCTTGGTTTAGGAAGAGAAAGACATAGCAATACAACAGAATTAAGAGTTCAGAAACAGACCTAATATGTATGATAATTTATTTTAGGATAAAAGTGCTCTCACACCATGCAAAAGTATAGGTAATTCAAAAGTATTTGGACAACTGGTTATCCCATTGGGAAAAATGGGTCTCTACCTCTTTATCAAGTTTAATAAAGTTTCAGATTAAAATGAAACATAAACCATAAAACTATTAGTTTTCTAAGACTTTTTTCTATACTCTAGTTCAAGGAGAAGGAAATGTAAGGAAGCCATTTCAGACAATACAGAACTTCCAACAAATAGAAGGAAAGAGACAAACAGATTTTTACTACATAAAAATGTAAAATTTTCTATATGACACTATAAGGTTAAAAAATAAGAGATGAATATAATACAAAAGATTACTATCCACATCAAAGAGTTCCTAAAAAACTAAGAAGCAAAGTTCAAAAAGTAACCAAAAATCTGAAAAATGATACAAAAAGATAATTTACAGAACTATTAATACTTATAGCCAATCGATTATGAAAAGCAGATCAACTTCATCTAGGATCGACAAAACGTTTTAATGAGCTACTTTTTCAGTTATCTAACTGGCAAAAAAACAAATCCAGACTAAAACCAAAACCAAAACAAAACAAAACAAAATACAACAGCTCCAGCTAAGAATTTTAAGACATTTCACACCACCTGTCAATTTCATTTATTTGCCAAGAGATGAGACTACACTCTTTATGTGAGAACAAAAGGTCTGAAAACATGGCACATCTTCACAATCAGGACACCTAACTGTGTAAGATGACAAAGCTAGTGTCCACTGACAGTGGGCCCACATGCCAGGGAATGCTCCTTCCTGCCCCATTCTTGGACAGCAGACTGACTATACGGTCAGCTGAGGAACAAAAGCTGAGAATACCTTGGCAGAAACATTTCTTTAGAATTTTTCCACCAAATTAAATCAATGAATTGATGGGCTAATGATTTGCCTTATTCAGGCTGAAGATACAGGACATACTTTAGGAGGAAAGTATTATAGACTATGCCCCCAGAGGTTATACAATCCCAGTACAGCTTAGAGATCCAACATCTTGTATGGGTGATAGAGAAAAAGACAAAGCAAACATACAAATACAACCACTAAAGTTGAGAATCAAAGAATTCAAATATTCTGATAGTTTACAACTTTCCCAAATACCAAATATAGCACATTAATCCAGGTGTGGAATACAAGACAGAAGCACTGAATCAATACTTTCACATGAATTAATGTGAACTGATTCCAAAATAGAATAAAATATAGTACACTCCAAGGAAAAGAAGCCCTTCATGCTACTCAGCAGATAATCATTTTCTACTCTTTATTTTACAGTAAATCTGTATGTCAATAAAACTGTATTAACAGTAAGTCTTCAACAAGTATTTAGTAAAAAGCCTAATATAATGTTGATTTGTCTTATCTATACTGGCCATAACTTCTTGTTTGTTGACAAAATTTGATCTCTTAAATGTTTCAGAGAAATGACTGAGCATGTTAAAACTTAGGTATTGCTATGTAACCTTTAATGCATAATGACTAAACAACATATTGAAAGAAATAATACAAATGGCTTAGTTTTTTTTAATTGTATCTTACATTATCTTAAATGTACTCATGAACACATACCTGATATAGGTCTTTCTGAGGCAAAGGTGGGGATCGTTCTTCATACACAGGAGGTGGTTTATGTGTGGGTGGAAGGTCAATCCTGCATTGCAAAGGTTAAAACATGTGATTGTCACATTTAGAAAAAAAAAAAAGCAAAAGAAAATCAAGGTTCTCAGTTTTGAGAGTATTTTCCTCATATTATATAGATAATATTTACTCTAGCCTACCTGTTTAATTCAGTTCTTACATCGCCATTAATCTATCAAAGATCAAAAATAAAAGTAAACATTGGTGTTAAAGGTTGCCATATGGAGAACCAATCATGTTTAAAGAAGGAATTAAAATAGAAGAATCGAAATTAAGTAATCCAGTATATGACTTGACTTCAGTGCATGTTTTAATATTTGACTATGTCTATCAACATTTTAGAGTCTCACTACACTTTCCTCCAAAGTGTCATGAGAAATGTTTACACTGTATTTTAGAAATACTTCCAAAACTGATTTTCAAAAGCTCTAGTCACTCTTACAATATTCACCAATTAATATTTTCAATCTACAGACCATTATAAATCTTGCCATCTGAAATAAACAAAATAACCATTACATTTTTAGGGAACACATTTATTTTTTCCAAAGTTACATGAGCTATCAGAAAATCAACATTTTCATATATTTTAAATATTGTTTACTTATAATATAGGTTTTAATATACCTTATAGCTCTCTGCATTTTACAAAATTTTATAAATATAGTCTCATGCTTTTGAAGATCACAGATAACATTTTCAGTACTTGTGCTTAGAAAATCAAAAAGTTATCTATATTAAAGGATAAAGGGAATGAAAGCTACAGATCCTGAAGTAATAAATTCTCTGTGGTCTAATAATGTCTCAATGAGCATAAATTAGTATTTTAAATGATTAAAACTTAAATGATAAATAAAATGGTTACATTAATTTGTTAACCTACCAGTAAATTATGTTTTTGAAATTATAGAAAAGCCAAGATAATCCGGGAATTAAGTTAACCACATGCTAGTCACTCTTGAAAGACTGAAGCACTCCAGTCCCACAAGTATTATACTGAAAGAGCATTTTATCATCCTTTATTTAAAATAATTGTTTTTTCTTATCTAACAAAAACCACAGCAAATTTCTAGCTCCAAGGTGCCACAGGCCATTTAGGTGAGAAAAATGAGGCTCATTGAGATAAAGTACTTGTTCATGGTCATTGTACTAATTTGATCATGACAGAGCTGTAACTGACACACAAGTGTCTTTGATACAAAGACTAGTGCTATAATTGTGCCAAATTAGAGAAGCAAAGACATATACGAAGCATTTATGAAGACAGAAGAACTATATTCTTTGAAACCTGCACATTGTGCACATGTACCCTAAAACCTAAAGTATAATAAAAATAAAAAATAAAAAAAAAAATTGCAAAAAAAAAAAAAAGAAAAAAAAGAAAATGTGGCACATATACACCATGGAATACTATGCAGCCATAAAAAATGATGAGTTCATGTCCTTTGTAGGGACGTGGATGAAGCTGGAAACCAACATTCTCAAAAAGTATCGCAAGGACAAAAAGACAAGCACCGCGTGTTCTCACTCATAGGTGGGAATCGAACAATGAGAACACATGGACACAGGAAGGGGAACATCACACACCCCACTGGGGACTGTTGTGGGGTGGGGGAAGGGGGGAGGGATAGCATTAGGAGATATACCTAATGCTAAATGACGAGTTAATGGGTGCAGCACACCAACATGGCACATGGATACATATGTAACAAACCTGCATGTTGTGCACAAAAACTTAAAGTATAATAATAAAATAAAATAATAAATAAATATATAATAAATAAATAAAATCCAGAATTTCTGGGGTTTTCTCATTAAAAAAAAAGAAAGAAATCTATCCAGAAAAAAAAAAAAAAGAAAGTCAACCTTATGTCCTAACATAAAAACATTAATAAACCACATAAGAAATAATGCTGTTTGTAAAGAGCTTCACAATTTATAAAATATTATCTTATTCTACTATCATCTCAACCATGTGAGGTAAGTAGGAAGAGCATTATTCATATTTCTCAGATGAAGCAACAAAGCTGTTGATAGAATTAAGAGAACTGAGACACTGGTCATCTGATTCTACAGCAAGGTGCAATTTCTGCCTTACAACTCTATCTCAATGACTAGGTCAAAAATATTGCTTATTCTTTAAATAAGAAGATGTATATTTTATAAGTCACCAAAAAAAAGCATTTTTCTTAAGAAAAAATTTTTAAAACAATGTATTTAATAACTTGATAGTTCAGTTATATCTATACATAAGACATGCATATACAATAAGAAGAAGCCATTAAAACTTCAAAGATATTTTTATATGTCTTTCGGTTACCACTTCATGAAAGGCCTACACGAAAGGCCTATTCAGAAGGCAGGACGATATAAAGTATTACTATGTTACTCTTTAGAAAGGTGTCTAATATGCTCTAGGTGAAACATGTAAAGCCGTTCTATACCTCTAGAAGCCCCTTGACAATGTTCATTTACCAAGATATAGTTTGAGATATTCTGATGAAACCAGGGTCATCTAACAAAGGCCTAACATTATCCTTACTTCTATCCCTTAAGTTCTTTATGAGGAGCTGTAAAGGTAAACACAAAGATTGACACATACTGATATTCACAGTTGAACAAAGGAAAAAAGTTACTTACACTTTGTCAAGATAGGATGGTCTCTTTTTTCGAGGAGTCAGCAGCACAGTCACAAAGATAGCAATGATGAAAAGGGCAAGAACAGCTCCAATTACTGCTCCAGCTACAGCTATGGAAGAGGTCTGCTTAAACGGAACATCTGTAAAGTAACAAAAATTAGGCTTTTCAAATAATCTTAAAAATAATTCTTGAAATTGCATACCTTTTCTACAATGTGCAAACTATTTGACTGAAGTATGTTATCCAAGAGCCAGGTTAGAGGACCCCAAATTTCATTCATTAGGTTTAGTGGCATTATGCTAAAACCCTTTGTTCTTTCTTGTATTACTTTAATACCTCAGCTTAACTTTTACAAAATTATGTAAATATCCCCAAACATCACCAAGAGAATATATTCTCGATATGTAAAGAGTATCTGGAGAAGAAGAGAGAGAAAGAGGTGAAAGTAATTTTAAGTTTGTACTCTAAAAGGTAATTTTAAAAATCAGTATTCTCTAATATAAATGACCAGTAATACAGACATTTAGCACTTTTATTCTATTAAAATAAAAACATCTATTAACAAAATTGAAAAACTTCAGGCGAAAAACAGAAAATATCCCAGATCAAAAAAACATTGACATTGGACACTGTAAAATTTGAAAAATATTTTTAAATATTAATATTAAAACAGGACTTGCACAAAATTTCCCTTAATTCATGCACATTTAATACAAAGTGCACTAAAAATAGCTTCTCTACTACAACATTTAAATAGAAATTCTTCCTATCTCCTGGCCATAGACATATGTCATTTCTGAATACCAACTTCTCTTTCCCACACTGCACCACAATTTTTTAAGAAAGGATTTAAAAAATATATTTGGCTGTTAGCATTTCACATTTTTCCAAAAAATTCAATCACAATTTTATGAACTCCCAAATAAGGGAATGTACTAAAACTATTACAAGTACTACATATTTTCAAATGTTAAGTATTAAGGAATGTAACAAAACAATCTTTACGTGTAAGTATTACTTTGACAATTTCAGCTATATTAAATCCAGTAACTAAATTTTGTGGAATTTGTGAATTACAAAGTTCCTTCACACATCTGATTTTGTTTTTGTCTTTCTTACCAATAAAAAAAGATACTGAGATAACATTCTATAGATAAAGATATTGCAGTTCTGAAGTTAAATAATCTGCCAAGACCATTCAATCAATGAATAGTAGAGAACACAGAGAGAAATAAAGTTAGGTTGGAGCAGGGTAGAAGCCTCCACTATTACCCCTTGTTGGAAGAGAATGTTTTTGTTAACATATGTAATACAGACTAATGAAGAGGTCTCAGTTTTACTTAAATTGACATAATCTTCACATATACTCTTAAATAACTGCAATAATTGTTGGGACCCAGACACGGCAAAGTTACAGAATTAGCACTATTGGTTTTGAAATATGTTTCACCTACTTACCATGATAGTATTCCCATATAAATACATATTTGTAAGTATTTTGCAATTGTTTTTATTTAAATGTGGGTAACATGGTAGTTTAGATTGCCAAAAAGAATGTTTTACTTTCTTCCAAATTATAAAAATGTCTTTAGAATACTAACAATCCTGAGTTTATTAATAGCTCATTTTGTTTAGCTCATTTTGAAATAAAAATCTTACAACCAGTAAGTGCAAGTCACTCATTTCAATAACGTTTCCAATGAAGATTCCGAAACATTATAGCTCAGTCATTCGTGGTGACCTTCATTTGCTAATACCAGCCTGGTTTATCTATTGTTGCTCAATTTTCTAATCTATCTCCATTTGAATATGTACCAGATGAAAAAAAAATTTGAAACCCAGTACAGCCAAATATCATTCTGCACTTGTAAATGTGAGATAGATTTGGGATGACTTATGGATAATCTGTATTATCATTTTCCCCACCATACAGATTATAGCTTTGACCACTGAACACAGCCATAAAGTAGATGGTCCTACTCAATCCTTAATAGGCCAGTTGAAACTATTAAGTTTATGCAATTTGACCAAGGTCATGCATCTCTAGTCAGTGGCACAAATAAAAAATACTAATATTGTCAAGTATGTTATTTACTCCACACCAATTATTCCAAAGGTCTTCCTCTCTTGGAAATTTTTCTTTTGCTGAAGATCACCTTTCATGTTTGCCCAACTGTACAGAATTTAAATTTTTCTTATTTTGATGACAATGTTAATACTGTAAGGGTTTTTTTTCAAAATTACTTTTGAAAGTTCATGTTACTCTTTGAGTGGGGCTAAATTAAGATTCTCAATCTAGAGATCATTATAAATTTTTTATCAAACTATACATCTCCTCTAAGAAAGCCTTCAACTTCAACAATAATCTGAGGTTTGGTAGTGCTCTGTAATAAAACCACATAATGTAGACTTTTAATCTCTTAATTTCCAACTTTAAATAGATACTATTTTGGTATCTGGAAGTAATGTTTGTCTAAATATATTTCTTAAACATTTTAATTACAATCTATCCAATTTTGTCACACTAGTCTTATAATTTCTAGCTCTAGGATTCTATGAGAGTTGACTATATGTATATCACAACACTTCCTTCTATCTTAATTTGGACATCTTCATTTCACCTGGTTCCATTCATTCTTTATCATATGTATCCTCTTTCTCCCATACCTCTTTGTAGTATTAGAATAGGCTGGTAGCTGCTGAAATGAGCAAATGGAGGAAAAACTAGGTATGAATCTATTTCCCCACTAGATGACCTACTTTATGTAGGTCAATTGATTATGCTAAATATGCATGTGGGATATATTTCATGTTTTCTTTTCTGATTCTAATTGAGAAAAAAAGAGGTAAGTACTTAAGGTGTTAATAATTTAAGGGTATTAACAGTTGATGAAAACCAGTATGAAAGCAAAGGAGGAGCTCGAATCTTTTGCATTCAAGTCAAGCATTTTGATGAAAATTGGTAATTTAGCCCCAACACCGTTTCGCACATATCCCAGCCCAAATAAACAAGTATTCTGATGAAAATTGAGAATTTAGCCTCAACCTGTTTCCCCTTTCCCAACCCAAATAAACACATACATACTACATAGACTCTATATCCCAATAAAGCCACTACAGAGGAAAAAAATTAAGTGACCAAATGTATAAACATGGCATTTTTAAACACTAAGGTAGTTTACTGAATGAATGACATGAAACATTACCATCGACCTAAGGAGATGTTCTACTAAGAGCAATATATGCTTACAAGAGGCAGAAAACAAGACAAAACTTATAAAATATTTACCACTAAAAGACTGGTGCATGCATTTCTAAAAAAAGACCAGCTTGCTGTTATCACAGTAGTAATGGTAACGCATATTCACTGGAAACTTACCTCCAAAAATAGAAAAAGAGCACTCTCCAACACAACAAGAGTATACTGCCACACCTAATTAAAAGATAGCATGCACATGTCTTCTGGGGAAGATGTCTAAAAATCCACTAGTTACCAACCAATAAAAAAAAAATATGGATATAAGAAATGACTTTCATTACTTTTTGGAAAAAAAGTGCAAAAATATTATAAATAATAAATTGAAGTATTTTTATCATTCAAAAACAAATAATTTTTAAAGTAAAGCTATTGAAACATATGTGTACACCTAATTCACATCTAAAACTGAGACATGCCCTATTTTTTCTCTTCAGGACCTTTGACAAAACTTAGTGATGACATCACAGGTTTATGTGTTGGCCCCCTACAAAGTTATCTTCCCACCTTTGATTTGTTCCCATACTATGTATTATTGTATTACCAATTTTTCCCCATAAATAATCCCATTCTTCATTTGTAATAGCCCCTTTAATGTTTATTTTCTCAATATGACTTATTAGCTTTTATATCCATCCGAACATTTATGTCTCACTACTTTTTTATTAAAGTGCTCCATTTGGATCAGGTCAGTCTCCTCAGCCTCTCAAAGAATTACCCCAAGCACCTAGTATGTGTCAGGCCTTGTGCTAAGTGCCAGGAATGCAGGGATAAATTTTACGTGGTAATAAAGAGCAAAATCCCCCAAAGTAGAGTCAAAGAATCCATGAAATATATGTCATCCAGGAAGTATAGAAATATTACCACTTATCTTTAAAAAAGACATTTCATGGAAATAACTGTTTACTAGTATATAATACATGGATTGGCACTGGTTGCTCCCCTTGTCCAAGTATCAGGTGTTTTCCTGCCACACAGAGCACCCACTGTATCTATGGGGAGAGTGAAATGGGATAGTTCCAGAAGAAAATTAAGTAGAGAGCCCTTCACTTGGTTGTTCCTTCACATCTTGTGACACGATTTATGAGAGCTCAGCTGAGTGAACTAATAACTTATCTAGATTTAACCAGTAGTCAAAAATGTAAAGGAAGAATTGTATGAGTGTCGCATGTGACAGGTAAATAGCTAAGACACATGGACTCTGTGGAGATATCAGTGCTAATCCACGTTATATACTAGTAAGCGTTTATTCGTAGTATCATTCCCGCAAATAATTGGCAAAAAACCCCCACATAACACTAATAATACCGGCACTAATAACTGGCAATACAAATATCTTACTCTTAATACACAAATTTTATCAGCTACAGTATGAAGTAAAATTTGCATGGCAATCTAACCAGATATAACAAGTCAACCAAAAAAAAAGATCAAATGCATCAGCAGACCAGTTAAAATATATTTACATTTACTCATTAACAATAAACCTCACACTAAACCTATAATGTGCTGAAACAGTAGCTAATGTGAAGGAGAAGTTATTGATTAGCAAGACATTGAACAACCAAATATCTAGAACATAAACTCTAAAAATAGTGGTTGGTATGAAAACTGTTAACATCCAAACAATCTACTTCTTCCATTTGAATTTTTGTTTTTGAGAGGTGGCATTTTAGTTATCACATCTAAAAACCAAGTATCAACATGCACTGACCATGATATCAGACCTTTCAATCACTGAATCAAAAAGTATAAAATTGAAAATAAAAAATGCATGAAGAACATTCAATCATGTAGTTTTACCAAAAATGTTTTAGTAATAAAAAAGTTAACTTTTAAAATGAAATGCAATCATATTGTTTCCCCAAGTCTTAGTTTTAGTGAGAAAAAATTAACATGTTAAATATATTATCAGAGAGCTAAAATTTCCATTTTTGAATATTTCATAATGCATGTAGCCAACTGCTGTAGTAGCACATGTATAATGGGAGTACAGACTTAATTTTGAACTGGGAGGTACACCTAAAGGAGTTTTCACTGATCTGGAGAAGAGAAAAACCAGAAGATGTGAGGTTATTGATAGATAAAGTTGATAGGAAGCAGCATGATAATTATTCAGACATCTAGGTATATGATATGGTAAAAGAACAGGGTTAATAGACCTAGGCATCGAGCACCAAATGGCAGCTAATATCACACACAAAAAAGTAAGCATTATGTGCTTTCTGATGGAAACACATAGCACCACTTATATATGATGTAATCTTGCCCTCAAATTAAACCTCAATCTAACCAAGGCTCTAGATCTCACTACCAATTTACAGAAAATACAGAGGGATGTATGTGGGATGCAAATGGCAGAATTTAAACTGGAAAAATTTAGAACAAATGAAGCAGTTTCTTTAAGAAATAAATTGCAAGGGAAAATGGGGTGAGGGGTAAACAGAGTAAAAGCTATTTCTAGCAATCACATGAATGGATCATATTTGGAAAACCTGATTAAAACTGCAAAATACATATGATTAGAAATTTGAATGCTCACTTGACAGAATGTTAGGGAATTATTATTAATTTTGGTGTAATAATGATACTGTGGTTACTTTTTTAAATGGTCTTTATTTTTCAGAGCTATATACTGATTTATTTACAGATGAAGTAATATCAAGAGGGATTATGTAGGTAGGGGTCTAAATGGAGTAAGACTGACCAGGAATTGATGATAACTGAAGCTAGTACATGGAGGTCCATTTCATTATTCTGTCCTATTTTTGTATAATTTTCCATAATAAGAAGTTTGTTGTTGTTGTTGTTTTTTTAAGAAAGGCCAAGTCACCTAGATCCTACCTTTGGCTTTTAGATAGAACTGTCACTTTACAATTAGGTTTTCCCTGGGATATTTCTCATAATTGAGACTGTACAACTTGCATATCATGTCTATGTAGCAATATTATGCACATAAGGAAATGAGGCTCTAAAACTATTCTCATGTTTTGAAGATTACATTTTAAAGTTATTGCTCTAAAAGGTCATTGCTCTAAAAGGTCATTTTCAATCAGCTTCATTAGCAACCAGCCAGAAAAAACAGCAGCTATTAAAAGGCAAATGAAACAAGATATATCCCAAAACTGAATCACGTTTTATCCTTCTAAATTGAAACAAACATAACTGTCACGAAGGTTCAAGAAAATAAATGATACCTAAGGGAATACAAGGCAAAACTTTTGTAAACAATTTTGGTTTCAAGCTCTTGATAAAAACCTAACACTACTCAAGTCAAAGTGTCAAGTCAAAGTATATATGTACTTTACAAAAAAGCAGAGGACTGGACTATAACAGAAAAAAAACCCAGAAATATATAAACAGAAAGCATTTTAAAAAACAGATGAAAGTTGGTTTACTGTGCAAACCCCTCAAAGACTGTTTCATGCATGAATTTTTATTATTGGGATACCAAGAAGGGAACAAAACAACCCAGTCTAACTGTGTATTATCAAAGAAAAACCCTGGTCAAAAATAGTTTAAAAAATACAATTTAAAAAGCCAGAAATAAGAAACAAAGTGATGCATCACAAGGTGATTATAAACAATTCAAAGCAATGGCATTTCTAATCAAAGTAGCTCACAAAAAGTAGTAAGTAAAAAACACTAAATGTCAACTTAAGAAATACCTTATGAAATGTGTTAATTCCAAATTGAAAGCCAATATATAAAATTTGGCTGATGCCAAAGTAATAGCAAAAACATCTAAAATGGGTTTTAACAGCTAGGGCTACAGAGATAAGATAATTTATAACTATGGAGAATGTTAATTCATGATTGGGAATTAAATGGTTAATTAAAAATCAAATATTATAGTTAATGCATGCTGGGCTTAATACCTAGGTGATGGGTTTGTGTAGTAAACCACCATGGCACATTACCTGTGTAACAAACCTGTACATGCACCCCTGAACTTAAAAGTGGAAGAAAAAAACCCATCCACGAAAAAAAAAAGGAAAAAATTTTATAGTAGCCAACATGCCAGCTATCCTCAATCTGATATTACAGTCTTGTTTTAGGAAGAGAAAACAGGTTTCTGATTCCCACAAATCATTAATTACATTTTGATAATTAAAATAAACTAGGATACACACACACTTTAGTAAATATGAAGACAAAGAAGGCAACACAGAGCAATGAACTTATTACAGAAATATGCCTCTAAAGAACTTTTTAAACTTTTATTTAAAGATTTCATGCATGGCTATTGGGGCTAACACCTAATACACAGGTTGGTTAAAAAAGAAAAAAAACAAACAAAAAAAACACCAAACACAACAAAACTAAAACTTAGCGCTGGTACAAACTAAAACCCAAACCCAAACCCAATATACGAAAAATTTGAGAAAGGAGCTGTTTATGAAGGATGCATTTTCTAATTAACAAGTAAACAGGAAAGACAATTCAATCTACAACCTACTCCCCTATTAGAATTAAAAATTCAAAATGGGTACCATTTATTCCTTTCTTATATTTTACATTGATTACTTTCATACACAAACTTCTTACTTGTTCATATACTGTGTTTTAGCAGTATTTATCAAAAACAAACATCAGATATTTTCACATATAAAATGACTATATTTCTCTCAATTTCTGTGCTTATACACTGTACTCCTACAGCTCCTTAATGCAAAATATTTAGCCGTGGGTTATCTTATAAGACATTCCTGCATATGGCTATTAGAAGCAACATTTCCTACTGAAAAACCTTAATAGTTTCCTCAATATTAGAGTTAGCAAATAGAACCCTACTAGGCACATGGTAAAATACTAAATCTTTCAACTCTAAAGCACTTCTCAAATATCACTTTTAAAATTAACCCCTAGCTGACTTTAGTTTCAATGTATTTTAATAAAAAATGGCAGAAAAATAAGAGTTGCATTCATCTTCATTATATTATTGAAATATTTTAACCAGTATGAAAGAAAACTCTCAAGTGAATTTACAAAAATGCTAAAACAGTTCAAACCATATGAAAGAAATAAATATAAATATGGCAAAAAATAGTACAAATATTCTTTGTTTTTCTTCATGATAGTAGAATTTTCATATATACCTGTCAAATAGCTATGAATATCACTGGTATTCAAAAACTAATTTAACAATATGTTTATTTAATGACTATTCATGTTTTCAAGTAAGTCTCTATGTACAGTAAATATACATAAAGTTCTAATAAACAACAGTGCAATGCTTCCCAAAGTCTTAAGCACTAGTATCAGATTCTTACAACACAGAAACCTTTTAGTTCGCCAAATGATTGGATTAAGGATACAGAATATGTCAAATACTCACTTGTGGCTTTCCAGGTCACCCTCTCCCACCAAACAAACACAAAAGAAACAAACAAAAAAACCCAACTGCTCACATAACCACAATGTAAAAGGAAGTTCACAATCAGTATTTATATTTTTGAAATATATTTCTTAAAATACATTGCTAATTTCCTTCAGATTATACTCAGTTGAGATTTCTATAGAATCCTAAATGTGATTATTCTGTTCAGATCCATACAGTATTTCAAACCATTATTTTAAAAGATGAAATTTTGATTTAAAAAAAAGCCATAGTTTTACATCTTTCATGGGGAGAAATTTTAGACCCATCTTTCTTCTGGCCACCTCATCATTTAAATTAAAAATGAAGTCACATCAATCACAGTGTTTTATCAAAAAGTTTTCTTCCAAAAACTTGCACTAAAAAGTTGTAGTATTTGTATATAAGTGATTAACCATATTAAAACCCAGACATTTGTAAGAAGATACAAGTGAACTTTATTTAAACTGTATCCTTAACCTGATACTACAGTCTTATAATAAGTATTAATTTTGGGAGGAGAAATAAAAGAGGTTTCTAATTTCCACAAAATAGTGCTAGTTAAAATGAAGAAAACTAGTTTATAATCCTTCAGAATAAAGCTTTCACTACCTGCAAGATACCATGAACATGTTAGAATTTTGCCCCCTAAATGTTTTAGATTTGATGAATATTGAGAAAGGGCTGGTTGGGAGGGTTTAAAATGTACCTACTACTTTGCCTTTTTATTAACAAAATAATACATTTAATTTATGATTCTCCTACTAACTTCCACTTCATTTCACTGGCAAAATAGTCACTTTTTCAAATGACTTAGCAATAGAAAAACTATCGTTTCGGCTTCAAAATAGTTGTCATAATAATTTTGTAAGCCTCCACTGTAGAAGCAATTTAATTACCTCACAAACGAAAAGCACATTTGAAGTTTAGGTAACATTTGTTCCTCAAAAGATAAATGATTCAGAAGGAATATATGTAATTATGTAAAAAACAAAAACAAAAAACCTCATGTTTCCAGTTTTAATTGTAAAAACAGAAATCTTAAAATACATACATACACTTAGGAGGAAAAAGGAGATGAATGCCAATATCCATTAGCAAGTGTTACAGACTAATTCTATAATCTAGATTTTTCTAGTTATATCCAATGTTTCCAAGTTTACTCTAAAATTTTCTTTCTGTACATTTTTACCCGTTTGAACAACATCAACATTAAATAACTAAAACAAGATGGTCCAGAAAATTCTTTCTATATTGTTGGCTGAAATGTCTCATTTCTAAAACTAGTACTTCAGTATTCTGAAATGCTCTCTGTGTCTTTTCATTTCTATTAGTATGTTTAGGACATAAAGCATTAAAATAAGGCTACTGCTAATGTACCAAAATCCATGTTCCAGAAAGGAAAAAAAAACTAATAATTATCATGTTTGAAAGGTATGTATTTTATTACTCTTGTAGGTATTTTGGACAAAAATATTGACCAGCTAATTATGCTCTTCCACACATGATGTTCACTGAGTTTACTACCACAGTTTTAGTGCAACAAAATATTTTTGAAAAGCCACTCTACAGTAATTATGGCAAGGCTCATTAATATGCAGAGGTAAAGATTTCATTTGTATAGAAACTTAGAAAATAATGTTTGAAAAGGAAAGCCATTCCATCAGGCTAAATATTTTTTGTATATTAAAAAATATATATAAATATTTCTTGAATTAGTTTTATAGTCAATTTTGATGCAGTGTCATTGAGTGGTGATAAATTTTGAGAGGTATATGTTAAACAAACATCATACTTGAGATTATAGTCTTAGGTAAACATTTAATACACAATGTCAAGGTAGTTCCCTTTTTTAAAACTTTTGTACCAAATAAGTCATACATTTAATGTTGACATTTCTTCTTACCTGTGTGCCTCACACCAATAAAGTACTCTGCATTAAAATTTAAATCTTGAGACAGTAGTACAGCATTGAAAAAAAATTGTAAAGCAGCTTAGATACACTGAACTCAGATTTTACATTTTCATTTGTCAGATTAGAATATAAAAAGTAAGCTTGAAAATCAACTTGAAAAAGCTTATTCTTCCTCAAGAAAAAGTATGAACAATCTGAAAATGATCAACTAGTGTGAATGAACATTGTATATACTTAAGTCACATTCAGTGGTTGCTAAACATACCACTCCCTCCTGGAAATTACGGAACCATCTACATGTGAAACTAAGTCATCTTCGTTTTCATCATAATGTTCATCACTGACGAACTTCATTCCCATTTTTAGATCTTCATAATAATCCATTGGTCTTTCAAACCTATTGAGATTTTCTACATTGTTCCACTGAGTTTTTTCAGGCTCTTCTAAATAGTCTTTACGTATTAGATTGTTCACTGGATTTTTGTTTTCTTTTTTTACACTGTCTGGGTAAGAATCAAGCTCATCTTGTTGAAGAACATCTATTTGTGATTCTTTTTGCATATCTGATGGTGGAATGTAGTTCTTGGCAAAGTAGTCTCCACGAAACGTCCGTCTTCTCCTATAGCAGAATATTCCAGCCAAAACACTTACAAGTACTATGAAGAGAGCCCCACCCACTACACTAGCAATGATCGTGGCAATTGTGTCATCCTTAATTGTTGCCAAAGTTGACAATGGGAAGGGCAATTTTTTAGGTTCTGTTGCTAGATCCTCGATGTCAGCAGTTGAGGGATGCCACTGAATTGTAGGCTGAAGGGTGGTAGTAGTAGGAGGATCTAATGGAAACAGTAAAGATAGAGAAGACACAGAAAGGCAAAGAATGTCAATGCAGGCTGATTCAGCAGCAAGTTGACAAGACAGCACAGTTAATGAATATATATTCATAGTAACAATAGTTTTTCATTCTTAATTTGATTAAGATTAGAATGTAGTGGTACTTATCTATTTAAAAAGAAAACAACACTGACATTTAGTCAGTTACCAATAAAGAGAAAGGAATAAAACCTATGGTGTAAACCTATGTTGTAATTCTTCCATTCCAAGTTTATGAGTGATATTGTACTCCAGAAAAGAGGTCTTTATTTTTTAACGAAGAGTATTACTTAAGTGTCCTATTACATAGCAAGCTTAATAATTACTATAACAAAAAAGTAAATCAAGTAATTCAAATGTATATTTTTAGCCAGTAGCTCAAGAAAATAAAAAGAATAAAAAAATTAAAGTTTTCCTTAATATCCATTTTACCCATTAATAATATGGTTTATTTTTATAAGAGCTGAGCATATCTTTAAAAGAATGAAAAACTATAGACTCTTGTTAAGTGGGCATAGAATAAGCTGTTGGTTTAATAATTCTCTCAAAAATATTTTCTTTAAATAAAAAAGCTCAAAATTTTTGGGAGGAGATACATAGTAAATGCTATTACTTAGCAATTTAAAAAAATAAAAAAGCATATGTTTAAACTTATGTTAGCCTGATAGGCTATTACCAAAGGAAACTAACAGACGAAGTAAAAATATGTTATAAAGTAATAAAAATGTCATTACCATGTCTAACACCCTATGGGCAAGTTATCTAAACATTCAGAAATTTAAAAACTTCTACTATATCTGAAAAATGTAATGTCACTACTTTAGAATGGAGTCTCAAAAAGAACAGCTAATATTTTAGAGAGAACATTCTAATAATACTTAAATATTAGATGCAAATGAACCTCTGTATTGACATTAGATAACAGAGTAAATAGCCAGTAATATTAAAAAGCAACTAAACATAAATAGCAAACATTAAAGACTGGTTAATTATCAATTAAGTAGTATTTACAGGTCATGTAACACAAAACTGTAGAGTTTGAAGAAAGGATAAGTTTAAAAATATTGTTGCCTTCACAGTGAAAGAAATAAATGACCCAAATGGTAATCTCCTATAATTAATTTTTAAATGAGTGGTACTTATAGAGCTTTAAAAAATGATTGTTAGAAAAATACTAAATCTACATGGGGTAAGTTATTCTAATATTACAAGCTAAAGAAAAATACTTACTGAACAGGTTTCATCACGGAATGCCGTATGTATAGAATGTGGTAAAAATTTAGCAAGTACAGTATAAAATTTAGTAAGTACAATGTAACTAATTTTCTATGAGTTTAAATTTACAACAGGTAACCCTGTCAAGTACTTTGAGATGAATATTAGTTATCAGAATATATTTAAGTGAATCAAAGAAGTTTTAATTTATGAGAACATTCACTAATGGAACTAATTCAACCCCAAGAAAACAAGTGTAGAATTGAAGGATCATGTCTAGTATAAAAGTAGTAAAGTCTCACATAATTCAACTTCACAGCATTAGAACATTAAAAATATAGATTAAAAATTAAATAAGACAATTCACGTATTTTCTGAGGAAGCAGAAGTACCGGGAAAGTCAACTTTAATGTATCGAATGTCATCCTTATAGTGATTCGCAAAGAAAAAAATATTATAATAAACTGGCATCAGCATATTTAAAGTAAAAATCATCTACTTATTTATAATTTAAATACTTTTGTGCCAGTAGAGTTTTAAAGTTTTTCATCATTCTTTATATGCTAGTTTTTTTCAGAACAGTGACTATATTTGAGCTCTCACCAAATAAGACACATTTTTACCAAGTATCCTAAATAATGAAACCCTGACATTTATTACTTCTACTTGCAAATTTCTTTATATGAACACAAATGGTCATCTATTGTCCATTTCACTCAGATTTAACAAAATATGGCTTTGAGAAAAATCTAACCAAAAGGATTACATTAAAATCTTATTTTTGTTGATGGTTCTAGAAATGTTTCAACCCACCATCCCACTCCTTAATCAGTGTTAGAAATAACTAAGCCTCACTAGTAATATCATTCCATGAAAGAGAGGCCATTTAATACTTCATTATTTTGCATTTTAAGCAATGGAAATATGACAATGCATGCAAAATATTTTTTCTGTTTTCTAATTTACAGTGACAGTCACAATTATTATAAGGCAGGACTATTTTTAATCACCATATCATGATTTTAAATCCTTCCCAAAAGTATTCCTCATTTTTCAGTTAGATATTATTTTTCATACTCTTTGCTGACTGTGTGATAAATGAGTATATAATGCATATAATGACTTTTACAGTTCTCACTCAAATGAAGAATTTTAAGTTTCCCTTAATGAGTTCTGCCAAACCATAAAACAGTCATGTAATGCCCCGTAAAAGGCATATTTTAGTCTTCTAAGGTATATTTTTAGTGTCATAAAAATTAATTGGCTTATTTTTCTTTTAGACTTCACATGGGTTGTTTAAATATATGAAATAATGCATTTTAATGTTTAAGGATTGCTAAGTAACCAAATTCTTGTTTGATACTACACTTGGATCCTAAAATCAATATGACCTGAAATTCAAGTTTTACACAGCAGTAAGTTTTAGACATAGGGGCACTTATTCAACATATCAAAATTTGCTTTTCTAAATTTAAAGATAAGAAACAGGTATTAGTTAAGGGAAAAGTATACATCAAAAGCAAATCAGAAAAACACAATTTCCAGTAGTCAGTAAGTACTAGTCAAAGAGCTACTATACCTCTTGAGAGTATTACTATTATATAATAGAGTACAATTTAATAACTGAGGTTGAATACTGCAATCCTAAATCAAAAACCTGTTATCCAAAATCTTACATTTATCAATGTGGGAAAATGTGTAACAAAATTAAGAACAATTTCCCTCAGAGCTGCTTATTCTGTTCTAAGCAGAACTTCTCATCTCTAATCCTAAGATGCATTTATTTTTCATATATTAAAAATAATTTCTCGAATTTTTAAATATCTATTTTAATACTGAGGTAACATTTTTTTCTAGAGGAAAATGGGTACATGTAACAATGAAAAAGATTAACTGGTCATTTATTTTGTGAATTATGGCTTCTCACTCTTGTAAAAGCCTACTAGGTTTTACTAGTCATTCTGGAAAGGCAGCATTATACCTAGGATACCTGACATACTCCAAGCAGTTGTTAGATGAGTTAACTAATCTCAGGATAGTATGCTGTATTATAGACTCTGGATAGAAAAGTAAAGTCTAACTACTGATTACCAAAAAAAAAAAAATTCTCGGCCGGGTGCGGTGGCTCATGCCTGTAATCCCAGCACTTTGGGAGGCCGAGGCGGGTGGATCATGAGGTCAGGAGATCGAGACCATCCTGGCTAATATGGTGAAACCACATCTCTACTAAAAATGCAAAAAATTAGCTGGGCGTGGTGGCGGCCGCCTGTAGCCCCAGCTACTTGGGAGGCTGAGGCAGGAGAGTGGCGTGAACCCAGGAGGCGGAGCCTGCAGTGAGCCAAGATCGCTCCACTGCACTCAAGCCTGGGTGACACAGCAAGACTCTGTCTCAAAAAAAAAAAAAAAAAAAAAAAAAAATTCTCTGCTGGGCATGGTGGCTCACACCTGTAATCCTAGCACACTGGGAGCCTGAGGCTGGTGGATTGTCTGAGCTCAGGAGTTCAAGACCAGCCTGGGCAACAAGTGAAACCCTGTCTCTTCTAAAATACAAAAAATTAGCCGAGCATGGCAGTGTGTGCCTGTAGTCTCAGCTACTTGGGAGGCTGAGGCAGGAGAACTGCTTGAATCCGGGAGGCAGAGGTTGCAGTGAGCCAAGATAGCGCCACTGTACTCCAGCCTGGGCGACAGAGCGAGACTCTGTCTCCAAAAAAAAAAAAAAAAAAAAAACCTTATCTCATATAACGCCACTTCTTTGAAAGTGCTGAAACTGTGATTTTGTTCATATTTACTCAAAATTTGATTTCCCTTTTTAAAGAGTTAAGTTGCATAAAAGCAGATCTGGATTTGTAAATTGATTCCTGATTGTTTTATTCTCAAATTCATTCATTCATGCAACAAAACTGTACTGAACGCCTATCATATGCTAAACATCATTGTAGATAATGGAAATATAGCAATAATTAAAGCAGGCTTTATGTTTAGACTTATGTTCTGAGGGTAAAAACAGACAAGCATATAAAAACAATAAAATATGTAAATATTTTACATATTTACATGGCAATACATGGGGTTACATGGCAATATGTGCTAAAGAGAAAAAGAAGGGGACCAATAGTAGTAAAGGGGTGAGAAGGGAGGGTATTTTATTTCAAATATAATCATGAAGGAAGACCTCACTGAAAAAGGTGAAGGTGAAGGCCTTAAGAAGTGAGGTAAAGAACTCTGATGATACCTGGTAAAAGCATTCCAGGCAGTGAAAACAGCAAATGCAAAAGCCTCTGAGGTAGGAATGTGCCTGCTATGTTTGAAGAACAGCAAGGAGTCCACTAGTGACTCAGCCAACGAGCAAAACATGTAAGAAATGAAATTAGAGAGATCATCTGCAAGGAGGGCATGTACAGAGCCTTGTAAGTCATTGTAAGGATTTAGTTTTCATTGTGGGTAAAATGGGAAGCCCATGGAAGGTTTTGAGGAGAAGAGTGACATGAGCTGACATGTCCTTTAAAAGAACTACCCTAGCTGCTCATTTGCTGACAAACTGAGGGCGGACACAGGCAAAGTAGGGAGATTAAATGGTTATTGTAATAGTGAAGTAAGAGTGGCTTACGGCTTAGACTAGTGTAGTAGTAGTAGTAGAGTTGAAGAACTGGTAAGATTCTATATTTAACATAATGGAAGAGCTGGCACTGATTTGTTAATGAATTAACTAGGGTGTGAGAGAAAAAGCAAAATCAAGAATAACTACCAAGGGTTGTATCCTGAACAAATGTAAGGAAAGAAGTACCAGTAACTGAAACAAGAAAGATGAGTACAGAAATATGTTTGGTATCAAGGAGCAACAGAAAGATCAGGACCTCGGTTTTGAATACGTTAAGTTGTAAATACCTATTAGACTACTACATAGAGTTAATGATCATTAATAGGCAATTGGACACACAAGTCAAGAGTACTTAACACTGGACTCAGAATGACAAAAGAGTATAAATTTAGGATATTATCAATTAAATCAGTACATACAAGAGTGTCCAAAATGAGCCTTGATATTTATTTATTTTTAATTAATTTTTTTTTTGAGACAGTTTCACTCTGTCGTCCATGGCACGATCTGGGCTCACTGCAATCTCTGCCTCCCGGATTCAAGCGATTCTCCTGCCTTAGACTCCTGAGTAGCTGGGATCACAGGCGCATACCACCATGCCGGCTAATTTTTGTATTTTTAGTAGACAGGTTTTCACCATAGTGGCCAGGCTGATCTCAAGCTCCTGACCTCAGGTGATCCACCTACCTTGGCCTCCCAAAGTACTGGGATTACAGGTGTGAGCCACCACAACCAGCCAAGCCTTGATATTTAAATGATTACATAGATATATTGAGTCTAAGGTTTACAAATAATATCCCACACCAAATTGTACAACAGAAACAAAATAAACAGTCCTTAAGTATATTTTAACTATGCATTTCCCTGGCTTATTCTCTAACTAAAGGGAGAGTAATATACTAACATGTAACCTCATTCAGATTTCCAGCCAGGCACAGTAGCTCACGCTTGTAATCCCAGCACCTTAGGAGATTGAGGTGGGCAGACCACTTGAGCTCAGGAGTTCAAGACCAACCTGGACAACAGAGAGAAACCACCCCCATCTCTACAAAAAATACAAAAATTAGCTGGGCGTGGTGGTGCGTACCTGTAGTCTCAGCTACTGAAGGCTGAGGTGGGAGGATTGCTTGAGCCTGGGAGGCAGAGGTTGCAGTGAGCTGAAATCACACCACTGCACTCACTCCAGCCTGGGTGACACAGCGAGACCATGTCTCAAAAGAAAAAAAAAATACAGATTTCCACCAAAGCACTGATACTGGCAGAAAGGGCTAGGGATGTATACAGCTCTAAGCTTCTTTCTAGAGTCATGCAAAAAAAAAAAAAAAAAAAAAAAAGTTTGCACCCCTATCATGTGCCAGGCACAATGCTTACTGCTGAGTATACAGTCGTGAATAAAGCAAGCACAAATTGCTGAATTGTGAAGATAAATAATAAGCAAAGAAATGAGCATACAACTAAAAACTGTGGTGAGTGCTGTAAGACAATATAAAAAGTGGTACTTTTCTTTGATCACACAAGGACTGAGAATATAACACTTCAGCAAGCACAAAATTTCGCCAAAACCTCTAATTTATCTAGTTTTAGATCTGAACAAAGATAAAACCCTTAACTGTTTATTCCATAATTACCATACAAACCTGAGTTTCTTAGGTTCTCTTCCTTTTCCCTCTTAATTTTCCACTTGTTAGACAGGAAGATTGCTACATTCTTGTAATCAGTAAGGAGATACTCAAAATATTTTATTGAATTTTTATAAATAAGCATTCTATTGATAATTTATTACTTGCAGCCACAACCAGGAAAAGATGTATTTTTAGCTCTCTATTTTACGAATGCCAAAATTTATACTCAGCCAAATTAACAAAAATATTCAGTGAAACAAATAGAATGTCAAAAATCTAAGCTATTAGTAGTTTAAGGACAATAAAAAACATCATAAATTTTATTTCATTAACACATTTTCAGTAGCATTCCTATTTCACCTCTCGGTAACACAACACAGTATAGTCCCATATTAAGTGGGAAACAATGCTATTTAGCAAGCCAAGTCATCAAATTTAATATTCTATTTTATTTACCAGACAACTGTGTACAAAGTGGTCATCAAAGCAAAATAAAAAAATCACTATTTGTTCTTAGTGTAAAGATAAAAGAATCTAGAAAGTCATACTATGTATTAAAGAAATAGTACTGTTGGACTGAAAAATTAACTATATGTAAAGGCATCAAAACATAAATAAACTTATTGCACAGACACTTTGACATTTCAATAAAGGATGCCACATTACATACCTATCTCAGGATAGGATTATTTTATCATATTCCTTTCAGATTATTTGGAAAAACTTCACACTGAAGAATCTGTATCTTTACAAGTATAAATTATTGCTTAGGATCATATTGTTATTATGATTATTCAGAAATGTTTTAAATAACTCATTTTGCAAGCAGATAGTAACTTACCTGAAATGTAGATGACTTTTTGGTCACTTCTTTGACCAAGGGAATTGGTCACTTTACAGATATAAACACCAGAATAATTGAAAGTCAATGGATGGACAAAATGAAGAGTATTGTCTGAAGCCAATAAACCATCAGGCCATTGTCCATCCAACCTAGATTTTAAAATACATAAAATTATTATAAATATCTTCAGACTATATTTATTGACAGCTAGTTAAAATGAGACATTATATGTTTGAGATGTTAAGCAAACTAAAAAAGCATCTCTTAGACAAAATTCACTATGAAAGTATAAAAAAGTTAACAAATTTTCATTTTAATAAAGATGAACGAATAAAGGCCATTAAGAACACCCATTCTTCCAAAATAGCAGTCCATGTAAGAGTGGCTCTGCCAACATAATAAAATGGGAGAAAAGCAGAGAAAAAATATAATTAAAAAAATTTTATTCAGAAAACTGGAAGTTAGAAAAATATATTTGAAGACATACATACAGTATCAAATAAACTAAAATTCTCATTGAATCAGGGATCTATTCATGACATATCTACAATTTTCTTCATGCAAAGTCATCTCACTTAAATATGTAATGTTTTAGCACCCTCTATAACATATTTATAGAGCATCATTTAATGCTAATGCAAATAGACACTGTGCTCCATCCAAAGATAATTTCTAAAACAGCAAAATGGGTCTTCTTATAAAACAATTTCATTTGTAAGGTGGGCATCTGTGACAATAAAAGCCAAGATACTATTTGGTATCAATAATAACTCTTTAAAACAGTATTTATGCTAATTTGGCTAAGAGGTCCTATACCTAGTATACATATTACTATAAACCATGTAGAGTCCGACTATGAGAACTCTAAAGCCATTCACTGTAATGGAACTAAGCATACTGCTAAAAATCACTTTTCTAACCTGAGGGTAACAAAAAAAAAAACAATAAATAAGTATTTTTAAAGCTTAAAGGTTTTTTTTTGTTTTTGGTTTTTTTAAAGAGGATAAGGCTGCGCACAGTGGCTCACACCTGTAATCCCAGCACTTTGGGAGGCCAAGGCAGGCACACCACTTGAGGTCAGGAGTTAGAGACCAGCCTGGCCACCATGGAGAAACCCTGTCTCTACTTAAAAATACAAAAATTAGTTGGGCATGCTGGCGGGTGCCTGTAATCCCAGCTACTTGGGATGCTGAGGCAGGGGAATCACTTGAACCCAGGAAGGGGAGGTTGCAGTGAGATGAGATGGCACCACTGCACTCTAGCCTGGATGACAGGGTGAGACTCTGTCTCAAAAAAAAAAAAAAAAAAAAAAAGAAAGAAAGAAAAGAAGATTAAAAAGTCAAGTAAACCTAGGTGCTCAACTACTACAGTTTAGGCTAAGTAGATTTTCAAAAAGTTTATTCACTTATTCCTTCATTCAATTACTAGGATCCCACTATTTGCCATACTCTGCTTTGCTGGTGGTGCTGAGATACAGAAGTAAATAAAATGTAGTCTCTATTTTCAATTATGTAAGTACATAGAAGATTGACAAATGATTACACAGGGAATAAGAACAAACAATAATAAAAAGGTGGAAAGAAGCAAATCAACACTGAAGAATAGATAGACTAATTTTGTTTTGCAATCTCAAGTGTAGTGAGTGGTAAAATAATCTGTAAAATCTTTTAGAGTTGGTAGTACTTTAATTCAGCACTGAAGGATAAAGATAACATGCTTACATGGTTTAAAAAACAAAAACAAAAGCACCCAACCTTTTTCTTTAGAAGGCTTTGGAAAGAAAATTTTTGCAAGTATCGGCTTTCAAAAGGTAAACTCTTTCTACAAGGATAACAATGAAAATAAACTATATATGTCTTAACAATTACCTTTGTACTTTGGGCTCAAGGTTTTAATCCCTTTAATTCTCTGAGAAATCGTAAAATGACTTAGAGTTAGAAATATCTAAATATCACATTAAACCTACAACAAAAGCATCTTCTATGCCCTTGTGTCTATGTTACATGACTTATATTTATTGTCTGTACCTCACAAAAACTCTATGAAGTACTGTTACTGGCAAGGAAATTTAGGATTAGAGGGGTTAAATGACTTACTCAAAAAAGACATATAGAAGTTTAGACACTGGGATGAGAATCCAGAGTTGTATGGCTTTTAGAAACACTCTGTCAAATAAAAATCTTAACTAATGACTGCTTCCCATTTAAAAAAAAATGTAAATGAAAAAGGTTTTCTCTACCTTTAAAATAGTATCCATGCTTAAAGACAACTGATTGACCAGATATAGTGCTTCCTAACTCCCATAAAATCCCACCAGAAAGAGTACAGAAATTAAAAAGTTATTAAAAACCCTAGAGGAGAAAACAGGAGGCAGAATTCAACAGACAAGATGTTTCAACAAACTTTTAGAAGACAGAAAATAGATTTAAAAAACAATATATGCCTTAGGTCAGTGTTTCTCAACCCAGGGATGCTTCAAAACATCCTACAATTCACAGGACTGCCCACTACAAAAAATAATTATCGGCCTAAAATATCAATAGTGCCAAAGTTGAAAAGTTGTACTTTAGGGTGAAGGGTTGCTTATGAAAAAACACATGGATGAGAAAGCAGCCAATTTGGTCCAAAGAATCCAAAAAAAAATTTGGAGTTCAACTCACTGTACCTCAGAAAACTAGAAGGAGGCCAAGAGCAAGTTAAAAGATACACAACAAAACAACAGATTCCTCCTGACTCTGTACAAATACCAGACATTTATCTCTCGGGCAAAAAAAATGCAGGTTAATTCTAGAAATAAACTGAATGGCCATGAAATAAAGACTTCCACTCTTCTATCAGTGATATCTGAAGCCTCCCCAGGAAAATAATCACATCTCTACCTGATTACTCGAAGTGGAATCTAATGAGCAATCCCCACTGCAGAGAGAGCATCCACTAAGCATTTTAATACTTCACCGTGAAAGACTAAACAACCAACAAGATTAATAAATATCTACATAATGAAAGACCAAACCAAAAAATAAAAGAACTTGGAGGGAAAAGAGACAGTATGTAGAAAGCAGAAAAAAACTATCTGGGAAAGAAATAATTCTAGTATCCCTGGGAAGAAACAAAAAAGATACTACTACTCATAAAATAAGAAAAGGGTGCTATGAAAATAACATATTTTTATTGTTGGCCTATTTTCAGTTTATAAGAGCATCTTCTCATTCTCTAATGAATATTCAATGAGAAGATGCTCCATCTCATGAGAAGATGCTCTTAAAAACTGAAAATAGGCCCAAAAAATTTTTTATATCATTAAGTCAATGGAAAATTTAAAAAAAAATCAAGAAAATCTTCTAGGAAGAATAAGACCATCTGAAAATATAGAAGAAATGATATTTATTATACAATAAACAGAAGTTCCAAAAAGAGTGAACAGGAATAAAAAAGAGGGAAATGACCAAAAAATAAGAAAATTATTCAAGTTGATAGATACATCTGGAGATCAAAATAGGCCCTAAATACTGACAAAATACGAATAAAAACCTTGGTATAACAGTTTGAAATTTCAGAGAAAGAAAATTATGCACATGGTAACTACACAAGTAAAAAGAGGCAAATATTAGCCATTAGGAAAACAAATGGCTGTAGGCAAGAGAAAACAGAAGTCTGGTATACTACTACTTAGCTCTTAGTAACATTTACCTGTCCTAGAGAAGCAAACAGTGATTACTGAGTTTAACTAAAAATAGCTAAAATTTCATTTGGACTATGAAAGGTAGGAATGTGTGAATATGGGTGTGTCTGTAAATGAAGGAGTAGACATAAAATTATAATTATTTATCTAAGAAGTCAATAGACAATGTTAAAAACTATTAAGTAGTAGCAGCTTAAGACCTCTGACTGTAACTAACCATAAGAAACTGCCAAAATTGCTAAAGTAGCCTCTAAAGATCAGAACTGAGGGGGTAGGAAGGTAGGGACAGGTGGGGCAGGATAAGACAGAAAATTTAATTAAAATTTTCTGCTATTACTATAATCATGTATTATATAGGTAAAAACAATTTAGAATGGGGATTTAAGAAGGTTTCACTTTCAGATAATTTCTCTTTCGAAGTATATAACATTACCTGCTCCACACAGATTTGAAGGGTGGTGGATTTGCATCAGCATTGCATTTGAGATTAACACCTTTTCTTCCTACAAACCAATTTCCATCATAGCCTGTTACCGAAACTTCAGGAGCATCTATAAAATAAATGCATGATAGGACAGGTTATCTTTTGTTAATGATAAATGCAATATATATGATAAAATATTAAGATGATAGATAAAGCCTTAGAAGAACAGGAATCATTTTTCCTTAGTCTCAACATGTATAATCAATATGGAAGACACTACTCCATAAGTATTGGCTGACTGAAAGAATAAAATGGAGAATGAGTACCCCCCAAACAGGCAATTATATTACATACAGTTTAAGTAATTAGAAATGCTGAATGTTAGGGAATATTCATAAACCTATAATCATCAAAAGCAAAATGTAAGAATCCTATTATGTGAGATGTAGAGATACAGGAACAAAGCAAATACATTACAGTATTTAATTAAATAAGACATGGCATTTAAGTACCATGTAGTACCAAGTCACCATATAAAACAGTCTTTAAAGAGATATTTAATCTAAAAGGAAATATCTTCTAAGAGATATCAGGTCAATTACAGTGATTAGATTCCCTATGTTACAATTAATTAATATATTGGGGGCATGTAGAGATGTGACACAGGCTTTCCATGACTACGTACTTACAACTGAAGTAAATTAGCTAGGGCCTCGAATGTATTAAAACATAAACTTTCGTGCATTCCATGTACCCAAAAGTCTTTTAGCATATGAGCAACATAACTAGTTGAATGAGCAATTATCCATATCTACCAGCAATATAAATATATACTTCCAAACTACTAAGTCCAATACCTATCATTCATTCAACCATCATTCTGTTTAGCTCCTAATAAGTGCCAGGCATGGCACTTAGAAATAATACACTGTTTTGGCCTGGCGCAGTGGCTCACGCCTGTAATCCCAGCACTTTGGGAGGCCGAGGCCGGAGGATCATGAGGTCAAGAGATTGAGACCATCCTGGCTAACAAGGTGAAACCCCATCTCTACTAAAAAATATATGAAAAAAAAAAAGCCAGGCGTGATGGCGGGTGCCTGTAGTCCCAGCTACTCGGGAGGCTGAGGCAGGAGAATGGCAAGAACCCGGGAGGCGGAGCTTGCAGTGAACCTAGTTCGCGCCACTGCACTCCAGCCTGGGTGACAGAGTGAGACTCCGTCTCAAAAAAAAAAAAAAAAAAGAAATAATACACTGTTTTAGGTGTTTGGTATACACACAGACTTTATATACATAAAATTTACATTCTAATAGTAATAGGGAAGATGACATTTAAAAATACTTAACTAAAACTCCTTATGAGGGCCAAGAAGAAAAAGAGTAGCATGCTAACAGAGAATATAAAAAGAAAGGCCTAATTTAAGTTGGGGATGGGGCTGGAGGTGATAAAAGGCTTCCCCAAGGAAGTGCTAGTTATGTACGATGCAGAGACTCTAGCTTTCTGTGAGCTACATAGAAAACTAAGTTAGCAGCACATGATCTGACGAGAAACTAGAGAGAGAGAGACCACATCAGTCTTTACCTCTGCCAGGGAAGACTGTCCTACTGGAAAGCAAAATTTACAAAAGAGTGGTAAAAATTTGAACTTTTAATAAGGTACAATTTTCTTATAAATAAAAAAAAAACCAAAGATTAACAAACATTTTTGTAACTTAAAAGTGGTACTAAAAAATGTTGCTGAAAGAACAGTCCAGATATCTGTGAGTTTAGGCATTAAAGTATCCCAAGAGGATATCTCTAAATATTGAGGTATAAATTTGTGCTATAAGACAATATTTAAGTTTGTTTACATGTCTTATAGGTCTCCAATTTACAAAAGGAAAAATGTCATGACTATTCTAAGAACATTTTAGGAGTAAGCCAATAAATCAAAACCATATTATAAACACTTACATTAGAAGAAATACATCTAAGATTTCATTCAAGCAAACAAAAAAAATGAAAATATCAGTCATTATTAGACACTGGAAAGGTAAACATATATGGATATGCAAAATACATTAACTTCCAACTGGGATCTGTATTTTGTGAGAAAAAGAAAAAAGTTAACACTTTGTAAAAGCAAGGTAGGAAAAGGAAAAAGAAAAATTTTAACAGGATTCTCCAGAGAATTGAGAAAAGATGGTATTAGCATTTAAGAATGCAATGGTAGTAACATTTTTTAAACTATTGCTTTTCAAGTTAACCCTATAAAGATTGAAAAAGATCCTGGGAATTAGCTTTAAAAACCATTACACCAAGTGTAATGAATATGTGTAATTTAAAACTCCATGCATGTCATATCAAAAAGCAAATAAGTAGCAACAATAAAGAATAGAACTCCCTCAAAAACACCTAGATTTATAATTTGCACATGGATAGAAGTAAAAGCAGAACCTAAATACTTTTTCTAATGTTCCTAATTTTCATTATCTTTGCTATAAGCTATCTGCAGCCATCACCTTTTCTACTACTTGAAATTTTTAAATGGTATACAAATCACAAAGAATGTATTAAACACTAAGAAACTTTTCAAACTAATTAATATGCATATAGGAAAGTCAAAGAAAATAAGGACACATGCAGTGGCTCATGCCTGTAATCCCAGCACTTTGGGAGACCAAGGCTGGGGGATCACAAGGTCAGGAGATGGAGACCCTCCTGGCCAACATGGTGAAACCCCACCTGTAATAAAAATACAAAAATTAGCAGGGCGTGGTGGTGCACACTTTTAATCCCAGCTACTTGGGAGGCTGAGGCAGGAGAATCACTTGAACCCTGGAGGCGGAAGTTGCAGTGAGCAGAGATCGTGCCACTACACTCCAGCCTGGCGGCAGAGCAAGATTCCATCTCAAAAACAACAACAAGGAAACAAGATGGGGAGCATTGGTGAAACTGAATAACAGCTCAATTAATTAGAATGTAGAAGTTGTTTGTCCTTCAGCATTGTACATTTTGAGGGACAAGTTGCCATAACTCCCTAAGTCCAGCCTACTTTTAAGATCTTAAAAGGAAATGGTTATATAATTTTAAGTTGGAGAGCAACTTTAAAGTCATCTGTTCATCTTTACAAAAGTGATTAAAAATGTTTTGGTTAAATGAAATTTCTATGAAAACACAAAATTAAAAGAAAAACAAAAATAAACAAGGAAAAGCTATTAAACATTCAAACTAAAAAAGTTTGATAAACATGCTAACAAATATTTAAAAAGCAAATGCTACCATTTACTTACACTGTATGTCTAATAGGAAAGAGTATCGGATGTCCTTTTCCAAGGCTGGATGTTTTACAACACAAGTAATTCGCCTTCCTCTAGCAAATCTGGTTGGAAATAGCTTGTACTGGCTGACAATTGTAGCCGTTTCATTTGGAAAAGAAGTTGTAGTGGATTCCATTTCACCAAGATCACCTTCCCAGTCAATATGTGCAACAGGTTTCCCAGTGGCTGCGATGCAAATGGCGGCTACTGTTTCATTTCCTCCATCAATTAAAGAATCTGGCCCTTTTATCAGGCTCACAGTGGGTTCAACTGTTTAAATATTTTTTTAATAATTAGTTACATTCAAACAAGAATATGTTTATATCTTTCCAAGTCACATCTAAACATATTTCGCGGGCTTAAGGACAACTGCATATAAAATCTACACACACTTTTTAGGTAATGTCATCGTCAAATACATTCTTGGAAAAACAAAAGATCATAAGCTAGGACAAATGAGACCAAGAATTCATACCACCACTACGAAGATGGCTCTACCTGATAAAGATATACATTCCATTAGGGAACGATGAATTCCTTCCAACTTAATATATACAAAAAATTTTATATAAAAAAAAGCTTCATTTTGCAGCAAAAAAATTTTAAAGCAAATACTTTAAAAAATAATTTATGAGTATGACTTACTGTTAAAATGTTAAGAAATAAAAAAAGTTCCTCTGAACATACCCATTGGAGATGAAATGTTTTTCTTGGCCCGGTAAGTGACTCAATAATTTCATTTAAAACACTGCCTTTTGAACTTTCAATCTTTAACTACTCATATATCCAAAAGAACCAATTAGGGCTGCTGAATGTATTCAATTACTTTTATTTACAAAATATACTTTAAGCTCATCCTAACATGTACCATCACTAATAATTAAGTTTTTTGGAATGTACATACCACCTATTTTCTTCCAATATAAGGAAGTTCCTCAGCAGGGTAAAGTAACAATGTTAGAACCTCTCAATCTACTCTGCCCCCAATATTTCTTAGTTATCTTTTCACATTTTCCAGCAATTGTTATGTGCTTCTGTGTAAATTCCTCAGTACTGACTTCATAAATTTTGTGTCCAGTCTTTAGTTTACTGTGTGCATTGAGTTTTTATTTCAATGATTTTTTTTTCATTTCCAGGATTTCAAGTTAGTTCTTTCAATACCATCTGTTCTTGATGGTATTGAAAGAACTAATTTTTATTTCACATTTTACTTTGCAACCTATTTTTATTTCACATTTTACTCTCATGGATATGATTATTTTCCTTATGTAGTTCCTTTCATAAGATGCATTACTGTAAAATAACAAATGAAAAAGTACATGCAACACATGCAATGAACAATTTTATAGCAAACATCCATATAACCACCACACATCTTAACAAACATTATTACTGAAACCTCACAAGTCCCTCATATTCCTCTACAATATCTTAAAAACCTGCCTGCCTCAATGTGAAACTATTATATTGACTTTGGAGATCAATTGTTTATTTTTCATTATAGTTCTACAACCAACACATGCAAATCTAAACAACACAGTTTAGCCTGTTTCTGAACTTTTTAAGAATGGAATTGGACCACATCTATTTTTGTACTTTTTCTTTGACTCAACTTTGTGTTCTGGAGATTCATTCATATTGGAACATTTAGCTTTAGCTTATTGTTTTTGGAATTCATTTTTTTACTCTTTTATTTTTAGATCATTTGGATTTACATACAATTGTAATATTATTAGTTTTAATTGCTTTATAGTTTATTATTGGACAATGGAGTTCCTGTTTCATCTGAACAATTTCACAAGAAACATTTCCATTCATGTATCTTAGCATATTTGTGCAAAAGTATATCCCTAGAATTGCTACTAATTTTCAACCTTATCAGATAATTTCAAAAACCTTTCCACAGTACCAATTTAATCCCAATCTTAGAGCTCCTGCTGGTCCATATACTCACCAGATGATATTGTCATCCAACTGATATTATCACAGACTTCTCAATGTTTGCAACCTGATAGGTATGTAATGGTATACCACTGAGATTTTATTTTTAATATCTTGGATTATGAATGAGGTTGAAGATCTTTTCATATGTTTATGAGTCATTTGGAATCTTTTCTTCTGCAAAATGCCTATTACAGCCAGGTGTCTATTTTTTTCTTACTGGTGAGTAAAAGTTCTACATAGATTTGGGAAAACAGTCATTTGTGATTATACGTGGTGCAAATACTACATTCCTTAAATTTGGTTCTGCTACTATCACTCCACTGAAACTCTAATGTCATCAAAGACCCCTAATCTAAAACTCAACACTTTCAGGTCTAGTCTCTTTAACTTTATAGAATTTGATACTTCAGCACAGCTCTTCCCAATCAGTTGAAAAGAATTAAATCCTAATGTGTTAAAGTATTTGTTGCAAGTAATGAATTAATTCCTAGGCTATGGATTTAGAATGATACTAGCTAAGTACTGTCCTGAGGAGAAACTAAAAAATAGTCAAAACATTTTCTGTAGGGCTTACTTCTTACTGTGGAAATGGCTGCTAGAGTAACATTTTCTTAAAAACTTTCACATCTTTTCTTGATACGATATTACTCTGCCTGAGTTCTTCTCTTAACTCTCTCTGAGAGCTCTTCCTATTTTTTCTAACCCCTTCCTTTAAATAAATAATCAGTCCTGAGCCTGCAATTACTTTTGTATCTCACTTAAAAACTTTTATCTGATAAACACTACTACCCAGATGATTCTGAACTTTCCCCAATTTTAATACAAGGCTTGATGCTTCAGCTTCTAACTACCTACACCTGGTTATTTCCACCTATCGCTCTCAAACTCAATAAACCTAACACCAAAATTATTTTATCCTCCCAATCACCAACATCTGTTTTTCATTCAGAGGTGCCCATTTAACTAGCAGTAACATAATTTAATCACAACTTTCAAAAGCTATTACTGTTCAAACTTTCCTTACTTCTTATATCCAGTTAGAAAATTCTGCTAATTATTCCTCTGTAATAGTTCTTGTCCTCATTCATGTGGCAGAAATTACAAAATTAATTGCAAGTGTTCATGGCCTCATGGCTGAGACATTATGATTTAAGAACCTCTTCATTTCAATTGATCAAAAACACCAGACCCATCTTCCTAATCACAAGTGTCATCACATTACTCTCTAAATCAGGTCAGCCGAGAGTTAGGCATTCCTCTATGTGATGTGATCAAAGCAGTGTTTCTCAAACTTCACTGTGTATGTAAGTCACTGGGGAATTTTGCTAAAATGCAGACTATCATTCAATAAGCCTAAGAGGGATCTGAAATTCTGTATTTCTAACAAGTTCCCAAGTGATGCCAATGCTGCTGGTCCACGAACTACATTTTAAACAGCAAGGGGCTGAGAATAGAAGACAGGTGAGAGGCAGCACAACTACTGAATACAAACATGAATTTCCAGTAATACAGAGCTCAAATTCCCTATCCTAGCATTTAAGTTACTTTAACGTGGTCCTACTCTATAATTCTAAACTTTAATTCTTCTACTTCGTATAAATCCTTTGAACAATCAATAAATTACTTATTCAGTGTTCCACTAATGCAGGGCTCTCAACAGGGGGTGATTCCCCACTAACTCTTGCTCCCCTCTTGAGGACACTTGACAGTGTCTGGAGACATTATGAGTTTAACAACTGAGGAATGCTATTGGCATTTACTGGCATAGTGTTTAGAGGCCACGGATGCTGTGTACAACGAATAGTACAGCTCACTATAACAAAGAATTCTGGCCCCAAATTTCAACAATACTGGGGTTAAGAAAACTTTCCCTTAATGTATAGTGGTCCCTTAGTATTCTGCGGTGGGGTGAGGGTTGGTTCCAGCGTCCCTGAGTATACCCAAATCCGTGCATACTTAAGTCCTGCAGTTAGCCCTATGGAACCTGTGTACAGGAAAAGTCAGCCCTTCATATATGCAGGTTTCACATCCCACAAATACTTTATTCTCTATTTGCAGTTAGTTGAAAAAAAATCCATGTATAAAGGGACCCACACAGCTCTAACCCATGATGTTCAAGGGTGAACTGCATATCATTTTCTGTTTTCCCTGCCTTGGTTCACATACTATCACAATCCTAGAATACCATTTTCATATTCTTTCATTTTTGCCTACCCAAAACCTACTCACACCACTGAAGACTGACTCAACTATTTCTCCTACGAAATATTTCTTGACTACCAAATTCACTAATCCATTCCTATATCCTACTCAAATAACACTGTAGGACTGCTATATACTGGAAACTCTTATTGGCTTTAGGGACAAATGCACAGTTACTCTCCATACATGGTTATAGTGGAGAAAATATTTATAATAGTGTGATAACTGCTACAATAAAGATATGTTCAACATAACAATGACAGCCAAAAAAGCATCAGATTTGGGGAAAGGGGTCAAGAATGGCTACTAAAAGGATATGATTTGATGAATAATAGTTACATGGAAGAAAGAAAGGCCAGAAAAAAAGGCAATCCAGGAAGAAAGAGAAACACCCATAAAAGCATAGGTTAAAAGAACTGCAAATAGTTTATGATGATGATGATAGGACTTGGGTTTTTGAAAAAAGAGAAGCAAGGAGAATAGATGAAGCGAGAGAAGTCGGTGTGGACAAAATAATGGCTAATCTTGTAACAAACAGCCTGGATTTTAAGCCAGTAAGTATTGTATTAATTTAGAGGGAACTACTAAAATTTAAAGCAAAATAAAAAGTGATTTTATCCCCACGAGCTTGCTCTTTCACATGCAAAGTACTTGTTATTTATTTATTTATTTATTTAATTTATTTATTTTGAGACACAGTCTCATTCTGTTGCCCAGGGTGGAGTGCAGTGGTATAATCTCGGCTCACTGCAACTTCCGCCTCCCAGTTACAGGTGATTCTCAAGTCCCAGCCACCCGAGTAGCTGGGATTACAGGCATGCACTACCATGCCTGGCTAATTTTTGTATTTTTAGTAGAGATGGGGTTCTGCCATGTTGGCCAGGCTGGTCTTGTACTCCTGACCTCAAGTGATCCACCTGCCTCAGCCTCCCAAAGTGCTGGGATTACCGGAGTGAGCCATACAGTACTTTGTGTTACCTTTTTTACTGATGTCCTCCATGTGAGTTTTCAGATATTCATGCCTTCCTTCTAATCAGAAAATTTCTCAAAAATATCAGTCTCTTAAATGTAAGTTATATTTCCCCATAGCTCTTAGGGCAGTGTCTTAAATATACTAAGCCTCGAATATCTAATTAAAAGAATATCTCTCAACATGAAAAATATATAATAAATTTGGACAAAATTGCTGTCCTATACTTCGGAGACTCTAATATTATGTCCTTAAACATTAGGAGCTTTTAACTTGTTTGGTTCTCTAGGAAGCAGACACTGTGATGTGAGAAGTATAAAAGGTTTACCAGGGAGTGACAACTGGGAGAAAAGGGAGAGGGAAGAATGAATTGAGTAAGGGGAGCTATCAGTACCCTGACAGTCTCCATTCAGGCCAATGGGCATATTCCATTAAAGAAGTCCACTTTGGGTAAAAATCTGCACACCACTATCTTGTTCAATCACTGGCCCCAAGAAGAGCTTACCCTTGGCTACCACTGCCTCACTTAGTCACTGGCCTGAGGTCACTCACAAAAAGAATAGCCCTGAAAACGGAAGTAATCTTAAAGGGCCTAACAGCTGGAAGTTGTCAGCTACCCACACTACCAGTAGCTGTTTGAGTAAGAACCTAAGCAGTAGATCTTCATGTGGGCAGCCACCAGTTACTATTGCTCCTCAATCTTCATTTCTATCATTTCAAAAGTACTTATCAGCATTTCCAAATTGGTTTACATTTCACTGCAAGTAGCTTAAAGTTAACGAGCTTTTTCAACATTTTATCATAAACTTTAACAGGTATCATAGGAAATAGTGGAATATCATTATTATGAGCAAAAGCACAATATTCAGATAGCTATGCAAATCTAAAATAGCAGGAATAAAATGTGATATGAAAAATTAAAACAGGAGGTGTCAGTGGCTCCTAGATGCAAAACTCAATTTTTTAAAAATGAAAAAACTTAAGATGATAATTAAAGGCTGAAAATTTGAGGGGAGGTAATGGAAAATAAAGATGTCACAGAAACTCAGAACTTAGTATATAATTAAAACTCATCACTATCTTTCATAAAGAAACTAGCTAAAACTATGTAGCGTTACATAGATAAGTAGGTATATATAGACAAGATTTTACTTAAAGGGAACCTAGGATCATAAATTTTAAGAAGGATCTTGAAAAATCATATTTGAATTATTTTACTTTAAACCTAAAGTTAAATCAAATTTCAACCATTTTAATTCCTTAAAAATATTTTTATTATAATCTTCACCACTATCACCAAAATACATAATTCAAGCATACCTACCTAACACAGTTACAGTTGTAGAGGACTGGGCATTTCCAAGCGGGAATGTAACAGCTTTGCAGATGTATTTTCCAGAATCAGAGAATCCTATGTTATGCAGAGTAATTGTTGCATCATTAAGTGAGTAATTTTTAAACAAGACTCTTCCCTGATATTCTCCTTGAACAGAGAATCCATATTGGGGATGGTGAACTGCAACAGTCTGTGAACTTTTGCCATGGATCTTCTCCCATGAAATCTGCGTTATGGTTTCATTTACTTCAATTAAACACTTTAATGAAACATTCTTTCCCCATACTGCTGTGACATGTGGCTCCACAATAATTGGTCCAGCTAAGGCACCTATGGAGGAAAAAAAAGTACTACAATTTTTAAAATAGAAAAAAGTGGTCAACACTCTCCTCCCTTCCTGACTCCCTGTGTCATTATCTCTAGCTACACACACACACACACACACACACACGCACTCACACGCACCACACACAAAACATACAACTGAGTAACAAAAAGAAATGAACTAGGTGTTTTCTGGGCTTGATATGAGATCCAAATGTGACTGTCAAATAAATTAACAATACGCCAATATGTGTTGCAGTGAAAAAAGCACTAGATTACGACCGAGTTGACTTGGAAGTACGATCCTTCCTCAATCAAGCCTTCACATGAGTTCCCAGCTCTGGCTGACACTTTGCAGCCTTGTGAGAAAGACTGAGGTAGAAGATTCAGTTACGTCATGCCTGGATTCCTGGCACACAGAAACTGAGAGATAATAAATGGATATTGTTTTAAAGCCATTATGTTTGGGGGTAAATTTTTTACATGGCAATAGATAACTTATGCATGTAGGATCTCCAAAACCAAATACAATACTAAAGTATCTTCTTTTGGAGGGTCCCTATGTCAAGTATCTCTACTGAAAAGTCATTAAAGACAGATCAGTTGCCAGAAAATATTAATGAAGAAATGCTTATATAAATGTAAAATAATTTTGTTTTTCCATTTCAGGGTTAAGAAAAAAAATTTCACAAGCAAAAGTTAAAATGACATCAAACTTCTTCCATATAATACGTATTTCCTTCCTAAAAGCAATTGAGCAAAACTTACAATGTTTTGAGGGATATAAAACTAACATTCATGACTACTATAGTCAAGCAAGATGCTGCTCATTGACAAGTATATCAGAATATGTATAACAAGTCCTTGGAGGTCTACAACTCACATATGTTCTCTAACAAAATAAATGAACAAATATACAAACCAAGAAGTAAACCAAAATAAGCACTCAAAATTGGAAATCTTATAAACAATACCTTTAAAAGTTACATCTAATTAATATTTTTAAATGAATACAGAAATGCAGAAGGGCGTCACCAGATAATCAAGAAAAATGCATTTAAACATGTTCAAACACATCCAAATATGTTGAAAAAAACTTTATGCAATATTATTTCCCTGAATCTTTTTTAGAGGAAAAAACAAAAACAAAAAAGTAAATTAGAAGGCAAATTTTATCATCTAAGAGATGACTGAGGATATTACAAAAAGGGACTGACAATTCACACTGACTACACTTAACAGCTACGAATTTAAGTTTCAGTTTTTTAACCATTGCTTCAAAAAAGTATCAGGCCCTGAAAATTTACTATCATGTTCTATAATGCTAGAGTACAGATAATTACTAAGCTTTTAAAATTACTCCAAGATATACGAAATGTGAAAGTATTCTAACGTATTTTAGCAACCTATCACAAGCTTGGTACTTTATAAACAAATTAAAAAGTCTCATGAATATTAATAAAAAATTTCATTTATTATGAAATAATAGCTCTGTATTTAAGAAAACTACACAGCACTATTCTAAGAACAAAAGGATATTTTTAGACTACTCATCACATTAAAAGCTCACATGACTTTCTTATTTGATGTTAAAAAGGTATTTAATAAAACTTAACATTTACTATCTGATTTAAAAAGAAAATCTAACTAAGAAAAGGATTCTTAATAAAGTAGATTCTTCTCAAATCAGTGGCCATTATCAACACTAAACAGAAAGAGGCATGGCTATTAAAAAAAGATCAAGACAAGATGGTGCACTATCATTGTTCAACTGAGACTGGAAATTCAATCCAGTGTAATAAGAAAAAGGAAAGGATAAATATTAGGAAGAAACAGAAAGAATTATTATTTGAAAAATCTATTAGCTGAAAAATCCAAGAAGATGAAATGAAGGGCTATTAGAACCAATAATATAGTTGCTTATAAACATATGCAAAATGTATATGAACTATATAATCAGTATGTTACAAAGGGTGATATCTTTACACATTTATTGCAAAAAAGGGTTTAATTTGTAAACATTAATATTTAAAACACTCATGAATAGAACTGTAAAAAACTTACAAACCCGACTTGAAAAAACAGAAGCTATGCCATATTCCTAAGTAGGAAAACTTATTTACATGTCAATTCTCCCCATATTAATACACAAATGCAATGCAATTATAGTGAAAGCCCTGATAAAAATTTTTTAAAAACAGGGTACAAATAACTGCCAAAAATATTTCAAAACACTAACAGACTACTGAAGAGGGAAAATATTAAAGTAAAAATAATAAAAATTTGGTATTATTAACATAAAATAATTGAAAGTACACAAACAGACCTATATATAATAGGATGTGGTATATAATAAAGCTACTATTTTGTTTGAGTGGGAAAATAATATATTAGTCAAGAAATGCTGAAAGAGCATGAGCAAAATACTTGGAAAAATACAGATCCCTCTTTTATACTAAACACTGAAAGAAAAAAAGAAAAACCCTAGATGGACTGAAGACCTAACAGTAAAAAATTATTGCCTCTACATATGTATGTAGACAAAACTTTCTGTATATTTTGTCAAAAACACTAATTACCCTAAAAAGGTAAATTTAACATTACTGAGGACCAAAGAAAGAATTTCTAGTTTTTATTTTACCCCCTTCAAATGGAGGTAAAACAACAACAACAAATGGAGTAAGAGAAGTTTTACGGAGTGAATGTTTGTGTCCTCCCTAAAATTCATTCTGAAGCTCTGACCTCAATGGTAGTATCTGGTAGGCCTCTGCATGATAATTAGGTTTAAATAAAGTCATATGGGTGGGCTCCCCATGATGGGACTGGTGTCCTTAAAACAAAGAAAGGAGAGCTCACTCCCTCACTTTTTCTACGCCATGTGAGGAAACAGTGAGAAAGTGATTGTCTACAATCCAGGAAGAAGATCCTCATCAAGAACTGGATCTGCTGGCACATGGATCTTGGACTTCCCAACCTCCTCAAATGTGAGAAATAAATGTCTGCTGTTTAAGCTGCCCAGTTTACGGTATTTTGTTATAGCAGCCTGCAATGGTTTGGATGTTTTGTCCCCTACAAATTTCATGTTGAAATGTGACCTCCCATATTGGAGGTGGACCTAATGAGAGGTATTTGGGTCATGGGAGTGGAGCCCTCATTAATAGCTTGGTGCCGTCCCTGTGGTAATGAGTTTCCACTCTCTGAGTTCACAGGAGAGGAGATCTGGCTGTTTAAAAGAGGCTGGCAGATGCCAGCACCATGTTTCCTGTGCAGCCTGAAGAATGGTGAGCCAAAATAAGCCTGATTCCTTTAAAATTACCAAGTATCAGGTATTTCTTTATAGCAACACAAATGGACTATAATACACACCCCAAGTTGACTAAGACAGGTAGTACTGGAATAACCTAATTATGTCTCCTTACAATCCAGAAAAACCACAGCCTAGTGGGCCACCATTACCAAAAGGAGTATTGGGAGATACTGTTGAGGGGTGGAGGGAGCTGACCCATTGGTTCAAAACTGTATTTTAAAATTTCTACATTTAGGTTGGGAAAGCCTCTCTCTCAGCATGACAGCAGAGACAGAAAAATCACCCAATAAAAAAAGCTGAGAGACTTAACCAGAAGGACTTACCCCAATGAACAAAGTTGATATTTACAAAAAAAAAAAAAAAAATTTAGAAGTGGCTATATTTTAAGGTGTTTGGCTTTACTAGTAAACAAATACTAATGTAACTATCGAGTTTCATTTTTCATCTTTTAATTTCTAGGAACTGAGTGATTTTTACTTTCTAATTTTTCTGTATTCTGAGTTTTACTGCTTGTTACAAAAGTAAGTTTTGCTGTATTTTTTGTTTGATTCAACCTTAAACCTTTCACCAAAGCTTTGTACTACTCTTCTAGTATTAATAAATTTGGCCCTCCCTTAGATTCCATAAGCCTCTAATTACATATCCCCTTTTTTATGTTTTAATTAGCCAGAGTTCTGTTGTTGCAAATAAAAGAATCTAATACATTTCCATTCCTGGACGAAATCCAAATGTTAAAAACCACTTCTGAGTAAGATTTTCCCCCACAGAATCTTAAAACTGTGCAGAAACAGATTTTCTGTTGTGGTTCTTAAACCAAACTCCAAATTACAGTGCCTCACTACTCAGAGACTACCAATCTTTAAGCCTAGTACTACTTCCTCCCTCTACTTTCCCACATGAAGCTTAGTTTAACTGGACAGCAGAAAGGTCCTGGAGAAACATAAACGTTTATTATTAAAGAGCTAAATTATTTAAAGTTTAAGTTCATCACTACTGGTAATGTAAGTCTAGAATATAAAGAGGCCAAGGAATAGCAAATAATTGAATCTTCCATATCTAGCAAGACTCTAACCTTGTCATAAGGTGGTCCTGGCTACTGCACACTCTAGACATGTAGGAAAACCATAATAAAACAGGATACTCTGTTTCTACTCTGTCTTCCTGATTTAAAAGTTTAGTTTTGTATCATTAGCTAATTAATTAAATTGAACTTATTATTCTTTCAGAGAAAGAGACAGACAGCATTTATTCCCCTATATGTAGCTCCACAAAAACACTACAACCATGAAAACACAACTCTTTGGAGTCTTCATGTCTTTGAATAGTCAGTATTTACAGAGTGCCTGGGAAATACAAAACATTTGGAAACACACACATTCAAGAAGATGCTTGTGACAGAAAAGAAAATGTAATGACGAACATAACTACTATGGGTTATTTAAAAAAAAATGACGTGAGATCCATATTACAGATCACACTAAAAGTGTTTGAAATGAAAATATGAATAAAATTGCAACCATTCCCTTTCTTTCCTCCCTGACTCTCAGAAATGAACCAAGAAGTAACAGAAACCATCACAAACTTTTGATACTACACTTTTTAAAACTCTGATACTATCTTTTACCACATTTCACTTCTCAACCTACAGTAATGGCATGCATATTGGACATTTCAGTTCCCAGGATCTTTCAATTGTTAAGATCTACACAATGGGTATATGCAAATATGCTATAAATGAAACATTTATTTTAGTCTGTGTCCAACTAAACACCACCTTTGAAAATCTCTAAGATATGAATCCTTTCATACTCCTCAAAACTTAGAATAATTTAGAGGCAACTAATAAAATATACATTAACAAACTAGCAAGGTAATAGCATATAGTTGTCCTCAAAAATTTCATCATACTTCAGCAAAACACATTTTGGAAGAATCAAATTTATCACCAGCACATTCAGTAATTAACCTGATTTGCTTTAAAGTGATAGGTAAGTCATGTCAACTCTGAAAATATAACAAAAACGTTTTTCAATAAAATCTCCAAACAATACTCAAACAGAAATAACCATGTAAGAATAAAGCCAGGTGAATTAAATAACATAGTTAACACTATAAACTGCAAACAAATATTATCAGAGTATGAAAGAATCTCTAACTTCATCTCATGTCATAACTAGAAATGATAATTCTGGAATCAAAGGTTTCTATATTCTAAAGAGAAACCTGGGTCACATGCCAAAAACTGGTTGAGAAAACCAACCATTTCTTCATTCATTCATCAGAATGTGTTAGGTGAACAATTTGTGCCAGGCACTGCTCTAGGTGCTGAGCCATTAGACAGTTTGCATTTTAATGAGGAAACAGACAATTAGCAAGCAACTAAAAATATAGAGAACAGAGGTGTAAATGTCAAGGATCCATAGTGCATTCTAACATTTAAATTGAGTGGCACTGATAAAGCTGGCCAGGGAAGCAGGAAGGGAACCAAGAGGGTATCCTATACATTAAGTGAAGAAAGTACCTAGAGAGTGGTCAATTATTCCAAATGCTGCCAAGAAGTGGAGGAAAAAAAAAAAAAAAAAGCACTGGTAAGTAACCACTGAATTTAGCAACTGTTTTGGTGGAGTGGTGAAAATAAAAGCTTGATTTGAAATAGAATAGAGACTACTCCTTTCAGACATAAAGGAGTAACAAGATTTATCCTTTTGCCTGAAACAACCATTTCAAGTTAATAGTCAACAGGCAACAAAGTTCTGATCCCTCAGAGGCAGTAGACGAAGTGAAGCACAAGGACAGAGAAACTAAACAGAGCTAGGCAGTCTCTGAGTTATATCCAAAATTGTACTGAAGGTTCTAGCCAGTACAATCAAGCAAGAAAAAGAAATAAATTCCAAATCAGAAAGGAACAAATGAAATGTCTTTACTCACAGAAAACACAGTTGTCTTTAGAGAAAATATGATGGAATCTACAATAAAGCTACTATGACAAGGGTGTTTAGTAGTAGCCCTTATGTAGGACCTAAGACCAATATATACATGTCAATTGTATTTCTATGCATTAGTAGCAGAAAATTAGAAAATAAAAAATGTAAAACATTGCTACCTAGAATAGCATCAAAAGTAGAAAATAGGACTGGGTGCAGTGGCTCACATCTGTAATCTAAACACTTTGGGAGGCCGAGGCAGGTAAATTGCTTGAGGTCGGGAATTTGAGACCAGCCTGCGCAACATGGCCAAACCCCGTCTCTACAAAAAATAGTAAGTTAGCCAGGCATGGTGGCTCGCCCCAGCTATTCAGGAGGCTGAGGTGGGAGGATTGCTTGAGCCTGGGAGGCAGAGGTTGCAATGAGCCAAGATTGTGCCACTGCACTCCAGCCTGGGTGACAGAGCAAGACTCTGTCTCCAAAAAAAAAAGAAAAAAAGAAAAAAAAGAAAAGAAAAGAAAAAAAGATGAAATACAGATAAATCTGACCAAAGGTGTGAAAAAACTGTACAGTTAAAACTGTAAAATTTGTTGACAGAAATTAAAGAATTATCTAAAGAAATGGGGAGACATACTTTATTCATGGATCAGAAGACACATTATTAACACATTAATTCTCTCTAAATTGATCTACAGATTTAATACAATCAAATTCCCATCTTTATTCGAAACTGACAAGTTGTTCTAAAATTTATCTAGAAATGCAAATATTTGTGACCTTAAGTTAGGCAAGTATTTCTTACATATGTCACTAAAAGCACAATGAGTGGTCTTCATCAAAATAAAAAAACATTCTGCTCTTCGACACTTAAACCACTAATTAGGAGAAAATCCTTGCAAAACATGCATCTGGTAAAGGATTTATATCTGATAAGAACCAAAATACATAAAGAACTCCCAAAACTCCACAATAAAAAGACAAGCCAAGAGGCCAGATGCAGTGGCTCATGACTGTAACCCCAGCAACTTTGGGAAGCTATAGCAGGAGGACCGTTTGAGCTCAGAAGTTTGAGACCACCCTGGCCAACATAGTGAGAACCCATCTCTACAAAAAATAAAAAATTAGCCAGACATGGTGGTGCACGCCTGTAGTCCCAGCTATTCAGGAGTCTGAGATGGAAGAATCGCTTGAGCTTAGAAGGTCAAGGCTGCAGTAAGCTGCAGTCATGCCACCGCACTCCAGCCTTGTAGACAGAGCAAGACCCTCTCCCTCAAAAAAAAAATAAAAAAATAAAAAAAAAAAAGATCTGAACAGACATCACCAAAGAAGATACATTAACAAGCACATAAAAAGATGATCAACAGTATTAAGGAAATGTAAATTAAAACTAAAATAAGGTACTACTACATAGCCATAAGAGTGAACAAAATTAAATGGGCTGAAAATAACAAGTTTTGAAGAAAATACGGATGAATTAGAACTCTTCTACATTGCTGGTTAAGCTGTAAAATGGTAAAACCACACTGGAATACACTTAGCAGTCTCTTAAAGTTAAACATACCATATGATCCAGCCATATCATTCCTGTGTCTTTACTCATCAGAAAAGAAAGCATGTGTCCATACAAAGACTTGTACACTTGTATACCAATGTTCATAGTAGCTTTATTTGTACACCCAAGAAGTAGAAACAATCCAAATGTCCATCAAGAGATGAATGAACATACAAATTGTGGTAAACCCATACAATGAAATATTAGTCAGCAATACAAAGGGACATCCAACTAGCAATAGCAGCAACTTCCCCAGCTTGATAAAGAACATCTACAAAACAAAACATCCACAGCCAACATCATACTTAATGTCAAGAAACTAGAATCTTTCCAGTTAAGATCAGAAATAGGCAAGGATTTCCCCTCTCACTACTCCTTTTTCAACAGCATACCAGAAGTCCTTACTAAAGTAATAAGGCAAGAAAAGGCAATAAATGTATACTGATTAGAAAGGAAGAAATAAAACTGTCATTGTTTGTGGGTGATGAAAAAACTCCTGGAGCTAATAATCAATTATAGCAAGGTTACAGAATACAAAGTTAATTAAAAAAAAAAAAAAGTCAATCACTTTCTTATGTACCAGTAATGATCAAGTGGAATTTGAAGTTAAAAACACAGTACTATTTACATAGCACCCACAACAATAAAATGCTTAGGCATAAATCTAACAAAATATGTACAAGATCTATATGCAGAAAACTATACAATTCTGAGAAAATCAAATAACTAAGTAAATGGGGAGATATTTCATGTTCTTGAATAGGAAGACTCAATATTGTCAAGATGCTAGTTCTTCCCAACTTGATCTATAGATTCAACAACATTCCAATCAAAATCTCATCAAGTTATTTTGTGGCTAGCAACAAACTGATTCTCAAATGTATATGGAGAGACAGAAGGCCCAGAAGAGTCAACACAATGTTGAAGAAGAACAAAGTCAGAGGACTTACATTATCTGACTTTGAGACTTACCATAAAGTTACCGTGATCAAGACCATGTGGTATTGGCTAAAGAAAAGACAGGTCAGTGGAACAGAATAGAGCCCAAAAACAGACTCATATAGTCTTTAACTGTATGTTAACTTTGATCTTTAACAAAAGAGCAAAGGCAATGTAACAAAGAAAAGATCTTTTCAACAAATGATGCTGGAACAACCAGACATCCACATACAAATAAATAATTCTAGACACAGATTTTATATCCTTCACAAAAATTAACTTGAAATAGATGATAAACCTAAGTATAAAATGCAAAACTATAAAAACCCTAGAAGACAACATAGCAAAAAAAATCTAGATGACCTCAGATACAACAATAATGTTTTAGATGAAACACCAAAGGCATGATCCATAAAAGAAACTCTTGATAAGCTACGCTTCATTTAAATTAAAAATTCCTGCTCTGAAAAACACACTATAAAGAGAATAAAAAGACAAGCCATGCTTAAAGTTACTGATCTTGAATTAGAGCAGCATCGACCAGCTTTCAGCTGCCTGAGTGGAGGCATGAAGAAGGCACAGAACAAGATTTAACCTGGGTTGGACATTTTACCAGGCATGCACAATTTAAAAGAGAAACAGGCAAGGGAGTTGATGTGGTTTTAATGATGGATTATGAACTTTAAGTTGGTCAAGAAGTGGGGGAGGAGGAAGTAGGACGAAAGGATTATAGAAACCAATATAGCTAAAGAATTATTGCAACTGAGGTACTAAGTGGGATGAGGTGGAAAATGGGAGATGATGGGTGGATAGTGGGAAAGTTAATTTCTCTGGGACTCAGTCTTAATGTTTATAAAATGTCTCATCACCTTAAAATTGTAAATTCTTGAAAACTGCCAAAAAGCTTTTATATACACCATTTCTATTGATCTCCACATCCCAACCCTTGCCCCTAAAAAATCACCCTGTTAGGCGCAGGTAATTTATTTTCCATATGACGGATCAAGAATGAAAAAGGTCAAGACTTACCCTGGGCCATATAAATTATAAGGGACAGTATCGTTTGCCATAGTCCAGAGGATCAAGGAAGACTTTGCTAGATGTGACATTTAAGCTATACCTTGAAGGCTCATATTTTCATAGGCTGAGAAGACCATTCCATGCTAAGCAAAGATTCAGTATGAGGCCGAAATACATAAGTACAAATAAGGCTGGAACCGAAGGCTGAATACAAAATGGGAAAGGACAGTAATCTGAAATGGCACAAAGAACTAGAACTAAAGTCTTGTAATTATTCTCTGGCACATTGCTTAGCATTTTCTAAAACAGGACTGTCTCAGTCACTAGCCACATGTGGCTATTTAAATTTAAATTAAATTAGGTTTTCAGTTACAAGCCATATTTCAAGTACTCAATTTCCACAATTAGCTAGTGACAATCATACTGAACAGTATAGCTACATTACATTTGCATCACTGCAGCAAGTTCTCAATAACACAATTCTAGAATAGAAGTTCAATAAAAGTCAACTTCCTTTCTAAATAAAGGTTTACAGGTTTCTATGAAGCTAAAAAGTTCAGCTTCAAATAATTTTTAAAAGTTTACATTTCTATAATAACTTACACATAACCAATATAGTGAATAACAGGCACAGAAAATAGCAAATTTCTACAAAAATATTTTCTACACATTAACACTAACTATAAAGTTAATCCTACTGTATCATGATATTTTTAATAATCTTTAAGTAGCAATTTCAGGCTTTTATAAAATGTTCTTTCTAAAATGGGGTTTTCATCATCTATTCTCAAACAATTGCTATGTTTTAATTTCAAATAAGGACAGTATCTTGATTTAACCAACCAACGTTAAGTAAGGTTCTCTTTAGTTGAATTTACCGTATGGGTGAAAGCACAATTTCTTCATATTTTCAGAAGAGAAGCACAAAACTTTAGAACAGGAAGAGACCTTAGAGGGTATCTGATATAACCTCATTTTATAGAGATAGTGATCTGCTGTTATTACATGACTAGTTAATGGCAAAACATAGATAAGCAGTAGCCTCCCGGCTTTCAACGGTTATCTTCCCAACTCTCTCATGTTGAGCACAAAATGAGTAAAATTGAATGTTTTGTAGAAACAAAATCTATAAGAGCTACTAGTCAGGACGTTCAAAATCTCAATGATTTTCAAATTACAAAGGTAGAGAGGTATTGCAGTTCTTAAACCAAGCACTATGCAAGCAAAATGCAGAGACAGAGTTTTCATAACAATTATTCAGATTCTACTCTTTCTATTCCCAGTTCAACCTGTGAAACTGTTGCAATTTTAAAATACTAATGAATTATTTTTAAAATAATTTTAAAATTTTTAAAAAAATTTTTAAATGTCTTAAAGTTAGTTTAAATTACTATTTAAATATTTAAATGAGTTTTAATCCTAATAAAATGTATTCCCAAAAATATCACAAAAATTATATTATTAGGTTGAGTATCCCTTATCTGAAATGCTTAGGACAAGACGTGTTTCAAATTTTGGCTTTTCTTTTTTTTGAATTTTGAAATATTTGCATATACATGATGAGATATCTTGGGAATAGGACTAAAGCCTAAACACAAAATTCATTTATGTTTCATACACACCTTGTACATATAGCTTGAAAGTAATTTTACACAGTATTTTTTAAAATTTTGTGCATGAAAGCATGTTTGCGGCACTGAACCATCAGAGAACAAAGTTGTCAGCTATGGAAAGTTTCAAATTTTGGAGCATTTCAAATTTTGTGAACTTGTAAATATCTTCTTAGAAGTTGACAATGTAAGGAACTAGCGCTTTAAAGACAAAAATCTACCAATTCTCATAAACAATAGCCTTCTATAATGGTCCAGGTAAAAATTTGTATACCCACATGTCAACATTCATTAATAATCCAAAAATCTCAAACTTGCTGTTTCAAAGGAAGCACCTCTAAACAATTACATAGGGCTTATGGTTCAGTAACACACATACTTCAAGGCCTAAGAATGAGACTTAAAACTGTAGACAAGTAACAGAATGGAATAAAAAAAGCAAGAACTTTGGAGTTGGACTAACCTAGATTCAAGAACAGTGTGACTCTGGGTCCTTGAGCTGTTTTACCACCTATAAAACAAGACGATTATCACCTAATTAACAAGGTCTCAGTAAAATTTAAAAGGAAGCACTCAAACATGGAAATAGGTACTAACTAAGCACCAAAGGAAGAAGCACTAGAATTGTTCGAGGTCCAGTTAAAACTAAAGCCTGATTCTGTAGTGGCACTAATGTACAAGGCTATATGATTTCTGCCCCACTCCCCTAACCCCAGCATCACTAGCAGCTAAGAGGTAAGCACAGAGAATGTATAGAGCCAGACTGATCAATAGTTAGATTTTGCAAGGCTGGTGTGACTGCAAATTTTTGTTTGAGACACGTAGACACTCTAAGACAACTGAAGGTTAAGAAAAAAGGGTGCTAATATAGGCAAAATACAGGATGCATAGCACATATTAAGTGTCCAAATATTTATTGAGTTTCACTCATGGAATATAAAGTATTAATACTATGTTCTACAACACAGAAGATTGTATAGCTACAACTTCCAAGAACTGATAATCGAGAAAAGAAAATAAGACATACAAGGCAATGAATGTTATGGCTACAGTGACCACGTAATTTGTTAACCAAGCCAAAATATTGTTTAGAGAAACATTATTAATAATTTTACCACAATAGTTGTAAACCTAGATATTCCAAGACAAACGGGGACATATTATCCTTATGAGAACCTCCTAGGTAAGAGTACAAACTTAAAAAGATACTTAGGAAAACGAATGAGAGAAGTGTGTAGAGTAAGAAAAACTACATCTAGAAAGTAACATTTTCTTTCAGCTACAACTAAACTAGTGACTCTAATTTTGTCTGTAAGCTGTAGGTGATCAGTAGCATTTATGCTGGATGTTAGGTGAGGTGGGATTTTCCAGGCAGGGTAAAGGCACTAAAGGAAAAACAAAAGCAAAGAGACTCACAGAAACAGAAAACACAAGGAAAGTTTATGAAACTCAGAAAAATCCAAGTATTGGTAACAAAATGACAGGAGATAAGGCCAGAAAGGCAAGTTCTTAATTAAGTTTGTTTGCTCATCCGTTGTTTTTTTTTTTTTTTAAACTAAGGTTTATTTAACAACCTACCTGTGTGGGCCAGGCATTTATGCTGAGGAAGGACAAAGGAGACGAAGCATGCTCCTTACCTTGGGAAACTTAAAGTGTAGTCAGGAGGAGAAACAGAATATTGGAGGTTGAAAATACAGGAAGTCAAAAAATTAGCAAGAGTAAATAGGAAAACTGGTCTAACAGTTCACATATTGTACTGGAAAAAAGAGAGCACAGATGCAGAAAGAGTAATTAGGTGAAATGAACCTGTTATCTTATTTGGAAAAAGGAGTCTCTGAAGATGTAGTTAAGTTAAAGGTCTCAGGATGAGATGACACTGCATTATCCAGGTAGATCCCAAATCCAATGACAAGTGTCCTTACAGAAAATACACAGAGTGAGGTCAGAGAGATGAGAAGGCCATGTAAAGACACAGGAAAAGACTGGAGTTATGCAGCCACAAGCCAAGGAATGCCTGTAGCCACCAAAGCTGAAAGAAGCACGGAACAAAATCTCCCTTAGAGCCTCTGGAGGGAACACAGCTTGATTTTGAAATAGGATGCATAGTACAAATTACGGACTTCTGCGCTCCAGAACTGTGTGAGAATATATTTAAGTCACTAGTTTATGATAATGTGTTATAGAAGTCCTAGGAAACTAATATAAGAGAGTACTGCACTAAATTTGGCATAATACCCAGAACAACAGTAGTGATAACATGAACAAAAACAGGGAAGATGTTCAGATTTGCACACTGTTCAAAGGTCCCAGAATCAGTGTTAGGTTAGATGTATTTTTTTCTTCTCTGTTCTAAATCCAGATAACTTTACAGATTAAAACCAAAGAAAAGGACAATTATAAACAATAGGTTTCAGTTTCCTCATCTAGAAAAGGAAGAATCTAGACTAGAAAGTGGTTTTCAAATTGATCTCCATGTTCAATTCTAGTAATGTAACTCAAGGAAGAGGTGGGGTAAAGTACTAAACAAGAGAATTTCAAGGCACAAGGCTTACAGCTTCTGTCAGAGCAGCTTCACTTTTATACATGTAAAATTTTTATATATGTGTATTAGTCCATTTTCATGCTGCTGATAAAGACACACCCAAAACTGGACAATTTACAAAGGGAAGAGGTTTACTGGAGAACTCACAGTTCCACAGGGCTGGAGAAGCCTCACAATCAGGGAGGAAGGCAAGGAGAAAAGTCACATCTTACATGGATGGCAGCAGGCATAGAGAGCTTGTGCAAGGAATCTCCCCTTTTTAAAACCATCAGATCTTGTGAGACTTATTCACTATCACGAGAACAGCACAGGAAAGATCTGCCCCCATGATTCGATTACCTCCCACCAGGTCCCTCCCACAACATGTGGGAATTCAAGATGAGATTTGGGTGGGGACACAGCCAAACCGTATCATTCCATGTTTGGCCCCTCCCAAATCTCATGTCTTCACATTTCAAAAACAATCATGCCTTCCCAACAGTCCCCCAAAGCCTTAACTCATTTCAGCATTAACTCAAAAGTCCATAGTCCAAAGTCTCACTCGAGACAAGGCAAGTCCCTTCTGCCTACGAGCCTGCAAGTCAAAAGCAAGTTAGTTACTTCCTAGATACAATGGCAGTACAGGTAATGGATAAATACAGCCATTCCAAATGAAAGACACTGGCCAAAACAAAGGGGCTGAAATCCAGTGGGGCAGGCAAAACTTAAAGCTCCAAAATGATCTCCTTTGACTACATGTCTCACATCCAGGTCACACTGATGCAAGAGATGGGTTCCCATGGTCTTGGGAAGCTCTGCCCCTGTGGCTTTGCAGGGTACAGCCTCCCTCCCGGCTTTCAAGGGCTGGCATTGAGTGTCTGCAGCTTTTCCAGGTGAACAGTGCAAGCTGTCGGTGGATCTACAATTGTGGGGTCTGGAGGACAGTGGCCCTCTTCTCACAGCTCCACTAGGTGGTATCCCAGTAGGGACTCTGTAGGGGAGATCCAACCCCACATTTCCCTTCTGCACTGCCTTAACAGAGATTCTCCGTGAGGGCCCCAACCCTGCAACAAACATTTGCCTGGGCATCCAGGCCTTTCCATACGTCTTCTGGAATCTAGGTGGAGGTTCCTAAACCCGAATTCTTGACTTCTGTGCACCAGCAGGCTCAACAACACATGGAAACTGCCAAGGCTTGGGGCTTCCACCCTCTGAAGCAACAGCCTGAGCTGTACCTTGGCCACTTTTAGTCATGGCTGAAGTGGCTGGGATGCAGGATACTAAGTCCTAGACTGCATACAGCAGAGGGACCCTGGGCCCAGCCCAAGAAACCATTTTTCCTCCTAAACCTCCAGGCCTGTGGTGGGAGGGAGGGGCTGCTGCAGAGGTCTCTGACATGGGCTGGAGACATTTTCCCCATTGTCTTGATGATTAATATTTGGCTCCTCATTACTTATGCAAATGTCTGCAGCCAGCTTGAATTTCTCCTCAGAAAATGGGATTTTCTTTTCTATCACATTGTCAAGCTGCAAATTTTCCAAACTTGCATGGTCTGTTTTCCTTTTAAAATTGAATGCCTTTAATAGCACCCAAGTCACCTCTTGAATGCTTTGCTGCCTAGAAATTTCTCCCACCAGATACTCTAAATCAACTCTCTCAACTTCAAAGTTCTACATATCTCTAGGGTAGGGGCAAAATGCTGCCAGACTCTTTGCAGAAACATGACAAGAGTCACCTTTGCTCCAGTTTCCAACAGGTTCCTCATCTCCATCTGAGACCACCTCAGCCTGGATTTTACTGTCCATATCATTATCAGCATTTTGGGCAAAGCCATTCAGTAAGTCTCTAGGAAGTTTCAAACTTTCCTACATTTTCCTGTCTTCTTCTGAGCCCTCCAAACTGTTCCAACCTCTGCCTGTTACCCAGTTCCAAAGTCACTTCCACATGTTCAGGTATCTTTTCAGTAATGCCCCACTCTACTGACACCAATTTACTATATTAGTCCATTTTCATGGTGCTGATAAAGACATACCTGAGACTGAGCAATTTACAAAGGAAAGAGGCTTAATGAAGAACTCACAGTTCCAGGTGGCTGGAGAAGCCTCACAATCACAGTGGAAGGCAACAAGGAGAAAGTCACATCTTACATGGATGGCTACAGGTATAGAGGGCTTGTGCAGGGAAACTCCCTTTGGAAGACCATCAGATCTCATGAGACTTACGATCACAAGGAGAGCACAGAGAAGACCTGACCCCATGATTCAATTACCTCCCACAGGGTCCCTCCCACAACACATGGGAATTCAAGATGAGATTTGGGTGAGGACACCACCAAACCATATTAATATGTAAAGCTGTTGAAAAAAGTAACGGGTAAGGGAACAGGAAGGAGGCTGAATATAACCAGATTAGATGTCTGGAGTCTTTTTCTGCACTACTTAGCAACTTGTTCTTTCTTCTGCCTTCCGAACAGAAGCTGATCAAAGGTAGACCCCAGAAATGTATACTATAATACTATAATCCAACCACACTCTTTTCTTCCACCATAATTTCCATTAAGTACCTCAACAGCAAATATTCATTAGCCTTTGAATCTCTTTTTCTTGAATGTAAAACTCAATATAACATGGAATCTTTTTCGAAAAGCAAGTTTTTTCATTGACTCCAAGATGAAGATTTTTCCCCCACATCTCTAAAATAGAAATATAGGTGGTCTGTGTATACGCAAACTTGGTTATTATTCCTAGTGGCATGACTGACAGTATGCAACACTATGACCTATGACTTTTAAGTCAATGAGAACCCTATGTTTCACTAATTTCTTCTGGTATGATGAGAATAGCACCAGAAATAAAACTTACAGAATGGCTCTTAGAGCCTTGTAAGAAAAATCTCAGTGACTATTATCTTTTGTGTACTAATAAGTTAACATAGCAAGCATAACTGCTATCCTTAAAAAAAAGACTTTCTGAAAAATTAGCCCTTAACTGGCATTGGTGAACTTAGATTTGGTGAGGGGTTTTACCATTAACTGATGATAGTTCACTCTTTGTGCAAATATGGTTTACGCTGAATAACTACTTTCCTTCTAGGAGTCTGGAATTTGGGTATACGCTAGGCAGGGAGTACCTTCATGATCAGCCCCAAATGAAAATCCTGTGCACTGGGTCACTAGTCTCTAATGAGCTTCTGTGGTTGGTAACATTTCATAAATGTCACGACTTGTTCCTGAGGGAACTGAATCCATCTTGTGAGACTCTGGAAAAGGACTGTGGAATCTTGTTCCTGGTTTTTCCAAGACTTTGCCTCAGGCCACACTGCTGATTGTGCTTGGTATCCTTTATATGTCATAAATCATAGCCTTGAGTATGACTCTTCTGAGTCCTGTAAGGCCCCAGAGAATTACTGAATCTGAGGGTAGTCTTGGTGATCTTTTAACGTATCTTTTATGAAAGACAGCATCAAATAACTCCTCATAGCACTGAGGAAAAAGCACAGAAAGGCAAAAAGCAATATAAAAAAGTAAGACTGAATATTAAAAATAGGAGTACCTTAAACATTATCCACTTATATTTCCATTTTCATGTATGCACACAAATGATGATGATTTTTAAAATTATGCCTATGGGTGAAATATTGAGAAGTATAAGAGTATAGTAAATATAAAATAAGTCAATAGACATAAAATAAAAATTACAAGTGATATAAAAGTATTGTCATAGGTTTTTGGTTTGTCTTTTCCTTCCTTGTATGAAATAAAAGTAAATATAAAATAAGTCAATATATTCAAAATAAAAATTATAAGTGATACAAAAGTATTGTCACAGTTTGTTTTGTTGTCTTTTCCTTTCCTTAATAAAATCATAATATCTTTTAATCAGTGACAATTTATATCCAATGAAATAAAATAATTGTCACATTTTGATATCCTAAAGCAGTAGATCAGCATCTACAGAATAAGTGTTTCACATAAGTGACAAGGCAATGCAAGTTATGACACACTAAAAGCAGACTAATAGAGGTTTTAAAACAATTGTTTATTGTTTTTACATTCCATCCACTATCTAAATATTTAAATGTTTTAGTTATCCTAATTAATATGTATAACTTAAGTTTCTAGAAAGACAATAGTATAAACATTTTTTCATTTCATTTGGTTTAAGAGATACATAAGGCCAGACACAGTGGCTCATGCCTGTATCCCAGCACTTTGGGAGGCTGAGGCAGGCGGATCACCTGAGGTTAGGAGTTCGAGGCCAGCCTGGCTAACACGGTGAAACCCCCTTTCTACTAAAAATACAAAAAATTATCCAGGCGTGGTGGCACATGCCTGTAATCCTAGTTACTCAGGAGGCTGGGGTAGGAGAATCGCTTTAACCCGGGAAGCGGAGGTTGCAGTGAGCCGAGATCATGCCATTGCACTCCAGCTTGGGCAACACTGGGCAACCAGAGCGAAACTCTGTCTCAAAAAAAAAAAACAAGAAACAAAAACAAAATCAAAAAACCACACACATAATACTTAGCTTCTAATCTTGTGCATGAACACCTTTAAAATACGTTCACACTATGTAAATGTGTACATTATCAATGTATTGCCTCTCAGCTCCAAATGCATCCTTCTATATATGCTCTGTGATAAAATGGAATTCCTTTAAGTATTTCTCCTTTAGTGTGAACAGTGTTGCATTGTCTTGGGAGAGGGGACTGAAAAGATATTGCAGGAGGAAGAGGCTATTAGAACTAATAAAACAGTTCATCAGGGTTGAAGGATACAAGATAAATACACAAAATTAAACTGCATTTATATAGACTAGGAATAAACAATCCAAAAATGAAATTAAAAAAGCAGTGCCACTGACAATACCAACAAAAAAATTTAACAATGAAGTGTAAAGCTTACACTGAAAATTACAAAACAATGTTAAAAGAAATTAAAGAAAGCCTAAATAAATGTAAACTTATCCCATGTTCATGTATCAACAGACTTAATACTGTTAAAATGGCAACAATCTCCCAACTAATCCACAGATTCAACCTGCTCTCTTACCCAAATCCTACCTGGCACAATTGCTGAAATTGACAAATTAAACCTGAAATTTATATGGAAACTAAAAGGTCTAGTAATAACCAAACTTGAAAAATAAAATAATATTGGGGGACTAACACTGCCCAATTTCAAAACTCTCTTCAAAACTACAGTGATTAAAACTGTGTGACTGAAACTAATCAAAACTGTGTGACACTAGAATAAGAAGACATAAGAATCAACAGAACAGTACTGAGTCCAGAAATAAACCATCACATTTATCAATTTATTTTCAACAAAAGTACCAAGTCAATTCAATGGAGAAAGAATAATCTTTTCAACAAATGGTCCTGCAACAACTGGATATCTATATTAAAAAATGATGTTAGACTCTTTCCTTGCACCATACACAAAAATTATATCAAAATGGATCATAGAGCTGAATGTGAGAGGTAAAACTAAAAAACTCCTAGAAGAAAATACTGTACTACATCTTCATGAACTTGTGTTAGGCAAAGCCTTCTAGATATGGCAAAAGCATAAGCAATTAAAGGATAAAAAAGAGATACACTGTATTTTATCAAAATGAAAAGCTTTTCTGTTAAAATGGACATCAACAGGGTGAAAGAAAACACAACCTTCAGACTAAAAGAAACCATTTGCAGAACACATACCTAAAATACTTGTCTCTAGAATATATCTTGGGGTGGGGGGAACCTCTTACAGGTCAATTATAAAAATATAAATAACCCAATTAAAACATGGGCAAAGGGTCTGAACTGACATGCCTTCAGAGAACATATATAAATGGCCAATAAGCAAATGAAAATTTGCTCAACATCATCAGCCACCACGGTAATGCAAATCAAAACAACGATACGCCACCTCATACCCACTTGTGATGGTTACAATTAAAAAGGCAGATAACAAGTTTTTGTAAGAATGTGGGGAAGACTTTTCCAATGCTGGTGGGAACATAAAATGGTATAGCCCCTTTGGAAAACAGTTTGGTAGTTCTTCAAAAGGTAAAATATAATTAGCAAAACCTCCAGCAATTTCACTTGCAGGTAAATACCCAGGTGAAATAAAAATATATGTCCACACAAAAACCTGTACATGAATATTTACAGCAGCATTATTCATAACCCCAAAGCAGAAATAACCCAAATGTCTATCAACTATGACTAGACAAATGTGGTATCTACATAATAGAGTATTAGTTACAATAAAAAAGAATGAAAAACTGACATACACAACAACATTGATAAACTCTGAAAACATTACACTAAATGAAATAATACAGATACAAAAGACTACACGTTGGCCGGGCACGGTGGCTCACGCCTGTTGTAATCCCAACATTCTGGGAGGCCGAGGCGGGTGGATCACGAGGTCAGGAGATTGAGACCATCCAGGCTAACACAGTGAAACCCCGTCTCTACTAAAAAATACAAAAAATTAGCCAGGCATAGTGGGCACCTGTAGTCCCTGCTACTCGGGAGGCTGAGGCAGGGGATGGCGTGAATCTGGGAGGTGGAGCTTGCAGTGAGCTGAGATCGCACCACTGCACTCCAGCCTGGGCAACAAAGCAAGACTCCATCTCAAAAATAAATAAATAAATAAATAAATAAATAAATGAAATAAAATAAAAAGACTACACATTTTACGGTAACATTTAATGAAATATATAGAATAGTACATGTTTAAAGACAAAGAAGTAAATTAGTGTTGCATAGTGTTAGGAGCGGTGAGGTAAAATGGGAACTGACTTATTTTTGTGGAGGAAACAGTAAGATTGACTATAGTGATAGCTGCATAACTCTATAAATATACTAACAACCAATTGTCTATACACACTTTAAATCAGTAAACTGTAAAGTATGTGAATTATATCAATAAAGCTTCTGTATTTACTGCATAAAACAATAAAAATGCTTATGAGATATACACACACACACAGACACACACACTAGCACTAATGGCAGAATGAGGATAAGATAGTTAAATATTTGATGGTTCCTGTATTGCCTGGGAAGTAATAATATATGTACTGATTAATATGACTTTAATAAGTCAAGGATGCATCTTGTAATCTCTAGGGTAGTTAACAGTAGAGCAGTTCATGAAGTTAATATTAAAGAATATAACACCAGCAATCTAACAATAGGAAAATGGAATTACGAAGAATTATACAAAGGAAAGCAATAAACAAATAAATGAATAAAACAAAGGACATATGGACAAGTAGAAAGCAAAATGTAAGATAGTAGAGCTAAACTCAAATACGTAAAGAAACTCTAATAACTAAATAGGCCAACAAAAGACAAAGCCTGGTAGATTGACTTTCTAAAAAATATCTGCTGCTTACAAAAGATATGTCTTAAATTTAAGGACACAGAAAGACTGAGAGTAAAGGTTGCAAAAAAGATAAAATGCAAACACTAATCGAAATAAACATATGTAGCTATATGAAAACTAGACAAAGTAAATGTTAAGGCAAGAAGTAATGCTAGAGATACAGGGCCACTTAATAATGATAAAAGAGCCACGTCTCAGGAAAATACCATTCGAAATTTGATTGCACCTCATAACCTAATATGCACAGAGCAAAAATTCACAGAATCAAAAGAAAAAATAGACAAATCTACATCATGGCATACAATCTTAATAAACTGCTCAGTAATTAACAGAAGCAAAAAAAAACCAGAAAGGGTTAAGAAAATTTGAACAATGCAACCAACTTGATCTAACTCATATACACATATACACATACATACACAGAGAGAGAACACTTCACCCAACAAAGGCAATTTTTTCAAGTGTACACAAAATTGCCAAAACTGACTGCATATTGGGCCCAAAGACTGAAATCCTACAGAGAAAATTCCTTGACACAATGTTAAAACAAAAATCTGTAAGAAAGACAACTTTAAAATCCCATTTACTTAAGCAAAAATCTCAAAATAATCCATGAGTCAAAAAGATGACATGGAAATTTCAAAATGTTCTGAACTGAATACACAAGGGATGCAGTTAAAGTCATGTCTAAAGGAAAAAAAATTACATACATATGTGTGTATGTATATATACAGAAACATATATATACATACACAGACACACACATGAGAAAGGCTGAAAATGAGTAATCTAACTATCCATCTGAAGAATGAGAAAAAGAATAAGAAATAAGCCCCTCTCCAAATAAAAATAAGTAGAAGAAAATAAGATAGAAAAGAAAATAATGAAATAGAAACAAACATAAAATAGAATCAACAATGAACCAAAAGTGGGTTCTTTGAAAAGTATAATAAAATTGAAGATCTCTTGGAAAGACTGATCCAGAAAATGAGAAAAGGCACAAAATACTAACATAAGAAATGAAAACATAGGGCATCACTACCTATCCTCCAAGCATTAAAAAGACGATAAGAAAATATTATGAACAATTTTTTTGTCAGAAGATTTGAAAGCGTGTTGACAAATTCCTACAAAAATGCTAAGTGCCAAAATGACACAATCAATCTGACTAGTACTATAATTATTAAAATGTTAAATCTGTAATTAAAAATCCTTCCCTTAAAAAGAAAACTACATGCCCAGATGAATTCTGCAAAACAAAGAAAAAATTATCAATCTTAAACTCTTACACAAGACCAAAAACAAGATGAACACTTCCCAGCTTTTTAATGAGTCCAGCACAGCCTTGACACCAAAAGGTGGCAAAAGCATTTTAAGAAAGAAAAAATTTGGGCCAATGCAATTCATGCACATATGTGGAAAGAAAATAAAATAGCAAATAGAATCCAGTGATATAATAAAGGATATATTCATCAAAACCAAACTGAGATTACTCCAGAAACACAATAATGGTTTAATGTTTTTATAAATGTAATTCACCATCAGTAGAGTTGTATAGCAGAAGCATGTTGGGCCCATAGAAATGTAATTTACCACATTATTAAAAAAATGGGGGAAAAATCATATCCTCAACTTTAAGATAAAACATTTGATAAAATTAAGTACCCAGTCACGATAAAAATTCTTAGAAAAAATGGGAACAGAAAGAAACTTCCTGCTTTAGTCCATTTTGTGTTGTAATGAAGGAATACCTGAGACTGGGTAATTTATAAAGAAAAAACGTTTATTTAGCTCACAATTCTGATACCTGAAAAATTTTAGGTCTGGGTATCTGAAGAGAGTCTTAGGACACTTTTGGCACGGCAGAAGGCAAAGGACAGCTGGGTTGTACAGAGATCACATGGCAATGGGAAGCAACAAAGCTAGAGAGGAGGTGCCAGACTCTTTTTAACAAACAGCTCTTGCAGGAATTAATATGAGTGAGAACTCACTCTTCTCCCTCTACCACCCCAGGGAGGGCATTACTCTATTCATGAGGGGATCTGCCCTGCAACACAAACACCTTCCAACAGACCCCACCTCGAACCCTGAGAATCAAATTTCAACATGAGGCTTGGCAGAATCAAACATCCAAACTATATTACCTCCCTAACCTGAGGAGAAGGCTTCTTCTGCCAGGCACAGTGGCTCACACCTATAATCCCAACACTTTGCGAGGCTGAGGAGGGTAGATTGCTTGAGGTCAGGAGTTCAAGACAAGCCTGCCCAACATGGTGAAACGCCATCTCTACTAAAAATACAAAAATTTGCCAAGCATGGTGGTGGGCGTCTGTAATCCTAGCTACTCAGGAGACTGAGGCAGGAGAATCACTTGAACCTGGAGGCGGAAGGTGCAGTGAGCTGGGACCATGCCATTGCACTCCAGCCTGGGCAACAGAACAAGACTCTGTCTCAAAATAAAAATTAAAAAAAAATTAAAATTAAAATAAATTTTTAAAAGGCTGTTTTCTTTCTTTCTTTTTTTTTTTTTGAGACAGAGTCTCGCTCTGTTGCTCAGGCTGGAGTGCAGTGGCACAATCTCTGCTCACTGCAACCTCCACCTCCTGGGTTCAAAGTGATTATCCTGCCTCAGCCTCCCAAGTAGCTGGGATTACAAGTGTGCACCACCACACCAGGCTATTTTTGTATTTTTAGTAGAGACAGGATTTCGTCATGTTGGCCAGGCTGGTCATGAACTCCTGACCTCCAGTGATACGCCAGCCTGGGTCTCCCAAAGTGCTGGGATTACAGGCGTGAAGCACAGCACCCGGCCTGGCGTCTTCTATTTTTTTAAAACGCTACAAAAAAATTATACCTAATTTTGAAATGCTGAACACTTTTACCTCTGAGATTACACATGTAACAATGCTTATAGTCACCGCTTTAATATCACACTGGATGTCCTAGCCAGTGCAATAAGGCAAAGGAAAAGAAAAACAATACAATCATTGAAGAGAAACAGACCTTCTTCATCATAGATGGCAAATCTAAAAGATTCCACAAAGTATTAGAAATAAGTGAAATTAAGCAAGGTCTCTTTACATAAGGTCACAGTACCAAAATGGATTGCATTTTACATGCCACAATGAGAAAACATTTTATAAATATTATTTATAATAACATCAAAAAGCCAAATAACTTGAAATAAATCTATAATTAAAATTAGATTAAATTTAATCTAAAATTTATAGTTATATAAGACGTCTACACACAGAACAAACCAGAAGATTTTATTTAAGGAAAACCTCAATAAATAGATAAACCAGGTTCATGGATTGGAAGACTCAGCATTAGAAAGATGCCAAATCTAGCCCCACATTAATCCATATAAATTTAATGAACTGCCACTAAAATTCCTGCAGGCTTTTTATGAAAATTAATAAACTGCCACTAAAATTTATGTGGAAAGGAAAAAGGAACAAGACTAAGTACAATAAACCTGAATAGGTGAGCTTACTCCAACCAATATGAGGATCTATTAAAAAGCTATAATGAGACATTATGATACTTGTACAGAGATAGAAAAATGGACCACTGGAACAGAGTCCAAAAAACTCCAGGCATATATGGCTACTTGATTTATGATAAAGCCAGCAGTGCACAGCAGAGTCTTTTCCATAAATGGTGATGGCTGACTAAATAGTAAATGGGGGAAAAATATGAACCCTATCTTATATAATCACAAAAATAAATTTTAGATGTACTACAGTAAAGGCAAATAATATTCTAGGGGAAAAAAATTTCATGATGGTGTACTAGAGAAAGATTTCCTAAACAAAAACACAACAAATTAATTGGAAAGAAAAAGACTGGTTTTGACTACACAGATAGATATTCAGGAACTGCTTTTTATCAACAGAAACCATTCATAGAGTGAAATGGCCAGAGTAGAAGATATGTGCAATACATATAATTAATAAAGGGTTCATGTTTAGCAAATATAAACAATTCCTAGGAACCCATAAAAAGATGAAAGACAACCTAACTGAATAAAAAGGAAAAAGAATGAACAGGCACTTCACAAAAGAGGATATTCAAATGGCCCATAATCTTAATCTCAATCATTAAGGAATTACAAATTAAAATCACAATCACCATTTTACATGCTGACCAGAATGGTTAAAAGAAAAATACTGATATTACAAAGGACTGGTGAGAATGTAGAGCAATTGAAACTCTCAAACATTATTGGTGGGAGTATGAATTGTTATAAGCACTTTGGAAAATTATTCCAACAAAAATATGCATAATATGAACCAGCAATACCACCACCAGAAACAGGCACAATGATGTTCACAGCAGTACCATTCATAAAAGCCTCAAAGTGAAAATAACCCAAATGTCTGTCCAACATTAAAACTGATAAATTATGGAACAGTCATGGAACAAAATACTGTACAGTGGTAAAAAAAAAAAAAATACTGCTACATGCAACAACATGGATGAATCTCACAGTGTAAGCAAAGAAGTATTACAAAGTTCAAAAACAGGAAAAACTAATGTGTGGTGCTAGAAGTCAGAATTGTGGTTGAGAGAAAAGGATTTGTGACTGAGGAGTATGAGAAGGACTTCTGGAGTCTGGTAATGTTTTATTTTTTGACCAGGAAAATGGTTTCAGGAATATCCTCACATTTTAACAGTTCATCCAACTCCACATTTATGTATGTATTTTTCTGATGTATATGTCAATTTAAAAGTTGTAGTATTTAATGAGTCTCTCTCAAGTTTCATTCAAACCACCTCATACCTCACATCCTCAAATGCTGCATTTAACTGGCACTTTGACTTTAATCAAGCCTAAAATCTCACAGCTTACACAGTCAAAACAAAAATCATCATCCCTGTATTACAGGCTGAATTGTGTGTTGAAGCCCTCACCTCTAATGTCTGTGAATGTGAACTTATTTGGAAATAGAGTGTCCACAGATGTATTTAAGATGTAAATTAAGATGTGGTCATACTTGAGTGGGGTAGCCCTTAATCCGATATGACTTTTGTCCTATTGAGACATACAGGGAAAATGTCATGTGACAACAGATCAGAGATTGTAGTAATGCAGCAGTAGGCCAAGAAACACTTAAGAGAGACAGCCACAACCAGAAACTAGGCAGAAGAAGAAAGGAAGGATTCTATCCAGAGTTTCAAAGGAAACATGGCCTTGCTTACACCTTGATTTCAGACCTCCAGGCTCCAGAACTGTGAGAGAATAAATTTATGCTGTTTTAAGCCACCCAGTTTGTGGTATTTTGTTATGGCAGCCCACACTTCCATGTATGCAACATCTAATTCCTACATCAATCTTCCATTCAATAACCTTTACAATATTTTCCCATCTGTCTGAAAACTCCACTGATTTTCCTCCATTTCTTATATCCTAGAATTATTAAGAGGTATTATTTTACCTTTTAATTATCTCGTTTCTAAAACTTTCCCTTCCATTTCTACCATTACAACCCTACTTTAGGCCTCAATAATATCTGTATTTCTTAAATCCTACCTTCCTCATATCGCCCCTGTTCTCAAACTTTCAGACACCCTATCACATCACATTCAAAAAGCACTCAGTCTGACTCTATTCTACTTCTTTCCACACATAAACACAAGTGGTTCCCAGAACACATTTTGTTATTTATCGGCTAGTCTTTCACAGTACCTAGAATAGTCTCTGGTAGACCTAGTGCTCAATTAAATATTAACATCCACACAACATAAACTTACTACTGCCTCCACACCAATTTTCACGTTTCACAAGTTCATGTTATGCTAATTCATGCCTTCAATACTGACTCATTTCATTCATTCTTAGTTGATGTCTTATTCCATTTTTCACTACAGGTTCTATCCTAAGTCCCAGTATCACTCCACACTCATTCTAAAAGTTTATCACTTAAATCGCTAAAGAACAAAACCTTTTTGTAACTTCCCTCTCTCACACCTAGAAGTGTCTCAACATCTTCGCCTATCATTTTCTCTTCCCTACCTAGTAGAAAGAAGTGTCTTCCATTTCTAATACTAGCGTCTCTCATTTGTGTTTTTAATGTTTCCACTTATCGCTTTTCCTGGACCTTGCTGTATCAATGAGCTTCTCCTGCTTCTCTCCCAAAGACACAGAAGTCTCATCATATAAATTAAATTTTTTAAAAAAAGTTTTTCAACTTTCTATAGTGGACATTTGTGGACAATATATTTTCTTGGGCTATGGCAACAACAACATCCAGTTTCTATGAGCAGCAATGCCAGTGTCAGAGGCAAGGCTATAATATCCAGCGTCCAGGAGAGAGCAGGTAATGACCTTGACAAACTGCCCACAATATACTATCTCAGCTATGGTTCTGGATATAGTTCTAGATGCCTACCTTCTTTCAGTTCTTGATTTCCATGCCTGGAGCATCCAATATCTTTCAAAAAACTGTCTTTTAACCATGGGGTCAAGTTTCTGATGTTTGTGAATAAAACCTTGACTGATGTCTTGGCTTGGGCTGCTGTAACAAAATACCATAGACTAGCTGGCTTACAGTCTTTGTTACAGCTCTGGAGCATGAAAGTCTGAGACAAGGGTGCCAGCATTATCAGGTTCCTGGTGATAGCCCTCTTCGGGGCATGCAGATGCCTGCTTTTCTGCTACATCCTTGCATGATGGACAGAAACAGCTCTAGTGTCTTCCTCTTCTTATAAGGACACTAATCACATCATGAGGCTCTACCCTCCTGACTTCATCTAAACCTAATTACTTCCCAAAGGCCCTATGCCCCCAATACCATCATATTGAGGGTTGGGAGCTCAACATATGGATTTGGGGGAGAAGGGGAACACAAACTTTCAGTCCATAACAACTGACATAGTCTTCTTCCCTCACAAATTACTCTTTTTTCTCTTTTCTTTCTTTCCCAAGAGTTGTCTCTACTCTCCTTCTTCACTATCCCGTCATTTCTTAATCCTTTAAGACAGGGGTCTCCAACCCCCGTACGAGTCTGGCCTGTCAGGAACTGGACCGCACAGCAGAAAGTGAGTGGTGGGCAAGCAAGTGAAGCTTCATCTGTATTTACCAGCCACTCCCCATCTCTCATCTGTATTTACAACTGCTCCCCATCGCTTGTATTACCACCTGAGCTCTGCCTCCTATCAGATCAGCAGCAGTATTAGATTCTCATAGGAGCACGAACCCTACTGAGAACTGCACATGTGAGGGATCTATGTTGTGCACTCCTTACGAGAATCTAACGCCTGATAATCTGTCACTATCTCCCATCACCCCCAGACGGGACTGTCTAGTTGCAGGAAAACAAGCTCTGGGCTCCCCCTGATTCTACATTATGGTGAATTGTATAATTATTTCATTATATATTACAATTGAATAATAATAGAAATAAACTACACAATAAATGTAATGCACTTCAATCATCCCAAAACCATCCACTGCCCCTAACCCCAGTCCATGGGAAAACTGTCTTCCACAAAACCGGTCCTTGGTGCCAAAAAAGTTGGAGACCTCTGCTTTAAGATGTGACATTTTTCTCCTAACCACTTTTACTAAAATTACTGAGTCACGAATGCCCTTACCTCTACTAAATGTATTCATTTATCAACTAAGATTTTTCCTTTACCATTATTTTTCTCCTCTCTCCCTCCCTCTGATAGCTTATCCAATCAAAACACCTCAATCGAAAAAAAATTTCTGGCCCCATCCACTATTCCCTTCCCTCTCTCCACTTTTCTGTTTCTTCTCTCCCTCTCTCTCTTCTGCCTGTGTTCCCTTCTCTCTCTGAAACAGCTCATCCAATGCAAATACCTCAATCCTGATAATTCCCAGTTTCACAACCTACCTCCTACCCCTCGTATCTCACCCTCCTATCCCCACCTCTCACAAATTTCCAGCTACAGCTCAAAAGTGCACCACAAATGCATGTGAAACCTTACTGGATTGATTAATCAATCCTCTCATCATCCTTTCCTAGTTATTCCAAGTTGGTTCGTATCTAACTCCTCCTTCCTCACCCACAATGATATCCAAACACCATATCATCTACTTCTCAGATCCAAGCCTCCCTTCAAATCCCTTTGCAAAATTGCCATTTATCTCTGTAATCCTCTCTTTCCATGGAACATCACAATGGTTGTCACCTTCACTTGTCTGTCATAGCTCCAATATATTTTTTACATTTCTGCCAGAGCTATACAATCTATCAAGTCATGGATGGACTCAACAGTTACCTGCCTTCAAAAGCTCCTCAGTGGCTACCACAGTCTAATCTCCTCAGCAAAGTATTTAAAAATCCATGACTTCCCTCCATAAAGTTCATGCTTGAGTCACATGGGAACACTAATTCCTTCTAGAGTCCTCATCTCAGTGGTCTTTTTAAGTTGGAATGCCCTCTTTTTCATTGACCTTCCCTCACAAACGGAAATCTAAGCTATTCCTTCAAGATTCAGCTACAAAATTAGCTCCTCTAAGTCTTCTTCCATCCCTAAATTGGTCCTCTTTCTATAATCCGACAATACTTTGTTTAAATTTCTAACATAAGACAAGTCATTTTTGTTCACTGTATTGTTTGCTGTATTTACGTAGCACTTTATTGCAATTTAATTTCACAGCAATTCTGTGAAGAAAGTATTATTTAGCCAATTTAACAGGGGAAGGAAACAGGCAGAGAAGTAACTGGGTTAATACACACACACACACACACACACACACACACACACACACACACACAGAGAAAGACATCTTTCATTCCAATCTCCTGACAATTAAGTTTTACATTTCTTAAGGGCAAAGACTCCAAGGAGCCTAGCAGAGTCCTTTCTACATAACAGATGCTTTGTAGGGTTGTGGGTTTTTTTGTTGTTTTGTTTTGTTTTTTGTTTTTATGGTGAGACAGTCTTGCCCTGTTGTCCAGGATGGAATGCTGAGGCAAAATCTTAGCTCACTACAGCCTCAACCTTCCGGGCTCAAGCAATCCTCCCGCCTTACCCTCCTGAGTAGTTGCTACTACAGGTGGACTCCACCATGCCTGGCTTATTTATTTATTTATTGGTAGAGACGAGGTCTCACTATGTTGCCCAGGCTGGTCTCAAAGAAATGGGCTCAAACAATCCTCCTGCCTCAGCCTCTCAGGGATTACAGGCGTGAGCCACCGCACCCAGCTTGCTTTGTGTTTTAAATATGTTTAAAACCACCGTTTTATCTGTCCGAACTCTTGAAGACATAGCTCAAAAGTCTCATTTTTAACTCTTCCAGCCCTTACTAATATTTTTGTAAACTATATTATATCACTTGGCATGTTGTTACAAATGTCATTTTATATATAAGCATGCCATTAATCATACTAATGAGTTCATAAGCTTTAGAGGGCCAACATGCCTCATTCCACCGTAGTATCCTTTATACTCCCTAGCACATGGTTGTTGCTCAATAGTCCCCAATTTATCCCTTGCTCAAATCTCTTAAGTCCTTTTTTTTTTTTTTTTGCATGACAGATATAGATCAACTGTGACTAAACTTTACTTCTGTAACAGTAAATATTACTTAACCCATTCCTGAAATATAAAGCTCATACACAGGTCACGGAAAAAGTATTCTAAGTACATGAAGGGAGAAAAATCTAGAGTGACTATTTTAATTGACTGTAGAGGGCAGCAAAGCAACAGTAGTATCCTCAAAGAAAACCATGTATTTTTCTTGGGGAACTTCAAATGTGTTTTATATTTCAAGAGATGCTGTCAGGATTAAAGCTTCTGAAGGAAAAGGGGCTTTGGGGGATGCCAAATACAAATTTCACCAGCTACTTATATATTTAGACACTTTTACTATTAACTATAAATATAATGAAAATATACCAATGCCCAGATCCTTTTACATGAAAAACAAGCTTGATAAACAATGTAGTTTCAAAATAGCCACCATAATTGCTGAGTACTTTAAGAATCCAGAAGTTGAAAATCTTTTCTCATTGAAAACTGCAAACATAATTTCTTAATTTTATTTTCTTAAGTACAGAAAAGAATGTCAATAATCTAGATAGTCTTATTTCCTGCTAATTAGTATTACTAATTCTAAACTTGATATGCCTTTTTGTTATTCAAAATCAGTCAACTGTAGGGTCTATACCAGTTTAAAAGAAAAAAAATTATAAATCCTTTGGGACTGTACTAGTATACAACAATAAACAATGCAACACCTTGAAAAAGAACAGAAATTCCCTTACTATTATTTCAATATTGAAGTTCACTGTGCTTTTAATATGCACTAGGCAGAAAAACTGCATCAAGATAATCACATAACCTCAGAAGTGTTTATAGGAATGGGGAAACTACTATAAAAGTTGACATTAAATACAACTGTATTATTTGCGTGTTTCTCAAAGATTGTGTTGGCAGTAATTTTTTACTTCCTTTAAATTTAACAAGCAGAAATGCAGAGTTTTAGAGTGACTGCAGTAGCCATTAACATAAGCAGGCTTATGATTTAGTGAGAAATGCTGCTATCATGTTTTAGCCCTGTGCCTTAAAGAAGTATAGAACTGTTAGCTATATGCCTTCTTCCACTTGATTCTCCTCCAAAAAATTAAAGCAATAGAGAAGGACTTTTTTATTTCGCATTTAAAATAAAGTAGGTAGGGTATCTCTAAGCAGGTTTTAAAAACTAGGCAGTTTATTGTCAGGCTTAGTATTAAATTAAATGTATAGCCATGAATGATTTTCTCTAAATCAAATTAGTAGGGAATCTGAGTCTATAATGAAAGGACATTTAAATATTTTTACTATTAACTACAAATATAATAAAAATATATCAATGCCCAGATCCTTTTACATGAAAAACAAGCTTGATAAGCAATGCACAGTTTCAAAATAGCCACCATAATTGCTGAGTACTTTAAGAATCTACCTACAACTAAATTAGAAATCTTATTAATAATCTTCAAAAACTAGGGCCTAAGATTTTCAGTAATAGCAATCATGTCTATCATGAATAATTCACATAAATAGTTACTAAAACTGATTTTACTACAGTTTACCAATACTAGCATTTCATTAATATTTTTTTCTTCTGAATTGAAGCAACAGAAGAGTCAAGCACACGCTTGACATTATATATAATGTTCTCAGACACTTAGTTGGAGTCCTAGCCCTGCATAGTTTCATATTAGCATACTTCCATTACAAAATAGACTATTTTAAATTTACCCACTTCATTCATAAAACTGAGTTCCAGAGTCAGATGTGTCATACATAAAGTACGATACATCTCATAGAAGCTGCTTAAGCTAAATAGGTAAATAATATACAGCTGATTTTGAAATAACAAAGCAGAAGACTACTATTCTCGTAGAAAGTCAATGCTGCAAACATCTCAAATTCAAAATGGGTGAGGCAATGGGAAATAGAACTGAAGAGAGAAAAAAGAACTTTTTAAAAAGGAAATATCAGTGGAGAACTATCTCAAGTAACATCTTCAAGTCTATCAACCTTTTCTAATCATCGAGAGTACAAATCTCTTTAAGAATATATTCCTATAGTGTGTTCTGCATAACATAGCTTCTGCAACATAATATATATTACACCCAAGAATTTGTTTAGTTTGTTAAACGGGATATTTTACTGAAGAATTTCTTAGACCATTAACAAACTAATTCACATTGTAACTTTCCATGAGGGGGTATATCATTAGCTTTTCCTATTCCCAAATGTATTAAACCATGGTACTTTTTCTTCCAAAAACCTATCTTCTGAGACTAGTGTTTCACAGAAACACTTTAACAAAGACTGTTCTAAACCTGAAAGCATGAAAAAAATGAAAGCAGAATTGCATGCTCACTGTATGCAAGAAGTGGTGAGGGAAGCCTTCCTGGAGAAAGTCAATCTTAAACCAAGCCCTTCAGAATTTGATTAGGTAGGAAGAGCAATGTCATTCTAGGCCTTATGGGTAAAGACCACAAAAGGGCATAATCCACTTTGGAGACAATTAAAGATTTGGACCTGAACTATCCAAACTGGTGGCCACCAGGAACATCACAGTTGACTACAAAGTGCATTAAATGTGGCTAGTCCAAACTGAAATGATCTATAAGTATAATATATCTACTGGATTTCAAAAAATTATTATGAAAGAAAATGTAAAATATCTCAATTTTTAATAACAATTGCATGCTGAAATGATATTTTGGTTACATTGTGTTAAATAAAATAAGATTAATTTCACCTATTTCTTCTTTGCTTTTTAAATGTGGCTTCAAGAAAACTTGAGATTACATGGCTTGCATTAAATTTCTATTAAAACGTGCTGGTTTGGACTAACCTTGATTTCGCCATCAAACTCTTGAAATAAATATGAGTGCCTACTACATGCCAAGCACATGGAAATACAAATAGTGAACAAAACAGTGAAGCACATTTCTTTCAGAAGATTGATAATATTTGGTCAAATCATAAATGAAAATGCTATAATAAATAGCACTTGTCAAGAGAAGAAAGAATTATCTGATGTTGTCTTTCAAAATACAAATGTCCCAATCCCTGGACTCCACACCTCACCTGTCTGACAAAAATTGTTGATCTAGTAAGTCCATAGTGGGGCCTGGCCACATTGCGTCAAAAAAGATTCCCTAGTAACTATGATTTTAACTCACACAACCTCTCTTTGCAGGCTCTGGCTATTTGAGAATAGCTATTTACAGCCCCACTCCCTTTTTCTGTTATTTTATTTCTTATGATAAAACCTGGGCTGAGAGCCTAAAGGGCCTCTACTGGGTCCAACAGCCATCCTATTTAAAGTAAGAACAAGTTTGATCTTTTTTTTTTTTTTTTTTTTTTACCCATTAAAGTTGAAACCAAAGTTTTTTACACATGGCTCACATTTCAGTTTATGAGTATCTACTCACAATGCAACAGGTCTTCCCTACTCATCTTATTTAGCAGAATGAATGGTGGGCAGTCAGTAGTCTTGCAAGAAAAACAATCTGCTGGATGCTATACTAAAGAAAAGTAAAATTCAAAATACAAGTATATAATATCCTTTCTAAAATAACTATAGTACCTGTAATATGGCTATATCTAGACTCATAGGAGGCAGGCCTCATTAAAAATTTGTAGTTGCAGTTACATTATAATTAGTAACTCTTTTAGGAAAAAACCTTGAAGCTACCCTTAATAAAGTTTCAGATTTTTTTTTTTTTTTTTTTTTTGAGATGGGAGTCTCGCTCTGTCACCCAGGCTGGAGTACAATGGTGCAGTCACAGTTCACTGCAGCCTCCTCCCCCTGGGGTTCAAGCAATTAGCCTGCCTCAGCCTCCCGAGTAGCTGGGATTACAGGCTCCTGCCACTATGCCCAGCTAATTTTTGTATTTTTGGTAAAGATGGGGTTTCGCCATGTTGGCCAGGCTGGTCTCAAACTCCTGACCCAAAGTGATCCACCCTGAAGTGATCAGCCTCCGAAAGTGCTGGGATTACAGGCATGAGCCACTGTGCCTGGCCTCACATCAGATTTTAAATAAATGATTAAACTATATCAGAGTTTATTCTAATAAATAAAAAGCATAAATTTTATAAAATTCAGTAAAGAATATAGATTCAACAATTTAAAGACCATTTTAGACAAAAGTACATGAAGTAATCAAGCCTATGACAGATTAATGGTGCTCAGATTTTTGGATCTGTGTGCACGGTACACAAAATTGTCTTTAAAGTTTCATTATTGACTTAACGGTTATTTGATTTTTAACCTACATTTACATATTAATAGTAATTATTAACTGTCTCATCTTCTGTAAACCATGTAGTGCTTGTCAATTTTTATGAAGATTTTCATAGATTACAGAATATGTTATAGCAATGTATTATTTACTCACTAATTTTTAAGGGTTAAGTTACAGAATGTCAAAATGCTCTCTTTTAACAAGGATTTTCATAACCAGCTTCCCTTCAATAATTTTCAAGTAATTAACAATAACCCATAAGTTTTATCCCTTAACTATACACATACAAAACATACATCAGAATTGCCAAATTACTAAATTGTAAATAGATGTTAAGTATGAGACATAAACAAGGTAAATACATATAATACACACAATTGCCCAGCTTTTCCAATTCTTATTTCTGATGTTGTAGATAACTGCAAGAAAGGAAGATTTGATCTTTCTGCTTGCTTCTAAATTTGGGTTACTTTCCAAAAATATCTGTTTAGGATGCAGAAAGACTCATGCAGGCAATATGTACTATAGACCCCAACTGATACCATCAGTAACTTAAAGCAGAAGCAAACTCTGAGTCCCTTCTCCAATTCCTATCTTCAGCATAATCACTAACATTCTAAGTGACCTTATGGAACTGCCAAATCTTAAAATGCAGTGGACATCATTAAGGGAATAGTCAACTAGTTTCCATACAATTATACAATTGAATTATTTTGACTATATTCTAATATTCTGAACACTCATCATCTGTATATTTATATAAAGTAAATTAAACAAATATTTGAAGATCACTGGGCTAAGACTCAATATATAGATGTAAAGTACAAATACAGCAAGTCAATTTGAAAACTCAATTATTCAGCACATCGGTGTAGAATTTAAGAATCACCAATACCAGCCTGGTTAGTTTATGTTGTGCAATATAATAAATGCTAACGTTTGAGTTCTACTATATTTCATGCACTCTCCTAAGTGTTCTATTCTGTCATTTAATTCTCACAAGATCTTTATCAGCAAGGTAGTAATGTTATCTCTTTTTAAAACAAGAGAAACTTCAAGTTTCCAAAGTTAAATAACCTGCCAATGATTTACAGCTAGAGAGAGAAACAGAAAGGGAGGAAGGGAGGGAAGGACAGGGAAGGAAGGAAGAAGACATCTCAATATGATCTGACCCAAATGATTTTTTAAAAGTGACTGTTTTTTTCACTGCACATTCATAAGTCTTTACCTAGTGGGGTACGTGTCCCATTTCTGGGCAAATCAAAATACCTCACAAACACCAAACTGTTCTACAATCATGTTTCCTTTAGGTCGAATCCGAAGTTATAAGCATCTTGAAGCCAGGACTCTGTCTTATGCGTGTGTTATGTTCCCAAGTGCCTATCGAGTAGTCAGAGTGCTTTTAGAAGTTCCATATCATATCAGATCTTCTTTTCTGTGCTCTTTTAAACATCCATCTTAAGATGAAGCCTTGCTGAAAATGGAAAGAGGCATAGAATCCCAGAGCCAAATGGGACCTTACGAAGGTCAGTCTATCTTGTTATTCATCATTACCATACCCATGATAATATTCTCTATGTCCCAAAAAAAAACCGTGGGAAGTAAAAGTGAGATAAATCTAACCATCTATGAATTGATTATTGCCATCATAAACTTAGAATTTCATAATTAAATGACGTTTATCAAGTCAGATGATGATGTAAGCCCAATCCCCTTGACACTTATACCTAGGAATTTCTAAGGCTTAAAAACAAAAAACAATCTGGCCACTTGACTACCTGTAAAACTCTCATTTTAAAAGTTCAGTTCTCCAAATAAGATAATGCACACCCCCAAAACAGCCAGCCAGCAAGTCTTATATAAACATTTTTATAGCCTTCAGAATATCAGGTCCACCAGTTTTGATGGATATTTTTAACAGTTAAATTAACACGATAAAGTTAAGGCCACGCTATATATCAAACATATCAAAATATCAAAAATAGCAGCAAAAGGAAAAATCTATATGTCATAAAAATAAGTAAAGCATTCTCATCAACAGATCATCAGCTACAGTCATCTTTTTAAAGCTTAAAAATCTTTTCAACTCTAAAACTGGCTCCACGCAAATATTAACTACATGCCAAACCTTGTAAGCAGTACTACGAATGCCATTACAACTCTATTAACTGAAACAGTAGTTAAATCAACAACTTGTTAGACTAACAGCTTACTTGAAGAAAATTTTGCTTCCATACCACTAAGCTTCCGTAAGTCACAACAACTGCGCCCTATTCAAAGACTTAATTCCAAAATAAAGGTTGATGGAAAAAACTCGTCATAACGGTTCACAAATTAGGGTGTTATAACACTATAAGCCAAAAAAGGAAGCTGTTTAAATGAGTAGCACACAGGAATACAAAACTAGTGTCTACCTCTACAACAAGAAGAGTTGACTCTAAACACTACACCTGCTATAAAACACAGTCCATTTGCCTACACTGCTTAAGTTTTTAAGCTCGGAATTAAAAATCAAGTCCTTCCAATGCTACGTTGAGATTTTTAAAAACTGTTTTCTTCTTCCATGTGAAACCCAATGTGTTCCTTCAAAAAGTAATCAACAATTCATTTTCACAACCACTAAGAAATTATCATGTAAATAATTCCTGCATCAGCTATGCATATTACCTGGCTTCAGTCTTCCACAGAGCTTTGCCTAACTAGATCTGCCTCTGTGGAGGTATATTCTCAGTCCTTAACATAAACAAAGTCAGGATAGTAAACTGGTAAGGTCCCCTCCAACTGTCCTCTCACTCAACTGTAAGCAACTTCCCCAATTCTCCTTCATGGAATAGAACAGCACACAAATTCAATCTAGACCGGCATCAATTTAAAAAGGTATAGCATTAAGAACTTTGCCTTGGAACCAAGTATCTGGGGAGTCGGCATACAGAAACAGCGTACAATTACTAACATTCCATTTATCATACTATACTCTGTGTAAATCAGATTTCATTACAGTGCTGGAAACGTGGTGGTAAACTGTTAGTGCAAATTCTCAGCCCAGAAGAGACACTCAATCCCATCATGCAAACTTTGCTTCCCTCATAACCAACTACCTGACTCACCTACCGTGTAACAGGATTCTCCTCCTCCTAAATCACACTATCCAAGAAATTTGCACACATCTCTCCTTTTAATAAATACTAGTAAAACTTCAGTTTACGGTTTTATGAAATACTGAAAACCAATCTTTGAGCAAGCTTAAGTTCTGCCCCTCTACTTTTCTTACCAAGAGCCCTCAAATAAATAAAGTCTCGCAGTGTTCTGATACTCCTCCTCCCACCAAAGACTGGTGTCCTTATTTTCCCAAATCACTGCCTCCCATTCTCTTGCATGAGGCAGATTTTTTTTTTTTTTTTTTTTTTTTTAGTACGATCCTTAATAAGCAGGCTTCTAGTCTGGCATACCTGGGAACAAAACTCAGAGACTAACTCCCAAATATGACAGGAAAACAGTAACATAACACGAGGGAAGAGATGGGAAACAGGCGCGTGACTGTTTTGGTTAGAACAGCCGGGGCACACAGTCCATGAAATCAGGTATTTAACGCGTAAATCTTGTTCCTGGGGGTTGGTAAAATAAGCACGGGCAGTGTGAGAGACGTCCCACAAGCTGGAAGGCAGGGACGAGGGTCAATCTAGAGAGATCCAGAAGCTGCCAGGGCAGAGCCGGGGGAGGGGGCACAAGACGGAAGAAAACTAGCTGTAGGGGATTCTGCGGCTGGGTGGGCTAAAATGGTGCCTTCTCCAGGGTGGAAGGCCATGAGAAGTGGACCCGGAGGCTTCATTCCATCGGGCTCCGGTCCCCAGGGTTTCTGGGCTCACAGCTCAAGTTTCACCAGGAAAAAAAGAAAGCGGCAAACGTACATCCCGGCACCTTAACCCACGAGGGTTCCCAGGGAATGAGCGAGGAAGTAACGGTCCCCAGAGCAAACCCGGAGTTCGGCGCACGAAGCACCATCGCCAACCCTCGGCCATCCGCACAGCGACGCGCGCGGCCGCGGGGGAGGGGAGCGGGCCGCCGGCGCAGCATTCGCTGGCCCGGCCCTTCCAGGGCCTCGCCCCGAGCGCGGCGAAAAGTTTCCAGCCAAAGTCCTCGGCACTCGCTCGCACAGCCAACCGCCTCGCTGCCCTGGAGAACGGCTGGCGGGGCCGGCCGCGGCGCCCGCACCCTCAGTGGCGGCTCCCTCAGCCCACGCCGGCCGCCGAGGTTCACCTACCACAGAGCCTGGAGAAGAGTAGCAGCGGGAAGAGCAGCAGCAGCAGAGGTGGCGTCGGGGGCTGCAGCAGGATCCCGGCTCCGAGGAGAGAAGCGGAGGAAAGTTGTGCTTTGCCGCCTCCAGGACACAGCGGGGATGGCCGCGGGGTCCGCGCCATCCCCCACCCTCCCCCCCGGCCCGCTCGCCCGCCCGCCCCCCGGCTCCCCCGGCCCCGGCGCCTCAGGCTCTGGGCGGAGGCTGTGGAAGGTCCGGCGCGCGTGTCCCCAGCTCCCAGCTCTAGCGCCGTCGCTGCCGGCTGACACTCGGACGAGCGCTGGCGGCTGCCTCGACACCGCCGTCGCCGACGCCACTGCCGAGGCTGAGGCGGGAGCCGCCCGCCGCCGCCGCCACTCCCCTCCCCCCGGCACCCGCCCGCCTCGAACTCCTGGGAACTCGGAACGCACCACCCCGCCCCACGCGAGAGGGGGATAAGAAACCGACCCTCAGAGCTGGCGCCCGACTCGCCCGCCCTCCCCGCGCAACTCCAGCTCCCGTCTGATCCCCGGGCGCAAGCCCTGTCTCCTCCCACCCCGCCCTCCTACACATGCTCCTCCCCTTTCAAAAAAAAAAATACTCTTTTCATCCACTTTGATAACGGGGTTTCTCCCAAAGCAGAGATTTAAAAAGGACAGGAAAATCTGGAATAGGTTAGTCGGCCCCGCCCCTCGTTCCTGCCTGGTTTCCCCCCCCTTCCCTGCCTTTCCAATGGTCTCGCCCACTCCACCCCTCGCGGGTCCACTGAGGCCCCGGCGCCGACTGAGGCGAGGGCTGCTGGACCGACACGCTCGGCCCTCGCCTCTCCCGGGCGGCGCTCTCTCTGTGGCGGGGACCTGGGACGAGGAGGTTGGGGAGGAGAAGCCAGGAGGGGGCTGCCCTTCCGTTGCCCATGCTAAAGGTTCCTGTGTAGGAAGCTGGACGCAACCTGCTGGACTAGTAATCTTCCTCCTCGCTGGGGCGCGGGGGACTGAAGGGAGAGACTTTCTCCTCCTTCCTGTTCCCCGGGACAGCTGTGCTCTCCGAATCCCTCCCTTCTTCCCAGCCCACTTATCCCCCGCTCGCCAAGGCACGTTTGCACAGGCGTTTTTCCTGCTCTTTGGGAGGGCGGCTTTATAGAACGGTCGGCGGAGCTGGGCGAGGAGAGGGGTCCCAGAAGGTTTGCTTTCTTGCTCTTGCTTCTCACTGGCCGCTGGGCTGTCCACTTTCCGCGCCGGGCGACTGGCAACAGGAGGCCATGGATTTCCCCCAACGAGTGCGTTGGTGTTTGTCTTTGGTTTTGTTTCATTTGCATGTTCATATGTGTAGTTTTATTTTCTTGCCTGTTTTCCTTTGATCGCGGAGAAGCGACCTCGGGAAGTATTAAACATTTGCCCGTATAAGAAGAGCGTCTGTGGTCCACCATGACCCTCGCTTACCCCAGGTGGCTGCCCGCCCTGCCCTCTCCATCCTCCCGCCTCTCACAGTACCGGCGGCTTGACCTTGAAGCCACTGCCACATGGGTTCCGGGGGGGGAGTAGGAGGGTGGACAATTTGGACTGTCCGGCGTAGGGGGCGAATTGAAGGCAGAGGACACCAGTCCTCAGGCCTGACACTATTAATTTTATGTAGGTCCTGTGATCTCCACGAGGTAGCCATAAATGTGTTCCAGTAACAGTAAAGCTGAACAAGGATCAGCCGCCCAGAAATTAGCCTGTCGCAGCTAAACTAATGCATGCTTGCGGCCAAGACCACGCTGTCCTCGGCTTTCAGTCAATAGGGTCTTCCCACCTTCCGCCTGCTGGATTACAAGGCTTTACTCACCTCCAAGGCTACAAGCCATTCGTCACCCTGCCCACCTCTTTTTTCTTTCTTAACTTCTGCCTCCCTTCCAGTCTCCCAGCGCTTGGTCTAGTGCCTTTTTCCCTCCAGCCCTTTCCTCTTCCCTCCCTCCCTGTGCCTGTCTGCCTCTGTCGTCCCCTGTAAGCTTGTCTCCTGCAGCCAAGGCTTTCTATCACCTATCCTCAAGATGCACTTATGAATAAACCTTGTCCTGCATCGCTCCGGGAGATCCCCTGATGATGATCATAATTGACAAAATGTAGCTATTGTGACATTCCTCAGCTGTGCTGACACCACCATTTCCCTTGAGAAAATTTCTTTTTCTATATTCGCATTCCCTAAACCTAATTTAACTGCTAAATTTAGACAGCCCACTGCGCAGCCACTAGCTAATTATCTGTTTAGATAGCACTTTAACACGTTGTTGAGACTCAGTTAAATGTTAAACAACCAAAATTTTAATATCACTAGCCAATTTCATTCCCCCAGGTTTTCCCTGATGGCTCCACATCTCCAAGAAAAGTAATTTAGCCAACATTTCAAAAAATACCAAAGGCTTAACTTGGGTGGGGGCCGTCGGGCAATTGCTACAGAGACCTTAAGGAATTAGCAGGTTTAGTTCATCTCAAAAAGATGACATGGAGCTTTAACAAATATATTTCCTCCATACTTATAGAAATTGAATAGTGGTCTGCTATGATCTTCTCTGACCTAAAGTGAAGAGAGAGCATGGATGAGCATTATTTATAGATGTTATACAGGCATTAAAAGAGCACCATGCTGGTGTTTTATGTGCATATATGTATTATATTCTAATAATAATAATTTGTGTTTATACAGCATCTTCACCTAAAGATGTCAAAGCACAGGCTCACTTCCCACGGAAGGTGGCAATTACTATTATCTGCTTGACAGCTCCAAGAACCTAGGCACAGAGGTTAAGTGCTCTGCAAATACTACCAGCCAGTGATGGTTTTCCTGCCAGAACCAAGTTCTTGCCTTCCAGTGGACACCATTGACCTGTCAAGATTATTCTTTAAGTTAAAAAGTAAGATAAGTCAAATTTCTACTTTCTATAATAAAAGTGTCCAATCTTAAATTACATTCTCCTCAGATGAATGAATTTTAGAAATACTCACCCCAAGCTTTCCTGTTGGAAATTTTTACTGGCCACAGAAAAAGATTTTACATTACATATACAACTCATGTTTTTCAAGGGCAGAAATACTATTAATTTTTTAAAAACCTTTAGCATGAGAGTATTAGTGCGTTCTATGCCATTTTTAGTCTTCTAACTTTATAGATAAGTTCACATTTATTGTTTGAGTAACAAACTGTTTAAGGAATACTTAATTATAGCTAACATTAATATTTCTGACACTATTGAATAACAAAGTATACATGCATTTTTTTCAGAAAAAAATCATCTGAACAGAAAGCAACATAATCCTAATGCCAACAATAGTTTCATTGTTTTGGGTTAAGAGTACTGATGGTGTCCCATCCTACTTTCGGCTGAAAGATTGTTTGCCAATTATCAAGGTTCATTAACTCTTAACTAAAAAACAAAGGTTGACATCTTAACAAAGAAGTAATTATGTACAGTGCTGGGCATTTTACATTTACTCAAATAATCCAAGTGAAAGGTTTGAGACTATTATTAGAATTTCATAGCTGACTCTGAAACAAAGAAGGTATTTTATAGGAGAGGTAAGACATTATATACTTCAGCTAATTCTTCTTAACATCAGCAAATTTTTTATAATCTGCTGTGTGAGGAAGCATAGCTTTTCCTTTAGTAGAAGAGGTGAACGGTATTTTGTAGAATATTCGAACTTTGTACTATATTTGATAATAAGCTTATGTTACCCAGTTAGGATCACAGTTTTTGTAAAGAGAATTATGCAAATAATAAAAAACAAACTGCAAAACCACAGAAAAGTCCATCCACTTGCAAAACGTTCACCAACCTTACTCTTATTAAATGCAAGTCTTTCTTACTGAAGAGATCTTCCCTGTATGCTCATATGACTTTCTCTCTCCTATTTCCTTTGAATCTTTGATAAAATTTAACTTTATCATTGAGGGTCTCCAGGACCACATGATATGAAAGAGCTGCCCCCACCCTAATCCCTATGCCCTCAACTTGCTTTATTTTCTCCATTGCCCTTACCATCTGACATGTCTCTAATTTACTGTCTGTTCCCTTTCACTAGAATCAACATTCCACGAGGGCAAGCAAGTATCTATATTTTCACTGTTAAAACTCAAGTAGGCCAGGCACAGTGCCTCCTGCCTGAAATCCCACCACTTTGGGAGGCCAAGGCTGGCAGATTGCTTGGGTCCAGGAGTTCAAGACAAGCCTGGCAACATGGCTGTGTTAGTCTGTTCTCATGCTGCTAATAAAGACATACTTGAGATTGTGTAATTTATAAAGGAAAGAGGTTTAATTGACTCACAGTTCCACATGGCTTGGGAGGCCTTAATCATGGAGGAAGGCAAGGAGGAGCAAAGTCACATCTTATGTGGTGGCAGGCAAGAGAGCATGTCCAGGAAAACTCCCCTTTATAAAACCATCAGATCTCATGAGACTTATTCACTATCAGGAGAACAGCACAGGAAAGATCTGCCCCCATGATTTGATTGCCTTCCACTGGGTCCCTTCCGCAACACGTGGGAATTGTGGGAGCTACAATTAAAGATGAGATTTGGGTGGGGACACAGCCAAACTATATCAATAGCAAAACCTCCTCTCTACTATAAATACAAAAAAGAAATTAGCCGGGTGTGGCGACATGCTCCTGTAGTCCTAGCTACTTTGGAGGCTGAGGTGGGAGAATCACCTGAGCCCAGGAGGTCGAGGCTGCAGTGAGCCAAGATTGCATCCCTGTACTCTAGCCTAGGCAGCTGGAGAAAGACCCTGTCCCCCCAAAAAAACCAAAACCAGAACAAAACAAAACAAAAACCCCAAGTACCTACAATAATGTCTGCCATATAGATTCCAAACTGGATGATTAAATGATTATTATGACATAGCATATTCAAGTGCATGTCTCATTCAGTAGAGGTTTCTACTTCTTTAACGACTTGAACATAGGATTGATCATGTATAGTTTTTTTTAAGCTGGAAGGTGGTTACTCTGACCATTGCTTAACACTCTTGGTATAATTGTTATTAGTGCGGTTCATTAAACTATTATCTCTCCACTCTGTTTTCATAGTTCTGCCCTGGTTTTGTAAGGCTGGTGCTAGGACTCTGCAAACTGTGTATCTCTTTTACCAACTGGCTTCCTGACAGGTTCTATCAACAGAGGTCACTGGAGGAAATGTGGACTCCTGGAGTAAGAGAAAAGGGACTTGTTCCTTTCCATTTTCTTCTTGCTATCAGCATCACCTCAGCTTTAAAAACCTGTCATCCTGTCTTTAGCAGCTGATTCCAGCCTCCCACTTCTTTTACACTCTAAGTCCCAGAGTCCTCATGACTCCTCAAAAGTACCAGCCCCAGCTAGGCTGTTTCTACTTCTCAGAGGTCCAAGCCCCAGCTAATGAGGAGGATGGCTCCTCTAAACTTCTGAGTTCTAATAACACAACCCTTCCCCCTTGTCCTCCTAGCTCTAAGGGTAGTAACAGCTTCCCACAGCTTATATCTCTAGGTCACCACAGTGCTTCCCTTTTTGATCTGGAGAACCATCCCCCCATCCCTGTATAACATTTTCATAATATTCCCTTGGTTACATAGTATAGTTTCTGTGTTCCTGACTGGACCTCAACTTATTTTTCAGTGACTATTTCCCAAAATCTTCCCTTGTAACAGTTACTTTTTTCTAAGTTGAACTGCTTAAAATCACAGAGCCAACATAACTTCATCAATTAATGTAAATAAAAACAAGGCAAATGAACAAAATTTATTCTTTCATTGGCAGTAATCCAGGTTAGCAGAGATGGGTTGGAAATAAGTAAATTTGGAGGTAATTATGTTGTCACTTCAGCAATATATACATATGCTATGTATTTTTGTTGTTGCTCCTCATCCAGGTCATGGTAAAACAAACATAAATTTCTCATTTTTAGATGGTTTAGGTGATTAGCACTTAAGAATTATTATGAAATTAAAAACAAAAGGAATTTACAATTTGATAGAAGAAAGAAGACCTTGTGTTTGATAGGTCACTAGGGTGACTATAGTTTACTATAATCTATTATATATTTCAAAATAGCTAGAAGAGAATAGTTCAACTGTTTCTAGCAGAAAGAAAAAACAAATATTTAAGGTGATGGATATCCCAATTATACTGATTTTATCTTTACAAATTACATGAATGTGTTGTCACATGTACCCCCCCCCAAAATATGTACATCTATTATGTATCAATACAAACAAATGAAATTTTAAAAATTATTTGAGAAAAGATTATTTGGACTTTTCTCTTAAACTTACAATGAAAACAAACTTACATTTTACATAACTATCTAAAGCTTAACTCTATTCATAGTATGCAACTCCTGTAGAGGTGCTGGTGTTCCAAAAAATACAGTTTGAGAAACTGATATGCAGGCAGAAAGAAGAGCTATACTGTATCATTATGGTAGGTAGGTTAAATAATAGGGTAGGTAGCTTCAATAAAGATGATTAAACTACTATGTACTGGAGTCTGTGTTAGGTACTGGACATAGAAAACCCCAAGTCCTGACTCCAAATAGTAATAACAATATTCTTGCAAACATTGGAGGGATGTATAGTATGCGAGAGAGCAGAGGAGGACTCTCAGATCTGCCTAAAAGAGACTGGGAATCCTTCACAGCACAGATAATGTTTGAACAGTCCTAAAGAATATCTAGAAATTTTACATATGGATGGAGGAAAAGCAGCAGAGGGAATAGGAGAATGATAGATGGAAAGCTACAGAGGCATGACCAAGTATGATGTGTTCTGTAACCCACAAGCATGCCTGTGCTGCTAGAGAGTACCACACAAAGGGGAATTGGGAGATAAGGTAAAAATGAAGTTAGATGGGTAGGTAGGGATTGTTTGTACCTTGTAAGGGACTTTGGATTTTATCTCATCGAACATAAGAACAAATGAATTTTGAGTAGGGGAATGACAAGATTAGATTTGCTGGAAAAGTCAGAGAAAAATGTGAAGACGGATATATTGCCGGGGGATTTGGGAGAATTATAAGTAGGAGTTTAGTAAAAAAAACTTGTTATAAGGAGCAGAGTGAATGAAGGTCTGAACTTTCATTCATGGATGAAATAAAGTGATAAAGCAGATGGAAAGGAGAAAATGAATTCAGGGGAATTTTAGTATTTTAAAATAGTTTATTTCCAGAGTGGGTTGAATATATGGTGTGGCTAGCTAGGAGGTAATAATCTAGACAACTGAGAGAAGCAAAAAACAAAAGGCATGAGAGCAAAGTGATGGAAAAAAACACTCGAAGAAGGTAATGAAAATATGGGTAGAGGCAGAGAGATACTGGAAGACAGAACATAGAAAAGAAAATAGGGGTGGAAAAGCCAAATGACAAAGGTTTACAATAACGCAATTGATGATTTTACAAATTATTGAGCAAAATTTTAGGGCAGATTTTATCATTTACTTCCACTAAACATTGTTCCTTGGAGTCTCATGTCTGAGTTAACTTGCTTTATGTAATGTCCAGTACAGTTTATTTTAACATTGTCAATAACCAAAAAATATTTGTTGAAGAGAGGAAGAGAGGGAAAAGAAAAGAGTAGATGGTTTTGCTGTTGTATTTAGATTGAACTGAACTAAAGAAGTCTGGTGTCTGTGTAGGTTCAGTACAGTAAAAAGCCACTTCTTCCCCCATGGGTATTTCAAAAGATCCTGCCCTAATTAATTACCTAAAGCATTGTTTCTAACTTGTACCCTTTGATATCTAACCCAAAGCGGATATTCATCAGACACGCCATGGCCACCAACCCAGAGAGACATACAGAAGGAGTCTGTATAATGTAATGGTAAAACCCCTGGAGCCACATTGCCTGGGTTTCAGTTCAAATCCTCACCTTGTAAGCCTGGGCAAGTTACTATCTTACTTTCCTCATGTGAAAATAGGGAAAATGATTATTTCTTCCTCACGATATTTCAGGAGAAAGTTAGTTCATGTAATTAGTTTAACAGGGGCCTAATACATAAAGCCCAAGAAATGTTAGGTGTGGTAGTAGTTTTATTATCAGTAATATTAATATTAGTATTTTATTATACTTCTGAGACAGGGTCTTGCTCTGTCACCCAGGCTGGAGTGCAGTGACACCATCACAGCTCACTGCAGCCTCGACTTGCCCAACTCAAATGATCCTCCCACTTCAGCTTCCCGAGTAGCTGGGACTAGCAGCATGTACACCATACCTGCCGATTTTTAATTTTTGTAGAGATGGCGGTGGGGGGGGTCTCACTATGTTACCCAAGCTGTATTTAGTATTTTAAACATACGTTTAGAAATTGCATATCAATCATAGCAGCCGGGAGTGGAATTTTGATTAGGCTCATGTTGCCAACAATCCAATTGAAATCTCAAAACCAATTCTGATAAACTCTGACTTACATTAACCAGATTGTGTTAATTCAGCATCATTCTTCTTTGTTTACAAACTTCTGCAGTTTATCTCCTGAATAACACTCCCCAAGAGGTCTAAATTTTAATCTCCCAAACCTATGAACAATATATGGCAAAAGGGGATTAAGTTTGCAGATAGAATTAAGATTGCTAATCAGCTGACCTTAAAAATAGGGAGATTATCCTGGATTATCCAGTTGGGCACAATGTAATCACACGGGTCCTTAAAAGTCAGAGGAAGGTAGAAGACAAGAGTAAGAGAGATGTGACCACAGAAGAATGGTCAGTAAGACACAGGTTACTGGCTTTGAAGATAGAGGAAGGGAACAGTGAAGCAAGTAATACGGCAATATCTAGAAGACTGAAAAGGCAGGCTGGGCGCAGTGCCTCATGTCGGTAATCTTAGCATGTTGGGAGGTCAGGGTGGGAGTCTAGGAGTTTGAGACCAGCCTGGGCAACATAACAAGACCCTGTCTCTACAAAAAATTTTAAAAAGTAGGTGAACATGGTGGTGCACACCTGTGGTCCCAACTACTCTGGAGGCTGAGGTAGAAAGATCACTTGAGCCTAGGAGTTTGAGGTTGCAGTGAGCTGAGATCTCGCCACTGCACCTCAGCCCGGACAACAGATGAAGACCCCATCTCAAAAAAAAAAAAAGTAGAGACACATATTCCCCTTAGAGCCTCCAAAAAGGAATATAACCCTGCCCATACCTTGATTTCAGCCAGTGATATCTGTGTTAGACTCCTAACCAACAGAACTATGAGATAATAAATTTGTGTTGTAAGCCATTGAATCTGTGGTAATGCTGTAGCAGCAGTAGAAAACTAATCCATCTCCCAATCCCCTTATCTTAACTCCTTTGACCAACACTCAAGAACCTTAACATAAAACTCAGTTTATTTATTTATTTTTATTATTATACTTTAAGTTTAATACATGTACAGAATGTGCACGTTGGTTATGTAGGTATACGTGTGCCATGGCGGTTTGCTGCACCCATCAACCTGTCATCTACATTAGGTATTTCTCCTAATGCTGTCCTTCCCCTGGCGCCTCATAACATGACAGGCCCCAGTGTGTGATGTTCCCTTGCCTGTGCGCATATGTTCTCATTGTTCAACTCCCACTTATGAGTGAGAACATGCAGTGTTCGGTTTTCTGTTCGTATGTTAGTTTGCTGAGAATGATGGTTTCTAGCTTCATCCATGTCCCTGTAGAGGACATGAACTCTTTCTTTTTTATGGATGTATAGTATTTTATGGTGTATATATGCTACATTTTCTTTATCCAGTCTATCATTGATGGGCTTTTGGGTTGGTTCCAAGTCTTTGCTATTGTGAATAGTGCTGCAATAAACATACATGTGCATATGTCTTTGTAGTAGAATGATTCATAATTTTTTGGGTGTATACCCAGTAAGGATTGCTGAGTCAAATGGTATTTCTAGTTCTAGATCCTTGAGGAATCACCACACTGTTTTCCACAACAGTTGAACAAATTTACACTCCCACCAAGAGTGTAAAAGCATTCTTAGTTCTCCACATCCTCTCCAGCATCTGTTGTTTCCTGACATTTTAATGATCGCTATTCTAACAGGCGTGAGATGGTATCTCACTGTGGTTTTGATGTTCATTTCTCTAATGACCAGTGATGATGAGCTTGTTTTCATATGTTTATTGGCTGCATAAATGTCTTCTTTTGAAAAGTGTTTGTTCATATCCTTCACCCACTTTTTGATGGGCTTCTTTGTTTTTTTTTCTTTTCAATTTGTTTAAGTTCCTAGTAGATTCTTGATATTAGCCCTTTGTCAGATGAATATATTGCAAAATTTTTCTCCCATTCTGTAGGTTGCCTGTTCAATCTGACGATAGTTTCTGTTACTGTGCAGAAGCTGTTTAGTTTAATTAGATCCCATTTGTCAATTTTGTCTTTTGTTGCCATTGCTTTTGATGTTTTAGTCATGAAGTCTTTGCCCATGCCTATGTCCTGAATGGTATTGCCTAGGTTTTCTTCGAGAGTTTTTATGGTTTTAGGTCTTAACGTTTAAATCTTTAACGCTTCATGAGTTAAATTTTGTATATGGTGTAAGGAAAGAGTCCAGTTTCAGTTTTCTGCATATGGCTAGCCAGTTTTCCCAACACCATTTATTAAATAGGGAATCCTTTCCCCATTGCTTGTTTTTGTCACGTTTGTCAAAGATCAGATGGTTGTAGATGTGTGGTGTTATTTCTGAGGCCTCTGTTCTGTTCCATTGGTCTATATATCTGTTTTGGTACCAGTACCATGCTGTTTTGGTTACTGTAGCCTTGTAGTACAGTTTGAAGCCAGGTAGCATGATGACTCCAGCTTTGTTCTTTTTGCGTAGGATTGTCTTGGCTATATGGGCTCTTTTTGCATTTCATATGAAATTTAAAGTAGTTTCTTTCTAATTCTGTGAAGAAAGTCAGTGGTAGCTTGATGGGAATAGCCTTGAATCTATAAATTACTTTGGGCAGTATGGCCATTTTCATGATATTGATTCTTCCTATCCATGAGCATGGAATGTTTTCCCATTTGTTTGTGCCCTCTCTTATTTCCTTCAGCAATCGTTTGTAGTTCTCCTAGAAGAGGTCCCTCATATCCCTTGTAAGTTTTATTCCTAGGTATTTTATTCTCTTTGTAGCAATTGTTAATGGGAGTTCACTCATGATTTGGCTCTCTGTCTATTATTGCTGTATATGAATGCTTGTGATTTTTGCACATTGATTTTGTGTCCTGAGAGTTTGCTGAAGTTGCTTATTAGCTTAAAGAGTTTTTGGGCTGAGATGATGAGGTTTTCTAAATACACAATCATGTCTTCTGCAAAAAGAGATAAGTTGACTACCTCTCTTCCTATTTGAATACTCTTTATTTCTTTCTTTTTTTTCATTTCTATAATGTTTTTTTTTTATTTTTTAAGTGTTATATAAATACAAGTGTCACATACATTATGTGACACTTTTAAAATAGCTTTCTTTTTTTTTTCACTCAGCATAATTCCTTTCTCTTGCCTGATTACCCTGGCCAGAACTTTAAATACTGTGTTGAATACGAGTGGTGAGAGAGGGCATCCTTGTCTTCTGCCGGTTTTCAAAGGGAATGCTTCCAGCTTTTGCCTATTCAGTATGATATTGGCTGTGGGTTTGTCATAAATAGCTCTTATTATTTTGAGATACAGTCCATCATTACCTAGTTTGTTGAGTGTTTTTAGCATGAAGGGTGTTGAATTTTATCCAAGGCCTTTTCTGCATCTATTGAGATAATCATGTGGTTTTTGTCATTGGTTCTGGCTATGTGATGGATTATGTTTATTAACTTGCATATGTTGAACCAGCCTTGCATCTCAGGGATGAAGCTGACTTGATCATGGTGGATAAGCTTTATAATGTCCTGGTGGATTCAGTTTGCCAGAATTTTATTGAGGATTATCACATTGATGTTCATCAGGGATATTGGCCTGAAATTTTCTTTTTTGGTTGTGTCTCTGCCAGGTTTTGGTATCAGGATGGTGCTGGCCTCATAAAATGAATTAGGGAGGACTCCCTTTTTTTCTTTTGTCTGGAATAGTTTCAGAAGGAAGTGTATCAGCTCTTCTTTGTACCTCTGGTAAAATTTGGCTATGAATCCTGGTCCTGGGCTTTTTTAGGTTGGAAGGCTATTAAGTACTGCCTCAATTTCAGAACTTGTTATTGGTCTACTCGTGGATTCGAATTCTTCCTGGTTTAGTCTTGGGAGGGTGTATTTGTCCAGACATTTATCAATTTCTTCTAGGTTTTCTAGTTTATTAGCATAGAGGTGTTTATAGTATTCTCTGATAGTCGTTGGTATTTCTGTGGGATCCATGGTGATATCCCCTTGATCATTTTTTATTGTGTCTATTTGATTCTTCTCTCTTTCCTTCTTTATTATTCTGGCTAGTGTTCTATCTATTTTGTTAATCTTTTCGAAAAACCGACTTCTAGATTCATTGATTTTTTTTGAAGGGTTTTTCGTTTCTCTATCTCCTTCAGTTCGGCTCTAATCTTAGTTATTTCTTGTCTTCTGCTAGCTTTTGAATTTGTTTGCTCTTGCTTCTCTAGTTCTTATAATTGTGATGTTAGGGTGTCAGTTTTAGATCTTTCCTGCTTTCTGATGTGGGCATTTAGTGCTATAAATTTCCCTCTAAACACTGCTTTAGCTGTGTCCCAGAGATTCTGGTACATTGTGTCATTGTTCTCATTGGTTTCAAAGAACTTATTTATTTCTGCCTTAACTTCATTATTTACCCAGTAGTCATTCATGAGCAGGTTGTTCAGTTTCCATGTAGTTGTGTGGTTTTGAGTGGGATTCTTAATCCTGAGTTATAATTTGATTGCACTGTGGTCTGAGAGACTGTTATGGTTTTCATTCTTTTGCATTTGCTAAGGAGTGTTTTACTTCTAATTATGTGGTCTATTTTAGAACAATTGCTGTGTAGTGCTGAGAAGAATGTACATTCTGTTGATTTGGGTGGAGAGTTCTGTGGATGTCTATTAGGTCTGCTTGGTCCAGAGCTGTGTTCAAGTCCTGAAAATCCTGGTTAATTTTCTGTCTTGTTAATCTGTCTAATATTGACAGTGGGGTGTTAAATTTCCCACTATTATTGCATGTGAGTCTAAGACTCTTTGTAGGTCTCTAAGAACTTGCTTTATGAATCTGGGTTCTCCTGTATTAGGTACATATATATTTAGGATAGTTAGCTCTTTTTGTTGCTTTGATCCCTTTACCATTATGTAATGCCTTTCTTTGTCTTCTTTGATCTTTGTTGGTTTAAAGTCTGTTTTATCAGAGACTAGGATTGCAACCCCTGCTTTTTTTTTCTTATTTCCATTTTCTTGGTAAATATTCTTTCATCCCTTTATTTTAACCCTATATGTGTCTCTGCATGTGAGATGAGTCTCCTGAATACAGCACACCAATGGGTCTTGACTCTTTATCCAATTTGCCAGTCTGTGCCTTTTAATTGGGGCATTTATCCCATCTACATTTAAGGTTAATATTGTTATGTGTGAATTTGATCCTGTCATTATGATGCTAGCTGGTTATTTTACTCATTAGTTGATGCAGTTTCCTCATAGTGTCAATGGTCTTTACATTTTGGTTTGTTTTTGCATTGGCTGATACCGGTTTTTCCTTTCCATATTTAGTGCTTCCTTTAGGAGCTCTTGTAAGGCAGGCCTGGTGGTGACAAAATTCCTCAGCATTTGCTTGTCTGTAAAGGATTTTATTTCTCCTTCACTTATGAAGCTTAGTTTGGCTGGATACGAAATTCTGGGTTGAAAATTCTTTTCTTTAAGAATGTTGAATATCGGCCTTCACTCTCTTCTGGCTTGTAGTGTTTCTGCAGAGAGATCTGCTGTTAGTCTGATAGGCTTCCCTTTGTGGGTAACCCAGCCTTTCTCTCTGGCTGCCCTTAACATTTTTTCCTTCATTTCAACCTTGGTGAATGTGACGATTACGTGTCTTGGGGTTGCTCTTCTTGAGGAGTATCTTTGTGGTGTTCTCTGTATTTCCTGTATTTGAATGTTGGCCTGTCTTGCTAGGTTGGGGAAGTTGTCCTGGATAATATCCTGAAGTGTGTTTTCCAACCTGGTTCCATTCTCCCCATCACTTTCAGGTACACCAATCAAACGTACGTTTGGTCTTTTTCACATAATCACATATTTCTTGCAGGCTTTATTCATTCCTTTTCATTCTTTTTTCTCTAATCTTGTCTTCATGCTTTATTTCATTAAGTTGATCAACAGTCTCTGACAGCCTTTCTTCCACTTGATTGATTCAACTATTGATACTTGTGTATGTTTCATGAAGTTCTCATGCTGTGTTTCTCAGGCCTATCAGGTCATTTATGTTCTTCTGTAAACTGGTTATTCTAATTATCAATTTCTCTAACCTTTTATCAAGGTTATTGGCTTCCTTGCTTTGGTTAGAAAACATGCTCCTTTAGCTTAGGAGAGTCTGTTATTACCCACCTTCTGAAGCCTACTTCTGTCAATTCGTCAAACTCATTCTCCATCAAGATTTTTTCCCTTGCTGGTGATGATTTGTGATCCTTTGGAAGAGAAGAGGCATTCTGGTTTTTGGAATTTCTAGCCTTTTTGCACTGGTTTTTCCTCATCTTTGTGGATTTATTTACCTTTGATATTTGCTGTTGGTGATCTTCGGATGGAGTTTTTGTGTGGTCATCCTTTTTGTTGATGCTGATGCTGTTGCTTTCTGTTTGTTAGTTTTCCTTCTAACAGTCAGGCCCCTCTGCTGCACTTCTGCTGGAGTTTGCTGGGGGTTCACTCCAGACTCTGTTTGCCTGGGTATCACCAGCAGAGGCTGCAGAACAGCAAAGATTAATGCCTGTTCCTTCCTCTGGAATCTTCATCTCAGACAGGCACCCACCAGATGCCAGCCAGAGCTCTCCTGTATGAGGTGTCTGTCGGCCTCTGTTGGGAGGTGTCCCCCCGTCAGAAGGCACAGGTGTCAGGGACCCACTTAAGGAGGCAGACTGTCCCTTAGCAGAGCTCGAGCACTGTGCTGGGAGATCCACTGCTCTCTTCCATGTCAGCAGGCAGGAACGTTTAAGTCTACTGAAACTGCACCCACAGCCATCCCTTCCCCCAGGTGCTCTTTCCCAGGGAGATGGGAGTTTTATCTATAAGTCCCTGACTGGGGCTGCTGCCTTTTTTTCAGAGATGCCCTGCCCAGAGAGGAGGAATCTAGAGAGGCAGTCTGGGTACATAGGCTTTGCAGGGCTACGGTGGGCCCCGCCCAGTCTCAACTTCCTGGGGGCTTTGTTTACACTGTAAGGGGAAAACTGCCTACTCAAGCCTCAGTAATGGCAGATGCTGCTGCCCCCATCAAACCTGAGCATCCCAGGTCGACTTCAGACTGCTGTGCTGACAGCAAGAATTTCAAGCCAGTAGATCTTAGCTTGCTGGGCTCCGTGGGATGGGAGCTGCTGAGCTAGATCACTTGGCTCCCTGGCTTCAGCCCCCTTTTTAGGGGAGTGAACGGTTCTGTCTCACAGGCATTCCAGGCACCACTAGGGTACGAAAAAACAACTCCTGCAGCTAACTTGATGTCTGCCCAAACAGCCACCCAGTTTTGGGCTTGAAACCCAGGGCCATGGTGCTGTAGGCACCTGAGGGAATCTCCTGGTCTGTAGGTTGTGAAGACCGTGGGAAAAACATAGTATCTGGGCCAGATATCACCATCCCTCTTGGCATGGTCTCTCATGGCTACCCTTGGCTAGGGAAGGGAGTTCCCCAACCCTTGCACTTCCCGGGTGAGCCAACGCCCCCACCCGGCTTCAGCTTGCCGTCCGTGGACTGCACCCATTGTCTAACCTGTCCCAGTGAGATGAACCGGGTACCTCAGTTGGATATGCAGAAATCATCCGCCTTCTGCGTTGATCTCACTGGGAGCTGTTGACTGGAGGTGTTCCTATTCGGCCATCTTGCCTGGGAAATCAAAACTCAGTTTATTTCTAACTACCTTATCTAGCTTGCCTCCCTAGGCCCTAGGCCCACTCCATTCCTGAGTAGTCTGTTTGTTTTCCTCATAAGGCCCTTTAGGACCCTGTTCCACCATAAACAAACATATCACTCTACCTTCTCAAACTAAATGAAACATGAATTTTTATCTTAAAATTTAAGCTCTTTGGCAGCCTTTTCTAAAAGAAAGCTTCTGTTTATTCCACTTTCTTCAACCCATATTGCTTGAAACAGGACTGGATAATCTACTTCTAGACCATTGTTTGTAGCCCTTCTTCAACAACTCCCCTCCCCTGCTTTGCACTTCTGTGTCTATTTTTTAAATTCTGCTTCTACTTGAAGTCTTTGACAAAATCAGTTGTTTTCAATCTCCTGAGAACCTCTGGTCTCAGTAGGAATTTCTCATTTAAGAGTTTTTTCTATCCTAGCCTCCTATTTTCCTACCAATTTATCATCACTGTTAAATTTATTCTTTGTCTTCCAATTTTTGTCTTATAATACTTCTCTCCAAGTCCATTACTCCCATTTAGCTTTTCTGCCTTTATATTCAGACTGGACTTCATGGTAAACTTTTCAATAACGTGCTCATCAGCCCTTGTGTGCTTTGCTAACCCTCACTAATGGCATTCAGTACTCCTGCCATACCTATGAGGAGTAGCTTCATAAAATCTCAACAAGGTGCCAATTATAATTCCTGATATTTCATGGTATCAAACTTCTCTTCAGGTTCTCAAAGCTATGCAAGAATCTATAGTCATCTTTTTGAAGCCTTTGCAGTGACTGCTTCAAAGTTTTCCCTTTCTCCTCAAGCCTCCATCCATTTCCTTAGCGCATACACTCTCATTGGATAACACTACTTCTTATTTCTCTGAGAAAAAAGCATTCCTAGATGAACTACATCAATTACCTTCTAATGTGTTGGGGTGATCAGACCCAAAACCAGGCCTTGAGGGCTACAAAGTCTGGCGGAGTCAAAGGAATGAGAAAAGACAAGTTAAGAGTGCATAAGGTGGATCCAGGGGGCCAATGCTGGTATGGAGGCTGCGAAGGTCCTGAGCTCTGGGAGCCCACACTATTTATTGGTGATCAAAGAAGCAGGTGGTGAGGACGTGTGGATGTGGGGATAAACAGGTGAGGACGTGAGGACATGGTGGTAGAAAGGTAGCGGTGCATCAAGCGTAGCTGTGACAGTTTAGCATTTTCTTTGACGCATTTGTAATATGCTCTGCTACCTGAGATAATGGAAAACATGTTTATGAGCCTGGGAGAGCAACCAACAAATCTGTGCACATTTCAGAGACCATGAGGGGTTTTATGCCGTGAGCCCTGGATTCCATCCAAGCCATGAGGGGTGTTATGCCCTGGGCTTAGATTTGTGATGTGGCAGGACGGCCTTCCACCCTTTGGCACAGAGCTTGGTGTTTAAAAGGCCACGAGAGGTTTTAGACCCTGGACTCCCGACGTCTTCCAAGATTCTTTTATATTATGACAGACAAGCCAGTCCAGCCTCAGCTCTTCTACTAACACTAATGTAACTTCTCTTGTCACCCTTTCCTCTCTCTCAGCAATAATTTCAAAGTTCGTTGACTGTAACATTATCTCCACCCTCCCCCACAAATCAGAACCTATAAATGGTTATATTATAAGCAGCTGAAGATGGAAGAGCATAGATACAACTCACCTCTTAAAAATAGATCCAACACTGAAAATTAGAATTCCTAAAATCTAATTTCAGAATCAGGAACCCAGCTTCAAAGATAACAGTCTGCTGATAGCTCAGCTGCCCTCTTGTACCCTAGAGTCTTTTTGTTATGGCAATAAAGAGCCAAAGGAGTTGACCTAATAAATAGAATTAAATTGGAGCACTATCAGCCAGCTTGTCAAGGGAATCATTTCTATTTCTTTCATAATCAAATACTTTAATGCTCAGCTGTTGCCATTCACTATTTGAAAATATCATTATGGCATAACATGTATTTGAATATTTGGGTAAACATATTTTGTTGATTTCATATTCCCAGTAGCTGGGACCAAGGTGTGCCCCACCATGTCCAACTAATTTTTTTAATTTTTTTTGTAGAGACAGGGTCTTGCTATGTTGCCAGGCTGGTCTCAAACTCCTGGACTTGCACCTTGACCTCCCAATGTGCTAACATTACAGATTTCATTGTTTTTATATTTTGTTGTCTTCAAATCTGTGAAAATCTGTTTTCACAGATTTTGTTGTGTTTCTGTAACTAGATGTGCTAGAACCTCAAGATTAGAGGGAATCTTTGCTCTCTAATTTTTCTCTTTTTTTTGGACCCCTTTCCTATCTATTTTCATAACTATCTTCATGGTTACTTAAATTAATGTGAAATATGTTCGATTATTGAAAAATATCTAGGCATTCATGCTTCCAATACAATTATATTAGTCAGGGTTTTCCAGAGAGATAGAACCAATAGGATTCATAGGTAGGTAAATAGATAGGTAGATATATGATTTATTTATAGATAGATAAATAGGTACATAATAGATAGATAGATAGATAGATAGATAGATAGATAGATAGATAGGATTAATTAGAGGAATTGGCTCATGTGATTATGGAAGTTGAGAAGTCCCACCACAGGCTATCTGCAAGCTGAAGATTTTGGAATGCCAGTATCATGGCTCAGTATAAGTTTAAAAGCGTTGGAACCAGGGAAGTGGATGGTGTAATTCTCAGTTTGAGATCAAAGGCCTGAGAATCCAAGCTGGGGTTGCCATTGGTGTAAGTCCTGGAGTCCTAAGGCTGGAGAGCCTGGAGTTCTGATGTCCAAGGACAGAGAGAGGAGAGCATCCAACCCCCAGGAGAGAGAGGGGAAATCTTTTTCTGTCCTTTTTCGTTCTGTTGGGCCTCCAGGCAATTGGATGGTGCCTGCCCACATGGAGGCAGATTTTCTCCACTCTGTCCACTGACTTACAGGCCAATCTCCTTTGGAAGCACCTCACAGACACACCCAGAAGTATTGCTTTACAAGTTCTGTGGGTATGCCTTAGTCCAGTCAAGTTGACACCTAAAATTAATCATCACAATGAATATGTCACTTTTTGGTAAATTTCTATATAACATAAGAGAAATCCCTGAGAAAGGAACTCTTTTGCCTATGGTAAAATAACCATTCCAAACAATTTTTTTCCCTGAAGGGATTATTAACAATAAATGAAGGAACTGCCCTTTTGAATACTCTAATAGAAGATACACTGCATTTTTTCAGCAAATATTTATTCCACATCTTCCACGCTCCATCCAGTGGAGTTGTAGTAATGAATAAGGCATATATGTCTTTCATTTCTGTGACTTTTCAGTTTGGCATGAATGGCAGATATTAAATGAATATCATGCATTTAATTATTTAGTCTCAATTTTATGAATGTTATGAGGAAAGGCACAGGGTGCCAGAAGATACATACTGAGGGAACAAAATTAATATGCTGGGGATGAAAATAGGTTTGTTGATGAACTGTTGTTTAGGCTAAGACCCAAAGGATAAATTAATATTAACCCTATGGAAAGTGCGTGTGTGTGTGTGTGTGTGTGTGTGTGTGGCTGTATCTTGATAGAGTGGTTTAGAAGCCAAGTTTGGTTAATTTGAAAAATTAGAGTAGGAACATGTGCCTTTTATTTGTGTTGTCCTCTCAATCACAGGAGCTGAAAGCCTGCAAACTATATTTTGTTAAGTCTTTGGTAAACACATTTCATATTAATTTCTGTTACAGGACAGCAGAAATAGGCACAGTGCCTCCAACATATCAAAGGAAAGTAAAGGCTAGTGGAAGGGGATAACAGCTTCCTGACCTCCAGGTAATATTTCATTCATTAAAATGGTTCTTGGATTCTGTTTTTCCAGCTGTACACTGACTAATACAGGATAGAATAATGGTGTAAGAGCCTAATGAGGTCAAAAGGGACCAGGTAAAGGATATTCTTATGGGTTGTATGAAGTATATGGGATTTCATTGTAACAGCAATGGGAACCCATCGAAGGATTGGCAATAGAGAAGAGATATCAATTTTCCATTTTTAAAAAGATCAATTCGACTGCCACAAAGAGAATGGATTTGGTGAAAATAAGAGTGAATTCAAGAGTGGATATAAGAATTCAAATAAGAAATGATGATAGTTAGATCCAAAGTGATAAAAGTGGAGAAGCTGACACAGCTGAAAAGAAATTGATAGGACTTGGGGCTTGGCTGGATTTAGGGGGTAAGATGGAAAAAGTAAAGGATGATTCTAAGATTTCTGACATGAGCGCTGGGTAGATGATGATGTAATTCACTGAGCTAAGACAATTTTAGGGGCATATATCATAACTTTGAGTTCGAATTGCATATGAGATATACAAGCAGATATGCTGAGTATAGTTTTATATGTAGATGTGGAACTCATAACATCAATCTATGCTGCGAAGTAAGTTTAGAAGTCATCAGCAAATTGATTATATTTCCAGCCATGTAAATATATGAGATCTGTTAGGACATGAGCATATTGTGAGAAGAATAAGGTCTAATCCTAAGAAATGGGAATGTTTAAATGACATGCTGAAGAAAAGGTAGTGCCAGAAAAAGAAAATGAGAAGTGGCCAGAGAGGAAAAAGGGAAATTAAAATGTGGCATCGTAGAAACTGAAAGACAAGAATATTTCTAGAAAGAGGAAGTAATTAATTATGTTGAATACTGTGATTGAATGAATACATTGGTAATCTCAGCAAGAGCAAGTAACAGAAACCAAGCAGTTGCTAATATAAACAGACACTGAATTTGTTTAAAGGATGTTAGGTAATTTATTAAATCTCTGAGAGGTGTGGTAAACCACATTAGAGTCCAGCAGCGAGAAACAATGCCCAAGCATGTTGCAGAAGTAATCAAGAGAAGATACTATTGATGCAGCCAGTGGACACTAGCTGCCACGTTTGGCAGCAGGGAGAAGACTTGAACTTTGCATTAGACACCACTTTTTACACTGTTGCCATGATCACTTCTGAAACTCAGTTTCCCTGCAACTGTCACCACCACAAAAGACTTTCTTGAGGGCCACATTATTCACAGGTCAGTGCACCTGACCTACCTAGTAATGGAAACAGAAGCTAGGTTGAAACTAATGGTGGAATAAACAGAAGACGAGAATTTGAGAAGAAAAAGAATACAGTTGACGTTCGAATGATGCAGGAGTTAGGGGTGCTGACTCCCTGCACAGTCAAAATTCCACACGTAATTTTTGACTTCCCGAAACTTAACTACTAATAGCCTACTGTTGGCATTACTGATAACATAAACAATTGATTTACAGGTATTTTGTATATGTATGATATACTTTATTCTTACAAGAAAGTAAGCCAGATAAAAGAAAATGTTATTAAGAAAATCATAAGGAAGATAAAGTATACTTACTATTTGTTAACTGGAAGTGGATCATCATAAAGGTCTCCATCCTCATCATTTTCACATTAAGTAGGCTGAGGAGGAGGAAGAAGAGGAGGGGTTGGTCTTGCTGTCTCTAAGTTAGCAGAGGCAGAAAAGAATCCACATGTAAGTGAAGGCATGGAGTCCAAACCCATGTTGTTCAAGGGTCAACTGTAGATAAATTTTCCAAGACATTTAAAAGAAAGGTGAGAGAGCAGTGGCTGCAAGTCAGCATGACATCCACAGAGAGTTTTTCAAGATTAGAAAGATCTAGCAAGTAGGGAGAAGCTAATAATATTAGGAAGTTAGAAGGTGTTTTAAGATATAAGATTACCTGAGTAACAAGACAAGAATGCTTACTATTACAATATTGTCTAGCATTATTCTGAGGATACCAAACATCGAAAATGAAAAAAGAATTTTGAGGTTTAAATATGAGAAAGGAAGAGGTTAGATTATTACAATTTGCAGGTAATATAATTATATTTGTGAAAATCTTAAGACAATTAACTAAGAACCTTTTAAGATCAGAATTCAATAAGCTGACTGACTAAAAAATTTGTATACAGAAATTAGCAGCCCTCATATATTGAAACAACAGTGAGTTAGGAGATCTAATAAAATACAAAATCCACTTACAATACCAACAAAAATGATAAAATACCTAGAAATGATCTTAACAAGAAATACATAAAATTTATATGAAGAAAACTTCAAAATATAAATTACAAAAGTAATAGAAGAAACCATAAGGTTTTTTTGTAATCATGGATTAGAAAAGGATTTTCCAAGTATATAACAAAAGCCAGAAGCCATCAAAGTAAAACTTTAATAAATCTGATAATAAAAAATTTCCTGCATGGCAAAAAAAAATACAACACACATTACAAAAGCCATCTTTACATATAAATAATGTCTACAATTCAATTTTCTATAAGTATAACATGAGAAAATAGGAAAAGGATATGAACAGAGAAAATCACAAATGGATTTTAAATATTTGAAGAGGCTCAATCTTATAATAGGCAAAATGTTAATTAAAATTATGAAATCAGCAAAACCTTTGTGATGGGCTTGTGTTAGGTGAGTTTTACTGCTTTTTGGGGCTTAGAAAACAATACCCCAAAATGAAGGCTTCAGGAGTAGCCTCAGAAGCAAAGGTGTTTCTTTGACCTTCTCCTGCCCTCCTTTCTCTGGCCTTTCATTTTTCCTTGAGGCTAGCCACAACTAGAATCCATCTTTCCCAAGGCAGATCACAGAAACCAGAACCCCTTTCCCCTAAAACCAGCCATAAAACTTAAAAATATTACTCCAGTTTGCCCCCATGCCCCAATTTTCTGTGTAAAAATTGGCCATAAAGAAATTATCTGACTTGTCTTGTTTGATTGTAGGTCATAAGACTTCCATTCCAGAGAGGGTCCTGCCCCATATCCAGAAGGAAGAAATGCATGCTCGAGAGGTCAAGAATCTAGGCAGACAGGCCTTACTGGGTTTCCTCACTCAGTCTGTTAGCATTAGATCATATCCGTTGTGTTCAGTCATATTTCTACATGGCTGTACATACTTCATTTAACCTGAGCATAAAAATAGACAGTTTTCCCTGTTTCTTTGGGTATTCATTCTGAAAGCTCCCATATACATAAAAGTATAATCAAATAATTTTATATGCCTTTTCTCTTTTTAGCCTGCCTCTTAGTGATTTTCAGCAAACCTTCAGAGGGCAAAGGGGATGTTTTCCCATGGCCCCTACACTCTCATACATTTTTGGTGGGACTGTCATTTGATTTGATCTCTATGGAGGATAATTAGGCAATATTTATCATAATTACAATGGCATTTACCCTTTAGCCAAGTAATCCCGTTAATAGGAATTTAACTCATAGACATATTTTCAGATATGTGAAATAATGTACACAAATATTCATTGCAATGTTGCTTATAATAGTAAAAGTTTGGAGACAATGTAAATGTCCATCAATAGGGTCAGATTAAATAAATTATGCAACATCCATAATTTATACTACACAATTTAAAAAGAATGAATCAATAGAATGAATCAATACTTTGTGAATTAATATTGTGTCTAAGATATATTTTAAGTGAAAAAAGCAAGATATGCCACATTGTATAAAGTGTGTTGCTTTTTTTTTAAGCTTGAGAAAATATTTGTATGGATTTACTTAGGTGTGCACAGAATATCTCTGGCAGGACACCTGCCCCTAAGAGAAGATAGATGACTGGGGCTAGAAATAAAAAAGAAATTTTCTGTCATAATCCCTTTGTAATTTTTGAATTTTAGACATTTAAATATGTTGCTTACTGTAAACAGTTAAAACTTGAGCAAAAAGCATGAGATTCCTGGAAATATATAAAGGAATAGATGCCAGAATAGTGGAGAGATTGGCCTTGCATATAAGAGGAAACCCTTCCTCCATTTTTACAGATCAGAAAGAATATAGGGGAGTTGTAGCATTGATTTGGTGCAGGAAGTTGAAGGGTTGAAGAAATTTTTTGAATGACACTTTTTTTTTTAAAGGAGGGTGCAAAGTCATGAGAATATAAGAGATGAGTAGAAGTTTGAAATAGTTATTGTGAATATAGGAGAGTGAGTTGACTACAGGAGTGTAAAATTGCAAGGCAGTATTAAGGGGCAAGTAAAGGTTAGGCATTAGAGATCGAAACTGATTTCTATTTGCTCAGTTGTCTGATATTTCACCATCAACTCTTAGCTGACTGGGGTGAGACAAAAAGGTTAATGAAAATGAGATGTTCACTTTTCTTGCTAAGAGGAAGACTGAAGGCAAAATGATCTCTATGAGTGGAAGAACACCCTAAAAATGGGCGATTAAGCTGCCAGGAAATGCCACCCTGGTAGGGAAAAGTACCATTTGACTGTTTGCCATCATCTGTCACAAAGAGACCAGAACAAATTTACAAAGATTTGCTTACACAGAAGCAACACAAATCCTATTTGGTTTTCCTAAGTTCTCAGAAGTTTTGCAAGCTCCTGACTAGTTTAAGCTCTATCTGTAAAAACTATAAACAAGTTGACAGCTTGCAAACTTCTTTTAACTCATAATTGTTACTCATGTTAAATTCAGTATAATAAGAATCTATTTTGAGAGGTTTTTTAAAGGAACTTTAAAAAAAATAATACACCAAACTGGATTTAAAAAATATTCTACCATTTAAGCCAAACTTAGAAGTAGAACTGTTATATCCTGAATCATGCTGATTTATAATTATTACAATGTTGAGTAGAAAGAATGTGTGTATCTGCTGTTCTTGACATATTAACAGTTAAAAATTGAAGGACATAAAACTAATAATGAATTATTATTTTTAAGCTTTTCACCTTGAATATAGCATTCTGTTTCTGTTCACTAGAAAGCCTTTTAAAATACTAATTTTTAAGTTTAAAAATAAATGTCATTTCTCAGTAATTTAATCTTCAGATGTATTAAGTCCCTTTTGTTATTTAAAACTCTTAAAATTATAATATATGTGAGAAGATCCAGTAGCTTATTTTTATTATGATAACATGGCCTCCTATTGAAAATGAAGGTAATATTCATTCCCAGAAAGTCTGTTTTTGCAAATCCTCTTAGAAAGTGCTTTAAAAAGCTCTTACTTTATTCATATGCTTATGGGGGTAGTTCCCAGTCAGTGCCCAAGCATTGCCTCCCACAGTGATATTGAAATAGCAAAAATGAAAAGGCTGCTTCTTCAGAGTTCTCATTGAAAAAGAATTTTCTTTATGCTGGGTGCTGACTGAGGACTTGACTGATAGTCCTTTAGATATTCTTCAGTGATAGGCCAGTAGTTCTGTATGTATTTGTATGGGAGTATAAATTGTACATTCTTACAATGCAAAAAATTATTTGGCTTTCCATGTAGGTCCAATGGAAAAGTCCGATTACATTGACTAGGACTCACACTTGTGAAGAATTATGAAAACACAGAGCATTTTGCAACAAATTATATAATTATGCAAATAGTAAACTAATAATGAACAGTAAACTGATAGCAAAATATATTTAAAATTTGTACTGTTACATATCTTCATGGCACACAAAGATAATGCTATTTTAAAAAATAAAATCAGAAGCTTGAAATGTGTACAGTACTTCTTTTATTGCTTATGAATACGATTAGGCCAATGTACTTTTTGAATCAGAGAATTTTTTGACCTAAATGGGTTTAATCCTCTTCTTTACACTTTATACATAAGGAAACAGGCTTGTAGAGAAGAAAAGATTTCTTTTCTCACCCATTGCTAGTTTTATGGCTGAGGCCCCTATTAAAAAAAAGAGGTTAACAAGAGAAAAATCGCAAATATTTATTTACTATAAAGTTTATGTGACATGGGAGACTTCATAAAGAAATGAAGATCTGAAGAACAGGTAAACCTGTGAGTATTGTATGCTAGGTTTAATGGAGAAGTGGATAGTCATGGAGAGGTATGATTGGACTAAGTGGGTTAGCAAGGCAGGTTTGTACAGATTCTTCTCTGTGTCACTGGGTCTTCACAGACAAGGATGTTTGTTATTTCCAGGAATGGGAATGGTACTTCTAAGATGTGGGTCTTATGACCTTGCTTCAGGGAAGGAGGGTGGGAGAAGGTCAGAGAGTAACTTTCCTGCTTCTGCTATTTTCTCAAATGCCAAGGTGACATATTTTGGGGTAATATGTCCTTGGGTCTTCACAGACAAGGATGTTTGTTATCTACAGGAACAGGAATGGTACTTCGAAGATGTGGGTCTTTTGACCTTGCTTCAGGGAAAGAGGGTGGGAGAAGGTCAGAGAGTAACTTTCCTGCTTCTGCTATTTTTCTCAAATGCCAAGGTGACATATTTTGGGGTAATATGTCCTGAACCCCATCACTTGCAAGTTTTTACCTTATTCAGGGACTCCTGTCCTCTTTCTTTTGCATTCTTTTTTATGAAATATACTCATGGCAGAAATGCATCTGTGAAACTGTGGGTTTCACCTTAGTCAAGTTTGTCTCCACAGGCACGAAGGGCCTCAAAACCACATTAAAATTTAAGATTGATATGCTCTTCTGCTTCTGAATGTGAGAACCTATACTGGATCTCTGAAGAAAACAAAGATGAGATGAGGTTCTGATCCCTTCGACTTCATGAAGTTACGTGACAGAAAGTATGATTGTCTAGCCGATACTTGACTGTGTGAAACCTTCATCTTCTACTCCTGAATCCTGAGGGACAGACTCAGGGGCCCTCTGACTCACGATTAGGGTTGTCAGGGTGATACAACACCAAGACCATAGCCTTTGGTGTCGGAATACCAAGGTTTGAAGCTCAGTTTCCCCACTCACTAATTTTCAATGAGCACATACATAATTTGAAATCTGAAAATGGACAATAATGCCTACCTACTTCAAAAATTTGGTTTGAGAATCAAGTGAAATATTAATATATATGTAAGCATTTTATGAACAAGGAAGCAAGTTATAAATGCATTATCTTGTTAATTTAGTCGTTTCACTAGGGGTGGGTCCAATGTGGGCCTCCTTTGAGGTAGACTGTATTTCATGATTTTATAACAAAATTCTAAAGTTTAACAAGGACAGTATCTGGAAAAATTACTTTTTCATGTTTTTATGTTTTATGTCCACTCTGTTGCAGTAACAACACAGATATAAAAGGATTTGAGTCTGTTTATAGTATTAATCAGATTCCCACTCTCATTCATAGTGAGATTTTAAAACCTTTTCTTATACATCTAAAGGAAAGTGTATCTGACCCAGTGGTTTTTTCTTTACCCTGTCACTTTATTTAGTATGCCTCATTAGCACCAAATAATAAGGTATTTTATTTGGGGTCTTCTCTCATAGTACTAGAAAATGCAATTTTGCTAGATGAAATTGGTTTCAATCCTAAAAAACTTAATATTTCTTTTCCTACAAATAAATGTTTATACTTTTTTATAACATTCATTTTCCAGATAATGTAGACTTGCTCAGAGATAATATTGTATCAGAAGATTTAGGAGAGTAATTTGTCAAGGATATATAGAATCATCCTCAAATATTTTTTAATTTTTTAATTTTTTTTTGCTTTTCACCTCCTTTTATTTATACATAATAACTTACATATTTATGGGGTACATTTGAGTGTTAAACTCACAGCATGTATAATGATCAAGTCAGGGTATTTGGAGTATTCACCACCTCGAGTGTTTATCATTTTTACATGTTAGTATCATTTAAAGTCCTCTCCTCTAGTTACTTTGAAATATACATAATATTGTTGCTTAGTCACCCTAGTCTGTTATCAAACATTAGAACTTATTTATCTCATCTAACTGTGTATTTGTACCCATAATCAACATCTCTTCATTTCCCCCAGCCTCCCTCCCAGTTTCTGTTATTGTTCTATTCTGTATGTCCACAAGATCAAATATTTTAGCTCCCACCTATGAGTAAGAGCATGAGGTATTTGTCTTTCTGTGCCTGGCTTATTTCACTTAACATAATGACCTTCAGTTCAATACATGTTGCTGCAAATGACATGATCTTATTTTTTTTCTATGGATGAATAACATTTCACTGTATACATATGCCACATTTTCTTTATCCATTTGTCCATTGATGAGCACTTAGGCTAATTCCTATCTTTGCTATTGTGAATACTGCTATGATAACACGCGAGTGCAGATACCCTTTCGAAATATTGATTTCTTTCCCTTTGTGTAGATACCTAGTAGTGGGATTACTGGATAGTATATTAGTTCTATTTTTAGTTTTTTTGAAAAAATCTCTGTATTCTTTTCCATAGTGGTTGTACTAATTTACATTTTCACCAACAGTGTGTAAGAATTCTCTTTCCAGCCGGGCGCGGTGGCTCACGCTTGTAATCCCAGCACTTTGGGAGGCCAAGGCGGGCGGATCACGAGGTCAGGAGATCGAGACCACGGTGAAACCCTGTCTCTACTAAAAATACAAAAAATTAGCCGGGCATGGTGGCGGGCGACTGTAGTCCCAGCTACTCTGAGAGGCTGAGGCAGGAGAATGGCGTGAACCCAGGAGGCGGAGCTTGCAGTGAGCCGAGATCGCGCCACTGCACTCCAGCCTGGGCGACAGCGGGAGACTCCGCCTAAAAAAAAAAAAAAAAAAAAAAAAAAAAAAGAATTCTCTTTCCTCCACATCTGTGCCAGCATCTGATATAGTTCCTCCTTTTAATAATCACCATTCTAAATGGGGTGAGATGATATCTCATTGCGGTTTTGATTTGCATTTCCCTGATGATTAGTGATATTGAACATTTTTTCATATACCTGTTGGCCATCCAGATGTTTTCTTTTGAGAAATGTCTATTCATGATCTTTGCCCATTTTTTAATGGGATTATTATTATTATTTTAACTGTTAATATATTTGAGTTCCTTGTATATCCTGGATATCAGTCTCTTGTCAGATGAGTAATTTTCAAATATTTTCTCCCATTCAAGAGGTTAGGGCCAGGCACAATGGCTCATGCCTGTAATCCCAGTGCATTGGGAGGCCAAGGTGAGAGGCTCGCTTGAAGCCAGAGTTTGAGACCAGCCTGGGCAATATAGCAAGACCCTGTCTCTACAAAAGTAAATAAATAAACTAGTTGGATGTGGTGACACACACTGTACTCTCAGCTATTTGGGAGGCTGAGACATGAGAATCACTTGAGCCCAGGAATTTGAGGCGGCAGTGAGCTATGATTGTGCCACTGCACTCCAGCCTGGGTGACAGAGCAAGACCCCGTCTCTAAAACCAAACAAAAAAAGGTGTTGTCTCTTTACTCTGTTTGTTATTTCTTTTGCAGTGCAGAGGTTTTTTAGTTTAATGTAGTCCTGTTATTTTTGTTTTTGTTGCCTGTGCTTTTGAGGTCTGAGCCATAAAATCTTTGCCTAGACCAATGTTCTGAAGAGCTTTTCCTATGTTTTCTCCTAGTAGTTTTATACTTTTGGGTCTTACATTTAAGTCTTCAATCCATCTTGATTGATTTTATATAAGGAGAGAGGCAAAGGCCCAGTTTCATTCTTCCACATATGCTTATCCAGTTATCACAGCACCATTTATTGAAGAGGGTACCCTTTCCCCAATGTATGTTCTTGGCAGCTTTGTCAAAGATCAGTTGGCTGTAGATATGTGGCTTTATACCTGGGTTCTGTATTCTGTTCCATTGGTCTATGTGTCTATTTTTATACCAATACCGTGCTGTTTTGGTTACTTGTAATATGTTTTGAAGTCAGGTAATGTGATGCTTCCAGCTTTGTTCTTTTGGCTTAGGAATCGTTTTGGCTATTCAGGCTGTTTTTGGTTCCATACTAATTTTAAAGTTGTTTTTTCCATATCTTTGAAGACTTATGTTGGCATTTTGATAGAGATTGCATTGAATCTATAGATTGCTTTGAGTAATATGGACATTTTAACCAACAGTCCTCGAACTTTTTGGCACCAGGGACCAGTTTTGTGGAAGACAATTTTTCCACAGACTAGGGTCAGGGAAGGGGGGATGGTTTCAAGATGAAACTGTTCCACCTCAGATCATCAGGCATTAGATTCTCATAAGGAGTGCACAACATAGATCCCTTGCATGTGCAGTTCACAGTAAGGTTCATGCTCCTGTGAGAATCTAATGCTGCTGCTGATCTGACAGAAGATGGAGCTCAGGCGGTAATGCTCGCTCGCCTGTGGCTTATCTCCTGCTGTGTGGCCTGGTTCCTAATAGCCCATGGACCAGTACTAGGGGTTGAGGACCCCTGATTTTAACCATAGTAATTCTTCAAACCATGAGAATGAGATGTCTTTCCATTTGTTCATGTCTTTCCAGTTTCTTTCCTCATTGTTTTGTAGTTTTCCTTGTAGAGATCTTTTAGCTCTGGTTAAATTTATTTCTAGGTATTTCTTTTTCTTTCTTTTTTTTTGTAGCTATTGTGAATGGGATTGTCTTGATTTCTTTTTCGGCTATATTACTATTGGTATGTAGAAATGCTACCGACTTTTGTATGTTGATTTAGCATCCTGCAACCTTAGTAAACCTGTTTATAAGTTCTGAGAGTTTTTTGAGTCATCTTTTGTTTTTTCTAGCTATAAGATTATGTCATCTGCAGAGAACAATTTGACTTTTTCTTTTCCAATTTTTGTGCTATTTCTCTTTCTTGTCTGGTTACTTTAGCTAGGACTTCCAGCACTGTGTTGCATAGGAGTGGTGAAAATGGGCATCCTAGTTTTCTAATTCTAGAGAAAAGGCTTTCAACTTTTTTGATTCAGTATGATGTTAGCTGTGGGGTTGTCGCATATGGTCTTTTTAATTTTCAGGTATGGTCCTTTCATGTCCAATTTATTGAGAGTTTTTTCGTTTTTATCATAAAGGGTGCTGACTGTTGTCAAATGATTTTTCTGCATCTATTGAGATGATAATATGGTTTTTGTTCTTCATTCTACTGTTATGTCACATTTGATTTGCATATGTGGAACCATCCTTGCATCTCTGAAATCACACTTGATAATGGTATATTATCGTTCTGATGAGCTGTTGGATTTGGTTTGCTTGCGTTGATGAAGATTTTTGCATCTGTGTTCATCAGGGATATTAGGCTGTAGCTTTCTTCTTTCATTGTTGCATCCATGTTTGATTTTGGTGTCAGCATAATGCTGGTGTCATAGATGAATTAATGAGAATTCCCTCCTCTTCAGTTTTTTAAAATAGCTTGAAGAGGATTGCTATTAGTTCTTCTTTATACATTTGATAGAATTCCACAGTGAATCAATCCAGTCCTGGGCTTTTATTTGCTGGGAGAGTTTTTATTACTGATTCAATCTTGCTATTCATTATTGGTTGGTTCAGGTTTTCTATTTCATTCTAATTCAATCTTGGTAGGTTGTTATGTTTCCAGAAGTTTATCCGTTTCATCTAGGTTTTCAAGTTTCCTAACATATAGTTGTTCATAATAGTCTGATCTTATGTCTTCTTGCAGCATCAGCTGTAATGTCTCTTTTTTCATTTCTGATTTTGTTTATTTGGGTCTTTTCTTGGTTAGTCTAGTTAGTGGTTCATATGGTGTATTAACCTGTTTTCACACTGCTGATAAGGACATACATGAGACTGGGCAATTTATGAGAAAAAAAGTTTCATGGACTCACAGGGGGTCCATGTGGTTGGGGAGCCTTCACAATCATGGTCAAAGGTGAAAGGAACATCTTACATGGCAGCAGGAAAGAGAAAAATGACAGCCAAGTGAAAGAGGAAACCCCTTGTAAAATGACCAGACCTTGTGAGACCTATTCACTATCACAAGAACAGTATGGGGGAAACTGCCCCCATGATTCAATTATCTCCCACCAGGTCCCTCCCACAACACATGGGAATTAAGGGAGCTAAAATTCAAGATGAGATTTGCAGTGGGGACAGAGCCAAACCATGTTATTCTTCCCCTGAGCCCACCTAAATCTCATGTCCTCACATTTCAAAAACAATCACGCCTTCCCAACTGTCCAGCAAAGTCTTATCACATTTCAGCATTAACTCAAATGTCCACAGTACAAAGTCTCATCTGAGACAAGGCAAATCCTTTCCACCTATGAGCCTGCAAAATAAAATACAAGTTAGTTACTTCCTAGATACAATATGGGTACAGGCATTGGATAAATGGGAGAAACTGGCCAAAACAAAGGGGCTACAGGCCCCATGCGAGTCCAAAATCCAGTGGGCAATCAAATCTTAAAGCTCCAAAATGATCTTCTTTGACTCCATATCTCACATTCAGGTCATGCTGATCCAAGAGGTGGGCTCCCACAGACTTGGGCATCTCCACCCCTATGGCTTTGCAGGGTATAACCCCCCTCCTGGCTGCTTTCACGAGCTGGTGTTGAGTGCCTGTGGCTTTTCCAGGTGCCTGGTGCAGGCTGTCAGTGGATCTACCACTCTGGGGTCTGGAGGATGGTGACCCTCTTCTCACAGCTCCACTAGGCAGTGCCCCAGTGGGGACTCTGTGTGGAGGCTTGTATCCCACATTTCCTTTTTGCACTGTGCAGAGGTTCTCCATGAGGGCTCCACCTCTGCAGCACACCTCTGCCTGGACATCCAGATGTTTCCATACATCCTCTGAAATCTAGGTGGAGGTTCCCATGCCTCAATTCTTGACTTCTGTGCACCCGCATGCTCAAGACCATGTGGAAGCTGCCAAGGCTTGGGGCTTGCACCCTCTGGACCCATGGCCTGAACTTTACCTTGGCCCTTTTTAGCCACAGCTGGAGCAGTTGGGATGCAGGGCACCAAGTCCCTAGGCTGCACACAGCAGGAGGGCCCTGGGCCTGGCCAACAAAACCATTTTTCCTCCTAGGCTCCTAGGCCTGTGATGGGAGGTGCTGCTGGAAAGGTCTCTGACATGCCCTGGAGACATTTTCCCCATTGTCTTGGTGATTAACATTGGGCTCCTTGTTACTTACACAAATTTCTGTAGCAGGCTTATATTTCTCCCATTCTCTTCTGTTGCATTGTCAGGCTGCAAATTTTCCAAACTTTTATGCTCTTCTTCCTCTTGAACACTTGGCCACTTAGAAATTTCTTCCGCCAGATACCCTAAGTCATCTCCCTCAAGTTCAAAGTTCCACAGATCTCAGTTTGGGCAGAGGCAAAATGCTGCCATTCATTTTGCTAAAACATAGAAAGAGTCACCTTTACTCCAGTTCCATCAAGTTTCTCATCTCCATCTGAGACCACTTCAGCCTGGGTTTCATTGTCCATAGCGTTATCAGCATTTTGGTCAAAGCCATTCAACAAATCTCTAGGAAGTTCCAAACTTTCCCACATTTTCCTGTCTTTTTCTGAGCCTTCCAAACTATTCCAACCTTTGCCTATTACCCATTTCCAAAGTCACTTCCACATTTTTGGGTACTTTTATAGCAGTGCCCCACTATTTGGTACCAATTTACTGTATTAGTCCATTTTCATGCTGCTGATAAAGACATGCCCAAGACTGGGTAATTTATAAAGAAAAGAGGTTTATAAAGAAAAGAGGTAATTTATAAGGAAAAGAGGCTGGGGCGACCTCACACTCAAGGAGGAAGACAAAAGACACCTCTTACATGGTGGCAGGCAAGAGAAAAATGAGAGCCAAGTGAAAAGAGAAACCCCTTATAAAACCAGCAGAACTTGTGAGACTTATTCACTAACATGAGAAGAGTATGAGGAAAACTGCCCCCATGATTAAGCTATCTCCCACTGGGTCCTTCCCACAACACATGGGGATTATGGGAACTACAATTCAAGATGATAGTTGGGTGGGGACACACTCATCTTGAATTGTAGCTGCCATAATCCCCAAATGTCATGGGAGGGACCCAGTGGGAGGTAATTGAACCATGGGGGTGGTTACCCCTATGCTGGTGTTCTCATGATAGTGAGTGGGTTCTCACGAGATCTGATGGTTTCATAAGAGGGTTTTCCCCCTTTTGCTTACACTTCTTTCTGCCACCAGGTGAAGAAGGTTGTTTTTGCTTCCTCTTTTGCCATGACCGAAAGTTTCTTAAGACCTCCTCAGCCATGCTGAACTGTGAGTCAATTAAACCTCTTTACTTCATAAATTACCCAGTCTCAGGTATGTCTTTATTAGCAGTGTAAGAACAGACTAATACAGTGGTTTATCCATTTTATCTTTTTGAAGGAGCAACTTTTCATTTATTGATCCTTTATATTATTTTTTAGTCTTCATTTGATTCTGCTCTTTTTTCTTTCTTTTCTTTTGCTAATTTTGGGTTTGGTCTGTTCTTAATTTTCTAGTTCCTTGAAGTGTATCATTAGATTATTTCAAAACTGTTTTTTTAAACTTAGGGGCTTATTTTTATAAACTTCTTTCTTAGTACTGCTTTTGCTGTGTCCCACATGTTTTGATATGTTATGTTTCCATTTTGATTTGTTTCAAGATTCTTTTTTTGATTTCTATGTTATTTGTTGACTCAATAGGTGTCAGGAGCAAGTTGTTTAATTTCCATATATTTATATACTTTCCAAAGTTCCTCTTGGTGTTGATTTCTAGTTTTATTTGATTGTAGTCTGAGAAGATACTTGATATGATTTTTACATTTGTTGAGACTTGTTTTGTAGCCTAACATATGATCAATCTTAGAGAATGTTCCATGGGCTGATGTGAAGAATGTGTATTCTGCCATTGTTGGGTAGAATGTTCTGTAAATGTCTGTTAAACCCATTTGATCTAAAGTCCAGCTTATGTCCAATGTTTCTTTGTTCAATTTTCTGTCTAGATGATTTGTCTAAAGCTGAGAGTGGGGCGTTGAAGTTTCCCATTATTTCTGTATTGCAGTCTATCTCTCTTTTTAGATTTAATAATGTTTGCTTTATGAATTTGTGTGTTCCGGTGTTGGGTGCATATATATTTAGAATGGTTATATCTTCTTGCTGGACTAGTCTCTTTATCATATAATGACCTTCATTTTCATGGTTTTGTTGTTTGTTTTTGTTTTTTACTGTTTTTGACAGAAAACCTGTTTCATCTGATATAAGTATAGCTACTCCTGCTCACTTTTGGTTTCTGTTTGCGTGAAATATCTCTTCATAGACTTTACGTGTCTATGTGTTTTTACAGGTAATGTGCATTTCTTGTAGGCAGTATATAACTGGATGTTTGTTTTTTGAAAATTCATTCATCCAGTCTATGTCATTTAAGTAGAGAATTTAACTCATTTACATTCAGAGTTATTATTGATATGCATGGGTTGTTTTCTGTTATATTTCTGTCATATTGTTTTCTGGTTGTTTTTATGTTCTTCATTTCTTTTTTTTTTTCTCTTATCAATATTCATTGTGTTTTGCTGATTTTCTGCAATGGTACCATTTGAGCCTACTGTCTTCCTTAGTTGTTTGTTTCCTTTACCAGTGAGTTTTATATTTTTGTGTGCTTTTTTATGGAAACCGTCATCCTTTTGCTTCAAGGTTTATAACTCCTATGAGCATTTCTTGTAAGGTCATTCTAGTGGTGATGAATTCCCTCAGCATTTGCTTATCTGGAATAGACCACATCTCTCCTTCATTGACAAAGAAGATTTTTGCTGGATATAGTATACTTGGGTGGCCATTTTTATCTTTCAGCACTTTGAATATATCCTTCCATTCTCTCCTGGCCTATAAAGTGTCTGCTACAAATTCTGTGCTTAATCTGATAGGGGCTCCTTTATATAATGAGACACTTTTCTCTTGGTGCTTTTAGAATGTTCCTTTGTCATTGATTTTAGACAGTTTTATTATAATGTGCCATGGAGAAGAACCTTTTCCTTTTATCTGTTTGTGGATCACTGGGCCTCCTGTATATAGGTGTCTAAATCTCTTGCTAGACTTGGGAATTTTTCATCTGTTATTTTGTTAAATTGGTTTTCCAACCCTTTCATTCTCTCTTTGCCTGGAGATACTGATGATTTGTATATTTGGTTGCTTTATGATATTCTGTATATCATGATGATTGTTATCATTCTTTTTTATTCTTTTTTCTTTTTATTGTCTGACTGGGTTATTTCAAAAGACCCATCTTCAAGTTTGATATACTTTCTTCTGCTTCATCTAGTCTATTGTTGAATCTTTTGAGTATATTTTTTATTTTATTGAAGAAGTTCTTCAGTCCCAGAATTTCTGTTTGGTTCTTTTTTATAGTATCTACCTCTTTGGTAAATTTCTCATTTATATTCTTAATTGCTTTTTCTGATTTATTTGCATTGTTTTTCAGAATTCTCTTGTATCTCACTGAACCTTAGTACCATAATTTTGAATTCTTTTTCTAGGATTTCAAGAATTTCTTTTTTTTGGGATCTATTACTGGGGAATTATTATATTCTTTTGAAGTTGTCATATATTCTTACTTTTTCATGTTTCCTCTTTCCTTACTTTGATATCTGCACATCTGCTATAATAGATACTTCTTCCAATTTTTTGGATTGACTCCATAGGGGAGGACTTTTTCCTGAAGATGTGTCAGTATTATTGATTGGGTAGGGTGATCTGGCTTTGATTTTGGGTATATGTAGTAGAGTAGTCTCTGTATGGTTTCTTTGTCTATTATCAGTATCAGCGGTATCTGTGATTCCTCAGTAATTTCAGTTGGGGTTATTAACGGAGGCTGTAGTGAAGTTTTGCCAGGGACAGGGGTGCCAGGTGGGCCAGTCTTTGGGCCCCAGTTGTGACAGTGATTGGCTGAGTATGCCTGACATTAGGCACCATGGTACTTATACTGGCACTGGGGATATTTGGATCAGGCAGGCAAATTCTTGGACCTACAGGTGGCTTGCACAGATGCTGGTAGTGGCAGCAGTGGACCAAATGGGTGAGTAGGTTCTTGGATCCCTGAGTAGCTGGCGTGGATTGGGTGATGGCAGTAGAGTGGCATAATGACCCTCTGGGTCCTGAGCTTTACATGCTGATGTTGGTGGTTGCCATGGTGCAGGATCACCATCCACAGCCTCAGACACACAGCTCTCAGGTTCACTGCTCTTGACAACAGAAGTGCTGCGGCACCATGCAGAGGGGAAGTACCCAGTCCTTCATGTGCAAGCCCAGGCATGAATGCCACACCACCAGTGGGGATACAGTCACCACCCATAGGCTCAAACAGACAGTACGCTAATTCACCCATCTCAGCCTTCCATGGCATCCATAGTGGCTGTGCCTACCAATCAATAATATTGTGGTGTACAAAGGAGGAGAAAGGGTTCTGCTCTCTGTGGGTGAGCCTGAGCACAGAGGCCACTCCTCCGGTGGGAGGAGATCTCACTCTCCATGGCTGAGCACAGAGTTTGTGCCACAGCTAGGGGTGAGGTCATTTCTCACAGCCACAGAGAGGGAGCTCTCACGCTCTGAAAAGTAAGTATTTTGTTTTCCTTTGTCCCAGGGGCTGCCTTTTTTGTTCAGCATTGTCATTTCCCTGTGGGATAAGGTAGTAGGGACCCTGCAGCACCTTTGGGTCCAGCCAGCACTATGGCACTGTAGCCCTCCAGGTAGATACTGGGATATGTCATTTGGAGCTCCCAATATGTAGATATATGAGATCTGTGGTTCCCAGGGCAGGATGTAGCCCCATCACTGCTGTGCTCTCACAATGACAGCCTGCTGCAGCTGCTTAGGTCTCAGGGAGGTGAGTGACCCAGCATGAGTTCCCTGTGGTGCAATGACCTCATGTGGAGTCTCCAAGTCACCACTCATGCTACTGGCAGTGTTAGTGTGAATAGAGAAGCTCTCCCATAGTTCAGATCATAGCAGTACATGGTGGGGATGTGGACAAGTAATCTTCTCTCAATTAATTTTTCTTTGCAATACCAGATCCACCTGGGCTCCCAGCCAGTTTGGCCAAGCTAGCCTTTTGCTTCCTTTTCCTTCTGTGCTTTAGGTATTTCTCGTGACTTATCTGTTGGACTCCAATGTTCTCTCCTAGCTGTTCTGTTTGTGGTATGATTATCTATTTGTAATTTTGTTTTTGCTTTCTGGAGAGGGGAGATGTTTGAAGTCACTAGTTAGCCTTCTTTAAATAGGATCCCTTTTCAGATGTTCATATGTGTCATTACCTCAGAAAATTTTTCGTTGACCTTACAGTCTAAATTAATTACACCTGATTATTTATTCACATAGCAAATGTTTATTTAATTTAATGTGTAACTCACAAGAGTATAAGCTTCATTATGACCTTGTCTATTTTGTTGACTACCATATACATACTCAGCATTTAGCTAATATTATACATTGATGAATTCAATAAATATTTGTTAAATGAACAAATAATAAAAGCAAATAACTGGTAATGCTCTTAATGAAATAGTCCATATTTATTTACATATTTCCCTCTTCCATAAAGCATGGTAGAAAAAAAAAACATGTAGAGAGAAGAAAAAAGAGTAATTTAAGAGGCATTCTTGTACTGAGATTTTCCTCTCTTTAGAAGTCCTAAACCTGAAAATTTGGTCCAGAGGAAGTGGTATCAAGCAGTTCTACAAAATCCAGTTTAATTGTTCAGTGTTTGTGGCAAGATTAGAAGTACTTTTTTTTGCTTATCTATACAAACAGTAAAGTTTAGAGGGAAAACACAAGGCAAAACAGTAAGAGGCATCTGGGGATGGGAAGCAGGTGAAGGAGTGAATGCTAGACAGTTTTCCCCTAGCCTTCCCTTCCGTGGAGAAAAGGCAGGCATTGCTGCCATCCTGTCTATTCAGTTCTCTTTGTCAGCTTTGCTCAGGACAAGGGCACATTCTACCTCAAAAAAAAAAAAAAAAAAAAGTTTTCCAAAGAAAGGTGATGCTGCTAACCATGAAACTGATTGATGCTTTCGAAGCTTTCTCATACCCTGTCCTGCTAGTTGTGGTTATTATCTTGAAGCAAAAAAAGTAAATGTATTTGAAGCAACCTTTTCATGATTTTTTTTTCTCTTGGAGTGCATGTGTGTGTAACATTGTGGAGTAAGTGAAATTAGTAATATTTTAGTAAATTCGATTTCTAATTATATAAAGTGTAACTTTGAGTTACTCTCTTAGTTTTATTACATACACAATCTCAGATATGTGAATCATTAAGGGGATCCTGTTTAAAAAATGGTTTCTAGGTATTCAAGGAAATTGTACCTCCAATTTAATTTTTTTCCCCAAGATACTGGATTTCCTGTTACATTATACAAACATTTAATACAGTCATGTATCACTTAACCATAGGAATATGTTCTGAGAAATACATTGTCAGGTGGTTTTGTCACTGTGCAAACAAAGAATGTACTTACACAAACCTAGCCGGTATAGCCTACTACACACTTAGACTATATGGCATAACCTATTGCTCCTAGACTACAAACCTGTAAAGCAAGTTACTGTACTGTAGGTAATTGTAACACAATGGTTAGTATTTGTGTGTCTAAACATACATAAACATAGAAAAGGTACAGTGAAAATACAGTAAAAAGATAAAAAATGGTACACCTGTATAGGGCTCTTACCATGAATGGAGCTTGTAAGAGTGGACATTTCTCTGGGGGAGTGAGAGACTGGTAAGTGAGTAGTAAGTGAATGGTAAAGGCCTAGGACATTGCTGTACACTACTGTAGACTTTAGAAACACTGTAGACTTAGCCTACACTACATTTATAAAAAAATTTTCTTTATTCAATAATTAACCTGAGCTTACTGTAACCTTTTAATTTTATACACTTTAAAGATTCTTTTCACTTTTGTCTCTTGTAATAATGCTTAGCTTAAAACACAAACATATTACACAACTGTACAAAAGTATTTTCTTCCTTTAGTCCTTATCTTATGAACTATTTGCTATTATTACTTTTTTATTTTTTTTACTTTTAAAATTGTTTTGTTAAAAATAACACAGCCATACACATTAGCCTAGGCCTACACAGCATCATGATCATCAATATCACTATCTTCCATCTCCACCTCTTGTCTTACTGGAAGGTCTTCAGGGGCAATAACGTAAATGAAGCTGTTATCTCTTATGATAACAATGCCTTCTGCTGGAATATCTCCTGAAGAACCTGCCTGAGGCTATTTTGTAGTTAACATTAAAAAAATAAGTATAAGGAGTACACTCCAAATGAACAATAAAAAGTATAGATAGTAAATTCATAAACTAGTGGTAGTAATTTATTATCATTATCAAGTATTTTGTGCTATATATAATTGTATGTGTTATACTTTTATACTACTGGCAGCATAGCAGCTTTGTTTATACCAGCATCCCCATAAATATGTGAGCAATGTATTTACCTATGACATCGTAATAGCTATGATGACTCCAGTGATAGAAATTTTTCAACAGTACTATAATCTTGTGGGGCCATCATCATATATGTGTTCCTTTATTGACAGAAACTTTGTTATGCTGCGCATGACTGTACTTGATGTTTGAGATGTACCTTTGTTTCTAAGAATTCCTGCCATATTCTTTGGCTCAGGGAATGACCAGAAATGTCACATATCCAAAGGCCTTTTCTCAAGGCAAGACAGCCCACAGTGACCTACTATGCCACTAATCTTCACAATTCAGAAGTACACAGAGAAACTAGAGTCAGAAACCAGGAACTGCCTGTTGGCCACAGGGCAGCAATTTGATTCCTGGAAGTTTGTTGTTCTTCTCAAAATTGGAAGTACATTGAAAAGGATTCTCTCTTGTAGTATGCAGGATATAAGCTATAGAGTTGAGGCAGGCACAAGATAGAGTAATTTATCAGGCTTCCCACGATTTCTCCCAGACCTGAAAAACCTGAAAGGAACATGAGATCTTATCACCCTAATTGAGAGGGTAAGACAGCTGTAAAGAAGCTATTTAATTTGTACAAAGAGAATTATCTAAAATTATATTCATGTGAAATAGAAATTGTGGCTCTAACAGCTATTTACTGTCTGAGTCCTCTGGAAATAAGCAGAACTTTAAGACTGAGCATTCTTGTCAGTGTGTGTATTTTGCTAATTGAAAACTTTGGGGGAATAGCTGGGTGGAAGGTGAAAAGTTGTAGTCTAGTCTACCTTTAAAACATGAGATCTCATGAGAGCCTCACAGTACCTGCAGTGATATATAGGATGACTCTAGGAGTCACTTTTTGGACTAGCTACAGTCTAATTTCCATAGGTATGCTGGATCAAATGTATTCAATTTCCTTGTTTGCTGTATAGTGAAGGGAAAGAGGAAAAAAACAATTGAAGCCAAATATTACCACCTCTTCCCCCTACATTTATTTCCTTATACCCACACACAGTTTACTGAAGGAATCTTAGAATTTATAAGGGACTATAGCGATCAGCCCATTTTAATGTGTTTGCTTTTTGCTGATACAGCACAAGTGTATGCAGAACTGAATCAATTGACCTAAGGTAACATGATGTGAAAAGGAGGATGCTGTATAGAACAAGATAAATGGATTCTAGTCCAAGATCTGTCACTACAGAGCTTGACCAAATTAGCCAATCTCTTTGGGCCTTGGCTTCCTCATCTTAAAATAAAGAGTTTAGATTATAGCAATGGCTTTCAAAGAGTTGGGGATGGGTGGAGCTTCCCAGTTGAGACCCACTGAAATTAAATAATTGAGTCAATCCTAGAAGTTCTAACACTCCAGTATTCTAAACCTGTGGGATAACGAAGTCAGGATCTAAATATGTTTTCATTCACTTCCCTGTGGTTATGCAGCAACTGATTTAAAAAACATAATAAAGAAGAAGGAGGAGGAGGAGAAGGAGAAAAATAACTACTTTTGAAGTGTCAGTGGAGAGCAAACATGAAAGACAAGTCAATCTCCCTGTTTTAATATCATGAAAATGTGATTACATTATTATGTGAAGGTCATTCAACCCTGGGTTGATTTAATTACTCTGACTGTAATGACCCAAGTGGACTACCATATAATCAGTTTAGCTTTAGAAATAAATATTTAATTCCTAGGCATTTAAACATTTGGATTGGTGACAATATGATGAATGTCAGCAGGCTCATACATATATTTTCCAGCGATTCATCATAGAATCAGTGAATATATGTTGTGTATGTTGCAATCTATGTTGTAGTACAAAACCTCTCTCAGGTACAAAGACCAATCTCCCTAATAATGCTGATAACCAACAGGTGAAAATGCTAAATAACCTGTATCAGTTTCAAGGTAATTCGCTTTTTAAAATTTAAGGTTTTAAAAAATTTCTCACGGATTTCTAAAAATTGATTTTTAAAGCATTCTCACTTTTTTTTCCAGAAGCAAAATTTAATATTCACTCTAAATCTGGGTTGGCACTTAGTCGTTTGTGACTTTTAAAGAAGATGTTTCTAGTGGAGCTTCACTGAGGGAGCAAACTGGTAATATGATATTGTAGCTTCACAATAGGTTACTGGTGGATTTTTCCACCAGTATAATTTAAAACTAATTAATAGACTATTTTTTTGAACAGTTTTATGATTCAGAAAAACTGAGCAGAAAGTTCAGAGTTCCTATTTTCCCTACCTCCCCAGTTTTTCCCTAGTATAAACATCTTGCAAGTGTGATACATTTGTTAGAATTGATGAGCCAATATTGATACAGTATTATTATTAACTAAAGTCCATACTTTACGGTTTGCTCTTTGTGTTATTCCATCTGTGGTTGTAACAAATGTATAATGACTATTCTCTTTTGTTATAACAGATGTATATATTCAGTAGTAGACTGAATAGATTAAATAGACATTAGTTTATAGCAGTAATAAACTGAGGGATACCTTATGTAATTGCCTACTTGCAAAGATTTTCAGCTGCCTACTAGACATTGCCAAATACATGTTTCACTTTACCCACCATGTTTAAAACTCAAATTTATTGTATCCTCCTCTAGGAGAAATTATCTTTCCAACTCTCTAGTTCTGTCAGTGACACTACTTTGCTTCCAGGCAGAGAAGCACCCGCTTTACATGTTGGGGGCACCATGACACAATTAGTCTTTATGTGGTTATGAGTGTTAAATTCTTTAACTAGTTTTATCTTCGCCTGCCTATTGCAATCTCAAAACAATAAAATTTAGTGGTAATTAGATTAGATTAAGACCCAGAAAATTTAGATAATAATCTTAACCTTGATATTAACCAGATGTGAAACTGCAAATACACTCCTTTACCACTTTGAGCTTCAGTTTCTTGTAAAAAGGGGACATGAGATTAAATGATCTCTCAGATTTTTTCCAGCTCTAATGTAGCAATTTCCCCCTCCTGATGACTTTTCTTTCACTTTCTCTCCATCTTGCAGCCATCAGCCACCTGGTCAGTTTATCCTATGCCTATGTTAACCTAAACAAATATGTATTAGACTCTTTGGAATCAGGCTCTTCCACACTCCAAATTATCATGCATAAACTGGCAGGTTAATTTCCCTGAAACACTACTTTTATCAATGCACACTCATTCTCAAAATATTGAATAGTTTCCTATTACCTGTCACATTAAGCATCAAATATTAATTAGTTTGTTTCTCCTGGGCAGAAGTTGCAAACTTAAATGCTTACACATGCCAAGCAAAGTAAAGTGAAGCCAAATGAGCAGGACTTGTAGCCAGTCAGAGAATATGTCTTCCTGAAAAGGAGGTTGCTAAAACTTGGCTTCCTCAGGTGACTGCCACATGGGAAAGTGGACTCAGAAATACCAGCCAGATCTTTCAATAGTTCAACAGAAAGAAAATTCAGATTTCTTTGAAATATCCCGATTTTTAAATGTTGACAACTAAATCAATTTTGTCTTTGTGATTTCATTTTTTGTTAATTATGTCAAAACTGTATCCCAAAGTCAAAATGATATTACCAGTTACATTCACAAGTCTTCCTTCCATTTCCTTTTACTGTGATCTGTTTCATCCCTCTTATATGTAATTAATTAGTTTTTGTTTTATCCTCCATCCTATATTTTTGAAAATAAAAACATTATGTATATTTACACTCATATTTCCTTCAATTTTTTAAACAATAGCATAGTATAAACACTGTCTGCCCCTTGTTTTTTTCACTTACTACATTCTGGATCCATGTTAGTATATGAATATCTTCCTCATTTTTTTGGGCAACTATACAGGGTCCCATTATGGGGATGTACCATTGTTTATATCTATTTTTTATGAACTTCAAGCTAAGAATCAGTTTTATGTTTCTAAATGACTGAAAACAAAATTAAAATAATAATAATATTTTTAAAAAACGAAAATTATTTAAAAGGCAAATTTTGGTATTCACAAATAAAGTTATATTAAAACACAACCATGCTCATTTGTATATTGTCTATTGCTGCTTTTGTGCTGCAATGAGAAAGATGAGTAGTTGCAGCAGAGACCATATAGACCACAGAGCCTAAAATATTTAGTATCTGGCCTTTTACAGAAAAATTTTGCCAAATCTGGTTTATTGAGCTGGTCTACTATTAATAGATGTTTTGGTTGTTCCAGTTTACTAGAAATAATAAATAAATAAAGCTTTAAAGTATAGCCTTCAACATAAGTAATTTTGTATTTTTGCCAGTATGTCTTCACAACAGATGCCAAGAATTGGAATTGCTGTGCCAAAGGGCAATGCATAGGTAATTACAGTAGAATTTGGCAAATTCCTTTCTGTAGGAATTGTATGATTTTTGCTTCCCCACCAACAATGTGTGAGAGTACCTGTTTACCCAAGCCTAGCCAACATAACATATTGCCAACTAATTTGTTAATTCAAGTGGTTTTAATGCAGTAGGAGATGTCAACAAAATATGTCCAAACACAAGCTGCAGTTAGGGATCCACTCATTTGCAGATCTGCAGTGTATGACTGGTTAGGTTGTGCTGTGCAAGAGTGTTCAGTTTTGGGGATGCAAATGGAGACTGAAAGCCATTCTTCTTTACCTTATTGTGTGCCCTAATATGGGTCTGCTTACATTGCTGGAGGAAAGTGTGCCTTCCTTCACAGGTCCAGCCAGACAGAGTTGCCAATTTTTATTCTACTCAGTGGGTGTGGCTTTTTGCAGTTTATTGCTACAGGAAGTGGGAGATTGGGGAAGTGAGGCAGCTTCACAATTTGTGACACTTATTGTAGGTAGGTCATTCAAATATAGAACTCATTTCACCTACCTATTTATTTTTTCTGCTTTCCCCTAATATCTATTCTGCACATCTACACTATCTTCAGCTAGCTTAGTTCTAATCTTCCCAGTGGAGTCTTTTTAAAAATTATTTCCATTCCACCTATCTATCTTTTATTTTTGAATTTCCATCATCTTGTCTGTAACTCACAGCCTATCACTAAACTGTTTCATTTTCTTGATGGTTTTATCTCACGACCTTTTTTTGTTACTTTCTTCTTCCCCAAACCACCCTTCTCTCTACCTCCTATACCCCCTCCCTCTTACATACTAGAGTCTTAGGTATATAGCAGATGTTTAATATACATAGTGGGTGAGTGAAATGCACCAAATTTTCCAAAAGTGCATCCAGAACACACTTGGAAATTCCCATTGGATTAACTTGCTGGAGTGGGGTTTCATATCTGAATGGGATCCAATGGTCTCTTCCATCTGATTAGCAGGAGCTGATCTATTATTAGAAGTAAATGTGAGTTGTGGTCAAGAAGTGAGGTCAGAGCCATCAGGGCAAATGCAGATATCAGGAGACGGATGAGGAATCAGGAGTTGGGGAGTCAGGATTGTTTAATGGTGGAATGTGAAGTGCTACAGGAGATCTGTTTCCAGACAGAGAGGCAACAATGTGAGTGTGCTAGAATGGTCTCATTGGATTGTGGCAATGTAGCAAGAAGTCAGGACTGGTCTAGTGGGGGTGGGGGTTCAGTAAACTTTTTCTGTTAAGATCTGGATACTAAACGTTTTAGCTTTGCAGGCCATAAGGTCTGTGTTATATAACAGTTTAAGTATTGTTGTATCTCAACAGCAGCCATAGACAATGTATAAATAAGTGAGTATGGCTGAGTTATGATGAAACAATTTATGGACACTAAAATTTAAATTTCCTGAAATTTTCTCACAAAAATTTTTTTCAGTCATTTAAAAGTGTAAAAACTCTTTTTATGTCAAAAGCTGTATAAAAGCAGGCAGTGGGCCATAGTTTCAATCCCTGGTCTAAAAGCACAGTGCTGATCTGTTAAGAAGCTGAGTACTAATTTCTGTCCATGAAACTATATATTAGAATGTTTGAATTGGGTTCTTTTGAAATAATTTTCTTGTATAAAAATTGAGAAGGAAATAAAGGGTATTCAATTAGGAAAAGAGGAAGTCAAATTGTCCCTGTTTGCAGATGACATGATTGTATATCGAGAAAACCCCATTGTCTCAGCCCAAAATCTCCTTAAGCTGATTAGCAACTTCAGCAAAGTCTCAGGATACAAAATCAATGTACAAAAATCACAAGCATTCTTATACCCCAATCATAGACAAACAGAGAGCCAAATCATGAGTGAACTCCCATTCACAATTGCTTCAAAGAGAATAAAATACCTAGGAATCCAACTTGCAAGGGATGTGAAGGACCTCTTCCAGGAGAACTACAAACCACTGCTCAATGAAATAAAAGAGGATACAAACAAATGGAAGAACATTCCATGCTCATGGGTTGGAAGAATCAATATCGTGTAAATGGCCATACTGCCCAAGGTAATTTATAGAGTCAATGCCATCCCCATCAAGCTACCAATGACTTTCTTCACAGAATTGGAAAAAACTACTTTAAAGTTCATATGGAACCAAAAAAGAGCCCGCATTGCCAAGTCAATCCTAAGCCAAAAGAAAAAAGCTGGAGGCATCACGCTACCTGACTTCAAACTAAACTACAAGGCTACAGTAACCAAAACAGCATGGTACTAGTGCCACAACAGAGACATAGATCAATGGAACAGAACAGAGCCCTCAGAAATAATGCCGCATATCTACAACTATCTGATCTTTGACAAACCTGACAAAAACAAGCAATGGGGAAAGGATTCCCTATTTAATAAATGATGCTGGGAAAACTGGCTAGCCATAGGTAGAAAGCTGAAACTGGATCTCCTCCTTACACCTTATACAAAAATTAATTTAAGATGGATTAAAGACTTACATGTTAGACCTAAAACCATAAAAACCCTAGAAGAAAGCCTAGGCAATACCATTCAAGACATAGGCGTGGGCAAGGACTTCATGTCTAAAACACCAAAAGCAATGGCAACAAAAGCTAAAATTGACAAATGGGATCTAATTAAACTAAAAATCTTCTGCACAGCAAAAGAAACTACCATCAGAGTGAACAGGCAACCTACAGAATGGGAGAAAATTTTTGCAATCTACTCATCTGACAAAGGGCTAATATCCAGAATCTACAATGAACTCAAATTTACAAGAAAAAAACAACCCCATCAAAAAGTGGGCAAAGGACATGGACAGACACTTCTCAAAAGAAGACATTTATGCAGCCAAAAAACACATGAAAAAATGCTCATCATCACTGGCCATCAGAGAAATGCAAATCAAAACCATAGTAAGATACCATCTCACACCAGTTAGAATGGCAATCATTAAAAGGTCAGGAAACAACAGGTGCTGGAGAGGATGTGGAGAAATAGGAACACTTTTACACTGTTGGTGGGACTGTAAACTAGTTCAACCATTGTGGAAGTCAGTGTAGCAATTCCTCAGGGATCTCGAACTAGAAATACCATTTGACCCAGCCATCCCATTACTGGGTATATACCCAAAGGACTATAAATCATGCTGCTATAAAGACACATGCACACGTATGTTTGTTGTGGCACTATTCACAATAGCAAAGACTTGGAACCAACCCAAATGTCCAACAACGATAGACTGGATTAAGAAAACGTGGCACATATACACCATGGAATACTATGCAGCCATAAAAACTGATGAGTTCATGTCCTTTGTAGGGACATGGATGAAACTGGAAAACATCATTCTCAGTAAACTATCGCAAGGACAAAAAAACCAAACACCGCATATTCTCACTCATAGGTGGGAATTGAACAATGAGAACTCATGGACACAGGAAGGGGAACATCACACTCCGGGGACTGTTGTGGTTTGGGGGGAGGGGGGAGGGACAGCATTAGGAGATATACCTAATGCTAAATGACGAGTTAATGGGTGCAGCAAACCAACATGGCACATGGATACATATGTAACAAACCTGCACATTGTGCACATGTACCCTAAAACCTAAAGTATAATAATAAAAAATAAAATTAAAAAAAAAAAGAGTGGTTAAGGCAATGGAGAGGAGGGGAAGGAAAATGGTATAAGCAGTTAACTCAGCAAGCCTGAGTTGCTCAAATGATACACATTCTCAGACGAGCCGGATTCCGAAACTGGCCCTTGGTCAGCGCCTAGAAACTGAGGTCTTGTACTAGCCCTATCCCCTAAATGATAAGGGTGTTTTGTATGGTTACAGTACTGAACCACACTGTACCAGCTTGTCTAGATATTTTGTGCAAACTGTATGATTTATGGTAAACACCTGCTTTCCTTCTGGAGTTGCTGTAATAGTAGTCAGTTGCAAAGGGACTATATGCCTATGTGATATGGTCTGAATCTGTGTACCCACCCAAATGTCATGTTGAATTGTAATCCCCAATGTTGGAAGTGGGGCCTGTGAAAGGTGATCTGATCATGGGGCAATTACTCATGAATGGTTTTGCACCATCCCCTGTGGTTCTGTGCTTGTGAGATCTGGTTGTTTAAAAGTGTGTAGCACCTTCTGTCTTGCTCCTGCTCCCACCAGGGAACACGCTTTGCTCCCCCTTTCCTTTCCACTGTGACTGGAAGCTTCCTGAGGCCTCCCAAGAAGCAGAAACTGCGATGCTTCCTGTACAACCTGTAGAACTGTGAACCAATTAAACCTCCTTTCTTTACGAATTAAAAAAAAAAATTGATATGCTTGGTTATTTTAAAAATAAAATTACTATTCCTATTGTTCTAATAAAATAATAACAATAGTGGCAACTGTTTGCTGAGTACCTATTATGTGTCTGAAATTACACATGCATTACTTAGTCCTCACAAGAACCCTATGAAATTTGAAAGATTTTATAATTTATTTGATGTCACACAGCTAGTTAGTAACTAATCCAGGATTCAAACACTGAAACAGAGCATCTGTACAAACTTACGAATGAATATAGCTTGAAATTGGGTAAAGGCCTATCATTTTAATAGCATCACCAGGTGAAACACAGGGCACAAGGTAGATTGAGAATCCAAAATCCAAAAATCCAAAATCTGAAGTGCTTTAAAATCTGAAGCTTTTGAAACACTCAACGTGACACTCAAAAGACATGCTCATTGGAGCATTTTGGATTTTGGATTTTCAGATTTGGGATGCTCAGTTGAATAATGCAAATATTTCAGAATCTGAAAAAAATCTGAAATCCAAATGCTTCTTGTCTGAAGCATTTTGGATAAGGGATACTCGACCTGTTTAGTAAATCACACTATGTTATCATTCATATTTCACAACTTAAGGCAGATTTAAGTGCTGACTAAAATGTCATTGGTAAGGTGAAATTAGCATAATTTCACCTTTTTTTCCATAAAAAGTTTATTAGTTTTGGGTTTCAGATTATGATATGATTTCAATAATGTGTTACAGCTTCAGTTCTACAAAACTGGTGTTGGGATAGCTCTAAAATATATATTTGAAGTATTTGAAGCTGTGAAATGTCTGTACAGTAGTTATCCATCTGTAAAAGAGGGTACAATGAAGCACACATCAACCTCTTTCTATCAGTGATACAGGAAAGTATTCCACCTATAATAACTTTTTTTACACTCTTACGATTTACATACTGCTCATACATATATTATTTTATCATATTATATATAAGCCAACACAATCCATGGTTGGAAGCGAAGATACCATTATCTTCCCTTGCTTTAGAATTGTAACTATAGAATTAGAACTATAGAATTGGAACTTCCTGCTTTGGAATTGGAACTATAAGGCTCAGTGAAATGAAGTGAGGGACTGAAGATTAAAGAGATGGTCTATAGATCCACATCTTAAACCAAGGCCAGCTTCACAGGCATGTGACCTGTGCAGTTGAATAGGGCCTTGAACTTAAAAGGCCCTTGTGGGCTGGGCATGGTGGCTCACGCCTGTAATCCCAGCACTTTGAGAGGCAGAGGCAGGCGAATCACGAGGTCAGGAGTTTGAGACTAGCCTAATCAACATGGTGAAACCCCGTCTCTACTAAAAATACAAAAAATTAGCTGGGTGTGGTGGTGGGTGCCTGTAATTCCAGCTGCTCGGGAGGCTGAGGCAGGAGAATCGCTTGAACCTGGAAGGCTCAGGTTGCAGTGAGCCGGGATCATGCCACTGCACACTCCAGCCCAGGTGACAGTGCGAGACTCCATCTATCTCCAAAAAAAAAAAAAAAAAAAAAAGCCCTGTGTTTGGTCTAATACTCTACTGTCAATATTTGGAAATTCCTCATAACTTATTAACAAGGGGCTCCACGTCATCATTTTGCATTGGGCTCTGAAGATTATGTAGCCAATCCTACTTTAAACCAAAATCTTGTTACCATGGATCTATACCTTTTTTTTTATTCTCCAGGAGTTATTTTTTTTTCTTTCCATTAAGTTTGTAGCGTATCAAAACATTCTCTAAGAATTCTTTACAATGTTTACATATGGGGGTGCCAAACTAGACCATGGCATGTTTAATCCATTACCTTTTAGTGTATTCATTGTTAGTAATCTGTTGTTTTTTATATATATATATATATATATATATAATTTTTTTTATTATACTTTAAGCTCTAGGGTACATGTGCACAATGTGCAGGTTTGTTACATATGTATACATATGCCATGTTGGTATGCTGCACCCATTAACTCGTCATTTACCCATTAACTCGTCATTTACATTAGATATATCTCCTAATGCTATCCCTCCCCCCTCCCCCCACCCCACAACAGGCGCCGGTGTGTGATGTTCCCTTTCCTGTGTCCAAGTGTTCTCATTGTTCAACTCCCACCTATGAGTGAGAACATGCGGTGTTTGGTTTTTTGTCCTTGCGATAGTTTGCTGAGAATGATGGTTTCCAGCTTCATCCATGTCCCTACAAAGGCTACGAACTCATCATTTGTTATGGCTGCATAGTATTCCATGGTATATATGTGCTACATTTTCTTAATCCAGTCTATCATTGTTGGACATTTGGGTTGGTTCCAAGTCTTTGCTATTGTGAGTAGTGCTGCAATAAACATAAGTGTGCATGTGTCTTTATAGCAGCGTGATTTATATTCCTTTGGGTATATACTCAGTAATGGGATGGCTGGGTCAAATGGTATTTCTAGTTCTAAATCCCTGAGGAATTGCCACACTGACTTCCACAATGGTTGAACTAGTTTACAGTCCCACCAACAGTGTTAAAAGTGTTCCTATTTCTCCACGTCCTCTCCAGTACTTGTTGTTTCCTGACTTTTTAATGATGGCCATTCTAACTGGTGTGAAATGATATCTCATTGTGGTTTTGATTTGCATTTCTCTGATGGCCAGTGATGATGAGCATTTTTTCATGTGTCTGTTGGCTGCATAAATGTCTTCTTTTGAGAAGTGTCTGTTCATATCCTTCACCTACTTTTTGATGGGGTTGTTTTTTTTCTTGTAAATTTGTTTGAGTTCATTGTAGATTCTGGATATTAGCCCTTTGTCAGATGAGTAGATTGCAAAAATTTTCTCCCATTCTGTAGGTTGCCTGTTCACTCTGATGGTAGTTTCTTTTGCTGTGCAGAAGCTTTTTAGTTTAATTAGATTCCATTTATCAATTTTAGCTTTTGTTGCCATTGCTTTTGGTGTTTTAGACATGAAGTCCTTGCCCATGCCTATGTCCTGAATGGTATTGCTTGGGTTTTCTTCTAGGGTTTTTATGGTTTTAGGTCTAACATTTAAGTCTTTAATCCATCTTGAATTAATTTTTGTATAAGGCATAAGGAAGGGATCCAGTTTCAGCTTTCTACATATGGCTAGCCAGTTTTCCCAGCACCATTTGTTAAATAGTAATCTATTGCTTTTAAAATTTGGATGGGAAAATGATTTTCTACCTAGAATTCTATACTTCTACAAAGTATCAAGTTTAGGGTGGAGAGAAGAAAAACATTTTCAGTCAGCAAAGACTCAGAACATTTGCCTCCAGCAATACAGGTAATAAATCAGGAAATAGGAAGATATGAAATCTAGGAAATTGTTGCTGCAAGCCAGAAGAGTAGTCAAGGGTAGTCGCAGGATACCTATGCAGCAGGTCTGGAAAGCAGCAGCCCCAAGTGAAGCAGAAAGTTGAGATAGAAACTTTCTGTGATTAGGGGTGAGGAGAGATGGGACTCATTTTATAAATACCTGATATGATGAGACTTCAGAAAAAAAAGTAAGAATGACTTTAAGAAATAATGTATAAGAATAAAGTGAAATAATTAGGAATTCCAGAAACAAACCGAAAAAGCTGTGTAAGAAATAACTATAGTAAAACTACTTGGATGAGGGTCCAACTACTTGACTGCAGTGATATTTATGTATCTTCAAAATGTAAACACTGTTAGGTTACTTAACTAAAAATTATATAACTATATTGGAAGGAATTGGGGAGAGGTTGTGGTTGTATTGTAAGAGCTAAATCCTCACATATTAGAGAAAGACATAAATAGTGTCTAACATTGGTAAATCAAGAATAGCAATATAGGCTGCATGTGACGGCTCACTCCTGTAACCCCAGCACTTGGGAGGATGTGGTGGGAGGAAGGTTTGAGCCTAGGCTTTGGAGATCAGCCTAGACAACACAGTAGGACTTGATCTCTGCAAAAAATAAAAAAATTAGCCAGGCTTGGTGGCATGGCTGTATTCTCAGTTACTTGGGAAGCTGAGGTGTGAGAATCGCTTGAGCCTGGGAGGTTGAGGCTGTAGGTAGCTGTGATGGTGTCACTGCATTCCAGCCTGAATAACAGAGCAGGGCACCGTCACTAAAAAAAAAAAAAAATAGCAATATAAACATATTATTTATAAATGCAGCAGCTTGTGTTAAAAAGAGATTATCTCTAGGGAATAGAATCTGGTGTTGGAGAGATGGAGAAAAAATGGTTGATATATTCATTATAACTTTTTCAGTACTATTTGATTTTTGTAAGCATATATATTGCATCACTTTTATATAAACACGATTTAAAAAATTCTTTTCAAATGATTCTCAGAGTTCAAAAGTTTTCAAACCTCTTTTCAGTTATCAAAATGATGAGAATATACAGACTGGCTATGCTGTAATCTGCTCAGTTTACTTTGATTGATATAGTATAAGCCCCTATTTCTTAAACTAGCCTATGTGGTTTTAGTCTAGGTGTGCTAATTCTTGCTTTACTGATGAAGGTGTCTTAAAACTTAATTAGCTAATGCCTATAAAGGGATTTCAGGTACTTGGATAAATGGCTTAGTCAATATTGAAGCTATTTTTTCTAATGAGAAATTTTAAGTTACATTTAGCTATGACTTTTATTTGGCATCAAATGACAAGAAAATATAGAAAACAACATTAGAACAACCACTGTGACATTCTATTACAGTCTGTTGTAGTTTTTAAAACTTTAGATATTTTTTAAATCAAAGGAAATATATTTTATACTTCTTAGAGGTCACCAAAATGAAGGAGGAATAAAATATAGAGGGTAAAGTTAAATCAAATTTTAAAAGTAACAAAAAAGCATCCTCATATCATTACCTGGTATCAGATGATATTAAAGAAAGAGAAAAAGTTGTGATATAAAAATTTAAATCATATTTATTGAGCAACTACTGTAAGTCAGACTTTGTTGATAGCTTATTTCAAATAGAACTGACTTTTGAACAATATGGGTTTGAGCTGTGCAGATGTGCTTATATGTGTTCTTTTTCTCCAACCAAATGCAGACTGAAAATACAGTATTCTCAGATGCAACCCAAATATATGGAGGACTGACTTTTCATATACACGGGTTGTAGGGAGTCGACTGTGGGACTTAAGTATGCATGGATTTGGTTATATAGGGATTACTCTGTAACTAACGATCCTCCACGTGGATGACTATACATAATATCTCCTAATCCATGTCATTTTCATTGTGCAGATAAGGAAATAAACTTCAGAAATCTTAAGTGACTTGTTCAAAATTGCCCAGGTAATGTAAATTTATAGCTTAGGCCTGTACAATCCAACTCAAAGTTGTACCCAATTCAACATGCTGTGAGGTTTTCTGATAAAGCATGTGAAGCAAAAATGAAGATAATGAGGGAGATAATACTAACAGGGTACAGTGGCAGTTGTATATTGCTACCAAATTTGAAAGGCTTTGAGTTCACAAATTGGGTCTCAAACTTTCCGACAAACGTGGGTTTGGTTTGGAAAAGTAGAGAATGAGGATAGAAAATTATTTGGGGAGATTTAGATATAGGCTGTTGTTGAGTAACAGGGAAAAGAACTTAAACTTCTAGATTGGTTGTTCTCAAAGTGGGGTCCCTGGACTAGCAGCATCGACATTTCCTGAAAGCTTATTAGAAATGCAAGTTCTTGGGCCCCAATCTAGATCCAGACATGTTTCTCAGACCTTAGTTACACAGGAATTCCATGGGCAGCTAGTTACAAAAATTCCTGGGTCCCACCTTCAGAGATTCTGATTCAGTTGGTGTGAGGTGGGGACTAGAAATGTGTACCTCTAACAAACTTTTGGGTGACGTTAGTGCTGCCATTCTGCAGACAACGTTTTTACTTGAATTGTAGATCACCATATCCCATAATAGGTTGTCAACTAATTATTGTTCAAAGAGTGAATATATGAATGTGTGAATTTTTGCATCAGGACAAGGAATTGGTACAGTGTAGTGGGACAGGTAGAAAGGAGGGTAAGAATGGAAGAACCAAGTAGATAGGCAGAACAGACAGATCAGTCAAAAGGCCTAGTAGTTAGGTTTGTACCTAGAGTGGTTGATGTTTACATCAAGTACTTATGTTAGGAGATGATCTAGAATATTTCTTAGCAGCCCTAGTTTGGTTTTATTAATCCTCCATTTATTAGGTCTGAAACATGGCAAGAAAGGGGCTCTTCTTATTAGTGATTGCAATTACTTTTAACCAAAAGACCATGAATCATTGGAGGGAAGAAGCAGCAAGTAGCAATTAATATTTTAAGTTTTAGCATCATATTATTATTTTTTCTTCCAAGGCAACTCCCCAAGTGGGATGTCTAACCAAGACCCTGTCAACATCTTCTAATCTTTCCCTTTCACATCAGGAGTAAGAAGCAGTGCTTGAGGATATATAATTTTTTTTAAATCAAGTTCCTTAGTATTAAAAATTATAAAATAAAGATTTAAAACTTAAAAAATTAAGTATAAAACATATTTTTATCTCAAAAAAATCCCACACCCCCTATACCTTTATATCATTTCCGACTTCTTACCCAAATCTGGAAAGAAATGTTGAAGTCACACTTACAGATTCAATGGAACATGCTGTATTTGTTTTCAAGAACAAAGGTTCAGAAATACATTGTGTAGGTTGTTTGTAATTTGAGGGTCATATTTAACAAAAACAAACACCTCCATACAGAATTCAGAAATCCATAGAAAATTATTGTGTTTTGTGGTAATAGGTATAGGGAAACTTTTTCATTTCTTGTAGAGAGAGACCAGAATATTCATTGAATTATAGAGTGGGGAGGAACCTTGGGAGACTCAAACCCTGTTCATTCAGACCAGAGGGTAAAATAAAGGGAAAAAATGAAGTTTGATTTTATGTTCTAGATACTAAAAGGTAAACAAAAATACAAACTCTAAGCCTTTGAATTAGAAGACTGAGGAGGAAAGGACCCACTATACTGGAGAAATTTATTTTTCAAGTAGTCAAGGTATTAGAAATGCCTCTCTCAAATTTTGGCTTATGAATCTATATTATATTGAGTTTCTCCAGAAACAGACCCTGAGATAAGGATTCAAGTCCAAGTGGTTTACTTGAGAGCTGATTTCAGGAAAAACCAGTAGAGAAGTGAGGAAGAGAGATAGAGAAGGGAAGGCAGCCAATAGAGTGCATCGTCATGCAAGTTACCACTGAGGATAGAAGGAGCTTCATCCTGCCGGAGAGCACTGGAGCCAATGTAGAACATGTGCCTCAAAAATTCTCCCACTAAGTCCAACAACCAGTCATTAGTTAAGGGTAGGGTGAAGAGGGTGGGAATTGATTCTCTGGCACTGCTGGTCTGCCATGTGTATGGGCAGAGAGAGTTCCACTCAGGGTCAACTACAGGATTTTTGTGGCTCAGAGCAAAATCAAAATGAGAATGTGAGATCCCTTATGGAAAAAGGCTTTTGCTATTTCTCTGTCTCTCTCTCTCTCTCTCTGTCTCTCTCTCTCCTCTCTCTCTCTCTCTCTCACACACACACACACACAAACACACACACACACACACACAGTGTGTGTTTACTCTTTAATGTCGTGCTCCCTCTGGCATGTAGATACATGCAGGGAAAGTGCAGATCCTCATAGTTGGCTGGTCCCTACCCCATTTTGTCCCAAAATTGGGCACATAGGGTATGCTGCACACATGTGTCTAACCCTGACGCTTATCACAACTTGTGCCCAGGCGCCCTCTATGGTAGGAGGGTAGCAGAAGTCACTGGGTCTGGGTAGGGAATAGGCAGGGAAGCAGCAGGAGCAGGGAGTGTGCAGAAGTGGTGGCTCCAAGCCCCCTGTGCAGTTCTATTGTCCCATTGAACTTCTCTTACAGAACGAAGATTCAAAGATAAACAGTAAGAATTTCAATACAGCAAATGCAGAGAATTAAACCTCAAGCATGTGGTACCCACTTTTGAGTCCAGGGCCCTGGGTGGCTGCACTGGTCATACACCCATGAAGTTAGCTCTGGTTCTGCCAGCTAGATGAGCCCTTTAGCAAAGAGATGAAGATGTTGATAGTTGGAGACCAGCGTGGACTACAATGGTTATAGTGCAAGGGAGTATGGATGGGACACAAACAGTGCATGCTAGAGAGTCAAAGATTTAAACTGTAAACACCCATTCCTGTAATTAATTTTTCTTTTCAAATGAGATCACAGGAAGTTCTTTAATTGGCCCTGAATAAAGTTACTCCAACACTTCTGGATGATCTTTCCTTTTGGCTCATTCCCATACATTAGGGATTCAAGTCATATATCTTGCATTAGCAGCTGTAGAAACAAGCATGGTTTTCCCAAATAGGCTCAATCATGTATTAAATATATTTGTTGAGCTCCTAATATGTACCAGACACTGTGCTATGTACTATAGATATAGTGATGAACAAGACCAAAAGGCTCCCTACTATAGTGGTAATCATATTCCAAGTTTCTCTCGAGGAGTCTGCTACTTGTATCTCGCTGAAATTCTCCCCACATCTAGAAAGTAGTGCTAGTACTTGGAAAGAATGAGAAAAAAATATTGTTATTTCATGTCAATTGCAGCCTTTAAGAGTTATTCTGAAAATGCAATAGCTATATTCTTGCCTACCTTTTAAATCCATTTAGAATCCTTGCTAAGCTACAAATTCGGTGGAAAGTCCCTTGGGTTAATCATAGATTTTGTAAAAAATAGTTCTTTCTATTCCTTTTCACAATGACAAGCTCACCGGCATATCATCCAGGATAAACATATAAGCAGTCGTGTTTAGTATACTGTGGTTCCTAATTGTCCTAAGGTTGCTCTAAAGAGCAATGCTTTGTAATAAGTCATCTGTACTCCTGTCCTAATTCATGGGGTTCAGTTTCTCTTATCAAAGTGAATGAAAGTGGAAACAGTCTTTCCTTTGGTACTTCACCAGTTATGATCTTAAAACTGCTCCTGAATATTTGGATCTTAACTTCTCTTCAGTGCTCCTTTACAACATGAAAGTAGCACTATATTGATGGCTTCCCCCCTTTTCTCTCTTTTTTACTTCATCTTTGGTGTGAAGAAGATTTTAAGAAATAACCACATCAACAAGGCTTTCAGAACTGTGAAGGAAAAATCACATCATGAAACAAAATAATTCTCACTTTGTTCTTGGAAGAAAATGACCATTGTTTCTTATCTCTGAGGTAGTTCTTGGAATGATGGCTGAAATGGGAAGAATAATTGAGAAAAATACCTATGTGCATCACAAAAGCCAAAATGCATCTTTTCTATTATACAAATAATCATCAGCTCTTACTGACAGTTGATATGTTCTATTCAGAGAAGAGGCATTTATCATATCTAGGAATCTAGACATGATATGAAAAGCCTCTTATCTCTCCTTCACCATATTTGTAGTGATTTAAAATACCATTTGCAGCATGCTCTATGCATACTGTACACATAGGGATGAAAAGTATCTTAGAACATACTTATTTCGAATGATGCTGTTGGTAGACTACTTTATACATCTCATTCTAAAAGATCACAATTAGCTTGCATAAGAAATATTAAAATAAGGGAAATCACATAGAAGTCAGTTTGGTTTTCAGCAGTGTTGAAATATATATTGATGGTGTATGTATATTTTACTGATAAAACCATTTGGAAAGAAAGGTTTTAGACATTTTAAATGCCATTTTGTGTCACTTTAGAACTTGCATTTTCTATATCATAATATAGAAAAATAATTCCAAAACATTCCACTAGCAAAAAAATGGCAATATGGGAGGCAAGTTTCAATTTTTCATTTATAAAATCTCTAACACCACAGAAACATATAAGAAATTCTAGATGAGCCACACCCTATTTCAGTGAAATAAATATTAAATTGACTTTAACATATGTTTATATGGCTGTTTTCCATACTTAGTGCAAAACCTCCAGCTCCAGCCTCCTGCAAACTTGGCCACAGTTATTTCTAAAGGTTCCCCTGGGGAGGTTTTATTACTATTCAAAGTTTTATCAGCTATTATTATATGATGCTTTCCATTTTCTTTATCTGCAATTTCCTTAACTCTAACTCTGACCTGTAGCTAAGGGTGTCTGATGCTGACAGATTTGTTGTCTGTGAGGCTACACGAAGGTGCCCCAAAACAGCTGTCTCTGTTTCCCACAAATGTTCTGTTGGTATCTTGCTCTGATAAGCTGCTATGATAGAAAGGACTCTTATTCTTTCGTGCATTGTTCTCTCCTGCCAGTTATTTCCTTCTCCTACTAAGTTCTTAATCGTGACTTGATAGAGTCCTCTAAGAAGTCAAAATTTCCGCTACTAATTAAAAACTTTTCTTGCTCTTGTCATAAGTATATTCTCTGTTAACCTTTCATACTTCCAGTGCTTAAGTTTCCAATCTTGAATCATCTTTGATTCCTTCATTTCCTTCGCTGCCTACATCTAATCCATAAGTAAGCCCACTTGAATCTATCTTTAAATCTATTCACAATCTGAACAGTTTTCACCCCATCTACCTTTATCACCTTAATCCAAGTCTCCATCACCACTTCTTGCTTGGGCTATTATAATAGTTTCCTAACTGATGTCCTTGTTTCCAACTTTGCAACTAATACAGCAGCGAGAATGATCATTTAAAAACCTAGTTATAATTCTGCTGTAACCACTTCAATAGTTTCTGTCTTAAAATGAAATACGAAAGATTTATCTTGTTTTGCACAGCCCTTAGTAATCTAGCTCCTGGCTTCCTAACACCTCTTCTTTACCTCTCCCTCACTCTTATCTCTCCTTCACCATATTTGTAGTGATTTAAAATACCATTTGCAGCATGCACTACGCATACTGTACACATAGGGATGAAATGTACCTTAGAACATACTTATTTCAAATGATGCTGTGGTAGACTACTTTATACATCTGATAAAGTAGATGTAACTCACCCTAAACCCCCAACCCCTGTGTTCATAAAGCCCTCTTACTTTATTTTCTGCTCTATGCAATATCACCTTCTCAGAGAGGGCTTTCCTAAACTAACTACCTTACATCAAGAAAACTACCTTTCCCTGGCCGGGTGAGGTGGCTCATGCCTGTAATCCTAGCACTTTGGGAGGCCGAGGCAAGTGGATTGCCTGAGCACAGGAGTTTGAGACCAGCCTGGGCAACAAGGTGAAACCCCGTCTCTACTAAAATACAAAAAAAAAAAAAAAAAAAAAAAGAAAAAAAATTAGCTGGGCGTGGCAGCATGTGCCTGTAGTCACAGCTACTCAGGAGGCTGAGGCAAGAGAATTGCTTGAAACCAGGAGGCAGAGGTTGCAGTAAGCGGAGATCATGCCACTGCACTCCGGCCTGGGTGACAGAGTAAGATTCCATCTCTAAAAAAGAGAAAACTACCTTTCCCTGTCCACTATATCCCACTTACTTTCTAGCCCCTTAATTGACTTTTTTCATCACAGTACTTTTTGCCATCTGATACATTAAATGTTTTTTTGATATATTTGTTTATGATCTGTCAGTCCAATTAGGATGTCTATTCTGTGAAAGTAGCAATGTGATTTGTTTTGCTCATTACTGTAACCCTAGAACTTGGCAAATAGTAGGTGCTTAATATATTTGTTGACTGAAGGAATGGGTGTTTCACCCCTCCTATGTGAAGGGTGGCTATTGGGACAAAATTTGGTATTTCTGGATCTTTGGTTAAATATTATAATAATAGCATTTTATCCTAATTTCTTAGTTCATTTTATGTTGCTGTAAAGAATTACCAGAGACTGGGTAATTTATTTTTTTTAAAAAAAGGTTTATTTAATTCATGATTCTGATAGCTGAAAAGTTAATGATTGGGCATCTGTATCTGGTGAGGGCCTCAGGCTGCTTCTACTAATGGCAGAAGGTAAAGGAAGGCTGGCTTGTGCAGAAACCACATGGCAAGAGTGGAGGAAAAAGAAAGCGGGGAGGTGCCAAGCTCTTTTGAACAACCAGCACTCATGGGAAATAATGGAGTGAGAATTCACTCTCCCTCAGTGGAGCAAGGGCTGGCCCTCATGACCCAAACACCTCCCATTAGACCCCACCTCCAACACTGGGAATCAAATTTCTACATGAGGTTCAGAGGGGACAAACATCCAAACCATAGCACCCACTATTACTGCAAGCTATTATAGCCAACAATGATGTTGATTGAGAAATATGAATGAGAAATGTGATTGAAACATATATATTATATATACCATATATGGTGTATATATATATATCTATATATAATATCTAAGGTTTTTCTCAAAAGTTGCATTTTATATATTTTTTCTTTCAAAGTTAAAGAAAAATAACTAGCTGGGCACAGTGGCTCATGCCTGTAATTCCAGCACTTTGGGAGGCCAAGGCGGGCTGATCACAAGGTCAGGAGATCAAGACCATACTGGCCAACATGGTGAAACCCCGTCTTTACTAAAAATACAAAAATTAGCCAGGATGGCAGCATGCGCCTGTAGTCCCAGCTACTTGGGAGGCTGAGGCAGGAAAATGGCTTGAACCCGGGAGGCAGAGGCTGCAGTGAGCCGAGATCGCACTACTGCACTCCAACCTGGGTGACAGAGTGAGACTCCATCTAAAAAAAAAAAAAAGAAAAAGAAAAATAACTAAGAATATATACTAAAGAGGAAGAGGTCTTAAAAAAGAAAATTTCTTAGTCTATTTATAAGCTTAAAAAGGAAAACATTTTGTAAATGAATAGTGAACAGAGAAAATGCACTGAGTTCTCTGCTGTGTTTTTTCTTCTCCTATACTCTATTACAATACTTAATACTTTGCTCTGGTTACCAAATGTATGGGGGTTTCTTCTACGCCAATCAATGCTCTGACACTAACTCTGTGTCTTACAATTCAATTCAATTCTGACACTGACCAGTTAGCCCAGACCCCACTGGTTAAGGACTGAGTCCCATAAGGCTGCCCCGCACTCAAGATGCCTTTCACAAATAACTAGGTTCACAGGTTACCCACAACTTCTGTCTGACTTGGCCACAAATGAGCGGTTCTCACAACCCCATTTTCTGATTCAATCATTTATTCAAATGGCTGACAGAGCTTGGGAAAACACTTTACTTATTTTTACCTGTTTATTATTAAAGGATACAACTCTGGAACAGCCAGATGGAAGAGATGTATAGGACAAGGTATGGTAAAAGGAGTGGGGATCTCAGTACTTCCAAGTATTCACCAACCCAGAAGCTCTCCAAACCCTGTCCTTTTGGGTTTTAGGGGCTTTGTTATGTAGTCACGATTGATTGAATCATTAATTATTGCTGATCCATTCGACCTTCAGCTCTTTTCCTCTACCCAGAGGTGGGATGCCATAATCTGTGGTAGAAAGGTCCAGCCCTCTAATGATTGGTTCCCCTTGCAACCACCCTCCATCTGGAGGCTATTCAGGACCCTACAGCTATCAGTCATCTCATTATTCCAAGACTCCGAGGAGTTTAACAGCTGTGTGCCAGAAAACAGGGACAGACACCAAATATATATATTTCTTGTTAAATCAAAATATCACAGACAAGAAGTTTTCTTTGTACATAGCTCATATGGATTTATGTAAGAGGGAATGCGTTTTCCTGCCTTTGTCTTCAAATGTCTTTCTCCTTTCTAATCAAAGTTATAATTTATTTTCTTTATAAATTGGCAGTGCATTTAAAATCCTTCTTCAGAACAGTGTAATTTAAAATGAGCCTATTTGAAAATGGGCCATTTGTGTGCAAGAAGTTTGATTAGGCCTAAATAACTGTCCAAACACATATTTTGAAAGTTGTATAAAAGTGTTGTTAATATCCTCAGTAAGTCTAATCAGTTTTCTAATCTATAATTAGCTTCATTAATCTCTGGACAATATTACTAGCCTCTGAGAGCTCTGTAGACCAACAAGGAGGATCTGAGAAGCATGGAGAAACATGTAGGAAAAAGAAACAAAGAAATTCAGCTATAAAATAGATAGTAAGCATTATGTTATGTTAAATTATGTTAAATAGCATTTGTAACATTTTTGAAGTCCTCAGAGGTTTCATGCCTGGGAAAACTAGGAAAGTGAGAAAAATGAAATATGAGTATATAATGATCTTGAAACAGAATAACCGTATAAAACAATACTTAATACTTTGCTCTGGTTACCAAATGTGTGGGGGTTTCTCCTACACCAATCAATGCTCTGACACTAACTCTGTGTCTTACAATTCAATTCAATTCTGACACTGACCAGTTAGCCCAGACCCCACTGGTTAAGGGCTGAGTCCCATACGGCTGCGCCGCACTTAAGATGCCTTTCACAGATAACTAGGCGGGGGGGGAGCTTTCTCTGAAATTTCAGTTCAAGTTCTTGAATTAAACAACCTCATTAAACAAGCATTCTCTGTCATTGCCACAGTATCATTTCTGTAGTGCTATGATTATGGAGAATGCCATAATTAGAATCTTCAATAGCAAAAGAAAAATTACTGTAATACTATTGCAATACTTTTCACCTGAAAAATAGAAACTTGCCCGCTTTTATCTGAAATAATGTAATGCTTAAAGGCTGCTCAATTGCAATTATTTTGGTTAATCTTTATTCTAGGCTGAATGATTAATCCATCAAGAATATGTTTTCTGGTGTTTTGATAAAGAATTCATTTTTATCAGTGGCCTAGATTTTCCCCTTTTTCCAATAAAAGTCGTTAGATTAGAATGGTTTAAAGCTGTGGTTCTTAAACTATAATACATCTGAGTCACCTGGAAGCCTTGTTAAAATTGCTGGGCTCTGCTCTCAGAATTTTTGATTCAGTAGGTTTGGCATGGAGACTAAAAATTTGTATTGCCAATATGTTTCTAAGTGGTCCTTGTGCTGCTGGTCTGGGAATTGTGTTTTGAGCACAATAAACCACTAGTTTAAATTAGGCAAGTAGTTACCCCACAGATAAATTTTTTTTTGAATTTATGTTCTGTTCCTTTATTGAAATATATTATTGATCACCTAAGGAAAAATGTTTAAAATACCTTGTTCAGACATGGTTTTTAAAATGCACTGAGCTCTCTGCTGTGTGTTTCCAAATATTACTTGGGGCTAGCCTACAACGTGTGTTCTCAAGATTGGAGGCCTATGCAAAGTATAAAGTTCTAGCCATAGAAGAGCATTTATGTATTTAAAGTTGTTGGCCCATGACTTCTTTCTCTTAATAACAATCAAACTAATTAAGAGAAGTATAGATAATGTTAAACTATAATAAAAATCTTCTAGTTTTGATTATATTCATTGACTGTCAGGTTCACAGTTTATTGACACTGAACCAATTTCTGGAACTCTTTAATAGTGCTCTGAACCTTCCTTACTTTGAAAGAGTCCTGGCCTGGCACTGTGGCTCACGCCTGTAGTCCCAGCGCTTTGGGAGGCTGAGGCAGGTGGATCACCTGAGGTCAGGAGTTCTAGACTAGCCTGGCCAACATGGTAAAACCCCATCTCTACTAAAAATACAAAAATTAGCCGGGCGTGGTGGCAGGTGCCTGTAATCCCAGCTAATTGGGGGGCTGAGGCAGGAGAATTGCTTGAACCTGGGAGGCAGAGGTTGCAGTGAGCTGAGATCGTGCCATCGCACTCCAGCCTGGGAGACAAGAGGGAGACTTCGTCTCAAAAAAAAAAAGAAAGAGTCCTTCATCTAGTCTGTACTTTTTCATATCTCCCTTTCCTGAAAAAAAGTTTTGTATGATTAGATGGGCGCTGCCAAGCTATTAAGATATGATTCACAATAGATAGATTCCTATTTGTAAATAAATTCGTCATACCTCAACTATCTTTTGGTTTAATTAAATATTCAGGTGGAAGGTTATGGAAGCTACAATTGAAATAAAGATGAGAAACAAAAGAGTAAAAAATTCACTTCCAGGTCATGACAATAAAAAAGAAATTATTCTCTCGACAGGTTTTTCTTTTATTTGGCCTAATTGCATTTGTCTCTCTGTACATTGTTATTTTCAGTTTTATGTTAGAAACTGGTTTCTATTGCTCATTTTTTCACATATTATCTTCACGAATATACCTAATACGTTGACTTCTTCTCTCAGCCTGTCTCTTTCCAGCAAAACACCAGAATTTCTCTTGTCTAGAGGAGACTGGCAGCATCTCCTTGGTTATATTGCCAGCAAGGTTATATGGAATCCATAACGTGTCATCTTCCTTTACAGCCCCAGAGTGACTTTTGTTACTTTCACCTTTCCTCATGGCATAGCTATTTTATGTTAAGTAGCCTTCTCGGGCTTCTGAGTTTGCAGAGATGTTTCTGATTTATAAAGCAATGCATACCCTTTTAAGTGTATCTTTTCTAAATAATATAAATACAAATTTCCATGGATAAAATAGTCTGGTGAAAATTCAAATGTAATATTACTAAAAATATCATATATAAATATTATAAATAAACTTGACATTGAACTTTGGAACATATGGAGTGGACAGCATATTCCCAAAAGTCAAACTTTTGCACACTATTAGAGCAACATAGCACCCTTTTAGAAGAGATGCTATTCTTTCCTTCCTGCCCCCACCTTCCATATCTTAGAGAACTTGTCCATTTCACGTTCTCAGAGATCACTCTCCATCAATGTCTGTGAACTGGAAAAAAATTGACATGTGAATCTAGCACTCTGGTAAAGCTGACTGACATTAGGGGACAATCTGGGATTTAAAATGGGATTTAGAAATTTTATTTTAGTAAAATAAGGATTCATGTTTAATGGCTTCTCCCACTATATAATGTTTACAAAGTAAAACTGCTAGTTAAGATATGAAGTTGTAAATTTCTTATTTGGAATTAAAGTAAGAAAAAAAATGTGGCACTAAACAGTCACTCCTTCAATAAATACAAATTAAAAGTGTGATGAACGGCCCTTATATAAGGTACTGCACTGAAAATTAGAAACAAAAGATATTTTAGGAAATGTCTTACCTCATTATTTGAATGAGATATTGTTGGGAAAATTCTAAATAGCTTTTTGGATAAATTATCATTCCTTTCCATAAGTACATTTGAGTAGAAACATAAACTATTTTTGATAATACTTATTTTTACAACATGTACTCGTTTGTATATTTTGTATTAAAAAAACTTCATAAAGCTCATATATATCTCATTCAATACAAGCCTAAAGTCTTTGAAGTGAAGGTTGACACACTCACAGAAAAAGCTACAAATCAGTCTTACCACTGTAAAGTAATGAAATGGTTATAGATTTCTGCTCACACAACTTAAGGAATTGTCCAGTGAAACACTCTGTAATTTGTGAAAAAAAGAAAGCTAGTTTTAGAAAATAATGTAGATTCAGAAATGAAGGACACCATCTCTTACGCACAGAAAAATGAGGAAAATTGTTTACACATAGAAAAAGAGAAGAGGAAAGCAAATAATCATAGAGGAGCAGAAAGAAGAGAGCATTTGGGATGGAGGGCTCCCGCCAGCTTTCCTTCCAGTTCCTGGCCATTCTTTTTCTTTTTTTTTTTTTTAAGTCTTTTATTTTTTTAATTATACTTTAAGTTCTGAGATACATGTGCAGAACGTGCAGATTTGTTACATAGGTATGCATGTGTCATGCTGGTTTGCTGCACCCATCAACTCATCATCTACATTAGGTATTTCTCCTAATGCTATCCCTCCCCTTGCCCCTCACTCCTGACAACCCCAGTGTGTGATGTTCCCCTCCCAGGGTCCATGTGTTCTCATTGTTCAACTCCCACTTATGGATGAGAACATGTGGTGTTTGGTTTTCTGTTCCTGTGTTAGTATGCTGAGAATGACGGTTTCCAGCATCATTCATGTCCCTGCCAGGGATATGAACTCATTCTTTTTTATGGCTGCATAGTATTCCATGGTATATATGTGCTACATTTTCTTTATCCAGTCTATCATTGATGGGCATTTTGGTTGGTTCCAAGTCTTTGCTATTGTGAATAGTGCTGCAATAAGCATACATGTGTATGTGTCTTCATAGAAAAATAATTTATAATCCTTTGGGAATATACTCAGTAATGGTATTGCTGGGTCAAATGGTATTTTTGGTTCTAGATCCTTGAGGAATCGCCACACTGTCTTCTACAATGGTTGAACTAATTTACACTCCCACCAAGAGTGTAAAAACATTCCTATTTCTCCACATCCTCTCCAGCATCTGTTGTTTCCTGACTTTTTAATGATCACCATTCTAACAGGCATGAGATGGTATGTCATTGTGGTTTTGATTTGCATTTCTCTAATGACCAGTGATAATGAGCTTGTTTTCATATGTTTGTTAGTTGCATAAATGTCTTCTTTTAAGAAGTGTCTGTTCATAGCCTTCACCCACTTTTTGATGGGGTTGTTTTTTTCTTGTAAATTTGCTTAAGCTCCTTATAGATTCTGGATATTAGCCCTTTGTCAGATGGATAGATTGCAAAAATTTTCTCCCATTCCATAGGTTGCTGGTTCACTCTGGTGATAGTTTCTTTTGCTGTCAGAAGCTCTTTTTTTTTTTTTTTTTTTTTAATTTTAATACATACAGTTGTTTTTTTTTTTTTTTCTCTTTTTTTTTTTTTATTATACTTTAGGGTTTTAGGGTACATGTGCACAATGTGCAGGTTTGTTACATATGTATCCATGTGCCATGTTGATTTCCTGCACCCATTAACTCGTCATTTAGCATTAGGTGTATCTCCTAATGCTGTCCCTCCCCCCTCCCCCCGCCCCACAACAGTCCCCGGAGTGTGATGTTCCCCTTCCTGTGTCCATGAGTTCTCATTGTTCAATTCCCACCTATGAGAGAGAACATGCGGTGTTTGGTTTTTTGTCCTTGCGATAGTTTACTGAGAATGATGTTTTCCAGTTTCATCCATGTCCCTACAAAGGACACGAACTCATCATTTTTTATGGCTGCATAGTATTCCATGGTGTATATGTGCCACATTTTCTTAATCCAGTCTATCGTTGTTGGACATTTGGGTTGGTTCCAACTCTTTGCTATTGTGAATAGTGCCGCAATAAACATGCGTGTGCATGTGTCTTTATAGCAGCATGATTTATAGTCCTTTGGGTATATACCCAGTAATGGGATGGCTGGGTCAAATGGTATTTCTAGTTCGAGATCCCTGAGGAATCGCCACACTGACTTCCACAATGGTTGAACTAGTTTACAGTTCCACCAACAGTGTAAAAGTGTTCCTATTTCTCCACATCCTCTCCAGCACCTGTTGTTTCCTGATTTTTTAATGATGGCCATTCTAACTGGTGTGAGATGGTATCTCACTGTGGTTTTGATTTGCATTTCTCTGATGGCCAGTGATGATGAGCATTTCTTCATGTGTTTTCTGGCTGCATAAATGTCTTCTTTTGAGAAGTGTCTGTTCATGTCCTCTGCCCACTTTTTGATGGGGTCGTTTGTTTTTTTCTTGTAAATTTGTTTGAGTTCATTATAGATTCTGGATATTAGCCCTTTGTCAGATGAGTAGGTTGCAAAAATTTTCTCCCATTCTGTAGGTTGCCTGTTCATTCTGATGATAGTTTCTTTTGCTGTGCAGAAGCTCTTTAGTTTAATGAGATCCCATTTGTCGATTTTGGCTTTTGTTGCCATTGCTTTTGGTGTTTTAGACATGAAGTCCTTGCCCACGCCTATGTCCTGAATGGTATTGCCTAGGTTTTCTTGTAGGATTTTAATGGTTTTAGGTCTAACATATAAGTCTTTAATCCATCTTGAATTAATTTTTGTATAAGGTGTAAGGAAGGGATCCAGTTGCAGCTTTCTACATATGGCTAGCCAGTTTTCCCAGCACCGTTTATTAAATAGGGAATCCTTTCCCCATTTCTTGTTTTTGTCAGGTTTGTCAAAGATCAGATAGTTGTAGCTATGCGGCATCATTTCTGAGGGCTCTGTTCTGTTCCATTGATCTATGTCTCTGTTGTGGTACCAGTACCATGCTGTTTTGGTTACTGTAGCCTTGTAGTATAGTTTGAAGTCAGGTAGCGTGATGCCTCCAGCTTTGTTCTTTTGGCTTAGGATTGACTTGGCGATGCGGGCTCTTTTTTGGTTCCATATGAACTTTAAAGTAGTTTTTTCCAATTCTGTGAAGAAAGTCATTGGTAGCTTGATGGGGATGGCATTGAATCTATAAATTACCTTGGGCAGTATGGCCATTTTCACGATATTGATTCTTCCAACCCATGAGCATGGAATGTTCTTCCATTTGTTTGTATCCTCTTTTATTTCATTGAGCAGTGGTTTGTAGTTCTCCTTGAAGAGGTCCTTCACATCCCTTGTAAGTTGGATTCCTAGGTATTTTATTCTCTTTGAAGCAATTGTGAATGGGAGTTCACTCATGATTTGGCTCTCTGTCTGTGATTGGTGTACAAGAATGCTTGTGATTTTTGTACATTAATTTTGTATCCTGAGACTTCGCTGAAGTTGCTAATCAGCTTAAGGAGATTTTGGGCTGAGACAATGGGGTTTTCTAGATATACAATCATGTCATCTGCAAACAGGGACAATTTGACTTCCTCTTTTCCTAATTGAATACCTTTTATTTCCTTCTCCTGCCTGATTGCTCTGGCCAGAACTTCCAGCACTATGTTGAACAGGAGCGGTGAGAGAGGGCATCCCTGTCTTGTGCCAGTTTTCAGAGGGAATGCTTCCGGTTTTTGCCCATTCAGTATGATATTGGCTGTGGGTTTGTCGTAGATAGCTCTTATTATTTTGAGATACGTCCCATCAATACCAGAAGCTCTTTAGTTTAATTAGATCCCATTTTTCAATTTTGGCTTTTGTTTCCATTGCTTTTGGTGTTTCAGTCATGAAGTCATTGCCCATGCCTATTTCCTGAATGGTATTGCCTAGCTTTTCTTTGAGGGTTTTTATGAGTTTAGGTCTTATGGTCTTATGTTTAAATCTTTAATCAATTTTGAGTTTATTTTTGTATAAGGTATAAGGAAGGGGTCCAGTTTCAGTTTTCTGCATATGGCTAGCCAGTTTTCCCAACATCATTTATTAAATAGGGAATCCTTTCACCATTGCTTGTTTTTGTCACGTTTGTCAAAGATCAGATGGTTGTAGATGTGTGGTGTTATTTCTGAGGCCTCTGTTCTGTTCCATTAGTCTATGTATCTGTTTTGGTACTAGTACCATGCTGTTTTGGTTACTGTAGCCTTGTAGTGTAGTTTGAAGTCAGGTAAGGTGATGCCTTCAGCTTTGTTCTTTTTGCCTGGGATTTTCTTGGCTATACGGGCTCTTCCTTGGTTCCATATGAAATTCAAAGTAATTTTTTAAATTCTGTGAAGAAAGTCAATGGTAGCCTGATGGGGATAGCATTGAAGCTATAAATTACTTTGGACAGTATGGCCATTTAAACGATTTTGATTCTTCCTATCCATGAGCATGGAATGTTTTTCCATTTGTTTGTGTCCTCTCTTATTTCCTTGAGCAGCAGTTTGTGTTTCTCCTTGAAGAGGTCCTTCACATCCCTTGTAAGTTGTATTCCTAGGTATTTTATTCTCTTTGTAGCAATTGTTAGTGGGAGTTCACTCATGATTTGGCTCTCTGTTTGTCTATTGTTTTTGTATAGGAATGCTTGTGATTTTTGCACACTGATTTTGTATCCTGAGACTTTGCTGAAGTTGCTTATCACCTTAAGGAGTTTTTGTGCTGAGACCATGTGGTTTTCTAAATATGCAATTATGTCACCTGCAAACAGAGACAATATGACTTCCTCTCTTCCTATTTGAATACCCTCTATTTCTTTCCCTTGCCTGATTGCCCTGGCCAGAAATTCCAATACTATGTTGAATAGGAGTGGTGAGAGAGGGCATCTTTGTCTTGTGCCGGTTTTCAAAAGGACTGCTTCCAGCTTTTGCCAATTCAGTATGATATTGGCTGTGGGTTTGTCATAAACAGCTCTTATTATTTTGAGATACGTTCCATCATTACCTAGTTTACTGAGTGTTTTTAGAATGAAGGGTGTTGAATTTTATCCAAGGCCTTTTCTGCATGTATTGAGATAATCATGTGGTTTTTGTCATTGGTTTTGTTTATGATAGATTATGTATATTGATTTTCCTATGTTGAACCAGCCTTGCATCCCAGGGATGAAGCTGACTTGATCATGGTGGATAAGCTTTATAATGTGCTGCTGGATTCAGTTTGCCAGTATTTTATTGAGGATTTTCACACTGATGTTCATCAGGGATATTGGCGTGACATTTTCTTTTTTTGCTGTGTCTCTGCCATGTTTTGGTATCAGGATGATGCTGGCTTCATAAAATGAGTTAGGGAGGAGTCCCTCTTTTTCTATTGTTTGGAGTAGTTTCAGAAGAAATGGTGCTAGCTCCTCTTTGTACCTCTGGTAGAATTCAGGTGTGAATCCATTTGTTCCTGGGCGTTTTTTGTTGGTAGACTATTAATTACTGCCTCAATTTCAGAACTTGTTATTGGTCTGTTTAGGGATTCAAATTCTTCCTACTTTAGTCTTGGGAGGGTGTATGTGTCCAGGAGTTTATCTGTTTCTTCTAGATTTTCTAGTTTATTTGTGTTAAGGTGTTTATAGTGTTCTCTGATGGCAGTTTGTATTTGGGATCTGTGGTGATATCCTCTTTGTCATTTTTTATTGTGTCTATTTGATTCTTCTCTCTTTTCTTCTTTTTTAATCTGGCTAGTGGTCTATCTATTTTGTTAATCTTTTCAAAAAAACCAGCTTCTGGATTCATTAATTTTTTGAAGGGTTTTTTGTGTTTCTATCTCCTTCAGTTCTGCTCTGATCTCAGTTATTTCTTGTCTTCTGCTAGCTTTTGAATTTGTTTGCTCTTGCTTCCCTAGTTTTTATAATTGTGATGTTAGTGTATCGATTTTAGATCTTTCCCGCTTTCTCCTGTGGGTATTAAGTGCTGTAAATTTACCTCTAAACACTGCTTTAGCTGTGTCCTAGAGATTCCGGTACATTGTGTCTTTGTTCTCATTGGTTTCAAAGAACTTATTTATTTCTGTCTTAATTTTGTTATTTACCAGATAGTCATTCAGGTTGTTCAGTTTCCCTGTAGTTTTGTGGTTTAGAGTGAGTTTCTTAATCCTGAGTTCTAATTTGATTGCATTGTGGTTGGAGAGACTGTTTGTTATTATTTCCATTCTTTTGCATTTGCTAAGGTGTGTTTTGCTTCCAATTATGTGCTCGATTTTAGAATAAGTGCTATGTGGTGCTGAGAAAATGTATTTTATGTTGATTTGGGGTGGAGAGTTCTGTAGATGTCTAACATGTCCACTTGGTCCAGAGCTGAGTTCAAGTTCTGAATATCCTTGTTAATTTTCTGTCTTGTTAATCTGTCTAATATTGACAGTGGGGTGTTAAAGTCTCCTACTATTATAGAGTGTGAGTCTATTTTAGGTCTCTAAGAACTTGCTTTATGAATCTGGTTGCTCCTGTATTGGGTGCATATATATTTAGGATAGTTAGCTCTTTTTGTTGCATTGATCCCTTTACCATTATGTAATGCCCTTTTTTGTCTCTTTTGATCTTTATTGGCTTAATGTCTGTCTTATCAGAGAATAGGATCACAATCCCTGCTTTTTTTTGCTTTCCATTTGCTTGGTAAATCTTACTCCATCCCATTATTTTGAGCCTATGTGTGTCTTTGCATGTGAGGTGGGTCTCCTGAATACAGCACACAGATAGGTCTTGACTCTATCCAATTTGCCAGTCTGTGTCTTTTAATTGGGGGCATTTAGCCTATTTACATTTAAAGTTAGTATTGTTAGGTGTGAATTTCAGCCTGTCATATGATGCTAGCTGGTTATTTTGCCCATTATTTGATGCAGTTTCTTCATAGTGTCGATGGTCATTATATTTTGGTATGTTTTTCCAGTGGCTGGTACCAGTTTTTCCTTTACATATTTGGTGCTTCCTTAAGGAGCTCTTGTAAGGCAGGCCTGGTGGTTACAAAATTCCTTAGCATTTGCTTGTCTGTAAAGGGTTTTATTTCTCCTTCACTTATGAAGCTTAGTTTGGCTGGTTATGAAAATCTGGGTTGAAAGTTCTTTTCTTTAAGAATGTTGAATATTGGTCCCCACTCTCTTCTGGCTTGTAGGGCTTCTTCAGAGATCCGCTGTTAGTCTGATGGGCTTCCCTTTGTGGGTAACCCGACCTTTCTCTCTTGTTGCCCTTAATATTTTTTCCTTCATTTCAACCTTGGTAAATCTGACGATTATGTGTCTTGGGGTTGCTCTTCTTGAGGAGTATCTTTGTGGTGTTCTCTCTATTTCCTGAATTTGAATGTTGGCCTGTCTTGCTAGGTTGGGGAAGTTCTCCTGGATAATATCCTGAAGTGTGTTTTCCTACTTGGTTCCATTCTCACCATCACTTTCAGGTACATCAATCAAATGTAGGTTTGGTCTTTTCACATAGGCCCATATTTTTTGGATGCTTTGTTTGTTCCTTTTCATTCTATTTTCTCTAATCTTGTCTTCATGCTTTATTTCATTAAGTTGATCATCAATCTCTGATATCCTTTCTTCCACTTGATTGATTCAGCTATTGATACTTGTGTATGCCTCACGAAGTTCTCGTGCTGTGTTTTTCAGCTCCATCAAGTCATTTATGTTCTTCTTTGAACTGGTTATTCTAGTTAGCAATTCCTCTAACCTTCTATCAATTGTCTTAGCTTTCTTGCTTTGGGTTAGAACATGCTCGTTTAGCTCAGAGGAGTTTGTTATTACCCATGTTCTGAAGCCTACTTCTGTGAATTCGTCAAACTCATTCTCCTTCCAGTTTTGTTCTCTTGCTGGTGAGGATTTGTGATCTTTTGGAGGAGAGGAGTCGTTCTGGTTTTTGGAATTTTCAGCCTTTTTGCGCTGTTTTTTCCTCATCTTTGTGGATTTATCTACCTTTGGTCCTTAATTTTGGTGATGTTCGGGTGGGGTTTGGGGGTAGGCATTGTTTTTGTTGATGTTGATGTTATTGTTTTCCGTATGTTAGTTTTTCTTTTAACAGGCCCCTCTTCTGCAGCTCTGCTGGAATTTGCTTGGGGTCCACTCCAGACCCTGTTTACCTGTGTATCATCAGCGGAGGCTGCAAAACAGCAAAGATTACTGCCTTCTCCTTCCTCTGGAAGCTTCATCCCAGAGGGGCACCCACCAGATACCAGCTGGAGCTCTCCTGTATGAGGTGTCTGTCAACCTCTGCTGGGAGGTCAAGTGCTGTGCTGGGAGATCCCCTACTCTTCAGAGCGTGCGGTCAGTTTAAAACTGCTGAAGCTGCACCCACAGCCGCCCTTTCCCCCAGGTGCTCTGTCCCAGGGAGACAGGAGTTTTATGTTTAAGCCCCTGACTGGGGATGCTGCCTTTTTTTCAGAGATGCCCTGCCCAGACAGAAGCAATCTAGAGAGGCAGTCTGGCTTCAATGAGTTCTGACCAGTTTGAACTTTCTGGGTGTTTCTTTTTTTTTTTTTTTTTTTTAATTATACTTTAGGTTTTAGGGTACATGTGCACAATGTGCAGGTTTGTTACATATGTATCCATGTGCCACGTTGATTTCCTGCACCCATTAACTCGTCATTTAGCATTAGGTATATCTCCTAATGCTGTCCCTCCCCCCTCCCCCAACCCCATAACAGTCCCCGGAGTGTGATGTTCCCCTTCCTGTGTCCATGAGTTCTCATTGTTCAATTCCCACCTATGAGTGAGAACATGCAGTGTTCGGTTTTTTGTCATTGCGATAGTTTACTGAGAATGATGTTTTCCAGTTTCATCCATGTCCCTACAAAGGATATGAACTCATCCTTTTTTATGGCTGCATAGTATTCCATGCTGTATATGTGCCACATTTTCTTAATCCAGTCTATCGTTGTTGGACATTTGGGTTGGTTCCAACTCTTTGCTATTGTGAATAGTGCTGCAATAAACATACCTGTGCATGTGTCTTTATAGCAGCATGATTTATAGTCCTTTGGGTATATACCCAGTAATGGGATGGCTGGGTCAAATGGTATTTCTAGTTCTAGATCCCTGAGGAATCGCCACACTGACTACCATAATGGTTGAACTAGTTTACAGTCCCACCAACAGTGTAAAAGTGTTCCTATTTCTCCACATCCTCTCCAGCACCTGTTGTTTCCTGATTTTTTAATGATGGCCATTCTAACTGGTGTGAGATGGTATCTCACTGTAGTTTTGATTTACATTTTTCTGATGGCCAGTGATGATGAGCATTTTTTCATGTGTTTTTTGGCTGCATAAATGTCTTCTTTTGAGAAGTGTCTGTTCATGTCCTTTGCCCACTTTTTGATGGGGTTGTTTGTTTTTTTCTTGTAAATTTGTTTGAGTTCATTGTAGATTCTGGATATTAGCCCTTTGTCAGATGAGTAGGTTGCAAAAATTTTCTCCCATTCTGTAGGTTGCCTGTTCACTCTGATGGTGGTTTCTTTTGCTGTGCAGAAGCTCTTTAGTTTAATTAGATCCCATTTGTCGATTTTGGCTTTTGTTGCCATTGCTTTTGGTGTTTTAGACATGAAGTCCTTGCCCATGCCTATGTCCTGAATGGTATTGCCTAGGTTTTCTTGTAGGATTTTAATGGTTTTAGGTCTAACATTTAAGTTTTTAATCCATCTTGAATTAATTTTTGTATAAGGTGTAAGGAAGGGATCCAGTTTCAGCTTTCTACATATGGCTAGCCAGTTTTCCCAGCACCATTTATTAAATAGGGAATCCTTTCCCCATTTCTTGTTTTTGTCAGGTTTGTCAAAGATCAGATAGTTGTAGATATGCGGCATCATTTCTGAGGGCTCTGTTTTGTTCCATTGATCTATGTCTCTGTTGTGGTACCAGTACCATGCTGTTTTGGTTACTGTAGCCTTGTAGTATAGTTTGAAGTCAGGTAGGGTGATACCTCCAGCTTTGTTCTTTTGGCTTAGGATTGACTTGGCGATGCGGGCTCTTTTTTAGTTCCATATGAACTTTAAAGTAGTCTTTTCCAATTCTGTGAAGAAAGTCATTGGTAGCTTGATGGGGATGGCATTGAATCTATAAATTACCTTGGGCAGTATGGCCATTTTTCACCCATGAGCATGGAATGTTCTTCCATTTGTTTGTATCCTCTTTTATTTCGTTGAGCAGTGGTTTGTAGTTCTCCTTGAAGAGGTCCTTTACGTCCCTTGTAAGTTGGATTCCTAGGTATTTTATTCTCTTTGAAGCAATTGTGAATGGGAGTTCACTCATGATTTGGCTCTCTGTTTGTCTGTGATTGGTGTACAAGAATGCTTGTGATTTTTGTACATTGATTTTGTATCCTGAGACTTTGTGAAGTTGCCAATCAGCTTAAGGAGATTTTGGGCTGAGACGATGGGGTTTCTAGATATACAATCATATCATCTGCAAACAGGGACAATTTGACTTCCTCTTTTCCTAATTGAATACGCTTTATTTCCATCTCCTGCCTGATTGCTCTGGCCAGAACTTCCAGCACTACGTTGAATAGGAGCGGTGAGAGAGGGCATCCCTGTCTTGTGCCAGTTTTCAGAGGGAATGCTTCCAGTTTTTGCCCATTCAGTATGATATTGGCTGTGGGTTTGTCGTAGATAGCTCTTATTATTTTGAGATACGTCCCATCAATACCTAATTTATTGAGAGTTTTTAGCATGAAGGGTTGTTGAATTTTGTCAAAGGCCTTTTCTGCATCTATTGAGATAATCATGTGGTTTTTGTCTTTGGTTCTGTTTATATGCTGGATTACATTTATTGATTTGTGTATGTTGAACCAGCCTTGCATCCCAGGAATGAAGCCCACTTGATCATGGTGTATAAGCTTTTTGATGTGCTGCTGGATTCGGTTTGCCAGTATTTTATTGAGGATTTTTGCATCAATGTTCATCAAGGATATTGGTCTGAAATTCTCTTTTTTGGTTATGTCTCTGCCAGGCTTTGGTATCAGGATGATGCTGGCTTCATAAAATGTGTTAGGGAAGATTCCCTCTTTTTCTATCGATTGGAATAGTTTCAGAAGGAATGGTACCAGTTCCTCCTTGTACCTCTGGTAGAATTCGGCTGTGAATCCATCAGGTCCTGGACTCTTTTTGGTTGGTAAGCTATTGATTATTGCCACAATTTCAGAGCCTGTTATTGGTCTATTCAGAGATTCAACTTCTTCCTGATTTAGTCTTGGGAGGGTGTATTTGTCGAGGAATTTATCCATCTCTTCTAGATTTTCTAGTTTATTTGCATAGAGGTGTTTGTAGTATTCTCTGATGGTAGATTGTATTTCTGTGGGATCGGTGGTGATTTCTCCTTTTTCATTTTTTATTGCGTCTATTTGATTCTTCTCTCTTTTCTTCTTTATTAGTCTTGCTAGCGGTCTATCAATTTTGTTGATCTTTTCAAAAAACCAGTTCCTGGATTCATTAATTTTTTGAAGGGTTTTTTGTGTCTCTATTTCCTTCAGTTCTGCTCTGATTTTAGTTATTTCTAGCCTTCTGCTAGCTTTTGAATGTGTTTGCTCTTGCTTTTCTAGTTCTTTTAATTGTGATGTTAGGGTGTCAATTTTGGATCTTTCCTGCTTTCTCTTGTGGGCATTTAGTGCTATAAATTTCCCTCTACACACTGCTTTGAACGTGTCCCAGAGATTCTGGTATGTTGTGTCTTTGTTCTCATTGGTTTCAAAGAACATCTTTATTTCTGCCTTCATTTCATTATGTACCCAATAGTCGTTCAGGAGCAGGTTGTTCGGTTTCCATGTAGTTGAGCGGTTTTGAGTGAGTTTCTTAATCCTGAGTTCTAGTTTGATTGCACTGTGGTCTGAGAGAGAGTTTGTTATAATTTCTGTTCTTTTACATTTGCTGAGGAGAGCTTTACTTCCAACTATGTGGTCAATTTTGGAATAGGTGTGGTGTGATGCTGAAAAAAATGTATATTCTGTTGATCTGGGGTGGAGAGTTCTGTAGATGTCTATTAGGTCCACTTTGTGTAGAGCTGAGTTCAATTCCTGGATATCCTTGTTAACTTTCTGTCTTGTTGATCTGTCTGGTGTTGACAGTGGGGTGTTAAAATCTCCCATTATTATTGTGTGGGAGTTTAAGTCCCTTTGTAGGTCACTCAGGACTTGCTTTATGAATCTGGGTGCTCCTGTGTTGGGTGCATATATATATTTAGGATAGTTAGCTCTTCTTGTTGAATTGATCCCTTTACCATTATATAATGGCCTTCTTTGTCTCTTTTGATCTTTGTTGGTTTCAAGTCTATTTTATCAGAGACTAGGATTGCAACCCCTGCCTTTTTTTGTTTTCCATTTGCTTGATAGATCTTCCTCCATCCCTTTATTTTGAGTCTATGTGTGTCTCTGCACGTGAGATGGGTTTCCTGAATACAGCACACTGATGGGTCCTGACTCCTTATCCAGTTTGCCAGTCTGTGTCTTTTAATTGGAGCATTTAGCCCATTTACATTTAACATTAATATTGTTATGTGTGAATCTGATCCTGTCATTATGATGTTAGTTGGTTATTTTGCTCGTTAGTTGACACAGTTTCTTCCTAGCCTCGATGGTCTTTACAATTTGGCATGTTTTTGCAGTGGCTGGTACTGGATGTTCCTTTCCATGTTTAGTGCTTCCTTCAGGAGCTCTTTTAGGGCAGGCCTGGTGGTGACAAAATCACTCAGCGTTTGCTTGTCTGTAAAGTATTTTATTTCTCCTTCACTTATGAAGCTTAGTTTGGCTGGATAGGAAATTCTGGGTTGAAAATTCTTTTCTTTAAGAATGTTGAATATCGGCCCCCACTCTCTTCTGGCTTGTAGAGTTTCTGCTGAGAGATCAGCTGTTAGTCTGATGGGCTTCCCTTTGTGGGTAACCCGACCTTTCTCTCTCGCTGCCCTTAACATTTTTTCCTTCATTTCAACTTTGGTGAATCTGACAATTATGTGTCTTGGAGTTGCTCTTCTCGAGGAGTATCTTTGTGGCGTTCTCTGTATTTCCTGAATGTGAATGTTGGCCTGCCTTGCTAGATTGGGGAAGTTCTCCTGGATAATATCTTGCAGAGTGTTTTCCAACTTGGTTCCATTCTCCCCGTCATTTTCAGGTACACCAATCAGACGTAGGTTTGGTCGTTTCATGTAGTCCCAAATTTCTTGGAGACTTTGTTCATTTCTTTTTATTCTTTTTTCTCTAGACTTCCCTTCTCGCTTCATTTCATTGATTTCATCTTCCGTCAGCGATACCCTTTCTTCCAGTTGATCGCATCTGCTACTGAGGCTTCTGCAATCTTCGCATAGTTCTCGAAACTTGGCTTTCAGCTCCATCATCTCCTTTAAGCCCTTCTCTCCATTGGTTATTCTAGTTACCCATTCTTCTAATTTTTTTTCAAAGTTTTTAACTTCTTTGCTATTGTTTTGAATTTCCTCCCATAGCTCAGAGTAGTTTGATCGTCTGAAGCCTTCTTCTCTCAACTCGTCAAAGTCATCCTCCATCCAGCTTTGTTCCGTTGCTGGTGAGGAACTGCGTTCCTTTGGAGGAGGAGAGGTACTCTGCTTTTTAGAGTTTCCAGCTTTGCTGCTCTGTTTTTTCCCCATCTTTGTGGTTTTATCTACTTTTGGTCTTTGATGATGGTGATGCACAGATGGGTTTTTGGTGTGGATGTCCTTTCCGTTTGTTAGTTTTCTTTCTACCAGACAGGACCCTCAGCTGCAGGTCTGTTGGAGTTTACTAGAGGTCCACTCCAAACCCTGTTTGGCTGGGTGTCAGCAGCGGTGGCTGCAGAACAGCGGATTTTCGTGAGAGCACAAATTCAGCTGTCTGATAGTTCCTCTGGAAGTTTTGTCTCAGAGGAGTACCCGGCCGAGTGAGGTGTCAGTCTGTCCCTACTGGGGGGGTGCCTCCCAGTTAGGCTGCTCAGGGGTGAGGGACCCACTTTAGGAGGCAGTCTGTCCGTTCTCAGATCTCCAGCTGCGTGCTGGGAGAACCACTACTCTCTTCAAAGCTGTCAGTCAGACAGGGACATTTAATTCTGAGGAGGTTCCTGCTGACTTTTTGTTTGTCTGTGCCCTGCCCCGAGAGGTGGAGCCTACAGAGGCAGGCAGGCCTCCTTGAGCTGTGGTGGGCTCCACCCAGTTCGAGCTTCCTGGCTGCTTTGTTTACCTAAGCAAGCCTGGGCAATGGCGGGCGCCCCTCCCCCAGCCTCGCTGCCGCCTTGCAGCTTGATCTCAGACTACTGTGCTAGCAATCAGCAAGACTCCGTGGGCATAGGACCCTCTGAACCAGGTGCAGGACACAGTCTCCTAGTGTGCCGTTTTCCAGGCCCGTTGGAAAAGCGCAGTATTGGGGTGGGACTGACCCGATATTCCAGGTGCCGTCTGTTACCCCTTTCTTTGACTAGGAAAGGGAACTCCCTGACCCCTTGCGCTTCCCGAGTGAGGCAATGCCTCGCCCTGCTTTGGCTCGCGCACAGTGCGCTTCACTGACTGTCCTGCACCCACTGTTTGGCACTCCCTAGTGAGATGAAACCGGTACCTTAAGCAGAAATGCAGAAATCACCCATCTTCTGTGTCGCTCAGGCTGGGAGCTGGAGACCGGAGCTGTTCCTATTCGGCCATCTTGGCTCCACCCCCTGGGTGTTTCTTTACACTGTGAAGGGAAAACTGCCTGCTCAAACCTCAGTAATGGCTGACTCCCCTCCCTGCACCAAGTTTGAGTGTCCCAGGTCAACTTCAGACTGCTGTGCTGGCAGAAAGAATTTCAAGCCTGTGGACCTTAGCTTGTTGGGCTCCATGGGGGTGGGATCTGCTGAGCAAGACCACTTGGCTCCTTGGCTTCAGTTTCCTTTCCAGGGGAGTGAATGGTTCTTTCTCACTGGTGTCCCCGGGGCCACTGTGGTACAAAAAAAAAAAACTCCGGCAGCTCGCTCCATGTCTGCTTAAACGGCTGCGCAGTTTTGTGCTTAAAACCCCAGGGCCCTGGTGGTGTAGGTACCTGAGGGAATCTCCTGGTCTCCGGGTTGCAAAGACAGTGGGAGTGGGACAAGCATAGTATCTGGGCTAGATAGCACCATTTCTCATGGCACATTCCCTCATGGCTTCCCTTGGCTAGGAGAGGGAGTCCTTGACGCCTTGTACTTCCTGGGTGAGGTGATGCCTCACCCTGCTTCTGCTCACCCTCCGTGGGCTGCACCCACTATCTAACCAGTCTCAATGAGATGAGCCGGGTACCTCAATTGGAAATGCAGAAATCACCTGCCTTCTGCATTGGTCTTGCTGGGAGCTGCAGACCGGACCTGTTCCTATTTGGCCATCTTGCCTTACACATTGTTCCTATCCATTCCATACTTCCTGTCCTCTGTAAGAGCTTTCAGTTAACTCAAGTGAATTTCTATTTCTTACAACTAAGTAATGCTTGACTCAGACAATGCTTATGGTTAAAAGTTCTTTGTTTCCAACTGAAATTACTGAGATAACAGACTCAGAGCCATGATGCTGGCTAGTTCAAATGTTTTCTATTATAATTTTTTCTTTATTAATAATTTATTAATATTTGAGGTGATGGATATGTGTATCATTCCACACTTTGCTAAAAATCATAACATCACTTTGTAACCCACAAACATATAGAGCTATGTTTTTAATTTATAATAAAAATGATTTAAATTAGAAAAATAAAAAGTAGTATATGCTCCATGTACAAAAACATCAAATAATATGGAAGAATAGAAAGTGAAGATGCATATTCCAAGTCTTACTCTCTCCTGATGCCATTCCTCAGAAGAAAATTCCTGTTAAGTGTTGTTGCATATCCTTTCAGACATTTTTATGTATATTTATAAACAGAAAAACCTATATTAATATACATGTATGTGTATGTATGTATGCATGTATCTATCTATCTGTCTATCTATCTATCTATCTATCTATCTTTCATCTATCTATCCTATTTCAATTTAAATGTGATGTCTATTCCTGTTTATTCTCCAGCCACAGGAAACATCTGCTCAGTCTCTGTATAAGCCTTCATGAGTCTGAGGTCAACCATTAATTGCTTTTTAATTTTCCTTTCTCCTGGTCAAATAATCTCAACTCCATTAACTTTCCCTTGGTAAATCTATTTAAACACTATTTTTTCTCTTTCTCACTATAAAAGAAAAATTGGTTTGTGAATTAAGCACCCTAATAAAATTTTTAAATGTCTCTAATACTATGTTTTTAATACTGGCTAGCTCTGGATCAAAGTCTCACCATCTGTGTAAAGGGGTCATTGACCATCCAGTCAGTTTTGCGGCCTAATTTTGTTTGACATTCAGCCGATTACTCTCTGCTAATAGATATTACAGTTATGTAGAGTGGAATGTCATCTCAGTTAATTCATTATCATGTTTTAAATTTATACTAAATAGTAACATGAGTTTCCTGTTTAACAAGATGTGACTACCTTAAAGCTGAAGATAGATGATAGACTTTCTTTACAGATATTCCTCATTTTTCCACATTTGCTCCACAATGGTGATCATCTAAATTATCTATTGTGCATCAATGTCTGAATACTTACCTAGAGAATACCTAGAGAAAGTTATTTTTAGTAGAGTAGCTAATTAATTTTTAAAGTAGTCTTGATATTCCTGAGATATCAAAATAGAAAAAAATCTCCCATTGGCTTCCATTTCATTTATTTTTTAAACCTCTGTGTAAAATTTTTCGAGATATAGATACATATAGAAAAGTATATAAAACCTATCTGTAGGGCTTAAATAATAAAATAAATATCTCTGTACCCACCACCCAGGGTTAAGAAACAGGATATAACCAGCACCTTGGAGGCACTTTGCCAATTGCATCCCTCAAACTCTCTCCCAGAGATTAATCTTGGTCTTAACATTTTTATTCTCCTTGCTTTCTTTGAAGTTTTGCCATCTAGATATCTATCCTTAAACACTTTTATATTGTTTATTCTATATTTTATTATTTTATTATATTTTAAAAATTTTAAACTTTATATAAATGGAATCCTACTATATGAATTTTTGTGATTTCAGCAAGATGATTTTGAGATTCATTCATATTGATGAATATAAGTTGAATTAATTTCAGTCACAAATGGTGTTTCATTGTATAGTTTACAATATTTATTCATGATACTACTAACGAACTTTTGGGTTGCTTTCTGTTTTGCTATTATTGATAATGTTCGTGAACATTCTTAGATATTTGCCCAGCAGAGGGATTGCTTAGTTCCATCAAAAAAATTTATTTTAACATCATGAAAATCTTTGCACATAGTAGGCCCTGAGAAATGTTTGAATGAATTAATTTCAATAATTTGATAGTAGATTAAAGTCTCTTTAATATTCCCTAGCAAATATGTACTGGGGAACAAATACATAGGACATATTTGGAGGTAGAATCCAAGGTAAAGACTTAGTAATTGCTTAATTTGATTTACATTTTCCAGAAGGAACTAAACCCTTGTTGAAGAAAACACAGCACAACTAGAAAGGAATAACTCCTTGTCATTAAATGTGTTCATGCTAGACCACCAAGCAAGAACATATTTGCTCTGCTAAGCTCTTTTAAAACCTTTAGGGGCAAGGACAGATAGAGACAAGCACAGTAAGTCAAATATTTGCCCAGCTGACTCTTCCTGTCATGTTGGTCTTTATATAGGTGGCAGTAAATTTTCCCTTCAGGTCTCTTCATGGTCCTTCTATTATGATTCATTACATTCCAATTCCCATCAAAAAGCATTTATTAAGTGCTTAGTTATTCATTGTATTGCAAATGAAATCATGGCTACAAAGTGGATTAGTATTCTTTGTTGCTGAAAAAGCTGAATAACTTTGTTTAACCTCCATCTTATGTTAGAACTCCAGCTGTACTATCAATTCTTCCCACACAGTTTGAATGATTTATATGATATGCAAAAGCCTACACATTTGGAACACAAGGGTAACTATGATGACGTCCCTGTAGTCACTTGCAGCCCCAGGGAAACTAGTTTAGTCACCATCTCCCTCTGGCAGGAAATATTAAGAAATCAAGTACTTCCTGCCTTGGAATTAAGCTTTTCCGAGTTCTTGTGGCAGGGATGTTGATTAAGACACAGTTTTCGGGGTTCCACATTTGCTTGTCCTGACATCAGTTACCTATCTGATTTCTTTAGCTTCCGACCTGAATTCCTGGCTTCCAAAGCTTAGCTTATTTCTTTAATTGCTTAATAATTCTAATTCTTTATTTCCCAAATGATCATTGTAGATGTAATTGGAGGTTTCCTGACTTATAGCTTGGGTATGAATAACTGCCCCCAGCAGTGAACCACATTTCCAAGTATTATATTTGACTTTACTAATTTATATTAGTAGGAGAACAAGAAATCCAATCTCTCTCCCTGACACTCACCTAACCTCCCTTTTGTATTCCAAGGGCTGAGCCTATTTTTGTCTTGTTGCTAGCTCTACTGCTTTTATTTTTCATGCAATTAAAATGCCCAAAACAATTCCTATGGTTAAAGTTCTCCTTTAAATCTAATATGCAATGACTCCTAGCTCAAGAGTAATAGGACCCCTCTTAAAAAGTGAGCTCAGCTGCCATCTGCTATCTTTTCTCTTTTTTGTAGTATCTACTTGACAAGGTATTAAAGACACCATGAAGTCTAATGCTAATGTTTTCTATTATAATATTTTCTTTATTAATATTTTAAGTTAGAAAAATGAGAAGTAATATATAATTACCCTGCTAGAGTGTGAATTTGGGTTCATCACCTAATATAGTTGCTGGAAAACGGATGCCCAGTTAATCATGAATTTCAGATAAACAACAAATAAATTTTTAGTATAAGCATGTCCTATGCAAAGTTTGAGACATACTTACACTAACAAAATTATTCATTGTTTATCTAAAATTCAAATTTAACTGAGCATTTTGTATTTTAGTTTGCTAAATCTGGCAATCCTACCTCTTGAGCTGGAGGACTTTGCAAATGACAGTAGATGTTGCTTATTCTTAAAAACCACTACCTTCTCCAACAGCATCCATCTGTGTACTTCCTTGTAAAATCCAGTTTTAGTAAAGAACCCAACTAAGTCAGTTTAGCAAGAACCACCCCTGCAAACATCTGATCATCCTCAATATCTGATTGGGTTCCTCATCCTCCACTATTCCCCAGGTGATAAATGATCACTTCAGCCTGTCTTCAGCTAGAATCCTGTTAGGTCAGCTTAGCCAGAATCCCTCTAAGTCCTGATGTTTCCTCTTAGTAATTTTCTGTCAACTGACTCCCACCTTGCTCCTTGGCTAGAAGCTCCCACTTGCCCATGCTATATTCAGAGTTGAGCCCAATTTCTCTCTTTCACTGCAAGACCCAGTTGCAGTGGTCTCTATACCTATTATGATTGTCCTGAATAAAGTCTTCCTTATTGTGCTTTAACAAATATTATTGAATAAGTTTTAGCAATGTACCGTAAGATGAAGCTTATGATGATGAACTATAAAATCCAGTAACTTTTGTATCAACCATTGCAGATCACTGCCCAGTGATTCTTCAATATTTCTGAGAAGGATAACCTTTCTCCCTAACATCCTCCTCAGTACTCTCTGATGGCAGTGGTGTTCCAGAATGAAATTGTCCTGAGGTCCCAATATTCTAGCTCTTTAGATTTATGCACATAGTTACTTTGGGAAGACATAAGACTGCCCATGGAAAGACTAATTTGGGATATGCCTGGGCCCCCTCACCTATGCAGAACCACTCTTCTCCCAACAGTCATGTGTCTTGGGCTTAGCTTTTTCTGCCCTCATTGTGACCAAATTTCTGTGGCTTCTTTGCCTTTCATTGTCACTGAATCTCTGTTGGTGTTATCCTAATCTAACAAGTTTTAATAGTCTTGAGTCTTGGGGGGAATGTAGTTTGAGCTCCTGTACTTTTACATATCTCAGGAAGCCACTAATCTTATTCAAATATGTTTCCTTCAAGCAATCTCAAAGATACGGCTAGTAATAGTAGTTTCTCTTGACAAATGAAGGAAGGAAAAGGATGGGAAAGGGAAGAGGGAAAGAAGAAAGGGGGAGGGGGGAAGGAGGGAAGGAGAGAGAGCAAGAGAGAAAGAGGAAGAGAGAAATAGAAAGACAGAGGGATGGAATGTTCCACCTCTGGGCATACCAAAAAAGGAAGAAAGGAAGAGAAAAGTATGTGAAGTTCTATTTCAATGGACACAGTTAAATTAGTATTAAACACAGTTTAATACTTAATCAATAATGATTAAAATTAGGGGAAAATGAAGCAACAATGATTCCCAAATCTAGCAGTGATCACTATTACTATAACATCTTTGGTCTTTCAAAGATTTTTCTATGCATGCTTGTGTGAGTATATATGTGTATTTTTCTGTGGGAGTGTCTACATACTCACACAAACAAATGGATTCATACTCTGTATTTTCAAATATATATATATATTCACTTAATAGTATATTATATTTTTTCCATATCATTATACTACAATGATATATCTAAAATATCATTGTAGTAACTATGGAATATTTCACTGATTGTAATGCTTAATGAATTTATGGATTGGATCCTTAACAGAAAAAAAAACCCTATTTTGTACTTTTATTTCCAATTAACATCTTGTGGCTAAATTTTTGCACATATCTTTATTTCCTTAGTGTAAATTATCAGTTGTAGAGTGTCTGAAACTGGGTAAAGGATATTTTTCATATATATATATATATGTGTGTTTAATTTTATTTTGAAATAGTTTTAGATGTAGAGAAGAGTTGCAAAGATAGTGCAGACAGTTTCTCTATACTCTACATCCAGCTTCCCCAATGGTTAATATCTTAACCACAGTACATTTATCAGTACTAAGAAATTAACACTGATAAATACTCTTAATTTAGCTACAATTAGTAGTATTAAGACTAATGTCTTTTTTTTCTGTTAAGAATCCAATCCATAAAAGCATGTTGCATTTAGTCATCATGTTTTTTTAATCTTTTTCAAATTATTTTTCATGACCTTGATATTTTTCAAAAGTACCAGTTAGCTAATTTGTAGAATGTCCCTCAATTTGAATTTGCCTGATTTTTTTTCATTATTAGGTTGGAAACGTGTCAATATTGTTTAAAGGTTTTTGACATATACATTAGAAGCCCTCTCACCCAATATGAGTAATAGGTTAAAGAAGTTGTTTAAAGCAGGAGATCTTTCAAAATTATATATATATATATAATTATTATATATGTATAATTTAATTATTATATATGTATACTTATTTTATATATATAATTATTATATATGTATAATTATTTTATATATATATATAATTTGCTTTTCATGACTTCACTTGGCAATATTTTTATGTTGGGCCAAGGTTTTGTTTGTTTTTTGTTATTAGTAAATTCTACTGCTTGGAGTTCTAAATCATCTTCCTTTCATAAATCACATGTAGAATTAATAAATAATTCATGATTTTAGTTTCAATTTGTTTAAAATGGAGAGAGAACTTAAAGCACTTGAAATTCAAGATTTTTACCATTTTATTTTGAATGTGACTCACCCACATCTGACAATTTTCTTTTTCTATTTTCTTTTGAAATGCATATTCATTGAGCGTTTTCAAAGCACTTAGTTTTCATTAAAAAACAAATCACTTTTTAATCTCATCATACTGTATAATATTTACTTAAATAAGCATTATAATAAAGAATACAACTGAAATGAGTAAGTTTAGGAAAAACAAAACTGACTCTTGGTAGATAAATCCCTTTGGTCACTAACCATTGAGAAAGCGGCAGTCCTTAGGTGAACTTGAGAGAAGTCTGCTAGCTTCAAGTGTTCTGCATGCAGGGAGTACCTGGTGCTTTGTAGAGGGAATGGTGAGTTCTGGTTAATCTAGAAAGCTGTTTAGGAAGAGACCAGTTAAGAGAGCTGCTGATGTATTTCCAATTGTCCTCCAGTGGAATTGTAACCTATTTATGTTCCCAATTACATTGTAGGAGAATTTCTGTTCCCTATCTTTGGTAACAGTGAATAAGAGTATATCAAACTTGTAATATTTCAAAATAGATTACATAGAAGTAATTTATGTTAATAGTAGAAAATTATTTCTTGGTGATGACCGAAAAGACTGATTCTCTTGGTTATTTTGCTTATTAATCATCTGTATTTCTCTATTTGTTTCTGATCTTAATGTGTTTTTACGCAGATAGCAACCAAATTCTCTGACCTGATTTTATTTCAAAGTTTCTACATGGTGACCCGCTTCAATTACCTGGTAACAATTGTTCTATTAACTGCTGTATTATGAATCTGGGACAGAATTATGTTTCTTTGAATCACTCTCTGTCTGGTGACTTCCAGTATGAACATTATAAGTATCTTCTGTATTTAAAAAGCCAGATAGAAAAAGAAAAGAATCATTCACCAACAAAGGGGGGATTTAACATGGGGATTAGAAACAACATGTCCAGATAAGCCATGCTACTTGCATTTATTTCATCTATCACCTCTCTACATACACTCCTACTACTATTCTTTCGCTGGCCTTCCTACTGTTCTTGGAACGCACTGGGCACATTCCCACTCTGGGTCTTTCTGCTGGCTGTTCCCTTTGCCAGGAACATTCTTTTCCCAGTTATCTGCATGGCTAGCTCCCTTACCTCTTCCAAGTCTTTGCTCAAATGACATATTTGCACAGAAGTCTACACTGATTACCCTACTTAAAACTTGCTACTCCAACCACTTTTGACTACCCTGACTTGTTCTTTATTTTTATAGCACTTACAACTTTCCTCATATTATACCATTTACATTTTAGTCATATACATTAGTTTTAAAAAAAAATTGAGTGTATAGTTGGTGTATATATTTATGGAGTACATGAGATATTTTGATAAAGGCATATGATGTGTAGTAATCACATCAGGGTAAATGGAGTATCCATTATCTCAAGCATTTATAATTTCTTTGTGTTATAAACCTTCCAATTATACTCTTAGTTTTTAAAAAATTTATTTATTATTTATTTATTTATTGTTTGAGATGGAGTCTCACTCTGTCACCCAGGCTGGACTGCAGTAGCACGATCTCATCTCACTGCAACCTCCACCTCCTGGGTTCAAGCAACTCTCCTTCCTCAGCCTCCCAAGTAGCTGGGACTACAGGTGTGCACAACTATGCCTGGCTAATTTTTGTATTTTTTAAATAGAGACAGAGTTTTGCCATGTTGGCCAGGCTGGTCTCAAACTCCTGACCTCAGGTGATCCACCCACCTCGGCCTCCCAAAGTGCTGGGATTACAGGCGTGAGTCCCCAAGACTGGTCACTCTTAGTTATTTTATTTTATTTTTTATTTATTTATTTATTTTTTTTGAGACGGAGTCTCGCTCTGTGGCCCAGGCTGGGGTGCAGTGGCGCAATCTCGGCTCACTGCAAGCTCTGCCTCCCAGGTTCACGTCATTCTCCTGCCTCAGCCTCCTGAGTAGCTGGGACTACAGGCGCCCGCCACCACGCCCGGCTAATTTTTTGTATTTTTAGTAGAGACAGGGTTTCACCGTGGTCTCGATCTCCTGACCTCGTGATCCGCCCGCCTTGGCCTCCCAAAGTGCTGGGATTACAAGCGTGAGCCACCGCGCCCGGCCTACTCTTAGTTATTTTTAAACGTACAATAAATTATTGTTGGCTGTGGTTACTCTGTTGTGCTATAAAATACTAGATCTCATTCATGCTATCTGCTATTGTACTCATTAACCATTCCCACTCCCCCTCCCCTTACTACCTTTCCCAGCCTCTGGTAACAATCATTCTACCCTCAGTCTTCATCAGTTCAATTGTTCTAATTTTTAGATCCCACAAATGGGCGAGAATATGTGAAGTTTGTCTTTCTGTACCTGCCTTATTTAACTTAGTGCAATGAGCATCCATGTGGTTGCAAATGACAGGATATCATTCTTTTTATGGCTGAATAGTACTTCATTGTGTTTATGTACCACATTTTCTTTATCCATTCATCTGTTGATGAACACTTAGGTCACTTACAAATCTTTCCTATTGCGAATAGTACTGCAATAAACATAAGAGTGCAGATATCTCTTTGACATACTGACTTCATTTCCTTTGGATAAAGAACCAGTAGTGGAATTGCTGGGTCATATGATAGCTCTATTTTTATTTTTCTCTGGAAGCTCTATACTGTTCTCCATCTTGGCTGTACTAATTTACATTCCCACCAACAGTGTACGAGGATTCCCTTTTCTCCACATCCTCACCAGCATTTGTTATTGCATGACTTTTGGATAAATGCAGATTTTACTGGGGCGAGATGATACCTCATTGTGGTTTTAATTTGCATTTCTCTGATGATTAGTGAAGTTGAACACCTTTCCATATGTCTGCCATTTGTGGGTCTTCTTTTGAAAAATGTCTATTCAGCTCTTTTAACCATTTTAAATTGGATTATTAGATCCTTTCCTATTGAGTTGTTTGAGCTACTTGCATACTTTGCTTATTGATTCCTGGTCAGATGGATAGTTTCCAAATATTTTCTCCTATTCTGTGGGTTGTTTCTTCACTTTGTTGATTGTTTCCTTGCTGTAGAGAAGCTTTTTAACTTGATGTGATCCCATTTATCCATTTCTTCTTTGGTTACCTGTGCTTTGGTTGTATTAATTAATAAATCTTTGCCTATTCAAATTTCCTAAAGAGTTTCCCTAATGTTTTCTTTTAGTAGTTTCATAGTTTTAGGTCTTGGATTTAAGTATATAATCTATTTTGTTTTGATTTTCGTATACTGTGAGACATAGGGGTCTAGTTTCATTCTGCATATGGATATCTAATTTTCCCTGCACCATTTATTGAAGAGACTGTCCTTTTCCCAATGTATGTTCTTGACACCTTTGTTGAAAATTAATTCACTGTAGATGTATAAATTTATTTCTGCTTTCTCTATTGTGTTCCATTGGTTTTTATGTCTGTTTTTTTCTGCCTGTACCATGCTGTTTTGGTTATTATAGCTATGTAGTATAATTTGATGTCTGGTAATGTGATTGCTACATTGTTGTTCCTTTTGCTCAGGATGCCTTTGGCTTTCCTGGGTCTTTTGTGGCTCCACATACAGTTTAGGATTATTATTATTTTTATTTCTGTAGAGAATGTCATTGGTAATTTTATAGGGATTGCATTGAATCTGTACATTGCTTTGGGTAGTATGAACACTTTAACAATATTGATTCTTCCAATCCATAAACATGGAATATCTTTCCACTTTTTTGTGTCCTCTTCAATTTCTTGCATCAATGTTTTATAGTTTTCATTGTAGATATCTTACACTTCTTTGGTTAAATTTATTCTTAGGTGTCTAATTTTATATGTAACTATTGTAAATGGGATTACTTCCTTGATTTCTTTTTTAGATTGCTGCACATAGAAATGCTACTGATTTTTGTATGTTGCCTTTGTTTTCCTGAAAATTTACCAAATATGTTTATCAGTTTTAATAGTGTTTTTGGTGGAGTCTTTAGGTTTTTCCAAATATAAAATCACATCATCTGCAAAGAAGGATAATTTGATTTCTTCCTTTCCAATTGGATGTCCTTTATTTCTTTTCTTGTGTGATTTGTGTAGTAGTTGTGGGTCTGCAATTTATAGCTTATATTGTTTTGAAGTAAGGTCTTTCTATCCCCAGTGTTTTTTAGGGTTTTTATCATGATGGTCTGTTGAATTTTATCAAATGCTTTTTCAGTATCAGTGGAAATCATCATACCCCTTTTTTGTCCTGCATTCTGCTGATGTAATGTATCACATTCATTGACTGGTGTATGTTGAACTGTACTTACATCCCTGGGATAAATCCCACTTGGTCATGCTGGATGTTATTTTTAATGTGTTATTGAATTTGGTTTGCTAGCATTTTGTGGAGAATTTTTGCATCAATGTTCACCAAGGACATTGTCTTTTTTTAATGTATTTTTTTCTGGTTTTGGTATCATGGTAATATTAGCCTTGTAGAATGAGTTTGGAACAATTACCTCCTTCTCTATTTTTGGAATAGTTTGAGTAGGACTGAATTTAGTTCTTTAAATGTTTGATCAAATTCAGCAGTGATGCCATTGGGTCCTGGGCTTTTCTTTGCTGGGAGACGTTTTATATGATTTCAGTCTCATTACTTGTTATTAGTCTATTCAGATTTTTGGATTTTTTCCTGGCTCAATCATTGTAGGCTGTATTTGTCTAGGAATTTATCCATTTCTTATAGGTTTTCCAATTTATTGTCATAAATTAGTAGTTGCTCATGGCAGCCTCTAATGATCCTTTGCATTTTTGCAGTATCAGTTGTAATGTCTCCTTTTTCATCTCTGATTGTATTTATTTGAGTCTTCTCTCTTTTTGTCTTATTTAGTATGACTAAACATTTGCTAATTTTGCTTACCGTTTCATAAAACTAACTTCTTGTTTTGTTGATCTTTGGTATTATTTTTGGTTTCAATTTCATTTATTCTTGCTCTGATATTTACTATTTCTTTTCTTCTGCTAATTTTGGGTTTGGTTTGCTCTTGCTTTTCTAATTCTTTAAGATGCATTGTTAAGTTGTTTATTTGAATTTTTAAAAGCTTTTTCAATGTAAGCACTTATTGTTATAAACTTTCCTCTTATTACTGCTCTTGCTCTATCCCAAATGTTTTGGTATGATGTGTTTCCATCTTCATTTGTTTCAAGAAATTTAAAATTTTCTTTTTAATGTCTTCATTGACTTGCTGTTCAGAAGTCAGGAACATATTGTTTAATTTCCATGTGTTTGTATAGTTTCCAAAGTTTCTGTTGTTATTGACTTCTCCTTTTATTCCATTTTGGTCAAAGAAGATACTTGATATAACTTCAATTTTTTGAAATTTTAAAGACTTGTTTTGTGGCCTTAAATATGGTCTATGCTTGAGAATGATCCATGTGTTGAGGAGAAAATGTATTCTGCAGACATTGAATCACTATCACTATTGAATATCTATCAGATTCATATGGTCTACAGTGCAGCTTAAGCCTGATGTTTCCTTGCCAACTTTCTGTTTGGATGATCTGTGCAATGCTAAAAGTGGGGTGCTGAACTCTCCAACTGTTACTTTATTGAGGTCTATCTCTCTCATTAGCTCTAATAATATTTGCTTTATATATCTATGTGTTCCAGTGTTGGGTGCATGTATATTTACAATTGTTATATTCTCTTTTTTGATAAAATTGACACTTTTATCATTGTATAATTACCTTCTTTGACTCCTTTTATAGTTTTTGTTTGGAAATCTATTTTGTCTGATATAAGTATAGCTACTTCTGCTCTTTTCTGGTTTCCATTTACATGAAATATATTTTTCCATTCCTTTACGATACTTTCTGTTTGTATTTATAGGTGATATGGGTTTCTTGTAGACTACAGATCACTGGCTTTTGTTTTTTTATCCATTAAGCCATTCTATCTCTTCTGATTGGAGAGTTTAGTCCATTTACATTCAGTGTTTTTATTGATAAGTAAGGGCTTACTCCTGCCACTTTATTATTTGTTTTCTAGTTGTTTTGTGCTCTTCTATTCCTTCTTTCCCATCTTCCTTTTACTAAAGGTGATTTTCTCTGGTGGTATATTTTCATTTATTGCTTTTGATTTTTTATGCATCTATTGTAGGTTTTCTGATTTGAGTTACCATGAAGCTTGCAAATAATATCTTATAACCCATTATTTTAAACAGATGACAACCTAACACTGATTGGATAAAGAAACTAACAATGAGACAACTTATAAAAATTCTACCCCATCCCCCACACAACTTTTTAACTTTTCGTTGTTTCTATTTACATCTTATTATATATACTATGTCTTGAAAAGTTGTTTTTCAAGTTATTTTTGATAGGTTCATCTTTTAGCCTTTCTACTGTAGATATGAATAGTTGCACACCACAATTACAGTGATATAATGTTTTCTGTGTACTTACTATTATCAGTGAGTTTTGCACCTTCGGATGATTTCTTATTTCTCCTTAACATCCTTTTCTTTCAGATGGAGGAAATTTCTTTAGCATTTCTTATAGGACAGGTCTGGTATTGTTAAAATGCCTCAGCTTTTGTATGGGAAAGTCTGTATTTTTCCTTCATGTTTGAAGGATATTTTCACCAGATATATCATTCTAGGATAAAATATTTTTTTCTTCAACACTTTAAATATGTTATGCCACTCTCTTCTGGCCTGAAGGTTTCCACTGAGAAGTCTGCTGCCAGACAAAATGGAGCTCCTTTGTATGTTATTTTTTTTCTCTTGATGCTTTTAGGGTCCTTCTTTATCCTTGACCTTTGGGAGTCTATTTAATGTATTGAGGTAAGTCTTATTTGGGTTAAATCTACTTGATGTTCTATAACCTTCTTGTACTTGAATATTAATATGTTTCTCTAGGTTTAGGAAGTTCTCTGTTATTATCCCTTGAATAAACTTTCTACCCCTTTCTCTCTTTCTCTACCTCCTCTTTAAAGCCAATAACTCTTGAATTTGCTTCTTTGAGGCTATTTTCTAGATCTTGTAGGCATACATTATTTATTTGTTTTATTTTATTTTATTTTATTTTGTCTCTTCTGACTATGTTTCCAAATAGCCTGCTATTTGCTTGTGAGGGTTACTGTGGTTCTGAATGAAGGGGGATGAATGCAGAAAGGAAAACTAAGATAAAATAATCTGTTTTAAAGAAGGGGGCAGGGGGCTCCTTGCTTCTAGTGAGCAACGGCCCTGAGCTTCCACAGTCCTTCGTATTTATTGGGTAGAAAGAGCAGGGAGGAGGAGCTAATGTTGGCCAGCTGCTTGATTTATCACAGGTTCATGTGATTGCTAACAGGCTTCAGATGTGCCTGTAGAGAATCACCAGAAACACTGCGCCTGGGGTGTGACTGCACTCAGTATTCCTTCTGGGTGGCAGACACAGTTTGCTAGCTTGCCAACATCCTGCTTTCATAAGAACAGTTTGCTGTTTGCTCATGTAGCCTCCAGCGGTATACTGAGTTGATCATGACCCTCATTCCTTCGGCCTCCAACATTTGCTCACGAATACTTTCTTCTGTTTGATGAATTCTGCTGTTAAGAGACTCTGATGCATTTTTCTATATGTCAATTGCATTTTTTAGCTCCAGAAATTCTGCTTGACTCTTTTTAATTATTTCAATCTCTTTGTTAAATTTATCTGGTAGGATTCTGAATTCCTTGTCTGTGTTATCTTGAATTGTGCTGAGCTTCCTCAAAACAGCTATTTTGAATTCTCTTTGTGAAAGGTCACATATCTCTCTCTCCAGGATTGGTCCTTGGTGCCTTATTTAGTTTATTTGGTGAGGTCATGTTTCCTGGATGGTCTTGATACTTGTGGATGCTTGTCAGTTTCTGGGCATTGAAGAGTTAGATATTTATTGTAGTCTTCACAGCCTGAGTTTGTTTGTACTTGTCCTTCTTGGGAAAGCTTTCCAAGAATTTAAAGGGACTTGGGTGTTGTGTTCTAAGTCTTTGGTCACTGTATTAGGGGCACCCTAAGCCCAGTAATACTGTGGTTCTTGGGGACTTCTAGAAGTACTCCCTTGTTGGTCTTGAGTAAGAGCTGGCAGAATTCTCTGGATTAGCAGGCTGAGACTTTTGTTCTCTTCCCTTAATTTCCTCCAAAAGGAGTCTCATTCTCTGTGCTGAACTCCCTGGAGCTGGAGGAGGAGTGACATAAGCACCTCTGTGGCCAACACCACTAGGCCTCTGCTGGGTCAGATCTGAAGCCAACACAGCACTGGGTCTTGCCCGAGGCTGGTGGTGACCACTGTCTGGCTACTGCCTATGTTTACTCAAGGTCCATGGGCTCTACAACCAGCAAGTGGGGAATCTAGGGAAGGCTTGTGTCCTTCCCTTCAGGGTGGAGAGTTCCTCTGGACCCTGGGAAGTTCCAGAGATGCTGTCTGGGACCCAGGGCCTGGAGTTGAGACTCTGAGGACTACCTGCTGCTCTACTCTACTGTGGCTAAATTGGTATCTAAGTTATAAAACAAAATCCTCTTTACTCTCCACTCTCCTCTCCTGAAGCAGAAAGAAGGATTCTCCTTTGGAACTACAAGCTGAACTGCTTGAGGTTGAGGTAGGGTATCACAAGCACTCCCTTGGCTTCCCTTGCTCGTGTCTCACTAGGTAATGTGCATCCCAATTCCACTGGCTCTGAGCCCAGCACAATACCAAGACTTGCCCAGGAATTGCAGTTCTTGTAGCCCAGACTGCTTTCAAGTTTATTTGGGACCCTAGAGCACTTTAGCACATGGCAGTGGGGCTTCCCAGAACTCCAGGTCTGACTGGTAGCATGGACAACTTGCCTTTGGCCAGGGCTGGTTTAAATGCTCCCTCCATGGGGCATTTAGTGTGAATAGTTGTTCAATATTGTGTCACTGTGTGGGGAATGATTGCTGGAGGCTTCTGTTCAGCTATCTTGCTCTGCCCCCTCAACATACATTGTTTAATTCTGACTCCCATTACTAGAATGGAAACTCCATATCATAGGTAAGAATCTTGGTTTTGTGATCTGATATAGTCCAACATCCCAGGGCAGTGCCTAGAACATGGTAAATACTCAACATTATTTGTTAAATGAATAAATCACTTTAAAAAGAGGGTTTCTACACATGCAAAGGAGAGACACAGTAAAGGGACGTCCCTAGTAGGATACTCTATCTGGGAAAACGTAAGTGTTTTAATCAGAATCTTTTGAAGATGTTGTCCCCTCTTTGTTGGCCATCTTCATGGGAGTGACTTTTGGATCTTTAAGGCACATAGGTCCATCCTACGTATCTCTTCTAATGGTTTGGTTTACCCAAGCAAGCCTATCTTGATGTTATACAAAAGCCACTTCTAACTAAAATCTCTCTAGATTACAGATTTTCATAGTCCAATGCCAAACCATCACAGTTTTTGTTGGTATAAGAAATTTTTCTAGACAAAATTCTTGATTGTCAATACTGAGTGATCAGGACCCTGAGTTATGCAGGCCTGACTATGAGAAGCTAGAGGAAACACTTCTCACACCCATCTTTTAGAGCTTACCAGCAGGGTATTTGGCCTAAAGCAATAACGTTTTTTTCTAAGTCCTTTGAGGAAAAATCCAGAGAAAGTTCTGTAGTTAAAGACACTGTTGTTCCTCATTTTCTTTCAATTCACTGTGAATATTAAAGTCTGATTTAAAAATTTTATAAGAAAGTTTTAAGAATGTTTTCTTTTAGATAATAATGAAAAACTGGAGGTCCCACTTCTGCTTAAGGATGTAGAAAAACGCAAAAAAATGTTGCCCCCATACTAACAAGAAGAAAAGTCCAGACATAATCTAAAAAAAATCTTTTCTTAAACTCATCATATAACTGAAGTTGCAAAACAGCTAAGGGAATTGAATCCCAATAAGTATCAAGCCCCTCTGTGCAGGGATAGGGCACATGATCTGTTTCATCTTTAGCACAGTATGGGAGGAAGAGGTGGCTTCCATGAAAGCAGGGAAGAGAGCAGCTAAAATTTCAACACATTTCTAAATGCCAAGTGTGGGCTAGCATATCAATTTAGAACAACTGGGAGCTCCATTCACAGTCATTTACAAAATCTTCTCCATGGGCTTACACTGGATGCTCACAAGAAAGATTGGAGGTCAAGGAGAAAGAACAATAATAACTGTTCTTGGAGCTGCCAGAAACAAGAGGAGGTTTGTTTGCAAGGAGATAGAGGCAGGCATGCTAAGAGGGCCCTGTTTCCAAGGCCCAGGTGCACAGATTCTGCCTAACACTAAGGCTAGACGAGAAGAATGGGGCATTACTACAGTTCCCAGCATTAGCTCAGCATCAGATAATAAGCAATAAAAGTCTACTGCTGAGGGAGGGGGCAAGCGTTTGGAGAGACATGCCCTCTGAGGCATATGCGTACAGGGTCTGATGAAATCTAGCGGTAGAGCAGGGACACTGAGAAGAGCCCTTCAGCACTTCCATGCCCCACACTACATGCAAACCCATCACTGGAGAAATATGAAGATTGGTGTGCTGAGAAAATGACAGCAACAACAATATTCAAACAGGGCTTTTAGATTGGTTGCAGAAGAGTTAAGAAAACATAAATCTGATGGTATAATTTTTCAATATTTTCCACATTACATCTGGATCAAGGCTTTTGATCTTAAAAAAAAATAAGTATTTGTGTTTGAGATTTTTGGTAACTCCACTGTTGGCAGTGGAGGCCCTCCCATAGGAGGTAACTAGGAAAACAGTAGGTTCAGGGGAGGAGGAATTAAGAAATTATCCTTCTGCACTCATCTCTTTGGTCCTCAGTTATATCAATCTTCAGCATTCTATGGTTCTAAATCAAATGTTAAGGGAAAAATCTAATTTTTGGAGTCCCATGCCTGCTTTCACCTGTTGCTGCAGTTGTCGTGGTTTGATTTGGTATCTACTGCCTGGTCCTTGCACCTATATTCATGATATTGAAGCCAGACTAATGGCTATGGCCAGGGTGAATTATAAGATAATTCATTTGTCATCATTTCCAGTGGAATGATTTTTTTTGAATATTACATGCTGGAAAACATGTACAGGCAATTTGGCTTTATAAAACTTCTGCTAAGGAAATCAATATAACATAGACAATGTTAAATTTTAAGGTTATTTTTTAAAGCAATATTTCCCTAGATTTTCCAGCACATTCTCTAGCAATTCTCCTCTAAATTCTGTAAATATTCATAAAAGGCTGTAAATAGTTGAAGAGATAATTCATTTTTCAAGATTAAATTTACTTAGAATGCCTTCTTCTTAGAAAGCTCTCCACTTTATATTCTGCATGTAAACTTAATAGCACAGTTAGGAAACACAAACTCCAATATGTTGATTACAATATAATTCCCATCACTTCATATATGAATTGCCCAAGATTTCAACTTCAACTTTAAATATAACATATTTAATACATAAAAGAGAGAGAGGAAGAAAACAGTGACAACATTTACTCATACTGTTCTTCAGAATTTCAAATGAAAATTTGTTGATTACTAAATCGAAGTTGGAATTCAAGATTACACTGAATGTGTACAGACACAATTTTTCTAAAAAAAAGCAACAACCACCAAAAATAACTGTTTTGTATTTAAATAATGAGTTAAAAGCAACTGACAAATTTGGTTTGTTTATAAATTATAACATAGGCCTGTTATATGAAAAGCAGAACAAATACCTCTATCTTACATCAATTTCCTTCCTATTCTGAAGAAGCTGGGAAAAGACAACATAAGCAAATTAACATTTCTTTTGTTTGTGGTAATGACAGTCCTAAAAATAAAGTCAATTCCACCTATATTAGAACTTTTAGTACAAGAATATGATGATTTGTCAGTGTTACAGAAGGTAGTCAGAAGAGTAAAAGAAAAGAAAACTCATGGCATCCGTCCTCCTAGCCTATCTTCAGACATCAGTTTTCACCAAATAAAAATTGGTTGTGTGTATACACTCTGTTTTTCTCATGTCTTTAGGGCAAGACTGGCCTTTTTCAATGTCTATATACCAACATAAGCAAAAATGTACAAATATATAGATATACAATATTTACATATTTTTTTTCTTCCTAAGATAGTCTTTGATCTTCTTGTTAAGGTATTTTAACCTGTAGAAAAATGTAGTAGACACTTGATTTGCTGAGGCCCACACAGTGCTTTAGAACTAGCTCTTGTTATAAAAGCCATTTACTTCAATAGTTAATTGTCAACAACTTCCAAATTAGTAGAACTTCAATTTTATTCCAGTGTAATTTGAACATCTAGCAGATTGCATAAATCTTATCTTGTTTTTTTTCCATGCTCTCTTTTTTTTTTAAGTACAAGAGTATTACATGTTCATTATATATAATTCAAATATTACAGAATTTGTCTCCTATATGCTTTCCCAAAGACATTAATAGTTTACACCAGTGGACTTTTCATTTTGTATCTTAAAGCAATGTGATGATAGTCTGGGATATGGAGAGAGATGATATTCATAGACAATTAGAATATTTGATAGGTTTCTAAGATATTACCACAATGTATGTGGCTCTAAAGTTAAATATCTATCTTCTGACCCTTCTTAGACCATATTTTGAGTATATTCTTTCCTTACAAATTATGATATGGCTATTTTCAATCCAGTGTAAAGAATAGCTTCAGGCTGAGCTCAAAATTTCAATGATGCTATTAGTAGTTTTCCCAAAGGAATCCATTTTGTTTGAATTTAGATCTTGGCTCACTAAAAATATCTTTAGTTTACTTTCCAAATGATGAAAAAATATATAGGCCAAAAAGAAAACACTGGAACTGAAGGAATTTTGGCTTAGTATCATTCATTTAAAATTTACTAAAGGTTAATTATTTAAATTAATCATATTTAGTAATTTTATTATACTACTTATATACAGTAATACCTTACCTATTATAACTTTGCCAGTAACCTCACCTCCCCAGAATGTAGACTGAAACAAAAAATAAAACTAAAATGTATGACATGAACTAAAGCTCTTGTGGGAAGAACTAAAGTTTTCTTGTGGGAAGGTTTTAATTTAAATTTCCTTAATTTATATGCCATTACTCAAATCTTCTTTCTTTCTTTTTTTTTTTTTTTTTTTTTGAGATGGAGTCTCACTCTGTCGCCCAGGCTGGAGTGCAGTGGTACAATCTTGGCTCACTGCAACCTCTGCCTCCCAGGTTCAAGCAATTCTCTGCCTCACCCTCCTGAGTAGCTAGGATTACAGGTGCCCACCACCACGCCCAGCTAATTTTTGTATTTTTAGTAGAGACAGAGTTTCACCATCTTGGCCAGGCTGGTCTTGAACTCCTGACCTTGTGATCCACCCACCTCAGCCTCCCAAAGTGCTGGGATTACAGACGTGAGCCACCATGCCCGGCCCTCTTTTTCTTTCTTTTTTGAGACAGGTTCTCACTCTGCCACCCAGGCTGGAGTGCAGTGGTATGATTACCGCTCAAGGTAGCCTGAACCTGAGATGGGGTCTCACTATGTTGCCCAGCCTGGTGTCAAACTCCTGGGCTCAAGCGATCCTCTTGCTTCAGTCTCCCAAAGTGTTGGGATTACAGGTGTGAGCTACAGCACCTAGCCAGATTTTCTTTTTTTTTTTTTTGTATTAGTTTGGACTATTTGTCTTTCAAGAAATTAGTTCATTTCAATGATGTTATCCAAATTATTGACATAAAGTTATTCATATTTCTGTCTTTTTTTTTTTTTTTTTTTTTTTTGAGACGGAGTCTCGCTCTGTCGCCCAGGCTGGACTGCAGTGGCGCAATCTCGGCTCACTGCAAGCTCCGCCTCCCGGGCTCACGCCATTCTCCTGCCTCAGCCTCTGCAAGTAGCTGGGACTACAGGCGCCCGCCACCACGCCCAGCTAATTTTTTGTATTTTTAGTAGAGACGGGGTTCCACCATGGTCTCGATCTCCTGACCTCGTGATCCGCCCGCCTCGGCCTCCCAAAGTGCTGGGATTACAAGCGTGAGCCACCGCGCCCGGCCTGTCTTTTTTTTTTTAAGACATGGTCTCATTCTCACACCCAGGCTGGAGAGCAGTGGTGCAATCATAGCTAACTGTAACCTTGAACTCCTGGGTTCAAGCAATCCTCCCACATCAGCCTCCTGAGTAGCTAGTACTACAGGCACCTGCCACCATACCCAGCTAATGTTTTTATTTTTTGTAGCTATGGAGCCTTTCTATGTTGTTCAGGCTGATCTCAGACTCCTAGCTTCAAGGGATTCTGCTGCACCGGCTTCCCAAAGAACTGGGATTACAGGCATGAGCTACCACACCTAGCCTATAATATTTCGTTATTATAATTTTTATATCTGAGTTACCTGATGAGATATCCCCTAATATACACAATATACTATTATACTTTGATGTGGGTAATTAATGTTTTCTCTCTATTTTTTTCTTAATCAGTCTAACTAGAGATTTATTGATTTTATTAATCCTGACAAAGAACCAAATTTGTTTTTGTTGAATTCATTTTTAAAAAATTGATTTCTCCTCAGTTTTTATTATGTTCTTTCTTCTACTCACATTAAATTCAATTTGTTTTTTAGCTCCTTAAGGTAGAAGCATAAATAATGAATTTTAAAACATCTTTCTTTTCTAATATAAATATTCAAGGCTATTATTTTTTCTCCAAGCCCTGGATTAATAATATTTCATATATTTGTGTATATTTTGTTTTCATTATCATTTAATTCAAAATTTAAAAAATTGCTCTTATAATTTCTTCTTTGCCCTAACGATTACTTAGAATTTTGTTGTGTAATTTCTAAGCATATGCATCTAATTTTTTTCTTCTAATTTAATTCTACTGTAGCCAGAGAATATGATGTGTATTGTTCTGATTCTTTGAAATGTATTTCTGTAAGGTCAAGTATATTCCTTGTTTTAGTAAATATTCCATCTGTATTTATAAATAATTTGTATCCTCCCGTTTTTGAATGTAGTGTTCTATAAAATCAATTAGTTTAAGTTGGTAGCTACTGTTGTTCAAATCTTCCATACACTATTTACACTTTATTTTTGCCAATCTAGTTTTTCTGTCAATGCCTTAGGAGAAGTTTTAGAACCTCCCACTCTAATTTAGCTATTTCTATTTCACTCTTTTGATTTTTGCTTTATTTTGAACCTTTGTTACTAGGTACATGCACATTAACAATCATTATGTCTTTTTGGTAAATTAATTCCTTCTTAATTATCAAATGTCCCTCTATATCTCTACTACTTTTTGTCTCAATGTCTATTTTGTCTGCTGTTAATATAGTCACTTAAACGGCAGCTTGTCACATTTTCATGTTTTTTTTCTCCTTATCCTTTTACTTTTAACCCTCTATGTCAACTTATTTCAGTGACATTTCCTTTAAACAGAATGTATTTTTATCTCACTTTTTAAATCCAGTTGACAATCTCTGCTTTTAAATTTGTATGTTCAGTGCTACTGCATTTAACATGTTTATTGATATTGATAGATATTGATATTATAACATTTAACTATGCCACTTCTCTTTTAATTTTCTATTTGTCCCATTTGTTCTTTGTTCATTTTTTCCTTCCCTCTGTTTTTTAGACTAATTTATAAGTATTTCATTTTATCTCATTTCTTGGCTATGTAGTTTTGATATAACTCTTTGGTTTCTTGTTTGTGTATGGTCTCTGCAAGATTTACTATATGCATCCATAACTTGTAACAGTCTACCTAGAATTAATATGCTATCATAGGATGCATAAGTTAAGACTCTTAGAATATACTTACATTTATCCTCTTCTAGATTATTGTGTCATTGCTGTTATTCATTTTACTTGTACTTTTATATTTCCTACAATTAATTTTAATTATATTTTATTTTTAAAAGTAAATTTTCTTTTAAAGATATTGAGAAACAGGAAGAAAATGTTTTCTATTTACCTGCATATTTACCATTTCTGGTGCTCTCATTCCTTGGTATAAGTCTGAGTTTCTATCTAGTCTCATTTCACTTCAGACTAAAGAACTTCCTTTAAGATTTCTTGTAGTACAGATTTACTGATGTAAAAAATTTATCCCTTTCTTTTTATGCCCATAGCCATGGCCACACCTCCGGGGTCATTAGATCCTGCATTACCAGGAATCCTTCAGTTGGCCCCTAACTTGTCCTTTTATCACTAATGTCATTTTCTTGGTATCTACTCTTCACATTTCTGCCAGAATCATCCTTCCAAAATGTGAGTCTGATCCTATAAGTTTCTCCTTAAAATCTCCAATGGCTTCCAATAGTCTTCATGGTAAATGTCAAACTCCTAATCTCGGCATTCAAAATTCTTTATTTTCTAGTCTATGCCTACTTCTCCACTACTATCTCTTGTAATTCTATGACCTATACTCCATTAAAGTGCCAAACCAACCCTTTGAGTTCCTAGAATTCCAGCTGTAACTTGTTTTTAGTTATGTAATTTTAGCAACAATGAAGACAACCATTTTGTTGTATACAATAGAAGAAAACAAAACCTTAGATTATCAGGCAAAATTACAAAGTACTGTCTAAAATATAGAGCAGAAGGGAACAGAGATTTCTTGCAAAGAAATCTGTCAAAATTTCTCTTCACTTAAATTATCTCTTTTAAGACAGGCAGGTTCTGCCATTTTGAGTAAGGATGAACAAGTCTTGGCCCATTGTTAACTCTTACCTCTGTTACAAAAGTTAATAATAGTCTCCATTTATTATTTGATTTGGTACCTTTATATATATCAGTAAACTGAGAAGTGAAGCAATTTGCCTCAGGTAAAACAGAGGTGGTAGATAGTATTTAACCTCGGCCCTGTATGACTATAAACCCTATAAGTATCCTACTAAACACTCTGGAGTACCAGAACCCCTTCTGTTTTCATGCAGTAGACTATTGTTCACCTAGATAGTTGTCAAAACTATCCTACTTTTTTTGGTAACCGTGGATCATAAACACAGAACCTAATGTAAGAATTGTTGCTACCTGTTTAGGTTTTTTACTAGTGAATAACTCCATCAATATTCCAGTTTTCTTATTTGTAATATTTTATTCATAATCATTCCTTACAGGAGAGAATAAAAATCACTTGCAAGATACTATAAGTTATTTCTAATACAAATAAATGCCTTATAAGCCCCTTTGAGTTGCTTGAAGAAATGTGTAATATGAAGACAAGTTTTTGGTGGTTGAAATGTATTTTCCACAAGTCCCACCAGTTGTTTTAAACACAATTTCATGGTAACAGTTTGTTCATCCAAGATTAACATAAGCCAATATACACATTTGTAGAAAAATGTAACCCAATTACTTTGAGGAATACTGACATATTTTAGATCAAAATGCCAAAAAAAATGAATTTTCTTAAGAATTAGTTTCAAAAATGACATTTTTAAGATAAAAACTGTTCTGAAAAACACCTCTATGCCCTTATGTTACATCTATTTTACCAGATATTGAGTAACATAAGTGGGCAAAAATAACAAGAGCAATTCATCTCAATAGTTATAGCTCACATTTTTTTTCTTGTTGACATATGAGGCAAATTGCCTTAAAGGTCATTAACCACGTGTTCTGCAGATAAATATCACAACTGTTGCTGTTTATCTTGGCAGCACTGAAAAATATTAGAAAGCTTTGATTAAAATTCTGAGTTTTTGTAAAGCCCTAAAACTTTAAAATTTTAAGCTATGAAAGGATTTATTCAAGTTTTTATGTTGTAAAATCAAACAATAGCAACTTCTGGCTCTTTTACCCGCTCAGATACAAGTATCCCTTTCTTGTTCTAGAGAAACATATCTAAAGATATATAATGGCTAAGAATTCAATATGCATATGTGATATTTATTAGAACTTTGGGAAAAAGCCTCGAGAAATATACCCATTATATTACTTTATTTTGTTATTCAGAAGATTAAAGCAAAATTAACAGACTATAAGGCTAGATGAGTAAGTTTTAACAAAACATTTTGGAGATGAACACTAGGCAAGAACTAGCTAAAAATTATCATAATTTCAGATGTTGACTGCATGAAAAAAATTGTAACAAATGAATTAAAGCATTTTAGAAGTTATGAGAGCTGATAGGGAGAAGGAAATTTAGAATAGATCAATTCTAGACTTAAATCATATGTGTAAAATGTGTTAGAATTTGAAGTTCTTATTTCATCACAACTTGGTGTAATCTTTCATACACATAGTTCTTTAGCTCCCTGGGCCTGGAACACAGTCTCAATTCTTCCTAAATTTTTAGAGCCTACTGATTCTTCAACATCGAGGTCACGTATCACTCAATCCTTCATCTGAACAGTCATATTATTTCTTGTCTAGACCATTCATTTGGACTACCTGGGGTTACTCCTGAACTATTATCTAAGAGTCTAATTTAATTCTTCAGGTTTTCATGCAGAAAGCAAATCCTTTACTTATTGCTATGCCTCCTATCACCTAACCTAGTAGAGAAACTTTAAAATTCACTGAAACCTGTCAGGTAAACACGGCTGATTAAACAAATATGTTAATCTCTGCTCCCTCTCAAGTTTCCAGCAAAATTACAAGAAGATATAGAAAATATACTGATTCATACATGACAAGACAATGAAAATTGAAGAGAAGACTGCAACAGGCAAGAAAGAGAAAAGTTAGAGAGGAATATGACAAGGGGATGAAAGAAACAATAAGGCACAGGAAAATGAATCTTAAAAGCAGGCAGGAGATAACAAGGTGCAAACCTATTGATGTGTCAAACCATGGAAATATTGAGATAATAGAGGTACCAGTTATCAAGAAGGAGGGGTATCATGGGGATTAAAAACAAAGGAATTGGTTTGAAATATATATAGATTTAAGATATGAATTAAAATTAGGCAGACATCCAGGCCTTCACCCCTATCTGAGAAGCATGTGCCCATCCTTCTGCCACCTCCAAAGGAGATGAAAGGTTTGATTTCACAGAAATGTCACCATAAGGACTAGACTTGTGGTTAGCAGTCACAAAGGGTAAGTTGTCTAAATCAAATCAGAATAGATTAAGTGAAAGTGTACAATATATGATGAGAACACATCTTTCCCCCTTTCCTGCACAGCTCTCAGAAAATCAGCAGTCACCTCCTTCCTGAGGCAGGAACCTGGAGGGTACCTTTCTGAGGATACTGAAGAGCCAAAGTGAAACTAACCACAGATATTGACATGTTGTATACCCTAAAAAAGGAGCTAGCTGGCCAATCTGCACAGTGAAGTGAATATTCTTAAAAGACTCACCCACGTATGGAGTTTCCTATCAGCTTTATTGTATATAAATATGAATAAATATGAATAAATCATCAAGGATAACCTGACATTTGAGGAACTCCTCCCAACAAGAAAGAAGATAAAACAAAGAAAAAGAAATTGACAAAAATAGAAGCAATACAAGAATCAGAGAAAAACTAAAAACAAATTGTGATTCTCATTCTCAGAAAAAAATGAAATGATGTCATTTTAATTAAAGAACTAGATGCTAAAAAGGTAAATTATTGAAAATTAAGAATGAAGTCATAGAAAATAAAACATGATACCTGAAATAATAAAAAAACCAATATGCTACTTGGAAATTAAATCAAGGAAATTTCTCAGAAAATAGAATGAAAAGGTAAAAAGGAGAGAAAAGCTTAGAAAAATCAAAGATCAATCCAGCAGTTTTTATAGTGGATAAGAACACATCCCCCATCTATTATAGATGACTAATAGATGATCTAGAAAGAGACAATAAATTAAATGGGAAAAAAATCTCAAGAAAATAATACAAGAAAATTTCCATTAATAAAAGGCATGAATCTCGAGATTGAAAGGGACTTCTGAGGGATTAGAATAATTCATTTACAAAAACAAAAAGCAGAAGAAAAAAAAGTAAAATAGACCCAAACCAAAGTATGCCCTCATGAAATTCATACCAGCAGGATAATGAGACAATCCTAAAATTATTCACAGAATGAAACAGATTGCATACAAAAGATTGGGATTAAGAATGCCATCATATTTTTCAACAGCCATCATCAGAAGGAATTCCTTAAAAACTCTGATAAAAACCATTTTCACTCCCCAGAGTCAATCTACAAACAAATTATAAAGAAATTGTGAGAATACCATAATGTCTAAAAACGTTTACTCTCCTACGCTATTTTTTAGGTAGTTACTCTAAAATGAGGGGTTAATTCCAAAACCACAACCACCAAACAAAAACAAGACAAAATCTGGAAACAGGAGATTCAACACTAGGGAGGTGAAAGCACTTTCCATGATGATGGCAAAGAAAAGTGCCAGATGAGAGCTTTTGTGCTTCAAACTTAGCAACAAGCTAAGAGAAGGTAGAGTGACTTTGGAAAAAGCATAGAACTCATGGATATTTAAAAAAATAAATGTGACTGTGTGGAAAAGTGAAACAAGAAATTGTTGGAAGCTGCAAGTAAAGTTATAAATGGACCAAAAAACGTTAAAGGTGTACAAAAAAAGGAAGAAACTGTTAACTTTAGGGAAAACTGAAATTAAGAAAGAAAATGTAATAGTACATGGTCTTGCAGAAAACAATGTAGATACTAAATACCAACTTTATAAAAAATATATTTTAATTGTATTAGGTGGAGAAAGAGAAAGCAGAGTAAGACTGCTATTGTCTTCAAATAAGATAAAATCAGAAGCCTAACTTGATAAATCAGGACATAACAGATTAGGCATATTATTTTTTAACATGAAGTTAAATGTCAGAAAAAAGATCCACCACCTTGTAAGTGACTGTATGGTAGGATAAGTTAGAGGCAGGGGACTGCAGTTTCCATTACAACCCTTTAAATTCTGTGCATATATTACTCTGATAAATATAAGAATTAGCAATTAATTATTAAATATTGGGATTTAACTTATTTACAATAAGAAGGTTCATTCTATTTTACCTTGTTGCCTATGGTGTCCAAAGGTCTCTGGTTCCTAAAGTAGGGGCAAGGAAAAGAGAGGCACCTATTTCTCCTTTCACCCTGAAATATTGCTTGGAGTGTAAACTGCAGGCCTCCACACTACCTCCATACCATGATCTCAAACATCAACCCAGAGAGAGGGCCCTTTCTCCTTCCAAATATTCTTTAAAAAGGCCACACTGATGTTCTCAGAGGCAAGGCTCAGGATCCCTGTAAGGAACAATCTTCATTTTCAGCTCCTCTGGTTTCCCGGAGGAAGACTTTTCTTGTAACACTTACGGTATCCTCTACCTCTCACTGGCTCCTCCCTGAGCAAGGAAGAAGGACTTGATCATATTAAGGGATAGGAGAGGAGGAACTGGGCATGCCTGTTTCTGCTCCTTCCAGTCATCTTGGAAGTGCACACTTCTGAGGATGTGCAAACCGAAGCCTGCTCCTCTGTGTTGTACCAGGTATCGTCTCTTACCCGAAGGCTCTGAATGGGGAAGTCTAGCTGTTTATCCAGTGCTGCCAGCGACTGCATGGGGTTAGTTTGCTCATTTCTGCAGTTCACAATTAGGAAGTCCATTACTGTCCCATACCTCTACTGGAGCTTTCAATAGTAGTAAAGGTAATGTTTTGTTTCCATTAGCCAACTATCTAGTTGTCCGTAGTTATTATTTATAGGGCCAGATCTAATTCAACATTAACTCTGTCAAATATCTGACTGTGGTGTCTTTGTGTTTCTTGGTTTTCCCATGGGATTTTCTGTGGTCAACTTGGTGGCAGTGTATAAATACCATTCTAGTAAATTTTAAATGCTATGGTCTTATGTAAAATTTCTTTGCATTATTGAGGTTGTAAAGTCAACTACTTAATGAAAAAATGAAGAGATTTAGTTAAATTTTCTTTATTTGCAAGCAACCAACGTTGAAAATGTAAATAAAAGCTGTCAGTTGAAAGATAGAATAACACTTTACATTCTCCTCCTGGGAAAACATGAATATTAGGAATTTGAGGATTTAGTTAAGGGAAAAGATAATGAAAATGTCATATATTTTCATATTGTATCCCAAGAGAAGTTGGGATTGTAATATTTCATATTGTATCCAAGAGAAGTTGGTCATCTTAAATTAGGTAAATGATTTATATAACAAACATACTTTGTAACATAGAATTATTGAGCATCTGCTGTGTGCCAGACATCTTCTGTGTACCAGGCACTGTTTTAATGTTAATGATACAAAATTTGATGGTGATGATACAATAGTGAACAAACAGACAAAAATCCCTGCCCTTGTGGAGATTGCTTTCTGATGGAGATTACTTTCTAAGAGAATAAACCATAAGTAGGTAAAACATATGGTACGTTAGAAGATAATGAGTGTTATGGAGAAAAAATAATTTATCTAATTTTGGTCATTGTAGAAAATAAAATAAGTAGAGGTTTCGTCTTCAAAGGGACTTTCCTCCAAGTCTAATTGAGAATAGATAGTAACCCCTCTTAGAAGCAAAATTTACTCAAAGAATTGTGCTAATATTCTTAAACATCTGCTAGCTGTAATAAAGAAATCAATATACTCTGTGTTCTTAGCTCCCACATTTTAGCCTAGATATTTGCCCTGGCATGCCTGAACAAGTCCAAGCAAGCATTAGGTCATAGCCTATTCCTCTTATTTGGAAGTGCTTTTGCCTCTCTCAGCACTCCACAAGTTACTTCCTCTGTTCCTTTGTTGTCCTCTGCCTTTGCCTCTTTTGGGAAGTTCTAAGTTGCTAGCCAGTCGGGTCGAGTACAGAATGTAAGGTCCCATTCCAGCCAATGGAAATCGAACACAGCAGTAGGGTGGACGTGTCAGGTTATAAATGACCCTGTCTCCTTTGTTCATGTGTGCTTTCCTGGCAAGACTGCTAGTGAGCAGCACCTTTTCTGCAGAAAGTAAACTAGCCTTGCTGAGAGATTCTTTGTCTCACTGTTGATTTTTGCAACACTGAGCACGGGTTCCCAACAATTTGGTGGCCCATATGGGGAATAACATTCCCCTCTGGGACAGTCTTTGCCCCTCTCTCATGGGGAGGTGCCCTGCCAACCGTTGTTGTCGCGGCCGCAGCAGGAGAGCCGGGACCTACCTGGTGCAAGGAATATACTTGGATTCTCAGCAATGCGGGGAAAGAGAGAGGCTTGCGGGACCGTGGTGACCAGGTGACTCCGTGCGTGGGCCAAGGTAGGAAAAGCCGCAAGAGGGCGGCAAAGTACTTCCTTGGTGGTCAGCTTTTGGAGGCTGAGTAATTGTGTGTATGTGTGAATGATTATCCGTGCTATTCGGCACGGATTATCCTGCTGTTCGGCAGAATGTGTAAACACAGACGGAAAGAATGAAAGGGACCTCCAAAAGGGAGAGGGAGGAAGGCTAACCTCTTGGGAAAGAGAATCAGCGAGACATCTCTGGTTTGAGAGATTGAGCCTTTAGCAAGCTTTTAAAGATTGGACAGGCGAGAAATCTCCAGTATGGAGGATCTGGGGGATTGGGCCTCTGCGGGAGAAAGATAGGTAAGACATCCCTAGTATGTGGGATTGGATTTATCTAGGATCAAACATGGGAAAAGGCCCTTGGCAAGCCTCCAGAGGAAGGGAAGGTGAGAAGCCTCTAGTAGAAGAGGTTGAGCCCCCTTCTGTGCACCCAGGAGTGCTAGAAATCTCCAGCAAGGGGGGTTGAAAGCTCCAGGGAAAAGGTCTATTCTAGTTAGGCACCACCCCAAACCTTCAAGATAGGAAATGTTCTGAGTAAAACAGGGAAAATAAAGAGCTGCGGCTACAGCAGTATTAGTTGAAGAAGGTAGAAAATTAACCTTTGGGGGGGAAATTAATTGTAAGCATGCCCCACCAAGTTAGAGCTGTTTTAAATCAAAAAGCAGGAAGGTAGCTTACTGACTCCAGAATCTTAAAATATAAGGCTGTTTTGCTAGGAAAGATGATTTCATCTTGACTACTGATAATTCACTCAACCCAGCAGGTTTCTTGTCAGGAGACCCAAATCTTAAAAAAAAAAAAAAAAAAAAAAGAACACTTGTGTCTAGATTTGATAGACTACCAAACAAAAGTCAGGCCAGATCTAGGAGAGGCCCCTTTTAAAACAGGGCAACACTTGTTTATAGATGGTGTCTCCAAAATAGTCAAAGGATAAAAACATAACAGGTTTTCAATAATTGGTGGAGAAACTCTTGAAGAAGTAGAGTCAGGAAGACTGCCCAATAATTAGTCTGCCCAAACCTGTGAACTGTTTGCACTCAACCAAGCTTTGAAATGCTTGCAGAACAAAGAAGGAACTGCTTATACTGATTCTAAGTATGCCTTTGGTGTAGCACATACAGTTAGAAAAATTTGGGCTGAGCAAGGTCTTATTAACAGTAAAGACCAAGATCTAGTCCACAAAGAACTAATTGTTTGTGTTCTAGACAATCTCCAGTTGTCAGAAGAGATAGCTATTGTACATGTCCCAGGGCATAAAGAGGACTTTTTTTTTTTTCACAAGTTGGGGAAATAACCAAATGACCTTGCAGATCAGATAGCCAAACAAACTGCTGTTTCTTCTGAAATGTCTTTCACTTAACTCCTTGCCTTCCTTCCCCTACTGTAGTCCCCATCTTCTCTTCCACTGAAAAAGGAAAGCTAATAAAAATAGGAGCTAAACAGAACACAGAAGGAAAATGGATATTACCAGATCAAAGGGAGATATTATCCAAACCTCTTGTAAGGGAGGTCTTAACTACGGTTCTCAGAGTTTGTAAGTGTGTTGGAATTTATACCCTAGACAAACAGGTCACAGACAATTGTCTAACATGCAGGAAAACTAATAAACAAGCCCTAAGAAAATCACCCCTCTGGCGACGAGATCCGGAGCTAAGACCATTCCAAAATGTTCAAATTGATTACACTGAAGTGCCTCCAATCGGTCGCCTCAAGTATTTATTAGTAATAGTAGATCATCTCACTCTCTGGATCGAAGCTATCTCCTTTCCAAATGGAACAGCTAATAATGTAATTAAAGCATTAATTGAGAATATACTGCCCCTTGTGTTAATAGAGAATACTAACTCAGACAATGGAACCCATTTTATGACACATATTATTAAGAAGGTGGCCCAAGTGCTAGACATAAAATGGGAATACCATATTCCCTGGCATCCCTCATCCTCCAGACGAGTAGAAAGAATGAATCAAACCCTTAAGAATCATCTGACTAAATTAATGCTAGAGACTTGTTTACCATGGACCAAATGTCTTCCTATTGCCTTATTGAGGATCAGGACAGCTCCTCGAAAGGATACAGGCCTGTCTCCATATGAAATGTTATATGGATTGCCCTATTTACATTCCTAGCTGATGTTCCTATGTTTGAAACTAAGGATCAGTTCCTCAGAAATTACATACTTGGTCTCTCCTCTACCTTTTTTTCTCTTAAGATCAAAGGTCTCTTAGTACAGTTGCCATCACTAGAATTTCCAGCACACCAGCACCAACCCAGGGACCACATTCTCATCAAAGGGTGGAAGGAAGGGAAACTCGAGCCCACCTGGGAAGGCCCCTATCTTGTGCTGCTAACCACTGAGATTGCTGTCTGCACAGCCGAGAAAGGACGGACCCACCATACTCGAGTCAAGAAATCATCTTCCTCGTCAGAATCATGGGTTACTGTACCAGGATCGAGTCCTACCAAGTTAAAATTAAAGAAAGCTTAATTTTCATAGCCTTGCATATTGCTTCCTTTCCTTTCCTTATTCTGTTACTAGCTCCTTTGTTATTAATGTAACTAAGTCTGACTCACCTCAGACCGTTGCTTTTGATGCTTGCTTTGTCATACCTTGTGGAGATGTGAAGGATCAACAATAGCTAGCCTTTTCACACAAATATTTATGCCCCAGCCCGCTAACTGACACAGTTACTCCTAGCACTCATCGTTGTGATCAGCTGTAGCTGAGATGCCAACTTTCTGCTCCTACAGCCTGGCAACCTTGTAGTAGATGGGACTACGTCCTTTGGACTACTCAGGAGCTAGGTTGGACTTCTAAGGAAGAGGTTTGTGCAGATCTAAAACCCCTTATCTGTTTCACTAAAGGGACTACCCCTTCTCAGTCTTTCTCTCTATTACCACCTCCATCTTAACTGACTCTAGACCTGCCCTTAGTTGCTTCTATGGTATGGGGATTGATGTAGATGGGAAAGACCCCCTAGGCATTTTTAAGATATGCAATATTCCCCCGTCTTCCCCTTCTTCAGTAGCTTCAGTTTTAGATCCCATACTGGTTGCTTTTACACCTAATAATAAAACCAGGGTGTCTATTATGAAGGTAAAAGATCTAAGACATACCTTAGCCATTGAGACAGAATATCAAAATGCAAATGCTTGGCTGGAATGGAATAAATATTCCATTCACACTTTAAATAAGAGTGATTGTTATACTTGTGCTCACGATAGGCCAGAGGCTCAGATTGTCACCTTTCCACTTGGATAGTCTTCTTATTGACCAGGTACGGACTGTATGGTCACTCTCTTTCAGAATCCCACTGCTTGGGATAATCCATCATGCTGAGCTCTCTCTGCTGTTTCCTGAAGTTCAACACCCTGTGGGTCAGCCCCTGAGGGCAATCCAACTTCCACCTCTAAATGCCAAGTTTACTTCATGCCTCTCACAGCAAGGGGAAAATTTGATGTTCCTTGGAAGCATAAAAGGATGCAAGGAGCTCAAGCCTTTCCAGGAGCTTGCCCATCATTCCGCACTTAGCCATTGCCAAGCAGATGTATGGTGGTATTGTGGTAGACTTTTACTGGACACTCTGCCAAGCAACTGGAGCAGAACTTGTGCTCTAGTCCAATTGGCTATCCCTTTCACCCTAGCATCTCAGCAGTCTGGGAAAGTAAAAACAAAATGTCATAAGCCAAAAGAAACTCCTTATAAGTCCTTTGATCCTCAAGTTTATAAAGATGCTACTGGGGTTCCATGAGGAGTGCCAGATAAATTCAAAGCGCAAAATCAAACAGCTGCAGGATTTGAGTCTATGTTATTCTGGTGGGTAACTATTAATAAAAATGTAGACTGGATAAACTATATCTATTACAATCAGCAACGATTCGTAAATTACACTATAGATGCCATTAAAGGGATAGCTAAACAATTAGGACCTACCAGTCAGATGGCCTGGGAAAATAGAATAGCCTTAGATATGATACTGGGGGAAAAAGGAGGTGTTTGTGTTATGATTGTGACCCAATGTTATACCTTTATTCCTAATAATACTGCCCCTGACGGAACTATAATGAGAACACTGCAGAGATTAACAGCTCCATCTGATGAACTTGCCAAAAATTCTGAAATTGATCTTTTTTCTAAAATAATAGAACATTGGTTCAGTGGATGGAAAGGAATTTTGACTTTAGTTCTCACCTCGTTTGCTCTTGTTATTGGTGTACTTATTCTTGTAGGCTGCTATTATTCTCTGTCTTCAAAGTTTTATACAAAAACTTGTCTCTGCTACTCTCACAAAATTATTTCCTAACTCTCCTCCACCCTATTCAGAAAGATTACTTCTCTTAGAAGGTCAAACAGCAGTTGAGTCAAGACATAGTATACAAGTTTGAAGAGGAATTGTAAAAGAGGGGGGAATTGCAGAAAATGAAATAAGTAGAGGTTCCTCTTCAAAGAAACTTTCCTCCCAGTCTAATTGAGAATAGATAGTAACCTCTCTTGGAAGCAAAATTTACTCAAAGAATTGTGTTAATATTCTTAAATATCTACTAGCCGTAATAAAGAAATCAATACACTGTGTGCTCTTACCTCCCACATTTTAGCCTAGATATTTGCCCTGGCATGCCTGAACCAGTCCAAGCAAGCACTAGGTCATAGCCTATTCTTCTTCGTTATTTGGAAGTGCTTTTGCCTCTCTCAGCATTCCACAAGTTACTTCCTCTCTTCCTTTGTTCTCCTTTGTCTTTGCCTCTTTTGGGAATTCTAAGTTGCTAGCCAATTGGGTTGAGTACAGAATATGAGGTCCCGTTCCAGCCAATGGAAACCAGACACAGCAGTAAGGTGGACCTGTCAGATTATAAATGACCCTGTCTCCTTTGTTCATGTGTGCTCTCGTGGCAAGACTGCTAGCAAGCAGCACCCTTTCTGCAGAAAGTAAACTGGCCTTGCTAAGAGATCCTTTGTCTCAGTGTCGATTTTTGCGACACCGAGCACCAGTTCCCAACAGCCATTCAATGCTTTTTTGCTTTGTCAAGCGTGTATACTGGTTCCTGATCTTTTAACTGTGAGCAAAAAAAAATTGCTTACCTGTTAAATAGGAACATTGAGGCCGGGCACGGTGGCTCACGCCTGTAATCCTAGCACTTTGGGAGGCCGAGGCGGGCAGATCATGAGGTCAAGAGATCAAGACCATCCTGGCCAACGTGGTGAAACCCTGTCTCTACTAAAAATACGAAAATTAGCTGGGCGTGGTGGCGAGCACCTGTAGTCCCAGCCATTTGGGAAGCTGAGGCAGGAGAATCGCTTGAACTAGGGAGGTGGAGGTTGCAGTGAGCTGAGATTGTGCCACTGCACTCCAGCCCTGGTGACAGAGTGAGAATCTGTCTCAAAAAAAAAAAAAAAAAAAAAGAACATTGAATATATCTGTTATGAAGATTCCCAAATGTGCTTCTTTCCAAACTGTCTTTGTATTTTTATGCATCTTCTAAACTGTCTTTTGCAGCTTTATTCATCTTCCAATTGTTTTTGTTTCAAAGAAAGATGTGTTCCTTTTCCTTTTCAAAGCTGGTTCACTTTCTGTGCCTGGGACCCTATAACCTCAATCTTTTTTTTGGACTTTGTCTAAACAACCACTCTCTCTTGCATCTTTTACCATCTCCTTATATACTTACTCTTTTTCCTGAACCTATTCATTTTATGAAATTTCCCCTGTCCTAAAACAAGAAAAAAAAAAAGGACCACTGGCACAAAAATGTCTCCCTCTATTGTTATTATTTTTCTGCTTCCTTTTATTGCCTAACCTCATTTTAAAAAACTTAATGGTTTTGTTTTAATTACAAAAGTAGTATACACCTCAGAAAACTTGGAAAACAAAGAGCTCAAAGGAAGAACATCCACAGTTGAAAGATTATTAACATTGTAGGGTATATTCTTACATTATTTTTCTAATACTGTACTTTTTTCTATGACCAATATGGTATTATTCAGTTTACATATATCTTTTTTTTTTTTTTTTTTTTCCGAGACAGAGTCTTGCTCTGTCGCCCAGGCTGGAGTGCAGTGGCACAATCTCAGCTCACTGCAAGCTCCGCCTCCCAGGTTCACGCCATTCTCCTGCCTCAGCCTCTCCGAGTAGCTGGGACTACAGGCGCCCGCCACCACGCCCGGCTAATTTTTTGTATTTTTAGTAGACGGGGTTTCACCGTGGTCTCGATCTCCTGACCTCGTGATCCGCCCGCCTCGGCCTCCCAAAGTGCTGGGATTACAAGCGTGAGCCACTGCGCCCGGCCTCGGTTTACATATATCTTATAGTGCACATTACAAATTGTGATATATTGGCAACATCTTCTCATGTCATTATTTTTGTTTGCTTATTTTGTTTGCTTCAATGTTGTTTTAATGGCTACATAGCATGCCATTGTACAAATATACCAAAATTTACTTATCAACTTCATAAATTTTCTTATTGCTACCAGAAATTATATATTTATTGTTTAGTTTTTAATGGTTTGTCTCTCCCACTAGCATAGAAAATCTGTGGAAGTAGGGAACTTGATTTGTCTTACTTCCTACTGTCTAGTGCCTAGAATGGCTCTTAGTACATAGTGGTCACTGAATATGTATTTGTTAAATGAGTTTATATATGGTTGCATATTTAAATCACTTCTGATTTTAACTATTATAGATAATACTGCAAGAAAATTCTTATACATATATCTGCACATTATGATTTGTTTAGTATACACTTTTACAAGGTAAATTTCTAAGTCAAATTATGCAAAATTTAAGGTTTATAATAAATTGCCTAATATTCTCTTGAATAATCGTGCCAATATACACTTCCATTGGCTGTGCATGAATGTGTCTATTCTAGCAATTTTTTCCAAAATTGTATTTTAGTATTAAAAAATTATTTCCAAGTTAGTAGGTAGATTCATTTTTAATGTGCATTTATTTGATTATATGATGTTTGAGAATATATTTGTTTAATGTTTTTGTATATGCTAAATTTTTTTTTATAACCCAAAATATGGCCTATCTTGGTGAATATTTCCCGTACTCTTAAAATCATCTGTATTCTGTTGTAATTGGGTGGAGTGTTATACAAAATATCAGTGAGGCCAAGTTGGTATTAGGTTTCTATATCCTTTATCTTCTTATTTATTCAATTACCAAGAAAGGAGAATTAAAATTTTCAACTGTAATTGTGAATTCATCTATTTTTCCTTTCATTTCTATTAGTTTTTACCTTACGTATTTTGAAACTCTGTTGTTAAATGCATAAATATTTGGATTATTATGTTTTAGATTAGTACGTTTTCTTGAAGAGTTGACCTCTTTATCATTTTCTAATGTTTCTGTTCATCCCTGGCAAGATTCCTTGTTCTGAAGTTAGCTTTGGCAGATATTAATGTAGGTACTCAATCTTTCTTTTTATAGTGCTTACACAATAAATCTTTTACTTTAACCCCTCTATGCCTTTATATTTAAGATATCTTACAGACAAAAATAAGTTGTGTTGTACTCTTTTATCCAGTATAATAAATTTGCCTTTTAACTTGATATATTTAGACCCTTTACATATAATGTAATTATTGAGATGATTAGTTAAAATCTACCATTTTGCTGATTGTTTTCTATTTGTTTTTTCTTATTTTTTCTGCCTTATTTTAGATTGAGCATTTTTTTATGATTCAATTTTTAACCACTTTTGCCACATTATTTGTTCTTTTTCATAAACTATTTTAGTGGCTTCTCTAACATTTTTAGTATTCATCTTTAAATAGTCAAGGAATATATTATGGCACTTAACATGTTTTATAAGAACATTATAACAATATACTCTCAATCCTTCACTCTCATTGTACTATTGTCATACATTTTATTTTTACACATTCTATAAGTTTTTATACATACATACACACAATACATACAATACATTGCTACTATTTTTGCTTTAGGCAGTCAGTTATCACTTAGAACCAATTAAAAATAAAAAATAATTTTATATCCACATTCATTATTCCATTTCTAGTGCTATTCATTTCTTTCTGTATATCCAGGTTTCTGACTGGCATCATATACCTTTGCCTGAAGAACTCTCTTAAAATTTAGTGTAATGCATTTCTGCTGGCCATGAATTCTCTCTGAGTTTATTTGTTTCAGGAAGGTTTTATTTCTCCTTTATTTTTGACTGATATTTCACTAGATATAGAATTGAGGATTAACAGTTTTTCTTTTGGCACCTAAGATGCCACTCAGTGTTTTTCTTTCTTGCATTATTTCTGATGAGAAATCTGGTGCATTCCTTATATTTGTTCTTCTGTACATAATATATCTTTTTTTCTGCCCCTGGTTGTGTTCAAGATTTTCTCTTTGTTTCTGGTTTTCAACAGTATGAATATGATATGCCTAGTTACTTTCTGTTCTTTTTTGTATTTATCGTGCTTGATGTTCTCCGAGCATCTTGGATCTATAGTTTGGAGTTTGTCATTAATTCAGAAAAATTTTTACCCATTGTTTCTTAATTTTTTTTGTCCTATCTTCTTCTCTTTTTGATATTTTAATTGCACACATTTTAAACTGTTTGATATTGTTTCATTACTCTCAGATGCTCTGCTCACTTTTTTTTTTCACCCATCATTCCCTTTGTGTCTTTTTTTTCTTTTGGTTAATTCCTATTGACTTATCTTATCTTAAATTTCATTTATTCTCTGCTGCGTCAAGTCTATTGCTGAGCCTATTGAAGGCATTCTTCATCTCTATTATATTTTAATTTCTTGGATTTCCATTTGATTTTTTTGTTGCAGTTTCAGTTCTGTTACTGAAATTACCTATCTGGCTTTGCATGTTGTCTAATTTTTCCACTAAAGCCTTTTATATATTAACCATAGTTATTTTTAATTCCTAGTCTGATATTTTCAACATGTATCCTATCTGAGAGTGGGTATATTTTTGCTTTGTTTCTTGACAATTTGTTGTTTTTTATTTGCTTTGTCGAATGCCTCTTAGTTTTTTGTTGGCATTTGGACACCACTTCTAGGATAGCAAAGACTGAGATAAACAATTTTTATGCCTGGAAATGGTGTAGTACCTTTCCTTTTGCTAGCCCTTTTGTATAAGGGGAAGTTGAGTCAGTTAAGTCAGAAATTGGGCTCTAGTTACATTTTGTTGTTGCTATGGTAACTTTTTTGTGCAACACCAGCTTTCAATCTTAGAGTAAGGGCTGGTTTGCCAGAGGTTGTTTTTTGAATGTTTACCCTACCTCTGCTTTATATCTTCTCAGAGCTTCTCTCTTCAAGGTCTTGCTCCTTTTCTTTAAGCACGCTGTTGTTCCTTGACAGATAGTTCAACTTTAGTTGCACGGCAGTAGATGTGTGTGTGTTGGGGGCGGTGGTTGGGGGGCTGACGTCGGTGGTGGAGGCAGTATTTTCTGCTGTTTTGATAAAGCTGCAGACTTAGACAGGCACTGTGTTCTGGGTCACAGGAGTGAGACTTCTCAGGATGTCTCTGAGGAAACCTTTAATGATCTGGGCCCAGCACTTGTTCCAGCCTCTCCCCTAGTGGTAGAGAGTTTTTTTTTCTATTCCCACTCCTTAAATACAATTGATTTTCAACAGCCCCGCCCAACCCCCTTCCCCTCCCCAAGGCAGGGAGGATTTGTTTTACTTCCTTCAACAATTTAAGGCCTTTGATTCCAGGAGAGTTAGGAGAGAAGGATCCAGATAGGGTTGTGTGCTTTTCCAGCAGGAGCTGTCCCCTTCCAAGAACTGCATCTCAAGAGAGGTTTTCTTAGTATCCTCACAGTTGTTTTTCTGAACATGTGACAAGGTCTTTGGAGACAAGCCTACAAGTGGATGCAAGTTCTCCTTGTGTCTGCAGGTCACAGGAGTTATGTATTTTCTGGTTAGCCTGATTCTTTAAATACTTTAGCTAAATTCTATTTATATTTGCCCAGCAGCGTCTGCTTCAGGTCAGCAAGTTCTTACTTTCCGTCTGTCTTTGGAGGTGCCTGCCTTTCCTTAGATTTTAGGTTAGTTTGTTGCTCTACAACCTTAGCTAAATGATGAAAGTATTCCTGACCTTCTAATATTTTATTGTTGTGAACTCATTGTGAGGTGATCTGAAACTTAAATAATGAACCACTATACTTTGGATGTAGAATTGAATCAGGTATTGAACCCATAAGGACTCAAGCAGGTTAGCCAGTCCGTCCACCTGTTCTATTCATAGCACTTGGCCATTGGGGGACACTCACAAACTGAGAAGTCGTATACCTTTTCTAGAGAAGACACATCTTGTTGAGACTACTTGTAAGAAGTGGGAAGAATGATTTCTGATCTCTTTAGAGTAGTGACAACACAAATAGTTGGATTTTACAATTCTTGTTTTCAAGTGCCCTTGATACATGTTTAAACAAAAAGAAGAAAAAGAATAAAATGACAACTGAGATCAGAATAATGCTGAACATTGCTGGAAAACCTCTTGGCCATCCCAGTTATCTCATATCACAGCATCCATTTACCTATAATCTTAAAGGATATTTGATAAATTCAACATGGTTAATATGTGGCAATGATACAGGCAGGACGCAGGACAATACTGGGTAGAAGAGGGTGGTTCCCCGACAAAGGCCCCACCCTCAAGCCTGGAGACACGTGGCCCTAAATGGGGACAGGCATTCCTGTTTTTGTGCCCAAAAAGTTGCCTTTTGGCCTGCCATGCGCACTATCCTGTACCCATATAAACCTGAACCCCAGGCTCCAGAAGCAGACAAACAGACGAGGAGACAAGCAGATGAACCATGGAATGACACAGCAGAGAAAGAGAGGAGGAGGAATATCTGAACACTGAGAGGAATTTGACTGGGGGCGGTCAGAGAGGAGTTTGGCCGCTGGATGGCCAAACTCCAGGGGAAGATATCTTCCCACTCCATCCCCACTTCTGGCTCCCCATCCATCCTGATGAGAGCTACTTCCACCACTCAATAAAACTCCCACATTCATCCTTCAAGTCCATGTGTGACCCTTTTCTTCTAGGAAACTAGACAAGAGTTCAGGATACAGAAAACTGTCACACTGGTCCTCTGCCTTGCAGAAAGACAGAGGGTCCACTGAACTGGTTAACGCTCAAGCCATGCACAGACAACAAGACTAAAAGGACACACTGTAACACATGCCTATTCAGGCTCTTACACCTCTCTGTCTGCATATTCCCCCTCCCATCAGGGATTTCAGCAGTGGCGATGAGGGAACAGATGAGCCACACCCCTGTCACATGTCCTGTGAGGGGGATCTGGGAACTCTCCTGTTTCAGCTAGACTGGTGACTTTTTGGCATATACATATATACCAGCTGGATAAACAAGCATGGAGCCCTGTTGATTAAAAGACAGTACAGCTATTATTATTATTTTTTTTTTATTGTGAAATTTAGCCATCTCATTATAGGTGAACGAAACTCAAATTGTCACAGTATCAAGTATATGAAAAGCTTTATCTGCTTTCCTGTCCTTCCTGCCAACTATATACTACAAACACACATTTCACTTTAGGAAAAGACTTAAAAGTACTCTGAAGTGAAAACTATACAAAGGTCTCCAGTTTCTGCAATAAGAACACATAACAACAAGGCAATTGCAGATCAGACTGATTTTTAAAGTAAAAGGATACTCTTTAAATCCCTTAAACTGTGTCTCTTTTGTATATTGACACTACAGAAGTATCAGAGAAAAGGATGGAGAATCCCATAGTACCTTTGGATCTGAAGTTTTAAAAATTGAATTCATTTTATATTCAGTCATAAAAAATGCAGATCCTTAAAACCTGATGTTCTGTACAGTTTACTTGATGGGATTGTATTGTTACTGAACACTGCCAGTGATACTCTTTAAATAGGAGTCTTCTTTGTTCTATTTCTCTGCCTTCTGTCACACCACGGCCCATCCTTTGTGCCTTAAAATTTCTGCACAAACTCTCCATTTTTTTGCAGCTTTCAGATACATGGCCCCAGGGCCTGGTCTCTCAGCAACGGTGCAGCCCTCATGTTTGATCCTTTACATAGGTGAAACTAGCTGTGTGTTTTTCTCTGTGTTTTTATATACTTACATATTTATGTTTATTCTATCAAGCAGTAGATGATCTGCTTTTCAAGTACAGAAAACATATCTAGTTCCTTCACAGCTTTCTACAGCATCTGTTGCACTGCTCTAGTGTCATATTTTTCCTTTGAATTAGAAATAGATATAAAAATCAAGCTACAAAGTACTGACATTTTGGAAAATCTTATTAGCCAATTATAATTGCAAACTGACTGGCTGGGGTATGCAAAAGAAAGATGCTAATGTTTATTGAGCACAGGGTAGTGGACAGGCAGTAATTTAATTTAATATTTAGTTTTCTTTAAATTCCCCATATGTATATGTGGTGTGTGTGTGTGTACATGTGTATTTGGCAGTCTTTGTTATTCTAATCCTTATAGATGGGACAAATGAGCTCAAAGTTAATAAACTTTTTCAAGATCACTCATGTAATATTTGGAAAGAGAGAATTTAAACAAAGAAAGAAGTGTTCACTTACTAATATATAGCTTGTGCTGTAGCCATCTACTGCCTGTCTATATAAACTCACCAGTGATTATCTTGAAGTCAAGATGGGATGCCTATTCAGTGAATTACTTATTGACCACTTCCAAGGGTAAGATCTTGGCATATTAGTTTAAGTAGTAATTAGTAATTTTGTAAAGAGCACATGTCAGGGTACCAATTGTAGAGCAGCCTCTTTCCTATTGGTCTTATTGGTAATACCTGATGCGTGAAAAAATCCACCTGAGTTTAGAAATTTCTGCTAAAGTTTATACTTAAAGACATTATTATATTGGGCCTTTGGAAATAAAAGTGTAAATCAACACTGTTTTACTAAATAGTTGTCTTATACACATGTATAACATTCTATAATTGGGATGGAAAATTGCTGTTTAGAATAAGAGCTAACTACAGAAGTTTTAGTATACAAGGGAAGCTGCAAGATTCTTATCTGTGAGCTGCTATTGGTTTGGAAATGGAAACGATGACAGATATAACAGACTCACCCTTCCTGGATTCATGGTTTAAAATAAGGATTTGGAAGCACCTATGAAATTTTAAAAATCCTAATATCTGGAGCTGGAAGCCAGACAGTAGTAGTTTCTAAAGATGTCCAGGTGATACTAATGTGGAACAAGTTTGGAAACCACTGGTCTAGAATCTTGCTACTCAAAGTGTGGTCCTGAGTAATTGTTAGAATTGCAGAATCTTGGGCTCCACTCTAGGTCTACTAAATCATAATCTGCCTTTTAAAAAGATCCCCAGGTAGTTCTTACAAACATTAAAGCTCAGGAAGCACTGGGCTAGAAAAGTTTTCTAGCTTGTACATTAGAATCTCCTAGGGAACTTTTAAAGTATAATGATATTCTGGCCTTCCTTACTGAGACTGTAATTCATTTGATTACAAAGACGGTGGGGCCTGGTCTTTGATATGCCATATGCTCCTCAGATGGTTCCAGTGTGTGGTCATGATTGTGAAATAGAGGGCAAAGCTGAATGCTGATTAACTTTGCATAAAAAATCTACAGTTTGCTCAGGTAGCCTGGGAGATACAGGTTAAGAACACTTAAAAAGGAGAAATTTAAGGATGCCTATGGTGGGGGATACAGCAATGTATTAGGAAGCTTCACTTGGAGAGAAAATATTTTCCAGTGAAAAATTTCCTTGGGGAGAGGGCTTGGTGGAGGGAGGAAGAGGTGTGGGTTGAAAGACTTTAAAAATACAGAAGTGTAATAATTGATTTTAGGTTGTTGGTAGTGCTGTTATGAAGCAGGATAAGAGGTGACCATGAGAGCATTCGACTCCAGAAATTCTCAGATTTCTTGTGAAAAGCGTCCAAATTCTCAGAAGATTAAGAAGGATGGAGGCTTGAGTTATTTAAAATATAGCTAAAGGAAGACTGACCCCAGAAGCCTGGAGGACCAGAGTTGGAGGCATTTTGTCATTAGTCATTTAGGAAACAAACATATTGTGTAAGGAGAGTTCTTCCTTTTACCACCGGCTGCTTCTTCAGAATAATGAGTTGTATCTCTCTAGCCTGAGTCTAGGTTAGCGTCTCATTCTTGTCTTTTGTTATCTAGCTTTCTCTTCTTCGGTTACGCATGCTGACGACTTCTTGAGTACCATGTTGCCCTTTTACTTGGAGGAATTTTCAGAGTTTCACATGTAGTTATTAAGCCATTATGACTTTTCATTATAAATTAAAAACACTTAATGCTGCTGTTTCTCTCTGGCTCTTTGCCATTACATTCAGATACTTCCTAAGCAATGATGAAACTTGTCGGGCTGTTAAGTTCCGGATACCTCACTTCTAAAAAAGAAGACAAAATAACACAAAGAAGTGACAAACTCAGAATTCTTTCCCTCTAGAATAAGAGGGGTCATTTATCTCTACCTTCTGATTTCAGAAGGAACTGTAAAAATAAAACCTCATCTTGAGGCATTCAAGTCATTTTCCTTAAGTTTGGGTATACATTTACATTGTGTGGCTATTTCCTGTAACAAATACTCTTAAACAACACAAAAAGAAAGAAAGAAAGAAAAAAAAGCTGTAGTAGCAAGAGCTCAAATTATTGAGCAAACAGATTTTCAAGTGGGGAAATGCTTTACCTCATTGCATCTAATTTCTCCTGTCCCCTTCTGAAAGAAGGAAAGATGAATATGAAATAGGTCTTGGGGAAAATTTTGCATTTAAGGTTGTGATATGTTTCCCAATTGTATTATTTTTGTGTACCACCTATCCTGAACTTCATAACAGATCAGGGCTTCTTTGGAGCTTTTGTGTGAACACAGAAGTAGCCATGTGAGAAATAGGAAAATGATTAAGGCTGAGTATGGACAGTTGGAATAAAGTTGAATGTAAGGGGAAAATCAGAGATGAGGGAAAATAAGGTAACACCAAGGCACACCACCCCTGTAGCTATCAAGTAGTATATAACTTTCATTATCCAAAATTTGGTAGGAAATACCTTTAAAAAACAGCCAGTGCACGAAGATATGTTTTGCTACCTAAAGTAAAACCACAGTTTTCTTCTTTTTGAGTCAATACTACATAAGATAAAAACTAATTTTACCACTGTCAATCTTTATTTAATGTGAGGTTACAACCAGAAAGCAAGCAAGGTGGAGGGGGGGTGTCTAGAAAGCCAACCTGGGGATTAAGGGAAAAAAACTGATTAAATAACTGGAGCAGCAGACAGTCTAATGTCATTGGTGTTGTGAACTGCCCTCTGTACCATTGGAACTACCACATAGGGAAGAGATACCAAAATTGTCCACCTGAATAGACTTAGTAGGTGGGAGGAATTCAGTGAATCCGGTCTGAAATCTGTAGTCCTCACTGGCATTGAGACGTTCAGAACAGCATGATGTTCATGATAAGGATTCTGTGTTGCAGGAAAAGGTTAAATCTTATTCTTTCTGTTGGTTTGAACAGGAAAGAATATTATACTTGGTGAGTTTTGTTTTGAAACATATTTTAAAATTGTAAATTTATGAATTATAGTTATATATATTTATGGGGTACAAAGTGATATCATAAATTATGAATTATGAAACAGAATATTAAATCAAGTTAATTAACATATCCATCACCTCAAATACTTACTTTCTGTGGTGAGAAGATTTGAAATTTACTCTCTTAGGAATTTTGGAATGTACAATACATTATTATTTACTATGTTCATCATGCTGTGCAGTATATCTCAAAGAAAAAAAAAGCTGTTTTCTAATTGAGCCTTTGTTGTCTTTGACAATCACCTTTCCACCCCACCCCAGTGGTCTCTGGTAACCACCATTATTCTCATTGCTTCTTTGGGTTTGATTGTTTTAGATTCCACGTGGAAGTGAGAACATGCAGGAATATCTGTCTTTCTGTGCCTGGCTTGTTTCACTTAGCATAATGTTCTTTAGTTCCATTCAGGCTGTCACAAATGACAGAATTTCTTTCTTTTTTAAGGCGGAATAAGTGTTCCATTGAGTGTATATCACATACTTTCTTTATCTATTCATGTGCTGATGGACACTTAGGTTGATTTTATAACTTGGCTATTATGAATAGTGTTGCAGTGACCATAGGAGAGGAGTGCCGACAACTCTTTGACATACTGATTTTAAATCTTATGGGTAAATACCCAGAAGTGGAATTTCTGGATCATATAGTAGTTCTATTTTTAGTATTTTGAGAAACCACCATACTGTTTTCTGTAATGGCTGTGCTAACCTACCATCTCATCAACAGTATACAAGGATTTCCTTTTCTCTGTATCCTTGCCAACACTTGTTTTTTTTGCTTGTTTGTTTTGATAATGGCCACTCTGAAAAATGTGAGGTGCTATCTCATTGCATTTCCCTAATATTTAGTGATGTTGAGCATTTTTTTTCATTTAACAGTTGGCCCTTTGTATGTATTCTTTTAAGAAATGCTTATTCAGGTCCCTTGACCATTTTTAATCAGCTTGTTTTCTTTCTATAGAGTTGTTTATATTTTTATTTTTCTTTCTCTTGTCTAATTGCTCTGCTGAGGACTTCCAGTACTATGTTGAAAGAAGTGACAAGAGTGAACATTCTAGTCTTGTTCATGATCTTAAAGGCAAAGCTTTCAACTTTATAGCATTAATTATGTTGCTATGTATGAGCTTCTTGTATATGGCCATTATTGTATTGATGTACCTTCCTTCTATACCTAATTTGTTGAGAATTTTTATCATGAATGTGTGTTGAATTTTGTTGAGTTCCTTTTCTGCATCTATTGAGATGATCATCTATTTTTTCCTTTGTTCTGTTAAGGTGGTGTATCACATTTATTAATTTGTTTATGTTGAGCCATACTTGAATCCCGGGGATATATCTCACTTGAGCATGGTGAATGATCCCTTTAAGGTGCCATTGAATTCCATATACTAGTACTTGTTGCAGAATTGTGCATATATGTTCATGAGGAATATTGGGACTGTAACTTTCTTTTCCTGTAATGTTGTTACCTGGCTGATATGGTTTGGCTGTGTCCCCACCCAAATCTCATCTTGAATTCCCACATGTTGTGGGAGGAACCCGGTAGGAGCTGTTCTCATGATAGTGAATAAGTCTCATGAGATCTTACAGTCTTAAAAGGGGAGTTTCCCTGCCCAAGCTTTCTTCTCTTGTCTGCCACCATGTGAGACATGGCTTTCACCTTCTGCCATGATTGTGAGGCCTCCCTAGCCACGTAGAACTGTAAATCCATTAAACCTTTTTATCTGTATAAATTACCCAGTCTCAGGTATGTCTTTATCAGCAGTGTGAAAACAGACTAATACACTGACTTTGGTATCAAGGCCATGCTCACCTTCTCAAAGGAATTTGGAAGTATTTCCTTGTATTAGTCCATTCTAACATTGCTATAAAGAAGTACCTGAGACTAGGCAGTTTATAAAGAAAAGATGTTTAATTGCCTCATGGTTCCACAGGCTATACATGAAGCATAATGCTAGCATCTGTGTATTTTCTGGGGAGGCCTCAGAAAACTTATGATTATGGTGGAAGGTGAAAAAGGAGCAGGCACATCACATGACTGGAGCAGGAGCAAGGGGGCAGGGGGAGGTGCCACACACTTTTAAACAACCAGATCTCGTGAGAACTCACTCACTGTCATGAGAGCAGGATGAAGGGGATGGTGTTAAACCATTCATGAGAAATTCACCCCCGTGATTGAATTACCTCAAACCAGGCCCTCACCTCCAACACTGGGGATTACATTTCAATGTGAGATTTGGGTGGAGACACATTCAAACTATATCATTTTGTCCTGACCTCTCCCCAATTTTATGTCCTTCTCACATTTTAAGATACAATCATGCTTTCCTAATAATCCTCAAAGTCTTAACTTTTCCAGCATTAATGGAAAAGTCCAAAGTCTCTTCTGAGACAAAGCTAGTTCCTTTTGCCTATGAGCCTGCAACATCAAAAACAAGTTAGTTACTTCTAAGATACCATAGGGTTATAGGTCTTGGATAAATATTTCCATTCCAAAAGGGAGAAATAGGCCAAGAGAAAGATGCTATGGGCCCCATGCAAATCCAAAACCCAGCAGGGCAGTCGTTACATCTTAAACCTCCAAAATAATCTTTGACTCCATGTCTCACATCCATGGCAGCCTGATGCAAGGGGTGGGCTCTCAAGGCCTTGAGCAGCTCTGCCCCTGTGGTTTTGCACTATTCAACCCCTGCAGCTACTCTCACAGGTTGTAGCTGAATGCTTCCAGCTTTCCCAGGCACAGGGTACAAGCTGCTGGTGGATCTACCATTCTGGAGTCTGGAGGGTGGTGGCTTTCTTCTCACAGCTCCACTAGGCAGGGCCCCAGTAGGGACTCTGTGTGAGGACTCCAACCCCACATTCCCCCTCCACACTGCCATAGTAGAGGTTCTCCATGAGGACTCTGCCCCCACAGCAGGCTTCTGCCTGAGCACTCATGCTTTTCCATACATCCTCTGAAATCTAGGTGGAGGCTTCCAAGCCTCAACTCTTACGCTCTACACACCTGAAGGCTTAACAACACATGGAAACTACCGAGGCTTATGACTTGCCCTCTCTTAAGCAGCAGCTCAAGCTGTACCTGGGCCCATTTGAGCCATGGCTGAAAGTGGAGTTACTGGGAGACAGGGAGCAGTGTCCCAAAGCTGCACAAGATAGTGGGGCCCTGGGCCTAGCCCTTGAAACCATTCAGTCCTTCTAGACCTTAGGGCCTATGATGGGATGGGCTGCCCTGAAGGTCTCTGAAATGCTTTCTAGGCCTTTTCTTCATTGTCTTGGCTATTAGCATTTGGCTCCCATTTTCTTATACAAATTTCTGCAGGCTGCTTGAATTTCTCCCCTGAAAATGGAATTTTCTTTTCTACCACATGGCCAGGCTGCAAATTTTTCAAACTTTTAATGCTCTGCTTCCCCTTTAAATATAAGTTCCAACTTTAGATCACTTCTTTGCCCAAGCATATGAGCATACATTGTTAGAAGCAGCCAGGTCACAGCTTCAACTGCTTTGCTGCTTAGTAATTTCTTCTGCCAGATACCCTAAACCAAACCTCTCAAATTCAAACTTCTGGGGCAGGGGCACATTGTAGCCAAGTTATTTTGCTATGGCATAACAAAAGTGACCTTTGCTCCAGTTCCCAATAAGTTCCTCATTTCTATCTGAGACCTGCTCAGCCTGGACTTCATTGTTCATATCACTATTAGTATTATGGTCACAACCATTTAACCAGTCTCTAAGATGTCCCAAACTGTAACTAATCAACCTGTCTTTTGAGCCTTCCAACTTTTCCAAACTCTACCTGTTACCCAAATCCAAAGCTGCTTCTACATTGATATGGTTTTGCTGTGTCCCCACCCAAATCTCATCTTGAATTATAGCTCCCATAATTCTCACATGTTGTAGGAGGAACCTGGTGGGAGATTATTGAATCATGGGGGTGGTTTCCTCCATAATGTTCTTGTGATAATGAATACGTTTCACGAGATCTGAAGATTTTATAAGGGGAAACCTCTTTTGCTTGACTGTCATTTCTCTCTTGCCTGCTGCCATGTAAGATGTGCCTTTCACCCTCTGTCATAATTGTGAGGCCTCCCCAGCCACATCAAACTGTTAGTCCATTAAACCTCGTTTTCTTTATAAGTTACCCAGTCTCAGATATGGCTTTATCAGCAGCATGAAAATTAACTAATACAGTAAATTAATACTGGGAGTGGGGTGCTGCTCTAAAGATAGCCAAAAATGTGGAAGTGACTGTGGAACTGCATAACAAGCAGAGAATGGAACAGTTTGGAGGGCTAAGAAGAAGACAGGAAAATGTTGGAAAGTTTGGAACTTCCTAGACACTTGTTGAATGGCTTTGACTAAAATGCTGATAATGATATTGGCAATGAAATCCAGGCTGAGGTGGTCTCAGATGGAGAAGAGGAACTTGTTGGGAACTTGAGCAAAGGTGACTCTTGCTGTGCTTTAGCAAAGAGACTGGCAGCATTTTACCCCAGCCCTAGAGATCTGTGGAACTTTAAACTTGAGAGAGATGATTTAGGGTATCTGGCAGAAGAAATTTCTAAGGGTCAAAGCATTAAAGAGGAAGTGGAGCATAAAAGTTTGGAAAATTTGCAGCCTGACAATATGATAGAAAAGAAAAACCCATTTCCTGAGTAGCAATTCAAGCTGGCTGCAGAAATTTGTAAAAGTAACAAGGAGCCAAATGTTAATCACCAAGACAATGGGGAAAATATCTCCAGGGCATGTCAGAGACTTTTGCGGCAGCCCCTTCCATCACAGGCCTGGAGGCCTAGGAGGAAAAAATGGTTTTGTGGACTAGGCCCAGGGCCCCTCTGCTGTTACAGCCTAGGAACTTGGAACCCTGTGTCCCAGCCAGTTCAGCCATGGTTAAAAGGGGCCAAGGTACAGCTCAGGCCATTTCTTCAGAGGGTGCAAGTCCCAAGCCATGGCAACTTCCATGTGGTGTTGAGCCTGTAGGTGCACAGAGTTCAAGAATTGAGGTTTGGGAACTTCTGCCTAGATTTCAGAGGATGTATGGAAATGCCTGAATATCTTGGCAAAAGTTTGCTACAGGGGCGGGGCCTGCATGGAGAACTTCTGCTAGGGCAGTGTGGAAGGAAAATGTGGGGTTTAAGCTTCCACAGAGTCCCCACTGGGGCACTGCCTAGGGGAGCTGTGAGGAGAGAGCCACCATCCTCCAGAACCCAGAATGGTAGATCCACTGACAGCTTGCACCATGCACCTGGAGAAGCTGCAGATACTCAATGCCAGCCCATGAAAGCAGCTGGGAGGGAGGCCGTACCCTGCAAAGCCTCAGGGGAAGAGCTGTCCAAGACCATGGGAACCCACCTCTTGCATCAGTGTGACCTAGATGTGAGACATGGAGTCAAAAGAGATCATTCTGGAGCTTTAAGATTTGACTGCCCTGTTGGATTTTGGACTTGCATAGGACCTTTAGCTGCTCCATTTTGGTCAACTTCTCCCATTTGGAATAGGTGCATTAATCCAATGCTTGTACCTTTATTGTATCTAGAAAGTAACTAACTTGCCTTTGATTTTAAGGTCTCATAGGTGGAAGGGACTTGCCTTATGTCAGATGAGAATTTGGACTTTGAACTTCTGAGTTAATTCTGAAATGAGTTAAGACTTTGGGGAACTGTTGGGAAGCCATGATTGGTTTTGAAACGTGAAGACATGAGATTTATGAGGGGCCAAGGGTGGAATGGTATGGTTTGGTTGTGTCCCCACCCAAATCCCATCTTTAATTGTAGCTCCCATAATTCCCACGTTATGGGAGGGAACTGGTGGGAGATAAGCGAATCATGGGGATGGTTTTCCCCATACTGTTCTCATGGTAGTGAATAAGTCTCAGGAGATCTGAAGGTTTTATGAGGGGAAACCTCTTTCGACTGACTCTCATTTCTCTCTTGCCTGCTGCCATGTAAGATGTCCCTGGCTCTTTCACCATGATTGTGAGGCCTCCCCAGCCATGTGGAACTGGGAGTCAATTAAACTTCTTTCTCTTATAAATTGCCCAGTTTCAGGTATGTCTTTATTAGCAATGTGAGAACAGACTAATACACACATTTTCAGATATCTTTGTAGCAATTTCCCACTCCTGGTACCAGTTTTCTGTATTAGTTCCTTTTCTCATTGTTGTAAAGCAATATTTGAGACTAGTTACTTTTTAAAGAAAAGTGGTTTAATTGGCTCATATTTCTGTAGGCTGTACAGGCAGCATGATGCTGGCATCCTTCAGCTTCTGGGAGGTCTCAGGAAACTTATGACAGAAGGGAAAGGGGAAGCAGGCACATCACATGGCTGGAACAGGAGCTAGAGAGTGGAGATGGAGGTGCTACACCCTTTTAAACAACCAGATCTTGTGAGGACTCATTGTCATGAGAGCAACACCAAGGAAATGGTGCTAAACCATTCATGAGAAATCCATCTCCATGATCCAATTGCCTCAAACTAGGTCCCACCTCCAGTGCTTGGGACTTTACTCCCCTCCCCTCCCCTCCCCTCTCCTCTCCTTTCCTTTCCTTTCCGACAGAGTTTCACCCCTTTTTCCCAGGCTGGAGTGCAATGGCACAATCTCTGCTCACTGCATCCTCTGCCTCCCGGGTTCAAGTGATTCTCCTGTCTCAGCCTCCTGAGTAGCTGGGATTACAGGCAAATGCCACCACACCCAGCTAATGTTTTGTATTTAGTAGAGATGGGGTTTCACCATGTTGGTCGGCCTGGTCTCAAACTTCTGACCTCAGGTGATCCACCCACCTTGGCCTCCCAAAGTGTTGGGATTACAGGCTTGAGCCACAGTGCCTGGCCTGGGACTTTTCAATATCAGATTTGGGCAGTTACACACATCCAAAATGTATCATCCCTCCTCTTCAATTTTTTGGAAGAGTTTGAGAAAGATTGGTATTCGTTCTTTAGATATTTGGTAGAATATATCAATGAAGCTGTCAAGTCCTGAGCTTTTATTTAGGAATGTGTTGTTTAATTTTCATGTATTTGTAAATTTTTAGAAATATCTTCTATTGATTTCTAATTTCATATCATTATGGAAGGAAAAACTTTATATGATTTTAATCTTCTTAAATTTGTTAAGGCTTGTTTTATGGCCTGAAACATGATCTATTTAGAATGTTCTGTTTGTGCTTGAGAAGAATGTGTTTTCTGCTGCTGTAAATGTCTGTTAGGTTAATTTTGTCTGAAGTCCAGCATTTCTTTGTTCATTTTTCTGTCTCATTTATTTGTCTAGTGCTGTTAGTAGAGTATTGATAACCCCACTGTTATTGTACTGCTATGTTTCTATGTTTTTAGCTCTATAAAATTTGTTTTATGAATCTGGGTGCTCAGGTGTTGGGTGCATATATATTTAGGATTGTTATATTCTTTTGGTGAACTGATCTTCTTGTCATTAAATAATGACTTTCTTTAATTTATTTAACTGTTTTCTTTAAATTTTTTTGCTTGAAGTCTGTTTTATCTGACTTAAGTATAGATACTCCTGCTTGCTTTGGGTTTGTTTGCATGGAATATCTTTTTCCATCCCTTTACTTTCAGGCTATATGTGTTTTTACCGGTAAAGTGAGTCTCTTATAAACAGCATATAGTTGCATCATGTTTTATTTCAATCCATTTCACCAATCTGTGTATTTTAAGTGGAAGATTTACTCCATTTACATTCAGGGTTAATTTTTATATGTGATGTTTTGTTTCTCTCATATTGTTGGTTTTTATCTATTTGTTTTATTCTTTTTTAAATTTTTCTGTCTTTGTGGTTTGGTAGAGTTCTGTTGTATTGCCATTTGACTCCTTTCTCTTCCTACTCTGTGTAATTTTTAAATAACATCTGTGAATTTTATACTTTTGTTTGTTTTTATGATGGCAAATACGAAACTTTTGTCTTCATGTGTATGGCTTCTTTAAGCATTTGTCAGTCTGGGTGAGTGTTGATGAATTTTCTGTGTTTGCTTGTCCGGGAAATATTTCTCCTTCATTTACCAAGTTTATTTTAGCTGGATATAACATTTTTGGCTTGCAGTTTTTTTTTCTCCTTTTAGCACTTGGAAAATAGCATCTGATTCTCTTCAGGCTTATAAGGTTTCTGCTGAGAATTCTGCTGTTAGTCTGATTGGGTTTTATTTATAGATGAGTATATATCTTTCTCTTCCTGATTTTAGAATTTTTTTCCTTCATGTTTACCTTAGACAGTCTGATGATTATATGGCATGGTGGTCTGTTTTGCAATTTATTTTCTCAGTAATTGTTGAGACTGCTGTATCTGGATGTCTAAATCTCCTGCTAGACTAGGGAAATTTTCATCAATTATTTCCTTAAATAGGTTTTCTACATTTTTTGCTTTTTTTGTTTTCCTCAGGAATACCCATGATTCATAAGTTTGTTTGCTTTATGTAGTCCCATACTTTTCAAAGACTTTGTTCATTCTTTTTCATTCTTTTTTTTAATTTTTTCCACCTGCCTTTATTAAAAAGACCTGTCTTCAAGTTCTGAGATTCTTTATTCTTCTTCTAGTTTGTTATTAAAACTTTCAAATGTATTTTGTAATTCCTTTAATGAATTTTTTTATTTTCAGAAGTTCTTTTTGGTTTATTACATTTCTTATTCATATTCCGAATTGATTGTCTGATTTCTTTGTATTGGTTTTCAGATTTCTCTGGCATCTCAGTGATCTTTTTAAAATTAATATTTTAGGTTATTTATCTGGCATTTTTAGGATTTTTTTTTTTGGTTAGTGTCTATTGCTAGAAAATTACTGTGTTTCTTTGGAGGTGTCGTAATATCTTTCTTTCTCATACTTCTAGTGTTATTATGCTGATTTATTCACAGCTGGAGAAACAGTCACTTTCTTTTGTTTGTGTTTTGAATTTACTTTTTTTAGGGTGGGGCTTTTTTTTCCTGAAGATATGACTATGATGTATATTGAATTGGGCTGTTTGGCTCTGCTTCTAGATATGTTTGGTAGCAAAGACTCTGTATGATTTTTCTTTGTTATAAATAGCCTTAGTGAGATGACTTTTTCAAATTTCAGTTTTAACAGTAGTGTACCAGGCAGATGAGCAGGCTCATAGCCTCTTGAGTAGCTGAGGTGGCAAGATGCAATGGTTGTAGTAGAAGTTACAAAAAGCTTATCTTGTTCCCAAGTGGTGTGCACTTGTGTCAGCAGATGTTGTAATGAATGGGCTGTGTGGGTCAACCTCCAGGCCAATAGGTGGCATTTGCAGATAGGAAATGGCTGTGGTGGTAGCAGTAGAATTTATACTTGACCTTTATGATCCTGGAGAAGTGCTTTGGTGTCCCAGGTGATGATTTGGGCCATGGAACATTCTGTGGTCTGGGTCCCATGTTCTGTCTCAGTGGAGGGTCAGGGAGGGAGCTGGGTAGAGCTGGACTGGGCAAGCCTGCACTTGGGCCTCCCAATGGCAGGAACAAGCACTGGCCCTGATGGGGATCTGGGAGAAGTCCTAGGCTCCTGTATAGATGCCTGGGCAAAGAGTGAAGCAACCATTGCTGCAGCAAGGTCTCAGCATGGGAAACTAGGGGTGGCCCAGGGTACTTAACATAAGTGAGCAAGAGTGGGACATGCTTCCTTCTCATGCTCCAGACCCAGCAGGGTACATTCTCCTGTCTCAACTGTCTCTGACAGTTGAGGCAGTTAAGTCACACATAGTTCGCTTTCAGTTTGTATAGCTGCCTTGGGGTATAAAACTTGCCACCCAGGTCCAAATCATACTTCTCAGGAAAACAGCCTTCTTCTCTGGTTCGTTGAAGGATGGGGCCAAAGTCCAGCACCCATGAGTAGACACCATACTACACTTGTTTTTTCCATTCTGGCTGTGGGATCCCCTCCCCACCTGCCTGCTAATTTGAGACCCAGGTCTCCATTCCCTGGCCTGAGATTCTCCAATGCCAATGGCTACTGCTGCTGCTAATTTTCAGGATCTTGTGCAGCTTTCTCTGAGCTAGGATTGAGAATGGCATCCTCATATCAATGCTTTGGTCTGGGAAAATGTGTGAGATACTGGCTAGTGCCATTCCTCCTGACAGTCTCCCAGCCACTCCTCAAGTTAGATCCAGGGATGGGGAGGGTCAAGGTGCTCTCTTGTTGCCTGGATTGCATGGTTCCCCTGTAAGAAGTGGATTGCAGAGAGACACTCATTCCCCTTCTCCTGTGTTGGGGATTCACTCACAGTTTTCAGCCAGATTGCAACATGTAGTCTGCCTACCTACCTTCTCTTTTCTGGTATCTGAAGTTTTCTTTTGCTGTGCTGTTGAACTTCTCTGTTCCTTTTTAGATAAAAGGTCACAGTTTCAATCTCTACACACTATTTCGCTTCTTTGAAATGAGTGAGGCACAGTGTAAAAGCCTCCAGCCTGCCAGCTTGGGGGCTAGGATTTCTATTTTTTAATTATTCTTAGATCATTGCCAAACTTTTCATTTTGTGTATTGTTTTCCAAATTCTATTTCATTTTTATCCATATATTCTTAGATTAATAGTTCATTAACTTCAAGAAGATTATTCTGAATTCTTTGTCATTTCATAGATCTCCATTTCTTTAGGGTTCTTTATTGAAGCTTTGCTAGTTTAGTTTCTTTTGGAGGTGTCTTATTTCCTGAGTCTTTTTAATCCTCATGTCCTTGTGTTGGTTTCTGTGCATTTGAGGACACAGCCACCTTTTCTGGATTTTACAGATGTTCTTTGACAGAAATAGATCTTCACTATTTAGTCTAGTTTGTGATTCAGGATGGGCCAACTGGTAATGACCCAGGGCAGGTAGAGTTGCTTTTGGGTTCTCTAGATGGCTTCAGTAGTTGTCTCCCTCCCTGGTTGGGGTCCTGCAATAGTGTAGAAGCCTAGCTGTCTGGGGATTCAAGCGAGGCAGAACTTCTCACCACTCACCACCTATGGGAGCAACTGGCTTGGGTTTTTGGGTGGTCAGTGCTGTTAGATGGTACCTTTGATTGGACACTACTGCTGGCAGGTACACAGAGCTACCACCAAGATCTGCATGCTGGTTGCTACAGGCTTTGCTTCCTTGCTTTATTTCTACCTGACTCCAGGTAGTCTCGCTGTGCTGTTTTCCCCTGCATTCTCCATTAGGTGAGACCAGTTTCCTGGGAAGCATGTGGGAATGCTAGGGAATCTGCATGTCTGCCTTTGGTTCTTTTTTTCACCCTGTCAAGACCATGGTCCCTGGGGGAATCCTCTCTGTGTGATGTTGCACTGATCTGGAGATGGGAGAAGGAAGACATGGTCAGATTGAGACTATTTCTTTTACCTTTTCTATGTGGTTTTTATTCTGTTCTGTGGATCATCCATGCAGGTGAGGCTTATTTCCCATTTTTGGAGTTTTCACCAAGGTGTTATTGTCTGTGGATAGTTGCTAATGGAACTTTCTTTGGGGGATAATAAAGCCTGATACTTCCTAATTTACCATCTTGCTCTTCAGTTAGATTTTCAACAAAATAATTACATTGTTTTGTAATGAGATTTAAGGGGATAATATTTCATTACATTAATTACTCGCTTGTAAGACCCACCCATCATCTTCCAAGGGATGCCACCTTGGATAACTAAGATGTCATGATATAAACATTTGGTATTGGTTACCAAATAGGATGCTTCTTCCTCATCTACTTTGCTACTTGCATCAGTCCTATTTTTTTGTTTGTTTGAGTTGGAGTCTCACTCTGTTGCCTAGTGCAGTGGCACAATCTCGACTCAGTGCAAACTCCGCCTCCCAGATTCAAGCGATTCTCTGACCTCAGCCTCCTGAGTAGCTGGGATTACAGGCACATACCACCACACCCAGCTAATGTTTTTTGTACTTTTCAGTAGAGATGGGGTTTCACCATGTTGGCCAGACTGGTCTTGAACTCCTGACTTGAGGTGATCCACCTGCCTCGGCCTCCCACAGTGCTGGAATTATCCACCATGCCTGGCCACATTGGTCCTTTTAACTATATATTAATATCATGATTACAAGTTAACTTGAAATTGTATTTAATTGATTGCTTAAGAAAGTATGTTGGTATGGGCTTCTCGCTCTTCCCTTCTTTTTATCATGCACTTAACCTACCTTCCTCTTCCTACACATTTCTCAAATACTGGCCAAATATAATCAGTTCAGAGCATTTCCCATATCCTCTCTCTAGCCTCTTGCTCTGTTTCTCATCTCCTATATTGAAACTAACACCTAGACAATTTATTTCTTCATCATTGTCATTGTTCACCTTCAATTTTAGTTCTTCAAATAGTATCACACTTCTCTTTCAACACATATGCTAGTAATTCAGCTGCTCGACATGTTTACTCCTCACATTTATACAAAACACATTTAAACTCCCATTTCTTAATTTCATCTGCATTTTATCCATTTTAGAAGAAACATCACATAAGAGAAGCATCTGCCAGAAGTCCAGTTCTTCTTTCAATTTTATTGTGCTTATCTTTTTTTATTTTTTGACCCATTTAGTAATGAGAGAAACTATGCCATGGTTTTGTAGTACTTGGCCCTTACTGTATCAAAGTACTAGTATTTCCTTAATAAATTTATACTTACATAAATATATTTGGGAGTGATATTTCTATATGTGTGTATGTGTAACACATATGGATGCACATGATCACATATGTAACATGTTATTTACAACAAGGTAGAAGATTGGCAGCTTAACTGTCCATTTTTATCAGTTAGGAAACAAACCTGCCTCTTCTGTAGCACAAAACCATCACAGAGACAGTTCTATTTTCCATTTGCTTTCAGATGACTGATCGGTTGTTCCTTTGCTTCCAGTTCTACTAGTGAAATTTCTACCCTGGGCCAGAAATACTCCAAAGCAAGAATGTACTCTTTCAGTACTTCCAGACTATAGCCCAGGTCATAGATTGTATCTTAAGAACCCAGTTTTTCTTTCATTTAATTGTATCCATGTAATAGTTTCCTGGTCTCTACTTCAGCCTCAGAATTCACTCAAATATATGTATGTAACTGCTAATGATGCAGCTGGGAATATATGAATAAGAAGACAGGCTATTTTAGTAGCTAAGTAACAGGCCTAGAAGTGATAAATTATCATCTGCGTTACTTTGTGACCCTCAGCCACTTTTTGCCTTATTTCTGGTATGTAGGGGCTAGTGGGCTGATAGTGGGTATTGATGTGGCTTGTAATAGGCAAAAAGTATTTATTCCTTAACTCACAGAATCCCACTTTCCTCTCATCTTCAGTGAAACTTTCTCAGTCTGAATTTTATATTCAAGGCTCCCTCTGTGCTTGAAGGATATCTAAAAATTACTTTGTATGTCACTGTTTTTTCCCCTTCAGATGTAGGGTTATCAATTGATTCTATCTGCCATTGTGAACCTCATTGTATGTGACCCCAGGAAATTCATTAACCTATCTACTTCGTTGGGATACTATATCTCCTGCACAATAAAATACACAAATCAATTTGTTTTCTATGTACTTGCCTCTATTATTTTGTCTTTCAAAGCACCTCAGTTTTTCTTTTCCCAGCTCTGCAATTATTTAGAGTCCTGGGAAACTTACTGGCTTGAAGCTTTAAAAACACTGCTCTCATATGATGTGAAGCAGCTCTCTTGCTTGCTAAGCATACCCTATTAGTAATAATGTTTGTTCGAAGTATCTATTATACTTATACTCTTATCTTGATTTACAAGAAAAGTTTCCTTTTGGAAATACAGACATCTGATAAATAAGAATTTTAAGTGAGGGAATTTTAACTTTTCAAACCAGTGGTGTGAATAGACCTAGGGAGCACCACCTTAGCTAGATGACTATAAAAGCCTTCCAATAGTGCATGCTAAACTTTGCTCCTCAGGAAATTCTTGTACTTTAGCTCACAGTGCCTGTCAAACATGGTAATGTGTCTGTACATTTCACTTGACAGAAAACATGTCAGTTAATCAGCAACCTCAGAAAGTAAACAAAGCTGAGCTACAGACAACAATTGTGAAGCAACCAGAGTGTTTCATGAAGGTGGTGTTAGGAAAAACATACCAAGACTAGAAGGGAAACCAAACATCATTCTCCTTAGTCTGGGTGAGAAACTGCCCTCCAGTCACTTCCAGATGCTATGACATTAAATACTTGTCTGTCTCCCTTGGCTGGTAATTAGTGGGTAAGACCATGTACCTTGCTATATCACACTTTGTCCTCAAAGTCCTTTCCATCTATCTCTCACTTTTTATTTTAACAAGTTTAAAAAAACAAGACAAGAACACACATTATAAAAATATAGAAAGTAATATAACAAACACACGTGTACTCACCTGGAATTTACAAATGTGGCTGTTGTCATGTTTTGCATTGGACTTAAAGTACAGATAAAATTGACATTCTTTGGTTCATTTTCCCAGTCCCGTTCTTGTCCCTACTTCCCTCACAGAGGGGGCCATTTTATGAATGGAATGTAATTTTTCCAGTCAGTTTTAAAAACTTGGTTACAAATGTATCCCTAAAACATCATATAATTTCGTTTGTTACATAAGAAAGTTTATATAAATGATAGTCACATATACTTCACCTAACCAATTATTTCCTCACTTTGTATCCTTAAACCTTTGTAGCCCTGTCTTTCATATTTTTGTTGTATATTCTTTCTCCTCATTTATATTTATATGTAGCTTACTCCATACCCTTCATTTTTCTCTTCCTCATCTTTGTCCTATTTTCTTATTTCTAAGACAAACACATTTGACCATCTAAACTGTACAGAGGAAAGATCAGCATAGCAGGCTTCACATATCCTCTTGCTGATAGACCTACCCAGAGATACCTTGGGTGATGTAACCTCTACTACCACAAAAAAGAGCACTAAGTCTGCACCAAGAAAGGAGGATAAGTAGATGAGCCTGGAGTCTCTAACCTCTTGACTAACTCAAGTGTGTTACAATCCTCTTAAGGAAAATGAGCCATTTGTGGGTGATAGGTAAGCCTTGTGAAAATTGACCAGTGAATGGTGATGTGGCTGCTTAATCTTTCCTGGGGATGGAAGCAGCTGGAGTTTCTTACAACTTGTACAGGGTTATAAGGGATTTGACACTTAAAAAGATCTCAGGACCCACTTTTCCCCAGTAGTTTTGTGCTAGGTCTTAGAATTTCCCTAGAGAATAATAAAATTATCCTCTTTACTATATATCTACATATCTATTTATCTATATATCTACCTGTATTCTGTTGTAATTTTCTAGTCCACTTACTGAACTCCAACTCAATCAAAGAGCCATATGTATTGACTCACTGCATTCTTGACCAACTCTTGCCCTCTCCTATGTTACCTGATGCTTTTGCCATGTGGCTTCTTCATCACACGCTCCTACCTTCAGTCAAATTCTGACATTTACTAGTATTTCCTTGCACACTTTTGATTTACTTCTTGTAAGATTACCAGAGAGCATACTCATACTCAGACAAATTTTCAACCTCTTCTAAGAAGTTTGAGTTACATGGGATCCTGTTCTTCATTTTCACAGAACTTCTTTGATAGTTCACAGAGATACTGAAGAGAAGAGAAAGGGAGGTGAGGTCTCCTTTTCTCTGACTGATTTAATAATCTTTGAACACTTCTTTTCTATGTAGTTAATCCTTGATTGAGTCACAATTTAGTTTTATCTGCCCAAATGGATTTAATCTCTTTGAGAGAAAGGCTCACAGCTATGTCCATTCCATGTATTTATATGAAGCAGGCCTTATAAGAGGAACTCTATGCTCCAGGCATACTGAACATTTTTTAGTTTCTTGATTATAGTATGGATGTACCATAGCCCCTTGAACATATGGTTATCTTTGCCTGGAACATCCCCAATAAACCAATTTCCCGCTCTGTTATAATCTACCCCAAATGTTCATCTAAATAACTCACCTTCATATATTACATCTCTAAAAAATATTCCTTGATATTCCAAGTCAGAGAAAAATGCTTATGACACTATTTTTATTGTTGGCTTCATTGTATGCCTCCCCAGCTAGATTGCAGGCTCTGTGTCTGACATGTTCAAGTCGTACCTTGAATGACTAGCATAGAATCTGTAACCTGGTAAAATGTCTTCCAATGAGCTAGCATTCTTAGATTGAGAGAGCTTTTCTTTTACTCTGTCCAATAACTTTGTAGAAGCATTTAGCTTTTTCCACCTCCCCCTTTTACTTTGCCTAGTCAGTTTTCTCCAGCATATTTCAGAGGAAGGAAAGTTGGTTTGCTCTTAACCTGTTTATGAATTAATGCAGTGCACATTTGCCCAATCTAAGAGGTTGGAAAGAAACATCTTTACACATTATTAGCTACTTAGGTTTTCCTGTAAAACCTTGGGTTAAATGAGTTGAAACTTACCTTGCTAAAAAATCTTCACCTTAAGGAATATGAAGCACATTAAGAAGAATCCATATTTCAATGCAAGAAAATGCAAATAATGCTGCTAATACGTTCACCAACACCTATGTATATTGTACAGCATTTTTATTTTAGGATATCACATGGGTTACCAACACTAATTAACTGGTAGAAACGAGGTCCCACATGCAGAGATAAAGAGATGGCATCAATAGCTCCTTTTGTCACTGTGAATTAAGAAACCTATAGATTCTTATCCATCAACGAGAAAGTATACATTAAAGTTTTGTTAGTTCAAAGCATTTCTTTATACAGGAACCTTTCTTGTTCTTTGGTAGTTAGTCATTCCTATATAGACTATCCATTCCTATATAGGCTACTTGAAAACTTTGAAAACCTTCACCCCTGAATGTATAGCCAAGCCAAACAACCCCTAAGAAGAGCCAAGTGATTATTTTTTTCCATCCTTTCCTGTATGGTCCTTTGTACGTGAAAAGAAGAAAACATCTGATAACCGATGTCAAACAAGTAGAGAAAAATGACCCTGAACTACACCAAATGGCAGTACTGGCTCATCACATTTACACTTACGTTCTAGCTTATATTAATATACATTCAAGCTGCTAAAAATTACTCCCACAGGCAACTGTGTAAAGTCACTTTTTTCACACATTTTCTTGTAATAACTGAAATTTTACAGTAATTTCTTTAAATAGTTGTAGAAGAGAAAATGGAAATTATGTGCTAGTTTCCAAACTAGGAAAGTTTACCTCAGTGCATTGCCTATTTCCAGAGAGCTGAGGTTCCCCTTGCTTGGGAGAGCCCACTCCTTTCCAACATTAAGTCTTGGCTCCTACTAGGCTAGTCTCCTTATTATCTGTAATAGGTACCATGGTGTACAGCACAAAACTAGGTTCTGGATTCAGACAATCCTTGCTCAGATATTCTCTCTGCTGCCTTCCAGCTGTGTTACTTTTACAATTTATTTATCACTTATACTTTACCTCCTAGACTTGCTGTGAGGATCAAGTTAAATAACGTAAGTCAGGTGTCCAGTGCTCTGCCTAACATGTAATGTTACTTAATAAACGTTAGTTCTTTCTTCTCTCCTCTGTGCCTTTGCACATTCTTTTTCCCTGTTAGTAAATTCTCTTCTACTGTCTTATCTCAAGGAATAACACTTACTCTAAGAATTTCCTTATAATTCCAGTCCACACTGAGTGACCTCCTGCTTTAAAATACTCTTTTTTTTTTTTTTTTTTTTTTTTTTTAGACAGAGTCTCTCTGTTGTCAAGCTGGAGTGCAGTGGCGCGATCTCGGCTCACTGCAATCTCCACCTTCCAGGTTCAAGCGATTCTCCTGCCTCAGCCTCCCAAGTAACTGGGACTAAAATACTCTTATTTTTAACTGGGTCATCAGTTTGTTACTACATTTTTCTAGTTATATGTGTAAGTATATCCAGAGTATTCAATAAAGATGTCTGTAGACTTGTGGCATTTCATTTTTATGTAACTATCATAGTAACTAGCATATGTCTAGGTAATGGGGGTTCCATAAACTATGTAATTGATTATTATTAGGTAGGACCCACCTAGGTTTATAAAATATCTAAAATGCTAACCTCTAATGAGAGACACACAGTGGCTTACCCACTTTGGGATTTCTAGCTTCTAGTTAATTAATAGTCATCCTTTGATTCTGTGAGATGACCTACTTTTTAAGATAAACTGTCATCTGATTGGGTTTTTTTAAACATTTTTTTCCTGCAAAAATTAAAACAAAAGCATAACTTCTCATTCTGTTATTGTGTTTGAATTTCAGTGACTTTGGATAGCTAAGCACTTACTGTGCAGTCACTGATTCTATCCTGAAGTATTTAGATGGTAGATTTAATTTTGGTGGCATGAGAAACAAGATTCAGGAAAATTAATCAGTAACATTCCTGCCAAATGTGGTAAAATATACTGGGGAAGAACAACATAGAAACAGTTCTTTGAAAGCTTCTAACATAAATTGAAAATATGAGATTCGGACTTAAATGTAGCCAAGTCTATTTATAAATACATGGAAAAGTTCACAGCAAAAACAGTTGCAGATTATGAAGTAAACTGAAACACTCTAGTACTTACAAACAATTTATTTATTTCAGTTAGCTAGTATTGCTCCAAAGAAATTATTATATATCATTAAATGTATAAATTCTTCCTATGCCTCAGTCTAGAACACCATACGTGGCATTGCCCATTCCAGAAGCACTCAAGTGCGGAATAATACTCCCTAGTCTAGTTTTGTGATTTTTCCCTTTAGGGCTAAAGTGACCATACATTACAGTTTGTTAAGGATAGTTTGGCTTATATCTGTTTTCCTGACATTAATTGTACTCACTGCCACTATCACAAGTAATTTAGTTTAGACAGTAATTTTTTCTTTATTATTAATTATTTTTCTAATTGCAGTCCTATTTGTTTCCTGTGTTCATAGCATCTCATATCCTGGGGCCCATCTTCCTAGATTGTTATTTAGAGCCTGGCATAAGGTGGCTTCTCCACTCATGTTGGGCACATGGTTCACGTTTGTTGAATTGTGTCCACCAAAAAGATACATTGAGATCTCAATCCCTGGAAACTGTGAATGTGATGCAGATGTAACCAAATTAAGATAAGGTCATACTGACTGAGAGTGGGCCCAAAATTCAGTGACTAGTGTCCTTATAAGGTGAGAAGGATTTGAAGACACAGAAGAGACATAGGGAGGAAGACCATGTGAAGACGGGGGCAGAGATTAGAGTCATATTATTACAAGGCAAGAAACGCAAAGGATTGCCAGCAACCACCAAAAGATAGAAGAAGCAAGTAAAGATAGAAGAAGCAAGAAGCAAGGAAGCAAGCTTCCTCTAAAGCCATTAGAGGAAGCGTGGAAACATCCTGATTTCAGACTTCTAGTCTCCAAAACAATAAGAGATCAATTTGTTTTAAGCCACTCAGTTTGTGGTAATTTTTTGTATAGCAGCTATAAGAAACTACTAACAATTTCCTCAATTCATCTGTTCTGAAAGATGACTGCGGGGTTCTTTGGGCCTCTAAAAGTGAAATTTGTATAATCCATATAACCCACATCTTAATTCAGAGCATCCTAAATGTATTCAGTTGACCCTGGAACAACACAGGTTTGGACTGTGTGAATCCACTTACACATGGAAGTTTTTCAATACATATACTGAAAAATTTTTTGGAGATTTTTGACAATTTGAAAAAACTCACAGGCAAACCTCATAGCCTAGAAACATTGAAAAATGAAGAAAAAATTAGACGTGTTGTGAGTGTTTAAAATATATGTAGATACTAGCTTATTTTATCATTTACTTCCCTAACATACATGAATCTACAATAAAAAGTTAAAATTTATCAAAATATATACAAATAAATGCAGACCATATATGGCACTATTCATAGGTGAGAGAAATGTAAACAAATGTAAAGATGCAATATTAAATCACAGATGTATAAAATTAATGGCAGTACATACCATGCTACTGTAATAATATCATAGGCACTTCCTATTGCTAGTGCATTGAGCCCAGGTGTTGGGAGTATCCTCTTAAAAACATCATGTGATGATAATCATTTCCACATGCGCGGACTGTCGCTCCAGTAAATTGCATACTGCAGTAAAAAGTGATCTATCATGGTTCTTCAATATTTTTCATCATGCTTAGTGCAATACCATAAAACTTGAGTAACACAATGGGACCCATATGAAGTGCCATAGTGATGCTAGAAGTGCTCCCAAGAAGCAAAGTCATGATATTAGCAGGAACAGTTGAATTGCTTGATGTGTGCCTTAGATTAAGGTCTGCAGCTATGGTTGCCTGCCATTTCAGACAGATGATTCATCTTGTAAACAGATGATATAATATTATGGTCTTGATAAATACAGTACAGTACTACAAATTTATTTTCACTCCCTTATGATTTTAAATAACATTTTCTTTGCTCTAGCTTACTTTATTGTAAGAATACAATATACAATACGTGTAACATACAAAATGCATTAATCAACTGTTTATGTTATCAGTAAGGCTTCTGGTCAGCAGTAGGTTATTGGTAGTTAAGTATTTGGGGAGTCAAAAGTTATATCCAGGTTTTTGACTGCGTGAGGGTCAGCATCCCTAACCCCTTGTTGTTCAGAGGTTACCTGTACTTCAAATGAGGTAAAAAGCCATCCTCAGTTTTGGCTACCTTAGAAAGCCTCCTGGATTGAATTTGGCATTTGACAGAGTCTATATTTTAAGTCAGATCATCCCAAACACACTCTTTAAATTTGGTGAAAATCTTTATAGCTAGCTTGCCTTACATGTTATGGCAACCACAGGTAAACTGACAAATTGTCAGAAACTCTTTAAAAATCTTCATATGGATAGATGAACGTGGATATATCTATCTATAATATTTTAAACAGTGTCTATTGTCAGTTTTGAAAATTTTATATCTATATCTGTATAGATGTAGCTGTAGATATACATATCTATATATACATAGTCTGTATCTCTACATGTGGTATTTTTCAAACAGTTTCTGTTCATCTATCAGTTTGACATAGTTATCTGTCATTTGTTAGATCAATTCAAGATATAGATATATAGGTATAAGGGTCATTTATATATCTAGGAAATGCTATGAATAAAAATCAACTTTTAGAATACTCCATAATTGGACCTCATTATATTGTATAAAGATATTTCATCTTTTCTAAAGTTGACTCTATTCTTGGGAATAAATGCTCTACTAAGCTGTTGTTAGAATTTAGGGAAAACATTAAGCCTGATAGCACTAATGGCAGAGAGATCAGGAAGGGGTGGATGCTGCTGAAACCCTGCTGGGGAATGAGGAATGAGCCATCTGGACCTCCAGCTGAGACCAATTGGATCCAGACAAGAGCTGCCAGTAGGAATGGTCTGGATTTGGATGAAGATCATCCCTGTCTAAGGAAGTGGGCTGGCCCTGGAGCAGAGAGAAAAAGATGGTCTTCTCAGGAGAAGGGACATGGAAGACAAGTTCTCTCAGAGGTCACAGTAAGGACAGACATGTTATAATTATTAACACTGACTGAAGGCCAGCAAGATGATGAGTGCTGTTGAGAACATAGAAGCATTCTTGATTTCTGTCCAGAGAATCATTCCGGTAGAGAGGTCAACTCTTTGGTGTTTTTTCCCCTTAAATTTTTGCTCAGCAGAGGAGTCATTTTACTGGAATCAAAGAGATCAACCATTTTCTTTTATCAACCCCATCCCAGATGTTATGTTTCCATTGAAAACAGCTTTCCTCTGAGATTGCTGTCATTGTCTCTTTACTCTCATTACTTTGTCATCAACTCTAGAATAAAAGAAACATATCCTGGATGGCCTAAATCTTTTCTAGTAGTGTCTTCTGGATACTGTAGTTTAGTATCATTATTGTAGCTTCACTTTCATAAATTAAGAATTTACTAGGTTTGTATAGGTACCTCATTAATTCTAGAGCAGGCAAAAAGGAACTCTGAAAAAACTCTCATTCTTTATTATAGTCCATTCATTGGATTTGCTATGGTTTGAAGGTGCCCCCAGAATGTATGCATTAGAAATGTAATCCCCAATGAAACAGTGTTGGTGGGTGGTTGGGTCACAAGGGCTCTACCCTCAAGAATAGGTTAATGCCATTCATGAGGGCATTAGGGCTTCGAGGCTGCCAGTCTGATTTCTTGCTCTCTTGATGTGTGATGCCTTCCGCCATATTATGACACAGTAAGAAGGCCCTCACTACGTGTGGTCCCTTGGTCTTTGACTTCCCAGCCTCCAGAATGGGAAGAAATAAACCTCTGTTCTTTATAAATTACCCAGTCTGTGACATTCTGTTCAAGTAGCCCCAAATGGACTAAGATAGAGTTTAAAATGTATTCTTGGTGAAATTTTGTCTAAATATGTGATATTTTTAGGGTCAGAAGTTTTCTCTTCCAGCTTTATTAAAGTCTAATTGACAGATAAAAATTATGTATATTCAAGGGATACAATGTGATAATTCGATATACATATACATTGTGAAATATTTACCACAATCAAATTAACATATCCACTGTCATACTTAGTGTGTATCATTTATATGTGCATATCATTTATATGTGTATATATCTGTGTATATGTGTGTGCATGTGTGTATATGTGTGTGTGGGGGGGGTGAGGACACTTAAGATCTCCTCTCTTAACAAATTTCAAGTAAACAATGCAGTATTAACTATAGTCACCATGCTGCATGTTAGATTTCCAGAACTTATTTGTCTTTTAACTGAAAGTTTGTACCCTTTGACAATCGTTTCCCCATTTTCCTCAGGCCCCAGCCCCTGCTAACCACTGTTTTATGCTTCTATAAATTATAATTTTTTTAGATTATTCATATAAGTGAGATCATACAGTATTTGTCTTTCTGTGTCTGGCTTATTTCACTTAGCATAATGTCCTCCGGACTCACCTGTGTTATTGCAAATGCTGTGATTTTCTTGTTTTTTATAGATGAATAATATTCCTTTGCATACACAATATGTAATATATACAGTATATATAAACACATTTTTCTCTATCCATTCATTCATCAGTGGGCACTTAGGTTGTTTCCACATCTTTGCTGTTGTGAATAATGCTGCTGTGATCATGTGGGTGAGATAGCTCTTCCAGATATTGATTTCCTTTGGATATATACCCAGAATTGGGACTTTCATATTGTATAGTTCCATTTTTAATTTTTTGAGGAACCTTCATAATGGCTGTACCAATTTATGTTCCCACCAAACAGTAAACAAGGATTTTCTTTCCTCCACAACCTTGCCTACCCTTGTCATCTTTTGTCTTTTTTATAATAGCCATCCTAACAAGTGTGAGGTGATACCTCATTCTGGTTTTAATTAAATGTGTGATTTTTTTAGTCTAGTTTAGATCAAGGTAATTGAAGGTGATTGCTATGTTTATTGACTTGATCTGTTCTCTTACAGAATGAGTCTGTGGTATTAGACACTTCACTGTGCATCAGTATCATGAAAAGCATATTAGCCATTGTCACCATGAGCACAGGCAGAGGACCCAAAGAAAACGTGTTGCCAAGGAATTTTTGTCATTTAACTATTCTAAACTATTTTATTAATTTTTATTGAATTAATTGGTTTTGGCACTATGTGGACAACAATTAAGCAGTGGTTTATTATTATTTAAAATGTGCATCAGACTTACCTGGATAATTTGATATACTGTTTTTAAAATACTTGTGTTTAGGCAACCTCTGGAGCTTTGGGTTCATTCTTTTAGGGTAGACACTAGCTGTGTGTATTTTTGCAAAACCAGCTCAAGTGACTAGATGCATACTCCTAAATAAGAACCATTATTTGCAAGTATTTCTGTTGTATATTATATACTTAGCAACCCAAGGGTTTCAATACTAACCTTGCTTTTGTCTCACTTATTCCTCCCTCAAAATGCTAAGATTGTACTCTGTACCTGGCAACAAGTTGCTCAGTTGTCTCTGTGTATATATATGTAGGTCTGCACACCCAAACCCCTCAAATTTTGTATTCCTGGTAGTCAAATATTTCCACAGCTATGAACACCAAAAACTTTTATTAATGTGAGAGTCTTTACCTTTCTACTACTGACAATAAGCAGGACAAATTAAGTTAGCCTTTATCTTTTTGTTTCCTCCTTTATCCTCTGCTGGATATGATGCTTGAATAGTGAAAGTGTCAAGAGGGAGATTGGCTGTAGCAAGATGAAGCAGGGTCCTCATCACTCAGGTAAAATTAGTCACTAGATAGGCATCTCTTGGGGAATGGAGAATAGACTGAGAAAGGCTGAGATAGATGCAGCAAAGTAAAAAACTGAGGTGGCTAACACAGTCTGCCATAGCTGTAAACATAAAACAAAATAAAATACCAAAAAAAGGATTAACAAAATAATAGAGGGTTAAATAGTACTGTAATAGACTATATTTCATTTGAGACTGCTTCCACTGGAACATATCAGAAACCCACATTGGAAATAAAGGCTATTAAGTTTCAGTCAGCCCATGAAATTATTACTTCAAACATTTATTATTTTTCGAAGCTGTCTATTGACAGCCCCTTGCCTGAAGAATTATATAGCCAAGTCACAGTGGAACACAATCACTGAGTTTCAGATTATAAATTCATCGTTGTGTTCAGAAGTCCTTGCTGTTGTTTCAAGTAATATTTAGGTAAAATGTATGTTTATTTTTGCTTTTTAAAACCCTTTTGGTGAGATGTGTTATCTGATACAAATTATGATGTTGAGAACCAAAATGTGTCAGATTATGCACAGAAGCCAAAATTCGAATATCTTTGTATAACATTGAAATGTAGGATAGGGAATAAATAGAAAGGTCTGAGGATACAATTTTGAGCATATATGCAGAGTGAACTACCTATTAAGTGAATAGATATTGTTTATTTGTCATTTATTCATTTAAACAAACATTTATTGAGCAGCTGCTTTGTTCCACATTCTGAGCTAGGCAATGGGAAAACAAAGTTGAGTCAGTCATACTCCTTGTTCTTAAGGACAAGTAGATAGTAGGTCAAAAACTATAGGGTACAGTAAGTAAATTCAGCCTCAGAGTTGTACATAAGAAACTATGGGAGCACAGAGGGGAGACATTTAAGTGGAACTTGGTACTTAAAGTAGCACTTGCCTGCCATTGAGGTGACACTTGAGCTGAGTTTTTAAGGGACATGTTATTTCATATTTTGCTTTGGTGTAGACAGAGCAAAGGGGGAGAAAAAGTGAAAAAAGTTATTCTGATAGGATGCTAAATGAAAATTTAGATCCCCAATACCCTTTAAGTCTCTTACAAGGCCACGGGCCTGATAGAGCTGCTAATCTTGGAGATCGAGTACCCACCATGCCTTTGGATACTTGATCTTCTGCGCTGCAGGACTGAACAAAATCCATTTTGAAAGTTGTTGGTTATTTTTATTTCTGAGGATCCTATTTTTGAGGATGACAACTTCAAAAAATTATATTTTTATTATGATTTATCTTCAGAGAGACATCTATTTTATAGAATTACAAAATTCTACAGTCATGCTCCACATACTGACATTTTGTTCAACTGCAGACCAATTATAAGACAGTGGTTTCATAAGATAAAATACTGTATTTTTACTGTACCTTTGCTAGTTTTAGCTATGTTTAGATACACAAATATCATTGTGTTACAGTTCCCTACAGTACTCAGTACAATAACATGCTGTGCAGGTTTGTCGCTTAGGAGCAATAGGTTATACCACATAGGCTAGGTGTGTAGTGGGCTATAGCATCTAAGTTTGTGTAAGTGCACCCTATGATGTTTGAACAAAGCTGAAATCACCTAACAATGCATTTCTCAGAATATAACCCTGTCGTTAAGTGACACATTACTGTGTTTTCTTTATTCATTTTGAGTTTAGTGAGGTACCATATACTGCAATAGAAATCTGGGGAATAGATGATTCTTCTTTGAAACAAAGACACTATTGAAGTGATCTGATACATCAGTTCTGATTAGAACAAAGCAATCTTCAGTTCAAGTTGAGATATCCATTTACATAGGGCTTGTATTTACCAAAGCAAGACAAATACTTTTTACAGGTCAGTGTCCTTTGAGAATAGAATTTGGTACATTTTCAGCATAAACAATATTAAGAACCTTTAGATTTCTATCTTACATTTACTGTGTCAATAGAAACCTGGTAAATTTCTGGATTTCTCTTGACTTGTCAGGGAAATATGGAAAACAATTTTGTTTGATATTTTATAGAGACAGTAAGGCATACAAACAAGAACATACATATTCTAGAAATAATGAAGTAATACTTAAGAACATACATTTAGAAAATTAGTCTCTGAAAAGGAAAAAATGGGTATTTGTTGAGTTATTATTTGCTAATGTTTGATTATCATATATAGAATGATTTTTAACATATAGTATATATTTGGTTGACTACAATAATCATATTATAACTAAATGTACATCTCGTGTACACTTAGTACATACTTGGTATAATCATAGCCTGAGAATAAATTGAGTCATGAGGTAAAGTATTTTGAGAAGCCTGGAAATTAGGGCAAATTTGATGAAGTTTCCATGTTGAATTTATGGCAGCAGCTGTAGAGAAATTCATTTTTCTGGTATTTTTTAGTATAAATTTTGTGTATCAAATGACTTCTTTCTCCCACCCCATTTTCTAAAACTTTGTCAGTAGGTTAACATGTGCCAATGATAGAATTTCAAGTGCTTTGAACACTGTAAGAGCATGATGAATTTCAAGTACTTTGAAGACTATAAGAGCATGAGAGTAATCTATGGATTTGATTTCTTTAGGCTCTATTTTCCTATTCTCTTCTTTTCCCTCCTTCCTTTTCTTTCTTCAATAAATATTTAAATATTAAATATTTAAATATTCCATTTATTATTCATCTAATTGTTGAAAACAATGCCAACCCCAACGATTTGAGCCATCTAGTGACTATTGAGTATCTAACACACATGATGCCTTCAATGTAGTGGAGTTTTCTTAAATCAAGATTGATCAGAGTGAGGAGGAGCCATAGATGAACAACTGAGAGAGTGACTATGATTTATATTTTTCTAACATTTGAACTTTTTGTGTCTATATTTGCCACTTGAAATGTTTCCAGTCTCATCTTCTATATCCACCCATGTGTTTGATGGTTCAACCTCATTAGATTTCAAAATTTGCAATGCACTTTTACTCCCCTGTTTCTTTATTCATGTTTATCTCTCTATCTCCATCTATTGTATCTTTCTACATCTTGATGGATCAGGTCAAAGTTGTCTCCTTGGTATGATGGCATGGCATTCAACACAGAGAGGCCTGGACACAACTGTCTGTTATAGTTCAGTTCAGATATCTTGGGCAAGTTTTTAAATTCTTGTGAGCTTTAATTTTTAATCTGTAAATTGGGGATAAGACTATTAAGCAAGAAAAAAGTATTTTCTTCTTCTTTCTCTTTAACCTCCTCCATTTGTGAAACTTTCTCTGATTACCCTAACCATTACCTCACAATCAAAATCCTTCCTATGTGTTACCATGCTTGCTTTGCCTCAATAATAAAAATTCTTTGTTTCATTATAATTGGCTATTTACATGTCCAGTTTTTTTAATGAGCTCAAAGCCTCTTGAGGGCAAGGGTAATATTTTGCCCAGTGCATACCAAATATTTTCAATAAAAAACATGATAATGTACTAAATCGGAGCTACATGATTTCTTTCCACTCTCCTCCCCATACCACCCAATTTTCTATATCCAACATCATTTTTAGGCATTTTCTAGGATTGGAGGCTATAGAATCTATATGACACTAAAATTGTAACAGAGAGTAGCATAATCTCAGTTCAGTTTGTTTAGTTGGTAGTTTGTTTTGTTTTTGCTTGTATTTAGGATCAGAGAATTGAGTTATTCCTAGTGAATTTATTATTATATTGTTGATATATTGTAGGATGCCTTGTTTTGTTTTTTGTTTTGTTTGTTTAGGTTTCTATCCTAAAATGGGTACGTTGTTAGGGCAATGATGATATAAGAAGTATGACTGGCCCTCTCCCTGTGTCTTACTTCCTGGGGAACTCTAAACACTGCACAGCAGCAAAGCCTTCTTCCTTACTTTGACTTTGTAGTCCCCTGCCAGAAGTGCAGGGCAGGAGAAAAGTGTGTAGGTGATGAGTGTGTGTGTGTGTGTGTGTGTGTGTGTGTGTATTAGAGGGCAAGAGTGAGCTCGCATGCATGTGATTTAGGTGACGTTGGTGATAGGACATTTGGCATGCATCTCCTACATCTGTTGGAAAGAGCCAGCCAAGCCACCTGTTGCATTTCAATTCCCCATTCCTCAGGGACATGATACTTGCAGCAAAAGGTTTAAGATAGCAGAAATCCACAAGAATAAAGAAGTTATAGGTCACCCAGTTCTTTACCCCAGGGATCCCCATCAGACCATTCTCTACCATAAGCTCTTTAATACAATATAGAACATTTCTAAAACAGTGCACTCTTTGTCTAGCCTAGTTTAAAACATTCTAAGGGACAAAGGCTTCACTCTCTTCTAAAGGAGATGAATCCAGAAGTTCCATTGTTTACAAGGTCAAGAAGCATGTCCCTGATTGTTAGCCGATAGAGTCACTTTTAAAGCCTCCTGGTATTCTCCACCTCATTTCTTTTGTACATTGGGTCTTGAATGGAGAAGGCTGTGATTTGTCTTGGCCCATAAAATATCCTACAGGCTGTTTTAACACACTAAGGAAAGGTTTAATCTATTTCTATTAAAACCTGGAGAAGACCTTTCACCCCTTTCTAGGAGCTGCTAACTTTGGGATGTCTTCTCTCTCTCTCTCTCTCCCCCACCCTTTCTGTCATCTGTTTTACCTTTCTTAGAGTCATTAGAGTCACTATAATCCTAAACCCCTGCCTCTATTAGCTTATTTTTGAAGTGTTAATCTTTCTTTTCCTTTCTTACCTCCCTCCCCTCCCCTCCCTCCCTTCTTTCCTTCCTTCCTGGCTTCCTTCCTTCCTTCCTTCTTGCTAAAAGTTTATAGTAAAAATATAAAAACTGCTTTCCCAGTTTTCTGATTCAGAGAGTCTTTATTTCTTTGTCACACAGAAATTCGGAGGTGAGCTGTTCGAACTCTTTCATTTTATAACAAAGGAAACTAATACCTAGAGTGAGGAAATAAGTTTGTAGGAAACATCAGGAAGAATTAAAGTCTCCTTAAGCCTAGCCCAGGTAAGTACCAACAGTGGCCTTCCCAATATGCAGAGAGTATCTGCCTCCCGCTCTGTCCACATCAAGGGAATAAGAATTCCCCCAGGTGAGCGCCGTGGCTCATGACTGTAATCCCATCACTTTGGGAGGCCAAGGCGGGCTGATCACTTGAGGCCAGGAGTTCAAGACCAGACTGGCCAACATGGTGAAGTCCCATCTCTACAAAAAATACAAAAATTAGCCAGGCCATGGTGGCACACACCTGTAATCCCAGCTACTTGGGAGGCTGAGGCAGGAGAATCGCTTGAACCCAGGAGGCAGAGTGAGCTGAGATAGCGCCATTGCATTCTAGCATGGGCAACAGAGTGGACTCTGTATCCAAAAAAAAGAAAAAAAGAATTCCCAGCCTCTGTGAGCAGTTCCCATGGAGTCTCAAAGACAGTGTGGCAGCAGCTGCAGGAGTGCTGAACAGTCCTGTACTGGCCTCAGCCTATCTGGCTGTATATCAGGCTGCCTGCTCTGGGATGTTTCCTTACCAGGCTATGGAGATTTTTCTGGCTCATTTTAAGAGTGAGATCCTATCCCCTACTTAGCTGTAGTACATACGTAGCTAATGTTAAACAGCTGTACCAATTTTAGCCTTTATTGAAACAAAGAATTTGTATTTAGCTTTTATAACAAGCCCTCCTAGCTCCTTCCACAGTGCAAGCAAGTAGCTTATATTACTTGTGGCTATCCATCAGGCTCTGGAACTTCATTAAAATCTCTAGGCTATTACTGATCAGCTCCTAGCTTTAGGGCCAATTACTTCATCTTTTTAGGACTCAGGTTTATCACCTCTAAAATGAAGAGGATAGTAGTATCTTTCTCGTAGAATTGACTTGAGGATCAAATAAACTAGTAAGTAAAAAATGTCTGTTCAAAGCACTCAATAAACATTAGCTATATTGTTATTATTTCCACTCAGTGCACCCTGAGTAAAAATAGGGTCATTTTGGTAGTTTTACCATGTTTCACTGCTGTCACTGGTCATTGCCAGACTCTAGCCCTCTAAACACCTTTAATCACCCTGCTCAGGTATTTCTGAGAAGGCAACAAGCGTGACTGCCATGTGCTCGTGAACAAGACTGATCATAAACTGTATGATGTATTCTGGGTGCTGCCAGTGCATTTACACGGCATTGCGACCTCCTCTGGGTGCAGGGTGTTGCTGATTGCTCATCATATTAGTCTCTCCTGCACTGCTGCCTCTTCTGCTGGGGACTACTTTTTCCATTTTGGGAGCTATCCTTTATTAGAGGTTCTTTCAAAGTAGTAGTAACTTGCACCCCAATGTTGTTTAATTTTTATTTTTCACAGCCTTCTGTCTTCTTTGGACCCAGATATGAGTCCCTGGGGAGATAGCATGACAGAAACCATGCTGATTTTGTCAGCTGAGGCTTTGGGCCTGATTCCTTCTTTTCTTAAAAAGAATTATCGTCCAAGAGGTTCCAGACTGCCTCGGGCAGATAGACTAGCAGCCAGGTCTCTTGTCCACAGCATCTCCCAAGTATGTTTGAATCTCAGCTGTGAGACCCCGACTATGCCCTTTTAATGTGACATAGCAGAATTCATATCAATAATACTCATCTATGCTAAAGAAGATGTTAACCCATTTAAGAGGAGGACTATAAGGCACAGTGTATGTGACCAGCAACCATCTGAGCCACTGTTAAAACTTCTTTTAGGCATTAAAACCTGCCACACAGGAAAGCTATGGGACTTAGTTTTTTTATCTTAACAACAAAATCCTATATCTGTCTCAAAATGGCTGGCTGAAAACTCCAGTCTGCCTAAGTCCTATCAGTATTTAAATTAATTATATTGGTTTTCATTTTTGCTTCAACTTTCAGCATCCCTTAGAGCTGTCACTTAGTAATGGGCTAGGTGTGGAAGATGCCAGGGTTAACAAGGAAGTGATTTGTCAGCTTAAGGGATGTCACTGGTCATCAAATAATCTTTTTTTCTGTGGTATGAGCTGCAAAATCCATTTGAGTCACAAAGTCAGATTGTGACACTTGGCACATCTATAGACACTAAACATTTATGCCAATTACAGACTCTGTACATGGAGACAAACAGAACTCCACCATGGGGCCCTGAAAAAAAGAGCTTTATGTTAAGTAACAACTAAAATAGGAGCTAAATTTGACCTGACTAGTTCCAATCTGCTGCCATCACTATATTTCATTTAAGGTCATGGAAACAAATCTCATGAAGGGTTGGGTTTCCCAAAATAAGTTAAATGGAACTTTATGAGGCAGAAATAGTAATATTTATATACAGTATATTTATATACAATATAGAAGTTATACTCAATATTAAGAGTATAAATATATATGTATTAAGAAGTGCCAAAAATTAGCCAGGCATGGTGGTGGGCGCCTGTAGTCCCAGCTACTCGGGAGGCTGAGGCAGAATGGTGTGAACCCGAGAGGCAGAGCTTGCAGTGAGCTGAGATCGAGCCACTGCACTCCAGCCTGGGCAACAGAGCCAGACTCCATCTCAAAAAATAAAAAAGAATTAACAACATGCGTGATGTAGTTCCTATTCTCAAGTTTCTGCAGTCTAGTTCAAATAAAGATATATACTTGGGAAAGAAACTGGTAATTCCATGAAATAATTTTGTGCTAAATAAGTGGAATAGACACCTGGCATTTACAATGGACTGTCTATTTTATTTGGCATGGTCAGAGCATTTTCCTATAGGAAATGTGATCTAAGTTGAACTTTGAAAGATGGGAGAGGAATGAGTTTAGGAGAACAGAGGTGGAAGGGGAGATAGAAATGCAGGTTGGGGCTCCGTTGTGGGTTTTCTTGAATACTAGGCTAATGATTTATTTAATATATTCTTGAATAGTCAAAAAGAGCTCCATTGAAACTGATATACATGGTGTTTGGTGAGTCAATTTTGGAATTGTATGGTATGGATCAAGGAGGTAAGACTGAAGATAGGCAGGCTTATGAAGAGCCTTGGTATATTGTGTGAGGTGATCATTAGTAGAGTTTATGGTGGCTAGTATTTAATCTAGAAAGAAAAGTCACCTCAAGAATGTGGGGTAATTAAATAAGTAAAAAGTCACAGGCCTTGGTGTGTATATAAATATGAAAGAAGAAGGAGAAAGAGAAGTGACCTCAGGGTTTTAAGCTTGGATTGAATGAGAGCATAGTGGGACCAATAAGAGAAGTGGGAAAATAGGAGGGGAAAATGGTATTTGCTTGGATTATTGCTAATACTTCCAAAGTGTCCTTTTTTTTTTCTTTTTTTAAATAAGAAATAAACCTTTTTAAGTTGACAAGTTAAACTGTAATTCAAATCAAATTGCCACCTATGGAAAGCAATTAAAATTACATATGAGAGGGTGGGTTATACAGTGTAAAATATATAGAAAGATAAAGTGTACTGACAACATCATTGACTGATCTTCACTTAGAATTTCTTAGAAATTATTCTCTGAAAATGTAATGTTTATATTGTACTGCATTCATTTTTCTCTAATAAATCAGTACTCTCCCTAGGGGATTGATTTTAAGAGATTAAGTAGCTAATGCCTTAAATGAACAGGGCTGCAGCTATTTATTATTTTCTTTACTAAGAGATTTTCATAATAGCATTTGAAATTTGAGATTGATAATACTGGCTGATTTCTTCTATATTGCTAAACTGATCTTGAATCAGATGGGACTGAGTTGAATGCTTGCCTTTCAGTTAATGATTATGTGATCTTTTGTCAAAGCATAACATGGTGAAGATAAGAATAAGACATGATGAAGGTTAATATGTGTGAAGTGCTTGCTGCTATGTCTGGCATACAGTAAGCTTGGAATAAATGTTAAATGATGTATTTTTGCATAGATTCACTAGCATTTATGAACCTCAGAACCAAATGGGGACATATCTCTTTAAATATTCCATTCGGCTTGACCTGGAGCAGCCATCTTAGCATTATAAGGATACCACTGTTCTAGCAGAGCTCAATAATCCAGAGGCTATCTCAGATTCCTTGGGTAATTGAGATTATAACCAAATTCCATCAAGAGGAAATCAGTTGATTGGTTATCTGCAGTCTCTGGCTTCACTGGGTAGGTGTTGGCTGTTGAAAATGGTGCTGCTTTCTCAGTGTGCCCTGCTGAGATTCCAAAGGTGTAGGTCTGAGTAGGGAGAGGAAGCCTTCTGAGCAGTGGTCACCTCAGCCATGGTTACCCCTTGCCAGCAGACAGTGGACCCAATATCATGCAGCCACATACATACACACACTCTTAACACATATGTGCTCACACAGCTTACTTATTTATTTTCTTTTTGTGGCAAACCCACTGTGTCAAGGTGGTTGGTTCAGGAAAGTTTTCCATAGAAGAAAACCGTGCCTAAGAAAACCCAGGCCTAATCTGCAGCCTGACTCTGTAATCCAGAATCTATTCTTTGCGGTTTTTCAGGGGATTCTAAAGTTCCAGCTAACCTCAGCCATATCATCCTCAGTCAACTTAAGGTGTTTGAACAACCTGCAACCTCAAAGGAAACAGGGGTGAGGTTTTCCATTACTTTCTTTCTAGAAATCATCTTAGAAATTTGTCCATCCCCCTCACAGCATTCTTAGAATTTCATATTCTAAGGGATTTAGAGTGGAGCAGCTTCAGTCGCAGGGGAAAAATTAAAAAGAAGCCTAATACACTTTTGCCCCAGAACAGTGGATGCCTATTTGTCTTATATCGGCTTAATTAAAAATGATTCTTCCCACAGTGAAGTGATGTCTACACTGGTAAAAGTCAAAGTATTTGGCAGTTTTTAAAATGCATAATTTCTCATTAGAAGACTTCAAGTTCTGCCTCAGTAGTCATCCATCTACACTATTATTTTTATTCTTGTTGTTTTCATTTCAAAATTGAGGAGTTTAAAAAGTCCCTTGAGAAGACAACTTGAGATAAAGTGGCAAATCTGATTCTTTTAAAATCCTGTACTCTAGTCAATTACCATTCTGACTTTGGTCTATCATACACAGGAAGATACTTTAGCCTTCTAATGAGGTTTCTCAAATGATATATTGAATTTTAGGTTCATGTCACATGACCAGAGTTATCTTTTTTTTTTTCAATTAAAAATTTCTTGGTAGTTTGTTCCTTTAAAAAAGTCTTTGGAAATTCTCACTTCTCATAGTTCACATGAAATCCAGATAACTTCTTGCAACCCGTGGCTTTAATAAAGGAAAAAAAAAAACTAGTTGTTACAGTATGATCACTGTTAGTTTGACATACACATCAAAGAAAATAGCTCTCTAAGCAAGGCTGTCCTTAAAACTGGAGACAGACTTGTCAGTAACTTGGAGCTGGAAAAACTTGATTTCTAGAACCATGATCAGACTGTCAGGACAATGCTCCTTCCATGAGAATCAAGACAAGCCCACCTGTCTGATTTTTTTCCAGACATAACTAAGAACACCAAAGGTGAGCCAACAAACCAAGTGAAAGACATCAAACAATTGTATCCCTATTTCCCTTGAGGGATTTTGTCCTAAAGACTAAGAAGAAAACCCTCTTAAATTAGCTCTAATTAAATGCTGTGAATGTATGGTTCCACCATTCAGAAAATGGATTGCCTCATTGTGTTTTTTCCATGTTACTAAAAGAGAGATTGGGATTCTTTAAAGGAAGATTAAAAGCACGGAAGGGACAAAAGGAAATGGGGTGAAAACAGAAAAAAAGTATGTCCAAGTCTATTCTGGATACTCCATGGATAGATGGTGGCCATAGGTAATCATTCGGTATGTGTTGACAGAATTGGTTTATGCGATCACTCTAGTGGTGTGCTAGCCGTATTGATTATGGGGTGATACATATTCATTAGTATAATGACTAACAGTGTTTTCACACCACACTGGCTGACTGCATATACAGAAAAGATCAAGTTATTCTGTATAGACTATTCCTTAGGGAGTGTTGGGGGAAGTAAGGGTAGGTAGGGGGACTCACCAGGCACTCTGCTGACAATAGGATTTATCCTGACAATAGGATTATTTTAAAATTTATTGTGAAGTGTTTCTACACAAAGGAAATGTTTTGTGGAAGGAATTCATGATATTATACAAGTATGTTTCTTTAATTGGAAACCAGACACACTCTACTAAACATTTTATTGGAATATTTATTTCACACTTCACAAAGGATCCTGAGAGAAATGCTTTGTGATGAACTCTGATTGTCCATATATGAAAAATGAGGGCAGGATAAGAATAAATATGCAATTAATAGAGCAGGCCTCCGATTCTCTATTTGTTTTCTGACATTTCCAGCAGTATCTTCTCCCAAAGATGAAAATATTAAGCAGGGCATCTAACGCCAAATCTTGTCAGATTGATCTTATTATCCTTTATTGTTGTTTTAATCTTTAATACAATTTGGCTGTAAATTGAAAGCTCTGTATACCATTATAATCCTGCAAGCTGATTCGCTTGATTGAAGGGAAAAATGAGACACAAAACTCATGCTGCTTTTATGTTCTTAGACAACACTTTACCTACTTGCAGACTAGTGGCTTTTCTTTAGTTTTGATTTGAGGCTTTTTTTTTTTTTTTTTTTGGTTGGCTGGTTTGTTTGTTTTTAATGGATAGATCCTTTAAACTATGCCGGTATAGTCTCTCGATGAGGAGCATCAGCATCACCTGGACAGTTGTTAGCAATGCAGATTTTCAGGTGAATTCTTGACCTATTGAGTCAGAAACTCTGTGCTGGGGGTCCAGTGATCTCTGTTTAACAAGCTCTCCAAAATGATTCTGAAGCCCACTAAAGTTTGAGAACCACTGCATCACACTGTCAGACTCCTTCCTCTCATTGTTTTGCATCTAGAAGCACACCATGCGTAGAATACAGTTATAACTTAACACAAAATGTAGTTCACTGCCTTTAACTAAACCTGATGGCTTTGTAGTTTTGTTAGCACAATGCTGCAAACAGTTGGGCTACATATACATCGACAAAGGACATAAGTGAGTTTCCTCCCACTTTCCCTTTTTTTTGGGAGGAAGCATGGTATTTAAAGGCAGACAAGTCTAATTTCAAGTTCTGATGCGTCTTAATAGGTGGGCGATTTAACCCCTCTAGCTCTTGTGTTCTTTACCTATAAACATATATTCTTTGAGGTGTTGTTCTGAGTATGAAATGAGATCAGGGCTAATACTAGCTCATACAGTGAATTAGAAAAAAGTGCCCTCTCTGGGGGAACCAATTAGGAAAAAGCATTCATTTGTTAGGGCTAACATTGCCCATGTTTCTTCTCAGACTTGGCAAAGAGAACTCGAACTGGATTTCAGCCCTGACTTCTGCCTGCTCATCTGGACAGTTTCGTCCAAGGCAAGATTGTATGCAGAGTTCTTGTTTGAAATAATGTATGTAAAGCAGTTGGCATATAGCAGTTGCTTTTCATACAGTGAATTATATACATAACACATATTCCACATAAATATTTTTTCTTAGATGTATCAATTATAGTCCAGGGAGAGTAACATATGTAATCATTTGGTTATCAGTAAAGATGCTTAGATTACCGCCTATATTAAGTTTAAAAATAGTTATTTTATTCCTCAATTCTCTGACTCATGGACCAAATTAAGAATTTAATTGAAAGCATTTAATTTTATCCTTCATGCAGTGTAGATATGGTCTCTACCTGGATCTTTAAAAAATAGAGAGATCTGAAAGAAAACTGCTTGCACTTTTGCTACCCAGGTACTACCCATGATGACTAGCTAATTAAATAATTTAAATGGGAAACTGGTATTTACAAAATAATAAGACTTAGATACATATGAAATAAGGAGAGTAAGTTCTCTGACATGATATTTTCTAGGTGCTAAAGCCTGATTTCAAATACTTTCTTAAGGGCAGGGATCAATAGGGAGAAAAGCCTGGATTTCTGCAAAAGAGGATAAAGACTGAGATCCAAGAATGGGACAAGTGAAGCTTTCTGCTTCGTCACAAGATTACCAAGGATTAATTCCTCTTAGAGTTTTGTATTTAAGAACTTGAGTGTTGTTATCCTAGGAAAGACACATAACCCACTGTAATGTTTAGTTGTCTTAGATTTTGGTATTCACTTTAGCACAACTCATTAGCAGTTCCCTGGTATAAGGAGCTGGGATCCTGCCTAACACTTATCATTACATATTAAATCAGCACAATAAAAATGACAGAACAAAGCACTGGCTTTAAAGGCAACAAATTCTTTTAAGGCTACGCTAAATCTTTGTCTCTCTATACAGTACTAAGTTACAGTACTGCTACTGTAATTAAATGCTATATGAGGAAATGTAACAAGATATTATGTGGCCAAAGTAAAATGCTAACCTAAATAGCGTCGTTAAAACATAACACATGAAATAAAATTGGAAATCACTTTTAGAACACTGCTCATGTTACAAGATGTCAGAATCATGCATAATGCAAGAGTGGAACTGCTTACAGAGTTTACACAAGAGAATTTAAACTTGCTTCCATGGACATGAGGAACTGCTCTTTGAAGCATGGGCTCTGATGAGATTCTGCCTGGCTCTAACGATATTCCAAGGGAATGTTCTTGTTCTATCTGATGCATATTTATTTATAGGGTGCTGAATGAAGGAGCATTCATACTACATGGCAGATTGCACTTTCACCATATTTTTCATTAATCACCTTTTCTTCAGCATCTTCACCATTGCTGTATTATTGATCTGTTTTTGAACCCCCTTTGTGAATAAACCTACAGTCACAAAATTACCCATAGATCAATGTCAGCAAACGCATTCCTGCAAACACAACCTTTATAACTCCTTTTCTCGCTGAACCTTCATTCCATTTCATCTCTTGGGCAAAGGCCTGAAAAAACAGATGATCCTCGTATTAGTCCCTGAAGGGCAACAAATCCAGACCTTGCTAGGTTTACAGGCTGAACATAAAGCCCATCCCAATGACAATACTTTTTCTCTGCTGCTCAGATTTTAAGTTAAAAGGTCCTTCTTGCTCACTGTAACATTCCCCTGTGCTCTGTGTTAAAGACTATTGATCACATGTTGGTCTTTGTTGCCACATGCAGAGAAATCACCGTCTCTGAATACATGAACCAAACACAAACATATTTATCCACACACTAACCTCTCTAATTTGGACATAATTAGAAAAAGGGCTATTTAATTAGTGAAAAGTCTTAAATTATAGATGCCTGATTACTTTTGAGTGCATAAAGTAATAGCAGGAAATGACTAACAAAGTGTTGCCAAGTACAGGACCTGCCAGGCCTGTTTTAATGAATAGCTAAAGATCACTGAAATTAGCACATTAATTGTATGCATGTAAATTCCTTCTGCTAAGTGCATTAAAATGTTGTTCTCTTTGTAATCATGTTGAAGTTATTTATTTGGTTAGTACACCCTTTTCATAATTATTCATGAAAGACAAAAAAGTGAACTTCAACATAGTTCCTGCCTGAATCCGAATACTATCATTTACAAACCTCCACATTTTACTGTGCATGCGAAGGACTCATGACTTATTTTTTTAAAATTCAACATGCACATTTAATAAAGCCTTTTTTCAAGTTACCCATTTCCTTTCTTAGTGTCTTCCTTTCAGTGTCTCGTAGAGGGTAATATCTCAGACTCCAGGTCAAACTCCCTCACTGTGAATCCCTTTCTATCATTTAATAGCTATGTGACTTTGGGCACATTGCTAAATAACTCTGAACCTTAATTTTCTCATCTGCCCTACAGGATTGTTGTGAGGATTAAATGAAATGATGTTTTGAAAAGTATTCTTAAACTTCCATGATGATAAAATTCACCTGAGGCACTTGTTAAACCCAACTTTCCCAGGCTCTTTTTTCGACTACCCCACGTGATTTTTTTCCTCTGGGAAACAGTTTGGAAGCACCTGACTCATAGCAGCTTCTCTTCTGTCATATACTGTGTACTGTATATTGCATTCGTGAGCCAAGAAAAACAAAGGAAAAATAAATGAAAGATATAAGGAACCAAAAATGTCATCACAGCCTCCCTGCCAACTTTTCCTTAAATGTGTCCAGGGCAGAGGCATTCACGCTCTTACAGAGAGTAGTTTTCTCCACATTTGAACAGTTCCATTGGTTCAAAAGACAAATCTCTTATTGTGCAGGAACCTGTTTCTTTTGAAGTTCTATTCATTGTTCTTGCCTGATATTTGGAGCAATGTGGAATGAACTAGTCGGCTTGTCTGTCCATTTGACAGCCGTTCAGACATTAAAAGAACTCTCTTATCTCCTCTTGATCTTCTCTTTCCAGGCTAAATATACCAAATTCCTTCATCCATTATTGGTGATAGAACATGGTTTCTATAGTTCTCACAGTCTTGATCACCCTCCTCTGGAGCCAACTCGAGACTGTCAATTTTCCACTTAAAATATGTTTTGTGACAGAATTGGACAGAATGCCATACATTTCTGAACAAGACAGAATATAGGCAAACCATAGTTCTCTTAAAGATGCTTAAAATAAATTATTTGAAAAGAATGATGTGCTTACATTAAAAGTTTCTAACCCCAGTTCTTTGGTTTACTGTGTGAGCTCGGACCAGTCATTTAACATTTCCAGAATCTTAAAGACCTTGTCTCTGAAACTGGGATAGCAATATTTCTCTGCCTACATGCAGACCTCATAGGGTTGTTCAGAGAATAAGACATAAAACAAAGTGGCTTGAATGATTATGTGCTACTTTTATCACCAAGTCAACATTAAAACTGTATTCAAAATAGTCAATAGTTATTAAAAACTAAGATGTAATTTAAATACTAGTTTGTTCGCTATAAACTTTATGTTAAAAAGTTTCTGCATTTGTATTGTCCAAAGTATGAAGCCTCCACATTTCAGTAATGATGGGGAGGAGATTCCAGCCAGATTTTAAAAATCTCAGAATTTGTTTTTAAAAGATAGATTGTTGTCCAATCAGGTTACTTTGTGCTATATTTGTGCAACCAAGTCTTTGAACTGAAATTTCAAACTTAAAAAAAAAAGCCATATATGCTTCTAGGATGAAGGTCTATAGTCAGGACCCTGGACTTTACTATAAAATCGTAAAGACCTACCTGTTAGATCTGAAGAGAGAATTGGACACTACCCTCACCTCTTGTGACTTTTCTGGAATTTTCTTCAGGAAGGAAAGTGAAGTTTGCAGAAATATCCTATTTCTTAACTGATTTCAGAGATTTTTTTTAACAGTATTTTCCTCTTTTTACTTTTCCGTTGGTGTGTTCTCAAGGTAAAGTTTAACGTAAATGAGAAGTAGCTCTGTCTTTCTTATAAAAGATTTGGACTTAGATTAATGGGAGAAATAAAGTCATAAGTATGAAGATAGCCTTGCTAATGTTTTAAAATAATATTTAATTGTACAAACATGTGTTTTATATTTAATGATGAGAGAAAAAAGCAGGATACAAATCTATACATATGTGGCATGATAACAGGTATGCAAAATATTTCTATGTTTGTGAATACTTATTTATGTAGAAAAACGAAGAACACTGGAGGGAAATAAACCAAAATATTAGAAGTGATTATCACTGGTTAGTGAGCTTACAGGTTTTCTTCTCTTTATAGTTGCCTATATTTTATAAATTTTCTACAGTGTGCATGTATTATTTTTATAATCATAAAATAGGTAGCAAGAAAGTGAAAGAGCTTTGCTGCTAGGTGAAGAGTTGGTGTTTGTATTAGAAACACAATTTCATGAATACATTTTTCACTAGTGCCAACTCCGGAAGGTGGGAAAAAGACCTTCTCTTATTCTTCCCCCCATTTCATTTCATCTGACATGTAGGAGTTTCTTTTAATGATAGATTTAACTGAGGGAAAAGCACCTGGGGCAACAATCAAGGAAGATTGCATTACACTGTGACAAAATCTTTAGAACCACCTTTCTGTCTGGGCCGTCAAACAGACCGAAAAAGGCGTAAATCCTTTCTGTCTTTTTAAAGTAATTTTTAAGGAGACTTCTTACACATAGAGATACACATTTAATATTTTAAAATCTCTGGCCTATTTCCAAATAGGATTATCACTTCCACATTAATATTTCTGGTCTTTTATATAAATTTTGGAAGTCAGGGCATTGGTACATGCCCATTAGACTGAAAGCTCCATGACACTAGGAACCATGTTTCTTTACTTGTTTGTAATTCATCTTTGTATCCTCAGCATCTAGCCTACGGCATGATACTTACTAAGTGCCAACAGAACAAGTTGGAAGCAAGCCCTACAGCCAGCTGACTAGGATACATAACAAAGCTCTTTTCCCTTCTCCCTGGGGTGTCAGTACCTGGATGGACAGAGAAAACCTGAAGGACAAACCTGGTCAAAATGGAACCAAGTAGACCCTGCCAAAATATGGGCAAATAGGGGAGGGGCAGGTAAAGGAGGGCTGAGGAATCTGGCTGGAATCTCCTGCACATCGTTACTGAAATGTGGAGGCTTCATACTTTGGATGATACACAGCAAAGAACATTGATAAAGCTCTCTAGCTTGTTCTCCCCTCCCCATTTTTTAATTGAAAGGGATGGATTGCAGATGGCTGTAAATTTACTTTAAAATGTTTGAGAAAGGGTTGGGACAGGGCCCAGGCTGACAAAGTGACAAATGTCTGTGTCAGTAGGCCCCACATCTGCAAGAAATGGAGACAGGGACTTTGGCATACACTATGAATGACCAGAACAGGTGAACAAAGCAAAGAGGGGCCAGGTCTTGGGAACAAGAAGCTTAATGTGACTTCAGATAGACTCCCCTATTATTGAGTGAAACTCTGTAAACTTATGACAGAGGTCAGGAATGGCCTTTGGGTTTGGGGTGAGGGGAAGGGCAGATGTATGTCAAGTAGCTAAGAAAAGCTGTTGGGATATTTGGCTTGAGGAGGCTGAGATAAGAGGTGGATGGTGTGACATGGTGCTAAGAGGCCTTAGCTGGCTGACCTGAAATAATAAAGCAAGCCACTTTTATTATTATTATTATTTATTGTTATTATTATTTAATATTTATTATTCTTTTGAGGGGAAGCGAAAAAAGACAACTTGGTAACCACCACATACCTTCAATTTGCTGACATGCATATAACATGTGTTCAAAGACTCCCCTTCATGCAGTAAAGCTGTGGAGATTCTGATGTCTTCAATTACTGGCTGGAGTGTGTGAGGATCCAAATGACTTATTATGTAAAAGAACATTATGGATAGCTGAGTTCCTAAAGCTGGAGTTTCAAGAGAAATACCACTTTTGTTCCCTGGTGGTGACAGAAGGAGCAAGACTTTGAGGTGCAGGCTAATATATACCAACTTCAATAGGCCTTAGGGAGTCAGCACCTTTACCTCAAGTAGTGCCTCAAATGGTAGGAGTTTATAATGCAGGGAGAAACTTGAGAAAAATATGAATAGAGGGTTCTGAACCTCTTCTATCTGGATAATATGGACAGCTCCATGTTAAGGCTGTGCGTGGTTTTCAAGAGATTCTCTATCATCTCTGGAGAGATTTGGAAACAGGAGGGCCAAATTATCCTTATTCAAGGTCTGTTCCAGGCATTAGGAATCCTTTTGAACTAAAGTCTCCAAATAGCAACTTTGTGCTAGTCAAGCCAGTTCTTTGAAATCTCAGCCTTCTGTCCTGGATCATTTCCCTCCCTGGAGCTGGCCGTAAATCTGTCACCCTCCTTCTAACGGATCCTATCCACTGCCTCTAGATTAACTTTCTCAAAACACTGTTTCATCATATTGCTTTATTTTCCCCTTCTGCAGTAAGTAAACTTTGATGGCTTCTTATGGAGCACTGGGTCTCAAGATGATCTTCAACCAGCCCCATAAGCATTACCTGGAAAGTTGTGAGAAATGTAAATTTTGCGGTCCTACCCCAGACCTACTGCACACCTGTAATCCCAGCACTTTGGGAGGCCGAGGCGGGCAGATCACGAGGTCATGAGATTGAGACCATCCTGGCTAATACAGTGAAACCCTGTCTCCACTAAAAATACAAAAAAATTAGCCGGGCGTGGTGGCACATGCCTGTAGTCCCAGCTACTTGGGAGGCTGAGGCAGGAGAATCACTTCAACCAGGGAGGTGGAGGTTGCAGCGAGCTGAGATCAGGCCACTGCACTCCAGCCTGGGGGACAGAGCGAGACTCCGTCTCAAAAAAAAAAAAACAAAGGGGGTGGAGCCAAGATGGCTGAATAGGAACAACTCCGGTCTCTAGCTCCCAGCCCGAGCGACACAGAAGACTGGTGATTTCTGCATTTCTGCTTGAGGTACCGGTTTCATCTCACTAGGGAGTGCCAAACAGTGGGTGCAGGACAGTCGGTGAAACGCACTGTGCGCGAGCCGAAGCAGGGCGAGGCACTGCCTCACTCGGGAAGCGCAAGGGGTCAGGGAGTTCCCTTTCCTAGTCAAAGAAAGGGGTAACAGAGGGCACCTGGAATATCGGGTCAGTCCCACCCTCATACTGCGCTTTCCCAACGGGCCTGGAAAATGGCACACTAGGAGATTGTGTCCCGCACCTGGCTCAGAGGGTCCTGTGCCCACGGAGTCTCCCTGATTGCTAGCACAGCAGTCTGAGATCAAGCTGCAAGGCGGCAGCGAGGCTGGGGGAGGGGCGCCCGCCATTGCCCAGGCTTGCTTAGGTAAACAAAGCAGCCAGGAAGCTCGAACTGGGTGGAGCCCACCACAGCTCAAGGAGGCCTGTCTGCCTCTGTAGGCTCCACCTCTGGGGGCAGGGCACAGACAAACAAAAACTCAGCAGGATCCTCCAGAGACTTAAATGTCCCTGTCTGACTGACAGCTTTGAAGAGAGTAGTGGTTCTCCCAGCATGCAGCTGGAGATCTGAGAATGGACAGACTGCCTCCTAAAGTGGGTCCCTCACCCCTGAGCAGCCTAACTGGGAGGCACCCCCCCAGTAGGGACAGACTGACACCTCACTCGGCCGGGTACTCCTCTGAGACAAAACTTCCAGAGGAACTATCAGACAGCTGAATTTGTGCTCTCACGAAAATCCGCTGTTCTGCAGCCACCGCTGCTGACACCCAGCCAAACAGGGTTTGGAGTGGACCTCTAGTAAACTCCAACAGACCTGCAGCTGAGGGTCCTGTCAGGTAGAAGGAAAACTAACAAACAGAAAGGACATCCACACCAAAAACCCATCTGTACATCACCATCATCAAAGACCAAAAGTAGATAAAACCACAAAGATGGGGAAAAAACAGACCACAAAAACTGGAAACTCTAAAAAGCAGAGCACCTCTCCTCCTCCAAAGGAATGCAGTTCCTCACCAGCAACGGAACAAAGCTGGATGGAGGATGACTTTGACGAGGTGAGAGAAGAAGGCTTCAGACGATCAAACTACTCTGAGCTATGGGAGGAAATTCAAAACAATAGCAAAGAAGTTAAAAACTTTGAAAAAAAATTAGAAGAATGGATAACTAGAATAACCAATGGAGAGAAGGGCTTAAAGGAGATGATGGAGCTGAAAGCCAAGTTTCGAGAACTATGCAAAGATTGCAGAAGCCTCAGTAGCAGATGCGATCAACTGGAAGAAAGGGTATCGCTGATGGAAGATGAAATGAATGAAATGAAGTGAGAAGGGAAGTCTAGAGAAAAAAGAATAAAAAGAAATGAACAAAGTCTCCAAGAAATTTGGGACTACATGAAACGACCAAACCTACGTCTGATTGGTGTACCTGAAAATGACGGGGAGAATGGAACCAAGTTGGAAAACACTCTGCAAGATATTATCCAGGAGAACTTCCCCAATCTAGCAAGGAAGGCCAACATTCAGATTCAGGAAATACAGAGAACGCCACAAAGATACTCCTCGAGAAGAGCAACTCCAAGACACATAATTGTCAGATTCACCAAAGTTGAAATGAAGGGAAAAATGTTAAGGGCAGCCAGAGAGAAAGGTCGGGTTACCCACAAAGGGAAGCCCATCAGACTAACAGCTGATCTCTCGGCAGAAACTCTACAAGCCAGAAGAGAGTGGGGGCCGATATTCAACATTCTTAAAGAAAAGAATTTTCAACCCAGAATTTCCTATCCAGCCAAACTAAGCTTCATAAGTGAAGGAGAAATAAAATACTTTACAGACAAGCAAACACTGAGTGATTTTGTCACCACCAGGCCTGCCCTAAAAGAGCTCCTGAAGGAAGCACTAAACATGGAAAGGAACAACCTGTACCAGCCACTGCAAAAACATGCCAAATTGTAAAGACCATCGAGGCTAGGAAGAAACTGCATCAACTAATGAGCAAAATAACCAACTAACATCATAATGACAGGATCAGATTCACACATAACAATATTAATGTTAAATGTAAATGGGCTAAATGCTCCAATTAAAAGACACAGACTGGCAAACTGGATAAGGAGTCAGGACCCATCATTGTGCTGTATTCAGGAAACCCATCTCACGTGCAGAGACACACATAGACTCAAAATAAAGGGATGGAGGAAGATCTATCAAGCAAATGGAAAACAAAAAAAGGCAGGGGTTGCAATCCTAGTCTCTGATAAAATAGACTTGAAACCAACAAAGATCAAAAGAGACAAAGAAGGCCATTACATAATGGTAAAGGGATCAATTCAACAAGAAGAGCTAACTATCCTAAATATATATATGCACCCGACACAGGAGCACCCAGATTCATAAAGCAAGTCCTGAGTGACCTACAAAGGGACTTAAACTCCCACACAATAATAATGGGAGATTTTAACACCCCACTGTCAACACCAGACAGATCAACAAGACAGAAAGTTAACAAGGATATCCAGGAATTGAACTCAGCTCTACACAAAGTGGACCTAATAGACATCTACAGAACTCTCCACCCCAGATCAACAGAATATACATTTTTTTCAGCACCACACCACACCTATTCCAAAATTGACCACATAGTTGGAAGTAAAGCTCTCCTCAGCAAATGTAAAAGAACAGAAATTATAACAAACTGTCTCTCAGACCACAGTGCAATCAAACTAGAACTCAGGATTAAAAAACTCACTCAAAACCGCTCAACTACATGGAAACTGAACAACCTGCTCCTGAACGACTATTGGGTACATAATGAAATGAAGGCAGAAATAAAGATGTTCTTTGAAACCAATGAGAACAAAGACACAACATACCAGAATCTCTGGGACACATTCAAAGCAGTGTGTAGAGGGAAATTTATAGCACTAAATGCCCACAAGAGAAAGCAGGAAAGATCCAAAATTGACACCCTAACATCACAATTAAAAGAACTTGAAAAGCAAGAGCAAACACATTCAAAAGCTAGCAGAAGGCTAGAAATAACTAAAATCAGAGCAGAACTGAAGGAAATAGAGACACAAAAAACTCTTCAAAAAATTAATGAATCCAGGAGCTGGTTTTTTGAGAAGATCAACAAAATTGATAGACCGCTAGCAAGACTAATAAAGAAGAAAAGAGAGAAGAATCAAATAGATGCAATAAAAAATGAAAAAGGGGATATCACCACCGATCCCACAGAAATACAATCTACCATCAGAGAATACTACAAACACCTCTATGCAAATAAACTAGAAAATCTAGAAGAGATGGATAAATTCCTTGACAAATACACCCTCCCAAGACTAAATCAGGAAGAAGTCGAATCTCTGAATAGACCAATAACAGGTTCTGAAATTGTGGCAATAATCAATAGCTTACCAACCAAAAAGAGTCCAGGACCTGATGGATTCACAGCCGAATTCTACCAGAGGTACAAGGAGGAACTGGTACCATTCCTTCTGAAACTATTGCAATCGATAGAAAAAGAGGGAATCCTCCCTAACACATTTTATGAAGCCAGCATCGTCCTGATACCAAAGCCAGGCAGAGACACAACCAAAAAAGAGAATTTTAGACCAATATCCTTGATGAACATTGATGCAAAAATCCTCAATAAAATACTGGCAAACCGAATCCAGCAGCACATCAAAAAGCTTATACACCATGATCAAGTGGGCTTCATCCCTGGGATGCAAGGCTGGTTCAACATACGCAAATCAATAAATGTAATCCAGCATATAAACAGAACCAAAGACAAAAACCACATGATTATCTCAATAGATGCAGAAAAGGCCTTTGACAAAATTCAACAACCCTTCATGCTAAAAACTCTCAATAAATTAGGTATTGATGGGACGTATCTCAAAATAATAAGAGCTATATACAACAAACCCACAGCCAATATCATACTGAATGGGCAAAAACTGGAAGCATTCCCTCTGAAAACTGGCACAAGACAGGGATGCCCTCTCTCACCGCTCCTATTCAACATAGTGCTGGAAGTTCTGGCCAGAGCAATCAGGCAGGAGAAGGAAATAAAGGGTATTCAATTAGGAAAAGAGGAAGTCAAACTGTCCCTGTTTGCAGATGACATGATTGTATATCTAGAAAATCCCATTGTCTCAGCCCCAAATCTCCTTAAACTGATTAGCAACTTCAGCAAAGTCTCAGAATACAAAATCGATGTACAAAATTCACAAGCTTTCTTGTACACCAATCACAGACAAACAGAGAGCCAAATCATGAGTGAACTCCCATTCACAATTGCTTCAAAGAGAATAAAATACCTAGGAATCCAACTTACAAGGGATGTGAAGGACCTCTTCCAGGAGAACTACAAACCACTGCTCAATGAAATCAAAGAGGATACAAACAAATGGAAGAACATTCCATGCTCATGGGTTGGAAGAATCAATATCGTGAAAATGGCCATACTGCCCAAGGTAATTTATAGAGTCAATGCCATCCCCATCAAGCTACCAATGACTTTCTTCACAGAATTAGAAAAAACTACTTTAAAGTTCATATGGAACCAAAAAAGAGCCCGCGTCGCCAAGTCAATCCTAAGCCAAAAGAACAAAGCTGGAGGCATCATGCTACCTGACTTCAAACTATACTATAAGGCTACAGTAACCAAAACAGCATGGTACTGGTACCACAACAGAGATATAGATCAATGGAACAGAACAGAGCCCTCAGAAATGATGCCGCATATCTACAACTATCTGATCTTTGACAAACCTGACAAAAACAAGCAATGGGGAAAGGATTCCCTATTTAATAAATGGTGCTGGGAAAACTGGCTAGCCATATGTAGAAAGCTGAAACTGGATCCCTTCCTTACACCTTATACAAAAATTAATTCAAGATGGATTAAAGACTTAAATGTTAGACCTAAAACCATTAAAATCCTACAAGAAAACCTAGGCAATACCATTCAGGACATAGGTGTGGGCAAGGACTTCATGTCTAAAACACCAAAAGCAATGGCAACAAAAGCCAAAATTGACAAATGGGATCTAATTAAATTAAAGAGCTTCTGCACAGCAAAAGAAACTACCATCAGAGTGAACAGGCAACCTACAGAATGGGAGAAAATTTTTGCAACCTACTCATCTGACAAAGGGCTAATATCCAGAATCTACAATGAACTCAAACAAATTTACAAGAAAAAAACAAACAACCCCATCAAAAAGTGGACAAAGGACATGAACAGACACTTCTCAAAAGAAGACATGTATGCAGCCAAAAAACACATGAAGAAATGCTCATCATCACTGGCCATCAGAGAAATGCAAATCAAAACCACAGTGAGATACCATCTCACACCAGTTAGAATGGCCATCATTAAAAAATCAGGAAACAACAGGTGCTGGAGAAGATGTGGAGAAATAGGAACACTTTTACACTGTTGGTGGGACTGTAAACTAGTTCAACCATTGTGAAAGTCAGTGTGGCGATTCCTCAGGGATCTCGAACTAGAAATACCATTTGACCCAGCCATCCCATTACTGGGTATATACCCAAAGGACTATAAATCATGCTGCTATAAAGACACATGCACAGGTATGTTTATTGCGGCACTATTCACAATAGCGAAGAGTTGGAACCAACCCAAATGTCCAACAACGATAGACTGGATTAAGAAAATGTGGCACATATACACCATGGAATACTATGCAGCCATAAAAAATGATGAGTTCGTGTCCTTTGTAGGGACATGGATGAAACTGGAAAACATCATTCTCAGTAAACTATCACAAGGACAAAAAACCAAACACCGCATGTTCTCACTCATAGGTGGGAATTGAACAATGAGAACTCATGGACACAGGAAGGGGAATATCACATTCCGGGGACTGTTGTGGGGTGGGAGGAGGGGGGAGGAACAGCATTAGGAGATACACCTAATGCTAAATGACGAGTTAATGGGTGCAGGAAATCAACATGGCACATGGATACATATGTAACAAACCTGCACATTGTGCACATGTACCCTAAAACCTAAAGTATAATAAAAAAATAAAAATAAAAAAAAAAAGAAATTCTGCTGGTAGAGCTCAGTGATTTGTTTAACAAACCCAGCTGTGTACTAGAGTTTGAGAACTATGGCCATAGAGCTCTTCAACTTGATATTTATTCAAAGCACTCTCCTCTCTGCTGTCTTACAACACTTGCCTCTTGTATTGCCAATTGTATGGCACTTATTCATCTTGTCATATGTTATTGTTATTTTCTGTGTGTAATCTGATGTCAGCTTCAGAACTGTAAACTTCTTGAGGTATTGGTCTGTGTATTTTCTTAACTATAAAATCATAAAGCTAGAAAGGACCTGGAAAAGCAACCCCTGAATTTTGCAAACTTTTGAACAGTACCATGCATATAGTGGACATTCAATTAACATTTGTTGAATGAAATAACATGCCTACAGGGGCCCCTGAGGTGAATTGAGACTGCCGAGACTTCAGTGTCATCATCTTAATTTAGATTATTGCTTTGGACACCCTCCAAGGGTTTCTGAATACCTGGGGAAAGCCTTGGATGCCATTGCCAGCTTTTCCCTCACGGTCTTTGCATGGGCTTTGGAATTTTCTTACTGAATGCAAGGCAGTGTGGTGGTTTGAGATACAAATAGCAGAGCATTTGAATTGAGAAGAAAATAAAAACAAAAACAACATTGGTGTTTCTATCTTATTGCTGCTTTGGACTCAACATGAAGTATGAATCCATCATACACAAGAAATAATATCTTGCCTGGATATCTAAAGCATAAATAAAAATTAATTGCAGCACACAGCTGTTAATTATCAGGCTTTGGAGCATTCCAGAAGCAGTTGCTCATGAATACTTATTCAGCTAAATATCACGTGCTCATTAGGACATGCCAACATTGGCTATGAAGACACTTGCCAGTTGTTGATTCTTGTTGCTTCTGTATAGTCTAGGGGTCTAGGCTGCCAGTGGTCTGGCTGTTACATTTTAGGGGTAGGCTGTCACAACAGAAATGGGCAAGTTTGGGTTATGAAACTACTCTCTCTTCATCTTATGATTGTTCATACCAAAAGAGGAGATCCTTGACTTCCAAGGATGGCTATGTGGTGATTCTTCTCCAAAATGAATTGGGCCATGGGTATGACAGATATTTTGTGTGTGAGTGTCACTTTGTGGCAGGCAGTAACACATAGTAGTGTGCTAAATACATTAATAACTTTTATATTGCATTTTTATTGTTAGGGTTCAATGCTTTAAGGCCCCGTTAGAAGATGTTGCTCTCAGAAGAATGACAAAAACTTGAAAAATGTATTTATTGTTTTTTTTAGAGATAGACATCTTTGTATTTCAGAGATGAAAAGAAATTCAGAAAGGCAATTCATTTTCATAGGTTAAATTTACACACTAATGAAAAGGAGAGAAAAATAGGAAAACAGTTACTTTTATTTTTCATCTTCTGTGGACAGTGGACTGAGCAGCAAAAATAACCTATCTTGTTACTATAGGTCAAATTCATTAAAACAAACATACATGGATTTTCTTAGTTATACGTGCAACTGTTGTACTGAGGTTTGATTTAAATAAGAGTGCTGCTATTTGTTGCTTAGAAAGTTTCAGGGTAATTATATTGATTACAAAATTGGAACTATGGGCCTGGTTTTCCTGAGCTTGTTATTGTCAAGTCCTTCCTAGTTTCCAGTCTCTGCAGACCTCTCTGCTCACCATGACTTCAGCCTGTTCACTCAGCCTTCTAAGCTCCCTGTGGCCAGGCTTTACCTGGGAGAGGAGGCATTTAAGGAGTTCCAGTCCAACACTTTTCTTCCTTAGCATCAAGTTAGTTTGGCTTCTGGTCTGCCTTTGGCTTTTGCTGTAATTTCTAGAGTCATGTATGTCTCTCGTTCCTTGGATTCAGTATCTACCTTATGCTGCAGTTCTCATACCCGCATTCTTCTCCCATTACCCAGAATTGAGTTCCTGTTTTAAAAGTTTGCTGGGTCTGCCCAGGTCCTCTAAGAACACCTAAGACCCAACCTTACATTTGCCATTCTTTCTCTCTCTTAGCCACCGGGGTCCAGCTCCTGCTCCACAGTCTGACTGTGGCTCTACTATTGTGGATAAGGCTTTCTGATGCTGCCTGCCTGAATTTGGGACATGTTTAGCTGCTTCTTGGCACCAAGCCGTGCTTTCGTATTGAGTGAACTTCTGCTCTTTCATGTTTGCCTCCTGATACCAATTTCCTGGCTGCATAATCAATCCTTGTGTTCTGCCATATTCTTCAGATACTTTGTTCTGCTTGCCAGACTGGACATTCTCCCAGCACCTGCAACTGAGCCATCCTCTCTGATGGGTAGGTCTAGTTTCAGTTCCCAGTTTCTTCCCTTGTGACCTGACCAGGCAGGTGTCTGGTTTACCAAATTCAACAAATGTAAAGCATGTCCTTCTAAATGTTTGTTTTAAATACAATCATTTAATCATTTTTGTTTCAATTAGGTTTACATTTAAAGAATTACTCCCATACTTTTTATTACTCTATGTGGATTGTGGAAATTGTTGCCTTTCCCTATTTGCAGTTCTTTTAAGTAATAACATGCAAATGAACCTCACTTTCAATTGAAATTCTGAGAAAAGTTCTTAGGGTAACTTTACATTTAAGGGTGCTTTAATTCGACTGAATTGTGCCTATTTATTGCCTGATGTCCAAGGCAGAAACCCTGGGCCTAATTATTGTGCTTATTTACTGCTCTCAATTATATTCTAGATATGAGGAGTTGAAGAGCAAGAAAAGAAAAAGCAAAGCAAATATATGTGTGCATGAGTGAGTGTGTGTGTGTGTGTGTGTGTGTGTATTGTGTTGAGACTGAGGGGAAGGTATGGGCAGGGGAAAGCAACTCTGTTCACTTGACAAATGTAAAAGGGATCCCTGTTAATATAACCCTATCACTGATGTAAGCACTTATTGTAGTGTGTCAGGCAGTGTGCTAATAAGAACTGGGGTTACTTCATTTAAGTCCAATTAAATAGTTACTAATTTTATTCCTACTTCACATGAGGGAAAGCTGAGGTTTGGAGAGGTTAATTTACCTGAGTCCACACAGAAAATAATTGCTGAGTCAGGGATTTGGATCCCTTTGGTGTAACTATAATTTGAGTCCTCCAGATTATACTGCTTTCCTCTTCTTTAGTATGATGTTTCCAGATTATTCTTGTATAACCTGAGAAGTGATCGGGAATATGGAGGAAAATAAGTGACATTAACTAGTTATAGTAACATTTACTAGTTATAATTTTCTAAGGGTTTTTGCATATAGTATCTGCTTTATTTTCAGAAAATAATAAGGTAAATGATATTGTCTTCATTTAGGAGGTCAAAACAGAGACTCAGAAACATTAAATAACTCCATATTGTTGTGAGTAGCTGTAGTTTCTTCATTTGACTCTTGTTTACTATTCCCCTGTGAAAGTCTACTATAGTATCCTGACAATGAACATCTGATTTTTTCCAGGTTTTTGCTATTGTAATAGTACCACTATGAACATTTATATGAATTCTTCTAGTGCATATTTTGCAAATTTTTTTCTCAGCTATATACCTTAGAGTATGTGTGTTAAAAATGCCATTTTAAAGCAGTAAATTAAAAAAGAGGGCCATGCATGGACCAATGGCCAGAGTGTGTCATAAACCAGTGATTTCGATTAAACAAATTCTGTGAACTAAGGTAAAAAATAAAAATCTGTAAACCTGAGACCTCACTTTTCTCCCCCAAAAGCAATCACCTGACTTGGTTACTTATCTGGGGCAACAGAATGGTAGAGCTGGTTCTAACCCCCAGTTCTGTAATTACAGACAATTCTTAGGCCTGTCCCACATTAGCACATGAACATTATTCTCATTATTCTACTTGGGTGGCCTGAGAACTACAAACTTCACAGGTTCAGAGGAGAGATTACACACCACTGGGTTGCTAGTCTGTTTTTGAGAAGGGATTTGGTTTTGAGAAATTACTCCAGAGTGTTTATATTGCTTCACCCGTGGGCCTGTGTGCTGTTAAGCTTGAAATGAAAAGAATGACTCTGTGGTTTAGTTTTATGAGGGAACCAAAGCCGTAGAGTTATGATCTAGTGCATATAACATTGAAGGATCACAATTTAAAGTCCAATAATTCTTGCCATTTGTCTACACAAGAGGATCTCAAAGAGTTTTATGAGAAATTATAGACTAAGAATTTGGGAGAGTTATGTGCAATTTATGGTTAACAAAGGAAGTGCTAAAGTTTTCTGGAATGCTTCAAGGCTGTCATTAGAAAAGGCATGAAGAGAGCCTAGGATCATTGACTCCTTGGCTAGGGACCCTAGCAGGATTAAATGCAACCAAACAATTCAGTGATTCTAAATGGCTTCAGCTTTCTTTGAGTGGCAATTTTGCTTTTCTGGGGGCCCTGCTAATTGAAGGAAAGCATAGAGGAGCCAGAGTAAATTGGTTGTTTAGAACCTTTAAGAAATATTGTGGGGGTCATATCAATACAGCTTTTGTAATATATTCTCTTTCTAATTAGTTTTTTCTCTCTTTAGTGGGAATTTTAAGGACTGCAATGGTATGAGCCAACAGAGATTTTTAAACAGCACAAATATAAATGGTTATTCTAAATTATATTTGGAAGAAACTCTACTTGAGGTATTGAAGTTAGTAAATTAAGGCACCAAATTAATGTAGGCTATTTTAAGAACAAATATGGAATGCTATAAAACTTTGGTGATCTGTATATTTTCTGGTGGCTGGCCAATAGGATTTTTAATTGAATTACTACAGAAAATTCAGCACAAAATATTATCAGATTTAACCACGCACTGAGTACGTTATTTCTTACTGTTTTATTAGGCTAAATCAAAGGTCATAGCATCTCATCTTCTGCATTGATTTTCAGCCCAGAGGGGTAAAGTTTTAAAATGAGATCATGAAATTTTAGTAAAGAGCAAGTGCTTAATAAAAGGATAATACTCAATTATTTTATTTAGAAAAGTAAAACTATTCTGTGACTACTTTATATGTGCATTCCTAGCCTTTAAATAGTTAGACAACTTCATTGACATTCACATTTTGGAGCTTTGTAACCAGTCTGAGGTTGAACCTGGGAGGGGATGTGTTGGGTGCAGGGGTCCTCATGGAGAAAAGACCTGTTGGTGAATCCAATGTCAAACATACCCACATTTCAGGCATATTGCCTTTGGCTATATTCTCTGAAAAGCCCCAAGATGGTGGACAGCTTGGCTGGAGTTTACAGTTCCCCAGATAATCATTTCAGAATCTATGCATCTTACATTTGGTCATTGTAAGTGATTAGAAATTCCCGTTTTTTTTTTTTTTTACTTATTTTGTGTCAGTGTGCCTCATCTTGCAGCTGTTCTCAGAGTGCAGTCTCCATACCAGTAACATTACCCAGGAACTTGTTAGAAATTCAAATTCTCAGATTTTTGTTGGCTGCCTACATGTCTTCTTTTGAGAAGTGTCTATTCATATCCTTCACCTGCTTTTTGATGAGGTTGTTTTTTTTTTTTTCTTGTAAATTTGTTTAAATTCCTTGTAGATTCTGGATATTAGACCTTTATCAGATGGGTAGATTGCAAAAATTTTCTCCCATTCTGTAGGTTGCCATTTCACTCTGATGATAGTTTCTTTTGCTGTGCAGAAGCTCTTTAGTTTAATTAGATCTCTTTTGTCAATGTTGATTATTGTTGCAATTGCTTTTGGTGTTTTAGTCATGAAGTCTTTGGCCATGCCTATGTCCTGAATGGTATTGCCTAGGTTTTCTTCCAGGGTTTCTATGGTTTTGGGTTTTACATTTAAGTCTTCAATCCATCTTGAGTTAATTTTTGTATAAGGAGTAAGGAAGGGGTCCAGTTTCTGTTTTCTGCATGTGGCTCATCATCACTGGTCATTAGAGAAATGTAAATCAAAACCACAATGAGATACCATCTCACGCCAGTCAGAATGATGATTATTAAAAGTCAGGAAACAATAGATGATGGTGAGGCTGTGGAGAAATAGAAACACTTTACACTGTTGGTGGGAGTGTAAATTAGTTCAACCATTGTGGAAGACAGTGTGGCAATTCCTCAAGGACCTAGAACCAGAAATACCATTTGACCCAGCAATCCCATTACTAGGTATATACCTAAAGGATTATAAATCATTCTACTCTAAAGACACATGTACATGTATGTTTATTGCAGCACTATTTACAATAGCAAAGACTTGGAACCAACCCAAATGCCCATCAGTGATAGACTGGATAAAGAATATGTGGCACATATAAATCATGGAATACTATGCAGCCATAAAAAATATGTGATCATGTCCTTTGCAGGGACATGGATGAAGCTGGAAGTCATCATTCTCAGCAAACTAACACAAGAACAGAAAACCAAACACCACATGTTCTCACTCATAAGTGGGAATTGAACAATGAAAACACAGGGACACAGGGAGGGGAACATCACACACTGGGGCGTGCTGGAGGTTGGGGGACAAGGTGTGGGAGAGCATTAGGGCAAACACCTAATGCATGCAGGGTTTAAAACCTAGGTGATGGGTTTATAGGTGCAGCAAATCACCATGGCACATGAATACTTGTATAACAAACTTGCACGTTCTACACATGTATCCCAGAACTTAAGGTAAAAGAAAAAAACAAAACAAACAAACAAAAATAAATGCAAATTCTCTTGGATCAAGACCTACAGAATCAGAAACACTAGGGATGGAGCCCAATGATGTATTTTAAAAGCCCTCCATGTGACCCTGATGTCTGCTACGTTAGAAAACAACTATTTAAATTATGTTGATGAGTGTAAGTTTTTTGATAACCATCTTGAAGAGCTCTTATTCCAGTGTCTGATTCATGGTAGACTCTAAGTGTTACCCAGAAAATGCAAGATGCACTTAATTTGTAATGCAACAGTCTGTGATGTTTACTATTATATTCTAGTCTCTTTCTCTCTCTCTCTCTCTCTTTTTTTTAACTGTCTACTCAGGAATGAATAGTTGCCCTCACAGATTATTCATTTTCTTTTCCTTTGAGACTATTCTTCAGCTTTTCATTTAATATGAAAAAGGTCATCTTCAAAGAAAATTGTTGCTTGATGCTTCAGTTATTTAATTCTCTAGCGAGTCACTGAGAAACAAAGTTGGTTCATGCCAATCATTTCTTTCCCATTAAAGAAGGAAAGTCACTTCATTGTCAATAATGATTAGTGAATTTTTCTCTAGTCTCTACTTCAGGACCATTTAAAACTTCAGTGGCCAAAAATGTGTTGTTTAAGACTTCTAAGTTGGCTTTGAGTCTGCTTAGGCAGCAAATTCATCTAAGGGCTGTGAACCTCTCAGTTTTGCCTAGGGTAATAGGTGAAAATGGGGAAAAAATTATTCACAAAGAAAGTTGAAGTGAAACAGGTTTGGGGAGACAAATGGACTCAGATTGTGATGTGAATTCATATGTTTTATATACCTAATTATTTCTAATGTGTGAAATCCAGGGAAATTATGTGTTCCAGACTCAGTGAGACTCATGTGGTACAAACCTCTTTTGCATCTTGTTATGTAAAAGATCCATGTGGTTTGAATAGCATCCTTGCATGTCAGCACATCTAGTCCTAGGGGAAGAGGTTCCTCAGGATAGGGACACCAAACAGAAGATGCTGGGTGTGTGTTCTCTGGGGATGAGATAGCTGATTCTGGGTTAAAAACTGAAAACCCAGGGATCATTGAGATTTCAGGGAGGCTCCACATGGACCAGCATAGGGAGGTAGAGATGGCCACAGCATGCTGAGAGTCTACCAGGAATACAGAGAAATCTGGTAAGGCAGGAAGGAAGTGGACCTGTGGGGGAGCCAGGGGTCTGAATGACCAAAGGACCTCCTTAGGTAGCATTCCTTATTCGTGTGATTCTAATAAGAAAGTGGGTGGAAGAATGCTTCTAGGATAGAATTGGACTCAGTGGTGTTAACTACTACCTGAGCAGCTCTTTTCTGAGTACCTAGCCAGATCTGTTCAGCTTTGTCCTCCTCAGAAAGAGGCCCAGATAAAGGGGAGAAATGGCCCCTAGAGCCCAGGTTCTGGGAGGCAGTCTATAAAAACTTGCATTTTGAAATCCACAGACTTTGACTGAATGCCTTCCTGGTGCCAAGCACCATGCAGATGCTAGGGATCAAGTAATTAGAGAGTTCCTGCTCTCAGGGAACTTCAGGCCTTATGAAGGTGATAGATATTTAAACAGCTTATTATAATTCAGTCGAATGGTGTTTTCAGGGACAGAATGTTAGGCAAGAATATAAATCAATTTTTTTCTGCCTGAGGAAGTCAGCTAAATTTTCTTAGAAATGGTAATATAGGTAGGCCAGGTAGTGAAGAGGGGCAGGGGCATGGCAGGTAAAAGGATGAATGTTTAAAGAAGTATGGTGCTCTCAGGAAATGGCAAGCAGTCTGTTTCTGCAGCAGCATAAGATACCTGAGGGTGAGTGTTGGAGTTGAAGTTGGACAGATGGCATGGAATCAGATCATCAAAGACCTGTAGGGAGCAGAGCTTTAGTCAGAGTAGTCACATGATCAGATTTCTTTTAGAAAGATACATTCTAGCTCTTTTATGGAGGGTGGATTCCAGACAACAGAGGCCAGACTCAGAGTAGAACCTTGTAAAAGTACACTTGAAGCATGATGCAGGCCTAACTCAGGGCCATTTCTAAGGTGATGGAGAAGCAAGGTTGACTTTTTGAGGCTTGGATTTGTCATATTTACTCCTTTTTTAGTCCTATCTCCACCTCTTTGGGGGCTTCTGTGGTTGATGCTCTTATAGTTGCTGCCTCTATAGTTGCTCTTGATAGAGGGAACAGATGGAAGGTGGGCCAGCATTCTGTCATATTACGTGGGCCTTTTTCCCTCTCAGAGATTTTACCAAACTTTCCCAGCAGTATTAAACTAAACCCAATTACTAATATAAAGAATTTCATGTTAATATATTAGTAAATAAATTCTTTTGATACCATCTTTTGTGACAGGTAATTATAACTTAAGTGGCCTACATCAAATGTATTAATTCATTCATGAAACTTTCATTGACATTTGCGATGTGAAGGCACTGTTAGCTTCACCGAAGGGTAACAAAAAAGCATTGAATATCCTCTGGCAGAAATTGCCAGTCCTGCTTTATTCTCTATAGCCACAAGCCAAGAAACTTTCTCAAAGCATTTGGTTTATTCATTCTTTCACTAATCCTTCAATTTATAAGTCAACAAATATTTGTTCAGCATCTACTATGTGAAGGCAAAATAATGACAAGAGGTGAGGAACACGTTAGAGGTGGAGTAAAAATAGAACAGACAGTTCAAGATGGACTTCAAAGTTCTCAGAAATTCCCTAATTTAAAAATACTCTCAAGACTTTGGGCAACTTAATCTTTAATACTCTTACTACTTTTGTTATTAAAGAGCATCTTGGTTTAGGAGGTAAAGTTTTAGCTTCTTCGATAACCTAGGAATCATATCTCTGTTTCCATGTTTCTCTGATAGTTACTTGAAACTTTGATCCCTGGACTCTGCAATGTGGAACCATATTCACAGGTCACAGTAATTTCGAAAGACGAGCAAATAAAGTATTTTCCGTTATCTATCTGTAGGCTTTTCTATTGCTTAAAAAGAGACTAAATAGCATGGTTTTCTAGGCAACTATGACAGAAAATGTGGAGCCTAATTCCCCTCCCTCACCCTTTTGAAGGCCAATCTATGAATTTGTTTGAAAATTGTCCAATTTCAGAATTTAGCTGACTAGTTGTGTAAATGACTAAGGGTCATCAGAGAGCATAGAAGTATTATTTGCCTAGGCATATTTTGACCTCTTCTTTGACAGCCCTTCTTTTCACTGAAAAAAATTCTTTCTCATTCTAGTCTTCTGCTCTTCTGTAGAAAGAGAACTTGCTGGGAGTTAGGTGACTTGACTTCTAATCTCAGTTTTGTGGCTAACTAGTTGTAGGACTTTAAGCCAGAGGTTGTCAAACTATAGCCTGCAGGCCAAATCTTGACCACCATCTGTTTGGGAAAATAAAGTTTTATTGGAGCATAGCTATGACTATTTGTTTACTCATTGTTTACAAATGCTTTCTTGCTACAATATGAGATGAATACTTCTGTTAGTACCATGTGGCCCACAGAGGCTCCAATATTTACTGCCTGGCCCTTTACGGAAAAAGTTTGCCAACCTCATCTTTAGGCAAGTCGCTGTCTTACTTGAGCCTCATCTTCCCCATTTGTAAAATTTGGGAGTTAGACTAGGTTGTTCCCAGGGCTCATGTCCTCTTTACATTGTTACTCTAGAACTCTTCTTACAGAGCAGTCGCATCTCACGTCAGTCATTTTATACTGGGACATAAACCTATTCATATTTATATTCATTCAATTTACTAATTGAATACTGGCAAACCAGAGTGGAACACTAAGTCTAAGAGCATCCCTGCCTTTGAGAAACTTATAATCTAGTTAGAAGATATACCTACAAGGTTTCAAACTTAAATTAAAATAGAAGGTAATAAGGGATAACATACCAAATTCAGTGATAACGATTAAAAGATTTCAGAGGGGAAATATCATTATGGACTGACATCATTAGGGAAATATCTGTAGGGGAAAGTGAGATTTTATTTTTTTAACAGTCATCTTCATAGCCCTGTAAAATACTGGATTCACTGTCCCTCTAAAGCACTAGTTTTCAAATTTTAGGATGCATAAAAATCACCTGAATTAGTAGGAAAAAAATGCAAATTCCTTACATCCAGCTTTCGAGATTCTAAGTAGGTCTGGGGTACAGCTTATAAATGAGTATTTTCACAAACACCCTGGATAATTCTGATACACATTCTGATAAGCTGTTAAATATAATTATTACCTAGGAATTTATGATGTTTGGTAAGGTTTTTGTGAACTGTGGTTATGTGTGACTAGAAGGAACTCCATTGTCCATGAAGCAAGTACTTCAATGACTTTCTTTCTCTTTTTAGGAAATGCGAAATCTCTCAGGCCAAGAAGAACAACCTGAGGACTCTTTTTCCGGAGGTAATTGAATTCCTTTAGTAAATCCAGAGGAGAAATCTGAGATCAGTACGTCTTTCGTATCTATGATAGCTAAGGATACATCACTTGAAAGATTCACTATACTAACTACTTTCTTCAGCATTTGACTCTTGGTCCTTGTGTTGTGAGCTCCTTGTTCCTGCAAAGCTGGCTGGGGTCACCATAGTGGGTCAAAAAAAAAATCCATCAATGACAGAGATAGAGAATCTCCAATCTCTATCCCAAGACATGTTCTCGATGACTTGAGCACATCAGCAGATGCTCAGGATACAGAAGAGTGATTTCATCTATGGGAAAAAGACCCTCTGGAAAGAAGTGTGAAATCATCAAAAGAACCATTGGAGAGGACACATAAGAGTCATGTGGCTGAGGTTTCACATGATCCCGGCATGCTTCCAGTCCAGAGGAGAAAGCTAGACCCACTCCTCAAAAAGTATAGGCATTATAAGAAGGCCACAAGGACAAAAAGAAGGAAGAAGGAGAAAATGGAGGCCCCAGTGCTCCCCTGTTCTTCCAACACCTTCAACACCACTACAAAGTGAAGAAGATGAGGCTGTAGACAAAAAGCCAACTCTACTCAGTGCCCAGGAAGATACTCCTGACCTTCTCCAGGAGGTAGGGGTGGCAAAATCCTGGGATTGTCACTCTTCCGTAGGAAAAATAATGACAGCTCTTCACCTGGAGTAGGAAGAATTGGGGGTAAGGAGCTTGAGAAACAAACTGGGATCATTGGTCCCAGATAGAACATAAAAGAATTGGCGGCCGGGCACGGTGGCTCACGCCTGTAATCCCAGCACTTTGGGAGGCCGAGGCGGGTGGATCACGAGGTCAGGAGATCGAGACCATCTTGGCTAATATGGTGAAACCCCGTCTCTACTAAAAATACAAAAAATTAGCTGGGCGTGGTGGCGGGCACCTGTAGCCCCAGCTACTCGGGAGGCTGAGGCAGGAGAATGGTGTGAACCCGGGAGGCAGAGCTTGCAGTGAGCCGAGACCATGCCACTGCACTCAAGCCAGGGCGACAGAGCTAGACTCCGTTTAAAAAAAAAAAAAAAAAAAAGGCTTGGCTCAGAGAGTCATGTCCTTTTATCTTTATGCACATGGTTATTGTCTTTGAGGGCTTTTTAATTTCTTTCTTTTACTTACAGGACAGATTACAGTGTCTGCAGGAAGAGGGTTCCAGTGTGATGCATCAGGAATGTCAGATCCAGTCCTGTGAGCTCTTGGTGGCTCAGAAGCCCAGGCCCTCTTCTCCTGCAGTGACATCCTTGGCATCACCACCACTCTGCTTTGGCAGTTTCCTAAGCTGTGTCTGCCAGACCTTCTCAAGGTCTAGGAAGCAGAAGCCTCCCAGAAGAAATGGTAACAACCAGGCTGAGGCAGGAGGTGATGCTGAGGTCCTGAGACCTGGCCTGGCAAAACCAGAGTTGAGCCTCAGCAAAACATGTAGCCACTTGCAATTGATACAGCTTTCCTTTGTGTTTAGTTTTATAGTTCTCTCTGTATGTCATTGTTCTTCTTAGTTGAGTTTTTGCCTGTCAAAGAGACAGAGAGCTGCTTTTATGCTGAGATCCTCAAGCCAAAACCCACAGTAAAAGCAAAGTAAAACTTTGAGGCTTTTAACTTTTACTCAGTGGTGGAATTACTTCCTACTTCCTTCCCATTAGGTTGAAGGTGGGATTCTCTCTGGAGTAAGTTGTTCCCAAAATTCATGTGTATTTCACTCAGGATTGAAGTGATACAATTTCATCATTTTCAGTAGTGTTTCCTGATATCGACAACCAAATGGAGACCTTTCGTGTTCAACTCCTTTCATTTTCTTTTACCTTTGACTACAGATTCATTTTGTATTCTTCTTCAATATTTTGTTGAAATTCTGCCACTTTTTTTTTTTTGAGACAGAGTCTCTGTCGCCAGGCTGTAGTGCGGTGGCGGGATCTCAGCTCACTACACCCTCTGCCTCCCGGGTTCAAGCAATTCTCCTGCCTCAGCCTCCCGAGTAGCTGGAACTACAGGTGAGTGTCACCACACCCAGCTAATTTTTGTACTTTTAGTAGAGACGGGGTTTCACCAAGTTGGCCAGAATGGTCTCGATCTCTTGACCTTGTGATCCTCCCACCTCGGCCTCCCAAAGTGCTGGGATTACAGGAATGAGCCTCTGCACCTGGCCAATTCTGCCACTTTCTAACTTGAATAAGCCTCAGGATGTCCTGGCTGCTACATAGCTATCACTTCCTCCATCTCTAACCAATGTCTGGTTTCTTTTTTTGTCACTTGTTAGTAGGGTTCCTAGCTCTCCCTTCTGAAAGGTGCCTTTGGTGTTCTCTAGCCATCTATATTGAAAACATAGTCACACAAAGTAATGTTTCTTTCTTGTCATTCTGTAGTCAGATTTTCACAGAATCCTGAGTTCTTCTGAGAATCCTAAAGAAGATAAGTACTTTACTTTAAGAAAAGTTCAAGATCATTCCATTTCCCTCTTGTTCTGGTATGCTAGGTTAATCCTTTTCCCAGGATGTAAGAGTTTAAATTAATCTTATACCTTCTTTTGAGGGAGTATGTTTAAGAAGAGTTTAGGAGTTTCCCTGTAGCTTTATTACTTGTTGTTATTTCCTAAGTGTCCCAGTTTCCCAATTCATGTAAGAATAATAAATAAAAATACAAATATAAATAAATGTGCAAAGTATCTGCATAAGAAAGAAATAATATAACTTTTTTTTTTTTATCCTTAGCACTGACTCTGATGATTACTGGAATCATTGGAAATGTGACCAGTATTTTGGTTCTTTTCATGCCTGGAACAAGGCTTTGTACTGTTGGAAGAATACAGGTTTCAGATAAGGAAAGATCTACACAAGCACTTAGTTTTGAAACTTTTCTGCTGCCATGTGTTTTGACCCCTTACTCATAAGCAAGAGAAAGGGAGTTTTCATCTCCTCTGATGCATTTGTAAATGAGAAAGTATATGTTTCCAGGTTTCAAAGTTTGTATTACTGTAGTTAGGAAGGGAATAGAATGAGTTCCAAGAGTGGTGGCAAATATCCTCAAGGATGCTTTGGAGGTAACAGGTTACAACCACATTTGAAGAAATTTCATGGTTTGGTGAGGATTTCAAATTAGAATTAGAAATTTTGCAAAATGTCATAGTACTTAGAGTAAAATAGGACACCTTTCTAAAGTCAGTCATGCTTTGATACTTTTAGTTGTCTAAAAAGTGGTTGATTTCTCATTTTAAACAGTATTGAGTTTTCTTGAGCTAATTGACCATGATAAATGGGTTTTATTACATAAAATTTCAAATTATCCAAACTATATCTATATTTACATACATATTTTCTCCATTTAATACAAGAAGCACACTCCCAGGTGAGGCATAATGTATGAAAGTCCCAAGTCATAGAGCCTGTTATTAAAAGCTCACCAGAATGCAGGTATTCGTGTTGCTATTATACTTTATTATTGTTATTATTTATCATAATAAGTGTTTCAGGTTAGTTGTTCTATCATAGAAAAACTATTAGTGGGAGCCTAGTTAGCCATATCTTCAGCCCCATCTACAATACTGATTTTCACATAAAACTTATTTGCTACAAATTTGGTACATAGGTTTCAAATAAGGAAAGATCTGTATAAGCACTTAGTTTTGAAATTTTTCTGCTCTGTGTCTTGATCCTTTACTCACAAACAAGAGAAAAGATGTTTATATCTCCTCTGATGCAATTGGTAAACAGGAAAGTGTATATTTCTGTGTTTCAAATTTTGTGTTGCTGTCTTTATGGTTTGAATTTTTAAACATGATTTATGACTTAATAAAGCTGCTTTTGAAAAATATACTTAGAAAAATAGTATAGCTGTTTCAAAGTAAAAACCAATTTAAAAATAAAACTTGCGACTATTGATGAGAGACAGAGCTTATGAGTCATTTAAAAAAATTGTTTCCCCTGCAAAGCAGATAGACAGTTTTGCACATGTATTATAAGCAGACATAATCGACAAGTATAGAGGTGATCATGTTTAATGTATTTAGTTCTCTTTTTTATCCTCATGGGAACCTAGAGAACTAGGTAGGTATCAGATGTTGCTGTACCCATTGCTACAGGCTGATTAAGCTAAGATTAAACAGGTCAATAAAAATTTTTCAGCAATTTTTCTAAGATCACTTGTTTAGTCTGATAAAGAATTATAATACAAGGTTTTAAACCAAATTATCAAACTATTAGTTTTGTGGTTTTGTCTTGTAAATGTGATTTTTTTGCTGTAGGTTCTTGTCTCAACATTCAATATCAAAACATTTCCTATGACCATTTTGTTTTTGTCAACTTATTCTCATACTAGTGTCCAAATTCCAACTAATGCCTTTCTTACTCCCTGGGAAAATTTTAACATGAAAAAACCCTGGCTAATGTAAAATTATACGCCTCAAATAAACCAATAAAAAGGGTTTACTTATTACCTGAATTTTGACAGAAATAGTAGAAAGTATCTAGTCCTTTCCTCTTATTTATCAGAGGAACCTGAACAGAGAAATTGAATAGCTCTCTCAAAGTGACATAGCTGGTTAGTGACAAAGCTAAAACAAATAATAGCTACCATTAGATTAAATATTATACTTATTCACACATCAGTAATTTTCAGGCAATCTGCATAGGATTGGTATGATAGTTTAAGTTCAGAAAGGTCCCAGGACTGGCAAGTCCTGATGCAGAATCCAAACCTAGGTCTGTTAATCTCTGAAGCCAATACTTATTACATTGTACCTCTCAGTATTATAATATAAAATGCCTGTTACAAGTCTAACTGTAATATTAAGAATAAAAAATTTCTCTTATTTGCCAAAATTCAGATTTTAGCTTTAGCACATATACAATAAAAATAGTATAATAAAAACAATTCCAACTAAAAAGACTATTTCTTTGGGTAAAATTTCTGTACTGAGCTGTAAATAATAAAATAGTTAGAACCTAAGTGATTGATAAAAGAAAACTTCGGTGTAATATAAATAAACTTTTAATCATTACAACCAATTAAACTGAGACAATTACTTAACTGAAAAGTGATTAAGAAAAAAGGGATAGCACATAATCAAAGCAGGGTCCTTGACTTGACAGGGTCACAAGACAAGGCACAACAAAGACGAATTAGGCTCCATAGAAAGCTAATAGACTTAAAGGCATTTCTAAACTGTTTTCAGGTGAAGAGTTTGAGACTTGGGTAGCAGAAAGACAGGCTCTTCACCATAACCCAGTGACCCTTGAAATAAGTAAGTATACTCCTGCTAATGAACTCCAGGCTTTACATAGGAAATCTGAATTTTCTCACGCTTCAAAACATTCTTTTCATTCTGATTTGACAAGGCCTTTTTCAAGACAGAAGAAAAGAACAACAGAACTGGAATATTCAAACCACTTGGCTGTGTGATCAAGGAATTTAGTTCTTCATTTTTGCAGATTCAAGACACAAGGACAAGTGCGTTGTATGTGGGAGAGCAGATTGGTATAGATTTCTTGAGCTATTTTCTGACAGCTATAAAGAATTACAGCACTACCCCCAGCCTGGAACCTTCGTGATAGACTGTCTCAGGCACAGATATAGTTATCACCCTCCTGGTTCACAGTGCTCATCTAGAGAAGGGCTTTGACTCTGATCCTTGGTTCTCCCATCCTACAACACCTTGTACCTTAGAGTTAGTCCTGCAGTTGGTGAGAGGGCCATGATGGCTATTTTAATAGGAGTTTTAATACTCTACATAAAAAGATAAACTTCAAAACAGATGACAAAATTCTTTACACAAATTGCTAATTTTAAATGAATTCAACATTCTGCGATTCTATTACAAATGATTTCTAACGCGAACTTGACTTGTCTCCTAGTTGTAATGACCATTCTGATTCTAGAATGCCTGTGAAAGTACTCAGTATTGGATCCTTATGATGGTAACTCTTCTGGTGGATGACACAATAGATCCATTCACAGAAGAGTGATGAAACAGCAACTGAGATTTTTAATAACTACTGTGAGAAATATTCCTTTATACTTCTCCTTTTATTTGGAAGAAAGAATTAAAATCCTTGAAAAGTTTTTAAAAACACACACACATTTCAACCAGCATGTAGTACCAAAACTTCTTCTTGGCCAGTGATGCTCAAAAATAATGTCTGGCTAAAATTTATATACAAACAATAATAGATTAAAAAATAAAATAGTAATCACCTAACCTCTTCTCTAAAAGCTACCCTTCACCCTAATTTAAAATGTAGTCTCATTTTAAAGTTAAAATTATGAAGTAAAGGTCTATATCTAATTTTGTAAGGTATCTAATTCTAAATATTTTGTAATTACATAATAAGTACTTGCGAAATATCTGCCTAAGTCTGGACTTAAAAGACAGATATTAGCTCCTAGTTTTGCCACTGACTACTCTGTAACTTTGGCTATTTATTTAAACTCATTTATCTCTGGTTTCCTCATCTAAAAAAAGGAGAGTATTAACATATCAGATGGTTTTTCTGAGGATTGTATGAGATAATATCTCTGAAAGAGACTAGTGGCTGTTTTATAACAGAAAGCTTTTGCCATTATAATGTCTGTTGAATTCCTGTAAAGCAAAACGTTAACTCCACTAAATGCTACAGGAGGGTAAGCTATTCATGTAAATTCTTATTTGAAAGGAAAGGAAATTTATATCTGGGGGGAATAATGTGCAAGCAAATAGATTTAATATGTGTTTATTACCAATTTGTGTGTATCTAGAAAAATTTTTGACCCCAGAATTACACAAGCCAAAAACCCTTTATTGTTGTTTATTGTTGCAACCTGTGAAATCGATATTAGTTGGGCCTTTGTCTTTGATTTGTAGGGCTGCACAGACACTCATCTGGTCCTAAACTGCTGTGATTTATGCAACATCTTTTTATCTTTTTTTAAAAATAAGTCATTAGCATTTTCTTTCTTTCGTTTTTTTTTTTTTTTTTTTGAGACTGAGTCTCGCTCTGTTGCCCAGGCTGGAGTGCAGTGGCGCAATTTCGGCTCACTGCAAGCTCCGCCTCCCGGGTTCACGCCATTCTCCTACCTCAGCCTCCCGAGTGGCTGGGACTACAAGCGCCCACCAGCACGCCCGGCTAATTTTTTGTATTTTTTAGTAGAGACAGGGTTTCACCATGTTAGCCAGGATGGTCTTTATCTCCTGACCTCGTGATCCACCTGCCTCGGCCTCTCAAAGTGCTGGGATTTTAGGCGTGAGCCACCGCACCCGGCCTTTTTTTTGAGACGGAGTCTCGCCCTGTCACCTAGGCTGGAGTGCAGTGGCGCAGTCTCGGCTCACTGCAAGCTCCGCCTCCCGGGTTTACGCCATTCTCCTGCCTCAGCCTCCGGAGTAGCTGGGACTACAGGCGCTGGCCGGCCACCACGACCTGCTAATTTTTTTGTATTTTTAGTAGAGACGGGGTTTCACCGTGTTAGCCAGGATGGTCTGGATCTCCTGACTTCGTGATCCACCCACCTCGGCCTCCCAAAGTGCTGGGATTACAGGCGTGAGCCACTGCAGCTGGCCATCATTATTATTTTCTAAAAAGCATTAATTGTAAAGACAGTTTATTCAATGGCTGTCATAATGTAGTGGTTATTTTTCTGCTTCAACCCTCTTGAATGATAGGAGCTATTCTATCAATAGCAACACTTCAGTATGACAATGATTATTAATGAAATGAGGTTAGAAGGACCTCTCAGATATCTTAGAATTTTGAAGATATTGTCATTGGAAAAGTTCTCCTGTATTCTAAAATTCCCCTTTTCCATTTCTTCTGTCCACCTGTTGAATTTTACACCAAGACTGACTATGTAAGGGACTGTTAAAGTTTTATGATCTGGAATTTTTTTTGTTCCACTAGATAGGCATGTATGGAACATCTGTGCCTAAACTAAAGCTATTTTATCTCAAAGTCAAGGAAAGTAAGCATAAATAAAAAGTAGAAGAATGTGTCCGTGCTGTTAAATAATATTCAATGTGTTCAGAGAAAATAAGACAAGCACTTATATAATGACCACTGAACAACAGCAAAAGTATCTAAAGGAGCTCAAGAGAATGTTATACAATGTGAGTAAGAAAGAACTGATGGGATGCCTTGTAAAGGAAGGATTATTGCAAGGTAGAATATATGGGATGGCTTCTCTGAATAGGTGATTTACGAGCTGGACTTTGAAGGAAAAGAATATGGTCTAGATTTATCCAATCCCACATGCAAAGAGGTTAAAACCACTTTACTGAGTAGAGTCATCTTGGAGGCTGGTCAAACCAAAGCACAACTGTGAACCAGATCCAGGACATAAAGCTGATAGAAATTGTGAAACCTTTATGGACAGGTCATTATGCCTAAGTGTAGGCAGTCCAAAAGGTGGGTCAGGAACAGAAGAGAGAGCTAGAAAGTTAGGGTCTGAATAAAGGCAGAAATGATTTAAAGGCATTCACAAAGGCTGGAATAAAGAGAGGGCCCAGGACTTTTATCTGAACAAGAGAAAGGTCTATGGGGTGCTGGCCATGAAGTGTTTTTGGTGGAGAGGTCCCTTCCAAAGAAAAATAGGGTGGGCAATATTGAAGGACATGAAAGCAAATGATGTAGATAAAGAGCATTATGTACAGATGTAGCAATTTCTGTCATATATTGGAGACATGGAATAGCGTAGAAATGTGTAGTGGGAGCAGTGAGAAATAAGTTAGGGGCCAGTTGAATTTGATACTTCAATTCTATACTTGGCTTTTATTTTATAGGTGAAAAGGAGCTACTGTAGATTCTCAATCTTCTCTGAGAAGATAACATTGCCCAAGTTAGTAAGCTCAAGAAGGAACGAGTGTAGGAGAGATGTGCAAGGGCATAGACCTAGATTCGATACTGACCTCTAGGAATATGTTGTTTGGTTAGCTGCCTGTCACTGTATGTGACCTAGATGATTGCCTCTTTTTGACCACTTGCTCGTAACTAATTTATTTTTGTAAGAATGGTGGATAAAACTAAAGGAACAATTACAAAAAAAAAAAAACCCTTATGTATAAGCACATAGTATTTTGTATTTTTAAGACTGTGGAAAATTATGATCTCTTGACTTACAGTTTTACATTTTACATTAGTCAAATTAAACATAAAAATTAAATGTGATACATTTGTTGGAAAGTTTCAAATATTTATTTTTCCATAAGACAACAGAGCAGTATAGCTTAGTATTTGAGAATGCATCTGTAGATAGTTTCTGGGTCTAATTCCTGACTTTATCACTTAATAACTACCTTAAACAGAATTACTTTTTCCATGCTTTAGTTTGCTCATCTGAGAAATAGGAATAATTATACCTATCTTACAGGGCTTTGGTGAGAATTAAATGAGATAATAATACATTTTAAAAACTTAGAATGGAGATTAGCATAAAGAGTGTAAGCTCAACAAATATTCATCTGTTAGCATCATATGGGCAAGATTTTTTTTTAAATACTTATTTGTGTGAGGAGAGGTTGTAAGGTCTCCAAGGGGAAGGTTGCATGAAGTACATGAGAAGTCTGACCCTAAATGCAGAGGCTCCTAGAGTCACTAAATATTCTGAACATGGCTCAGAGATGATAGAATCACCAAACCTAAAGGGATCCTATGTGGTAAAACATAAGTTATCTCAGTAAGCAGAACCCCAGTTATTCCATGACCATAGGGCATTTTTGTTGTTGTTGTTGTGGTTGTTTTTTTGAGATGAAGTGTCACTCTATCTCCCAGGCTAGCATGTAGTAGTGCAATTTTGGGTCACTGCAGCCTCGACCTCCCCAGGCTCAGGTGATCTTCCCACCTCGGCCTCTCATGTAGCTGGGACTAATTATTCTATTTTTTGTAGAGATCGTGTCTCACCGTGTTGCCCAGGCTGGTCTCAAACTCCTGGGCCCAAGTGATCTTCCTACCTTGGCCTCCCAAAGTGCTGAGATTATAGGCATGAGCCACCACACTGGGCCTTATGGGGCATGTTCTTAATACCTAATTGTGAAGGAGTCCAACTCACCTATTCATACCCAGTGCTTAGCATAGTGTCAACCACAATAAGTACGTAATAACGTTTCAGTAAGTGTCTGTTAAGTGAATGAGTAAATGATTCAGTGACGAAAAGAATTACAGTATATATATAATTAGATGTACCACTCATAGAAACAACAATTTATTTCATCCAAAGATAGCTTTTACAGTCTTTGGCGTTGAAGACAACTCTGATTGTGGCACACTGGGGGAGATCCCACAAAGAGATTGAGTATGAATTACTCATCAGTTAAATGGGATTGGATGAGATCAGCATTGGGCTGATTTTAGAAGATAGATTCAGAACTGCTATATTCAGTGATTAAGAAGAAGTAATGCATTCTCCTTTTTAGTCCTCTCAGTACTTTGCTTTAAAATGCACACAGGTGCACACACAGACAGACAGACATGCATAGGCACAAATATGAAAATACATCACAGTTAAAATATCAATGTATTAATTTTTGGTTAAGTGCTACATAGCAATCCACCTGAAAATTTAGTAGCTTAAAACCATGACAATCATTTATTTAACGTATGACTCTTCAGTTTGGTTGAAAAGACTATCTGTGCTCCATGTAGCATCAGCTAAGGTGGCTAGAATTTTGACTGCAGGTTTCACTTTCAAGATGGCACAGTCACATAATTGGCAAGTTAGTGCTTGCTGTTGGCTGGGAGCGAAGCTGGGCTGTAGGCCAGGGGCCTCAGTTCCTGTCTACATGGGCCTCTACAGACTGCTTGGCTTCCTCTCACAGCATGGTGGCAGTGTTCCAAGGACGAGCTTCCCAAGAGAAACAGGTGTAAGCTGGATTTTATGATCTAGTCTTCGAAAGCACCTAGACTCAATTCTGCTATAGTCACAGGCCACCCACCTTCAAGGGGAACCTCTCCCCTCTCACTCCAGCCTTTATCTCTATGGGATGACGGTCAGTGTCACTGTGTTAGTCCGTTTTCGCACTGCTGATAAGGACATACCCAAGACTGGGAAGAAAAAGAAGTTTAATTGGACTTACAGTTCCACATAGCTGGGGAGGCCTCAGAATTATGGCAGGAGGTGAAAGGACTTCTAACATGGTGGCAGCAAGAGAAAAAATGAGAGGGATGCAAAAGTGGAAACCCCTGATAAAACCATCATATCTCGTGAGACTTATTTACTACCAGGAAAACTGTATGGGGGAAACTGCCCCCATGATTCAAATTATCTCCCAACAGGCCCCTCCCACAACATGTGGGAATTATGGGAGTACGGTTCAAGATGAGATTTGGGTAGGGACACAGAGCCAAACCATATCCATCACATTGTTAGAAGAGCATGTGGGATGGGAGATCTTGTGGCTGTCTTGGATAATACAATCTGCCACAGTGAGCTCTACATTTTTGGATACTATTTAAAGGAATTTTTAATTCAGTCACCTCTGAGTTCCCAAAAGTGACCAGACTATTGTGGTATGTAGGAAATCTTTTCAGAAAGAAGCACATTCTAAGGGAGGAAATATGTCTGTGGAGATTTCAACTAGATATAAAAGGCACCATGAATAGAACAAAGGGATGGGGCATTCGCTGACAGATAATTTAACACGAAGAGCTGAGGGTAAACAATTTAAAAACTGAAGTTAGGAAACCCCCTCGCCCTCCTCATGTCAGTGAAAGGTATTATTATTAACAGCCAAGGACCTTCAGCCATGGCTCTTTTGAGACTTCGTAGAGTGCACATTGCTAAATCTAGCTTTTCCCTTTCTGTGACTGAACAACATTTTCTGTGATGACTGGAGGCTCAGAAAAATCTTATGACAAGAATCTGACCCACTAAATTGAAAGTGGACAGGAAAATCGTAGGTAGATGTCTTTCTAAAGTATATATCAACGTTCTTGGTTAGTAAATATTTATTTAGCTCTTGCAGGTGAAATATAAATAATGACTGTAGTATTCCTTCAAGGCCTATTAGAGCTCAGCCAAAAACAGTGATCAGCAAATCAAATGCCAGAAGTTTTGACCCTTCTGCCAGAGGAGAGCCATTTAAATGTGCTTTTAAAGGATCTATTTTAGGACTTTGTGTGGAAACTCAGCAAAATCAGTTTGCTAAAATCTATACCAGCTGGCCCAGGTGGCTTTTCCTAGTCTCTGCCTGCATCTGTTTTATTCACAAGTGCACTGCTATTGATTTGTATAATGAGGCAATAGCATACAAGTGATAGCTTCCCCAAAAGCCATATTCTTTCTCTGTCTAGGATTTGGAGCGGGAAAGAGACCATAAACAATACATTTTCTTCCTCAAAATATATTTGTCACTTTCAGCTTGCTTTCTTCCATGCCAAGAAGACTATCAAAGGCAAGTTATAATTGAACATGACAATGTTTTTCTCTTTCTTATGGAATGTTAACCTGGCAGACAGAATCTGCCCTGGCAGAAAAAAAAATTAATCGTGTTTGATGTCTCACTTTACTGACCTCCGAGAAGTATTCTTGTCATTTGTTTTCCACCGTTGTATTAACTGATCTAATATGGTTCAGTAATTTTCTTTTAATCATTTAGATTCCTGATGAAGAACCAGGGTAGTTAAACGATGATGCATTTGCGAAAGTCATGTGTACTCTGTATCTGACCACTCATGTGTACTCTGTATCTGACCACTGTCATCAGGATGGGGAATCTCTGGTAGTTCAAGGGAAAAGGCTAGACCTGAAGAATTAGGAACACACAAGAAAGAGGATTTGTATCTCTTTATCTAGGCACTTCTTAGAATGGAGCTGTGGGTGCATTTACCTAGAGCTGAGGCAGAAACAGGATCATATGACTGTCAATGTCATTTAAGCCTTCTTGCCATTTACTGATTGGTATCTGATCATTTATTGAGTCTAGACAACTTCATGTACAGGATTAAAGGCATTGCCTTGATCACAGAACCTAAATTTCAACACCTTCTGAGGCTACTGGGGCATAGAAATTGTGCGACTGCATTTGCTGCCAAGGTTACTCTCCCTGACACTAGGCAGAGATTGAAAACAAACTTGGAGTTTTTATTTCATCTCCTTTAGTGATGACAGTCCATAAGGTTGAAAATTGTACATTTGTGAGTTACACAAGTTCTTTAACCTATGACCTGTAACTGATTGCATGCACTTAACATTGTGTTTGGAATCATGTTCTAAAAGGAGTTATTTTGAAGCTCGGTGTTCTCTCTTCTTCAAGTTTAATTCTTTTTCTATTCCAAGTTCCATTTGTGTTTTCACCTGACTACCTTTGCTTTCAGAAAAGTCATTCTAAGATGTCTTGAAACACTAATATGACATAGACCACATAAACAGTTTAGTTTTGCAGTGTATATGTTTCTCTTCTTTCCGAAGAAATGTTAAATGAACCTGTTACATTTTGCTTTAAAGGACTTAGACTTAGAAAACCCTTCAAACAGCATGACTTCTTTAGACAGGTAGTAATTTATTGTTAGGCATTCTGAAATGGTTTGCCTAGCAGAAATAAACATACAATAAAATTATCCAAAAAGCATTCAGGTGAGTGTTTTGATTCAACGATTGACAGGAAAATTTAGAATTTGAATATTTTGTGAATTGTAGTGGCATCTTTAGCATTTGAAGGGATATGATGACAAATCAAATGGAAAGGAATTTTGATATTAGTATGGAAAATGTGCAGTTATGTAGAAGATACTGGAGGTATTGAAAAAAGACTTCAACAAGGAACTGAAAATTATATTTAAAATCCATGAATATCAAGGACACTTGATGATTGACAAGTATTAATAGAACTATTAAAGGTGTTTTGTAGCAATTGCATGACATATTTCAGCATTTCTCCAATGATTTTAATGCAATTTTTTTGTCCGTTTGCTGATTGAGGTTTAGCAGATGATATGTAAAAAGCCAAAAGACTACATGATAGGAAAAGCTTTTTAATTGTCTAGCTGCCAATATTTTAAAATATATATACACGTATATACACACATACATGTTTTATATATATATATAATATAAAACATTTTAAAACTTGTACACACACACACACACACACACACAGAGAGAGAGAGAGAGAGAGAGAGAGAGACACCCACATTCCAGAAAATAAATCAGCAAGATAGGTTGTGATTTTATAACTGGTAGGAAAGACAAAGGCATATCTGATTGGAATATCACACACTAAAAAAAAAAAAGAGTAGTACATTTATCTGTGTTGGACAGAACTAGACTCTTTAAATCATAATTTTATATGCTATTTTTTTTCTAGGAAGGAATGTGAGAAAACACATTTTTATTTTAGGGGACCAACACTATACTTTCCTACAAAGGAATATTTAAGTAGTAGAAAATCAACACAATGTTAATATGAATAAGAGTCCAGTGTTGGAGTAGAGATGTTATAAAGATGAATTAATTGAAATTTCTTTAACATTTATCTATTCCAGGATTTCTCAGCCCTGAAAGCCAAGTATGCAGTCAAGGTTTCTCAAACTTTGTGAGCATTGGAATCACTGGAGAAGCTTCTTAAAAATATTTTTGCTTGAGTTCCACCCTCAAAGAATTTCATTCAGTACATCTAGGCTAGGCGTCAAGAACCAGTATTTTTAACAGTATTCTTTGCCCTACTCCCTAAATGTGTTATGATGTACCACAAAGTCTGAGAACTATTGGAACAGACAACATACACACACTATGATAGGATACTGTGGGACTTGCATGATAGAACATTAATTTCTTTAAAATGTCAGCACTTATCTGAAGTCTATGGTCCACATGAAGTACTTTTTTCTAGATTTTGCTTCCAGATTATTTTGCTTTTTACTTTTTCCATAATTCCTTTAAGAAATATTCAAAATGTATTTAGATCTCACATGTTTAATTTATGAAAGGGCCAAATTATTAGGATTGGGTTACTTCTATTAATGGCTTCATTTTAACCTGTTACGCCTTTCTTTTGGCTTTGGTGGAAGGTGAAAAAAAATCACAACTGTCTGTAATATACAAAATTTGTACATGGACAGATATTTAAACCAAGAGAAACAGTACTGAAAGATGCAAGGTGTTCGCATGTTCTCACTCATAAATGGGAGTTAAACAATGAGAATATATGGGCACAGGGAGGGGAACATCACACACAGGGGCCTGTCAGGGGGTGAGGGGCAAGAGGAGGGATAGCATTAGGAGAAATACCTAATGTAGATGGTGGGTGGATGGGCACAGCTAACCACCATGGCACATGTATACCTGTGTAAGAAACCTGCATGCTCTGCACATGTATCCCAGAACTTAAAGTATAATTTTTTAAAAAAAGAAAGATGCAAGATGTTATATTTAAAGTGCCATAACTTCTCTACCACTGCATTAAACATACACATTAATATTCCCTTCCAACTGGCTATTTGCCCTCAAATCACTATCCTATTAATTGGCAAGAAATGAAGACAAAGGATTTTTAATAGGCTTGCAGCAAGGCTGATAATGGTGCAGAATAGCTAGGCCAATCCTTTGGGTGGAGACTAACAGTTTGTGAAGAGAGTGCTAGCTTTGATTGGATAGCCCTGATTGTTTGAAGCATGAAAAAAGATGGTATAATTGATGTGATCAGGCCACATTTTAAGGTATACATGATTGGAAGACAAAGAGATGGGGTTGCTGACCATAAGCCTAGGGCCAAGTGACATATGAACAAGTTATTGGGAAGGCTGTATAAGATCTGTTTTGAGAGGTGACCTGGTGTGTTCAATATAGGCACAGACTCCAGAGCTAAGTTCAGGAGTTTCAATCACAGATCTGTCACTAGCTATCTGACCATTGACAAGTCACTTATTCTCTCTGGTCATCATTTTCCTTTTTTGTAAAATATGGATAATAATAATAGTTACCCGTATTAGTCTATTTTCATGCTGCTGACAAAGACATACCTGAGACTGGGCAATTTACAAAAGAAAGAGGTTTAATGGACTCACAGTTCCACGTGGCTGGGGAGGCCTCACAATCATGGCAGAAGGTGATAAGTAGGTCTCACATGGTGGCAGACAAGAGAAGAGAGCTTGTTCAGGAAAATTCCCCTTTATAAAACCATCAGATCTCATGAGACTTATTCAGTGTTACGAGAACAGCACAGGGAAGACCTGCTCCCATGATTCAATTACTTCCCACTGGGTCCGTCCCACAACACATGGGAATTGTGGGAGCTACAATTCAAGATGAGATTTGGGTAGGGGCACAGCCAAACCATATCACTACCTCAGAGGAGTTTTATATGGGTTAAATAAGTTGATACCTCTTTTAATTGAGGTAGAGTAAATAATAAATATTCTCAAGTGTCTAACACATATTGAGAGTAGGAACTATTTAAGATGGAAACATTACCATTAAAATAAGAATGGTTTCTATGAATGCCACATCTAACGTTATGTATATTGGAATTCTTTTATTTATTGAACCATTTATTGTATGGATATTTATGATTATTTATTATGTGCTTATTGTACTTGGCAATGTGCTAAGCACTGGGGAGAAAAAGGTGGGTTAGACGCCTTCACAATAAGGTGTTAGGAAACATGCCTTATAGTCATAATAACTGTGGTAACTTGTTATTAAAAGGGAGTTACTTCAATGAATTAATTAACTTTTTAAATTAGTGAATATTGGAAGCTTAAGGAAGTCCCAGCCATTTACTGCTCCCAACTTCCCATCTTTTTCTCACTGGAGTATCTAATAAATAAGATGAAGGAGTAAATTATATGGAGATCAAGATATTCAATATAATGTACTGAAATTGAACAATGTTGCTTCTATAAGGAAGTTTCCTAGTACTGAACTCCAGAATTAGTGAGACTTACCTAAGTCACAGTAAGTGCTGCACCACACATGCCTCTCCTGTAAGGAAAGGCTGTTGTCTCTTAATTTATCATATGACTTAGAGAAATTGAGAACACAGTTTCTTTATGGGGAAAAGAAGAGGGGAGATGAGGTAGCTGGGCAGCATATTCCCTTATTTTTCTTCCAAACTCACCAGTTATTTTAAGTCACTCCTAATTCCTTAGGGAACAGTAGGTTAGGGTGAAGAGAGAAGTGTTACAAGGAAGGATATCTAAAGACTGGCAAAAATTTCCCCTCCCTGTACTCTAACACTTTACTCTATTTTTAGTGTTTTAGTTTGCCAAATGTATTCTATCATTTATTCTTCTTGGTACACATATTCCTATTTTATAGTTTTCCTTTCTTTTCTCTTTGTTATCCACAGTTTAGGAATTTTACAAAAAGGGACTTTTGATTCTAGACACAATGGAGTAAAGCCTCAGGAAAAAAAAATACATTAAGCAATTAACATAAAAATTAAAGGTAGATAAAAGCAAGTGGACTAGGTACAGAACTTAGAACCAGAAGAATGATCTTGCAGTGAGTTTCCTGTTTATTTTTTATTCATTTTATTTTTTAACACCCTTCCTTCCCCACCAGCATGCTGCGGCAAATCCTGAGGAGAAGAGCCCTGTGAACTCTCCTTGCCTTACACCAAGAAAGTGGCAACAAAGAGGTAGGACCTCCTCACTTCCCACTATCATTGCAGCAGCAAACACCATAGGGTTGGGTCCTGTAAAATTGCCCAGCCCTATAGCCCTTCAGAATGCCAGTAAAAAGATGGACCCGCTCCCCCTCCTCATTGGTGTGGAAGAGGCCTTATAAAGGGCAGAACACTAGCATCAGTGTGGGGAGGCTAACTTTCCATGTTTCTAACAAGAACACCTGCAAAGGGAAACCCTGGGAACCAAAGTCAGGGAAATGATAATGGAAAATAAGTAGCCAAAGAAAGTGACCATTTAAATCTGCATTTAAAGTCTTGGACAATCCCCAAGTTGTTCAGGCATGAAACTAAATGGAATCAGCTCAACAAAAACTTTGAAAACTGAACTTCGGTGAAGACCAGTGTCCAGGTTTCAGTTTGAACTCTGAGTGGCTCACACACTGGGCAAACCAGATATAATTACAGATTCTTTGAAAATTCTATTGATATGGGAAAGATAAACCACAGAATATGGGCCAGGATATGTATTTACTGTCTGTTAAACAGAACAAAAAATTAATGTTCTACAGAAGATTTAAATAGGATCTAGTGCCTCAGGATATAATATTTGAAATGTCCCAGATACAGCCCCAACTATTCAATATACAAAGAATTAGAAAAATCTGAACAACTAGCAGGCAGAGGAAAATTAACAGGCACCAACTACAAGAGGACTCAAAGGTTGGAATTATCAGGAAAGAAACCTCTGAAGTAGTTATTTAACTGTGTTCCAACAAGTAAGGGCAAACATTCTTAAAAACAATGGAAAGATAGAATTTTCAGCAAAGAAATAGAAGCTATACCAAAACAAACAAACAAACAAAAAACTCAAACAAAATTTTAGAACAGAAAACTAGAATAATAAAAATTTAAAACATCGCTGGAAGGGCTCAATAGCAGAAAATAGATGTGAGAGGAAGCAATTAGTGAACTTGAAGATATAGCAATAGAAATTATTCAGTCTACACAATGAGAGGAACCGAAGAAGGAAGGGAGGGAGCCAGAGGGTTGGGAGAGAGAGAGAAACAGAGCCTCAGGGATCTGTGGGACAATATCAACAGGTCTAAAATTCAGGACATAAAAGGAGAAGAGAAAGTTGAGTAAAACACAAACAAAAAACTCCAAATGCATATGGAAGACTTAAATGACATTACCAGCCAGCTTTACCTAATTAACATTTATGGGACACTCCACCTCACAATAGCAGAATATATTGTTTGCAAACACAGATGGAACATTCATCACTAAGATAGTCCATATTATGAGTTACAAAGCAAACCTCATTAAATTTAAAATAATTGAAATTATTGAAAGTATGCTTTCTGATTATAACAAATTAAACTAGAAAACAGTAACAGAATCATATCTGGAAAACCCCCACATATTAAAAAATTAAATAAAACATTACTACCTATCAATGGGTCAAAGTGGAACTCTCAAGGGAAAGTAGAAATAATTTTGAACAGAATAAAACTGAAAATATAACCAATCAAAATTTATGTGAATCAGGTAAAGCAGTGCATAGAGTGAAATTTATAGCATTAAAAATTTATATGAGAAAAGAAGAAATGTCTCAAATCAACAATTTAAGCTTCTGAAATTTATATGAGAAAAGAAGAAATGTCTCAAATCAACAATTTAAGCTTCTGCCTAGCAAAATGCAGAAAAAGATAAAATGAAAAAGCAGAAATCAATAAAATTGAAAACATAAAATCAATATAACCAAAAGCTGGTTCTTTTTTAGAAAATTAACAAAATTGACAAACCTCTGGTGAGATTGACCAAGAAAACATGAGAAAACACAAATGATCAACATCAAGAATGAAAGAGGGAATATTATCATGGATCCAATAGGTTAGGAAATGATAGAGGAAATTATGAGCAACTTTATGCACATAAATCTACAGCTTAGATAAAATAGACCAATTTCTTTGAAGATGCAGATATCAAAACTGAATTAAAAAGATATATAATATGTCTTCCTATAGTGATTGTAAAACATATTTCATAGGTAAAAACCTTCAAAAAATTATTTCCAAGCTAAATGGTTTCACTGGTGAACTCTACTAAATATTTAAGGAAGAAATAACATCAATTCTTCACAATCTCTCTTAGAGTTAGAAAAGGAGAAAACATTTTTTAGCTACTTTGTGGCACCAGCATTATTCTACTATCAAAGATAGCACAGGAAATGAAAGCTACAGGTCAATATTCCTCTTGAACACTGATAGAAAAATCTTCAACAAAGTATTAGTGAGTCAAATCCAGCAATATATAAAAATAACAATAATTATGACCATGTGAACTTTATCCTGGGAAAATCTTAAGATATTAGAAATACCAGATTATTTAATACTCTAAAATTAATCAATGCATGTAATCACATTAACAACAAAATGAATACATGATCATATCAATAGTTGCAGATAAAGCGTTTGACAAAATTAAACATCCAATTGGTGACAAAACTCTCAGCCCACTTGGAATAGAAGGCAACATCTGCAATCTGTTAACGGACATCTATGAGAATCCTACAGCTAACATTGTACTTAATGGTCAAAGACTGTTTTCTCCCTAAAATCAGAAACTAGGCAACGATGTCTGCTCTTACCAGTCCTGTTCAATATTTTATTAGAAATCTAGCAAATGCAGTCATGTCTAGAAAGTGAAATAAAAGACATTTTCCTTTTGATTATTTTCTTTCTAAATGATTAAAAAGAAAAATGTATAACTATTCTATCTTGCAATGACATAATTGTATAGAAAAATCTCAAGAAATCTATTAAAAAACTACAAGAATTAATAATTGGGTTTAGCAAGTTTGCTGTATACAAAAGCAATAGAAAAAATTCAATTTTACTTTTATACACCAACAATGAACAGTTGGAAATTGAGATTTTTTAAAAAAGCAGTCATATTTATGATAGTTTGAAAATGTAATAATGTAATGTAATGAGATAAATATAACAAAAGATGTACAGAATCTGTACACTGAACATTAGAATACTTATGATATTAATAGCCAAACAATTTGTATCAGAATAGGTAAAGAACTCTCAGAACTCAAAAATTAGAAGATAAACAACTCAATTTGAAAAAATGGAGAATAGATTTAAACAGTCACTTCACTGAGAATGATACACAAATGAGAAATAACACATGAAAAGATATTTTTCATAATTAGTCATTAGGGAAGTGAAAATTAAAACCACCAGGAGATAGCATTTCACAGCTATTTACTTGGCTAAGATTAAAAAATACCCATAATACCCAGTGTTGATGAGGGTGCAGAGCAAAGGGAACTCTCATACATTGCTGATAGGAATGCAAAATGGTACTGCCATTCTGGAAAATATTTTGGCATTTTTTTAAAAAGCTGAATATATACTTATGCTTAGCTTTTTGAAAAAGTGCCAAAATATTTTATGACAAAAATTACTCATATAACTCAGCAACCTCACTTCTAGCTATGCATATTAGAGGAATCAAAGTTCATGTTCACACAAAAACCTACATATAAATGTTTATAGCAGCATTATTAATGATCTAAAACCAGAAGTACCACAGATGTCCTTCAGTGGGTGAATGGATAAACAAAGTGTGGTGCATCTACATAATAAAATACTCGTACCAGTGACAAGGATGAACTATTAATACACTCCAGAACTTGGGTGAATCTTCAAAGAATTATGCTAAGGTCAAGAACTTAAACTCACAAGATTATATACTGTATGATTTTATTCATATAAAATTCTGGAAATGTTCCCCCTCTGCCTTCCAGAAAAAAGGGAATAGAGAACAGAACTATGTTTACCAGGGTTTAGGATTGAGGAGGTTGTGAAAAAAAAAAAGTGGCAGTAGAAGAGATCTTTCTTGAATGCTGAAACTGTTTTGCATCCTCTCTATGGTGATGGCTGAAGAATCAATATATGTAAAAAACTCACAGAACTGTACATCAAAAATGTGAATTTTACTGTTTGTAAATAGAGTTTCACCTGAGTCATCATCACTGTCTCATGCAGAATTTAAAATAGCTCAATGTACTTTCAACTCTATAATATAATTTGTAGTTATATGCTAAATGAAGTGTTTCAATATTTTACTCTTTTATTAATATGTTTAATATTTAGCTGAGAACTTAATAGATGGCCCAAAGGATAATGTGACAACTAATAGCTTTAAATTCTGGTGTTTTCAAGGATTTTAAGCCCCCGGTATCCCTTCTTCATATACTAAATTATCCAGTATGCATTTTAATTAAAATGATAATTTATATAAACTTATTAATAATTTATCTTCAGTAATGCTTTGTTTAAACTAGAATAATATGAAAACTCTTTCATATTCTTCTTAGCATCTATTTCTCCACCTTTCTAAATTTGTTCTGACATATAAACTTTTATTACTACTAGAGAAGACTTAGATGAGAGCTTTACTTAAATTGAGTGGATGTGCTAACGTTTCTTTGAAATAAAAAAGGTGTACTGGAATGTTCCACCCGTAAAAGCAATACTTTTTCAAAACTAGAAATCAGTAGAGTTATATTTTCACAAACTTCTAATAAGAGGTTTCAAGACCAGTTAGATGTCATAAACTGAAGAACCTGAAATTTTGCAAGCTAACAAGATAGGCTGCCATAGTTTAGATGCCTTTTGCCAGTCTCCAGTCAGCAAGGTCATCAGTCACAGAGAATTGTAGCTCAAGGAACGCATAGTTTTGGGGCTCTGAAAGTAGATAGTGTGTTTCAACTTGATGTACAGCCTTCAATTCAACCTATTGGTTGGACCCCATTCAAAGGATACTTATTTGCAGATTAGCAGATAAAAATGATAACACGAGGCACATGCTGTCTTCAATATCCAGGAGTAAAATAAAGTGCTGTCTTGTTTTTGGTGGGAGAAGGGGAAAGGTAAAGAGAAAATAATTTTTCCTTTACTGCTAGAGACATCAAGTGCTGTAAACCTGCCCACATGGTTCTAAGAGATTCCTTGGTGAAGTTTCCTCCTCTGAATTTCGTTGGAGTTTATCTACAACCTCTACTGATAGAAGTTTGCTAACATGACAGTCAGGGCTATACAGACTGAGGGTTCTGATTTGCCAACCCACAGGACATCAACTACAGAGTGAAAGCTTTAGACAACATGGGGTAGAGGCTCTTGGGCTAAACCCTAACCCCTCATTGGTGGCAAATAACAGTGGCGTTTAAGTGCCTTAGCAAAATATTGGAAGCCTGGCCACAAACATGCAAATTGGTCTTGGTAATCAGGTGCCAGTGGCTAAGAAATAAGGCATTGTTAGTGCCCAAGGCAGCATACCAAGTGCTGTCAGTCTGTGTGATGGATTAGGTTCAGTCACAATGTCTGAAACAGCTGGAGCTATGGGAGTAAATACCGATTTAATTGGTGATAATGCCACTCTAACATTCAGCTGGCACTTTCACTTGCCATATCGGCTGTTGCATTTTTTACCACCCTTGCTGCTTTTAAGTCTTTAATCACAGAGTGGCAATTTCTCTTTTTTTCTCCTGGGATTCTATACTGTTTCTGTTGGAGGGAATACCTCCAATACCTTGGAGGGAACTGGGAGCTGGATTGGAGAGCCACTTAGATATTTCCCTAGCATGTCCCTAGGAAGACACAGTACAGATAAGTATTCAGAGTCCAAGCATGTGAAACATCAATGCCAATTATACATTCAGCAGTGAAAACTACAACACTGAATTGACAACACAGTATGCCCCTTGAGGACAGGGAGATCTTGGCCCTACCCCTAGTTGGCTTTCTCTTTAATGTGGTTAAGTTTGGATTAGAGGAGAGAGGACAGGGACATAGGGAGACAATGACTTGGCTCCAGTAAGCAAGTCATGTTTACTTTCCATTTCGTGTGGTGCAGCAGCTTTGTGTGGCTAAACCAAATGAATCCCCGATGTCTTTGATACAATCAAAACCCAGTATGAAGCAGCAAGGTCATCATAACCAACACCATCAATTTCTACTTTGGAGACCCTTGAGCCACACTGGTTTCTATTTGGGGTCTCCAGGTTTATATCCTTTGTCTGACTTGGTCTTGATTCTCATCAAGACAATTTTTATAAAGGAGTCCACCTTACTCTGGGGTATTTGCTGCCACCTCACCAAGGTAACTTCTCTTAAATTCTTAGTTTGTTTCAACACAAGAAATAGGGGAGTTTTTCAAAGCAGCAGGGCTGACAGCAAGACTTTCTCCAGATTTTCTTAAAACCGTTTCTCATTCTCTAGTGAGTTACTTTCATCAACATTGCAAACCCAATCCAGGGCACTAAGAGTCTGAATAGTAGTCAATGCCTCCTCCATGACTTCTCACACGTTTGCCTGTCTCAGAGAAATCTCCCCAAACAGGGCAACAGTCTCCTAAAGAAGCCAGGATCAAGTGAAGACATCTCTGGGACATTTTACTGTTGCCTTTGAATGGATCTAAGATTGTCATGATAGACTGTGGGAGGGCTGGGTCGTACACAGCCGAGCTGTTGCCATCTTTTCTTAACAAGCATTGTGCATACCCACCCTCCTCAACGCTCATCTCCCAATTGAATCAATCAGAGTTTCAATGATTTGCCTGCTTTTCTCTCCATAATGCTCACAAATTTATCTCCTTGCACACTTAGTGTGTGTGCCTCTCAGTAACTTGCCTAACAGGAAACATATTATGCTTACTCAGGATGAATCTTATATTATAATAAGGTGGACCTGAAGCTGACTGTTAGATTGACCAGGAAATCTCCTTGCTCTCCCATAGGCAGCTATCTTTGAACTAACTTCATGCTGTCCAATCTGCAACCATCTCCCTAATTTCTCCTCATTAACAGGCAATAAAGTGGAGGACCATTTTGTGTACAGTTAACCGTACAATTTGATTAAATGTTCGATATTGATCAGTTTGGTGGGGGCAAGGGAAACACAAAGAGACAGCAGTTTTTCCTTTCCTTTTCCATCTCTGCTATCTTTCCCTCTGGCTTAATATGGAGATAATTGATTCTGTTTTCCTGTTAAATCACACAGACTTCTGTTTAAAAGGAATCCAGGGAAAGAAAGAAATCATAAATTTCAATTTCCAGAAGGAAGAATTCGCTTTTACCTAAAATAATTTAATCAAAAGAAGAATGGGACATTAAACTCATGTGTTTTTGAAAAAAAAAATGTGAGGGGGTTGTTGGATATTGAAGTCTGAGAGGAGCTTAATAGTTTCTAATTGTTCCTGAAATGTCTGGATGAATTCTAATTAAATTTGCCACAGGCATAGGCATCAATGGAAGAAAGCAAGATATAAGACACTGGACAACTTACAAAGGAAGGTCAGTCTTTCATTTCTCTGCATTTTCTCGGTACATGCATTTGAAATACTTGTCAAGTTAGTTTTGGCATACTAATGTGGAATAGAACCTCCAGGTTGAAAGCCCAGGCTTGGAAATTTGATAGACCTAGCCATAAGTTTCAGCCACATCACTTGCTCATATGGTTTTATACAAATTTCTCAATCTTTTTACACCAAAATTTCTTTAGCTCTGTGGCAATATGCAATTTATATGATTGTTGTGAGGATTACAGGATGAGATAATATATGTGTGTAATTAGTACGGTGTTTAGCATATGGAATTTAAATTAGTGATACCCACTATTATTATTAAAAGATGAAGATCATAACAAAATTTTTCTTTGGTCTTACGAGGGTAGATATATGTAGGACAGGATTAACTAGTTTGAAGAATGGTAGCTTCCTACATAGCATAAATTCAGAAGCCAAGAATTCTCTTCCAAATAACTGTTTATAAGACTGATTTCTGGAATTCCATTATTAGAATTTTATTGCACTGGGATTAACATATATTTAAAAATGCTTTTTAAATATAAAATCATTGGTAGATGGTAGCATATTACCCTTTTTGGTCAGTTTAATCATAGGAAACCGAATTTGATTCTACCCTTTCCTGAGAGTAAACAGTCAGGAAAGAGGAGAGGCAATAAGCATTAGGAAGTTATACATAAGAAAGGGTTGCCTCAAGGAGGAGAAAGCAGAGAGTGAGGGAGTGAAGTTTATTTAAAGCTAAATTTCACCACCTTCATAATTTAGCCAAAGTTCAACTCTATTTCAGAAGAATTAATATTATAAAGAAATAAGCTAGTTAGTCAAAGGATTGAAGAGTTAATACAATTTCATCATTTTTCAATTAGTGTTTAAATCTTTTAATTCCACATAAGTAACTATAAATTTTGAATGAAATTTTGAATTTTCACATTGCTGAAGTAATACAAGTTAATTACATCCTTGTTAATGATCTATTGCTATGATTTTCCTTCATGCATGCAAATCAGGCATGGAGTTTTATTATCTTCCATGACCTGTTGGGATGACCCATCGCACTCAGGAAAATTTCTAATTTTTCTTTCCTGCATTAGATTTTCTCTGTCTGCTTTGGTTTAAATGTAGTCTATTTACTAATGCATGAGATTCTTGGTATTACAAAACCAACAAGTTATCATATATTTTCATGATAATAGCTATTTGTTATGATCTTCAAAGAGTCTTTGAAGGAACTATGTATACAATTCCTCAGTTACTGTGGAAAACATCTCACTGTACACATGAAAGGTGTCTACTCTTCCCCAGCTTGAATGCATTCAATGTATAAGAACACTCTGGTAAGGCAACTTCTTCTGTTGTTGGGCAGTTCTGAAGAAAAGCTCTTTCTTACATTGAGCCTGAATCTGCTTCTTGATTACAATTCTGATTTTTGGCACAGGAGGGAAGAAACCTTTTCACTTTGCCACATGATCGCCCTTTGAGTAAGTTGCCCTCTTTTGGTCTCCAATGCCCACAAATAGGCACACACACACACACACACACAAACACACACACACACACACACACACACACACACACAGGTCCTCAATCAGACTTATCTTCATGCTGAATATCTTTGTGTACTCATATCATATGATTTCCAGGATTCCAGGCATTTCACTGCTTGTTTTTTCTCCTCTGAAAGGCAAGGTATCTAGGGTGACCATATGTCCTGGATTTCCAGGGACGATCTTCTTGTTCAGATGTAAATAGTAATAATGCTCTCTTTCACCTTTAATAATGTTCTTGTTTTAACAATAAATTGTAATGTGCCTGTCGTGCAAATAAGGATGAATTGCAAAATAGCACTCACACAAGGCCTACAGGTGTAGTGTTCTGGAACATGCATTGGTACTGGATCAGTAATAGATTTGCGGGCACATCTTCCACACCTTCCACAACCGTTCTTTTTAGCACAGTGCACAATGATCTATTAGATTTGTTCATCAGACTCCAAGAGAGGGATTCTTGTCTCTTAGGTTATGGACTTTTAAACTGAATAATTTAAAAGGGGACAAGCACTTCTTTAGTGTGATCGAATTTGAGGTACAAAACTGTATGACCTGGCAGGACATTGGCTACAGCCTTACTGTCACCTGCATGTGTTTCAGGTTTGGCCTCTTGCCTGGCTTTTTCAAGGACCTGGGGGCCACGCATTGCAGTTGACTGTGATTGATTGCCTTAATCACTAGGCTGTAGGCAGTTCCCATGGAGCTTTGCAAAAGATCACCTCTTTTTATGTGAGACTAGCTTTCAGAGGATCAGTCAAGACAACCTTTCCTCTCAATTCTCCCTCTTCTCCCCAAACTAAGAAGCAGTGTCTAGGCATTATGAGCTATCATTTTAATCGATAAGAGTTGTGTGACTAGCCACAGTGTCACTGTGGTTGACACTGGAGGACAGTTAGAAATGGCTAAGTACTTCCAGAGGAATTCATGTTTACTTAAGGCAGAGTAGGAAGGGCCATTAATTTGAATAGCCCTGGAGATATCTAGTTGCAAAAGTATAACAGGGTCCTTATTTATACCCCAACATGGAGAATTAGAAAAGACCATCACAGGCATCATTGCTTCCTGGTTTCTTCCAATGACCTGGGACTCTCTATTATTACAGTGCTATTCTATCCTGGCCCTGATCATATCAGGGATGGGCTTACACGTCCATAATCATGAATTTAAATTCCACAGTCAAGGGATCCATAAACAATCCCAGAAAAAAAAAATGGGCAAGAGGAGACCTGGATACCTACTGTTCATGATGTCTTCATGGAATTTTCTCCAAGGGATGCTGTCCCAGCAATCTTGTGCCAATATTGCCTTGGCCACTTTCCCTTGTGTTGCAGACAGTTACTCTAAATTATACCTCATTTCAAAGATATGAAGAAGAAAAGCAAGTTAGATGGAGGAGACCATTTCTTGTTAGTTATTACCCTTTAAAGTACTTCTTTTGTACCATATCTTCTTACATATGCAACTATTGCTTAACTACTATGTGGAATAGTGGGGATTTCCCTTGACTTTAGCTTGCTCTGGGCTTTTTCACTGGCTTGCTGTGATATTTTGGATAAATCACTTAAGCTTTCTAGTTCTAATATTCTTTAAGTATAAAATAAGGAGGTATGGTGCAGGTCCATGACTGTCATTTTTTGAGGTTGGAAGCATGTCTTATTTGTATTTCCCTACTCATCCTCTACATATAGACACAATATATAGGTATGCTCTGTAAATATTTGCTAGATGAATAAAAAAATAAATGGACACTCCTCACATTTCTTCCTGTTGGTGTTTATATGCTGTTTTAACCTGTTGAAATCATTCTAAATCTGATTCTCTATTTCATCATAAAAACTAGCTTTTCCTCCTTGGTATCATCTGCAGCTTAAATTATTCCTACCTTCTACATAGTCACTGATACAATGGTTTAGTAGACTAGATTGCTGTGTGCATTTTTATTTGTATCATAAGATAGATGGGAAGTAACAAATATACAAATTGGCCCCTCCATATTCTCCAAAATCTTTATATGTATTAGGAAAACCTATGAAGAAATAGAACATTCAATGGTTTGGACTGATTAAACTGAAAAATTACCAAGAACTAAGGAAATAACTGTTAAGATCGATTATTCATATGGAACATTATTAAAAGTTAATTTGGTTCTTGCCTTTAATGTTGTGTTTGTTAACTTTATGTGCCAACTTGATTCAACTACGCTATGGGATGCCCAGGTAGATGGCAAAACGTTATTATATTATTTCTGGGTATGTTTATGATGGTGTTTCAGGAAAATGTTAGCGTTTGAATCAGTACACTGAGTAAAGATCTGTTCTCACCAGTGTGGACAGGAATTAGCCAATCCATGGAGGGCCCAGATAGCACAAAAAGGCAAAGTAAGGGCAAATTATTTTTCTCTCTTCTTAACCTTGGATATCTTTCTTCTGCCCTTGGACATTGGAGCTCCTGGTTCTTAGAGCTTTGGACTTGAAATAAATTCTACCACTGGCTTTTCTGATTCTGCAGCTTGCAGACAGTATGCTGTGGTACTTTTTGGTCTCCATAACTATGTAAAGCAATTCTCATAATAAATTTTCTCTTATATATCTATATATATCCTGTTGGCTCTGTTTCTCTGGAGAACCTGATTTATACAACTGTCTTGTCTAATTCTAAGTCTTAAGGGTGGGAGATGGTGAGGAGGGCATTGTTGCTCTGTGTTCTAGTATCCTGATTCTAAAGGCATACTAGACCATTCTTAAATAAAGAAGAAAATAAGAAAAGGGGAAACATTAGCTTTTTATTAGACTAAATTTGTTTCCAAATGTATAAAATTATATTAGACTATTAGTTAAACTAGAAAGAGCTAGACTAGCAGCACTGATCGATACTGCAAGGGTGAAACTCAGATAATTTTTAAAGTTTAACTTGTTATATAGAGGATAAAGAGTGAAACCAATAAGCCTGGAAAGTTGCAAGAGAGTTGTCAGCATCTGAGTCCTGGATGGTATGTCCCACTAAAAAGTGAGAAATGTCTTTTATTACGTGAGCTTAAGTAAAACCTTACATTACTATTAAGTGTGAGAATTACACACACAGTTCAATAAAGAGAACAGTTTCTGGTACACTTGGTTAATGCAGAATCATCAAATTTGTGGATTGAGAGGGACTTTTACAGTTATCAATTTAGGCAAGGATGTCATAAGAATTGTGCCACTTCCAAATTACATTTATTTTTCTTCTTTTAAAAAGTTATTTCAATTTTTGTGCCGTAAGTTACATGATTATAAAATAATTGGGTGCTGCTAAAATCTTGGAACAGGAAAAGGGTTCAGATTATCTCCTAGTTAACTCACTAACTTATGCAACTAAAAGATTGTTCAGAAATTAATGATAAACTTGGGGTCCAAACATAGAACTGTTTTATTATTCCTCTTAAAAAATACAGAGATTACTGAATTTGGTGTTAGGGTAATTTAGATTGGCAACCCTGCACTTATAATTCTTGTACTTTAAGCTCTGTGTTGTTGGGCCAATGGCTTAAACTTTTAAATGTAACTTCCTTTAGTGAGGCTAAATATGGCTTGCAGAGAGTCAAATGAGACCAAGCAACAACACAACAATGACACTGCTGGTGACAAAGATATCAACATTTATTTAGCTCTTCCATAGGTATTGTGTAAAGTGTTTTAAACTTGTTTTAAAACTTAATTCTTGGCTGGGCGCAGTGGTTCACGCCTGTAATCCCAGCACTTTGGGAGGCTGAGGCGGGCAGAGCATCTGAGGTCAGGAGTTTGAGACCAGCCTGACCAACATGGAGAAACCCCATCTCTACTAAAAATACAAAATTAGCAGGGCACTGTGGGGCGTGGCGGCCCATGCCTGTAATCCCAGTTATTCGGGAGGCTGAGGCAGGAGAATTGCTTGAACCTGGGAGGCAGAGGTTGCAGTGAGCTGAAATCGCACTATTGCACTCCAGCCTGGGCAACAAAAGCAAAACTCCATCACAACAACAACAACAACAAAACTTAATTCTTAAAACAGTCATATAAGGTGAGGGCTATGGTCTGCATGTTTGTGGCTGCCCACTTCCCTGCTTCCCACAAATTTATATGTTGAAATCCTATTGCCTAAGGTGATGATATTAGAAGCTGGGTCCATTTGGGAGGTTATTAATTCATGGGGGCTCTGCCTTCATCAGTGAGAATAATGCCCTTATGAAAGAGTTATCAGAGAACTGCCTTGTTCTTTCTGATATGTGAGGACATGGCTAGAAGGCATCATTAATGAACCAGGAAATGGGCCCTCACCACACCCAAATTTTCCTTGATCTTGGACTTGCCAGCCTCCAGAATTTTGATAAATAAATTTCTGTTGTTTCTAAATTACCCAATTTGTGGTGTTTTGTATTGTTATAGCCATTCAAATTGACTAAAACAGTGGGTATTATTAGAGTTGAACCTTGGACAAGGTGGGGGTTAGGAGTGCTGACTCCCTGCATAGTCCAAAATCTGCACATAACTTTTGACACCCCAAAGTCTTAATGATTAATAGCTTAATGTTGACTAGAAGCCTTACTGATAACATAGTCAATTAACACATATTTTATATATTACATGTATTAAATATTGTATACTTAATGATAAAGTAAGCTAGGGAAAGGAAAATGTTATTAAGAAAATCATAAGGAGGAGAACATATATTTACTGTTTAGTAAGTGGAAGTGGGTCATCATATAGGTCTTCATCCTTATCTTCACATTGAGTAGGCTGAGGAGGAGAAGGAATAGGAAAGGTTGGTCGTGGTCTTGCCTGTCTCAGGGTGGCAGAGGTAGAGAAAGTCTGTGTATAAGTGGGCCAGCACGACTAAACCCTATGTTGTTCAATGGTCAACTATATTTTCATATATGTGAAAAAAACTTAAAAATTCAAGGAGATATATTGATGCAAACTATTATTAGGAGTATTCTATTTCATCTGAATGAAAAAGATCATGTTTTATGTTAGGAATCCCCACCCAACTGTCATATATTTTAAGAGTACTAAACGAGGTCCTTTGGGTAAATAAATGTTATGCTTATTAATAGCTATATAAGAAAAAACAGAAGCATGACATCTTATTTTAAAATAACATTTCTAGAAAAGTTTATTTGTGTACATATATATACACACATATGTATACATATATTTTTTTTTCCTGCATGAATAAAGTGGAGGCTATCAGTGGTCACCAAATATTTATGTGATCTCCTATATTTTCTAGAACTCTGACAGGTAGGATAGAAAGATGTAATCAATCCTGGCTAATGAAATGTGAGCAGAATTAATGTATATCATTTCTGGGTCAAGTAGTTAAGAAGTAGATATGTCTCCCCCATTTTTCTTTTCTCCTGTGGTCATGATCTTGGAGGACATATGTTCCAGATGGTATAACAATAAAATGGAGGAGGGAACCTTGACTTGCATTGAACTTGATTGAGTTGCAGTAAGCCACTGAGATATTAGTATTTATTTGTTATTATGGCATAGACTTGCCGATTCTGGCTAACACAGTTCACTGTGTCTTACTCATGATTATATCTTCCCCTGAAGGATAATATTTATTCACCTAATGAATCAGGTGTAGTACCCTCAAAGTATATGACAGTTGGGTGGGGATTCCTAACATAAAACATAATGTTTTTTATTTAGATGAAATATAATACTTCTAATAATAGTTCATATCAATACATCCCCTTGAATTTTAAATTTTTTTTCACATACATAAAAATATAGTTGACCCTTGAACAACATAGGTTTCAGCTGCGCCGGCCCATTAGTACACAGATTTTTCTGACTTTGCTACCCCTGAGAAAGCAAGACCAACCTCTCCTGTCCTTCTCCTCCTCAGCCTACTCAATGTGAAGATGATGAGGATGAAGACCTTTATGATGATCTACTTCCACTTACTAAACATTAAATACATATTCTCTTCCTTACGATTTTCTTAATAACATTTTCTTTTCTCTAGCTTATTTTATTAAGTATACAGTATATAATACATATAATATGTAAAATATGTGTTAATTGACTGTTCATGTTAACAGTAAGGCTTCTAGTCAATATTATGCCAGCATAATGTGATAAATGAAAGACCTATTTGGTATATAAGAAATTTCTTACAAAGTAATATGAGTAATACAGTACAAGTAATACAGTAAAAACCCATAACTTTATAAAGTAAGTATCTTAGATATAGACAGGCTAGATTTAATTGCTTGAAGCACTAGAGATCACATTCTTTCCAATCCTTGCATATCACTTCACTAACAAAAGATGATAGTATTTATTTGGCACACCTGGATAAATAGTCGTGTTTACTCAAGGGTTGGGGTGACTGGCCTGGGAGTTCAGTCTGCTTTAGGTCCTCTCAGGCATGCTAGGGTCTAAAGGATCAATATCTTCACCCATTTATGCCATCCTGTTTAGGAAACTTACCTAAAATCAGTCTAGCCAAGGGGCCTGATATGCTGTTTTATGATGCTGGTCCTAGAAAACAAATTGAAATGATTCAGATGCCAGCAAGTGTTTTCTTCCTAATTTAACTGTGCCAGTTGAATTGAACAAATTTTGATTCTTCAATTTCTTCATCTGTAAAATAAGGAATTAATCTCTAAGGCCCCTTCTGGCTCAAAAATTCTATAATTCTTTATGAACAAGGGAATATACTGCATGGTATGTGGAGCTAGTGCAAATTGAAATGACTGTTTTGTAATAATACAGTAAAACTGGTCAATGCAGGCAGCTAAACCATGTAATTCAATCCCTGAAGTGGATTTTGTTCAGTTTGGCTGTCTATAGTCATCACATAAATTGAGTGATTAGGTAACCATGGTCTCTGTATGAGAAGCCAGCAATCTGCAGTCAAGCTGTGGATTCTGAAGGGACTGCCCACATTTCACACAGATCACACACCCTCAAGGCTTATGCATATGAAAGTGCAGTGTATATCAAGCTCATGTACAGAAAAGTCACCAAGGGCTGGAAAAACTTGATTCACATGCTTACAAAGGAAAATGGTTTAAAACATATTTAATATCAAATTTTAAAAGCTGCTAAAACACTCTGTGACTTGGAAAATTTCTGTTAACATGTTGTTTAGTTTTACGTTGAAACAGTAAATATCATCTTATTGACAACTACTTCTGAACTAGCAAAATATTTTAATAATTCAATTCATTATCATTTCGGAATTTCATTCTTTATCATTTCATTCATTATCATTCAGAATTTTGCTGCACACGAGAAGTTTCCATTTTCCAAGGTGTAGCCTGGCTAGTTATTTTACGCAGGTTTATAAGTGATATATATCATTTTGTACTCTTTTCCCAAATTATATTAATAACTCTCTTATAGTTGTCACATATGGCAAAGAGACCAGAAACATAACCCCTGTCTGTAGCATTTAATTGAAATGTATGTTTTGCTGAAGGATATTCAACATGGATAATGTTCCTCTTAAAGAAATAAAAGACATATCACCAGTTGATTTTATGATCCTTAATTTAAAAATATGAAGTTAGCATGCTTACTTTCTGTATTGACAAGCATATACCACATGTCCCTCTGAACTGTCATTCCCTTCCTCTTGCAGCTTGCTTTTTCTCCATTAAGTGACGTAAATCTCTTTCTCAGATAAGACCATGCTGGTACACTGAGAGTTAATCCAATTAAAACAGTATAACTAAATAATAGAAAAATATTTGCTGCATATAGAAGGAGAATGACATTTGAGAACTCATTTATTAGATTGACGAACTGAGACGTCTGATGCAGTGCTCTCCTGATATGCCTGGCTGGTAGTGTGGGCTTCAGTTCCTGGGTTAGTTGACAGATTATGCCATGCCTCATTAAGGCGTACTTAACGCTGACTACATCTGTAGACTCTCTTGTATTTTGTGTTTTATGTTCAGTGTGAAGAATGTAAAGTGTTTGTGAGATTTCTTCTGAATATTCTTTCTGGATATTCAAATAAATATGGACACAGAATGACAGTTTCTCATTTAGGCCTCATGTAGTAGAGACAAACTTTATTAACATCCATTTTGGTGGTGTGCCTGCACCCATCTTTTGTTTCTTTACACAATGTTTATCTTTGCTCCTTCCCTACAGCCGCCCTAGGCTGTAGTCACGTTGATTCCCCCCACCCTGCACCCCTGTCTCCCACTTCCTGATGATGCCTATTCATTTAAGACTGAGTCCAAACATCTCGTTTGCTGGGAAGGTGGCTCCTGGGGTGATGGCAGTGGTGGTGACTGAGGGAGGCCTGAGGAATACTAGCACTGCCTTGGCACCATGCATCATGATTTATTGTCTATACTGTCATTTAGCTTTTCACCTTTTATGCTGTGTCTTCATTTGGCTTCTTTGAACTTTATCTTTTGCTTTTATCATCCCGCTCTTTAGCTAAAACCATACTTCTTCTTTTTTTTTTTCATGAAGATTTAGTTCTACCTTGACCATGATATCATTCATTTACAACCTGACCCAGCTCTGGTGCCCGACTAATGACTTGTGCTTTGTCATTTCATTTCCTAAAACTCTGCTTCTACTTTGGTTCATGATAGGTAATACCTGTTCCCTTTGGTTTTCTTGACTGAGGAGGTTACCCATGAACAGATACTGACACTTGCTTCTGGAACTCACAGTTCTTCCATTGCAGGCTGGTAGAGTCTATGGTGTCTCAAAGGCTTATTTGTATGCAGCTAACGAAAGGTAAAGTGGCAAGAAAACTGTTATTTTTGGAGGCTACTGTAGGGCTCACAGTGTGGATTTTTAGTGAAAGTAACTGGTGCAATAGCCAGATACAATTAAGTTAGAAACAGGAGCATGAGATAAGTACAAAGGGTGCATCTGAGGAAGCTCAGGGGTCTCTAAAGTGGCTTGGAGTAAATTCTAAACAATGGGTACACTACAGATAATGATGGCATATTATCCTTTTTTATTTTGAAATGTATAACTTCTGTGGGAGTCCCAGGTAGAAGATGCTGAACACATTTTCTGGGTATCTATGAGTTTCTGAATGGCCTATAAATCTGAATCCTAGCATGATTATCAGGCTGATGGGGTAACTTTCATGTGACTTGTCTTGTGCTCTTGGAATAAACGTTCACAACTGAAGGTAAACCACAAGTGTTTCTGCCTTGGATTTCTTAGGAAGAAAAGTGTCTACCTGTTGGAAGCTCATGACCTCTTGGTGGTAAAGTGCTCACTATTGCCTGCAGCATGCTAGGTCTTGTCAAACCCTCTGCACCTTGGGCTGCGCAGGTATCTGGACATGTGCCAGGTTCAAGCTCCATCCTTTCTCTTCCCGCCCTGCTGCTCTAAGGTAAGAGAGATGAAAGCTGTCTGAGGGTCTCAGATAGTTTTTCCAGCTTCCTTCCTATGTAACACAACTAATATATAGATTTTTCAATAAATATTGCTTGATTGATCTAGAGTCAATGAGGTGGCTACTATCTGAATTCTCAAATAAATGTGAGTTTGTCTCCCACAAATATGTGTGTATATGTATTTATGAATGTGCTTGCATATACATAGAGCATATATCATAAATGCTGTGCACACATACATATTTCCAATACTTGGAATGTATCTGACCTAAATACTTGCTGCCATAGCCAGAAAGTCAAACTTAGCTTCTTTATCAGAAGTTTTAGCAAAGATGAATCAAATTCTTCATTATCCAATGCTTATCCCAGGAGGCTTTTCCACCTATAACATATGCAGGCACAGTGTTGCTAAGTATAGAGGTCACTCCTTGTCCCTCCAAAAGCATTTGTTGTGTTTTTGATGTCATGGTACCTCAGCTAAGTACTGCTGAATCATTACAAATGTGGCTACAGTTGTTGAGTGGTTTCATTATCATCATAGTTCTAATACTGCCTCCCAAAGGAGAAAATTATTTGGGGCAAAAACATCAAAAAATGAATATGCTTCTATATATAATCTCAGTTGAAAGATAGTATTAGCTATGGTTTTGATTCTGAAGTATGAAATACTATTTTTTCGAGGTGGAGAAATACTATTTTTTTGGCCTTAGGGAAGTTATATCAAATGATTCCTCCACAGCTGCCATCAGTTTTTACTCTGTAATTATTCCATGTCTCATCGCTGACACAGTTTCTGCTCCAGTAAAACAAACGTGCTTCTTTTGTATATCTCAGATAAATGGCCTCCAGCTTGCACTCTTTTATTCCCATTGGCTGGAATGCCCTAACTTCTTCCTGCCTTCCAATCTTCTTTAAAATTTGGCGCACAACTCACCTTTTCCTTGTTATTTTTCTGGATTAAAGTCAGACAGTTATGATTATCCTAGTCATCCCAGAACACTCCTAGCACATTCCAGAATGAATACCAACTGTGATTGCTTCAGTTTCTGCCGTTTGACCATGAATTTGACACATACACAGTGGCATCTTAGTCATTTGAGATTTGTGAGTAGAATGGGGATGGTGAAGTGCTGATGTGTAGCTCAATGAAGAGGCTTTGAAATATTGAGGGTTGGGTACTTTGGGAGCATCAGGAGAGCACCCTTGGAATTCCCTTTGCTGGTTTCTGGCCAAAGTGGCCCTTTCCCTCAAGTGTCTCAGAAAGCCATGGACATTGGTATGGGGGCCAGAGAGAAAAGACAGGAGTGGATGATTTGTGAACACATGAGAGCTTCACAGAGAATTTTGTCTCTGAATTGATGCAGGTAACAGAAATTGCCAGCAAAACACAGACGATTAGCTTAAATGTGAGAATAGAGTTGTCCTTACAGAAGATCTACCTTCTCTCGATTTATCAAAATTCCACAGAGAAACTGAGGTTACTTTAGGAGTACCAACTGCATCTCACTTTGCCCATCAAGTTGCCCTATCCTCTTTACCATGCTGTAGCCTGTTATGTGGGTATAGAACTGTTCTGCATCATGGTGTTTTCCAGACTCATATGTGAGTAGCATCTGCTTTCAGTGCGTCCCTTATCTTATCTAAAACACATTCTATTGTCAAGTATGGAGAAGGTTCTTTCCTTCTACCTTAGGGCACCAAGTCCCTTGGCCTAGCTTTTTTTTGTCTTGTCCCTGATGGGCACTCTATGGTCTGAGCACACTTTTCTAAATATACTATGAAAGTTAGAAAAATTCTTTCTTTTTCCATGCTTGATTTTCAAGCGTATTTATTATTTTACCAATAAATAAACCAAATATCTGCCCTGACTTTTCATGAGGCAATAATACTCAAGGTTCAGTCTTGGAGGTGGGATGTTAGTAGGAGTCATGAGATAAGGGGCAATATTGAGATACTTTACAAATATTATAGTGATGTATTTATACTGCAGCATGCTAGGTATACTTTACAATATTATAGTTTTATATATATATATATGTATGTATATATAACATGTAGGTATTCTTTCATGTGTATATGTCCTCTTGCTTCATGTAAAATGTGGACCAGCCCATTCAGAAGATGCAGCTTTTCTAAAGATTACTAGTTTCTTACATAGTGGCTGAGGTTATCAGATTATCTAATTTGTTTGAATGTAGTCAGCTAAACTGAATAAAATTCACTTTGGGAATTAGATTGCCTAGTGCTCTGTCTTGGGTGATTAGATCAACTCTATAATTACAAAATAGTGGCTTCATTTGGACTCCTTCAACACAATGTCACCATAATACATAGTAGAGTGAATTTTCTTGTTAATGAAAAATTATAAGTGTTAGAGCTGAAAGAATCCATAGAGATTATTTAAACCTCTTCATTTTACAAGGGAAGAAACTGAGGTTCACAGAAATGACAATTCAATTGATACAATTAAATTTCACTCAAAACACTTGATAAAAGTCTGAAGTTGTTCAATCAGTGTGGTTGAGGAGAATGTGACAGAGGAGAAAAGGTCTGTGTGTTAAACCACCAGCATAGGCCATTGTGAATGCTTTGACATTTCCACTGAAGGAAAAGGGGAACCATTGTAAGCTTTGAGCAGAGGATCAACACAAGGCAACTTATATTTTAAAAGGATCATTTTAGTTGCTGTGTTGAATAGATTAAGGGGGTTAAGAGTAAAAGCAGGGAGGTTAAGTGGCTGTTGCAGGAATCCAGGGGAGAGAGATGCTAGCTCAGATGTGGGTAATAGAGTAGAGGTCATGGGCAAAATAATATATTTTAGACATATTTGGAAGGTGAAGTCAACAGGATTTCCTGGAAGACTGAATATAGAATATGAGAAAAAGAAAGGAACCAGGAATTATACCCACTAAGGATTTTGACCTGAAAACCAAGAGAATAGAACTGCCATTTAATAAGACAGGGAAGGCTATAGGTGAACACGTTTTATGGTAAGAGATCAGGAGTTCAATTTTGGACATGTTGAGTTTGAGATGTTTTTAAGACATCTAAGTGGAAATGTCAGTAGGTGGTTGCATACATGAATCTGGAAGATGAAAGGAAATTCTTATAAAAGATGTAAATGTGGGAGATTCTGGCATAGATACGTAATTTAAAACTGAGGCAAAATGTGATTACCTGGGGACGTATTAGTTTGACAGGGAGTTCGTAACAAAGTACCACAACCTGGGTGGCTCAAACAACAGAAATTTGTTGTCTCACAGCTCTGGAGGCTAGAAGCTGGAGATTAAGGTGTCAGAAGGATGGGTTCTTTGAAGGCTATGAGGGAGAATCAAGTATCTGTTTTATGCCTCTCTTCTAGCTTCTGGTGTTTGCTGACAATCTTTGGAGTTCTTTGGCTTATAGATGCCTCACCCTAATCTCTGCCTTCAGGTTCACATGGTGTTCTCCTTGTGTGTGTGTCTGTGTCCGAATTTCCCCTTTTAAAAGGATACCATTTATATTAGATTAGGGGTCCACTCTACTCCAGTATAGCCTAATTTTAACAGATTACATCTGCACCAACCTTGTTTTCAAATAAGGTCACATTCTGAGGTAGAAGGGGTTAGGACTTCAACATGTGAATTTTGAGGGAACTCAACTCAACCCAGGAACCAGCCATAGATTTTTAAAAGAGAAAAGAAAAGAGTATCAAGCATAGTCTTTGGAACTTCACCTTTAGAAGCCCAGGGATGAGAGGAGAAACTAGGAAAGGAGATTGAAAATGAGTGATCAGAGAGGTAGGGGATAAAACAAGAGATTTTTGTCCTGGAATCAAGGGAGAAAGTGGAGCTTACATTCTTTTATTATGGTTAATTAGCCAATATCAGTTCATACCCACCAGACCATAATCAGCTCCATGAGTATCAAGAACAATTCTCTTGCACTGCTTTTTAACCATAGTAGTTGTGTAATAAATACTCAATGCAATATTTATTGAGAGAACTAATAAATGAATGAATTTCTTTCCTTAAATCCCTATGCCTTACAGTTTACCCCACAGCATGTTTTATTGCTCTGGGGTTCTAGTTTTATTTAGCTTTATTGATATTATAATGCAAATACTCCAAGACAAATCATTGTAGAATTTGATCTATTTTTTCCAGCTTTTGATTTTTTTTTTCTATTCTTGATTTTTTACATAGCTTTCTTTGTCTCTCTTCCTTGGTTGGGTTTGCATATGTCTTGTCTACTTTAGTAGATCCTGAGAATATTAAGATGAAGAACTATGATCTTTATGTCTTCTTTTCTTCCCTTAGTGGCATATAGTTCAGTAGGTCTCCTCCAATATCTATGCTGTCAATTTACTACTTTGGATTTGCAATAATTATTCAATGATGAATTAACAGCCTGATTCTCATATTCATTTCAAAGAAGATTTTCACTGTTTTTTTTTTCTGACCCCCAGTATATCCTTAGTCTCTATAATTCTGTCTTGTGAATTTAGCAACAGATGAACACTTGCTTAAAGCAGATAAAATCCAAGATGACATCTTCAGGGCCTTTTTGATAAATAATGTTCAGAGAAGCACTCGCTCATTTAGAGCACGTATCCACTCTGTGATGTACCCAACACACTAGGGCTTTGATTTTGTTTTTAAGCACCTATTTAGGCACTGTGATTGAGAGTCAAGTGAGAAATAGAAAAGAGAATTAGGCAGCAAGCCTGGATCACTGCAACAAGCAGCAACAAAAACTCCCTTCATAAGCAATTTGGGAGAGGAAAAGGAGGTGGCTGAGGGTAGGAAGTAAATATTTTTCTTTTTAATGAATGCTAGTTGTTTTATTTATCAAAATGTGTCCACTGGAAATATTTTGAGTTTTTCTGTAACTATAATAATAAACTACAAATTAATGACTATTTGCTTTAAACCTTGGCAAAATAAGTAAAATATCATTGAATGCTGTCATATAACTAAATGAGCTACACTTTGAACAGACTACCCAACACAGAAATGTCTTTCAATTTGCTATATGGAGCATCCTTCAAGTCCATGGCAACAAGGTTTCACATATTTGCCAAATGTTCATGCTAGACTTTTATTTGGTTCACTGTTGGCAGAGAAAGATAATTATCTTCTTCTAAAAGCGGCTATACAAATTTTTAGTTTCTTTTCTTAGAAGTCTTTCTTCTACCACCATGAAAACTAGGGTATATCTGATCATTGGGATAGATTGTTAAGAGTGATATATATATATATATATATATATAGAGAGAGAGAGAGAGAGAGAGAGAGAGACATTTTCAGTAAGAACTTTTAGGAGATCACAATATGACATAGAAGAGAGAGGAAAAATGACTGAACCAAAAGAAAGCAAATAAAAAAGGAATAGAGCCTTAGGGACCTATTGAACAATATCAGTAAGTATAATATACATGTAACTGGACTTCCAGAAGGACGAGAGAGAAAAAAACAAGACTGAAAAATATTAAAAAGAAATATGGCCCAAAATTTTCTAAATTAACCTACAGATGCAAGAAACTCAGCAAACCCCAAGCAGGGAACATACAAAGACAGCCACACTGATGCACATCACAGTCATACAAACCGCTGAAAACTAAAGTTAAAGAGAAAAAAATCACAAAAATAGCCAGAGGAAAAAAAGACCTTACACACAGAAGAACAATGATAGAAAGACCCTTAAAAAGCTAAAAGAAAAACATATTGTCATCTCAAAGCCTATATTCCATGAAAACATCTTTTAAAATGGGCATGAGATAAAGACAATTTTAGATAAAGGAAAGCTGGCAAAATTTGTTGCCAGCAGACTAGTGTTACGAGAAATACTAAAGGAAGTTCTTTAGGTGGAATGAAAATAATATAAGATGGAAATTCAGATCTACAGACGGGAATGAAGAGTTTGAGAAATGATAAATATATGGGCAAACATAAGCAACTACTCATGTTTTTATTCTTGAAATTTAAAAAATAGACAACAATTTTACACAAAATTAAAAATATTTTCTTGTGTTATTTACAATGTAGATACAAGTAAAATATGTGACATCAGTAGCACATAGGATGGGAGTTGGAATTATATTGTGGAAAAATCGTTCCATTTCATGTGAAGTGGCAGGATATTAATTTTTATTTATTTTTTGAGATGGAGTCTTGCTCTGTCGCCTAGGCTAGAATGCAGTGGCGCAATCTCAGCTTACTGCAACCTCCGCCTCCAGGACTCAAGCTATTCTCCTGCCTCAGTCTCCCAAGTAGCTGGGACTACAGGCACCCGCCGCCACACCCAGCAAATTTATGTATTTTTAGTAGAGGCAGGTTTCCCCATATTGGCCAGGCTGGTCTCAAACTCCTAACCTTGTGATTCACCCACCTCGGCCTCCCAAAGTGCTGCATATTGTAATTCCTAAAGAAACAAGTAAAACAATAATTAATGCAAAGTGGTATAATGAAAAAGCTAAAACACAAAGTAAAATGGGACACCAAAAATTAAAAGACAAAAGCAAAAGCAGCTTTGGTTTTATCAGTGGCTTTTCTCTTTCTCTAATATCTGAGATCCAATTGTTTAGAAAATTTTGTTGGCTTTACCTTGAAACTATATCTACACTCTGACTATTTTTCGCCAGCTCTGCTGCTACTAGCCTGGTCTAAGCCACTATACTTTCAGCAAAAGTCACCTAACTGGTGTCTGGGATTCTATCCTTATTTCCAGTGAGTCATTCTTCTTCATACAGGAGCCAGAGTGATTCCATTAAATATCAAAGTCCTGACAATGGCCTGCAAGACACTACATGCTCTGGCCCCAGGGTTTGTGTCTACCCTCATCTCCTGTATTTCTCCCCTTGGTTCTTTCTACTCCTGCCACACAGTCCTCCTTACTGTTCCCTTACAGTCACACCAACCATGATCTTGCCTAAGGGCCTTTGCACTGGCTATTCTTTCTGTCTAAATAGTTTCCCCAGATGTTTACAAAGCTAACTGCTCATGCTCTTCCACTTTTTTGCTCAACCACCCAAGGAGACTTACCTTGATTAACCTATTACAAATCATAACACTGTATCAACTCTCCTTCTTCCCTGCCCTTCTCTACTGTGTTTCTCCTTTTTTTTTTTTTGTAGTATGTAATACCTCCTAACATATTATGTAATTTGTTTATTTATTATATTTATTGTATATCTTCCCCTAATAAAATACAGTTCCACAAGGGCATGTATCTCATTTTCTGTTTGTTTACTTTAAGCGATGCATATATCAAGCACATAGAGCAGATACTCAATATATAATTGTTGACCAAACAAATAAATGAATAAGGAGGCAAAGCTAGCTGTTTTGTTCATTGAGAATACCTACTATGTATTCTCAGTACATAGTACAGTGTCTGGACATAGTAGACGTTCAATAAAAATTTCTAAAGTGAGTAAAGTGGTTGCTCTGAAAATGGAACTCAATTCTTTCAGAATTGTTGTATGTGGGCCCATTATAGAGTGCCACTTTCTCTGTTCATTTTCAAATTTAATGAGACATAAATCAAGAGAGAAGATGGAGAGGTAAACTGCTTTTATTACTGCTAAGACTGATACTGATGAACGTGGCTTTTGAGTGCAGGCACTCTGTTTATTAATAGTGAACCCCACAAATAGACAGACTTACCTATTCTGTCACAGGCAGGGCTGTATCACACATGAGTGGACCCCATGCCTAGAAACTTGCGAATGGAGGAAGGGAACAGAATATATGCTCTTTGTGTCTGATTTCTAAGGAGAAAGAAGAAAGTGATGATCCAAGCATTTTTCATTTATTCTTCTCAAAATTAGCATTTGACAGATAATTTCTTCTCTCTTGGGGATGAACAAGAAAGGGTTATAGAGGGTTTCTCTGTAATGGAAATCTCTCTATAAGAAAAGAAACAAAAGGAATGAGAGAATTATCTTCTTTGTACTAGAACATAAACCAAAATCAATCATCAGTGTGAGGATAGTAATTGATAATGTGGGTTTGTACAAACTTACCTAGGAAGAGAACACAGATAGTGAAGAGCCTAGGTCAGATGATTGAAGAAACATCTGATCTAGCTCCTGGTTGGAAGATAACAAGCTGCCAGTAGAGAGGGGAAGGGGAAGGGGAAGGATGTTGTCACAAACACTGGGCAAGGGTGTTGTCAAAGAAACTAAGAGTGACAGAAACTAAAAACCGAGAGTATTTTAACATGAAAGGAGAAATCAGTGGCTTCAAATGTGGCTGAGGGGTCAAGTAATGTGAGGACCAATGTTCATTAAATTGATGACGTCCATAATTTTGCTCTCCCCTGGACTGATGGAGTTGGTGTCAGGGTGGAATTGAGACAACAAGCGTAGACAGCTGCTTTAAGAAGTTGGCTCTGAACAACTTTGGTATGCTGGATGAAAAGGAAAGGAGAAAGGGAGAATAACATTGGGAAGGCACAGAGGTAGGTGTTAACATGGACTTAGGGGACAGTATGTAGCCAGATCATTCTGAGCAGAGACAGGGAAACTGACTTAAGAGCTGATGGGTACGTGGTTAAATAGAATAGGACCAGATTATGATTATTCTAGAAACTCAAATGAAAATAATTTTATTTGATATAGAGGGAAATGGATGGACTGGGAAGGTTTTTGACAATTTAGTAATGTACATTTATTAACCACTTATTGTAATTTGGTAACTCTGCTGTGACTGATACATAAATGAAGATGTAATGTATACATCTATGTGTCTTTTTATAAAATTGAGACAGGATACATATTTTTGGTAGCTCAATTTCAAGCTCTTCCCCAATGATTTGCAAGGAATGCACTCATATTAGTCTAAATAAGAAAGTGTGTATTGCAAGGATTCATGTGAAATCATAAAGAAGATGGACTATCCCAGAAATCTGAGGACAGTAAAACAGTAACTGTAAGCCAAATACTCTGAATTGGTTAATTCAATTCCCCTTTCATTGTGCTTTTAGATAAAAAGTTGGGGAGCTAGGAACTTCATGCTTCTTTTTTGCAGCCCAAAAGCTAAAATTCTGGATGAGAACTAGATTCTACCAATTAGGTTCTCTTGCACAAGATTTTGGAGACAGAAGTGAGGCAGAGGCCGCCTTTTTGCATCTTTTTCATACAGTGTTCTGGAAATGTGCAGTTTTTATGCAGCAGCTCTCCAGTGTCTGTTCTCCAGCCTTCTCTCTGTTGAGGGATAGATACATGTGGGAGGCAAAATTGCCTTCTTTCTTCTGGCAAACCTCCAGTTGTAGCCTTAGAGGTAGTAGCTTCTTAAGTTTGTTGGTTCTGAATGCTGTTAAAAGCCATTCTAGGAAGCTTACCCTAAATCAGCAACAGGAAAACTTTTTCTTTAAAGGGCGGATAGTAAATATTTTGGGCTTTGTGGGCCATTCAATCTCTGTTGCAATTACTCAACTCTGTGATAGTTTAAAAATAGCCATAAAAATACATAAACAAATAGACATGGCTATTCCCTGTAAAACTTTATTTACAAAAACAGATAGCAGGTATGTGTTTGATCTTCAGGCTACAGTTTGCCACCCTCTGACCTAAACCTTTCTCCTTCAAGCTTTCCAGTCATTCTGTAGCACCTAGTCCACTTTGCTAATAACGTTGCTGTGAAAAGAATATGTATGGTCGTTTTTGGTTCTTCCATTGACCTCCGGCAAATACAGAGATAAGCTTGTATATCATTAAAGATGGGAACAGTCCCTTGATTGAAATTTGGAGCAGACTCCAAGTCTCAGTGACTTAACACAGCAAAAGATGAATTTCTCATACACACTAGACATCAAAAGCAAGTCAGCAGACGATACTATTCTGTCTCCTTACTTGGAGTCTTGGGCTTATATAGTACCTTCCTGTGAAGCATTGCTGTTACCCACATCAGAGAGAGAGAATCACCCTGGCGCTTAAAACTTCTGTTTAGAAATGACACATGTCACTTATACTCATATTTCATTGGCTAAAATAAGTCAAATGGCCTTACCTAACTTCAAGGGATAGGGAAGGACGATCTTACTAGGTGATAAGAAAGAGAAAACCAAAGTATTTTGGAAGCATCCTAATGACTCCCACAAGTGAAATCATCCAGCTCCTGTAAGGGGGAATAATTCTGGATTGAAGTTGGTTGAAAAGATGTTCATGGAACATTACACTGTACTTTAGTATCAACAAGGTTGAACTATGTTATACTTGTGTACTCCATTCTTCACACTTGTGTGAATTCAGTTTACTCAACTGGAAATAAGAATAATAGCCATAATGCCCACATTTTTTCTTGTCTTGAAAGTATCTTCCCCCAGTGTTCTGAGTAATGTGAAGCACTTTAGGAAGGTGCATGGTCCTTCCATGCCACTTGCTATATGGATTCACTGACATCAATTCACCTAGTTCTCAACATTGCCTTGCTTACAAGAGGAAAGCAGTTTCAAGTCTCAGGAAATATAATTCAATCTCTGTATAATTATTTTGTAGTGCTTTTTTGTCATCATCATATTTTTATTGTTGTCCTGTGAAAGTAGCAAAAATTATAGATCTGGTTTTAAAATTCAAAACTAGGCTGACCCAGTTTGAATTCTGTCTTCAAAACTTACTGACAGTGTCATCATGCATACTATATAACCTCATTGACTTCAATGTCTCTTCTATAAAATGGGCTTCATTCTGTTAGATACCTCATAGGGTTGTTGAAAAAAGAAGTAAATATACTTTAGCACTTAGAACTTGACACAGAGTTTTAGCTGAATGTTTCTTCTCTTCCTCCTTCTCCTCGTCCTCATTTCATCACATGATAGATATGAATAGAAGAGAAAATAGAAATGAAAACATTCTCTGTTAGGCCTGAGACACCTCATAGATGTTATTAAGAAATACATTATGAAATTCAAAGAAGCTAATTGATTTCTCCAAGATCAACCTGATCTCAAAGTCACATGAGAACTCCATGTGACTTTCTTTGCTCATTCTATTTGTTACTTCACAATATTGCACACCTTCCAATGATTGCTTTGCCAGGCAACATTTGAGTCTTTTGCTTCTACTTGGCATTGAAGTATTTTTATTTAGCTCAGTTTCATTTTTTTCTTTTCTCTGTCTCTATTTCTATTCCAGTATTTCCATTATGCTCCATCTCCCAGCAGAAGGGGTTAGTTTTTTGTTTTGTTTTGTTTTTTATACTTTAAGTTCTGGGATACATTGCAGAACGTGCAGGTTTGTTACATAGTTATACACGTGCCATGGTGGTTTTATGCACCCATCAACCCATCGTCTACATTAGGTATTTCTCCTAATGCTATCCCTCCCCTAACCCCTCAACTCCAGACAGGCCCCAGTGTGTGATGTTCCCCTCCCTGTGTCCATGTGTTCTCATTGTTCAACTACCACTTATGAGTGAGAACATGTGGTGTTTGGTTTTCTGTTCCTGTGTTAATTTGCTGAGAATCGTTTCCAGCTTCATCCATGTCCCTACAAAGGACATAAACTCATTCTTTTTTATGGCTGCATAGTATTCCATGGTGTATATGTGCCAAATTTCCTTTATCTAGCCTATCATTGATGGGCATTGGGGTTGGTTCCAAGTCTTTGCTATTGTGAACAGTGCTTCAATAAACATACATATGCATGTGTCTTTATAGTAGAATGATTTATAATCCTTTGGGTATATATCCAGTAATGGGATTGCTGACTCAAATGGTATTTCTGGTTCTAGATCTTTGACGAATTGCCACACTGTCTTCCACAATGATTGAACTAATTTACACTCCCACCAAGAGTATAAAAGCATTATTATTTCTCCACATCCTCTCCAGCATCTGTTTCCTGACTTTCTAATGATCACCATTCTAACTGGTATGAAATGGCATCTCATTTTGTTTTGATTTGCATTTCTCTAATGATCAGTGATGATGAGCTTTTTTTCATATGTTCGTTGGCTGTATAAATGTCTTCTTTTGAGAAGTGTCTGTTCATGTCCTTCACCCATTTTTTGATGGGGTTGTTTTTTTTCTTTTAAATTTGTTTGAGTTCATTGTAGATTCTGGATATTCGCCATTTGTCAGATGGATAAATTGCAAAAATGTTCTCCCATTCTGCGGGTTGCCTGTTCACTCTGATGATAGTTTCTATTGCTGTGCAGAAGCTCTTTAGTTTAATTAGATCCCATTTTTCAATTTTGGCTTTTGTTGCCATTGCTTTTGGTGTTTTAGTCATGAAGTCTTTGCCCATGCCTATGTCCTGAATGGTATTGCCTAGGTTTTCTTCTAGGGTTTTTATGGTTTTAGGTTTTACACTGAAGTCTTTAATCCATGTTGAGTTAATTTTTGTATAAGGTGTAAGGAAGGGATCCAGTTTCAGTTTTCTGCATATGGCTAGCCAGTTTTCCCAACACCATTTATTTAATATGGAATCCTTTCCCCATTACTTGTTTTTGTCAGGTTTCTGGAAGATCAGATGGTTGTAGATGTGTGGTGTTATTTCTGAGGCCTCTGTTCTGTTCCATTGGTCTATATATCTGTTTTGGTACCAGTACCATGCTGTTTTGGTTACTGTAGACTTGTGTATAGTCTGAAGTCAGGTAGCATGATTCCTCCAGCTATGTTCTTTTTGTTTAGGATTGTCTTGGCTATACAGGCTCTTTTTTGGATCCATATGAAATTTAAAGTAGTTTTTTTCTAATTCTGTGAAGAAAGTCAATGGTAGCTTGATGGGAATAGCATTGAATCTATAAATTACTTTGGGCAGTATGGCCATTTTTATGATATTGATTCTTCCTATCCCTGATCATGGAGTGTTTTTCCATTTGTTTGTGTCCCCTCCTAATTCCTTGAGCAGTGGTTTGTAGTACTCCTTGACAAGGTCATTCACATTCCTTGTTAGTTGTGTTTCTGGGTATTTTATTCTCTTTGTAGCAACTGTGAATGGGAGTTCACTCATGATTTGGCTCTCTGTTTGTCTATTATTGATGTGTAGGAATGCTTGTGATCTTTACACATTGATTTTATATCCTGAGACTTTGCTGAAGCTGCTTATCAGCTTAAGGAGATTTTGGGCTGAGACAATGGGGTTTTCTAAATCTACAGTCATGTCATCTGCAAACAGAGACAATTTGACTTCCTCCCTTCCTATTTAAATACATTTTATTTCTTTTTCTTGCCTGATTGCCCTGGCAAGAACTTCCAATAATATGTTGAAATGGAGTTTGTGAGAGAGGGCATCCTTGTCTTGTGCCGGTTTTCAAAGGGAATGCTTCCAGCTTTTGCCCATTCAGTTTGAAATTAGCTGTGGGTTTGTCATAAATAGCTCTTATTATTTGAGATGCGTTCCATCAATACCTAGTTTATTGAGAGTTTTTAGCATGAAGAGGTGTTGAATTTTATTGATGGCCTTTTTTGCATCTATCCAGGAGTTGGTTTTTTGAAAAGATTAACCAAATAGATAGACCGCTAGTCATGCTGATAAAGAAGCAAAGAGAGAAGAATCAAATAGACACAATAAGCAATGATAAAGGGGGATATTACCACCAATCCCACAGAAATACAAACTAACATCAGAGAATACTATAAACACCTCTACACAAATAAACTAGAAAATCTAGAAGAAATGGATAAATTCCTGGACACATACACCCTCCCAAGACTAAACCAGGAAGAAGTCGAATCCCTGAATAGACCAATAACAAGTTCTGAAATTGAGGCAGTAATTAATAGCCTACTAACAAAAAAAAAAAGCCCAGGGCCAAACGAAATCACAGCTGAATTCTACCAGCAGTACAAAGAGGAGCTGGTACCATTCCTTTTGAAACTATTGCAAACAATAGAAAAAGAGGGACTTCTCCCTAACTCATTTTTTGAGGCCAGCATCATCCTGATACCAAAACCTGGCAGAGACACAACAGAAAAATAAAATTTCAGGCCAATATCCCTGATGAACATCGATGCGAAAATCCTCTATAAAATACTGGCAAACTGAATCCAGCAGCACATTAAAAAGCTTATCCACTACGAGCAAGTTGGCTTCATCCCTGGGATGTAAGGCGGGTTCAACATACAGAAATCAATAAACGTAATTCATCACATAAACAGAACCAATTACAAAAATGACAAGACGGGGTTAGTTTTGACAATTCCAAGCTAACTCCTTAGAAATGCATATCCTCCCTTCCCATAGCCTTTACAGATCACACACAGTGGAGAGGAGTGGTAGTACAGGTTTCCCATGAAGGCCCCAAGGAAATTTGCTCAAATTCTGTGCTAACCAGCTCTTATGCCCAGTGACTCTCCCCAAAGGGAATTTTACACAGAACCTTTGCAATGAAGCCCAAGCTTATTTGATTCAGCTCATCCTAGATAAGATAGTTTGAGTGTAGATCACTTGGGATGGACTGGCTCTTCAGCATGGAAATAGCACTCTCAGACAAAATGCCACATCACCAGGTTTTAGCCTTGGTTTTGAAGCAAGAGCTTAAAACCGAAGCAGCTGCTCTCTTCATCTGGACCCCACCTTCCAAAATTCGTGACTGACTCTTTGGCTAGTGCCATATCACCTGAGAGAATCTCATCATTAAGTACTTACAGCCCTAAAAAGAAATGTGACATTCATTTCCATCCCATCCAAAATATTTGGGCTCAGAAAGACTGGTGAAATCAATATTTGTTTAAAAGAAGAGGATAAAATTTCTGGGTGGTTCTGTAATCTCAAGATGTGGTACGGAGGTACTCAGGAAATAAACTGCAAATAAAAGAGCAGAAAAGAATTTCCTGAGTGTCATTTTAAAAGGCTTCATGCTAATAAGAGCCAGATTCATCCTTTGATATTTTCAAGCTTACTGAGTAAATAACTTATAAATTTCCCATAATAATTATATGCACGTTATTGGTGTGCCTCTAAGTCTGAGCTATTTTGCAGATTTGCACCAGAGTCTGAGAAAGCTGTATCAGAGCAACAGCATCCTAGCTAGCTCCTGGCAATGTATTGACCCTACACATGGAGTAGCTGCGGTGGTGTCTGTTTCAGAAGGCTAAACTGATATTCCATCTGACTTCTGCTTAAATGGTATTATTTTTCTTGTTGTTCTTTCCTTTGGGTTTGTTTTATATCTTTTCCTCTAGCCAAGTGAAGGGAAAGACAATGTGTATTATGATGGGTTCTTGTAATTTCTTTCCTCTTGCAAAAAGTCTTAAAGGTAGAATATAGAAAACACCTTCATTTAATATTTTTAAGCTCAAGGGCTTGAAGGGTAAAAAAGTCGAAGGCCGATCATAAATAAGCAGGCCTTTAAAGGTGCAAATATCGTCGTAGAATGAGTTTTCATTTTCATACATTCTTTTCCATCTACTGAAGTAGATATGGACTTATTTGACCATGCAGTGACAGTGATAAGCAATGACTGGACAGGAAGAGGTAGGGGAAGTAGGGCCACCGAGCAACCATCATAATAGTGCCAGCCTCAACAACAATACTCTAAGTGTATCAGTTTTTGTTTCTTGGTAAAAAGTTTTACGTATTCAAAGCAGCTGTACAATTTTAATAGTGACATTTCCTCAAGGTAGCATTTTATGGGAAGCTCATTAAATACTTTCTCATAGTAGAAACATGATTAACGTGGTTATAGTCCTTAGTCCTACCTTCTACATAGATAATAAAACACTGATATTAAACTGTAATAAAGAAAATGATGAAACTAAAACCACCATTTAATAATCATATGACCAAGCCCATGGAAAACAATAATTTCACAGATGGAACGTCAAATTAATTTCAACCAAATGTTTCAGTGCCAACTAGATGTCTGAAGATGAATAGACCATAATATGTTTTTACAGAATGCCTGTTTTTATTTTCAATTTTACACACACAGTGTCCTGTTTTTACAGTAGCCAAGCTAGCAGTGTGATCTTTGGGAGTATATGAACTGCTTTAGTCTCTGCTTTATGGGCACTAAGCCAAGGTTACTTTATTTTTGGTGTCTCTTATTTCAATTTCAATAATTGACCATCCTTTTTAGAAAAAAAATTCCTTCATTTGAAGCTACAGTGAAAAGGATGGTTCCTTTGTTTTTTTACATCAGCCAACATAGGGTCTTCATTTGTGAATATGGATCTTTGTGTACAGGTGGAGAAGTGCATGGGAGGGGTGGTCCCTCAAGGCACTCATGGATAGAAAAAAGCCCAGCTTTCCAGTGAACTCAGTTATTTTAGTTTCTGAAGTGCAGCTTTCATTTATCTAATCTTTGAACTACCTCAGAGAAAATCATATTATCATTTTCAGCCTGAAACCCTCAATGGACCTAAACTCTACTTTTCTTTCCTATCTAGCTCCTCAACCCTGAATCATGGAGACCTCAGATATCTGCCTTTATATTCCTTTGTTTCTTCTCTCTTACCATCACTGTACTTCTTGTCTAACTCTACTCTTATTTTGGAACTGGGTTTGTGGGCAGAGTCCCCAAATTGACAATGATTTCAGCTTGGGGAGGCCTTTCAGGATTTAATAATAAGTGACATTAACATAGACATTTTGTAATTCCTCCATTCCCAGTGACTCCTTGGTTTTAAAAATTATTATTCCCACTTTGCAGATGACAAAAAATCAGGTTGAGAAAGGTTGAGTAATCTATTAAAGTCAGGCAGTTTGTAAGGGTATAAGGCTGAACTTAAGTTCATGGTGTCTGACTGCAGATTCTTTGCCTTTTCCACAAAATCTACTAGCTTGTAAGGGATAGAGTAAATTCCAGTACTTGAAATATAATTTAATGAAGTATGCCCAATGACTGATCTTCTCCTTACTCATCCTCCACTTTCCAAATGTTTTCACCTCATAATCCTAGCTTCTTCCTCCAGCGCTCTCAGGTCCAGCCACAGACTTTATAACCTGCAATACATTTCTAAAGATTCTCCAGTGCACCTAATGTAAAGCCTCCTTGGTCTTTAGTTTAAGTCAGTCTCAATCCTTGGCTGCACGTTAGAATAATCTGGGAAAGTTGAAGAACTGTAGATGCCTGAATCTTGCTCTAATTCAATTAGAATCTCGGGGCTTTGCATTTTTTGGAAAGCTCCCCTGCGATTCTGATACAAAGCAAATGTGACAACCATGGCTTTGGAGTATCCAGGGAGCAACATCAATGTCACACCATCCACAAGCCTATAGGAGTCATTTTTATTTCCCTCATCTACAAACCCTGAAGTCTCCTAACATTGTTATACTCACAGTACTTTTATGCTTACATCTGTTAGAACCCAGAACTGTTCACAAAAGACCAATATTATAAGCCCTTCCCAAATATATCCTTATTTCTGAGGCTCCCCCAAAAGCTCAGAGGTCCTATTGGGCCTCTGAAGTTTCACCACCCAGAATCCATGGAAGTCCAGTCCCAGGCTCCATCACAGGATCAGTTTCAATTCTTGCCTGATTGAAACTCCTTCTTCAGACTCTAAAACATCCACATTAGAGGCATTTAGATCTCACTTCCGTCCTTTCTTCATCAATGTTTCCAAAGGACCAGAATCCAAATCCAAAATTTATCAATTACCATTTTTTAACCAAACTACAAGTTTTATTTAGATTTCGTCAGTGTTTCCACTAATGTCCTTTTTCTTTTCTTGGATCCAGCATACTAAATTTCCTTTAACCAGTAAAATAATGGTGATGATGATGATAATTATTATTAAATATCTACTTTTTACTTTGTAATTTTTTTAAATTATTTTTTAATTGACAAATAATAATTGTACATATTCATGGGGTACACGGTGACATTTCAAGATGTATAATGTGTAGTGATCTTTCACTTGTAATCCTTTCAGTCAGCTGTTTATCCCATCCTTTCTACTTATTTCTTGGTCACTCAATATTCAATATTTTTAGAGCAACTTCTGTGTGCTAAGCTCTAGGTATATAATGATGATCCAGAAAGATGTGATCTTTTTCTAAGGAGACTATAATTACTGCCTTTGAGAGACTTGTATTCATTCTGCATTCCAGTATTATTTATTAAGGCTGATTTGCTGTTCAGGTTTTTTTTTTTTTGCCAGATTGATCTTACATAAAAATATGCATAAGTGGGGGTCTTATACTTTTCTTCTTCCTGTAATCCAAATATCATTTTCCTCAGACACATTTGCAATTGAATTAACAGACTCTTCACTGTAGCTACCATTCTTTCACCTTTTCCCCATTAAATATGGTGCTAGCTGTGGGCTTGTCATGTATGGCCTTTATTGTGTTGAGATACATGCCTTCTATACCTAATTTGCTAAGAGTTTGTAATAATGAAAAGATGCTGAATTTTGTGAAATACTTTTTCTGCAGCTATTGAGATGATCATATGATTCCTGTCCTTCATTCTGTTAATGTGATATATCACCTTTATTGATCTGGCTAGTAAAAACACTCTTGCATCCCAGGAGTAAATCCCACTCGATGATGCTGTATGGTCCTTTTAATGTGCTGTTGAATTTGGTTTGCTAGCATTTTGTTGAAGATTTTCTGCATCTATTTTCAGGAGGGATATTGGCTTATAGTTTTCTTTTTTCATATATCTTTGTCTGGCATTAATGTTAGCATAATGCTGGCTTTGTAAAAATAAGTACGGAAGTGTTCTTTCCTATTCCATTTTTGGGAAAAGTTTGAGAAACAGTATTATTAATTGTTCTTTAGCTGTTTGGTAAAATTAAACAGCAAAGCCATCAAATCTTGAGCTTTTTTTTTTGATGGGAGATTTTTGATTGCTGATTTAGTCTCCTTACTCATTATTGATCTGTTCAAATTTTCTATTTTTTTATGATTAATTCTTGGTAGGTTGTATGTGTCTAGGAATTTATTCATTTCTTCTAAATTATTCAATTTATTGACACACATAGTATCAAAAAAGAATGGACATACTTAGGATTAAATTTAATCCAGGAGTTGAATAATTTGTACACTGAAAACTAAAACATTAATGCAAGGAATTAAAGAAGACACAAATAAATGGCAATAAATCCCTAGTTCATGGAACAGAGAAATTATTATTGCCAAATGACCATATTACCCATGATAATCTACAGATTTAATGCAATCCTGGTGGGAATGTAAATTGGAAGAGTCATTGTGGAAAATAGCATGGAGGTTCCTCAGGAAACTAAAAATAGAACTACCATATGACCCAGCAATCCCACTTAGGTATATATTCAAAGGAAATGAAATCACTATCTCAAAGAGGTATCTTTACTCCCATACTTATTGCAGCATTATTCACAATAGCCAAGATATGGAAACAACCTAAGTGCCCATCAATGAATAAATAGATAAAGAAATTGTGATATATAAATATATATGTACACACACACACACACACACACACACACATTTTTCAGCCTTCCAAAGAAGGGAATCCTGCCATTTGTGACCACATGGATGAAAATGGAGGACACTAAGCTAAGTGAAATAAGCCAGACACAGAAAGATAATTGCTACATGATCTCACTTTTATGAGGAATCTAAAAAAGACTAACTCACAAAAACAGAGAGTAGAAGAGTTGTTACTAAGGGACTGGAGGTTAGGGGGAAGTGATATGTTGGTCAAAGGGTGCAAACTTGAAGTTATAAAATGAATAAGTTCTAAAGACCTATTACATCATGAGGATATAGTTAATATTTTATTGTATACTTGAAAGTCACTAAGAGAGTAGATCTCAAGTATTCTTGCCACACAAACACACACACAAAAGTAACTGTGTGAAGGAATGGATATGCTAATTAGCATGATTTTGAAAATCATTTCAGTGTATACATATATCAAAACATCACATTATATATCTTGAATATAAACAATTTTTGTCAATTTTACCTCAATAAAGCTGATAAAAGACATTTGCTATTTAAAATATAGTATTAAAAATGGAAAAGGTAAGACACGAATTGGGAGAAAACACTTGACAAACATACAAATCCAACAAAGGACTTATATCCAGAATATATAATAAGCTCTTACAACTGAATAATTAGCTGAAAATCCAATAAAAACGGGGAAAAAATTTAAACACATACTTCAACAAAAATGATGTATGGATACCAAATGAGTATATTAAAATGTGTTTAGTGTCATTAGTTATTGTGGAGATGCAAATTAAAACCACAGTTAAATACCCACTATATTGGCTAAGATTAAAATCTTGATCACACCAAGTGATGAAGAAAATGTAGAACAACTGGAACTCTCATAACTTCTGGTAGAAATGTAGAATATTACAACTGACTTGAAAATAGTTTAGAAGTTTCTCAGAGAATCAACTGTACATCTACCATATGACCCAGCCATTATATTCTTTGTATTTGCCCAAAATAATTAAAGCAAATTTACAAATGAAGACTTGTACATTGATGTTCATAGCAGCATTCTTCATAATAGCAAAAAAGTGAAAACTTCCCAAGTGTCCATAAACAGATGAATAGACAAAATTCAATACATCCATACAATGGATTATAATGGATTATTATTCAGCAATAAAATAGCAATAAAGTACTGATACCTGCTACAACATGGAAGAACCTTGAAGATATTTTGCTAAGAGAAGGAAGCCAGTCACAGAAAACATATATTGTAGAATTCCATTTATTCAAAAAGTATAGAAAAAAACAAATCAAATGTTCCTGCCTGCCAGGGCTGAAGAAAGCAACAGATCTCCCAGCACAGCACTTGAGCTCTGCTAAGGGACAGACTGCCTCCTCAAGTGGGTCCCTGTGCCTCCTGACTGGGAGATACTTCCCAGCAGGGGTCAACAGACACCTCATACAGGAGAGCTCCAGCTGGCATCTGGCAAGTGCCCATCTGGGATGAAGCTTCCATAGGAAGGAGCAGGCAGCAGTCTTTGCTGTTCTGCAGCCTCTGCTGGTGATACTCAGGCAAACAGGGTCTGGAGTGGACCTCAATCAAACTCCAGCATACCTGCAGAAGAGAGGACTGACTGTTAGAAGGGAAACTAACAAACAGAAAGCAGTAACATCAACATTAACAAAAAAGGATGCCCACACAAATACCCCATCCAAAGGTCATCTGCATCAAAGATCAAAGGTAGATAAATCCATGAAAATGAGGAAAAACCAGAGCAAAAATGTGAAAATTCCAAAAACCAGAATGCCTCCTCTCCTCCAAAGGAACACAACTCCTCACCAGCAAGGGAACAAAACTGGACAGAGAATTAATTTGACAAATTGACAGAAGTAGGCTTCAGAAGGTGGGTAATAACAAACTCCTCCTAGCTAAGGGAGCATGTTCTAACCCAATGCAAGGAAGCTAAGAACCTTGATAAAATGTTACCGAAACTGCTAACTAGAATAACCAGTTTAGAGAAGAACATAAATGACCTGATGGAGCTGAAAAACACAGCACAAGAACTTCGTGAAGCATACCCAAGTATCAATAGCTGAATCAGTCAAGCAGAAGAAATGATATCAGAGATTGATGATAAATTTAATGAAATAAAGCATGAAGACAAGATTAGAGAAGAAATATGAAAAGGAATGAACAAACCCTCCAGGAAATATGGGACTATGTGAAAAGACCAAACCTATGATTGATTGGTGTACCTGAAAGTCATGGGGAGAGCAGAATCAAGTTGGAAAACACAATTCAGGGTATTATCCAGAGAACTTCCTCAACCTAGAAAGACAGGCCAACATTCAAATTCAGGAAATACAGAGAACACCACAAAGATACTCCTAGAGAAGAGCAACCCCAAGACACATAATAGCCAGTTTCATCAAGGTTGAAATAAAGGAAAAAATGTTAAGGGCAGCCAGAGAGAAAGGTCAGGTTACCCACAAAGGGAAGCCATCAGACTAATAGTGGATCTCTCTGCAGAAACCCTACAAGCCAGAAGAGAGTGAGGGCCAATGTTCAACATTTTTAAGGAAGAATTTTCAACCCAGAATTTCATATCCAGCCAAACTAAGCTTCGTAAGCGAAGGAAAAATAAAATTCCTTACAGAAAAGCAAATGTTGAGGGATTTTGTCACCACCAGACCTGCTTTACAAGAGCTCCTGAAGGAAGCACTAAATATGGAAAGGAAAAACCAATACCAGCCACTGCAAAAACAAACCAAAATGTAAAGTCTATCGATGCTATGAAGAAACTACATCAACTAATGGACAAAATAACCAACTAGCATCATAATGACCAGATTAAATTCACACATAACAATATTAACCTTAAATGTAAATGGGCTAAATGCCCCAATTAAAAGCACCAACTGGCAAATTGGACAAAGAGTCAGGACCCATTGGTGTGCTGTATTCATTAGACCTATCTCACATGCAAAGACACATATAGGCTCAAAATAAAGGGATGGAGGAAGATTTACCAAGCAAATGGAAAGCAAAAAAAGCAGGGCTTCCAATCCAAGTCTCTGATAAAACAGACTTTAAACCAACAAAAATCAGAAGAGACAAAGACGGGCATTACATAATGGTAAAGGGATCAATGTAACAAGAAGAGCTAACTATCCTAAATATATATGCACCCAATACGGGAGCACCCAGATTCATAAAGCAAATTCTTAGAGACCTACAAAGAGACTTAGACTCACACACTATAGTAGTAGGAGACTTTTACACCCCACTGTCAATATTAGACAGATTAACGAGACAGAAAAAAACAAGGATATTCAGGACTTGAACTCAGCTCTGGACCAAGCAGACCTAATAGGCATCTATAGACCTCTCCACCCAAAATCAACAGAATATACATTCTTCTCAGCACCACATTGCACTTTTTCTAAAATTGACCACATAATTGGAAGTACAACACTCCTCAGCAAATGTAAAATAATGGAAATAATAAGAAAGAGTTTCTCAGACCACAGTGCAATCAAATTAGAAATCAGGATTAAGAAACACACTCAAAACTGCAAAACTACACAGAAACTGAACATCCTGCTCCAGAATGACTATGGGTAAATAACAAAATTAAGGAGGAAATAATGAAGTTCTTTGAAACCAATGAGAACAAAGACACAATGAACCAGAATCTCTGGGATATATTTAAAGCAGTGTTTAGAGAGAAATTTATAGCACTAAATGCCCACATCAGAAAGTGGAAAAGATCTAACATCGACACCCTAACATCACAATTAAAATAACTAGAGAAGCTAGAGCAAACAAATTCAAAAGCTAGCAGAAGATAAGAAATAACTAAGATAAGAGCAGAACTGAAGGAGCTAGAGACACGAAAACCCCTTTGAAAAAATCAATGAATCCAGGAGATGGTTTTTTGAATAGATTAACAAAATAGATAGACCACTAGCCAGACTAATGAAAAAAAAAAGAGAAAAGAATCAAATAGACAAAATAAACAATGATAAAGGGGATATCACCACCAATCCCACAGAAATACAAACTACCATCAGAGAATACTATAGACACCTTTACACAAATAAACTAGAAAATCTAGAAGAAATGGATGAATTCCTGGGCACATACACCCTCCCAAGGCTAAACCAGGAAGAAGTTGAATCCTTGCATAGACCAATAACAAGTTCTGAAATTGAGGCAGTAATTAATAGCCCACCAACCAAAAAAAGCCCAGGTCCAGGTGGATTCACAGCCGAATTCTACCAGAGGTACAAAGAGGAGCTGGTACCATTTCTTCTGAAACTATTCCAAACAATAGAAAAAGAGGGACTCCTCTCTAACTCATTTTTTGAGGCCAGCATCATCCTGATACCAAAACCTAGCAGAGACACAACAAAAAAAGAAAATTTCAGGCCAATATCCCTGATAAACATTGATGCAAAAATGCCCAATAAAATACTGGCAAATCGAATCCAGCAGCACATCAAAAAGCTTATCCACCAAGATCAAGTCGGTTTCATCCCTGAAATGCAAGGCTGGTTCAACATATGCAAATCAAAAAATGTAATCTATCACATAAACAGAACCAATGACAAAAGCCACATATTATCTCAATAGATGTAGAAAAAGCCTTCAATAAAATTCAATGTCCCTTCATGCTAAAAACACTCAGTAAACTAGGTATTGATGGAATATATATCAAAATTTAAAAAGCTGTTTATGACAAATGCACAGCCAATATCAAACTGAATGGGCAAAAGCTGGAAGCATTCCCCTAGAAAACTGGCACAAGACAAGGATGCCCTCCCTTACCACTTCTATTCAACATAATATTGGAAGTTCTGGCTAGGGTAAGCAGGCAAGAGAATGAAATAAAGGTATTCAAATAGGAAAAGAGGAAGTCAGGTTGTCTCTGTTTGCAGATGACATGACTGTATATTTAGAAAACCCCATTATCTCAATGCATAAATTCCTTAAGCTGATAAGCAACTTCAGCAAAGTCTCAGGATATAAAATCAATGTGCAAAAATCATAAGCATTCCTATACACAAATAATAGATAAACAGAGAGCCAAATCATGAGTAAACTCCTATTTAAAATTGCTACAAAGAGAATAAAATACCTAGGAATACAACTTACAAGGAATGTGAAGGACCTCTTCAAGGAGAACTACAAACCACTGTTCAAGGAAATAAGAGAGGAAACAAACAAATGGAAAAACATTCCATGCTCATGGATAGGAAGAATCAATATTGTGAAAATGGCCATACTGCCCAAAGTAATTTATAGATTCAATGCTATCCCCATCAAGCTACCATTGACTTTCTTCACATAATTAGAACAAAACTACTTTAAACTTCATATGGAAGCAAAAAAGAGCCTGTATAGCCTAGACAATCCTAAGCAAAAATAACAAAGCTGGAGGAATCATGCTACCTGACTTCAGACTATACTACAAGTCTACAGTAACCAAAACAGCATGGTACTGGTACCAAAACAGATATACAGACCAATGGAATGGAACAGAGGCCTCAGAGATAACACAACACATCTACAACCATCTGATCTTCTAGAAACATGACAAAAACAAGCAATGGGGAAAGAGTTCCCTATATAATAAATGGTGTTGAGAAAACTGGCTAGCCATATGCAGAAAACTGAAACTGGACCCTTTCCTTACACCTTATACAAAAATTAACCCAAGTTGGATTAAAGACTTAAATGTAAGACCTAAAACCACAAAAGCCCTCAAAGAAAACCTAGGCAATACCATTCAGGACATAGGCATGGGCCAAGACTTCATGACTAAAACACCAAAAGCAATGGCAACAAAAGCCAAAATTGAAAAATGGGATCTAATTAAACTAAAGAGCTTCTGCACAGCAATAGAAACTATCATCAGAGTGAACAGGCAACCTGCAGAATGGGAGAACATTTTTGCAATCTATCCATCTGACAAAGGACTAATATACAGAATCTACAAGGAACTTAAATTTAAAAGAAAAAAACAACTCCATCAAAAAGTGGGAGAAGGACAGAACAGACACTTCTCAAAAGAAGACATTTATGCAGCCAAAAAACACATAAAAAAAGCTCATCATCACTGGTCTTTAGAGAAATGCACATCAAAACCACAATGAGATATCATCTCACGCCAGTTAGAATGGCGATCATTAAAAAGTCAGGAAACAACAGACGCTGGAGAGGATGTGGGGAAATAGGAATGCTTTTGCACTGTTGGTGGGAGTGTAAATTAGTTCAACCATTGTGGAAGACAGTGTGAAAATTCCTGAAGGATCTAGAACCAGAAATACCATTTGACCCACTAATCCCATAACTGGATATATATCCAAAGGATTATAAATCATTCTACTATAAAGACACATGGACATGTTTATTTCAGTATTATTAACAACAGCAAAGACTAGGAACCAACCCAAATGCCCATCAGTGATAGACTGGATAAAGAAAATGTGGCACATATACACCATGGAATACTATGCAGCCATAAAAAGTTGAGTTCATGTCCTTTTCAGGGACATGGATGAAGCTGGAAGCCATCATTCTCAGCAAACTAACTACGAACAGAAAACCAAACACTGCATATTCTCACTTTTAAGTGGGATTTGAACAATGAGGACAGATCAACACAGGGAGAGGAACATCACACACCCTGGCCTGTCAGGGGGTGGGGGTGAGGGGAAGGATAGCATTAGAAGAAATAATGTAATTGACTGATGGATCAGTGCAGCAAACCACCGTGGCACATGTATACCTATGTAACAAACCTGCACATTCTGCACGTGTCCCAGCACCTAAAGTGTAATTTAAAAAAAAAGAAAAAACAAATCCATAGAAATAGAAAAGTGGATTACTTGCATAGGGCTGAGAATGGTGACATGGAAGAGTGGGGATTGGGCAGTGACTGCTAATAGGTATGGGGTCTCTTTTTAGGATGATGAAAATATTTAAATATCAGACTGTGGTGATGGTTACACATCTCTGTGAGTATACTAAAAAATATTGGATTGTATATATAAAATTGGATGAATTGTATAGTATATAAATTATGCATGAATATATTTCTTTTAAAACATTAAATATACATCTACCACATAACCCAGCCATTAATCCTATATAGTTATCCCAAAGAATGAAAGCATAATTTCAAAGAAAGAACAGTACATAAATATTCTTAGTAGCATTATTTATAATAGCCAAATCTGAAAATAATTCAAATGTCCTTAAAAAGAAGAATGGATAAACAAGTTGTAGAATATTCATAGAATGTACTACTACTCAGAAACAACAAGGAACAACTATTAACACCTGCAGCAACTTGGGTGGAAATCAAGATAATTTTCCAGAGCATAAAAAGCTAGACAAAATAGACGATGTATTATATGATTTCATTCACATAAAATTATAGAAATGCATTAATCAATAGTAATAGTAAACATAACCTTAGTTCCTGGGTACAAATGTGGGAGGAAGAATTAATTATAAAATGGCATAAGGGAACTTTTAAGAGTGATGAAATCTTCATTATCTTGATTGTTACCATAGTTTTGCAGTGTAGATATGTCAAAACTCATCAAATGGTATATTTTAAATATGTGTGTTGTGCTATATAAAAAATATGTTTTAGTAAAGCTATATACACATTTAATTATAAAGGTAAAAACAATGTCCTGTTGATTAGTTCAACATATAATTAGAAGTTATTTGACAAAACCTGACAGCCATTTATGATTTTAAAAGGATAGATAAATAGAGAAATATCCCATTACAATAATCATTGCAGCAGAGACAATGTTTATGTTTATCAGACTGTTTTTTCCCCTTTTTATCTTCTTGGGCCTAGAAGAAGGCTTCATTTCACAGCTTTTGCTGGGTCAAGATATGTGACTAGTTTTAGACAATGGAATATGCACAAAAATAATGTGTGTTATTTTTAGACCAACAACCAAGCATTTTCCCATGACTATCTTTTCTCAACTCCCGGAAAAATGCTGACGATCCAGCGGATGATTCCAAGGCAGAGGCACAGATGGATATAGCCTGGGTCTCGGCATCCCTTTAGGAAAAGCTGCTCTCCATACTGGAATGGACTGTAATGTGAGCAAGAGGCAAGCTTTTATTCTGCTAAGTCACTGGGAATTTGAGTTTGTTGTTACAGAAGTTAGCCTTCCCTGATTGATACAGATATCAGTCAAAATACATAAGAATAAATGTGGCAGAAAATATACAGTACTGCAAATACAATAGTTTACAATAAAAGGGAAGACTAAAGTAAGTATAAACATACACTATATTTTTTCAAAGGACAACTTACATTGCCAATTTATAAATCACTTATAAATTAATCTATAAATTTCTACTCAAAGTAAAGTTCATTTAGAAAAGTAAGTACGTGTCAATATTCAGGGAATTTATTAAAAGAAGAAAAATGGGTACATTGGCTGTATCAAACATTGAAGCTTATTAAGCTATTTGAAAAAATCAGGAATATATATATATATATATATATCCAGAAAACCAAGAAACAAAGTCTATACTGAAACTTAAGAGGTTACAATAATGGAAATTTGAGAGTAGAGATAAAATATATATCCAGACAAAGTAATGTATATAAAGCCCACAAAAAGGATTTTTTTTAAATGATAAATATGGTAGGTAAATTAGCATTGGGAAAAGGAGGTCAATAGAGTTAAAACAGCTAGATAATTATTTGGGACAAAAATAAATCTAGACTTTCTACTTTATTCTTTTTTTTTTTTTTTTTTTTGAGACAGAGTCTCGCCCTGTCGCCCCGGCTGGAGTGCAGTGGCGCAATCTCAGCTCACTGCAAGCTCCGCCTCCCAGGTTCACGCCATTCTCCTGCCTCAGCCTCTCCGAGTAGCTGGGACTACAGGCGCCCGCCACCACGCCCGGCTGATTTTTTGTATTTTTAGTAGAGACGGGGTTTCACCGTGGTCTCAATCTCTTGACCTCGTGATCCGCCCGCCTCGGCCTCCCAAAGTGCTGGGATTACAAGCATGAGCCACCGCGCCCGGCTCTACTTTATTCTTTGTAACAAAATTCAGCTTAAATTTTTAGAAAATTTAATTGTAAAAAGTTAAATTCAAGTTTTAGAATGATAGATGAGAAAATGTATTTTTGAGGAAAGCTTATAAAAAAGAGCACAAAACGCAAAAAAATTGAAAAATTTCAATATTCAAAAATTCTGTATGTCATAAATAATATGAGTTAAAAGAAACAGAACTGTGAAAAATACTTCCAAAAATACGGCAATAAACTAAATTTATTCTTTGCAAGAAGCTCATACCTATTGAATAAAGAAAATGGTCAATTGACAGCAAATGAAAATAAATTGCTGATAAAATATAAAATATTCCCAGTCTTACATATAATTAATTAAGTAAAAATCAAAACAAAAAGCACTTTTTCTCTCAGATTGGTATAACTTAATTTTCTTATGCTGGGGAAAACTGTGGAAAAATATGCTCTTATACACTACTTGAATTAGTGTTAAATTTACACATTTCAAAGGATAATTTATAAATGTTTATTTTAAAATATCTATATCTATACTCTTTGATCCAGAAAATTCTGCTCTACAAATTTGACCAACAAAATAAAATATCACAAAATTATTCTTTATTGTAAGGATAAGAATGCTATTGCAGCAGTATTTTAAATAGCAAAATACTGTCTATAACCTAAATATCATTTAATACATTTGTTAATACATTTATTATATTAATTGAATGGAATATATATACAATGGATTAGGTTTGAATATAATGATATGAAAAGTTTAGAATGAAAGCACAAACTTCTTCTGACTATAATAGAATAACAGGGAACATATTTTCCTTCTGTTCTTAAACAATTAGAAAATTGGACAAAACATATGAAACAGTAGTTTTCAGACATTAGACCACAGGCCACATATGATTGTGATCCTTGACAGAAGGTAAATGAATGAGGTTGGTGAACTTTATGAGTTCTTATTTTCTCTCTGGAGGTAATTTCTATCTTGCGATGCAGGGAGGGGGGAACCTAAATAGAGCCTGGAGGTTTCACTGAGTTCAGGAGACAGATATTATATTTTGAGAAGGTCAAAGTGGTTAGAATTTACTGTCAGGGTGCCAGAGAGAAAGGAGCCACACAGAGACAGAGCTTCATAGTCTGTAGTGGAGTGCATTTAAGTGTTTGGCTAAATTCTATTCTGTACATGTATGTGAGGAAGACAGCTCAAGACTAGGGAAAGAACACCCAGAAAGCAGTAGGCTTAACAAGTCTTGGAGCTCAGGACTGAGGAATGTTTGTGATTCCAGCAGCAAAGTAATAAGGTATCTTAATATGCAGGGTATTTGGTAGATCTTCAGTAAGTATTGCCTTATTACTTTTGCTAAAATACCCTAGACTAAAAACTGCACTGTGACTGACCTAATAAACCTTGTAAGCAAGCCTCAAAAGGATCCTACTGACTTCAAATAACATCATGCAACAATAAAGTAAAATATTGTTATAGAAATACAAAAAAATCTAGGACCCAAAATGCAGCATTCAAAATGTGCTATCCAATAAAATATTATCAGATGTGCAAAGAAGCAGAAAACTATGACCTATAATGAGAAACATCAATCGACACAGACTCAGTTATAACACAAATGATGAAATTAGCAGAGAAAAATATTAAAGCAGATATTATAAACATGCTCTACATATTTAACATAAAAGAAAGTGGCACATGATGAAGAGAGAAGTGGAAAAAGGTAAAAAAAAAAAAAAAAAAAAAAAAAAAAAAAGACCCAAGTAGAACTTCTACAGATAAGAAATAGTTTAGATAGTATATTATTATAGTTTGGTAGGGCTACCATAACAAAGTACCACAGGCTGGGGTGCTTAAACGGTAGTTTATTTTGTCATGATCCTTAAGTCTAGAAGCTTTAATAACAAGTTGTCAGTAGGGTTGGTTTCATTCTGAGACCTCTCTCTCCTTAGTTTTGTACATGGCTGTCCTCTGGTATCATCACATGGCTTTCCCTCTGTGTCTTAATCTCCTTTTTTATAACAGTACCAGTCATTTTGTAATGAGGTCAATGAGCTCATATAACCATAATTACCTCCTTAAAGACCCTGTTGCTAAATAAAGTCACATTCTGAGATACCTGGGGGTTTAGACTTCAACATATGAATTTTAGGGGTGACATAATTCAGCCCATAACAGATGGGATTAGCGAGAGATTAGACACTGCAGAAGAAAAGATCAATGAATTTGAAGTCATAAGAGTAGAAGCTATTCAAAATAGCACATATTGGGCAAAATTGACTGCAAAAGAAACGAACACAGCATTAAGTGAGTGGTGGAATAAAATCAATCTGTTTAACATATAATTTGATTGGGGGCATAGAAAAAAATTACTTGGAGAAATAATAATTATAATTGTTTAAAATTTGTTGAAAACTAAACCCTGAGGTCAAAAAACCTCAATGTACCTGAGCGGAAGAAACCACACCAAAAATTATAATCAAATTGCTGAAAAAAATTGCCAAAAAAAATCTTGAAAGCAGCCAGAAAAGAAAGAATGCTACATACAGGTAAATAAACTGCAAATGACTTCTTGACAAAAACTTTATAAGACAGAAGACAAGGTAAGGACATTTTTAGAATACTGAAAGAACAAAGAAATTTCTCAACATAAATCTCTGTATTCAGTAAAAGTATCTCTCAAAAATGAAGGTAGATACAGATATTTTTAGACAAAAATCTTAGAGAGTTAATCACCACCAAACCTGCACTACTATTAACTTAATGGTAAAAATAAATGATACCAGATGGAAATTTGGGTTGATACAAAGGAATGAATAGCACTAGAAATTTTTAATCTGTGGGTACATATAAAAGACATTCTTCTCATTTTAATTTCTTTAACCAATAATTGATTATTTTAAACAAAGTAATAAAACTCTATAACATTTGAAGAAACAACATATGACAATAATAAAAAATGACATGATGAAGAAAATACACATATGTGGCTTTTTTATTATTTGGTATAGACTGTAATACGTGAAAGCTGTATAGTAAATCATAGAGCAACTATTAAAGGGGTAAGACAAAGAGATATATGCTAATAAGCCAATAGCAAAGGTTAAAAAAATCAAAGTACAAAAGGGTGTATTTTTTTTAGAGAAATGCTGTTTCTGAGTTTCAAAAATATTAACTGTTGTTATATTTTGGGCCAACAACCTAGTGGAAAGAGAGAAAAGTAGTTTTACATTTTCCTTATATACATTAAAAATTATATAATTTCATTATATTTTTTATATGAATATATTAGTTTTAAGTTTATTAATTAATTTTTAAAACGACAGCTGGACTTATCGGCCATTTTGTTTCATTTTGTTTTTACTTTTCTAACTTAAAAACAAATAATTGTCATTATTAAAATAATGATCCATATCTTACAACATATCTTACATTTTTACAATCATAGTTTAACAAAGGCATCATTATAAAATCTTTAGTTTTATTCTTATTGTTGGTCTTCTACATATTGCCTTTTTTTTTTTACTAAATATCCAAATGTAAAATAATGTAAAAGATCACTTGTGAAATATAACTGGATTACAAAATATTATTTGTTGATAAAACACAATAAAATTAGAGTTAAACAAAATCCACTGAATTACACATGAAATATCCATTTACCATTCTGAAGCCACTATTTTTGGGAGAACACGTGTTTTGAGATGACCAGCATGAAGCCTTCCAAAAAGTGTTTAATAAACAAGAGTCTGTCCCATTTCAGCATCTATTAAGACAGAGAAGAGTCAGGATGGAAACTCTGAAATCTAAATGCCACTCTAATGGAATGAATATTATTTTGGGCAAATTTCCTGCCTTAATACCACATTTAATTTAGATTAATGTTTCTGTTTCATTTACACATCTATAATAAAGTATAATGCCCTAATACAAAGAGGTGGTATTTGGTTTGTTGCAATACATTATAATAAACAAATTTTTATGATAAGTTTATCAGATCGTGTGGTTGCAAATGGAAATAAGCATGTGAGATGTTATTTTAACAGAGCAAGGTATGAATGCCCTGTCATTAAATAAGTAGATTCATAAATTGCAAAGGAACCTTAATTTTTCTCTTTTCATGAAAATTCAAGATGCCCTTTTTTCCTCTTTATCTCTTATTCGTAGGAGCGCTTCGAGAGTATGAATGGATGAAAGTTGTTTAGGCCTGTTATTGGACCTCTCTCCTGAGTCAAGTTCTGAGGGGAGAAAGTTAAAAAGAATAAAGGGTGTTAAGAAGTTCTAGAAAAACACTAGAATAAGTATAAAGTTGACTTTATCTAAGTAACTCTCTTCGAGCAGGAATTTCATATAATAGTCTCACCTGCTTCCCCCAGAAGTGTAAGAGAAGCATTTAAGTTGGGGTGAGGGTAAAATGGGTGGAAAGTCGTAAGTTAATTATACATTTATGTTGCATCTTTTGCAAATATACCCTCTAAGTATAATATGTTCTTTTGCTCATTCATTTATTAATTTAATTATAAATTCATTTATGAAATATCTAATGTAATAAAGGACTTCACATACCACATTAGAAAGCTTACACTTTATTCTACAGGCAAGAGGTGGCTACTCATACATTTAAAGCAGAAGCACTATATGGTCAAATTTGTTTTTCACAAAGTTGGTTTAATGGTGTTGTGGATGTTAGATGGGAGGAAGGTCATTCTAAACAAAGAGAAACAGAATGTTGCAGTTTTCTAGTGGAAAATAATTGGCCCTTATAGCTAGATAGTACCAGTACAGGTAGAAAGAAATAAATTCAAGAAATACTTAGGAGTTTAAAGCAACAGGGAATTTAGGAGAATGGGTGAAATCGGGAGGGTAGATGTGAAGTACAGAGGATCAAAGATCAATTTTGGTTTTGAGGAATGGCACACTGGATGGATGATGAGCTTTTCACTATGACAGCAAAGATAAAGAGAAGAGAAAGTTTAGTAGGGAAAAGAACATAGTTTTATACATATATACATGTATATATATGTATTCTAAAAGCCTATGGGTTATTTATGTGGAGAAATCCAATGGGCAGTTGTTAGTCATGATTATTTATTTTAAAAAGCATTGATTTTTTTCTGATTTTAAAAGTAATATATGCTCTTTGTAGACTCTTCTGTGGGAAAGTAGGAGAAAGGCGAAAATAAAAGTCATCTATAAACTCTCTATCTTGACATGGTAGCTTTTGGGATTAATGTTTGGAAGTATTTTTTTTTCCACTGACTTTCTTTTCTTCACAAAATTGAGAAATAATTTTGTCTTGATTTTGTAATGAAAATTTCCCATGTAATTAAATATCTTTCCAAATGTGATATTTTAAAATGTTTTATTATTTACAAAAATTACATACAGTCAAAATCACTCATTTTTGTATGTGGTTCTATGAGCTTTGACAACTGCAGAGTTGCACAACTACCACTACAACCAAGACAGAGCACTTACCTCATCACTGCCCTCAAATTTTCATATATTTTGTTTTTATTGTTTATCCATTCCCCAGCCCTCAAAACCTCAAAACTGGCAACCACTAATCTATTACTAACAAGTAATCATCAGTATATTTTTCATTTTCTATAATATCATATAATAAAATGATCTGAGATTCACTCATGTTGTTGCCTTTAATTGTCAAGTTTTTTTTTTTTTGCTGCTGCTGCTGATTAGCATTTTACTGTGTGAAGGTACCAGAGTTTGTTCATTCATTTGACAACTGAAGGACATTTGAGTTTCTTCCAGTTTTTGGTGATTGTGAATAAAGCTGTTAAAATCTCCACACAGGTTTTTGTGTGAACATAAGCTTTAATTTCTCTTGGGTAAATAGCTAGGAGTGAGATTGTTGTATCATAAATGTGCATCTACATTTAAATTTAAAACAAAGTGGCAAGCTGTTTTCCAAAGTAGCCATAGCAGTTTACATTTTCACAAGCAAAGTATTAGCGCTCTGGTTGTTCTGGATTCTCATCAGCACGTTGATATTGTCAGTATTTTTAAACCATTTAGAACCATTTCAATAGGTGTAATGGTATCCCATTGTGGTTTTAATAAGCATTTACTTGATGGCTGCTGTTGAACATCTTTTTACGTGCTTATTTGAATCCATACTTCTTTTGTAAAGTTTCTTTTCAAACATCTTTCCCATTAAAAAAAGGCAGTTTGTTTTCTTATTATCAAATTTTCAGAATTCTTTATCAAATATGGATTAAGATATGTGATTGGCAAATACTTTCTGCCAGTGTGTGGTTTGCTTTTGCTTAACAGGGCGAAGTTTATATTTTTAATGAGGTTAGTTTGTACATATTTTTTTCTTTTTTAGTTTGCATTTTTGGTCTATCTAAAGTCTTTTTGTCTATAATTAAAAGTTTTTTTTCCTTGCACTTTTTTTAATGAGTTTTACAGTTTTAGTTTTTGCATTTAGGTCTATGTACTATTTTGTGTTAAATTTTGTGTAAGGTATAAAGTATGTGTTGAGGTTCACTTTATTTTGCATATGTGTGTGTAATTGTTTTAGCACCATTTGTATAATAGACTATCTTTTCTCCATTGAATTGACTTTACACTTTTGTCAAAATCTATTGTCCATATTAATATGGGTCTATTTCTGGACTCTCTGTTCTATTTGATTGACCTCTGTGTCTATCCTTACCACAATACCACAATGTCTTTATTACTGTGGCTTTTACAGTAAGTCTTGAAATTAAATCATCCTCTGTGTTCTTCTTTTTCAAAAAATTTTTGGTTCTTGTTCCTTTGCCTTTCCATATACATTGTGTAAACAGTTTACTAATAACTACAGAATAAATCTTTATTTAATTTTTTTTTTTTTGAGACAGAGTCTCGCTCTGTTGCCCAGGCTGGAGTGCAGTGGTGTGATCTCGGCTCACTGCAACCTCTGCCTCCCAGGTTCAAGCAATTCTCCTGTCTCAGCCTCCCAAGTAGCTGGGACTGTAGGCTCCTGCCACCATGCCTAGCTAATTTTTGTATTTTTAATAGAGACGGAGTTTCACCTTGTTGGTCAGGCTGGTCTCGAACTCCTGACCTCAGGTGATTCACCTGCCTCGGCCTCCCAAAGTTCTGGGATTACAGGCGTGAGCCACTGCGCCTGGCCCAGAATAAATCTTACTGAGAATTTTTGTAATAAAGTTGTTGACCAATCTGGGAATAATTGGAATACTAAATACTTACGTAGTTCACCAATTCATGAACAACGTGATTTATCATTCAATTATTTAAGTCTTTGATTCTTTCTTCAGTGTTTTGTAATATTCAGGATGCTCATTCTAGACATATTTGATCTTGTATTTTCTGACTTTGCTAAACACAGTAATTGGTAATAAGTGATTTTTGCAGATTTTAAAATATTATTTTATGTAGAAAATTATTTCTGAGAATAAAGTTTATATTCCTCCTTTCCAATTTGTACATCTTTTATTCCTTTTTACTATTTTATTGCACTGCCCAGGACTTTCCATATAATGTTGAATAGGAGCAGTGAGAATGGACATCCTTGTTCTGTTCCTGATCCTGATCTTAGGGAAAAGACATTAGGACTTTTACCATCGAGTATCATATTAATTGTAGTGTGTGTGTGTGTGTGTGTGTGTGTGTGTGTGTGTGTGTGTGTGTGTGTATTTTGGTAGATGACCTTTTTCAAACCAAGGAATTTATCTTGTCCTCATTTGCTAAGATCATGAATACATATTGAAGTTTTTAAAGCCTTTTCCTACATTTATTGAGATGATCATGTTTTTTAACCTTTAGAATGTTGGTATAGTGAATTACATTGATTAATTTTCAAATGTTGGACCAATCTTAACATTTCCAGGACAAAATCACTTAGCTGTGATGGATTACATTTTTCATACCTTTCTGGATTCAATTTGATATTATTTTGTTTAGGATTTTTGTGTGTCTGTTTACAAAGAATATTGGTTTATAGTTTTTTTTAATATCATTGTCTAGTTTTGGTATCATGGTAATTCTGGCTTCATGAAATGATTTGGGAAGAGTTTCCTCCTCTTATTATTTCTGGAAGTCATTGTACAGGACTGGATTTATTTCATCCAGAAGTGTCTGCTAGAATTCATCAGTGAAACCATCTTGGCCTGTAGTTTTTTTTTTAATTTTTTTGGAAAATGTTTATAAATTAAATATCTTTTATAGATATAGAGGTATTTAGGTTTTCTATTCCATCTTAAGTAAGATTAGGTAGTTTTTATCTTCCAAGAAATTGGTCTGCTTTATCCACATTGCCATTTTTACGTATGAGTTATTCATGGTTTCCTCTTAGTCTCTTTTAAATGTCTGTGGTAATGTTCCCTTTTTCATTTCTGATATTGGTAATTTGCAACTTAACTCTTATTTCCTTGGTTATTCTTGCTAGATAGTTTTGAATTTCATACATCTTTTCAAATAACCATCTATTGGTTTTATTGATTTTTTAAAAATTTTCTATTTTCAAGATTATTGAATTTTGTCCTTGACTAGTTCCTTCTCTTTGTTTGCTTTGGTCTCCTTTCATGTGTTTTATTGTAGAAGTTTAGATTATAAGTTTCTTCTTCTTTTCTAAAATAATCAGTGCTAATAAATTTCCCTTTAAACATTGCATTAGCTGCATTAATTTCATTGCTATTCAACTCTAAATATTTTCTTATTTTTATCACTTCCTTTTTGATCCATAGGTTTTTTAGAAGAATATAGTTCATTTTGAAATATTTGTGGAAATTTTCTGATATCTTTATGTAACTGAATTCTAGTTCAATTTATTTATGAACTAAGAATATTTGTTGTATGATTTTGATTTTTTATATTTGCTATGATTTGTTCTGTGGCCTAAAATATAGTCGATTTTAGTTAATGTTTCATGTGCACTGGAAATAAATATTTTTCTCTTGTTTGGTAGAGTGTTTTCTTAATGTCAGTTAGGAACAGGAGGTTATGGTGTTGGTCAAATATTCCATATATTAGCTTATTTTCTGTCTATTTGTTCTATCAATTTTGGGGAGAAGAGTTTTGAAATATGTAAGTATAATGGCTGTTTTGTCTATTTCTCAGATTTCTTTCTGGTTTTGCTCCAGCTATTTTAAAGCCCTGATATTATGTTCATAAAATTCTGATTGTAATCTCTTCTTGGTATATTGACATCTTTATCATTATGTAATATCCCTCTTCATCCGTACTAATATTTCTTGTTCTAAAGTCTATTTTGTTTGATATTAGTATAGACACTCTAGCTTTTTTTAGGTAATGTTTGACACTATATCTTTTTACTTATTGTATTCTTAACCAGTTATTTTATATTCAAAATGAGTTACTTATAGACAACATATACTTGAGCCTTCTTTTTAAAAACCCTGAAAATTGGGCTCGGTAGGACGCGGTGGCTCACACCTATAATCTCAGCACTTTGGGAGGCCGAGTAGAGCAGATCACCTGAGGTCGGGAGTTCGAGGCCAGCCTGACAAACATGGAGAAACCCCTTCTCTACTAAAAATACAAAATTATCTGGGCATGGGGGCGCATGCCTGTAATCTCAGCTACTCAGGAGGCTGAGGCAGGAGAATTGCCTGAACCTGGGAGGCAGAAGTTGCAGTGAGCCAAGATTGTGCCACTGCACTCCAGCCTGGGCAAGAAGAGCGAAACTTCGTCTCAAAAAAATAAATAAATAAATAAATAATAAGAAGAAAATAAAAAACCTGAAAATCTTTCTCTTAATTAGTGTGTTTAGATCATTTACGTTTAATTGTTGATATGATTAGATTTAGTTGATTATTAATTTATTATCTTTTTATTACTAATATTCTTTGTCTCCTCTATTTCTTGTTTCATGTTTTGTTTTCTTGACGTTTTTGGTAATTAAACTGTTTTTAGTGTTCCATTTTAATTAATATATTGGCTTTTTGGTAAAGTTTCTATTTATTTCAATGGTTTTTCTATGGATCACAGTATGTCTACTCAACATTTCACTGTTTATTTGAGTTAATATTTTATCACTTAAAGTAAAATGTAGAAGTCTTATAACCATATAGGTTTGTTTACTATCTACTTGTTCTAGGTGTCATGTGCATTGCATCTAATTATATTTCAAAGTCTCACAAAATACTTTTATAATTTTTGCTTTCAACAGTTATATACATTTTTTAAAAACTGAAGAAAGGTCATATAAAGCTAAAAAGTTTCTGCACATCCAAGGAAACAATAAAGTGAAGAGAGACCCACAAAATAGAGAAAATATTTGCCAACTATCCATCTGACAAGGAATTAATAACCAGGATATATAAGGAACTCAAACAACAAAATAGGAAAAAAATCTAATAATCCAATTAAAATATGGGCAAAAGATGAATAGACATTCCTCAAAAGAAGAGATATGTATGGCACACAGGTATATAAAAAGGCGCTCAAAATCACTGATCATCAGAGAAATGCTAATAAGAACTATAATGAGATATGATATCACCCCAGTTAAAATGGCTTTTATCCAAAAGACAGGCAATAACAAATGCTGGAGAGAATGTGGAGAAAGGGTAACCCTCATATATTGTTGATGGGAATGTAAATTAGCACAGTCACTATGGAGAATAGTTTAGAAGTTCCTCAAAATACTGAAAATAGAACTACCATATGATCCAGCAATCTCATGCTAGGTATATATCCAAAAGAAAGGATTTCAGTATATAGAAGAGATGTCTGCACTTCTATGTTTATTGCAGCACTATTCACAATAGCCAATATTTGGAATCAACCTGTGTCCATCAATAGACAAATAGATAAGGAAAATGTGGTATATAAACACAATGGAGTACTATTCAGCTGGAGGACATTATCTTAAGTGAAATAAGCTAGGCACAGGAAGAGAAACTTCACATGTTCTCGTTTATTTGTGGGAGCTAAATATTAAAATGATTGAACCCATGGAGATAGGGAGTAGAGTGATGATTACCAGAGGCTCGGAAGGGTAATGGTGGAAAGGGGGAAGTGGAGATAGTTAATGGGTACAAAAAATATAGTTAGAATGAATAAGATCTAGTATTTGATAGCACAACAGGGTGACTACAACAATAATTTATTATACATTTCAAAATAACTAAAATAATATAATTGGATTGTTTGTAACACCAAGAAAGGATATTACACATTGTATGCCTATATCAAAATATCTCATATATCCCATAAATATATACACCTATTGTGTACCTTCACTTTTTTAAATTAAAAAAAGAATAAAAGAAAATAGTCTATTTAACCAGATATTTATCATTTCTGTTGTTCTTTCTCCATTTCTGAAGTTTCAGGATTCCCTGTGATATTATTTCTCTTAAGCCTAAAGAAATTCCTTTAGTATTTCATTTGGAATAGATCTGCTATTAGCAAATTCTCTTAGCTTTCCTTCATCTGGTAAGGTCTTCATTTCACATTCACATCTAAAAGATGTTTTCATTGGCTATATAATTTTGTGTTGACAGTTTTATTTCTTTCAGTATCTTAAAGATTTGTTTTGCTGTATTCTGGCTTTCATGTTTTCTGATGAGGAAACTTCAATCATTTGAATTCATGCTCACTTTATGTAATGTTTGGTATTTACCACTTTGATCATGATCTAATCCTAATTTTCTTTGAGTTTATTATTTTAAAAGTTTTCTGAGCTTCTCCTTATAGGACTCAAGTGACAAGGATGTTATAACTTGATGTTTTTCCCACAGGCACCTAGAGTTCTGTTATTTTTTTCAACATTTTCCCTTATGTTTCTTAACTGACAAATAAATTAATTAACAGATAATTTCTGTTGGGCTATCTCCAAGTTCCCAGTCTCTTTCGTCTGTTTTCTTCATTCAGCAAGTAAACTCACCAGTGAATTTTAAAATTTGTATCTATTATATTTTCTTGTTCTAATATTTTCATTTTTGAATTTTTTAATTCACTGCTGAAAATTACTATATTTCAATTTATTTCCAGTGTGTTTACTTTTAACTACACCTACAACTAAAGGATAGTTATGCTATTTGCTATAAAGTCATTCTGTGTAATTCCAATATTTGGGTTGCCTTGTGGTTAGCATTAGTTGATTGTTTTTTTCCTTGATAATTCATCATAGTTTCTTGGATTATGTATAATTTTTTGGAGTATACACTACGCATTTTTGATATTATTCTGTGAGATTGTAGGTTCTATTAAAAGCCTGTTGACAATGTTGTTTATTTACAAAATGTTCCATTGCCAGCCACAATGGATAAGCCCACTGTAGCTTAACTCTCCAGCTGATTATAACTAAAACTTCTAAACAAAATATAGAGTTATTGTTTTTAGCAGGTATTTGACATATTTAGTGACTTATTAAAATTTTTCTTAGTTTTTGGTTTCAAAAGGTGATTAGTGGTTTTAATATCAGTTTAGTTTCTAAACCTTTGCTACCTTGCTTTGAACCTCTGCCACTCATGTCACCAGGGATTAGTCAGAAACTAAGAGGTGGTGCTTTATATTACGGCTCAATTCTTGAAGTTTTTTCTGTGTTACTTTGGGGTTTTCCTATGCATTCACAGCTCAGAGATGAGCTCAGGAGTTTAGCTAATTTATACGTAGAATTAGGAAATTTCCTTCTTCTGCCCTCTTTTCTACTGGATTCCCCTGCATTTTCTGTTTTGCAGGGGATGTTTTGCCCAATCCTCTGACCAAAAAGATTAGGTTTGTCTTGCAGTCTTAGTTGCCTGTGGTACCCCCAGATTTCTGTTATTGGAGTTCACTCTCAGGCCTAGTTCATGAAAGAAAAGACAAAAAAACTCTCCAAAAATTATACTCACATGAGTTTCATTTTTCAGTTTTGACTTTCCCTCTCCAACCTGCCTGCTTTTTTATCCTGTTCAGGTAATTACTTTCTGTATTTTGTCTACAGGTTTTAGTTGTAATCAGTTAGGGAATTAAGCTATCATATGCTTATCCATATTGGCTGGCAACAGAACTTTTTATAAACATAATTTTGGATGGTTACATTGTAATTCACTTTATGGATATTTTAAACTTTAAAATGGCTTTTCTATTTAGGAACATTTGAGTTTCTTCTTTGTTTGATTCTTCTAAGTAGCATTACAGAGAATATTATTAAAATAAACATTTCTCTATATCTGATTATTTCTTTAAAAGTAGTTCTTATAAACCAAATCACTAGATCAAAACATAAGAAAGCATATAATTCACTAGGTCAAAGCATTTTTACTGCCAAGGCATTTTGACTTTATCTTGGAAGTGATAACATATGTGCTGTAATGACATTATCAGTGTTGTGGTTTACACAAAAAGCTCTGGTGGCTAGAAGAATGAGCTGAAAGGGAAGAAGGAGGTGGAAAAATCATTCAAAAGTCAATTACAATGTTTTGAGTTAGAAACTGTAAGTGTACGAACTAAGGCATTGTTACTAGACATGAAGGGGGGGGGGGCAATGGCTCCTTTTTTTGACACAGAATCTTGCTGACAGAGAAGATAGGATTCCAGTATAAGTCCTGGGTGACCTAGGCTTCGGATGACTCAGAGACCAAGAGAACAGGAGGCAGGATGAAGAATAAAAAGAGTGTACTTGGAATTTTGTGAGGGAAGTGGTTTTGCCACAGGAAATCCAGGTTTCAGTAGGAATGAGGAGATAAATGGATCTTACATGGAAGGCTTTAAGAAAACAAGAACATTTCTTTGAAATGGGGCATGATGGCATAAAATAAGATAAAAATAATCGAGGAGAAAACAAAAGGAAAAGAGGAGATCTAAGCTGAATAGAAATGGGGGTTTGAGAGGAGGTGGGTGATGACATAGAAAATTTGCAAGTTGATAGGAATGAAAGAACAAACTTAAGAATGAAAAACCTCCAGCACACAGTAGGTCTGTGGTCAGAGGCGGTTCCTTGTGAATGCCACTTTGTTCCCCAGATGACTGAGAAGGTCTTAATGCCTTAGCAGGAAATCTGCCCCTGCCTTGTGGTGAGGTCACTGGCAGTTTACTTTGCCTCTTTGCAAACAAAATCTATCTTTGGTAACAGGCTAGTAATTACTCTTGGTTCCCAAACTCCCACCCTTCCCTACCTCAAATTGTGTGGCCTCCATCCCCATCCATAGGCTGAAGCCTCTGTTACTCACAAATTCTGATAGCATTCAAAGAACTTTGAAGTCATCATCTTACAATTTGTATGATCTTCAGGAATTTCCTCAACTGCCTGTGGCTATTTCCTCATCTGTAAAATGAAAAGGCCAGATAAGTACCTCAAACATACTTTGTGGCTCACTTTGAAATTATAACCTCAGCATAATCATTTTTATAAACCTATATTGTATACATTTGGAGAATATAACTAAAATAAGCAGCTTGGGGAATGACTTAGTGCTTGACCATAAAACCTTTCTGTATGTTTCATTACCAGGCTAAGCAACAGCTTGCAGGCTAAACTATGAATGTTAGACAGATACTCCTAAGGGGCAAACTGTGAGCTAGAAGTTGTGGATGTGGAAGGAGAAGCAGTGCTAAATCTTTCTGACCCAAGTTATAGTCACCAAACTGATGATTTTGGAATTAGCAGCTAATGGTATCTGTTTCTCAATTGAATAGTAAAACTTGGTAGTGAAACCAGAGTGAATAAAATTCTGAATCTTTATTACCTAATTCAGGGGCAAGTCAAACACAGACAGCAATTAGGAAATGATTGTGTGGTGAGTGAGTAGGGAAATAAAAATTATCACACTATTTCAGAAGTTAACAAAGTCACTTTGGAGGGCCTCATGAAGTATTCCTTATAGCTATACCAGGACGAATATTTAGGTGTGGCTATGCTGGGTTTAGAATATTATGATGCTTTCAGGCCTCCTGAATGTCTTCCTAATATCCTGGCTGCATAGGCCCCTTGTTTAGGACTTTCCAAACCTCCCCCATGACTCAGCGACTAAAGGTATAATGCCTGGAGTACCCTGCTCTTACAAAGTGGCTAATATTGATATCTGTGTGTCTGGCCTATGCAGATTATTACTCATTTTGTTTTTATCTCCTGCCTATACCTAGAACTGCTTTGTTTTTCTAAAAAAAAATCACTGCATTACTAACATTAAAACATCAAGATATTTCAGGTAAAATAGAATTCAGATGGAATTCCCTACTTTTTCTTGACAAATCAGAAGATCCGATAAGATTGGGTCTGTATTCCTACATACAAATAACTATCTGGAGTTGCATAGTTCCTGCCATTTTTAGATCAACAGAACTCCTTCCTTTCCCCAGAAAAAGCAGAGGCCCATGTACTTTACTTATCTGCCAAACTCCTAAAGGAGGGTGACCACATTTCCTAGTCTGCCTGTAAGAATCTCAGTTTACTCTGTTGACCTATGATTCATTAATATTATCCCCTTTTGTTTTAAAACATGGCCTGGTTGGAATGAACAATTCTGAGGACTCTGAATCTGTACTCTCTAAGGAAAGGATGCAATCGACTATCAAAAATTGTATGCCTAAATGATACTACTTTTTATTTCAGATAAAATTACTTACATAAAAACTTTATTAAGCATCCACTACTTGCAAAGCACTGTATTAGAAGCTGAGGATAGTGTGAGATCAAAAAGAGACACGATTTCTTTTCTTAATAATTATGGACTGTATTGAAAAAGATAGACAACTATAAAATAATTAAAATATGGTTAGTAATAACTTAGAAAAAAGACATAGACAAGAACCTAATCTTATCTAGACAAACTAGAGGTGGCCTCTAGATAGAAGCTGAGACTTTACTTTTCCCCTCTCAGATTGGAGGAGAAGAGAATGGGGAAAGTGTGCTCCAGAGAGGGAGAAGTGCATGCTTGAAGATCTAACACGATAATATGGCAGGTTGAAGGAATAGAAAAATATTTCAGTGTCACTATAGAATAGGTTGGTCTAGTAGGGATAAATGATGCAGGTGGGGACTCACAAGCTGTGTTAAAGGATTGTTCATTCATTATTAGGTCAATGGGCAAATATTTGGGCAGGATAGTGTTAATACCATATTTATGTTTAGGAAGATTATTCTAGATCAGGTATGCAGAATAGATGGAAGCATTAGGAGGCAGTTACAGTAATCTAGGGAGATAATGATGGTATGGCTTAGAATACAGTGAGATGGAGGGAAATGAGATCTAAGAAGTATTAAGGGGATAAAACTGGGAATATGCAGCAGTTAACACAAATATTGGAGACAAGGAGCAGGGAGGGATAAAAGATAGCTCTTAGATATATGGCTTGGAAAATGAAGTGGATGAAGCTGCTTTGCTGCCTTTCATTGAGATAGGGAAGATGATATATATACATATATGGAAGGAGGCCTGATGAGTTAGTTCTGGACAAGCTGAGTGTGAAGTGCTGTGAGACACATGGGTGAAAAAGTCCAATAGATAGTTGAAAATATATGCAATTGGATTGTAAATCCAGACAATAGCCTGGGAGTATAGGTTTAGGAGTCATCTATGAATTAAAACAACCTTGGTACATATAAGTAGAAAGAATCATGATGCAAGTGATAAAACTTACAAAAGACTGTATTAAGTTCTAGCAAACATTATTTGATTGGACAAATACCTATTGAGTATTTATTATGTAGAAAACACAAAAGTAATTCGAAGAATTAGATTGGACAATAGCTGGGGTTATGGAGTTGAGAGGGTTTTATTTGTTTTAGACAAACGACATATTGATTATGTTTAAATGTTCATGGAAAGAAACCAGTAGAAAGTGAGAAGAAGGTGACTGGTGAGAAAGTACAAAGAAGATTATGATCAAGGGAGGTTAAGAAGAGTTGAGAAAATGAAAATTAGCAACTCCAGATATTGAGTTAAAATTATTTCCTCCAAAGAGAGTGTCACCTATTAATTACAGACTGTGAGATTAGTTTTTCAAGTAATGTAATACCAAATACAAACAATCTCTGGTACATTTAAAGTCCATTTACATAAAAACCATTCTCCTGTCAAAAAGATATTTCTTCATGTGAGCTTGTCTTCCAGGTCACCAAACTGACGACATCTTCAGTGCTTTATGAAGTTAAATATGCTTACTTGGAATATTGCTGGGTCTATCAACAGCTACTTTTATCCCCTCTCCATTCCTTCTTTACCTCCTGGATTTTTGAAAGGTAGCTCTCAAGTTCCGTCACAATCTCTCTGATGCTCACATCCCATGCTCTTACAAATAGTTTCTGAATTCTTATTAAGTAAATCTAACATCATGGTGAAGCACCAGTCTACACACACTAAAGCAATGGCAATCAAAGCATTGCCAAAGTCTTTATTCCTGAAAGTCTGGAAGTAGAAGTTAAATCATTAACTGACTTCTATTCTAATTTGGCCATTGAAGCATGGCTTCATTTTTTTCTGGTGACTAACAGAATCAACAAGCCACGAACGTTCAGTCAACTTAGGCAAGATACCAAATAAAAGAGAACAAAAGAGGATAACATCACTTTTCTAAAAAGCCCCTTCTTTCAGGGAACTCAAAGGACATCACATGCATGAACTCATTAATATCTTATAATTTTCTCACACTGTGAAAAGCATTTTAGAGTTAAAGCAAGGAGCTATTTTAATAGTCTTTGGAAAGTTTATCAGTAAAAGTCTGAACTAAAACAAAAATTCCTAATTCCCTTGGTGGTCTAACACTGGTTACACTGAGAACATTCCCATGCTAGAACATTAAGATTATTGCAAAAAATAATATAATTATTTGGCATTTTGAATAAAACATCACTGAGGCATTGAAATATAAATTACATTTTTATAGTTTGAGTCCTCTGATATCAGCATCCATCATTATTTCCCAAATAATCTGTTCTTCTCTGATCCCTGTTCTATCCAGAAGAGAATGAAGACAGGCTCTGGAATCATACAGAGGCAATTCCATTCCTAGCTTGGCCACTATAGGATATTAGATATTTTATTTAAGTTCATTTTTTAATCTGCAAAATAGGAAAAAAATACTCTCTCATACAGTTGCCATGAACATTAAACAAGGTTATGAAATGACCTGACTCACAGTTGAAACTCAGGAAGTATCCAGTTTTCTTCCTTTTTCCAAATGGAAATGAAACTTCTAGGCTAACACACATTCTCCCTTTCCTGCATCATTCTTTCCCACTGTTCCCCAGACAATCATTGTCCTTTACACATTTCCGAAGCCAGATTCCCTACTCCATCTCTGATTCTTTTATCTTTTATTTTTCAGATGGCATATAGCATCTGTATAAAGAAAGTAGGTTATATTACTTTTAGGAAGCCAGAACACAATTTGTAGAAACCAATTACTTTCATCTCCCTAAAAACATTTTTCAACAGCAAGAGCTCAAGTCTCTAATAAGGTATACTGCATCAATAAACTGAAGAGTTTGGTTCAGAATTTTAAATTTTTAATAAAGAAAGTTATACAATATTATAGTTGTTATGTTAATTTGGCACTGATTTTAAAATCTGGTATAGTATGCACTCAATAATTTAGAGATGAATTTGTAAATTGTCCATATTTCACCAGCTCTTTTATCTATTGGATAGTGGAAAACTAATTCAGATATCCCTTTATAGGTGACTTTCAAATTTATAGAATTATTTCTTTGGGAAACAAATTCTTTTTTCTGACTTATATTGAAAAGTATAAATTTTGCTTTTGAAATGTGATCTCTAAAGACAGAAAACAAGGTTGCCAGGACAGGGGGAGAGGGTACTTCTTCTATTGAATATAAAAAACTATTTTGTGTTCAGCCATTTGAGGGGTGGGGATAGGATGGAAGTTGAGGCTAGCCCAACAATCATTGCTCCCTTAATTTCTATTGGGCAAAGAAGGCTCAGTATTGATCCTGATCCACATCAATCATTGCAATTATGCATTCATGTGGATGGTTTTCAAGCAACACCCAGAGATCATAAGATTGTATACCATGAAAAATAATTAAGTATTACAGTATTATTTTAACATTTTGTTATCATTTTTTCCTGTCTTGGTGAACCTTGTAGAAAATATCCCAGTTCTTCAGGGATTTGATAGTATTTCTTACTTATGTGACTATTAGAGCATCAGTTGATTGAGGTAAAAACCTGGGCAGGTTTTTTGTCTCCATAATTTGCACCTATAACAATTGTTGAGAAAATATCGGGTAACTGAATAAATATATTAGTGGATAACTGAATAAAAGCACTAATGATATTGATAGTGAATATTCACTCACCGGCTTTAAGAATTCCTCATTGGCAGGTGCCTGTTCTTTCTGGGCACTCCAGCCTATTTGATTTCATTTAACATTCTAAGGAAGAAGAACAGAGAGACCAGTTACAGACAATTAAAGAACCAGCAGAATCCCTGAATATCTTTGCATTTATAGAAGTTATCAGCTTTTATTGATGGCCTTTTCTAGCACGGAGACAGACCAACTAAAGACTAACGGTGTTTAAAACTAGTGGTGCTCATTACGGCTGATATTACAGAGTATAAAGAGGCATATTTCCACCTTTAACATCAATACATCTACTTACTGTACTTGTTGAATTTATTCCTAAAATAATTCCTTCAAATAATTTATAATGATTGCTTTATCTTCAAACATATACAGGCATTTAATTATATGATGGTACACAGTGCTTTGGGGGCTTTGTTTTGGTAAATAAATTGCCAATCAGGGCCGGGCGCAGTGGCTCAAGCCTGTAATCCCAGTACTTTGGGAGGCCGAGGCGGGCGGATCACGAGGTCAGGAGATCGAGACCATCCTGGCTAACACGGTGAAACCCCGTCTCTACTAAAAATACAAAAAAAAAAAAAAAATTAGCCGGGTGAGGTGGCGGGCGCCTGTAGTCCCAGCTACGCGGGAGGCTGAGGCAGGAGAATGGCATGAACCCCAGGGGGCGGAGCCTGCAGCGAGCCGAGATTGCGCCACTGCACTCCAGCTTGGGTGAAAGAGCGAGACTCTGTCTCAAGAAAAAAAAAAAATTGCCAATCAAGGGACTAAAACCTGAAAATGTAAGTCTCAACTAGTTTTATAGTGTGGGAAAATGACTAACATATAAGAAATGTTTACAACAATTACACAGTTGACTTAGCAATTGGCTTCAGACAATTGTCCAATTTATGGGGAATACACATTTATCTAATTTCTCACCATATTAGCAAGACAATATATTCAGTGAATCAAAGAATATAGCCTATAAAGTGCCTTAAGAATAGTTACGGTTGCCTTTCCTTAGGCAGACTGTTCTAGTATCTATCAAAGTGATGCTTTAAAAGGAACAACTCTTCTTGATAATTGCATTAAAATAATATGGAATTAGAAATTTTCATACTTCAAATTTTAGATTTTATGTAACATCTATATATATTTGTTTATATAGACATATATAGTTCGTATACATGTGTATGTAAATATGTGTGTGTGTATCAGCTTTCCATTTCAGTGATCTATTTTTTTTTTTTTGAAGTAATTCATTTCTCTGGTCGAGTGATGTCTCTGTTTTAGAGAATACAGTTTGTGTTTTTGTGATAGAATTATTGTTCCAGAAATTGACGGAATGTATTTAAAGCTATTGTAGCACTTACATAGTTCTGGAGGATTTGGGGCATATTTAAATATATTTTTCTATGTTTTTGATTTTAGAAATTTTCTTTGATATGTGACTGCTAGATTAAGGCATAATACGGTGATTTCTTCTCAATATTTGTAAGAGAAGTGCTTATTTTAACTTATGAGGAAACAATGCTTACCATAGCAATTTAAAAGTTTATCTGGGTGGATGAGGTTAGCAAAAGGCAAAATCGCTAATGTGAATACAAACCCTTTTGTTGAAAATATTTTAATGTAAAAACTGGACCTTACCTGTATGTCATTGTTGGGCAAATGCAGCTCTTGGTTGTGACTTCTGCTCAGCCAGTTCCCTGTTCTCTCTTTCCTTTCTTCCCAGCAGCCCTAGAAATACAGCCTCCTTACTCTTTCTTATTAAAACTCTCACCATGTAATCTCTTTCTTCATGGTGGTCTCTACCCATGATTGATTGTGAATGTTGGCCTTGTACCCTAACTTGTTCAATTCTATTGAAAACCAACATTCAAACCCTTGCCCTTTTAAGACTTTGGCCACAAGTCTTTAATCTAAGAAAAGCCTTGGGGAAAGCAGAACCCTGGAGTGGTTTCCTTGGGGCATTTTCTCTCCAGCTTTTACAGTGCAGGTAATAACTACACTTTATCTCGCTTGATTATCACAATGGGAGGTTATTGTCTCCCTTCGTTTTACAGATGAGGAAAAGACAGCAACAGGAGACAACTGATTAGCCTATTAATCTCTTCTGTATTAGAATTAAATTAGACTCTGTATTAGATTCTGTATTAGAATTAAATTAGAGCTCTCTAGCTCTAAGTCTGGAACTCATTGACATATATGCACATTTGTATAATTTGTATTATATTGTATATTATATTTGTATAGTTTGAAGTCTATCTTTTTGAAGTGTAATCTGTGGTTCCAAGCAGTATGTAACATTTTCCAGACTTCAGGAGAATGCGAGAAGCATAGCCACATGTAGAAGTAAGGTTCTGGAAGGTTGTATCTTGTCATGAGGTTTTCCATCTGCATCAGAATTCCTAAAATTCTAGGTGAGAAAAATGTTAAATTGAGGGGGAATATTTTATTAGGTCTAGCCTGGGAAAGAGAGAGAGCACATGGAATTGTAGCTGGGGGTCAATGTATATAAACTCTTTTACAGGACACAGCAAAGGTGCATGTGTTGGGGAACACTAGCTAGCAATAGCTTCTGACATTTGGTCTCTTGATGAGTCAGCTCAGAGTTTCTAAAATAGAAAACTGTAAACAGTAATGTGGACTGTGGGACTGAAAAGATGTACTTAATCAAAGTACAGTGCCAGCCCAGATCACAGAACAAGACCTTTTCTCCCCGAGACACATAGAACTTTCACCTTCTTTTGCATTAATGTTTCTTGATAGCATCTGGGCAGCAATTGTGGGGGCAGCAGCAGCAATGGTGGGGGCAGCAGCATTGTCAGAAAAAACCTCCCTAAGAGCAGGGAAGAGGGCTGGGGTCAGGAGTCAGGTTGGGGTAGGGTGAGGACAGATTTGCCATGATAGCCTGCCCCTCCAGGATTGAGACCATTGTTCTCTTTCATTGCCCACACACTAATCTCAGAAAGTCTTACATAATGCAATTCAACCCTCAAGCCCTTACACCAAATTCTTACTATTCACGGCAATTATGCAACAGAATAACCAACAATTTCATATATCTTTAAAAATGTACCACAAAATTTGCGTACTATGTTCAAACATTGTAATGATGCTGCATATGATGAATAGATTAAATTAATAATTATTACTTATATTGTGATTCTTTTAGTGTTGTTAAAGTAATATCTAGATCTATCTGGTAATTTTTAAGTGCTTCTTTGTTCATAAAAAGTTATTTTTTCTTTGAAAATATTAGCAAATATCAAAATAAAAGATACAGGCGTTTGAGGCTAGAAGCCACTATACGCCAACCTGAGTGACAGAGTGAGATTCTAACAAAAAACATGTATAAATTATAGTTTTAAAAGATCAAAAACTACCTATTGGGTACCATCCTCACTATCTGGGTGACAAAATTGTTTGTACACCAAATCCCAGTGACACACAATTTACCCATGTAACCATGAACCTAAAAGTCGAGAAATAAAATAAAAATAATTTTTAAACATTAAAATTTTTAAAAATTACTATTTCACAACTGAGTGGTCATGTGCTGGTGTCTTAATTATGTCTTTTATTTTCTGTATTCAGATGCTTTGACATCTGGGGCCTTAGAAGGACTGCTTCTCCCGGGGCTAGCCAATTCACAGAGATAGTAAACAACTAGCCTATGAGCGCACTTTTCAAATACAAACCAGCCAACCTATAGCCCACACTCCAACTACCTTTACAGGTTTCTCACACTCAAAGTCACTATTCATCTGAATTACTCCAGGGCCAGATACCAGACAACTAAGGGCAGTTCCTATGCCCTAGAGCCCACTGAAATCCAAAGTAGCCAATCCTAAGCCTGCCTACTCATCTCACTCCTTATTTCTCATGAAAACTGCAATAAAGGGTCTGGTCCACAGTTCTTCCCTCTCCCTCTGCCTCCTGATCAACCCTTGTGTTTCCCTGTGGCCTCCTGTGGCATGGTGTACCCTCTCCTCTTGGAAACTGTGAGTAATAAATAATGTTTTCAATGGCAGCCATTTCCTGATCTGTTGGTCTTATTATTCTTCAAATTTATATTAATACACTACATTTTACAACACTAGTTAATGTAAAAAAAAAAGTGACATCATGCTTCCAGTCTCTGGAAGCATGTGTCCTCCATCGAGTTCTTTGTCCTTCTCTTTCTCCTCATTCTGGTGTCTGAGCTGATTATTATGTTTCTTTCTGGGTCCAGATTTCTTCAATGGTGGGGATTTTCCTAGCACCAGTCATGAAAACAAGAGGACAAACAAAACGTGCAGTGTGTCTCTTTTATGGTGTAATCAACAGAAGACGCTCAAGAAATTTCAGAAACCTTTGTTTGTGCCTCTAATGGTTCAAAATAGAAGAATTTAACCAGCACCAATAAAAATTGATATAAAAAACTGATCTGTGGAGGAAATTTTGTGCCAGCAAGCAACATACTGGAGTGAGGATATCAAATTAGGGGTCTAATTACTCATTATGTGACTTAAAGTGGACATCTGATTACAAAGAAAAAAAAATGAGCTTGGTTTCTGAAACCAGAATAAAAGACCAGAGAGGAAAAGCAGTAAGAAAAGCAGTTAAGTCAATTTTGAAGACAGGCTGCTTGGCCATGGATAAAGTGGTTCTTATGTTTGCCCTTTGTTGACATTACCCTGGATCCAAAGAGCTGGGTGGGGCTCTGTTTACAGAAGTGGTTAGGGAACACCAGTAGGAAGACTGAGGAAAAAAAAGAAAAAAGACTTATGAAGATGTGTGAGACTGATTAATATAATTAACTTGGAAGAGAACACACATTCCAAACACAGACCTAAAATATTATCCCCAAAATTACTAGCAATGTGAACTGGACAAATTGCAAAAAAATTCTCTAGGTCTTAGCTATATTATTGCGGAAAAAAGATATAATAACATGTTAAATATAATAACCTGTTAGTCACACAGTTTTGATCAATGCTACCAAAGATTAAGTAAAATTAAGGAAGATAACTAATCAAACCAGGTGATATAGTTCTACATATGCAGTAGGTACTCATAAAGGTTCTTTCTTTTTATATTGATTATAACACTAAGTAGCTGTATGACTTTGATCTCTGTGCCTTACTGTATTCACTAGAATTATAGAAACTACTTCAAAGTTTGTTTTGAGGATTAAATGAGGTAACACACATAAATCTGCTTTAAAAAGTATCTTCTACAAGCATTAAATAATGTTAACTATTTTTCTTTTCTTGGAATTGCCTCAAAAAATTGTACATTCTTTCTAAAAAATCCAAAGAGGTTATATTTAGAAGTGGTTATATCTATATATTTTATAGGTTATAGATTTCAAATGTTACTATAAAATAATATCTTACATATTTGTATGGTCTATAAACAATTCTTAAATTGGGAGATAAAAATGCTAACACAAAGAATGCAATGACCGAAGACACAGATCTAGTGTGATCATAAATCCCAGTTGATTCTTTACCACAAAAATGTGTCACTTGGAAGATGCAAAAATCAGGATGTCTAAAAAATAGTGTTTGGAGTAATGGCCAAGTTTTTGTTATGATAAAATATTGAGAGAAGGACTGATGTGCTGATCGAGGCTCAGAATTTGGAGGCCAGAAGAATTTCTCCGAATCTCTACATCTTCCCAGGGTTCCTGTGGAGAAAGGAAGAAAGAATGAAAACACTCAAGCAGGCTTTTTGTGTTTCTCCCTCATATTAGTTTGCTTAGGGCTTCCATAATAAAGTACCACAAACCAAATGTGATGGTGAATTTTATGTGTCATCTTGATTAGGCTAAGAGATGCCCAAGTAGCTGGTAAAATATTATTTCTGGGTGTATCTGTGAGGGTATTTCTGAAAAAGGTTAGCATTTGAATTGGTAAGCTGAGTAGAGAAGACTGTCCTCAGCAATATGAGTGGACATCATGCAATCTGCTGAGGACTCGGAACTAAAAGGTGGAGAAATGGCAAATTCACCCTCTGCTTGAACTGCAACGTCCATCTTCTCTTGCCCTCTGACATTGGTGATCCTGGGTCTCAGGCCTATGGGTTTAGACTAGAGCTAAACCACTACCTTTCCTGGGTTTCCTGCATGCAGAGAGCAGATCATGGGGCTTCTTAGCCTCCATGATCACATGAATCAATGCCTCATAATAAATCTCTATATAGTTTTGTTTATGTGATTTGTTTTTCTGAAAAACCCTGATTAATACACTGGGTGACTTAACAGAAATGTATTATCTCACAGTTCTGGGATGTAGGTGTTCTCAGATCAAGGTGTCTCAGGTCAAGGGTTGGTTTTTTCTGAAGCCTGTGAGAGAAAATTTGTTTCATGCTTCTTGCCTAGCTTCTAGTGATTTGGTATTCCTTGGTATTCTTTGACATTCCCTAATCTTTGGTGTTCCTTAGCTTGTAGAAGTATCTCTGTGCTGCTGCTTCAATCCCTGCCTTCATCTTCACATGTGTTCTTCCTGGTTGTATGTCTCTGTGTCCGTATTTTTCCTTTTTATAAGGCAATTGATTATATTGGATTAGGACCATCTTACTGACCTCATCTTAACTAATTATATTTGCAATGACCCTATTTTCAAATAAGGCCACATTCTGAGGTACTAGGGGTTAGGGCTTCAACATATACATTTTGGGGGGCACAATTAAACCCATGTGCCTCTGTTTAGGGCAAATTAGTTGGTGGTGGTGCTGGGAGGTACTTGGAATCAGGAAATTAGGCAGGAGATAAGTATCAAGACTCCATAGCAGTAATCAAACTAATGTCAATACTTACAGAAAACACACATGCATTCTTACCTCCCTGGCTTGGTATAAGTCATCCTCTCACCTAGAAAACCCTTCCTGGTTTTCCTTTTATTCACATCCTGTCCTTTAAAACTGAGATCAGTTTCCACCTTCTCCACTAAGTGTTCTTTGATAATACCAAACTGTTTGAATTGTTTCTACTACCTCTAAATTCTTATAGCCCTGTTAGGAGAATTAATCTGTTATTTCATGCATGCAAACCTATATCATTGAATTATATCTAATTGATGATATTCAACCATTTTGATAAAAAATGGCAAATTTATGTTTCAATAATTCAACTGTTGTATTGGATCATAATAGTTAAAAGGCTGGGACTCAGAACTCAGAGTTTATGCCAAATAATAGATCTGGGATCCAGACCGTGGGCATGGCTCTTAACAGCTTATGCCTCAATTTTCTCATCTGTAATATGGGGATGATAATATTACCAATTTCATGGAGTTGCTGGAAAGAGTAATGAGCTAATTTATATAAGTTTATTATGCTCTAATTGTGGTAGGATACTTTATAATTATAAGCTATTGTTGTTATTACTGTTATTTACTTAAGATTCATGTTTTATCACCACAGGGTTTTAAATATTATAGAGATTATAGTAATATTTGTAGAAATAACTGATTGAATAGATAATGTGTTTTTTCTTCAGCTTTTAAACAATTTTATTGTATATATTTAAGGTGTACAACATGATGTTTAATATACATGTAGAGAGTGAAATGGTTACTATAGTCAAGCAAATTAACATATTCATTGTCTCACAGTTACTTATTTTGTGGCAAGAACATCAAATATCCACTTTTTTTAAGCAAAAATCCCAAATACAATACAATATTTTAAAATATATTTCTCACGTAGTTTTGCTCATCCTATCTATCTGCTACTTTGTGTCCTTTGACCTACATCTCCCCATTTCCTTTCCTCATCCTACCCTTGGTAACTACTGTTTTATTTTCTATTTCTGTATTTGACTTTTTTTTTTTTTTGGATTCCACATATATTGTGAGATCACGCAGTATTATTCTTTCTGTGTCTGGCTTATTCATTTAGCATAATGCCATCCAGTTACATCCATGTTGTGGCAAATGGAAGGATCTACTTTTATTTTAAGGCTAAATAATATACCATCATATATCTATACCACAGTTTCTTTACCCACTTGTCTATTACTGGACACTTCAGTTGTTTCCACATCTTGTATATTGTGAATAATGCTGAAATAACATGAGAGTACTGCTATCATTATGAAGTGGTGATTTCATTTCCTTTGGGTATATACCCAGAAAAGGGATTGCTCTTTCCATAAACTTCTGTATAGAAATAATGACCTATCTGAAAAAAAAAATCAAAACAATCCCATTTATGATAGCATCAAAAAATAAAAATACTTAGGAGTAAACTTAACCAAGAACGTGAAAGACTTACACACTGAAACCTATAAAACATTGATTAGATAAATTGAAGAAGACCCAAATAAATAAAAAGATATTCCATGTTTATATATTGGGAGAATTAATGTTGTTAAAATGTTCATACTGTATAGAGTGATATATAGATTCAGTGCAATTCCTATCAAAATTTCAATGGCATTCTTCATGGAAATAGAAGAAAAATTCTAAAATTCATATGAAACCATAAAAGACCCCCAAATAGCCAAAGCAATTCTGAGAAAAACAAAGTTAGAGGCATCACACTTCTTGATTTGAAATTATATTACAAAGCTATAGTAATAAGAACAAACCTAAGCTTTCTATTCTGTTCCACTGGTGGAACAGAATGGAGAGCTCAGAGATAAACCCAAGCATATATATGGTCAATTAATTTTTTGACTGGGATACCAAGAGGACAACTGAGGAAGGAATAGTCTGTCCAATAAATGGTGCTGGGAAAACTGAATTTCTATATGCAATAGAATAAAATTGGACCCCTATCTCATACCACACACAAAAATCAAGTCAAATTGGATAAAAGGCCATTTTTGACAGGTAGAATATAATCAAATAAAGGAGATGAAGATAACTTTATTTTGTACTTCTTTTTAAAAATAAAGCTTGAATCCAGGAAAAGTAAAACAAAAATGCTATTTGTAATTAAAGCACTTTATTAGAATAGTTCAAGCTGCCAGAAAAAAACAAATAGAAAAAGAAAGTTGATAACAAAATACCATGACACTTAAAAATGTATTTTGAAATCACAAACATTGAAAATATTAATTTAAGGAAATTTTTATTGGCAGCCAAATGTTATAGGAATATTTTTCCAGAAAGATTGTTAACTAAATGGAATTTTTAATTATATAATACCAGGAATTATTCCTCCCTTTGCCTGTTTTAAACAGCTCTAAGACATTCACATCTGAGAAAATTGAGTCAAAAATACACAAAAATCAAGTCAAAATGGATGAAAGACCTAAATATAAGATCTGAAATCATAAAATTCCTAGAAGAAAATATAGGGGAAAAGCTCCTTGACATGCCAAGTTTCTTGGCAATAAGTTTTTGGATATCACACCAAAAGCTCAGACTACAAAAGCAAAAATAAATACATGGGACTATACTAAACAGAAAAGCTTCTGCATAGCAAAGAAAACAATCAATGAAGTGAAAAGGCAGGCTATGAATTGGAAGAAAATATTTGCAAATCATATACCTGTTAAAATATATAAAGAACTCACAAAACTCAATAGCAGAAAAACAAATAACCTGATTAACAAATGGACAAAGGACATGAATACACATTTCTCCAAAGAAGACGTAAAAACGGCTAATAAGTATATGAAAAGGTACTTATCATCATAATCATCAAGGAAATGCAAACTAAAACCACAATGAGATCTCTCCTCACACTTGTTAGAATGGCTATTATCAAAAAGACAAGAGATGCCAAGTGTTGGCAAGGATGTGGAGAAAAGGAATCTTTGTACACTTTTGGTAAGAATGTAGACTAGTGCAGTTATTGTGGAAAACAGTTTTGAGGTTCCTAAAGAAATTAAAAATAGAACTACCACATGACCCAACAATCTCTCTTCTGGGCACATGCCCAAAGATAATGCTTTCTTGATTACATTCATTCTAACACAGAGCAATATACAATCTAGATACTCAATAAATGCTTGCTAAAAATTATTAATAATTCATCCCTTATATTAATAGAAAGATGTAGTCAACAAATTGTTGCTCTGCATAAATAATAAGCTCTGTAATTTAATTTGGCGAGTATTATTAATCTGATTTGTTTTTCTTCACATGAAAATGTTCAATTTTAACTCACTTTTAATGAATATTTAAGTTTTTCAGATTTAAATGAAAAATATGCTCTGGATTGCAGTCTAAATTAACCATCTGTCAGTTGCAGGCTCTTGGCTCTCCCTCCTTTGAGAGTCTTGCAGTTAGTTTTCAATCATCACCAAAGGCCTAAGGCCTTTCACTGTAGTGCTTGTAATGACAGTCTCCTTAAGTTTGTTCACCTGGAGTGTTGCAAGATTCACTGAAGCTTAATCATAGTCTTGTCAAATGACTGTCCACTAGCCTCAAACTACCTCAAATGTTTGGTTCCCTGACTCCTGACACTAGTAAAATTCTGTCCAAGGTTGAAACTATGGAGCTGACTTGAGGAAATTCGAATTTAAGGTTGAAATCTATTATTTTACAAAAATTTCTGTGACCTTTAGAGTAGATAGGTAGGAATTAGGCTTTGGCATCTGAAGCCCAGGTCTCTCTGATTTGATCTCACTTTCTAAAACAAGCCTATTAAATGTCAGTACTGCTAAGAAATGGATTGCAATGATGGGAGTGTTGCTATACATGGTTAAGAAGTATCTTAAATTCAACAAACAGAACACAACCCATGAACAACTGTTGGAGGTTTATCTGGTCCAGTGTTTTCAGTTTATACATTGGAACGCTGAGTGCAAACTATCCCCCAAGGTGACAGAATGAGTAAGAGGGTTGAGCTAGAATTTGGGACTCCAGTGGTTACCCTGTGACACTTTTTGGATATATCTGTTTTTCAAAGGGTTAAAATAAAAGAGTGAGACTATTGTGATGCTTAGAACTTCAACTGAAAGCGTATCTGTGAACTGTAATAACTGGAAGACTTTTAGAACTTCAACTGAAAGCATATCTCTGAACTGTAATTACTGGAAGATTTTTAGATTATTGAGATGAATGAGGCAGTGTGGAGGACAACACTGTGGTGATCTATAATCTAGAAAATATACAAAGGAAGACATTTAAAAGAGCTCTAGGGAACTCTGTAAAATCAAGCACCATAAAATGCATTCATATTTTAATGAGATTAATATAAATATTTTGACAGGTAGAACATAATCAAATTAAGGAGATAAAGATAACTTTATTTTGTACTCCTTTTTAAAAATAAGGCTTGAATCCAGGAAAAGTAAAACAAAAATACTATTTGTAATTAAAGCACTTTATTAGAATAGTTCAAACTGCCAGAAAGAAACTTGTAGAAAAAGAAAGTTGATAACAAAATACCGTGGCACTTAAAAATGTATTTTGAAATCACAAACATTGAAAATATTAATTTAAAGAAATTTTTATTGGCAGCCAAATGTAATAGGAATATTTTTCCAGAAAGATTGTGAACTAAATGGAATTTTTAATTACATAATACCAGAAAATATTCCTCCCTTTGCCTGTTTTAAACAGCTCTAATACGTTCACATCTGAGAAAACGGAGGGAGGCAATCCTGTCCAGGTAGCAGATGGCTGAATGGTGGGGGCATAGGCTGAGAGAGGAGTGATAGGATAGCTAGAGGAAAGGGCCTTGATCACACTTTCGGGAGTAGTGGTCTGACTGGGAGATATTGTCAGCTGGGAGATTGGAGAGATTTCCAAAAAGAGTCTGCTATAAAGTTTGGACAGAAGTAGATTATGTTTCTGTATATGGTTAGGGACAACGTGTTCTTTTATAAACATTCTGAAAGCCTGTAGATGTGACTGCTAATTCGTATCTGCCTTGGGCAGCATTATTTGTATTATAAAAGCTCATGCTCATCATACAAAATAAAAAAATTCAGAAAAAGTTATAAAAAGAAAATTCAAAATTACTTATCTAAGTCCTCAAAAAGTACCTCCATTTACTATTTGGTGTGCTTCCTTCTTAAATACAAACTCCACTTAATATTTGGTGTGTTTCCTTCACAAATACAAATTAATGTAATTGGGAACAAAATCTATATAATTTTTGATATCATACTTTATGAGACTTAGCAAAAATTTCTCAAGAACTTTGTTTTAAAAGCTTGCTTCATTTTAGCATATAAGTTTATCTACATTTATTTAACTAGTTTACATTCAGTATTTTTGCTGCTGTGATTAGAACTACAGACAATCTTTGACTACATCTCTGGTGTTTTCCTTAGGATAGATTGCTAGGACCGGAATCACTGGGTGAAAGGATGTGAATATTTTTAAGGGCCTTGATAGACACAGCCTAGTTGCCTCTCCTGACAGATGACACCAATTAATTCCCTGTAGTAGCATGTAGAAGATCAGCCAATTTGGGTAACTGTAAAAGAGGAAACAAACTAACACAGATTGAGCCAGGTGTGGGCAGAGCTGTGTAGGGACCTCAAGAAAGAAAGAGGCTTGAAACAACGTTTCCAAACCCTGGCTGCCACTGACAAGAGATGTATTTTTTTTTCCTTAGCTTTTTATTTTGAAATAATTATAGATTCACTGGAAGTTTACAGATTACACAGAGGTACAGAGAAGACACATGTACCCTTCACCTGGTTTCTTCCAATGGTTCTATCTTACATAATTATAGTATGATATCCAAACCAGGAATTTTACATTGGTACAACGTATGTCTATAGTTCTATGTCATTTTTCATATATGTGCTGATTTCTGTAACTGTTACTGGAAAGGAGTCCTGATCCAGACCCCAAGAGAGGGTCCTCGGACCTTGCACAAGAAAGAATTTGGGGCAAGTCCTTAGAATAAAGTGAAAGCAAGTTTATTAAGAAAGTAAAGGAATAAAGAATGGCTACTTTATAGGCAGAGCAGTGAAATGAGCTGCTTGACTAATTATAGTTATCTCTTGATTATATGCTAAATAAGGGGTGGATTATACATACCTTTTCTGGGAAAGGGGTGGGTAATATCCCTTTTTAGACCATGTAGGGTAACTTCTGAACATTGCCATGGCATCTGTAAACTGTCATGGTGCTGGTGGAATTGTCTTTTAGCATGCTAATGCATTATAATTAGCATATAACGAGCAGTGAAGATGACCAGAGGTCACTTTCATCACCATCTTGGTTTTGGTGGGTTTTGGCTGGCTTCTTTATCACAACTTGTTTTATCAACAAGGTATTTGTGACTTATACCTTGTGCCGATCTCCTATCTTATCCTGTGACTTGGAATGCCTAGCCCCCTGGGAATGCATCCCAGTAAGTCTCAGCCTTATTTGACCCAACCCCTATTCAAGATAGAGGCACTCTGGTTCAAACTCCTCTGACATAACTACTACCAAAATCAAGATACAGAGTATTCCATCACCACAGTGATTTCCCTTTTGACCCTTTTATAGTTACTCTTCCCACTCCCCAACATCCCTAACCCCTGACAATACTAATCTCTTTTCCATTTCTATAATTTCATCATTTCAAAAATGTTATAATATATAAATGGAATCATATAATATGTGACCTTCTGAGATTGGCTTTTTTGTTTTAACTCTTCGTAATATACTTGAAATCCATTCAAGTTGTTGCATGTATCAATAGTTCATTCTTAAAATTTCTGAGTAGTATTCCTGGTATAGATGTACCACAGTTTATTCAGTTATTGAGAGAAATTTTGGTAGTTTCCAGTTTTTGGCTATTACAAATAAAACAGCTATGAACTATTATATACACGTTTTTGTGTGGACATAAGTGTTCACTTATTTGCAATAAATGCCCAGGAGTATAGTTTCTGGGTCATATGGGAAGTGTATGTTTAGTTTTCTAAGAAACTATCAAACCACTTTCCAGAATGGCTGTACCTTTCTACAATACCATTAGCAAAGTATGAGAGACACAGTTTCTCTACAGTCTGGCCAGCATTTGGTATTTTCCGAATTTTTAAATTTTAGCTATTCTCATAGATGTGGAAACATCTGGGAATTTTTTTTTTAAGTATGTTTCTTGGGCCTCATCCCAGTTTGGCCTTTGAACTTTGACCTTCAGAAACTCTGAAGAAATTGAGCATCTCTATTTTGAAAATCTCTTCAGAGGACTCTAATGTATAGCCAGGAATGCGAATCACTGAACTCCAGCAGTGGTTTTCAAAACGCAGTCCCTGGACCTGAAGCATCAGCAGTACTTGGGAACTTGTTAGAAATGCAAATTCCTAGGCCCCACCCTAGACCTACTAAATCAGAAACTCTTGTGGGTGGAGTCCAGCAATCTGTGTTTTAACAAAGACCTCATGGTGCTTCTGATGCATGTTGGAGGATGAGAACCATTGACCTATAAATTAAAAACAAGAATGAACTGGTTTTGGCAGAAGACACCCTCAAATTTGAAAGGAGATGCAATCCAGAGGTGAATATGAACTTGATGGCAGTGCTACAATAAAAACTTTAGCCAGATTAAATTTAACAGAGCTTAAATGAGCAAGAACAAATTCGCAGATCAGGCAGCCTCCGTAGCCAGACAAGACTCAGAAACTTCAGCCCAGCTATGTGGTGGAAGATTTATGGACAGAAAAAGGGAAGTGACATACAGAGAATGGAAGACAGCCAGACTGGTTACAGCTTGGCATTCGTCTTATTTGAACACAGTTTCAACAGTTGTCCACATTGGCCTAAACTTGGTAATTGGCACAAGAGTAGGCTACACTCTGCGTACAGTTCCATTTAGGTTATAGTTCATGATATACAGAGAAACTTTTAGGCTGAACTTAAAATATGTAAAGAGGCAGCTTTAGGCTAAACTTGATTTAACAGCAGCTACTGACTTCTGGGATAGGTGATTAGGTGCCAAAGAAAGCAGAGAAGACTGTCTCAGGTCTTAAGAAAAAGTCAAGGGCCAAGGGTCTGGGTTTAGGTAGAAGCTTTGGAAACAAATTAACAAAGACTTAGAACTCTGAGGCAGTAGCTGCTTGGACTGGCTGTGGAATATATCCAGAAAGGTATTTTTTTTTTTTAGCATGGATTAAAACTGCTATGTTTAATTTATATTTTAAAGTTGGAACAACCTGAGGAGCTAAACTTGATTCAGGTGATATTTAACTGCAACTAACCTCTTCTATTCTAATGATCTTTAAGTTTAAGTTGTTATTCAAAAATCACAGCAGTTTTGTATAAGTACACTAATACTTGCTCAGACAGTTATGGACAAATGTGAAGAAATTAGGGGATGACCAGCAGAAAGGGGTAAAGGGTTGCAGCAGCATAGTCTGAGGTGGAAAGTGTTAGGGACAAGCAGTCCCAGGATCAGCCCCACCCCCCAACCCACTTGCCAGTGCAGCTGACCCTTACCCTGAATACTCTGCAGCTGCATTCCTGGACCCTTATCTAGGTGCTACAGCAAGGTTACCACACTTGCTTACAGCCCTCCAGGTGGCATGGAGGACGTCACCAGAAATGTGGATAAACCTAAGTTACACTCTCTTGTAAATTCCTATATTGTAAGCCAGTCATGAGATGTTAAGTGGTAAAGTTAACCAACAAACAACCCCAGGGTTTCTCTCCCCCATATAACCTCCTTATTTTTGTAAGCTCAGGGCTGCCTCCTCTGACTGTGGAGGGGCAGCTCGGCAGGTTAATAAACTTACTAGCCTGACCTTGGGTCTCTCTCTGTCATCATTTCTCTCAGCTAACCTTACAGAAAGTAAACCATTTTAAATTATGGTCCAACAGGTGGTAGCTGAATGATCTTATACAAATACATTTCATCTGTTTCTTCATCTAGGAATTGGGAATGCCTGAATCTGGCTCTGGAAAGGTAGTCCTAGATCACCCAGTGGACTTTTACTGTAAGTTTATTTATACTCTACCAAGGCTGCTTAATCACTCTATTGTCACTTGGACTATTTTGTTGCATTTGTGCTGTATAACATGTTTTATCATTGAACATGGTTTTCTTACTAAAACGTGTTTGGAATGAGTCAGATATAAAAGGATATCGACATAACATGATTATGGGTTTTTTTTTTAAACTTCATTTAGTTGCAGAGAAGGCCAGTTTTGTTTAACAATGTATCTCCAACACCTAGAACAATTCCTGGCGCATATCATGTGCTTAATAAATATTTGATAACAACTGAATGAACAGAAGACATACCAGTGAATATTTCTTAGGTAATAGAGTTTACCTTTGACCTGGTACAAATTTGAAGTTAAAATATTATTTTAAATGAAGAGATCTACTACACGTAGACCCACAGACCACTGTTGTCCCCTATGACATGGCACTATAGCTGGACTTTCAAGTATCTTCCCTCAGAGATTTACAGGGAATCTTTGAAAGCTTCTATTTTCCTGATCCATAAAAAAATGAAGATTATAGCATTGTGGATGGCTTAGCACTAAAGCTGTCATATGGCCAATGTTCAGGAACCAAGGTGAGCTATAGAGTGTTTGTGGGAATACCTAGCTTTGGTTTGCCTCTTTGCCTCTTAGATAATGGAGTAAACATAATTCCCTGTCTAGACCAAGGAAGATTGCAGAAGGATGAATTGTCTTCCTAAGAGTGAAGGGGAAGCCAGCTGCCTATGCTATCCCTGATTCTAGAGCCAGAATTGAACTTTGGGAGTAGCTCAAACTTGAATTTGGAGTGAAGTTTCCCTATGGCATGTGTACCTTTGTTATGCTCTTCAGAGGATCATAGACTTGATTCATCATCAGGAAAAAAAAACAACAACAAAAAACTATTCTTTTTTTATGACTGACCAGGGATCCAAAGCAGGGCACATATCTTTCTTTATACTTTACCTTAAATACTTGTTTCTCGGTGCTGCACAAAACTTCTCATAGGCACTAGAAGTCCCCTCTCCTTTTGATTTCTTTCCCCTTGTCTACTCCTCTATCTCAACTTAATCCTGTTGCAATGCCCTGTGCTCCAAGCAGGCAGCTTCTATGTTATATCAATTCTTGTATTTCTCAGAATGGAGAACCTACCAAACAAAAACACCATGATGTCTTGCTAATATCCATCGGCTTTTATAGAAGAACTTCTGTGAGTTATTGAATTTAAAGATACCCTTCCTACCAGTGGTGGGGCTAGGGTGAAACAAAAATCTGAAACAGGCAGAGACCTGTGAATACTATCACTGCATCTCTTAGGCAGATTGAGTGATACTCTCTTCATGCTCTAATAGTAGTTTGTCATTACTATCTGATGTCACTTCTGATCTCATTAAATCTTAGTGGCCACTCTAGTCTCATGCCGTGTGAAAATAAAAGATAATTCATCTTTGTCTTTTTAAAGTGACTACTGTAGGGGGGGTGGTTATCCTTTAAATCTCACTCCTAACACTGAGTTTACTCACTGAAACATTAATTATTTGTGACCACCTTAGCAGGGACTTGTTAATAACAGTAAATAACCAGTTGTCAAGACAAAAATGGGACGCTAGATGATTGATATTTGTGGGGGTTCTCATGAACATACAGGGGAAACAGTGCCATGACAGACCTCCAGGAGCCACCAACATCACTAGGTCATAATTTCTCTTTCCTCGGGAAGCTGATGAAATTAACTGCCTGACAGCACTGCATTATTCTTAAGTGAGTTATTACAAGGATCTGTGTAGGCAGGCTATTCGCAAGAAAAAAACAGGATGCCCAAGTAAATGTTTAAGAAATGAGTTTCCCAGAAACTGAGCTTTTAGGAGTTTATTGGGTTTCTCAGAAGAACATTATGCAAATATGGACTGTTTATTCATATATTCAATTTAAGTTAATCTTTCTTTAGTATTACTACATAAGCTCCAGAAATATTATGTGTCTTTTGTCTTCAAAAGTCCAGGCAACACATATCTAGCTTTCATTTTTTTCTTCTTCCTAGGATAATTCTTTATAAAATTATTTCCAGATATTTTCCTCTTCCTAATCCAGCCATGTGCCTATGGAGAAGCTAATCACAACTCCAGTTTCTGTAGTGGACTCATCAGATTAAGGGTAATCTTACTGACTCTTTGAGACATAGACTCATAAACCAATTTTGGCCAATGAAATTAAAGGGCGATTTTTAAAAGAGTGTCTGGAAAGAGTTTTCCTTACTTTAAAATTCCGCAGGAGAAAATAATGTCTCTGGACATTGTCATGATTACATGTTTCCAGAAACTGGGGTGGCCATATCACACTATATCTAAGGATGGTGCTAATTGTGAACACAGTTGAACTGAGAAGAGGAAACCTGGGCTACTGTTAAAATCATTAATCTGCTAAATCAACCAGTCCTTAAATTTCCCTACATACAGACTTCCTGTTATGTGAGATAATACACACATTCTAATGGTTAAATTCACTTGAGACAAGGTTTTTGTTCCTTACAGCTGAAAGCATGCTAAATTAAACAATATCCAAATGCATTTCTGAGTGTAGTATTAACTGAATATAATGTCAGTAATTCATTTATTTGAAAAACTGTTTTAAAAAGATATACCTATCTAATTCAGTAAATGACTAAAAAGGATGGTTGAGAGGAATCAGGGTGACATAAAGATTTGGGCATTTAGAGTGAGTTTTTCATGTGAATATTTGGAATACACTTTCATTTTCTATGTGTTGTAAAAGTCTTCAGAGCCAAACATTTGAAAATTTATTGAGTTCTTTTTTTTCCTTCATGGCTATTTATGCAAGAAAATAAGAAAATATTTCCTTCCATACCATTCTTCATGCTTTGTTTTCTTTAATGACTGTGCTTTGCAAAATAAATACTTATTTCTTGAATACTAATGAAGATCTGGAAAAAGAAATCAGGGATATACTACTGTATTCTGAATTTGATTGAAGATGACACAAGAAACACTTTGTCTCTAGTTTCTTATTCCAAAACAAAGGGTATCTTTATATTTTATCCTGCTGCTAGTAAGCCACAGAACACTTAAGATCCTGGCTACTCTCTTCCTTGTCTCACAGAGATGTCTTGCTTCTCTGACTATCTTATTCTGTTCACATCGTATCTTCCTCTTTTACTATTCCATCTACTTCTCTATAAAATTCTTCTTTCTCAGCTATTTTCAGATAGATCAGTTCACTCATTTCATCTTTGAAGTCATTGTGGGAAAATTAAAAATTTTTAAAAGCAGTTGAGTCTTATTGGATATTCTTGTAAAATATTCAAAATTTTATTAAAAAGATAAATGTTCATGATAATTTTCTGATATAATTAATATTGTAAAAGGTATGCAATATATGTATGCATACATAGACTTAGTTTCATCTCATTTTACAGAAAGCATATGATGCTCGAAATTTTTAGGTTAACATATTCAAAGGACAGTAAATATCTGTGATCAGATTATAGTTGAGTAGTTTTAATTTTTATTCCTTAACAACTAATGTAAATAATAAATTTTAGTTTTGGATGGTTTTTTTGAGATGATACTATAGGTTTAAGGGTAGCAAAATAGCCATTTTTTTTCAAGTTCTGACATGCTTTATGGTGTATTTTTTTTTCTATTTTAACATTTTATTATTTTCTGCTGAATAATTTAATTTACATGTATGTCACAAGTTTTCTACTGTTTGAATTTTCACAAAAAATTCAACTTCAAGAAAAGTATTTTTCTGTCTGCAGAATGTTTAGGAAAACTCAAAAGAAAGCTAGAAAAACATAGTACCTTAAAAAATCATTATGTTTGCCACATTCAAATGTAATTGGTATTAAAGAATTTTTAAGTTTCATTTTAAATTAAACAAAAAAGAAAAATCACAAAATTATTTGAGTGGATTTAAAATGGGTTGCCTCAATGCTAAAAGGCAGAGTGTCTTCTTACCTCCAAATGACCACAGTAGGTCCCCACTAATGGCTCTTAACCAGATTGAAATGGCTGAAATGATAACATAGAATTCAGAAGCTGGGTAGCAATTAATATCATCAAGATTCGGGACAGAGTTGAAACTCGATCCACGGAATCTAAGGAGTCCAGTAAAATGATTCAAGAGTTAAAAGATGAAAAAACAATTTTAAGAAAGAACAAAACTGATCTGATGGAGCTGAAAAACTACAAGAATTTCATAATACAATCAGAGGTATTAAGAGCAGAACAGACCAAGCTGAGAAAAAAATATCAGAGCTTGAAGGCCAGTTCTTTGACTCAACTTAGCCAAAAATAAAGAAAAAAGAATTTTAAAAATGAACAAAACATCCAAGAAATATGAGATGATGTAAAGGACCAAACCTATGACTCACTGGCATCCCTGAAAGAGAGAGAGAGGGAGTGAGCAAGTTCGAAAACATATTTGATGGTATTGCCCATGAAAAGCTTCTCAACCTCACTAGAGAAGTCAACATTCAAACTCTGGAAATTCAGAGAAACCCTGTGAGATACTATACAAAACAACCATACCCAAGACTGTCATCATATTCTCCAAGGTCAACATGAAAGAAAAAATGTTAAAGGTAATCAAAGAGAAGTGGTAGGCCACCTACAAAGGGAACTCCTTCATTCTAAAAGTGGACTTTTCAGCAAAAACCCTGTAAGATTGAAGGGATTGGGGCCTATATTCAGCATCCTTAAAGAAAAGAAATTCCAACTAATAATTTATATTTAACCAGACTAAGCTTTCAAGCAAAAGAGAAATAAGGTCCTTTTCAGACAAGCAAATGCTAAGGAAATTCACCACCAGACCTGCCTTACAAGATGACCCTAAGGGAGTGCTAAACATAAAAATCAAAGACCATAACTGGCCACCACAAAAACACACTTAAGTAAATAGACCGTTGACACTATAAAGCAACTACACAATCAAGTCTACATAACAACCAGCTAACAACACTATGACAGGATCAAATCTGCACATATCAATATTTACTTTGAATGTAAATGGGCTAAATGCCCCCACACAAAAGGCACAGAGTGGCAAGTTGGTTAAAGAAGCAAAACTCTATGCTATCTTCAAGAGACCCATCTTACATCCAATGATACTTATAGGCTGAAGGCAAAGGGATGGAGAAAGATCTATCAAGCAAGCAAATGGAAAACAAAAAAGAGGAGAGGTTGATTATTTCAGACTAAACAGATTTTAAAACAACAACAATCAAAAAGGAGAAAGAAAAGCATTACATAATGATAAAGGGTTCAATCCTATAAGAAGGCTTAACTAATATATATATATATGTATGTAATAGATACATATATATGTATATATATGTGTATAGATACGTGTGTGTGTGTGTGTGTGTGTATATATATATATATATATATATATATATATATACACCCCACACATGGAGCACCCAGATTCATAAAACAAGTTCTTGGAGACCTACAAAGAGACTTAGATAACCACACAATAATAGTGGGAGACTTTAACACCCCACTGACAATATTAGACAGATTATCGAGGCAGAAAACTAATAAAGATATTAAGGACCTGAACTTAACACTTGACCAATTATACCTAATTGACATCTACAGAATACTCCACTCAACAACAACAGAACATACATTGTTCTCATTCACATATGACATGTTAAAATTGATGACACACTCAGCCATAAAGCAATTCTCAACAAATTAAAAAAAAAAAAAACTGAAATCATACCAACCACACTATTGGACCACAGCACAATAAAACAGAAAAATTAATACAAAGAAGATCTCTCAAAATAATATAATTATATAGAAACTAAATGATCTGCTCTTGAATGACTTTTGGTTAGACAATGAGATTAAGGCAGAAATAATGTAATTCTTTGAAACTAATGAAAACAGAGATACACCATACTAGAATTTCTGGGACACAGCTAAAACAATGTTAAGAAGAAAGTTTATAGCACTACATGCCCACGTAAAAAAAGTTAGAAAGATTTCAAATTAACAACCTAACATCACACCTAGAGAAACTAGAAGAACCAATTCTGAAGCTAGCAGAAGATAAGAACAAAAATCAGAGCTGAACTGAATGAAACTGAGATGCAAAAGTCCATATGAGAGATTAATGAAACCACAATTTGGTTTTTTGAAAGAATAAATAAGATTGATAGACCTCTAGCTAGACTAATTTTAAAAAGAGAGAAGATCCAAATAAACACAATCAGAAATGACAAAGGGGACATTCCCACTGGCCCCACAGAAATACAAAAAAACCTCAGAGACTTATGCACACAACAGCTCTATGCACACAAACTAGAAAACCTGGAAGAAATTGATAAATTCCTGGAAAAATAAAATCACCCAAGATGGAACCAGGAAGAAATTAAAACCCTAAACAGACCAATAACAAGTTCTGAAGTTGAATCAGTAACAAAATAGTTACCAACCAGAAAAAGCCCTGGACCAGACAAAATTACAGCTGAATTCTACCAGATGTATAAAAAAGAGCTGGTACAAATTTTGCTGAAACTATTTTTTAATAATCTAGGAAAAGGGACTCCTTCCTAACTCATTCTATGACTCTAGTATCATTTTGATATAAAAAAAACTTGCAGAGACACAATGAAAAAGGAAACTTCAGGCAATATCTCTGATGAATCTAAGTGCAAAAATCCTCAACAAAATACTAAAAAACCAAATCCAGCAGCACATCAAAAAGTTAATCATCAAGATAAAGTAGACTTTATAACTAGGATTAGTTCAATGTATGCAAATCAATAAATGTGATTCATCGCATAAACAGAACTGAAACAAAAAACCATGTAATCATCACCATAGACACCATAGAAAAGGCTTTTCATAAAATTCAACATCCTTTCATGTTAAAAACCCTCAACAAACTAGGCATCAAAGGAATATACCTCAAAATAATAAGAGCTATCTATGATAAACCCACAGCCAACATCATACTGAATGGGAAAAAGCTGGAAGCATTCTCCTTGAGAACCAAAGCAAGACAAGGATGCTCCCTCTCACCACTCCTATTCAACATAGTTCTGGAAGTCTTAGCCGGAGCAACCAGGCGAGAGTAAGAAATAAAAAGAACTTAATAGAAGATCTGATCAATGACTTCAATAAAGTTTTAGGATACAAAATCAATGTATAAAAATCAGTAGCATTTCTATACATCAATAACATCCAAGTTTTGAGCTAAATCAAGAGTGCAATTCCATTCACAATAGCCACAAAATGAATAAAGGACGTAGAAATACAGCTAACCAAAGAGGAGATACACCTCAACAATGAGAATTACAAAACACTGCTGAGATGACACAAACAAATTAAAAAAATTCCGTGCTCATGAATAGGAAGAATCATTACTGTTAAAATGGCCACACTGCCCAAAGCAATTTACATATTCAATGATATTCCTATTAAATTACCAAGGACATTTTTTTACAGAATTTGGAAAAAACCATTCTAAAATTCATATGGAACCAAAAAAAGAGCCCAAATAGCCAAAGCAATCCTCAGAAAAAGAACAAAGTGGTAGGCATCACCTTACCTGACTTCAAACTATACTACAAGGCTACAGTAACCAAAGCAGCATGGTACTGGTATAAAAACAGACACATAGACTAATGGAACAAGTTAGAAAACTCAGAAGTAAAGCTGGACATCTACAACCATCTAATCTTTGACAAACCTGACAAAAATAAGCAGTGGGGAAAGGACTCTCTATTCAATAAATGGTGATGGGATAACTGGTTAACCATTTGCAGAAGATTGAAACTGGACTTCTACCTTTCACCATATACAAAAGTTAACTCAAGATGGATTAAAGAATTAAATGTAAAACCTAAAATTATAAAACTATAAAAATCCTAGAAGAAAATGTAGGAAATACCATTCTGGACATAGGCCCTGGCAAAGGCTTTATGATAAAGACTCTAAAAGCAATTACAACAAAACAAAATTGTTGCATGTGACCTAATTAACCAAAACAGCTTCTGCACAGCAGAAACTATCAAGAGAGTAAACACCCGATAGAATGGGAGCATATTTTTGCAAACTATGCATCTGACAAAGGTCTAATATCCAGAATCTATAAAGAACTTAAACAAATCTGCAAGAGAAAAACAAACAACCCTATAAAAAAAGTGGGCAAAGGATATGAACAGACACTTCTCAAAAGAAGACATACACATGGCCAATAAGCATCTGAAAAAATGCTTGACATCACTAATCATTAGAGAAATGCAAATCAAAACCATAATGAGATACCATCTTGTACCAGTTAGAGCGACTATTATTCAAAAGTTAAAAAACAGCAGATGCTGGCAAGGTTGCAGAGAAAGGAGAACATTTATACACTACTGGTGGCAATGTAAATTAGTTCAACTACTGTGGAGAGCAGTTTGGAGATTTCTCAAAAAGCTTAAAACAGAACTACTATTTTACCCAGCATTCTTATTACTGGGTACATACCCAAATGAATATAAATTGTTCTATCATAAAGACACATGCACCCGTATGTTCATTGCAGCACTATTCACAATAGCAAAGATTGTGAAGGAATTAACCTAGATGCCCATTAATAGTGGACTGGATAAAGAAAATGTGGCATATATACACTGTGGAATACTATGCAGCCATAAAAAGAACACAGTCATGTCCTTTGCAGCAATATTGATGCAGCTGAAAGTTATTATCCTAAGTGAATTAAGAAAGGAAACAGAAAACCAAATACTGCATGTTCTCACTTATAAGTAGGAGCTACACATTGAGTGCACAAGGACACAAAGAAGAGAACAACCCTGGGGTCTACTTGAGGGTGGAGGTTGGGAGAAGGTAAAGATTGAAAAACTACCTATCAAATACTATGTCCACTACCTGGGTGATAAAACAATTTGCACACCAGACCCCAGCAACACACAATTTACCCTTGTAACAACCTGCACATGTAACCCCTGACCTAAAATAAAGTTGGAACGTAAAAAAGTAAAATGAATTGCCTCATGATTAGTGGTTTCATGTTCTTCTTCCACCTCCTTTAAAAAAATGCCTAAACCAGACTATCAGGATGTTTATCTTATGCTCCATTAAAAATGGGTTCTTCAGTCAAGCAAATTGGGAAAATACCACATACTATTTCCCCTTGATATTAATAGTGCATATCATCATATGAAGGAGTCAGAGAAACTCAGTTGTAAAGCCATTTTGTTTCACCCAGACTTTTAATCACAGAACCATTTCGTTCTGTCAGAACTGTAAACATCTAATGGAATCAGTGTTTCATTTAACACACTTTGGGAGATACCATAATAAGATTTATTTGTCTTTCCATCAATCTAAATAGCCATTGGAGATTCTCTGGTTAGGAAAACATAATTTGTTTTCTTATTAAATTGCTTTAATTTTTATTTTTATTTTTTGGAGATAGGGTCTTGCTCTTTTGCCCAGGCTGGAGCTCAGTGATATGATTATAGCTCACTGCAATCTTGAACTCCTGGGCTCAAGTGAACCTCCCACCTCAGCCTCCTGAATAGCCAGGACTACAAGTACACACTACCACATTCTGCTATTTTTTTTTTTATTATTTTGTAGAGACAGGGGTCTCACTATGTTGCCTGGGCTGGTCTCAAACTGTTGGCCTCAAGTGATCCTCCTGCCTTGGCCTCCCAAAGCAGTGAAACTACATGCATGAGCCACTGTACCTGGCCTTTTAAAATGTTTTAATTGGGAATTGCTGTCTCATGTTGTCATGAGAATCCTTGCTAACAAAGCAGTACCACAGCTAACGTCCCAGGCCTGGAAGTATTGAACTTGATTCGTTAAGAGGTTCTTTTAACAAATTTCCTAATTCACTAATTGCATTTTCTGTCACTGGCTTCATAGTGTCAGGGAGTATGAGGTTTGAAGGGTTTGAATTTTCTTTTCACCTGCATCCATTTTTGCTGGATGTTTCATTAGTAAGAGTGGAGAATTGGCTGAATGAATAGTGCAAATTGAATAGTAGTGATTTTTTCAACAATGCAAAGGGAGTTTTTCCCTCATGGCAAAGGTCACTTTTAAGTTTTGGTTTTTTTTTCTTTCTCACATTGTTACGCACAAAACATCCTAAGCTTGATTGGAGATAGGAAATAAAGAATGCTGTGCCACATGCTGACCTTCTTGTATAGCCTTGAGATTGTGAAGATGCTGCTTGTTCGCACAGGCTGTCATTGCATGATCTATTGCTTGATAAAGAAAGAGAGTTTGTATTCTCTGACCCCAGTTCCCTCAAGCCTGGAACAATGCTTCACATTATAAATTGTAAATTGACCTATCAACTTACCATTAACTTCCCACATATATATGGTGAATGTTTCTCTATTTATTTAAAAGAAAATACTTGGGTGTTCAGGTTTCTTTTTCTCATTAAAAATGTGTAATTCATTTTGTTCCCTTATGTTTTTCATATTTCCCTGATATTGCCCATCCCTTGGGAGAAATTTTCTTTTTAAGATTCAGCTTCAATAAGGGAGATTACTAATGACTTCTTTTCTCATTAAAATCACAGAGTGGGTGAAATCAGAGAAATAGATAGACTTTTCTCTTAGGGTTCTAGGTTTCTGATTTTTAATGGTGTATTTGGAAGTAAAACCAGTCAAAATAGAAGGTATATTTTAGAGATTTCATTTTCTGTTTTAACTTTTTAACAGCATTTAATCATTAAAGACAGGGAAAAAAAGACAGAAGGAATTAAATTTAAAGTGATAATTTAATCTTAACAATTTGTCCTTTTATAATTTTGGAAATATAGTCATCATTTAGTCATCCACTTATTCATTGATTTACTTACTTGGAGAACATTTATAGAACACCTGGCTTTCCAAAATTAACCTTTCACTGTAATTGGTTAGATATGCTGCCTGTCTTGTGTCCTCGACCCCTTAAAATCCTAAAACTATGCCACTCATTTTTGCCCTTAAAGTTTTGATCCTGTTTTTCTCTTGGGCTGTAAGGCCTTCTCATGTACTCTCTGCCAATTTAAACTCTATGCACGATCCAAAGAGTTCCAATCCTATCTCCTTAGGAATCCTGCTCTGTTTCACTTCAGTACTTACTTAATAATTTTTCCTCTGAATTCCAACAGTACTTCCAGAATACGCCAAATAATATAGAACTTAATGATACACAGTCTCCTATAAAATTTATCTGTAAAAGATGTGTCTTCCTGATTGCAAACTTGCATTGTAAGGCCATAGAAGTGAAGAATCCTTGTTTTTTTTTTTTTTTTTAACATTCTCTGCAGCACCTAGAATATAGTAGGTACCTAAAATGCTTGTTTATAGATTTGCTGATTTTCTCATTTGTTTAAGGAGACAAATCAGTTTAAGGGAATGGGGGGCTATGGTAACAGAATATCTAGACTAAAACCTAAATGTTTATTAGCTGTAGCCTTTGAGTAAACTGCTTAAATCAATTTTCTTATCTGTTAAATGAGGATACAAATATCCCCTTCTCCCCCTATAAAGGTTTATTGTGAGAATCTAATGACATAGTACATGTGAAATATATAGCACAATGTGCTAGGAATTTGGAACTCAGTGAATACTGGTTGTATTTTTACTAATGCAGCTAAAAAATGATCTTCTTTCCATCTGAAATGTAATTGTTGGAAAGAATACTACTATATAAGAATTAGGAGTGGGGTTATTTTTTATTAGATAGGAAAGGGAAATGGGACTCTTATACCTATATTCTCAGTAAATCTCTTGTATATCTAATCCTGTCTTGACATCTGTTTCTCAGAGGTCTTGAACTAATACACCTACCTAGTTTCAAAAAATATTGTGTTTACATCTATTTACATAGGATATATGTATATGTGTGTATGTGTATATATATATATATTCTGTACCTCTGCTAATTTTCATTATTTTTGTTCAGAACATTCTGTTAATTATGTTTCCATACCTTTGTCAAACCCTTAATCTTATGTAATAGGATACCCCAGTCAAATTTCCCTTTATGGGACTGAAGATGTCATAATAAAAATTAATAGACTAAAGACCTATAAAAAGTAATACTTTTTTTCATGGGAAATGAATGATTTCAGAAACATTAAGTGTCACCAAGACTTTATGCCCCTTCACTTGTTATTCAGCAAGGGAACAGGGTGTGTAATGCTGGCATAACTCCCATGAGAAGACCCTCATTGTCCAGAAATCTGCTTATTTACAGCATACTATTTCTGCTAGAGAATAGAGAGAAGTTATCTCATTAACTGAGGTTAGGAACTGTATTTGGATGTCATATTGAAGACACCTCAAATGAAGTAAGAGTGCGACTGGATATCACCTAAGACTTATGACTTCTCTCACTGGGAGATAAGAAAAGGGGGGCAGACTACCTCTTCCCTTTGAAATACTTGCTCTGTGTGCATAAGACATTGTCTGTAGGGTATGCCTTTTTGTCCAAGTCAGTTTACCAATTTAAGGGTCCTGAACTTTAACTGTTTAAAGTAAGCCCACCTTCAGCTGAGGGCTGAAAGCAATGAAAATTTTATTTGTATGTCTTGTATAGGAAGAAAAGGAACAGAAAAAAATCTTTGTTTTTTTGTCTCTTGGTAGCCTGAAACTTTTATTTGGTGATATTTTAAAAATCAGAGCAAATGCCTCACCCAACTTGGAGGAGTTGATATTCACTTTAGCATGGCTCTAAAGTGGATCTATTTCATTTTTTCACAGAATGAGCCCCTCATCTACATCAGGTACCTTGTGATTTTTATGCCTGAACACAAACACAACCTTGCAGAAAATTAGGATTTTGGAGGAAGAGTTTGTGGGCATGTCTGCATTGATATGATCACTGTGCTTCTTTAGAAAGTAGAAGCATGGAGATAGTTCTCTCGAGTAGGTATGGGAAGTTAGCTTAGGTGCCTCCTTTTGGAAGCATCAGCTTTACTTATCCATGAACCATCCACAGAAAAGCTAAGTTGAAGTTGAATAACTTATCTATCCTGACAATTCTATGAAAAATGTATAATCAAACTTTGATGATGTGGCAGTGGAGAAAGCTAGCAAAGGAGTGTTTTTTAAAAATAAATTTTAGTTGCCAATAGCTAACAGTAGTCATGTACTTTAAACCTTCCTGTAAATGATGAGATATTTATTTATTTAATGTCAAGCATGAATTGGATGAATTACAATAGTAAGAGTAAAGTAAAACAATATTCTCACAGTATTAATTGATCTTGTATGCATGTGTGTGTACAGGATGCAAAATGTCTATATTGGCCGGGTGCAGTGGCTCACGCCTGTAATCCCAGCTCTTTGGGAGGCCGAGGTGGGCAGTTCAAGAGGTCAGGAGATCGAGACCATCCTGGCTAACACTATGAAACCCCGTGTCTACTAAAAAATACAAAAAAAAAATTAGCCTGGTGCGGTGGCAGGTGCCTGTAGTCCCAGCTACTCGGGAGGCTGAGGCAGGAGAATGGCGTGAACCTGGGAGGTGGAGCTTGCTGTGAGCTGAGATCGCGCCACTGCACTCCAGGCTGCGCGACAGAGCGAGACTCTGTCTCAGAAAAAAAAAAAAAAAAAAAAAAAAAATTTCTATATTGTAGTCTGGGTTGCTCCTCTCCCTTGTTGTCATATTCCACGCTCCTTTTACAATGTATGAAAGAATGATGCTTAAATAAATGAAATCTCTAAATTTCTTCAGGTTCCTCAAAAACAACTGCAACACTAACAGGATAATGTATACACCTTACTTTGAGAGAGTTAGAGATTCATCTTGCTATAAAATGTTTTGCATGAAGAAGATGCTCAATATATATTTGTCAACTTTTCTATTTGTCCAATATTTTGAAAACAAATTAGGAAGCCATAAAACATCTCTTAACCTACCTTTCCTGTGATCATATCTGTATCTTTTCATTTTAAAATCCTTTCATCTTACAATAATGAAATCTCTCTCTGGTATTTGGACAAGTTTTCCTGTGTATTTTTACAGATGACAGTGTTGTTACCATAGAATAATAGAGAAGGAAGTGAAATCTTAGGTCATCTAGCACTCAAGTCTGGCCTCTACCAGAAGCATTAGTGTAATTTGGGAAACTTGTTAGAGATACAAATTCACAAGCCCCATTCCAGACCCACAAAATCAGAAACTGAATGTTTCTGATTAAAACAATGAATGTTGTAACACTCTCTATGGATGGCTCTGAGGCACGCTGAAGTTTGAGAACCGCTGGTCATTTCCAGTTCTTTCATTTAATAATAATTAAAATGAGATTGAAACTACCTGAGTTCTCTTATGCTCTCTCCAGGCTTTTATACCACACATGACTTCAAATACTATATATATGCATCTGACTCCTAAATTAGCATCTCTAGACATTTTCCTAAGACCCATATATCCAACAGCCTACTTGACACCTTTACTCGAATGTTTCATGGGTATCTTAAATTTACAGGTACAAACCAACCCCTTATCTTCTTCAGTGTTAAATATCTCAGCAAATGTGCATTCTTTTGCCCAGCTGTTCCAACGATAAACCTGGGAATCTTTTCTCACACTTCTCTCTCACCTTCCTTTATTATATTCTGCAAGACATCAGCTCTATTTCTGAAACAGCTTAATATAATTCTCTCTCCATCTCTACTGTTACAAGTGCAGTGCAAGCCATCATCATCCTCTCTCATCTCCTTATTAACCAATACTTTTTTTTAGAGAGGAGCTACAGTGATCACTAACAACTGGTCACATCAATTCCCTGCTAAACGTTTAATAGGTTTCCATTGTACTTAGGACAAAACTCCAAATCTTTCAAATTGCTTCCATAGGGACCCAGCTCCAGAGTACCTGCCTAGTCCATTTCTCACTGCCTGCCTTTTAATTCCTAAATGTGGCAAGCTGTTTCCTGTGCTTTGCCAAAGGTGGGCTTTTCTGCCTTGAAAACATGTTTTTTTCTTCTTTCTACTCAGCTTCTTCCTACTTTCCAGTATCTGCTGAAATCAGTGGCCCTAAATGCTGGCCATAAATTATAACCACTCAGGAGAAATTTTAATACATGCTACTACCCAGACCTCATTCTTAGCTTCAATTCTTTTTATCTGGAGTAGGGCCAGACACTCACAGTTTTTACAGCTCCCCAGGTGATTCTAATGTGCAAAATTTAGGACTGTTGGTTTAAATGTCACTATCTCAGAAAGGCCTTCCCTAACTCAACAGGCCCCCTGTTAGAATCCCAAACTGACTGTAATTTTTGTTTATAGTATTTATTGTACATTATGTGATAATATTTAATATTTGTCATCCCTATTTGATCATAAGGTTCATGAGGGCAGGGAACTTGTAGCATTTGTTTGCTTCTGTCTCCAGTAATGAACAGTGTCTGACACAGAGTTGGCAGTCCATAAATTATTGAATAAATTAAGAAATTAATTTATAAGGCTTTAAAGCTAGCTCATGGCAAAACTCAGTGTAAAACCAAATGTACTTGACTTTTGGTTTCATTGTCTTAGAATAATTTCCTTTGCCCACTTTTTGATGGGGTTGTTTGTTTTTTTCTTGTAGATTTGTTTGAGTTCATTGTAGATTCTGGATATTAGCTCTTTGTCAGATGAGTAGGTTGCAAAAATTTTCTCTCATTCTGTAGGTTGCCTGTTCACTCTGATGGTGGTTTCTTTTGCTGTGCAGAAGCTCTTTAGTTTAATTAGATCCCATTTGTCAATTTTGGCTTTTGTTGCCATTGCTTTTGGTGTTTTAGACATGAAGTCCTTGCCCATGCCTATGTCCTGAATGGTATTGCCTAAGTTTTCTTCTAGGGTTTTTATGGTTTTAGGTCTAACATGTAAGTCTTTAATCCATCTTGAATTAATTTTTGTGTAAAGTGCAAGGAAGGGATCTAGTTTCAGCTTTCTACATATGGCTAGCCAGTTTTCCCAGCACCATTTATTAAATAGGGAATCCTTTCCCCGTTGCTTGTTTTTGTCAGGTTTGTCAAAGATCAGATAGTTGTAGATATGCAGCATTATTTCTGAGGGCTCTGAACGGACATTTCTCAAAAGAAGACATTTATGCAGCCAAAAAACACAGGAAAAAATGCTCATCATCACTGGCCATCAGAGAAATGCAAATCAAAACCACAATGAGATACCATCTCACACCAGTTAGAATGGCCATCATTAAAAAGTCAGGAAACAACAGGTGCTGGAGAGGATGTGGAGAAATAGGAACACTTTTACACTGTTGGTGGGACTGTAAACTAGTTCAACCATTGTGGAAGTCGGTGTGGTGATTCCTCAGGGATCTAGAACTAGAAATACCATTTGACCCAGCCATCCCATTACTGGGTATATATCCAAAGGACTATAAATCATGCTGCTGTAAAGACACGTGCACACGTATGTTTATTGTGGCACTATTCACAATAGCAAAGACTTGGAACCAACCCAAATGTCCAACAACAATAACCTGGATTAAGAAAATGTGGCACATATACACCATGGAATACTATACAGCCATAAAAAATGATGAGTTCATGTACTTTGTAGGGACATGGATGAAGCTGGAAACCATCATTCTCAGCAAACTATCGCAAGGACAAAAAACCAAACACCACATGTTCTCACTCATAGGTGGGAATTGAACAATGAGAACACATGGACACAGGAAGGGGAACATCACACTCCGGGGACTGTTGTGGGTTGGGGGGAGGGGGGAGGGATAGCATGAGGAGATATACCTAATGCTAAATGACGAGTTAATGGCACATGTATACATATGTAACAAACCTGCACGTTGTGCACATGTACCCTAAAACTTAAAGTATAATAATAATAATAATAATAAAAAGATAATTTAATAGCTATTTGAATCCTACATGCTCAAACTGGGACAGTTCTAATCCAGCCCAATCACTTCTGGGAGAAGATAATGTGGGCTGTTAGTTCTATTCCCACTAGTAGCAGCCCCATACCACAAGGCTATGTCTTGTTTCATTTTGGAGTCCTAAACTCCAGATTGAATCTAACGTCTCCTGAGGATAACCTGGACTCTCCTAATAAAATAAATATTATTAAATTTTTATGAGACACACATATGTTTTGACATGAATTTCAGTTCAAATCTTGTGATACAGAGAGCCATCTGGAAATAGAGCTGGTATTAGATGGTTAGTTAATTCATGTTCACATATGTACTATTTTCCTCCTTGTATTAAAATTATATTGTATATCATTAATATACAGCTGTAAGCAAAGGGAAAACATTTAATGGGTTAGACAATATGGAAAGGTCCAATTCATTTATATATTTTTCTTTTTATTTTTTTTTTTTGAGACAAAGTCTTGCTCTTGTCCCCAGGCTGGAGTGCAATGGCGCGCTCCTGGCTCACTGCAACCTCCACCTCCTGGGTTCAAATGGTTCTCCTGCCTCAGCCTCCCGAGTAGCTGGGATTACAGGTGCCTGCCACCATGCCCTTCTAATTTTTGTATTGTTAGTAGAGACGGGGTTTCACCATGTTGGCCAGGCTGGTCTCGAACTGCTGACCTCAGGTGATCCACCCACCTCAGCCTCCCAAAGTGCTGGGATTACAGGCATGAGTCACCCACCATGCCCGGCCCATTTATAAATTTTTCTTTAGAAGTTATAGTTCATTGGGATAAGCTAAAAGGATGTATTCTTAGCAACACCCAGAAGGCCTATTGATGTGGACTGGGTGTGGCTCCTCAGAACTCCCAGTTCCCCAGAGCAGACATGGTTGATTGGTGACAGTGGTATTCTACTTGTCCAGGGAAAAGTCCTGCAATAGCCCTGTCCCAAGAAGGAGCTTGCTGAGCTTCATTACTCCCAATCATAGAACTTGGAACTCTAACTTTAGTGAGCTGCATCACCTGGATCTACTATCTAGATATCATGTTCAACTTCTAACTTTACCTCCAGTTTCTTGTTTCGTGGACCACAAATTATATTACAATAACTAGGAATTGTATAGCCTCAGTCACATTGCAGCTTTATAAGGAGGACTAGCTTGTGGACCTGTGTAGTCACATAATGCATTATTTCAAAGCCTTGATGAAAGTGACTGCAGCCAGTCTGGGCCTAGCCACCATGCTGTTCACATAAGAGACCACGGTGAAACCCCGTCTCTACTGAAAAATACAAAAACTTAGCCGGGCGTGGTGGCGGGCGCCTGTAGTCCCAGCTACTCGGAGAGGCTGAGGCAGGAGAATGGCGTGAACCCGGAAGGCAGAGCTTGCAGTGAGCCGAGACTGCGCCACTGCACTCCAGCCTGGGCGACAGAGCGAGACTCCGTCTCAAAAAAAAAAAAAAAGTTTTCTCTGCAACTTGAATACAAGAAAAGTTAGCAAATTTATACTTTTACAATAATAGTCTTCTTCCTCCTAAAATAACATATACAACTGACAATAGTTGATTGGCAGATAAGCACTGATTATGATATTTATTATTATTCAAGTAGTCATAGTGCTTCTTTTTTTCTGAGCAAGGAGTATAAATTCAGTGGCCAGTTCTGGGCTATCTTGTCAGCTGTTGTTGTGAAGATTTCTCTACAAAACATTATTTATTATTTATTTGTGTCGTTATTCTTAAATCAGATTGAAAAATTTTCCAGAATAGTCCTGATTTTAGATATTCTACTTTGTTTGTGCCTTAAAACATCAAAATGTTCCAGGAATCCCAATATTTTGGCAATTAACAATGAAATGACTCAAGTCAGAGACTGAAGAAAAATAGAATACTCACAAAAACACACACAGAAACTTACGTGTGTTCCTAGTCACGCTCTCTGTGAACACTTTCCTGGTACTAATGCCAGAGCAATTGTTGCATTTGTTTGAGTCAGGTAAAGCTAAGTCACTGATTCAAGGTGAAAAGGATGGCAAATATTTCCAAGTATAATTGAAGACAGTTACTCTTCTTACAATGCTAGTGTTCTTTGAAGTGTATTCAAAAGAAATTATATTTCATTTTAATGTCAAAATGAATGTAAAAAATCAAGGAAAGGTATGCTTTCAAGTCAACTGAGGAAAAAGAATATTCCACTTAAAAAAATAACCAGTAATCACAAGTGATATTGTATACAATATAGAAGTGAGATAAGTATTGCTTGCATTGGGAATTTGATACGCTTTTATGGGCTCAAAGAAAAATTGATTCATTGTAGGCTCTATTAACTTACAGGTAGAAAAGGGGAGGCTTTTTTTCTTTTTGTAAATTCAAAGAGGGTTTTAGTACTTTTTAAGGAAATGATCATTTAAATAAACATGTTCTTAAATTATATTTTGGTGACGAGTTGTAAGCAGAATGAAGTGAGAAGAAGGACTACAAACCAGAAAGAGCTAAGATATAAAAATGGCATGAGGATATTAGGATTTCAAACATAAAGAAATTTTCTGAATTCATTGCCTTGTTATGTATAGATGCTATGATAAGATAATTTTCTCTAATGACTTTTAGACATAAGGAATACCTGTACTTCAAAAGTGTTCATAATCCACATGAAAATCAATTGGCAAATCCACAATTTCCAAGGTCTTTAGGAGAAAAAAGTATTTTTTTAAAGCCTGAAGTCCTTAAATCTAGTAAGATATTATCAATCTTATCAGGAATAAAATAACGAAAGTACACCCTAATTTTAAATAATTGTTTTATAGAATTTTGCATTGTGTTTCATATAATTTTATTTTTCAGGAAAGAGTATTTATGTGGGTGATGTAATTTTACATTATTATGTCTTTAAATATTAATTTGTAAAGTAGAAAAATATTAACAATGTGTCTTAAACTTTATCTTGAAACATATAGATAATAATTAATATGTGTTAAATTTCTGTTTTGACTCCAGGGCTTCATTACAGTAACTTAATTTCTTCATTTTGGAAGTGGGCCTTTAAACCCAGAGAATTCATTCACTGGCACCTACTTATCAGCTCTGGGCAATACAGTGTTGGGATTTTCAGGCCTAGGTATCAATGAGTATTTACTAAGAACCAGGTACTATGTTAAGTGTTGGGCCTACAGATGCATCTAGCAAATGGTGCCTGCCGCGGAGGGATAGCTTACCTAATGAGGAAGGCAGACACAATTGACAACATAATTCAATGTAGTAGGTACTGATGTCTACCAATAAAGAAAAATTTGGGGGACAAATAGGTAAATAAGGTTAAATCTTACTGAGAAAAGCCACTGAGTACATGTCACTTGACCCAAAATTTTTTTCTATTCCCACGATGCCTAGCACGTCTTGCATATACCAAGTGCTCAATTGCTGGGCTGACTTAAAGTCAGTACAGGCACATGAGCAATCTTGCCATAGAGTGTCATGGAGAAGACCTCATTCATTTTTTCATTGTTGTTGAGATAGATGCCTAGTAGCCTTAGTTTTATTCAGGGGACTGAATCATAAAACAGCAAATTAAACATCCAGGAGGTCATTTCCTTTTCAGCTTTACAAAGTTGTTTTTTTTTTTCCAAGAAGATTTTGCCTAACATCATCAACAGAGTAAGCAGATCTTGAAATGTTATTTTCTAGGAGGAACTGGAAAAACAATTTGCCTCAAAATATATTCCTCTTACTTAAATTCTACAACTGAAGGATAATTTCTTTGCTAAACCATCAATACCTTTAAATGCAAGTGACCCTGGGAAGGCTCGCACATTATTCTATTACGAATTACAACATCTGAGGGTGAGTCTATTGGTCTTTTTCAGACCTCCAATGTTTTGCTTATTCAAAGTCAGTGAGATGTAATACCAGGAAGTTGCAAATGTTCATGGAATGAAGGGGAACCTCGGCTCGTGTGGTTCAGTAAGAGGCAGACTCAAAAGAAGGGAATAAGGTTTCAGAACAGGAAGGAGGAGACATGTTTGCCAAACTTCACTAGGATTTACTCTAAGTGTAATGTGCTATATGTTACGGTTGTTTGATAAATCTAGTTACCACATTTTACAAACGTAGGTCCTTCCAATTACTTTAATTAAAATTAAATTTTAATTTAATTGAAATTAATTGGACTTTCTGCAGGCTGTGGGAGAAGTGATGCTGGTTAATGACAGAAATGCTGGGTCTAGCATCCACAGTCACATTGGGGGATCTCAGAAGTTTCTTACAATACATACAGAATAAAGTAATATGCTAAAAGAACAAAGGCATAAACTACTCTTCCTATTTTTCCCTTATTAATAATAATTCATGTTATATTTGATACAGAGAATATATAATATAATTTATATCAATAGTTAGCTTTCATTAAACACCCACCTTTTATGAATTCTGATGGCAATACCTTTCATGCAGGATCCTATTTAATCTTCACCAATGAGATGCAAATAATGGACCTAGAATCATGCACACAGGTAACATAAACAGAAGCAGAATTGCAAATCATGAGTATTATACCCTAATGTAGAGCTCTTAACCATTTTGTAAGATCACCCTCAGAAACAAATGGAAAGAAAGACAGCTGGGGCCCGGATTCTTCTTCAACCTCATTGCACCTTTATGCTGGCCACGTACTTACTTATGATCACATAAATCAAGAAGAGTGTGTTAAGTAACTTCAACTTCCCTTCAAGCGCAAATGTTCCATTTTTTTTTTTTTAAACCTTGGGGGTCTATTTGTTGTGGTAATGGGGTGGACATTATCTCAGAAGGAACTTTATTCTTTACTTCATGGGAGGCATATTTGACAAATGCGAAGAATGGGACATTTGGTTTCTTGCCTGTGTGGAGCTCAATGTTCATGACCTGTGGGCCTCCCAGACCCTGCTTTATTTGCAGAGCCCCTTGGCTGTGAATCACAGGACATGCCATTGCCATATATGGGGATAGCACACTGGGCCGTGGGAGTTAACTGGGATTACCAGTGACTGTAATGTTGGTGTCTTGATCGTCAGCAACTCTGCTTTGAAGCTGAAGGGCAGAGTACAAGCACACTTACGCATCTTAACTTGGTAATAATAGCATGCCTTTGTGATGACAAGGCATGCTGTGAGTACCCAAGTTTATACTATGCATTCTGTTGATATTTGATATGATATTAAGTTAAAGCATGGCTTGTCCACTAGTCTAAATCTTGTCACTTAAACTCCAAACACTTGTCATAAATAGACTTGGAATGTGGTGGAAAAGTAATTAGGAATTGGACTTTTTACTTTTTCAGCTCCAGAGTCATACTTTTATTGTCTTCTTAGAAATTTTTCAGGTGATTTTTTTTTATCTTTGCTTAACCTTAGTTGTTAAAATAAATATTAATTTGAGGTTGCTTTGTTTTGAAATTACTGTAGTCATGGGCAAATATCACTGTGTGGATTTCTAGACCCATGGAATATTAATGCTCAAAGCAATGTTAGAGATAGCCTGAAAATGTTATCACAACAGTTCTTCCATTCCTTACAATAAGTTTGAATTTTAGCATTGGAATTAGATTGAAATTTTTGTCTTGTCATGTAGTAGCCGTGTAACCATCAGCAAGTTATGAAACCTCTTTTAGCCTAAGTATCCTCAACTGTAAAAAAAAAAAAAAAAAGGTCAATTACAACTACATTATGTAGATCTGTAAGATCTGTGCAAAGTAGTAACATAATATGTATAGGCTTGCCTAGCTCCAGGCCTTGGCACAGAGTATTAGCTCAATAATTGTGTTTTCTTCTCTCTAACACTATAATAACAGGCTTTGTTTCAATTTTAATTTAATTTTAAATTAAGATAGTGTATACTATGAAGCATCTAAATAAGGTTATAAGGTGCACCATCTTTTTATAATAGCACTTTCTTCTTTATTCTGAGAATGTAAGAGTAGCTGTGAGGTTAGATACAGGTGTCTAGATGGAAGAGGAAACTGTAGTAGAAGAAAAAAAGAGGATTTACTTTATTGTAAATTTTCAGAGAGTAGTAATAGGGATATTGAAGTGAAGGAAGAAGAATGTGTGCTTGAAAAATTTCTAGAATGAAGATGGGAGTGAATTTACATAGAGACTTGAAGTATAAATTAAATAAAACTATCAAGGGTTAAGGTTTAAGATAGACTCCATGACAATGAAAAATAAAACCCTTTAATATGAACACCATAAGTCTAGTCAACATTTTTCAGATTCTAAAAGCCATGTAAAAGGCAGAGGTGAAAGCCTGAACTAAACTAAAAATAGACTCATCAAGCACATTGTCTGGAAGTAAGTGAAGATGGTAAAAGGCAAATTCCTTCCCTTCCTATGCCCTGTTCTGGAATAAAGACATGTAAATTGTCAAATTTAGAAACATTGCTTAACATTTTTTGAAACATTAATTAATGTTTCTGCTTAAGGGAATATTAATCAAATATGTATTGAACATCTATTGGACATTCTTCTATGTGCTGGGATATAATTGTGAACAAAACCTGAAAACAACCCTAGTCCTCAGAGTTAGCAACTTAGTCGGGCAAGATGACAACAATTACACACAAAGACACACACACACTTACAAAAAACCTAAAGCAGGGGAGATAGTAATGCTGAAGGAGAGGGCTGCAGTTTCAAGCAACTGGGTCAGGAAAGTTTGAAAGTGGACTATGGCTTGCATTTTTGAGGGAAAAAAAGGATGCCAGTGTGGCTGCAGCAGAGCTGGTGGTGAGGGGGGATAAGGTGTGGGAGATGGAGTTAACAAGGCAATAGGAGCCATATCATGCAGGTTTCCTAGAGTGTTGCAAGGATTTTGGCTTTTCTCAGATTAAAGCAATTACTCTATATATTTTCAAGAATATCAGCAAAGAAAATTAATGCAACAAGTTGTCCTAGGGAACCCTCAGACCTTAATTACCTTAATCTTCCCCCTCAACTCCTTGCTTGATCCAATCACCCACCCAGGGCTTAGTTTCTCTTACTCTTTGTCCAGACCCTCACCATCTGCCATCTGGAGTCTTGCATTGACCTCTTTACTCCTTTCACTGCCTCTGTCTCTCCGTTATCACAAATCCATCCTTCTCACTGTCAACTGATATTTTTTAAAAACACTAATCTGTGTTCTGATACTAAAATATACCTTGAAGTTTATATTTCTTCTGAAGTCTGGCCCCTTACAAGATTCGCTAGAATCTGGCTTCGATGCACATATCTAGCCTCAACTCTGCCACTTCTTTGTATGTATGGCATCCCCTCAAATATGTTCTGAGCGTTCACACCTTTGGGGCCTGTGTGTTCCTGTTTGCATGTTTTGAGGCTATCACATTCTTACTTAACCTTAAGACCCAACAACAACTCACATTTTCTGAGGAGCAATTACTGTTTTTTTTCAGGTAGAACCAATGTATCCTTCTTCTGGGTACTCATAAAACTGTCCCTTTCTTTGTCATAGCACATCTGCCCCTTCAATTAGATTATACATATATTTCTCTCTGCCAGATTCTAAGCAACTGAAGCATAAAGACTATGTTTCCCCCACTGCTGTATCCACAGTACCTCGGGTCATGCTTAGTACCTGGGGAATGCCCAGAGATTTTTTTAAAAATAGATGAATAAGTCACAATTTTAATGGATATATGTGAGTAGTTGGATATAACTATGTTAAACATAATTAATAAGAGCAAAGCCAGTCAGATGGTATTATCAGACCCATTCTTCGACTTGGTCTGAAATTAATAAAGCTTTGGGAAATGTATTTACTTTTGAGCAAATATTTTGGACTTAAGCTTTTTTTCTTTGATAAACTGAGAAGGTTAAACTTGATGGTCTTTAACGCAGCCCTGAGACACTAATCATTCATTCATTCATTTAAGAATATTTAAGTGCCCATTTGGTGCAAAGCATATGACATCACCAAAATGCAAACCATTCTTTTCATGTGTGTTTTATATTTCTATTCAGTCCAATGCTATGATGAGGCTATAAATAAATGTATGGTATTTCTTTCTAGTCTGTCACAAGCTTATAAGATTAGAAGATGTTCAGGTGCAACCTAAATACACAGCATTAAAGGAATTCAAGACAGAAAATGGATACTAGAAATTTAAAATAGCATTTGACACTGACTGATATCTTAATACCACTATAGACATGGAAAAACCCATGTCATCCTTTCTACATAAGATAAAGGGATTTGGAAGAATATCTGTTGCCTTATATACTGAAACATATCTATAGAATGCTATAATAACATGTCAGCATTCTAAAACAAATTCTTTACATTTAACAGATGATAAAATGCATTGAAATCTATATTATTTGAACTTAAATTCTACCATAAAGTGAAAGCAAAAGCAAATAATGAAACTTAAAATGGAATTGGCTAATCTAAAAATAATCTATTTTAAACTCTCAGTATTTTCCCCAAAGTAGAATTTCTTTCTTAACAAAGAATACTAGGCTTCAAGACTACTATTAGCAAGAAGGCAAAGGGGAACAAGCCAGAGCTTTATTTTCTAGGAGTGAATGGAATTTGAGATTATTTTTCAATTAAGAAGGTGTATTATTTTCTTCTTTAACTCTCTTTATGCTCCTTGCTTGAAATTTCTTAAATAAGAAATAATAAGCTGGTGAGGAGCTGCATTCCTTTGGAGGAGAAGAGGTACTCTGATTTTTAGAATTTTCAGCTTTTCTGCTCTGGATTCTCCCCATCTTTGTGGTTTTATCAACCTTTGGTCTTTGATGATGGTGACATACAGATGGGGTTTTGGTGTGGATGTCCTTTCTGTTTGTTAATTTTCCTTCTAACAGTCAGGACCCTCTGCTGCAGGTCTGTTGGAGTTTGCTGGAGGTCCACTCCAGACGCTGTTTGCCTGGGTATCACCAGTGGAGGCTGCAGAACAGCAAATATTGCAAAATGGCAAATGTTGCTGCCTGCTTGTTCCTCTGGAAGCTTCGTCTCAGAGGGGCACCCAGCCGTATGAGGTGTCAGTTGGCCTCTACTAGGAGGTGCCTCCCACTTAGGCTATTTGGGGGTCAGGGACCCACTTGAGGAGGCAGTCTGTCCATTCTCAGATCTCAAACTCTGTGCTGGGATAACCACTACTATCTTCAAAGCTGTCAGACAGGGACGTTTAAGTCTGCAGAAGTTTCTGCTGCCTTTTGTTCAGCTATGCCCTGCCCCCAGAGGTGGAGTTGACAGAGGCAGGCAGGCCTCTTTGAGCTGCAGTGGGCTCCACCCAGTTCGAGCTTCCAAGCCACTTTGTTTACCTACTCAAGCCTCAGCAATGGCAGACACCCCTCCCCCAGCCTGGTTGCTGCTTTGCCATTGGATCTCAGACTGCTGTGCTAGCAATGAGCAAGGCTCCATGGGTGTGGGACCTTCCGAGCCAGGCATGGGATATAATCTCCTGGTGTGTCATTTGCTAAGACCATTGGAAAAGCACAGTATTAGGGTGGGAGTGTCCCGATTTTCCAGGTACCATCTGTCACGGCTTCCGTTGGCTAGGAAAGGGAATTCCCTGACCCCTTGAGTTTCCTGGGTGAGGCAATGCTCCGCCCTGCTTTGGCTCACACTCCATGGGCTGCACCCACTGTCCAACAAGCCCCAGTGAGATGAACCTGGTACCTCAGTTGGAAATGCAGAAATCACCTGTCTTCTGCATCACTCATGCTGGGAGCTGTAGACTGGAGCTGTTCCTATTCAGCCATCTTGAAACCTCCCTTCCACCTCTCTTATAACCTGATCACTCTTTATTCAATTAACCTGTTTTTATAACTTACATTTTCTGAAGTTAAAATTAAATATAATGGTCCTTAGATAGAAGTTCTATTGATCAAGGCTTTATGTAATCCACTATCATAGCCCCAGTACTTACAGAAGTGCCTGACAATACATATATTGAAAGACTATCGAAAGACAGATGAGATCAGTAGGATCTATATACTTAATGTATAAAATTTTAGCTCAAAGTAGAAAAAATGCCATTAGTGCTCCTGTGAAACATTATGGCAGAAAAAGTTTGGTTTTTGCAAGTTTAAAACTTGCAAACTTATGCTTTTTGTAATGATAGAGTAGCTTTTATTGGACTATCCTTCTGACAGATACAGATGACAATTATAACCTTTGGACAAAATCTAACTAACAAACAAAAAACCCAAACAAAAAACATATGTAAGTATGAAGACAAAGGTTACTGACAAAAACAAAAATTGTAGGAGCATAAATCCTTGAAAGAAAAACACCAAACAGTGCATTTGAATTTTATAGAACTTTTCACCTGAGAATATTCCCAAGTCCAAGTGTCTTGGTATAACTAAAACTTGAACATTAACATACAATCACAGTGACTTGAGGAGGTGGATAGTATTCAAGACTTCAGAGTAGTGGAAAGTGAGAGAGAGAGAAAAAAAAACTAGCAATGGAAGTAACAATAGAGGATGGAGTCAAAAATCTGTGGATAAACATTGATCAAAATCCAGCTGATCCTTGAAAGATCAGCCGAATTTTGTAGTGTTCTCAGTCAGAGAACACTACAAGAAGATGTATGAGTAAAATCAAAACCAAAACCAAACAAACAAAAAATACCAGCTGGAAGGTTGAAAGACTATCACAAGAAAAGTAGAGATTTGAATTTGAGTCCGGAAAGATAATTGCCTCCAATAAGAAAATAAACTCATCCTAGAGGAAGGTAATTCCTCTACAGTTTTTACAAAGTGTTATCCATATTATTCAATATAAAATAAAAATTACCAGCCATCTGAAAAAGAAGAAAATGATATCCATGGTCAAGAAAAAGAAGATGCAGATGATGAACTGCATCAGAAGTTGGAATTAGAAGAAAAGGACTTTAATGTAACTTTTTAGTTTCAGCCATGTGGCAGGAATCACCATGGTTTATAACAGCCCCCTCCTGAGAGAACATAGACATCACTTGCCACTGAGGAAACCAATAGCCATTCCCTCAAGTATACCTTAGAGAGAGAGATGTGGCTCCATACCCCTTTCTGACCTAATAAGCAGCCACTGATTATCCATGTTGGGAGAGAAACTGTCACCTTTCCGAACCCAGTATGGGCCTAGTGAGTGCCAACAGAGCTTTGGCCACTCTGTGGTGTCCACATCCAGACCTGAACTCTGTGGTTAAACTGGATCTGCCTATGTCTCAGACATTGGAATCATTACTGTAGTAAGCTAATTTGCACAATGGGTTCTGGAGCCAAGCTCTTGCTGCTTATGCTCATGCCCCAGGCACCAGCTCAGCCACCATAGAGCTTCATTCTGACCATGTGGATGCTTTACTAAGATTCACTCTGACCTTATAGATGCTGAGGCTAGCACATGCTTATACCTTGGATCCTGGCTATAAGGCTGCGTTGTGTGCACCCACATCTCAAACATCAGAGCCACTGCCAGAGAGAGGTAGTTCATAATCCAGGTCTGGAGTCAGGGCCTGCATGTGACTACACTTCAGGCACTACCTTGGCTGCCATAAAGAGCAAGGCCCTGCCCAACCCCAGAGCCACTCTAATACTGTGCCCACTGGTGCTCTTATTCTTGCTTCCCCTAGTTGCTTCATAACAATCCATACCTCACATTTTGTCACCAACATAGCAGCAAAGGTGTCTGCAACCTAGGCACTAGTACCAATACTGCCCTGGATCCCAAAACCATAGTTATTCCATATGTGACAATGTTTTTGGCCTCAGCTTCATGGCCTCTTCATAGGGGCCGCTCGTCAGACAAGGGTGCCTTCATTACTGCAAGTGAGTGCACAAGCCAGACCCTGTGTTAGGAAGAATCCCCTCAGCCACAACTTCCCAGTGGGAGAAAAAGAGAGCAAAGCAACCTTGGCAGTTATTGCCACTGAAGACCCCAGTGAGCCTTGCTGCTACAGCAGAATTTATAGCATTGGATACTGGATCCCCGCAATATTCATCAACACTGATTTTTGCTGCCAGAGCTGCACAGAGACGAAATAGATGAAATATTCACTAATGCAGAACCAATGTACTATATCTAGCAAGTGCCCTTGTATCCCTTACATAAAGGAAATTTTTCCACAGTAAAACTAACCTTTAAAGTCTGCAAGAGGTGGCTGCTACACCAAATAAACAAACATCAACATAAGACAATAGAAACATGAAAAACCAAGGAGACATAAAACCACTCAAATAACACAATAATCTCTCAGAAGCTGACCCCAAAGAAATGGAGATATACATACAAACTGTCTGACAAATAATTTAAAAGTATTTTAGAGAAGCTCAATAAACTTCAAAAAACATACAAAGAAATAATTAACTGAAATTAGAAAAAAAAATAAATGACCAACATAAGAAATCTAAGAGATTGAAATTGTAAACAGAAATCAAACATTCTGGAGGTGAAAAATACAATGGAACAAATGAAAAATGCAATAGAGAGCATTGACTTCAGAACTGACGACGTAGAAGAAAGAATGTGTTAAGCTGAAGACACATTTGAAAATACATAGAGAAGAAAAAGAAAGAATAAGGAATGAATAAACTTATGGGGTTTATGGGACATCATCAAAAGGGTAAATGTTTGAGTTGTAGGAGTTTGAGAAGAAGAAGAGAGAGACAAAGTATTATAAAGCTATTTCAGGAAACAACAGCAGAAAATTTTCCAAATAAAATATTTAAATATCCAGGTACAAGATAAAGGTAGCTGGATATTCAAAAGTATCTGGACCCCGGTACAGTCCCAAAGTCCCCAATCAGATTCAATCTAAACAAGACTATACCAACATATTTTATAATGAAACTGAAAAAAAAAAAGACAAAGAGAATCCTAAAAGCAGCATGAGAAAAAAAATCCATATAAAGGAGTTTAAATAAGGCTAGCAGGAGATTTCTCAGAAGGGTTGCAGGCCAGCAGAGAGTGGGATAATATGTTTAAAGGGCTGAAGGGGAAAAAAAGAAATTAAACAACCAGAAAACAAAAATCTTGCCAAGCAAGAACACTGATGAAGCTGTTGTTCAGAAATGAAAGACAGATAAAGACTTTCCCAGGCAAACAAAAGCTGAGGGAGCCCATTACCACCAGACCTGTTTTACAAGAAATGCTACAGGGAGTTTTTGAAGCTGAGAGAACAGGATCCAACTTAGTAACACAACAATATATAGAAGTATAAAACTCACTGGAAAAAATAAATGCATAGTCAAATTCAGAATATTTTATACTGTAATGGTGTATAAATCACTTATATTTTCAGTATGAAGATTAAAAGACAAAACTATCAAAATATTAATAGCTACAATAATTTGTTAAGGGATATATAAAATAAAAGATGTAAACTGTGCTATCAAAGACATAAAATGTGTGAGAAGGTAGAGTAAAAGTGTAGAGTTATTTTTATGTGATAAAAGTCAAGTTTTTTTTAGCTTAAAATAGTCTGTTATAATGATAAGCTTTTTAAAAAAATTTCAATAGTTTTGGGAGTACAGCTGGCTTTTGGTTACATGGATAAGTTCTTTAGTGGTAATTTCTGAGATTTTAGTGCACCTATCACCTGAACAGTGTACACTGTACCCAATTTGTAGTCTTTTATCCCTCACCCCCTTCTCAGTCTTCCCCCATGAGTCCCCAAAGTCCATTATGTATCTCTTATGCATTTGCATTCTAATAGGTTAGCTCTCACTTATAAGGGAGAACATACAATATTTACTTTCTATTGCTGAATTACTTCCCTTAGCAAGATGGCCTCCAGCTCCATACAAAATGCTGCAAAAGACATTATTTCATTCCTTTTTATAGCTGAATAGTACTCCATGGTATATATCTATATACCACATTTTCGTTATCTACTCATTGGTTGATTGGCACTTAGGTTGGTTCCATATCTTTGCAGTTGAAAATTGTGCTGCTATAAACATGCATGTGCATATGTGTTTTTTATATAATGACTTCTTTTTCTTTGGGTAGATACTCAGTAGTGGGATTGTTGGATCAGATGGTAGTTCTAGTTTTAGTCCTTTAAGGAATCTGCATACTGTTTTCCATAGTGGTTGTATTAATTTACATGCTCACCAGCAGTGTAAGAGTACTCATTTTCACTACATCTATGCTACAATCTATTGTTTTTTGACTTTTTAATTATGGCCATTCTTGCAGGAGTAAGGCAGTATCTCATTGTGGTTTTATTTTGCATTTCCCTGATGATTAGTGATGCTGAGCATTTTTTCATATGTTTGTTGGCTGTTCGTATATCTTCTTTTGAGAAATGTCTATTCATGTCTTTCGCCCACTTTTTGATGATGTTATTTTTTTGTTGTTGATTTGTTCGAGTTCCTTGTAAATGTGGGCACTAGTCCTTTGTTGGATGCATAGTTTGCAAATATTTTCTTCCACTCTGTGGGTTGTCTTTTACTCTGCTGATTATTTTATATGCTTTGCAGAAGCTTTTTAGTTTAATTAGGTCTCATTTATTTATTTTTGTTTTTGTTGCATTTACTTTTTGGGTCTTAGTTATGAATTCTTTGCCTAAGCCAATGTCTAGAAGAGTTTTTCCAATGTTATCTTCTACAGTTTTTCTGGTTTCTGGTCTTAGATTGAAGTCTTTGATCTATCTTGAGTTGATTTTTGTATAAGATGAGAGATGAGGATCCAGTTTTATCCTTCTACATGTGGCTTGCCAGTTTTCCCAGCACCACTTATGGAAGTTATAACTATAAAGTGTTTTTTGTAAGCCTCATGGTAACCACAAAGCAAAAACTCAGATACACAAAAGATGTTTTTTTGAGACAAGTTGTCACTCTGTTTCCCAGTGCATTGTTGTGTGATCATAGGTTACTGCAACCTAAAACTCCAGAACTCAAGCTATCCACCCACCTCAGCTTTCCGAGTAGATGGGATTACAGGTGTCCATCATCATGCTCAGCGACTTTCAAAATTTTCAGTAGAGATGGGGTCTATGTTGCCCAGGCTGGTCTTGAATTCCAGGGCTCAGGTGATCCTCCTGCCTTGGCCTCCAAAGTGCTGGTATTTTAGGCATGAACCACCATGTCTGGCTATAAAAGATTAAGAGTAAGAAATCAAAACATACCACTATAGAAATAATCTAACCACAAAGGAAGGCAGCAAGAGAGGAAGAAAATAATCTATAAAACAATGAGGAAATCATTAACCAAATGGCACTAGAAAATTCTTGCCTATCAATAATTACCTTGAATGTAAATGGATAAAATTATCTAATCAAAAAACACAGAGTGGATGAATGAATAAAAAAAAAAAAACCAACAAGACTCAACTATATGCCACCTACAAAAGAGACTCACTTCTCATTGAAGAATACACATAGATTAAAAGTGAAAGGATAAAAAAAGATACTTCATGCAAATGAAAACCAAAAGAGAGCAGAGGTGGCTATAGTTATATCAGATAAAATAGACATTCAGTCAAAAACTGCAAAATGAGAAAAAGAAAGTTATTATATATTGATAAAGGGATCAGTTTGTCAACCTTTTAATTTAGATTCATCGCAATGCCTATCAAAATTCTAATAACATTTTTATATAAATAGAAAAGGAATCTTAAAATTAGTAGGGAAGCACAGAAGGTCCCAAATAGCCAAAGCAATCTTGAGCTAAAAGAGCAAAGCTGGAGGCATCACTCTACTTCATTTAAAAGTCTACTACAAAGCTATATTAATCAAAACAGCATGGGGCTGTCATAAAAACAGACATAGACACAAATGAAGCAGAATAGAAAGTCCAGAAATAAGTCCATGCATTTATAGTCAACTTATCTTTGGTAATGTGCTGAGAACACACAATGGGAAAAGATCAATCTCTTCAATAAATTATTCTGGAAAAACTGATCATGCATATGCATAAAAATAAAATTAGACTGTCATCTCACACCATATACAAAAATCAATTCAAAATAAATTAAAGACCTAAATGTAAAATCTAAAACTATAAAATTACTAGAAGAAAACATAGGCTAAAAACTTCACGGCATTTGTTGGGACAAAATTTTTTTTTTTTTTTTTTGGTATAACCGCAAAAGCAAAGACAACAGAGGTAAAAATAGACAAAGGGGATTACATCAAAAAAGAAAGCTTTTGCACAGCAAAGGAAGCAATTGACAGAGTGAATAGATAACATATGGAATGGGAGAAAACATTTGCAAACTATAGCTCTGATAATGGTTGATATCCAAAATATCTCAGGAACTTAATAGTAAGAAAACAAATAACTTCATTAGCGAATGGACAGAGTACCCAAATAGACGTTTCTCAAAAGAGACATACAAATGGCCAACAGGTGTATGAAAAAATGCTCAACATAATTATCAGGAAAATGCAAATCAAAAGTATAATGAGATATCACCTCACACATGTCAGGGTGGCGATTATCCAAAAGATGAGAGAAGTGTTGGCAAGGTTGTAAAAAAAAGAAAACCCATGTACACTGCTAATGGGAATGTAAATTAATACAGCCATTATGGAAAACAATACAGGGGTTCCTCAGAAAATTAAAAATAAAACTATGATGTTATCCAACAATCCTACTACTGAGTATGTATCCAAATGATATGAAATCAATATGTGGAAGAGATACCTGCACTCTCATATTCATTGCAGCATTATTCACAATAACCAAGATATGGAATCAATATAAGTGGCTATCAATGAATGAATAAAGTGAATGTGGCATATGTAAACAATTAAATACTGTTTAGCCTTTTTTTAAAAAAGGAAGTTCTGTCTTTTGCAACAACATGGATGAACTTGGGGACACTAGGTGAAGTGAAATAAGCTAGACACATAAAGAAAATACTACATAACCTCGCTTATATGTGGAATCAAAAAAAGTTGAACTTAGAGAAGCAGAGAGTAGAATGGTGGTTACCAGAGCCTTGGGTGTGGAGGGTCAATTGGGGAGATGTTGGTTAAAGGATACAAAATTTCAGTTACATAGGAGGAATATATTCAGGAGATCTATTGTATAACATAGTGACTGTAGTTAATAACAATATATTGTATGCTTGAAAATTGCTAGAGTAGAATTTTTTCTCACCACAAAAAAATTATAAGTATGTGACGTAATGCATGTTACATAGCTTGATTTAACCATTCCACAGTGTACACATGTATAAAAATGTCATAGTGTACATCATCCACATATAACATTTTTACTTGTTAATTAAAAATATAAAGGGAGATGGACAAAGTGGCTGACTAGAAGGAGCTGGTGTGCACCATTCTCACAGAGAGGAATAGGAGGGGTGAATAAATACAGCACCTTCAACAGAAATATCCAGGTACACACATTGAGACTAATCAAGGAAGCAACTTAACCAATGGAGAATGGAGAAAAGCAAGGCAGGACAATGGGTCATCCAGGAGTGACATGGAGCCAGGGGAACCTCCCTGACCCAGGGAAGTGGTGAGTGAATGTGTGACTCCAGAAACCCACACTTCTCTCATGGGTCCTTGCAATCATCAGGTCAGGAGATCCCCTCATGAACCCACTCCACCAGGGCCTCAGTCTGACACACAGAGCTATGTGGAGTCTTGGCAGAGCAGCTGCTCAGGCAGACACAGAGACCCAGGAGGCTTAGATATCAAGTAAATCAAGAGGTTTCCCTATTCTACAATTCTAGATCCTACTAGTATGATTCATTATGGAAACTCTCATCAGCAAGTGTTTCAGCTGCTTTCAAATGGTTCCTAGCATCTCCCACATACTCAGTTTCTCGTTTATTTTTCAGCAGCATCTCTGTTGAGATGTCTCACAGCAGCTGCAATGAGTCTCGTTGTTGTTTTTTTTTATTTTTTTTCCTGAGAAAAACTCTTCTGAGGAACAAGTTTAAATCTTATTATTAGCTTTACACTCAGGGAACTACTGTAGTACATGTAACTCATTAGAATACTATACTCATAGCTCAAAGCTCTGTTGTAGGACACTTATTCATAAATTTCTTATTTGCTTCAAAGATATTCTTACAGTCCCCCTAGAGCAGAGATCACCAAATCTCGCCCACTGCCTGTTTTTGTAAATAAAGTTTTATTGTAACACAGCCTCATTCATTTGTTTACGCTTTGCCTATGATTGTGTGTGTTCTATAATAGCAAAGTTGAATTGTTGTGACAAAGATTGTGTACTTTGCAGTGCCTAAAACATTTACTATCTGGCCCTTTACAGAAAATGTTTACTGAGACCTGTTTAGATAGTTTTCTCCCTAAATATTACAACAAATATCACACTTTCTGTCTATTAACATTTAAAAGCAGACCTCTAAAGAACTTGGGGAGGTGGCGTAGGGGGTGGGAAAGTAAATACTCTCCATAGGGCAAAGTTACAAAAAGACTAATCAAATCCCTGGAATAATCAGAGTCTCCAAAGTAAACATGCAAATTAAACTCTATTTCTCTTATTTGGCAGGAAGAGAAACCTGAATTAGTTGTAGGTTACAGTCTTTCAAATGTATGTATTTTAACCAACCTATACTAGTATACTATGATAAGTATCTGTATTGAGTGTAACATGTAAAGACTTATTCCCCAATATTTGGGCTTCCACGTGGAGGAATCTCCACTGGAAGGGTAGTTCCTAATCTCTTTGGTTTTGGAATCTCTTTATACTACTTGCAATTCTTGAGAATCTCAGAGAACTTTTCTTTATTTGAATTTTATCTATATATATTTACCATACTAGAAATAACTGTAAAATTTTAAATAGTTTTGTTTATTCAAAAACAACCAATGCAACTCTGATGAGTGGAGGAACACCAGGGTTCTTGGTCTCCAGTCAAATTAGAAAAAATGACAGGGACACACGTGGAGTGGTTTTAAGGAATGGAGAGTTTAATAGGCCAGAAAGAAGGGAGAAGGCAGAAGGAAGAAGCTCTGGTACAGAGACAGAGGGAGGGGAGCTCCAAAGCCCAGAGAGGGAACCCCAAGTGGGGCAGAAACCAGCCAGGATATATACAGAGGCTGGAGGAGGCAGTGTCTGATTTGCATAGGGCTTAGGGGATTGGTTTGACCAGGTCTGTCATTCATGTAGTCCTCCAAAAAGCTCTGCTCTCCCACCCTAGTCCTTTAATATGCAAATACAGGGCGTCATGATGTTCTACACATGGGGGGATATGTGGGGGCTGCCATGTTGCCAGGAACATGTGGGACAAGGGCAAGAAGGCCTCAGGAATCACCACGTTTGGGTGGACCCAGTTTCTAATGGCTTGCATTTGCATATCAAAGGTTGCTGGCCTGGCTCTAAGAGCCTGGGCTTTACAAGAAACTTTCTGTGAAATGCTTTAAAAAAACAAAATCTTCCCAAGAACCCCTTTTCTTCTCTTCTACCTAAAATAGTTTCTTAATAACTCCTACAACATAACAATAACAAGCCCATTACTTTTCATTTCTTTTATCTTTTCCTCTTTTACAATAAAAAACTATTTTCCCAAATTAAAACTAATTAGTGAGAAAGATGGCCATCTTAAATTTTTGCAAGTCTTTTAAACGCCTGGCTTAATGGAGCACAACTGGCGTCTCCTGTCTTCTGCAAACCATTGTGTTGTCATATTATATGTCATGTAGCCTGTGGAGAACTCCACTGTACACTAGTGAGAGAATAAGTCTGAAAAGGGCAAACATTTTTGTATTATTATAAAAATAGTCTTGGTTTGTAAATCCCTGAAAGGGTCTTTGGGACCACACTAAGAGCTGCTGCCCTAGAATAATATCTTTGACCTCTTTCTGCCTGCTCACTCACTCTTACTCTGGTTGAGGAGTGTCTTTGATCTAATTTGTGTGATTAGGGAAGGGAACCCAGCCCTTGTTATTCAATCTGTGCCAACCTTCTTTGAGAAGCAGCCTGCCCTCAGGCAGTACATCTTTGGCTTCTCTATGATGTAAGTTTCCAGCTTTGTCGGTGACTAATTCCGGATTAATTCTAGGATCCAGTATTAGGGAGCCTCTTCTTGCTACATTTCTCAGATATGCTGATCTCCATCTTTTCGACTTCTATGTTTATCTCTCAGTTTATTCTGAACTTCAACAAGAAACAGAATAATATTACTAAACCCACTCAAAATTCCTGCATTAGGCCTTTTGGGGTAAGGGGGAATAAAACTGTAGATAGGTTCTAATTAACAAGACATCAAGATATATGTCAGTGACTAAAAAATAATTTATATTCTATATAATTTGTTTTGACAGCAGCCCCTTGTAACAGAGTTTTGCTCGAAATTTCTTCCAGTTTCCCTTCTAGTACAATTTACCATTTATCGAGACTGTACTCTGAAGCAAACCCTCTTCGAAGCATTTTACATATGTTGCTTTGCCTCATCCTCACAACAGTTTAGGAGTTGACTTTTGCATGAGACAACTGCAACTTGTTCAAGGGACTTAGGTAGTAAGTGGGCAGAGCCATGATTTGAAATCGCCTTTGTTGTAAGACAAAAATCCAAGGCCTCAGCTCAAACTACACATCGCTTCCTGACCTCAGGCCCCACCTCCCACACTGAATTGTGATCACCAGTCTCTTCTCTCACCATGGAGAGCACTGCCGGGAAGAGGATTTCTCTTACTTTCTAACTTTCTTGTTTTCCCAAAACCCAGGACACTGCTTTGCTTGCAACTGCTTAGTCAATATATTATTATAAATGAAGTTTTTAAGGGCATACAAAGACAAAGATTGTTTTATGTATTTTTTGTAGCACCTGTTCTACCCAGTATTATGCTAAGATATGGTGTGTTTAATCATGTTAGTGGTAATTTAGATAGATAATTTGGTGAAACCGATTTCACTAGTCATGTGTAAAGAAACCTTTCTATTATTTGTAGTTTGATTTTGCCTATTAAAGAAAATGCATATTTATTTTCCTTTTATTATTTAATTATTCATTCACTTTAAAGAATATAACAGGCTCCTATTGAAGGGACTTCATTGAGTCTGCTTTATTTTCATTACTTTAGGTAGATTTATTAATTAGATCCCTTAGCTGATTCTCAATCTGTCCTTCTGTTATTTACTTATTTATACAAGTCCTAATGGGTTAGATGGGGGTGCAGTGGACTTCTTCTCTAGTCTTCACAGCACACACCACTATGATTATCACACAGTGGGCATAACTTTCTGTCGCGCTTCTAGGATCTGGTGTTGATATTCTCCCTGCAAGGCAAGACCCTTAGCACATCTGTATACAATGTGAAGAAATGCGGAGATGTCAAAACCCGGGACACATGCAGCCCAGCACTTGACAAGCAGAGTGTTATTAGCATTGGTAATAAGACTACCTGGGTCTGTCTGCAGAGGTCCCTCAGCTTGAGATCATTTACATTCACTGCACACAGCATTCAAACCTGGCTTCTAAATGAGACAGCTTTAGAGAAGACAATGGAAACCCTGACAGTAAACCGAAAATTTCAGGTAGAAATCTATTCATCCTAAATAAGAGAACCTCTCAGACCTGCCTCTTGGCAATTAACACAGTTGTGTGTGGTCCTATTATTTAAACTGACAATCTTAGGTTCTACAGGCTCAGGGAGCCCTCTCTCCTTCAGACCTCCACAGTCTGTAAATAGATTCTCTCCGACTTGCAACAGCAAACACTTTGAACATTTGCATTTCACTCATTACTTGTGCTGCTACGGGCTGAGCGTGACCCTGCCATGGAAACAAATCCAGTTGAAAACTACCTAATGGCATTGGTTATATAACTATTAGGTTTCCTTAAAACATACTTCCTAGGACCAAAAGAAAAAAATGAGATATTTGCACCATGGAATTATGTTGGTCTGGTCTCATTTTTCATTTTTCTCAACAAATGCTCTTTCTCTTTAAACTCAAATTATAAGAACTCAGCTCTTGTCCATAGTAAGAAGTCGATGGAATGTTAAACTTTGTATTAGAAAGCATGGTGGGAATTTACAATTTCTAATGCACTTTTTTTTTCTTGACAATTATTATTTTGACAGCTGGAGATGGGGGTCTTTAGGGATGGTTGGCAACTAGATATGAGTGGGTTAAAAAAAAGTCTCAAATTAAGTTTGAAAATCTCGACTGGTGCCCTTCCTTCCACTGATCTGTCACATTGTGTTCTGTTCCATCACATTCCTGCACAACTCCTCAAATTTAAAGGAGCCAGGCTTTTTTTTTTTTTCCAGGTCAGATACTAATTTAGAAATTTGGTGTGAAGTAATGATGAATAATGAATGAACTGAGTTTCTGAATTGGAGTTCCAGATTCTGAGGAACTTGGGAAATCTTCAAAGCCAGCTGGAATGTGTGAGCTTGAGTGTCAGGAGAGACCCATCTGAAGGAAGAGTTAGCTTCTCCACCTGCCTGGTGCACCATTCACTGCCAGCTGGATTTGTTTCCCTCTGTGTTGAGACCAAATCAAATTGTCACATGTGAAAATAGTGAAATTACTTTGTTCTAAATTGCATTTGAAATCTAGAAATCCTGCATTTGTTTACCTGCTAATGCATAGAGCTTTGGCATAGGTGTGGAAAGGGCACCATATTGCTTTCAGAAATCCTTAATCTGCCAATATCAGCCATTATCTGTTTCTGCTATCTATGCTTGATGTTTATGTAAGTTTCAGATTTTCTCTGAGAGAAACTATTTCTTTGATGAACAAATAACACTAAATGGAGATTTATTTTTCCAAAGATTTGCAGTATTGCAAGGGAGTTTAATAAGTACTACATATTCATCTGGAATTTAGAGCTATTAAAGTTTGAGTTTCTAAAAATTCTGCCTGAAAAGATATTAAATGATTAAGAAGTACCCATCCAATTGCAAATTATTTTTCCTGATTTCTTTTCTGATTTATCCAAATTTTCTCTGTTTCTTCTGGATAAGGCTTTCCATGGTAGCCCCTGGGACACAATGGAGAAATAGAGAACAAGTGACAGTTACCTTAATTATAGTACAATTAGGAGATTTTCAAGTGGTTGAAGGACTCCCCACAATAAGATAACTCAGTGGCACTGAGTTATCCTGCAGTGGGAACTTCTAGTGGTATTGTTAAACCCTGTGTTCTCAGAGTTTTAAATCAGCTTCATAGGTAACCCCAAAATGGGAACAATGCTGAATATACTGGATGATACAGTCGAGACTAATATGATCTTTACAAGCTGAAATAACAGACCCAAATTTATCAAAACAAACCTTAATAGGAACAAATCTGAAGGCCTGTTCCTGGACTTAAAAATAACTTCACCAGGAAATAATGTAGGAGATGTTTCTTTTACAGAGATGTTTACAAATGGTGATCTTGTATCACAGCATGTGCAATGTGAGGCAACAAAGCGATGCAACTACCATAATACAATTGCAATCTTAGGTATGCAAGGGCCAAGGGAAAGCTTTCCCTTTGCCCTCTGAAAGTTTGCTGAAAAATCAGCTCACAAAAGGCAGATCAATTGGAGAATAGGCATACAAATGTACTCCAATGGGGTACAGTAGCTTATATACCTTCTTGAACTTACAGAAAGAATGGGGGCTTGGATTGTGGCAAAACAGGTTATAGTGGTAAAACAGGTTGTGAGACGGAGAAGAGGAGGCCTGGCTTGCAAAGGTGGTCTTGTTATGAAGACGAAACCTTACAGGTAGCAAGTATATAGTGAATATTGTTTTTAGACCTTTTAAAGGTGTCAGACGCTCAGTTAATCTTCCAAGATCAGACCAAGGAAAGCTTCAGAGAAAGCCTGGCTGCATCAATGAAGATTTGTCTCTACAAAGGCAGATCTCCCCGACAAAAGATAGCCTTTCATCTATTCTTATATTTCCAGCCATCCTGAATAGCCATCTCCAAATGTCAAAGAAATATATTTTGGGGTGAAGTTCCCTGTGCTACTTTAGATGCTTTGGTGGATGCACAGTACAAAGGATGAAGAAAGTGAAGGTATTGTCCTCTTGGGGTATTACTGCATCTTTACAATTTGTAAGACAAAAACAAACCAGAATGGTATAAGCAGGAAGCTACATGATATTGTGTAGGGAAGGGTTAAAGCCACCAGAGAAATTTAACCAGCAGATATGAAGTTTCAAATTGGTTTGATGCTAATGTTTGTAGATGTCAAATGGAAGAAGATAAAACTTTCAGCGAGTTGAACTAGAATTGGGTACAAGTTACAGGAACATGGCCTTGTTCAAATTAAGACAAGAAAAAGCTTTCTCACAGAAGTGGCAACAGATGCACTGGCAACTTCCAGAAAGCTGTCTTTCTGGAAATTTCAAGCCCAAAGCTAAATGATTAGTTTGAAGAAATCTTGTAGGGAGAATTCAGATGGGCAGTTAGGTTTAATAGCGGATTGTGACTTTTTTCCCCCTGAAATTCCTCATTATCAATCTTATAATGCCAGTGTGCCCAAATGAGCAAACCTAATGAATTAGAGCTTTGGTAAGAAATTATATATTCATTATACATTTGAAAAAGCTATGATATACAGGTGATAGAATAGTAATCCCAGGGAGTCCTTGTCCTCAGAAATCTTTAAAGAGTGGGAGAGAAAATTACTATGTTGGCTTAGAGAATTTCATGGTTACAAACTGGCTTATGAAGCAGCTAGTTTCTTGTGTTATAGTTATTTGTATACCGGGAATCTGTATCCTGTCTTTAAAGTCGTTATTGGTCAGACTGTTTCTACAACCTTTAAGATTAATCAGCTATGCATAATTTCACTTTATGACATGGAATAGGCTTCTCATAACCTTTTGAGTCACCCCACGCAAAGAGAAAAACATGGTGCGTTATTGTCTGACACCTCATTACAAGTTGATTCTCATTTTCCACCTTGAATCATTTGAAGAATGCAAGTTAAAATGTATGACTTGATCTTTAAAGTATTTTAAGTTCTATCCATTAGAAAAAAGACCTCTGCAACTCTCATATTGGATACTTTGACATTAAGTGGTGATAAAATAATGATGCAATTATGCTTACAGCACAGAAAAGCAATTTGAATTAAAGTTATATATTTTTTATTCCCTCACTTTGATATGTATATGTTAGGTGAAGGTACAGGAGGATACAGATCGGGGTCAGAAAGGGTCACAGAAATGTTTGGAGGCAGTTAGCCCAAATTTCCTCATCATTAAAATTACCTGAAGATTAAAAATTCTCTGGGAAAGTTTCTGAGTGAGTAACTTTGGAATGGAGCTGAAGAAGCTGTGTTTTTAACAAGTATTGGTGGGGTTTCTTATGATCAGACAAGGGAATGCTATTCTAGACAATTTCAAGTCACAGTTCAAGCAAGAGAGAAAACTATAGATGAGCAGGAAGCTGTAATAGTTAAAAAAAAGGGTTGCTATTTTCCAGCAAAGATGTCACAGAATTTATCTGCTCATTTATGCAGGTGGTACTACCTAAAAAACTTTTATGTTTAAGTCTTTAAATCATGAATGATTGAATTGGCTCATGTATTCTAACTCAGCCAGAATATTTCTTTCCATCTGCATTTTGGAAAGAATCTCAGGTAAGCTATTTGCCTTGCATGAGTCCATTTTGCTACTTTCAACATAAACACTTTTTAAGTAACAACCAAACCACTAGTGGATGATTTAATGACCAAAATGTGCCTTCTTGTGAAGAAAAACAAAGGGTGTCACCAGCTGCTTAACCATGATGTGTGGGAAGAGACTTAGTCAATACTTGTTCCTCTGCTATTACCAACTGCTTGTTCCTTCCTTTCCCCTTTCATAGACTGGCCATTTGGTAGTGTTTTCTCTTAATTCACTTCTGCCCTTATGGGCAAAATTATAACATTCAACCATGCTTGAATTACTAGGCCTTTTTCCCTTTAGAATAAAATTTGAGACAAAATTTGAAATTTGAATGGATGCATTATAAAAACTATATTTCAATTAATGCAAATTATCTTCCTGTCTTTATTTTTTTTCACAAAAATACCCACAAACTTTATTAAGCATACTTTGCTTTAAGCAGCTTATTTTAAAAAAATGTATTGCTGTGATTTTTATGTCAAATAGAAATGTTATAAATGCTGGATAACTGTGAACTTTCCAACAGTTGTTTAATTCTCATGAGTCTTTGCTATTCAGTAAATGAAGGAAGAATCTCAAAGGCTATTGTAATTTCAAGAGTTGATAGTAGACGAGGGATTTAGACATTGTTAATTTCCTTCCTTTCCCTTACCTTTAAAGAGGAAGTATTCAAAAGAATAGGCTGAAGAGATTATGAGATTAAACAGGGTGGTTCATATAGAGAAATGATACAAAGATGAATCATGGGAAATAGTTCTATTAATTCGCCAACTATTTGAATTGAAGCTCACTTCACTTAAAGTGGCAAGGGTTTAGGTCTCTGCTCTTCCTGGCTGTGATATTGCATATAAAAGGCATTTATTATTTCTCTCTTGCTGACTACATATCTATATTTCTTGTATTTGAAGACACAATCTGGTACTATTCTTTCAGACTGTCTGAAAGTCAAAAACAACTTGAACCCAGCTTGATGGCTCACATTATTTTATGGAATTCTTCCCTTTTTACTGCAATTTCTTACCATGTCAAGATATCCTTTAAATCAGCAGTTCCCAACTTTTTGCCACCAGGGACTGGTTTTGTGGAATATAATTTTTCCATGGGTGGGGAGTTGCGGGGGATGGTTTTGAGATGAAACTGTTCCATCTTAGATCATCAGGCATTAGTTAGATTCTCATAAGGAGCATACAACTAAGATCTCTCGCATGCACAATTCACAATAGGGTTAATAGGGTTTGCACTCCTATGAGAACCTGATCTTACAGTAGGCAGAGTTCAGGTGGTAATGCTCACCTGTCAGTCAGCTCCTGCTATGCCGCCTGGTTCCTAACAAGCCCCAGATCACTACAGGTCCATGGCCTGGGGGTTGGGGACACCTGCTTTAAATTGTTTTCAGGCTATGTAGCATTCCATCATATCAAACTGATTATTTCCCTGCAAAAACTTGGTAGCCTTGTTTCAAAAATCTTGATTAAAGCTTACTATGTAAATCCATCAATTTTATTACTATCCAATAATTTCTTTGAAAAAATGCTTTGCTTTTAACTGGATTGTCTTAAAAAGATCTCATTGATGTATGTAAAGATTGTTTTCTTCTAGAAACTCTAACTTTTCAATTACTGTTTATATTAGTGTTTGCTATTTAATATTCCTTTACACTTTATAAACATATAGATATTACATATGCAATTTTGTTAATATATCTGTATTTGTGTTTAATTTCATGTGGCAGTAAATGGGATTAATGGTATACACACATAGACATGCATGCAAATTAGGTAATAAATCTCATAAAGAACCCGAGATTGGGAGAAAGAGGTGAAGTGATTTTTTTCCAACGTTACATATTCAGGAAGTGGCTCAGCTAGTTTGCAGACTCAGGTTTGTGTACTCTTTGTCCAGTGCCATCTCTGCTTATATTATTCTGTCCAGTGATAATTGCGGAGATTGCCTTTCTTTTTAACATATTGTGTAGCTTATTTGCATTTCTGTTACAATTTTTTTGGCATCTGTTTTTCTAATTTATCTGATTTTCAAGCTGCTTGTGGCTTATAAACTAGAGAATTTCTTCAAAACCTATACTTAGTCAATAATCACCAAATTGGTAATTTTCCCATGAGTAGTTTCAGGTTTACAATTTAAAGATCAATTTATTTAACTGATAGCTGCTGTTCTAATTAGTGATGCCTTGTCATTTAGAGGCAGATGTTTAAGAAAATTAGCGTTGGATACAAAAGAGCATAAACCAACACACATTTTCAACCTTTTAAGCTCATCAAACACTTACCACTTTGGATAATATTGGAGAAAATTATGAATGAATTATTAAAATTTTTGAAACATAAAACATCAGTTTCCTAAACATTATAGAGTACGTAGTGTGGCATGATAAAATGGCCATATTTTAAAATAAACGTGGCTCTCATTTCAAGTACTTATAGTAAACTGACCTGCCAGAATTATTAACTGGGCAACTACTATGAAAAAAGTAGTGTGGGGTAGTGGAAAGAAATGGGTTTTTCCTTTAAACTGTTCTTGATTTGGATCTGGGCAAGCTGTGGAACTTCCTAATACAGTGTTTCCAAATTTATTCATATTTCTGAACATAACTTCTCTTGTCATAAAATAGTGGTAATAATACTCCCTCCATAGGGGATTAAATGAGATTATCTAAATAAACTGCTTGTCACAAAGTAGCTGGTCAATCTCAGCCTGCCACTGTCCTTCACCTGCTTTTCTCAATGCCTTTCTGAGCTATAACAAAGAGAAATGATAGATTGCAAATTAAAATTACTGAGAGTTATTTGAAATGACCTTTGTCATGATCTACTCCTTAATTCTTTTTGTTTTTCTTAACTCACTCATTTACACATTATGTATTTCCTTTTTTCATTTTATTTTATTTTATTTTTTAAAACTTTTATTTTAGGTTCAGGGGTACATGTTCAAGTTTGTTGTACAGGTAAACTCATGTCACAGGGGTTTGTTGTAGATTTTTTCATCGCCTGGGTACTAGACCTAGCACCCAATAGATATTTTTGCTGATCATCTCCTTTCTCCCACCTTCCAACTTCAAGAAGGCCCCAGTGTCTGTTGTTCGCCTCTTTGTGTCCATGTCTTCTCACCATTTACCTCCTACTTATAAGTGATAGTATGTGGTATTTGGTTCTCTGTTCCTGCATTAGTTTGCTAAGGATAATGATCTCCAGCTCCAGCCATGTTCCTGTAAAGAATATGAATTTGTTCTTTTTTATGTCTGCATAGTTTTCCAGTGTATATGTACCACATTTTCTGTATCCATGGGCATTTGGGTCGATTCCATGTCTTTGCTATTGTGAATACTGCTACAATGAACATCTGTGTGCATATGTCTTTTACGGTAGAATGATTCATTTGTGTGTATATATATATATATATACACACAGTAATGGGATTGCTGGGTCAAATGGTAGTTCTGTTTTTAGCTCTTTGAGGAATCACATTGCTTTCCACGATGGTTGAACTAATTTACACTCCCACCCACAGTGTATAAGTGTTTCCTTTTCTCTGCAACCTCACCAGCATCTGTTATTTTTTGACATTTTAATAATAGCCATTTTGACTAGTGTGACATGGTATCTCATGGTGATTTTGAGTTGCATTTCTCTAATGATCAGTGATATTCAGCTTTTTTAACAATATGTTTGTTGACTGCATGTATGTCTTCTTTTGACAAGTGTTTGTTTGTGACCTTTGCCCATTTTTAATGGGGCTGTTTTTTTTCTTGTAAATTCGTTTAAGTTCCTTATAGATGCTGGATATTAGACCTTTGGTTTGCAAACATTTTCTCCCATTCTGTAGGTTGCCTATTTACTCTGTTAATAGTTTCTTTTGCTGTGCAGAATTTCTTAACTTTAATTGGATCCCATTTGTCAGTTTTTGCTTTAGTTGCAATTGCTTTTGGCATCTCACCATGAAATCTTTGCCAGTTCCCATATCCAAATGGTATTGCCTAGTTCGTCTTCCAGGATTTTATAGTTTTGGGTTTTACATTTAAGTCTTTAATCCATCTTGAGTGATTTCTGTATATGGTGTAAGGAAGGGGCCCAGTTTGAATCTTCTGTATATGGCTAGCCATTTACCACAGCACCATTTATTGAATACAGAGTTCTTTCCCCATTGCTTGTTTTTGTCAACTTTGTCAAAGATCAGATGATTGTGGTGTGTGGCTTTATTTCTCGGCTCTAGATTCTGTTTCATTGGACTATGTGTCTGTTTTTGTGCCACTACCATGCTGTTTTGATTATTGTATCTCTGTTGTATAGTTTGAAGTCTGTAATGTGATGCCTCCAGTTTTGCTCCTTTTGCTTAGAATTGTCTGGCTATTTGGGCTCTTTACTAGTTCCATAGAATTTTTAAATAGTTTTTTTCAAGTTCTGTGAGGAATGTCCTTGGAAGTTTGAAAGGAATGGCAGTTAATCTATAAATTGCTTTGAGCAGTATGGTCATATTCTTCCTACCATGAACATGGAATGGTTTTCCATTTGTTTGTGTCTTCTCTGATTTCTGTGAACATTGTTTTGTAATTATCATTGTAGAGATTTTTCACCTCCCTGGTTAGCTGTATTCCCGGATATTTTATTCTTTTTGTGGCAATTGTGAATTGGATTGCATTTCTGATTTGTCTCTCAGCTTGGCTGTTGCTGGTTTATGGAAATGCTGATTTCTGTATGTTTATTTTGTATCCTGAAACTTTGCTCAAGTTGTTTATCAGCTGAAGGAGCTTTTAGGCCAAGATGATGGGGTTTTCCAGATATATTAATAGAATCATGACATCGGCAAACAGGAATAGTTTGACTTCTCTTCTTCCTATTTGGGTGCCCTTTATTTATTTCTCTTGCCTGATTGCTCTGGCCAGGACTGCCAATACTATGTTGAATAGGAGTGGTGAAAGCTGGGCATCTTTGTCTTGTGCTGGTTTTCAAGGGGAATGCTTCCAGCTTTTGCCCATTCAGTATGATCTTGGCTGTGGGGTTGTCGTAGATGGTTCTTATTATTTTAAGGTGTATTCCTTCAATACCTAGTTTTTTTGAGTTTTTAACATTAAGGAATGTTGAATTTTATAAAAAGCCTTTTTTGCATCTATTGAGATAATCAGGTGGTTTTTGTCTTTAGTTCTCTTTATGTGGTGGATCACCTTTATTGATTTATGTGTGTTGAACCAACTTTGCATTTCAGGGATAAAGCCTGTGTGATCATGGTGGATTACTTTTTGATGTGCTTTTGGATTCATTTTGCAAGTATTTTTGTTGAGGATTTTTGCATGAATGTCCATCAAGGATATTAGTCTGAAGTTTTTTTGTGTGTGTGTGTCTGTCTGTTCCAGGTTTTGATATCAGGATGATGCTGGCCTCATAGAATGAGTAAGGGAGGAGTCCCTCCTCCTCTATTTTTTGAAATAGTTTCAGTAGGAATGGTACCACTTCTTCCTTTTATATCTGGTAGAATTTGACTGTATACATCATATATTTCTTAAGTGCTTACAATTTGCCAGGTAATGTTTGATAAATGGAGGCAATAAGGAACATAGTGCTTAAATTACTAGCTGAGGTCATAAAGTTATTTTGTCTGACTCCAGTCTAGAGTTTGTATTCATTGTACATGGTGTATAGCAAGAAAAAACAATCATACAAATAAAACGAGAAGGAACTCTGTAAAATAATACATAATAATAAATGGTTGTAATATAAAATAATAATAATGTGATAATAAAATAAATAAAATAATATTAAATGGTTGTAAAATAATATGCAATTGAAATCAAACCTGTTACCCATAAAGTTTGAGGAGCCTAAGAAATGGATTGACCAGTCAGGCTGGAATAGGATAGGAGCCAATGGGCTCTGAGACATGGAAGACACAAATGTTTCTCACAGGGAAGGCATGGAGGCAGGAAATTGCATGATCTTATCTAATGGTGAAGTGGCCCAGCCTAATGAATAGAAGGTCTTATTATAAAGTCATGTGAAAGAAGGTTATTAGGTTCAGGTAAAATTTGACTTAGAGGACCTTGAAAATTAAACAGAAATGATTTTTCATAATAATAGCTATTATTTATTCCACATTAACTGTGTGCCAGGCATTGTTCTAAATAATGTGTTAAATCATTTAATTCTCATAGCAACATTATAATTTAGATATTACTGTTATTCATATTTTACAGAGGAAAACAACTGAAGTACAGCAAGTTTAAATCATTTGACCAAGGCCTTATGGCTAAGATGTTGCCAAGCTGGTGTTTGAATTCAAGCAGCCTGGCTCTAGAGTCCATACCCTTATCACTACTGTTATAATACTTGATAAGGTATAGTGCAGGTAGAAAATGAAAATTTTTGATCAAGGGATGGACACAAAGCTTACATGCACACTTTCTAAATTAAAGTATATATATATATATATATATATATATACACACTTTAATATATATAAATATATTATGTAATATATTAAAGTATATAAATGTATATGTATGCTTTTAGAAGTGTGTGAGAGGGAGTGTGTGTGTGTGTGTGTGTGTGTGTGTGTGTGTATATACCCTTCTATATAGAAAAAGTGGTATATTGGAGAAAAGTAAGGGTCAGGGATTCCAGGAGGTATTTCAGTATGGGTCAATAGTTACATGGCCTAGGATGGTCTTATTAGAATGGAACATTTGGGAGCTTTTCTATATGTGCATTATAAGAAAGAAAGCAATTCTAAATTGCCCCAAGATATCAAGGCTGACCGGCTGGAAGAAGGATGGTGTCATTGACTAAAATGGAGAACTTAGGGCAGGTGTTTTTGGGAAGAACACAATGAACTTGGCTTTGTGAATACAGAATTTTATTTAGTGTTTGAAACTTTGAGGCTGGCATCTGGAAAGAACTGAGAGATGGATACCTAAGTTTGGGAGTCATTCGCAAAAAGGTGATAGGGAAAGTCATGAGAATAGATCCACTGTCTAAGGGAGAGACTGTGAAGATAAAAGAGCAGATGGCAGAAGGAGTAGGTTAATTAGTAACACCAACTAATGGCTAACCAAGGGTTTCCAAGCAAAGTACCTGCCAGATTTGTTTAAACAATAGCTCTTTAACTGTGTTGACACAAGTAATTTGCTTAGTCAAACCCTTTCTTCCCCTCCCTCCTCCACCACATAGTTTGTGCAGAGTGGGGTAACTGGATCAGTTACAACAATAGAAAGTTAATAGAAATAGAAAATTAATAGAAATAGCCAAATAAATGCAGTTTGTACTGAATATACCTGATCCCCACCATCACCTTTCTCTTTTAACTGAGTATGTTTTGCTCATCTCCCCAAAGGACCATACTATTCTCATTTTGCACCTTATTGCTCCTAAAAGCTTCATTTTATTTTTTTACCTAAATGACAATTAAAAGAAATTCAGTGGCTCAGTGTTTTACACATCATGGATTTAATAGGTCTAATTTATTAAGGAGCTTACATACACTACATTTTCTCTTTTTCTCCTGAAAATAGTTACAACAGTCTCTTACTCATTCTGAATTTTAGAGCTCTTAGTTTCCTCTGGAAACAGTTCACTTCATATATCATTTTGTTGTTGTTGTTTGCCACCATTTTATCCTTCACTCTCCAGTTTTAAGACACACAAAAAACATTTGTTGACACTTTTTGCTTTTCTGCTAGGAATAAAAAAGTATTTACATATAGAATAAACTTTCATTAAATATTCTATGTTATTCTATATCATATTCTATATGTATATATAATAATTACTTATTTTATTCCAGTACATAATCCTTTAAATTGACTTCTTGCAACTGATTTTCCTGAATTAAGCATATTCTATTAGTAAAAGCTTAATTTACTAAATGTCACCTGAAACTGTTATTTTCAGATTATATAATATATATCCTGATTCTTTCCTTTTTTTACCAAAAAAGATTGACACTAAGTCTTTCAAAAGTGCCCATTCTATCTTTTTTGTGACCCTCTGTAAATCTTTGATGATACTTGATTAATACATGTAGCTCAATAATTTTATTAATAAATAACAATTTGTCATATTACTATGATTTTGAACCTAATTACTGAGAAGTGAAACCCGGATTTTTATTCTTTGTTTCAATCTTACAGAATGATTTTCAACATCTTCTGATAGAGCTTTAGCCAAGCATCTGCCTTTTTATAATCAAATTGCTTATAGGGCCCATGTCCTTTGTTTTCTTTTTTATCAATTCCAGATGGTGAGGGCTCTATTTGGCCCATTCATCATGAAGAGCTACCTTAACCTCTCTTAGGATTTCAGATCACAGGGCTGGAGGCACTGACAGTAAGGTCCCCCTAAAGGAGAGGTGCCACCTTTAGCACTTCTGAGTGTGCTACAAATCTCTGCAAACTATGAAGAGGTGGAACTGGACAGAGCTTGCATATCTGCCAGCTTAGGCTTTGAAATTTGTTGATGCTGGTCTTTGATTGGAATCCTCTGGTTTAAAGCAGCATTTTCCAGAATGAATTCCTAAATGCTACAGTATATTAATAAATGTTACAAATAAAAAGTATGACATAAAATTCTGGGTTAAACGATGTTGAGTTTGTCTTTGCTTTCTGATATCTCAAAGCCTTCAAATACACTAATATGTATTGTAAACCTCCATGAAAAAGATAATGTGTCTTCTGCATCTCAAACTGTTTTGTCTCTTCTTGTATCTTAGAAGGACGTTTCCTCAGACCACATTTTATAAAGTGCAGGCCTGGGTTATAGATTCCAATATAAACATTTTTAGTGGGTTGATTAATTTTTTTTCCATTAGCTTTCCTTCATCCTAGGTTAACATTATGTAATCTGTTTAGCCTTTTAAGTGTGATTATTTGAATGGTGTTTTAAATTTTTAAAAATTAAATTTAAAAATTCTGATGACCGAGAAGAAAATGGACTTAGTAAGGTCTAAAGATGTTATTGTAGAAGTCTAGGCGATACATTATAGTGTCATAGGGAAGGGTGGTAATTATTGAGGAGGATATATTTTGGAAATATAATTGACAGGAATTACTTATGGATGGTATCTAGGGATACACTTGTGTTTTAGGAACAATCAAATGAGTGGATGAAGGTGTCATTTGCTGAGATGGGGAATATTAAAATAGGCAGAGCTTTGGTAGAGAGAGTACCTGTGGATCAAGATTTCTGATTTAGTAATGTAACATTTGGGTTGCAGGGCAGCAATCAAATGGAAATGTCAAGCAGAGAGTTGGATGTAGAAGTCTGGCCTTATTGCAGAGGCCATACACTGAACAATATAATTGGAATCCATTAGCATATAGATAACACTTAACTCTGTAAGACTGTATGATATTACCTAGGTAGAACATTTAAAATGTGAAGGAAAGAAGGCCCATGGCTGTGCCTTGAGATCACACTCCCCCTACCTTTTCACAGGGATTAAAAACTGTGGCTACTCAAAGAAACTCCAACTATATTCTAGAGTCGGCTCTGTCTTAGCTCTTATGTTCTTAGGCTCCTTAAGACTCAGATAATCAGGTCCTGAGGAGAGGTTCACTACAATCAGCTTGTGGCTTTATCTGGGGCTTTCTTTAGTTTTCTGGAAATTGATGTTAGGAGAACTTAGAATATTTCTCCAAACTATTTGAATATTATATTCTTCCAAATGAGCAACTCTTGAGGTGCTGAGCTTAGGTGTATTAGTTTCCTAGGGTTGCTACTACAAAATAACACAAACCCTATGACTTAACAAAAATTTATTGTCTTACAGTTCTAGAAGTTAGTTTGAAATCAACATGTCTGCAAGGCTATCCTCCCTCCAATGGCTCTAGGGGAAAATCCTTCCTAGCTTCTGGTGGTGGCAATTAGTCATTGGCATTTCAAGGCCTATTGCTGCTGTGTGTTGATCTCTGCTTTCATTTATTATGTGGTATTCTCCCTAGGTGTGTCTGTATTTCTGTGTCCATTCTCCTCTTCTTATAAGGACACCAGCCATTTTGAATTAGGGCTTACCCTAATAAACTCATCCTAACTTGATTATATCTGCAAAGACCCTATTTCCAAATGCAATTATATCCACAAGTTCCAGGGGTAAGGGCTTCAACATATTTTGGGGGGAGTGGGGCACAATTCTACCCACAAAAGTTGATATGGAGATAGGACTCAAGATTTAGCTAAGTGTTGAGAAAACATCCCGTCATTATCTTGACATGAAGACATGGACCCAGCTTTGGTGACTGCAGAATTCTCACAAATCCCACAAAGGAGGCTCCATTCCTTCAAAGAGGACTCTGACTCTTAACACTGTAGCAGAATAAAATGTTATGCTTTCACCCTTGGAAATTTATTTTGCCCCATAATACTTTTTCACTGAGGTATCTAGACATAACTCATAAACTTTATAAGTAGATAAAATAAAAAGAACCATCATTTATTAATTGACTTTTATACTTCAGAAACTAAGGACCTTGAATAAAACAATAGAATTGGAAGAATAGTTTCTCATTCCAAATTTTTTCTAAATCAGAAAAAGATAAAAATTTTATTATCTGGGAAAGAAGTGAAGAATTCTAGAAGAGAGTAATATATTAAAACTGAGGAGAAAAAACAATAGAAGAAATTGCTGGTATGGATGTCTGAGAGGAGAACCTACCTCTGCCTCCTTGGGTTGTGAAAGCAATAGAATTTCCACATGGATTCAGGGACATGAGAGTAAAGGAGACCTGTACTCACTTAACTTGGGAATCTGGGTGTGACAGCCTTGCAGATTTTCTTGCTTTAACATGATGTGGAATCTCCGTAAAAGATAGTTCAAGAGGTCTTGAACAGAGAAAGCCTAAGATAGCCTCAGAGTATATAAGCAGTATTTTCTGTAAATCTGAAAAGGGTGAAAATGGGTAGCTAAGAGGGCAAACTGGTAGACTTGATAAGGTCTTGGGGGAAGGATGAAGGGTAGGCTATTCAGCTAGATATCAGGGGAAATGTGAATAATCCTGCAGCTGCTGGCCTAAGGGGATAGTAATGATGGAAGAGACAATGTGATACATCTTTTGTTGAATACCAGAGTGGACAGACAGCTCCCTGGGACCAGATAACCAAATAGCTTGGTGTTATGAAGCCTGAGGAATGCAGATGAAACTTCATGGGAAAAAAATAGAGAAGACTCTGGGATGTTACGGAGTGAACTCCAAACTAACCAAGATTACCTTTTCTACTACCGGACAGAATGAGGCCTCTAGATACGAACTAAATTCATTTATAGAAAAATAAAGTTAAATCCATTTGTTCCTTTGTGAGTTTACGGTCTGAAATATCATACCCACTAAACATTTGCAATAAAGTTTTTCCCAGTATACAGATGAGCCTCAAGGCACTCTGCAGTAGGACACACCTATGGATTAGATAATAATTCCCTAGGAAACAGGGCCAGATTTCTGCTGTGATTGTATCTCAAGTGCATGACATAGTAATGTAGGATGCTGTGATAGAGGACATACTTGCTGAACAATGAATGAGTAATTGGATGTCTGTTCTCTAGCTCCAAAGGAATCCCATAGCAGAGTAAAATGAAACTTACTACATATAAGAGGGCATGTAAGACAATGACAAATGAAGCTAGTCCGTACCATTAGCCTTCTCAAAGAAGTACCCAAGACTCTGGAGTTTTGTATATACTGGCTCAAGGAGTAATAAAATGCCCGTCAACATTTCTGAGCCCTAATTTTCTCATACATATCACAGTGATGGTTTAATATTTCTTTGACTTCTCTTTAGCTAGGTAGTTTAAAATTTTTGTTAATAGAATATAAAATATATAATATATCTAACATTTGCGGTAAGCACAAGGATGTTAAGTTCAGCTTTTTACGTATTTAATCTCATTTAAGAGATGTAGTAATTCTAGGAGGTAGAATTACTCTTCTTTCCATTTTTCAAATAAGGAACCTATGTCTGAGAGAGGATTAGTGACTCAGAATCCTATAGCTGGCTAGTTCTAAGACATAAACCCTGGGCTTGCTTTTGGCCATTTTGCTATATTGCCTCCAAACCGTGGAAAATACACAAGTACATCTCATTTTATTGTGTTCCACACATATTAAGTTAATTCTTTTTTTTAACAAAGTGAAGGTTTGTGGCAGTCCTGTGTTGACCAAGTCTATTGGCACCATTTTTTCAATAGCACATACTCACTTCATATGTTTCATGTATCTGTGTCACATTTTGCTATTTCTCACAATATTTCAAACCTTTTTGTTATTATTATACTTTTATGGTGATCTATGATCAGTAATTTTTGAAGTTACTATTGTCATTGTTTTAGGGTGCCACAAACCATCTCCATATGAGATAGCAAATTTGATCAATAAATGTAGTGCTTTACCAACCAGACATTCCCCCCATTTTTCTTCCTCTCCTTGGGCCTCCCTATTTCCTGAAGGCAACAATATTGAAATTTGGCCAATTAATAACCTCACAATGGCCTCTAATTTTTCAAGTGAAAGGAAGAGTCACATAACAGACTTTTTTTTTTTTTTGAGACGTAGTCTCGCTCTGTCGCCCAGGCTGGAGTGCAGTGGCGCCTTATCGGCTCACTGCAAGCTCCACCTCCCAGGTTCAGGCCATTCTCCTGCCTCAGCCTCCCAAGTAGCTGGGACTACAAGTGCCCACCACCACGCCCAGCTAATTTTTTGTATTTTTAGTAGAGATGGGGTTTCACCACATTAGCCAGACCACATTAGCCAGATGGTCTCATTCTCCTGACCTCATGATCTGCCCACCTCAGCCTCCCAAAGTGCTGGGATTACAGGTGTGATCCACCGCACCCGCCCACACAAGAGACTTCTAGTCGAAAGCCAGAAATAATTAAGCTTAGTGAGGAAGGCATGTCAAAAGTTGAGATAGGGCCCAGTATGGTGGTTAATGCCTATAATCCCAGCACTGTGTGAAGCTGAAGTGGTAGGACTGCTTCAGACTAGGAGTTTGAGACCAGCCTGAGCAAAGTAGTGAGACTCAGTCTTTATTAAAAAATAAAAAATTTAGCTGGGCATGGTGGTGTGTGCCTATAGTCCCAGCTACTCTGGAGACTGAGGTGGGGGGATTGCTCGAGCCCAGAAATTTGAGGCTGCACAGCACTCCAGCCTGGGCAACACAGCAACACTCTGTTTCAAACAAAAGAATAAAAGAAAAGAAGAAAAAAAAAAAAAAGCTGAGATAGGCTAAAAGCTAGGCCTACCGCACCAATTAGTTAGCAAAATTGTGAATGCAAAGGAAAAATTCTTGAAGGAAGTTAAAAGTGTTACTCCAGTGAACACATGAATAAGGAAGTGAAACAGGCTTATTGCTGACATGGAAAATGTTTTTAATGGTCTGGACAGAACATCAAACCAGCCACAACATTTCATTAAGCCAAAGCCTAACGCAGAGCAAGGCCTTAACTCACTTCAGTTCCATAAAGACTGAGAGAGGTGAGGAAGTTGCAGAAGAAAAGTTTGGAGCAGCCTTCTATTGCAAGAAGATGCCATGTAGGATTTCATAGCTTAGAGAGGAGAAATTAATGACCAGCTTCAAAGCATCAAAGGGACAGGCTGACTTTCTTGTGAGGGGCTAACACAACTAGTGACTTTAAAAGCCAGTGTTCATTTACCATTCCTAAAATCCTAGAGCTTTTATGAATTATGCTAAATCTACTCCACCTTTGTTCTATAAAAGGAACAGCAAACCTTGGTGAGAGCACATCTCTTCATAGCGTGGTGTACTGAATATTTTAAGCCCCCCAGTTGAGATACACTACTCAGAAAAAAGATTCTTTTCAAACTATTACTGCTCATTGACAATGCACCTAGTCACTCAAAAGCTCTGATTGTGAGGCACAGAAGATTACCCTTGTTTTCATGCCTGCTAACAGCACATTCACTCTGCAGCCCATGGATTAAGGAGTAATTTTGACTTTCAAGTCTTATTACTGGAGAAATACCTTTGTTAACGCTATAGCAACCATAGGTAGTAATTCCTCTGATGGATTTAAACAAAGTAAATTAAAAACCATCTGGAAAGGATTCACCATTCTAGGTGCTATTAAGGATATTTTTGATTCATGAGAGGAGGTCAAAATACCAATATTAATTGGAGTTTGGAAGAAGTTGATTCCAACCCTGATGGATGACGTTAAGGGCTTCAGGACTTCAGAGAAGAAAGTAAGTGCCAATGAGGTGAAAATAGCAAGAGAATTAGAATTAGAAGTAGAGCCCGAAGATGTGACTGGGTTGTTGTAATGTCATGATCAAACTAGAATGAATGGGGGGAGTTTTTTCTTATGGATGAGAAAAGAAAGTGGTTTCTTCAGAATAAATCTATTCCTAGTGAGGATGCTGTGAATATTGTTGAAATGACAGCAAAGGATTTAGAATATTTCATAAACTCACTTGATAAAGCAGCAACAGGGTTTGAGAAGATTGAATCCAGTTTCAAAAGTTCTGCTGTGCGTAAAATGCTGTCAAATAGCCCTGTATGCTGCAGAGAAATCTTTCATGAAAGGAAGAGTCAGTCAATGTAGCAAATTTAATTGTTGTTTTATCTTAAGAAATTGCCACAATCACCCCAATCTTCAGCAACCACCACCCTGATCAGTCAGCAGCTGTCAACATCGAGGCAAGACCATTTGCTAGCAAAAAGATTATGCCTTGCTGAAGGCTCAGATGATTGTTAGCATATTTTAGCAATAAAGTGTTTTTAATTAAGGTATGGACATTGTTTTTTATACATAATACCATTGCATACTTAAAAGACTATTGTATATTCATTATATATATGTACATACACTATATATAGAAACATAACTATTATATTCACTGGAAAACTAAAAATTAATGTGACTTGCTTTATTTTGATATTTGCTTTATTGTATTAGTCTGGAAACAAATCTCCAATATCTCCAAGGTTGGCAGGTATTTGGCAACCATTTGCTTTTAATTTTTAATTTTAAAATATCAAATACTCAGTATTTTAATAACCCCTCTAGTATCCACCTGCTTCACTTGTTGCCATCTCCCTTTTTATCCCAGGCTATCTTACATGACAGAGAGGGGCAGAACAGTTCTGCCAAGGTAATAACTGCAAACCAGGGAATCTATTGAAGCCAGTGAGGGCAGAGAGGAAAACTGCTGCCAAGAGAGGTCACTGAAACCTATCTGTGATTGTCCTCTTCTACTGATTGCAAAGCTCGGTCTTGCTGACCATATCTAGGCTACAATAAGTGCTAAAGAAAGCTTAATCATTCCTGCAGAATTCTTTTGGTCAGACCAGTTGCTTATGGAAAGCATTAAACAAACAAGACCTTTTAGCTCTTGGTATTATCGGTGCTGTTGAGGTGGCTACTCCACTGGTGCACGTATCTCTCCTTCATCCTTATTATAGCTGGCTTCAGGTGCTATTAAACACTGAGTATCTAGTTTGCTGAAATGGATAGATAGGATTTTAAGACACTACTTCATGCAATATTTATATCCCCTTTTTCTTCCTAGCTCAAAATGGGACTTCAAAATTGCCTACTGCCTTGTTTCCAACTTCACCTTGTGCATTGCTCTACCGTGTTCCCTACAATGTACAATTCCCAGCAGGGCTATAGCTAGGTATGAGATCATAGGCATATATTTCTGAAAACCTGTCCTCCCTACAATGTTATAAATCTCTCTATTCCAACTCAGTTGGCTGAATTGTCCTCTTCTTTCTGAGCTCTCTCTTTCCTATTTATCCTGAGGAAAGGCAGGCATGTTCCTGAGGGTGAAATTCTGTTGATAGAATGAGAACTGTTCTCTGAACATGATGTGAATGCTTTATCACTTGCAGTCATGCTTTATCACTTGCAGTCATACTTTAGGTTTCCCCATACATGAAAGGCCTCTGCTTCCAATATTCAGTGCTTGGTGAGAATACTGGAGATGATTACCCCCTCCAACTTGCCCCACCCCTTTGTTAAATAGTCTTTTCTGCTCATAATGTAGTTGTAGACTAGGGGTCAGCAAATGACAGCATGAGGAACCAATCCTGCTCCATCCCTATTTTTGTAAATAAAGGTTTATTTGCACAATTTACAAATTGGCAATTTACAAAGGAAAGAGGTTAAATGGAGGACTCACAGTTCCATGTGGCTGGGGAAGCCTCACAATCATGGCAGAAGGCAAGGAGAAACCAGTCACATCTTACATGGATGGCAACAGGCAAAGAGAGCTGGTTCAAGGAAACTCCCCTTTTTAAAACCATCATGTCTCATGAGACTTATTCACTATCACGAGAACAGCACAGCAAAGACCTGCCCCAGTGATTCAATTACCTCCCACAGGGTCCCTATCAGCCCCTTTACAGAGAAAAATTTACCATTCCTTGGTGTATTGTCATGACCTTCATTGTGCACTATTTCCATAACACAAATGACCAACACTCACTGGACAGAGAGACAATCTCCTCTAGAGAGCTTGTCTCTTCTAATTAGATTCTCTTCCCCGGGGAACTTGTGATGACAGTAGTCAGGTGGTCCATTTGTAAGTGAGTCCACATCAAAATTAAAGAATGAAGCCAATCTGTAGAGAGAAATAAATTTTAGATCTTGCTTCCCTGAGAGAACAAAAAGTTGAAAATAGCAGGTGTGTTGGCTTCTGCTGACTTTGCTGTTCTTGGTTCTAGTGTCTCACAAAGCCCAGATGCATATTTTGACCTTGAGTTTCAACAGATAACCCTGTATGCTTTTTATAAATTTCCCTTTTCCCTTAAGCTCATTTTGTGACTGAATCAGTGAGTTTAGGTCTTAGGTATGCCTAGGGTTTTCATTCAGCATCCTTTCTTTTATGAAGTTTGCCTCATTTTCCCTTGGCTGCACAATTCTTCTCTTGGACAGCAAAACTCAGGGATATAATATCTGACAGCAACATGAATTAGATTGGGGCATTGATTCCTGTAGAGAGAAGAGAGGGTGCTGGTGGGAGAACAGGGTTAGGAAATGACTGCCGTGTGATAATTTGAGAATGTCTCAATGCAGAAATGTACAGAACATTTTGCTATCTTTACTTTTGTGTTTTTGTGACGGTAGAGATGAAAAAAAATTTTTATTAGCTTCACAATAGCAATGGTCCTGCTTGATTTTTTCCAATTTAATGTTTTTGGCCTCACTAGTCCTGTGATTTTTTTTTTTTTAGTAGTATGTGGATTCTCCAAATGCATTCCCAAAAACACTGTACAGGGAAGAGAAAAAAACTTCTGGACTTTGGAAGGCTTTTTCAACATCTAATTCACATGATAAACAACAGAGAAAATGACATTTTGATTTAGGCTGATAAATGTGATGTCCTGTTACCAGACCTTTCCTTTTTGCATTGAGTTCATTAATAATTTACTTTAAAATTTGGGTCTCGTGAACTATTTTAAAAATAAGCAACACAGCAAACAAACAACAACCAGTAAGATCATTATGAGGTGCAGTTATTAAAATACCTTTATTCGGTCTATTCTTTTTTAAAAATTGGGTGTTGTAATCTTTCATCCTTAGAGGCAGACATTTGATGAAGGCACAGCTTGAAAAGAAAGTGATAAAATTTAGAAGGCAGAGTAGTTATTGATCTCTGGTGCTTTCAAACCTTTGTAGGATTAACAGAACTTATAATTTTTCTTCTCTGTGACAATAAGGCACTGCCCTCATAAAATGCTTTAAAAACAATTAATGCTTTACTTAAAAGCTTTTAAGTATTACTTCATGGGTTGTTGAGAACCATAAAGTTAGATAGAGAAAAGGTACACTGGCTATTTAAGAAACCATCAGCTATCTTGAAGTTTATATAACATCTTCCTCAGCTAGTAGAATACTTTTTAATGCAGCATCCTGTTAACTTGAGAAACGATAAGACTCTTGTACTCACGTTATTTAAAGTTTTCAAAAATTCAAGCTGTAGGTCACCTGACTTTAATATATCTTACAGATTTTAAGATGTATATATTTGTTCTGTTCAGTCTTTTCTTTACTCTTGGTAATTTTAGGTAATGTTCCAAACGTATTTGTATACCTTATATTTGTCTGCAGATTATTTTAAAAATGTTTTACAAATACACAGTGTCTTCTGTGTGTTAGGCACAGTCGGACATAAGCACTTTATAAATACCAGCTCATTTAACCCTTACAACCATATGAACTGTTATTATCTGTCTACAGTTGAGAAAACTGAGACACAGAAAGATTAGTTCGTCCAGTACTGACTTTACTGTGTCAGTAAAGTGGAGGATCCAGGATTTGGAGCTTAATCTTCCAGGTTCAGAGTTAACATTTTTGACCACTATGGTTGTGTCAAATGCTTGCATTAACTTTGTAGAGAGATGCAGATTTTACTCCTAAGAAATTGCCTCTTACATTTGCCTTTAGGGTCAGAAACAAGCTGTTTTTAATTAATAAAACATCACATCAAGGAAAAACCACTCTTTATCAGTGAGATCTCCTTCTCGGGGGTTCAGCCGTCAACTGTTTCTAACCACACTACTCTGCCCTGGGTAGAGGAAGAGATGAAACTGGGCTGCAGGGAGCCAGTAACATGTACAAGGTCAGTGCCAATTCCAAACTCAGGGTGATGCAACTTATTCTTTTCAAAGGACAGATTGAGGTTAGGGCAAAATGATCTGTTGAGTAGTCCTCTATTCTAAACTACTTTTCTGGGTAGTTTAGAAATATCCTATAATATGACAGAGAGGGGCAGAACTACTTTTCTGGGTAGTTTAAAATAGAGGTAGATTTACTTTAATCAACCCAATTTTCTTGCATTACCACAATGGCTTGAATTTGCCATATGAGATAAAGGCAAAAGTGCCCAAGGTCTTAAGAAAAAAGCTTGTTTCTGAAAATTTTCTCCAACAACAGGAATTGTTTCACTGTTTCATTAATTTAATTTTTTACCATTATAAATTTAAAAACTGTTTATTTGACTTAAGTTTTAGTTGCACATGTTGTGGCTTATTTGCCCTTTCCTAAGAAATATGTAGATATTGGAATAATCTCACTTTTTTTTCTTTCTCTCGTTTTTTTCTCGTTCCTTCCTATGCTCCCTTCCTCCTCCTTGTTTCTTTCTTCGATTCAAGGAAACAAATCCACTAAATCTCTACTGTGGCCAGGAACTCCTTTTAACATTAGGGATAACAAGGTAATTTAGGTTACAATACTCACCGTTAAGTAGTTCCAAGTCTCATGGGAGAGACAGACATCAAAACAAATAAATGTAAACCAATAAAATGAACCCCCAAATGGGGACATTTCCAGTGACTCCTGCCATGGGCGTCCCTCATGCCAGGATTCTACACTGAAAAATTAACAGATGAATAAAGAAAAAGATAGGCAAGAGTAGAGTAGAGAGGAGCCATCACCAATGCCTGGTATCAAAGGAAACCCATGAGTGGAGGTGAGCAGTGTTAATCTCAAGATCCTGAGGTGTTCCGAAGAAACCATTATGAATAAGTGGAGGAAAAAGGTGCTGGAGGTTTCTTTTTCTTTTCTTCTGCTTGACGGAGTCTTGCCGTTACAGAAATAGAACTTGTTGCGGGACTGCTTCCTTATTTAGTTCAGCTGAAGACAGGGGTCTTTATCACACCACCACGAAAATTTAGGCTTGCAGACTATTTGAAGAGTGAGAAAAATGGGATTTATTGGGCAAAAGGGAAAAAAAAGGGGAAACAGAGACTCTTAGCAAAGCGAGAGCCTGTGCTTCTTCCCCTTGGGCTTCCCGCCTGGCCAATTGAATTCCAGGTTCCACCCAGGAAGAGGAGGGGCAAGGTTCCTCCCGCTGCAAATGGTGCGAACTTCTGTGGCTCCACCCCAGTGTGCGTTCCTCACAGTGCACAGGTCGGTTGGAGGTTCTGCCAGGGAGCCCTTCCCACCTGGTTATCTCAAAATGACAAGATTGCCTCGCGGAACTTGTATCTGCACTACCGATGCTGGGGTGCCTAGGACATGAAAGGATCACACAGAAGGTAGTAATTTATTCTGCCCATGAAAACTGGAGAAACTTTGCTAACAGGGTTGTTTGTGGCTGGAGGTTGGCCTCGTAGACTAATAAATAGCAATTCTCCAGGAAGAGAGTTGGGAAGTGAGAGTGGAAAGAGTGGTAGATGTTAGAGGAAAATCTGTGCATGGTAAATTTTTTTTTTTTTTTTTTTTTGAGACGGAGTCTTTTTCTGTCCCCCAGGAGGGGGTGCAGTGGCGTGATCTCGGCTCACTGCAAGCTCCGCCTCCCAGGTTCACGCCATTCTCCTGCCTCAGCCTCCTGAGTAGCTGGGACTACAGGCGCCCGCCAACACGCCCGGCTAATTTTTTGTATTTTTAGTAGAGACGGGGTTTCACCGTGTTAGCCAGGATGGTCTCGATCTCCTGACCTCGTGATCCGCCCGCCTCGGCCTCCCAAAGTGCTGGGATTACAGGCTTGAGCCACCGCGCCCGGCCGTGCATGGTAAATTTTTAAAAGGCTGACTTGTTCTTTTGACTATAGTTGGAATATAGACTCCCTTCAGACCCTGTTGTTTTGATCTGCCTACCTCTCTCTCCTACTCCAGTCATGTCTTGTGTTCTGGTGGGGCTGTCAGTTGCAGCACTCCCTCACTCCTCCATGGGGGAACCAATGACTCAGGAATAGCCGATCAAAATTCCTTTTCCCCTGGCCACAGTTGTTCTGTAGAGGTGCTTGGATGTCAGAGTCTGCCTCTTTGACTTCTCATTCCAGCCCTGCCATGTCTCAATTTGGTGATTTTGGGCAAGTTACTTCACCTCTCTATGCTTCAGTTTCCCCATCTCCAAAATGCGGATGATAGTAGGGTTGTTGTGAGGATCAGATCACTTACATGAAAAGTAGGTGGAATCGTGCTTGGAACATGGTGCACACTCTCCATGTGGTAGCATTTTTCTTTTTTGGAGTGGAGAAAGAGGTGTTCTGCATTTTTGAAGGAGTTGTAAGAAAATGAGATAGGGTTTGCTGATAGACAGTTATTCTGCCACAGAGAGCAGGTTTTTCTGCACCAGGAGTAAATGAGGCCAGCATCTAGGGATCAACAGTATCAAGATAGCCATTCATCCACTAACCTATTCAGTGTCTTTGTATGTACTGACATTTATTTACCTTTTATGGGACCAACAGGTTCTTTGACTAGTTTGGGTTGGATTTATGTCACTTGCTACTGAAAAAGACCTGAATGAGTCAGTATTTATAGAAGGGCATTACAGAAAGTTGAGGTAGAATAGGATTAGTTGGGGAAGGGTTGCTGAGTCTGGACTTAATCCTTTAAGCCATGGTGTAGCATTAACGTTTTCAACAGGAAGCAGCACAATCAGACATGTATTAAACAAGAAAACTCTGTTTGCTCTGTTGAGGGTAATATTGAGGCTTTTTCATACCTGTAGTTCCATTTGTGCATATTTCAAAATTATGCTAGCTGTAATCGGACCATTGCTCTAATAAAGGGAGTTTCATCCCACATGACACCATACAGAGATTAACTGCATTGATTCATTTTCTTTAAAAGCAACAGTGATAAAATTAGGTGCATAGAGGGGTAAGACTTGACTTGAAAAGGAATTGCCTTTCACATGTAAGAGGGTTTGGCGTTCTCATGAGAAACATGGAACATTTACACAATGTTATGCTACCAGGCTGAGCTGCTTTGGAAGAATTTGTGGAGAAGGGGTATGTGTTTAGGCCCTGTTTTAATGTTGCAATATACTTCTAATCTAACTTCAATTTCTCCTCTGTATTAGTCTTCCTGATAGAACCTTCTAAAATAGTACTCTGAGCATATCACTTTCCTTACTGAGAAGTTTTAGTGGCTCTCTTATCTATTGACTAAAATATAAGATCCTCAGCCTGACTTTGAGGTTACAATCTGGTTTCCACTGCAGTTGGTTAAAAAGTATTTTATGGAGTGCCTGCTGTGTGCCAGGAATAGGCTAGACTATCTCTGTCTAAAAGAAATTTAATTCAAGTCACATATGTAATTTAAAATTTTTTAGTAGTCATATTGAAAAGTTACAATAAATAGGTAAAGTTAATTTAAATAAAGCATTATATTTAATTCAACATATACAAAATATATAAAAGATCAAAATGTAATCAATATGAAAATTTGTTAAGGAGCTATTTATATTCTTTTAAAATAAATATTAAGAATTCAATGTATATTTTATACTTAGCAGCACATCTCAATGAGAGTGTAAATTTTCATTGAAAATTATTTATTTATTTATTTTGAGATGGACTCTGGCTTTGTCTTGTCCAGGCTGCAGTTCAGTGGCATGATCTCTGCTCACTGCAGCTTCCGCCTCCCAGGTTCAAGTGATTCTCTTGCCTCAGCCTGCCAAGTAGCTGGGACTACAGGCATAAGCCACCACACCCGGCTAATTTTGTATTTTTAGTAGAGAGGTGGTTTCACCATGTTGGCCAGGCTGGTCTCGAACTCCTGACCTCAGGTGATCCACCTGCCTCGGCCTCCCAAAGTGCTGGGGTTACAGGCATGGGCCACCACACCCAGGTGAAAATTCCTAATTTGTATGTAGACTTCGTAACATGCACAGTTGAAAAAGATCTACATATCTAAGTAGTTCAAACATACTTGAAAATTTTTAATAACTGAACCAAGTAGCAGTTTTAAAATTTAATTTTAAATTAAATTTAAAGTTCAGTCCCTTAGTCTCCCTAGCCACATTTTAGATGTCACATGTATCTCATGGTTGCTGTTCTAAACAGCATAATTCTAGGAGCACAGGCCCTGCACTCATGGAGTTAACATTAGCTCTCCTTTCCAGCTCTATCTTCTATTTTTTCCTACAATGCCGAATGGATTATACCTGATCTCAAGACCTTTGCTCATCTGTTCCAGGTAAGCTTGTTTTGTCCTTCAAAAGGCATACCTCTTATCTATTGAAATTCTGTCTACCTTTACAGCTAAGCTCAAATGTCAACCCACCCAGGGAAACTGCTCTCAATCATCTAAGCAAAAAATGTTCTGCATTCTCTGAACTTTTGTAGCACTTGGATTACATCCTTCTTTTCTTTTTTCTTTTCTTTCTCTCTTTTTTTTTTTGCTAGTCAAGTGGAGCATTGGGAGTGGAGAAGGAACAAAGAAATCTGTAGCTGTTTGTGGTAAATTAGTTGTAAACACCCTTGCACTTTGACCAGCCGATTATACCTTCCTTTTGACACTGATTACATACTACTTTGTGGACCTTGGAGTCATATAAACCCAGGTTTAATATCTGGTCTTGCCACTCACTGGCTGTATGATCTTAGGCAACTTCCTTAACTTTTCAAAGCTTCATTTTCATCGTCTGTCAAATGATGAGTTTTCTCATTATCTGTGCAGTTTTAAAGATGAGTTTTACTACAACTTAATGGAATTGTTGAGGTGAAATAAAGTTGAAAAAGTGCTTAGTTCAGAATTCAACCTATTAGGAATATATATATATATATATACACACATATATATGTATATGTACACGTATATATATATATACACACACACATACATATATATACTATGTATATATTTGTATATGTATGCAAGTATATATGAGTGCTGCATATATATGTATGTGTGTATACATATATATGTGCTGCATATATACACACATACATATATATACTACTAATAGATTGAGTAGCATTATATAGTAGTGTATACATATACTACTAATATATATGTGTGTATATATAATACACTACAATGAACATTATATATAGTAGATATTTACAGATATTTTCATTTTTATATATATTTAAATACAGTATTATACTAATTATAACATTAGTATTAATAGTATATACACACACACACACATATATACAACTCTATCTCCCTAAGTACAATAATTTACAAATTGTAATAATAATGATACTGATAATATTAGTAAGAAGTTTATGTTAGGCACTGTTCAGTAGCTTTACACATTCTATTCAATGCACCAAACAATTATTTTGAGGTATGATGAATTATTATCCTCATTATACAGATGACAGAACTAAAGCAAAAGTTGATAAAGTGGCTTGCCTAATGTCACACAGCAAGAAATGAATGTAGTTTGTATTTAAATCATAGAAGAGATACAATATAGTTTGAATATATTTTATTAATATTTTATTTCACGTAGTTTTGGAAGTTGTGTAGCGGAATCAGCAAAGAATTTGGAATCAAATATGTTTGATTTTGAATGCTGACTGTCATTGATTAAAGATGTCTACTTAGGTAGCCTATTTAATCTCTCTGAGCCTCAAGTTCTTGCTCTGTGAAATGGAGTAATAAAACCAACCAGGAAGTATGTAACGTAGGGGTTAAGTACACAGTGCTTGCCTGCTTAAATTCAAGTTTCGCCTTTGAAATTCTTAGCTCTACAACATTTAGTGAATTACTTAAACTCTGTGCTACAATTTTCTCATCTGAAAAATGGGAAAATAATAATGATCAATTCATAGGTTTGTTTTAAAACTTTAAATGATGTAATCCAGAATATCTGAATGATGTAATTCAGAATATCTAGAAATAATAAACACTCAAGAAGTATTAGCTATTATTACTCTTCTAAGGTTGGTTCTTACATAGGTAGAACACTGAAAACATTTAGTTAACTTTCTGTTTTCTTCTTTCTATCCTTCTTTTTCCCTGTATGTAATTCATATATTATAATACTAGATCTTATATGCACTATGTACTCAATAAATAGTTAACTGAATGGAGTCTCAAACAGCCTTTTGTATTATTTGTATTTTACATGAGCGCATTGATATTATTTTCCAAAATGTAAAATAATTGCATGCAAACTAGAAATAGTAAACTGTTACTAGTATGTACTACTTTACATTTCTCTTGGGCTTGCAGCAATTTTAGTTATGTTTGAGGCATTTTGAAATTCAGATGCATAAAACTTCAGGTTATTCAGTCAATGTAGTACCCTGTCTAATTCTGATTATCTTAAATTAGAATATCTTTCAAAATCAACCGCAGTACAACATTGTACTGAAGATGAATTCATAAGGGAAGCAAATATTGTCATAGGCAATGATAAAAGGATTTGAATAATGTAAAATGCTACAGCAGAAACTATAGAGGTGTAGTGAATATTATACATATTGTTCTTTATTTTTAGTTCTTAAATATGACCTTCCTTCTCTTCGGTGTCCCTTTTATTGCACTTCCAATTTCATTTAGCAATTGCTATGGTTTGTTCAATCTCTGAGCAAAATTGTTCTCATATTTTAAAAAATCTGAATTTCTCTATTTCTCATCAGATCTCTATTTTGACTCAGGCTTTCTTAAATTAAAATTAGATACATCATAGTTTATATTTTGTTCTTGTGTATTGACAAAGTAAAAGTTTTAAAAGTTTAATAATCATTTTTTGGATCATGAGCTAGATGTATAGTCCCCTGCCACATACTGCAGATCAGGAATGGGATGGTCCCTGACATTACGGAACTCACAGTCTAGTGAGGGTGATATCACACATGCGTATAAACCTAAAACAAAGAGGAGGAGAATATGTCCTATTCTAGTAAAACCAATAAAGGTCTTTGAAAATATGGAGAGAGAGAGACCAGTTCTATGTGCAGTGAGCAAGTAAGGAAGGGGGCAGGGTTCTTCGTAGACGTGAGCCAAACCTTGGCTCTCTGGTAAGAGGCTAAGCTGGTGAGTTGCCTAAGGAACAGGCTAAGGAAGTGTCATAAGCAAAGGCATTATAAAAGGGAAGAAAACAGACAACAAGTAGTCTATCAGTAAGGCAAAGTCGGATTATATAGGCTGAGAAAAAATATCAGAATCTAATTGTGGAAAATTTTGTCTGGCTGAAGTTTACAATGTACTTTGAATATGTTGAGATGCCATTGAAGGTTTCTACTTGCCTTGAAATAACACTGTGTGCTTTTGAAACACTGAAAGTTTTTAGTTTATTCCACTACAATTTACTAATCTGTAATCAAAATCTATTATTTAGTCCTACATGTTGCCTAATTGAAGATATTCATGTATATTTTAAAAACTGAAAATGCAGGATTGTAGATGATTTTGAATCTGTACCACTCTGAGACTCTTTCTTTTTGCTTGACATTTAAATTAAAACTCTGTTCAGGAACATATCTTAATAATATTATTCAATATAGTAAACAAAAGATCATTTTGAAATCCAATCTTTTTATGTTTATTATATTATAGTTTTTTTAATGAGATTGTATAAGCATTTCTGTAGTTGTCATGCTGAATGATTGTATTAGTTTCCTATTGCTGTGTGAGAAATTATTATAAACTTAACAGCTAAAAACAACAGACACATTATTTCACAGATCTGTAGGTCAGAAGTCTGGGCACAGCGGACTGAGTCCTCTGCTCAGTGTCGCACAGGCGGAAATCAAGGTGTCAGCCAGACTGCATTCTCTTCCGAGTCTCAGAGTAGTCTCCGAAATCCAACCAAGTTGTTGGCCGAATACAATTTCTTTTTTTTTTTTTAATGGTTGTAGAAACTATGACCCATTTCCTTTCTCCTGCCAGCCAGAAGTCACTCATTTCCTAGAGTTCACCTTCAATTCTAGCCACGGAGTTTCAATTCCATGGCATGATTGTTTCTTCTTAAAATGGCAGCACACTTCATCCTACTCTGTAGAGAAGACCATTGCAATTTGTGAACTTCCAGATCTTTATCTGTACAAACACATGTATTTTTTCCGTATATATAGGTTTATATACCCAGATATATATATGTATGTCTTTACCAAAATATGACCATTCTGTCTATCATGGACATTTTGTATGCCAATTAAAACAGATTACATTATTTTTAATGACTATGTGGGGTTGCACTATCATTTAACCCTTTTGTTTTTGTTGGATAGGACTCCTTTCTTCAAATTTTCAATATTGGAAATAGAGCTGTCATCTACGTACATATTGTACACATAGCCTTGCACATGCCTGTAGGATAGGTTTTAAAGTCATTAAAGATAAAATTTGTCACTGCTGATAGGCAGTACTAGAGATTATTGTAATTATTACATTTAAGATGTAATAATATATTATATCTTAAATGTATAATGATATATTACATCCTATATTAGTGTTGAGACAGATTGCAATATAACCTATACTACTTTTATAAAGTTGTTACTAGTGTTAGTGAAATCAACAGTTTGGAATAGTGACTAAAAGGATGCAGAGTAGAGTGTTAGCCCCGCAAATTTACCATATGTTTTATTTCAGGGGGAAATAAAATTGTACATTGGAATAACAGGTGATTGAATCTCAAAGGCAGATAGAAGCACAATATCCTACAATCGGGGACCTTTGGTTTTCTTTTTCTTTTTTCATCAACTTTTATTTTAAGTTCTGGGGTACACGTGCAGGATGTGCAGGTTTGTTACACAGGTAAACGTGTGCCATGGTGGTTTGCTGCACAGATCAAGCCATCACCTAGATGTTAAGCCCAGCATCCATTAGCTATTCTTCCTGATGTTCTCCCTCCCTCCAACCCCACAACAGCTCCCAATGTGTGTTGTTTCCCCGAATGTGTCCGTGTGCTCTCATCATTAAGCTCCCACTTATAAGTGGGTGAAATGGAAATCTCTTATCTGAGAAGCTGAATCTTGGCTTTCTCCCCTGTAAAAATCGGTTTAGTTGTCAGGTTTAAATGAGATAATTCCATGAACCCGGTGCATGGTATATGCTTCACAAAATGTTCACTTTTTTTTCCTTCTTCCTAGGAATTTTAAAAAGCAGGCAGTCTGACCCTTCCATGTATCTCTGGGAGCCAGGTTCCCAATTCCTTGATTACAGGCCATGTTCACTTGTATGAGAGCAATTCTTCAGTGAATTTATACCGCCTACTATTGCTGAATTACTTTTTAGCAATGTCCCATTCTAAAACACAGAGTGGTGCTGAAAAACTGCAATACAAGTAAAAGATTATTATGTCTTCATTGAAAAAAGTGTTATTGCTATAAATAAGATCAGGCTTAACCCCATCCAATATCACTATAGCAAATAAGTATAGGAACACCAAAGGTATGGCGTCCTTTGGCATTAATATACAATGTAGGAGTAGTACCATTCATACTTTTCTATTTAAATGCAAGTATACTTTTAAGTTCTCTCTTCCAAAAATAAATTGAATGAATAATGTCTTTATTACATGTTCACCACAGAGAAGAAAATTACCCCCAATTTGATTGAATTAAAAACTATCTTGGTATGTCTTAATAAAATGAAATGCAGAATTATTTTAAAAGGTTAAAAAACATTTGAGTAATTTAGTGTACTTTGAGCTCTGTTTGTTAAAGTTCTGCAAAAAGCTTATACCCAGGTGCTCTGCATCTCTAGAATTTTGATTTGACTTTGATTAGAATATAGTTTTATTTAAATTGATTCTTGTCTTTTAACACTTGTTAGAAATGTCAAATATTGCCCTTATTTTGAAAAATGACTGATTTCAATTGGATAATTGTCAGTTACAGTGGACTTTTGGTTAATGACATGTATTCAGATGATTTGATTGTTCATGAAATGTTGATATTTGCTTTACTTGTTTACCTCTTCAATCATCAACCAGGCATTTTCCCTTTTCTTCTGGGAACTGGCAGTATGACGTGAACATTTAGTAAGTCGAAAGGTCTCTGTCTACTTCTTATGCTTTTTCATTCATCCTTAGGTTGTTGGAGTCTAAATTTGTCTTCTTGCTTTCATCCTACATAAGACTCTTTAATAATGATCCTACTACAGTCTCTTCACTTTATCTGTTGTAGGTGCTAAGGTGTTCTAATAGGGAGAAAGTATTATATAGAGGAAAGAACATGTGTTTGATTTGAAGACAATTAATGGATTCAAAATCTGAGCTCCATTGGTTCATGACTGTATTATCTGGGGCAAATTATTTACCCTTTTAAGCTATCTGTTTACTCAACTATACAATGGGCACATAATACCTACTGTGTAAGTTTTGATTAGTATGAAGGTCATCTATTATCCATCCATCAATCAATCTATCCATCCATCTATCTATCAATTGATCTCTCATCTGTCTCTCCATGGAGAGAGGCATAGGACCTGATGGCTAGTATGTACTTTATACAAACTAGCCAAAGGTACCAAAGGCTTTAGCTAGTCTCAGTGATTTTTTTTTTTTAAATATCTAATAAGAGTGTGTCTTAAAGGAAGATCTATCACTAAATGTGCGTGAGAATGAAAGGTAAAATTTAGATATCCAGAAGTAGCTAAAGTCATTAATATTCCATTTTTTTCTAAGAGTAACCTCCATGTTTAGGTTACATATGCTGTCTTCCCAGACATTTTCCAGAAAGCTCCCTTCTCCACCCTTTCTATCCCACAGACAACCATCTTGAAAACTTAAGGCTGTTCTTGACTCCCATCCTCTAAGATCCATCCTAAATTAAATTTTAAGAAGCTACTAACAGGGTGTTCTTTGGTATTCTCTAGTCCTACCAAAAATAACATATATAGGGGCCTATTTCTATTTAATGTAATTATTAACATGATAATATTTATATCTGCTATTTGCTATTTATTTTTTTCATCTCATTTCTTTCTGGTTTATCTGTTCTTCCTTTATTACCTTCTTTTGTGATAAACAAATCATTTTAGTATACTATTTCAGTATACTAAAATGCCATGTACATTCATGTACATTCATAGGATTTCTTATTGGCTTCCATAGGGATTACAATATGTATCTTATCTTACTGCAGTCTTCTAAGAGTTAACATTGGAAATTTCGGTTCTGGGTAAGATGTGGTAAACACATCAACCTTCCTCTTCCACTGAAAGCAATTATAAACATGAGAAAATTTATGGGCAGCTATTTAAAAACTCCGAAAAGCAAATAATTAGCATGTAAATTGGAAGAGAACACCAGATTTTGAAGTACCACTGAACTGGCGGGGAGTTTACCATTTTTTCCCCTCTAGGATGCCCTAGCATAAATTTAATAGCAATCTGAAACCCTGACATGAACACTGTGGGGCAGATAGAGATCTGGGAGAAATCCTGTAGTTCTGACTTAAGGAGAAGAAAACAGAATTTCTAAAGTTGAGAGATAATGGCAAAGATACCCTATTTTTTTCTTCCCTTTTATTCTATTCTCTCATCCCCAGGACAAAGCTGTCGTACAATGAGGGTGGTGGCATGCTGTGGAAGAGTAGCCTTCCTTTCCTTTTGGTGGAACCATGGCTCCATGAGAGTGATGCCAAAGCCTGTTGATTTTTACTTTTCCTTTGTCTGTGTCCTTTCTCCTCATGTAGTACAGTTACAGAAGTTGGCAGTTTCTGGCCAAAGGAATAAAAAGGGGAGCCCCAGGGAACCGGAAAAGGGAAAGTGTGAAAAAGTGAAGTACTAGGCTCATCCTTGACCTGCACTTAGAGTCTTATCCTTATTATCATGCCAATAGCTTTGGCAACTGAAATAAGGTATAGCTACATGGATAGTTAACATGCAGGACAAATTCTAATAGCACTGCAAATAGGGCTGTCATATTTAGCAATTAAAAATATAGGATGCCAGTTTAATTTGAATTTCAGATAAATAATGAATATACATATTTCTGGTATATGTATGTCTCATGCGATATCTGGTGCTGGGTATTTTATCTGGCACCCTTAACTAGAATGGCAGTGGTAGTATAACTGACTTTGGAACTATAGGCCACAGAAAATGTATTGTAACCTGTGGGCTCAAACCAACCAGGTAAAGTGTCTGCTAAATCAAAAATATTAACATTCTCCATATGGTTTAAACAAGATATAGATTGTCATAAGATATTATTCAAAGTATCCAGGATACAATAAAAAATTACTTTGGTTACACAAAATCACAAAGATCACAATTCACCTGGGGAAAGATGATTAACAAATGCCAATGACAAGATAGAAATTACCTGACAAATATTTTAAAGCAGTTATTATATACGCTTGAAAGAGTAATTGCAAACACTCTTGAAAAAAAATGTTAAAATAGGATGGACTGACAAGGGAATATGTCATGTAAAGAAAAAGCAGACAGAAATTTTGAACTGAAAAATATAAAAACAGGAAAGAAACTTGGAACATCAGGAATGAAAGAGAAGTCACGGAATTGCTAAATAGAGCAGACATCTTCTCTTGAGTTCTTTTAAATATATTTGACAGTTGAAAACAAAATGAATGACATTGTCTGATGGGGTTTCCAATGCATATGGATGTAATATAATTATGATAACTATGATGAGGAAGGAAGAATATGGAATCTGTATAAACGTAAGATTTCTAAATTGCGATAAAAGTGGCAAAATACGATTCTGAATAGACTGCGAATAGTTAAGTATATATTTTGTAATTACTAGAACAATGATTAAAATATTTATACTGAGGGATATTATCAAAACACAATAGAAAAATTTAAAAAATACTAAAAGTTACCAATGAATTACTATCAGTAAAATATAGAAAAATTAAACTGTATAGTTTCACTTACCTCGCATCTTTTGTGCTATTGTTGTGATATATATTCCATTAATACAGTTTTGGGGGTGTGTGTTTTTTCTTTTAGACAAGGTCTCGCTCTGTCACCAAGCTGGACTGCCACCTTCGTCTCCTGGGTTCAAGTGATTCCCCTGCCTTAGCCTCCCAAGTATCTGGAATTACAGGTACCCACCACCACACCCAGCTAATTTTTGTATTTTTAGTAGAGATGGGGTTTCACCATTTTGGGAAGGCTGGTCTCAAACTCCTGATCTCAAATGGTTTGCCTCCTTTGGCCTCCCAAAGAGCTGGGATTACAGGTGTGAGCCACTGCACCCAGCCTTTTGATATAGTTTTAATATCAATAATATAGGGTTATAATTTTTGCTATTATATGACTTTTAAAGAAATTAAGAAAAAAATATATATATTTACACTTGTAGTCTTTTGTATTTACCCATGGAAGAGGGTAAGTCCATATGGTTTGTACAAAACAAAGTCAGGGAAGTAGATCATGATCATGTACCCTGGTGAAGCTTCAATTAGTTTAGTATGGATAGGACAATGGTGGTGAGTCAATAGTGATGTGAAGTAAGATAAGAGAAGTGAACAAGAGCCAGATTATGAAGGATTTTGTGGAATTTTCTTGTTTCTTTACTCTGGTAAACTTATGGATTGATTATCTGAAAGTTCCGTGAAGACTAATAACTGTCAGTTCTGCTGTTTTGTATCCCTAGAAGCTAGCATAGTGTCTGGTATATAATAGGTGCACAACAAATATTGACTGAATAAGTAAATGACATGAGCGTTCTGAATGAGGATACTGTTCCCATTCTGACTTTATGTCCATCTCCTTACTATGGATACATACCAATCTTTTCCTTTTCTCACACTCCATTCTTCCCCATGTCTTTGGTCAAGGTACCCATACCTCTGGAGGTCTATAGTTTCATGCTCCTACTCTAGTGAGGAGGGGTCTCCCTATGGGACAAGGCATGTTCTTGGGAACAATGTATGTAGTTACCATTTTTAGATATCCTACTGGTACTTGACAACTTTTGAAGGGGAGTAGTGTTGGTAATGGTTGATACGCTCATTTTCCTATAAAGTGGCTAAGCTCAAATATTCCACCTTCCCCAACTGCACACACACACACACACACACACACACACACACACACTTTATTATGACCAATTTTTAAGAAACTTTAGAGCAGCTGATGTGAGAAAAGAGAAAGAAAGTAAGGAAAAGAGAATCAGAGAAAAGAAGAGACAGAATAATTTTAAGCAAAGTTAGAAAATAAAGTTTTCCAGATTTTTCTACTAGCATGGTAGATTGTGTTGACTATGCATATGGGAAACTCCTTAAAATCTTGTGCCTGTGCATTCTCAGGTTGCAGTATTTGTCAGGAATACTAATTTTGTGATGCAAAAGATCTTGCATTCTGCCAGGGTCTATTTAATTAATTATCATTGACCAGCATTAAAAGTATTAATTTAGATTTGAAAAGTCTCAAGTTAGTTTGCAATGTAGTTTTTTTTTCCAACCTTGAGAATATTCTATTTGAATAGTTTCTGAATTTTAAAATTTATTTTATTTATTTTTCCTGAGCTCATTTTATTTTCTAAGGTGAGATCTACATTTTCTTCCTGTCTTTAGTATCCAGAAACCTAAATAAGTTAAGTCCTGTAAAATAAAACACCCATGTTTGGAGAATGTTATAAAGTGTGGTTATATAGTAATGTGGTCTGAGGGCCATTTAGAAACAAGTATCCCAGTTGGCAATCACAGTTCATGTTACTATTTTACTTCTACCACCTTTCTTTTCATTGTAGAGTTAAAAAATACTTGAGGAAATTTTACTTTAAAAAAAAAAACCTGTTTCTTTAAATTTGTCTTATTGCAATTTTAATATTTTATAGCTACATTTTAACTTTTATTTCATAAATTAAAGATTAACAGTCATGCCTAAACTGAAATATATTTTATTCACTTACAAAAATGCATTGACTAACACTAATTAAATTTGCTTAATCAAGCTTAACAATGCTACATGCTGTTACTCATCAGAAAGTAAGTGCCATACACATTTCCCAAAGTGCTCCAGCTAGAACACCAACAATTTTTTCTGCTAGGGTATCCAAGGGTTCAGCCATCTGTTATTTACTCTAATTTTTAATAAAAAGTTATTATTCATCTTTATTGCTAATTATTTGCCTTACAAACAAAACACATTTATGATTATTGTTATCATTTTAACTCTACTACATCCAAGGAGACGCACAAAAAAACGATTTGCATTCAATTGCACCACATTAATGTTTGCAGATGGGTTAGCTTCAGTGGCAGAAAGAGACAGGTATTATGCAAGTAATACCTAATATCAAATTATACACAGTAGCACTTAATCACACTGCCCTAATGCTTTCAGCACAATGAGCTTTTTCCTACTGAACTAGGAAAATGTGATCAACTTTAACATCCTGAAGGACAAGACAGTGGCTGTATCATTCTTTATCATGTTTTGCTTTTGTTCATAGCTAATCACATTTTGACTATTTTAATCCAGACCCTGCAGTTATACAATAAATCATACCTGGTAGAGGAAGACTAAAGCCTGTTGATGGAATTGCCTTCAAGCTGCAATGGGCACAGAAAAAAACATGGATAGAGATAGGGTGGACTCAACATCAGAATGAAAATAGGTGAATGAAGTTCTGCACAAAGAGAAGTTGGATGTTAAAAATATTTAGTAGAGGCTGGGCATGGTGGCTCATACCTGTAATCCCAACACTTTGGGAGGCTGAGGTAGGCAGATCATTTGAGGTCAGGAGTTCAAAACCAACCTGGCCAACATGGCAAAACCCACATCTCTACTAAAAATACAAAAACATTAGCTGGGCATGGTGGCACACACCTGTAATCCCAGCTACTGAAGGAGACTGAGGCAGGAGAATCACTTGAACCTGGGAGATGGAGGCTGCAGTGAGCCGAGATTGCATCACTCCACTCCAGCCTGGGTAACAGAGTGAGACTCTATGCCAAAAAAAAAAAAAAAAAAAAAAAAATTAGTGGAAAATTGCAGTGCAGTGCAGTGTCTTCAATTAATCTCAAGAATCTTGATATGAAACAACTGTCTCCAGTGTGGCATTTAAAGATTTAAAGATAGTATCCAGGAAGGTTCATGATGCCAGAAAAGAGGGATATGATAGCAAATACTCAAGTATTAAATAGTTAGGAATAATAATAATAATAATGCTTAACCCATATTGAGTGTTAACCATACACCAGACACTGAGTAGGGTGCCTGATATATAACATCTTAATCACACTGACTCTCTTAGGTAGCTACATTCATACAAATTTTTCAGCTAAAGGCACAAGCTGAGAGGAGTTAAATAACTTGTCTAAGGTCATATGGAATTGAGATTTATAGCCTTGCAGTGAAGTTGGGTTCTTATTCCTTTGAATATCCTTTGATATTCATGGGCTCTAACAAGGAATGTGAACCCCCAGTTGACATTTTCTATGCTTATTGGAGGGAAGCAGCACATCCATAAAAGATAATTAATGACTGTCCTTCTCTACAGTGCAAAATTGAAACTAACTTTAATAATAAAACTGCTTTAGCAAAAGTAATATACAGAGATTATGGCAAAGATGGAATAACACATAATTCTGAAAATGAACCAATGTTATGCTAACTTTAATCTGTCTTGCCAAGGCTATGAAGCCAGTGACTTCTCTGTTTGAGGGGCAGCATTCATTCTGAAGGGAATGGATGTTCTGAATGTTTAGGGAAATGTGTTAATTTTGAACAGTAAAAGTCTAGTCAAGGTTGATATCTTTTACCTTTTGCTAGTGCTGAAGTTAGAACATCTTCCATTTCTTAGACAGTTCAATCTGGATTCCTGATTCTAGGAAGGTGGCTTTTAGTTAATATATTTTTATTCTGTTATTCTGGCTTAGGCTTTTCTCTTTTTCTTCCTTCTTTTGACTTTCTGGGAAACACAGAGCTGCACAGAAGAGGCAAGCTTGGCGTATTATCTACATCTGCTGAGGCATGAGATACAAAACTTGCTCAAGAAGCACATATGTGGCATGGACAGCATGAGACAAGCCAGCTTGAGACACAGCAGAGCAGTTCAGACACTCCGAAGGAAAAGAATATAGGGTGAACCAGAGTAGTTCCCTAGTATTTTAGTGAGTAGGAGTCCTCTGAATATTTCTTACAGTAAATTACATATGTAGAGAATTAGGAAAGCATGTCAGAATGTGAGTTTACTCATGCTCAACATAGTCTTTAGTTATCTCACCAGACAATTGGATTAAAGGTGCTTTCTAATCTTATTCCACATGGAAGTGGAAACCGGGGACGTTTCTCTAGCAGGTGGAGTCAAGCTTTAATACCTGGGATGGTGAAGGCCATGTAAGTTGCTATCATTTATTAATGCAATTTTAATGAACCTGATTTCTGTGGGAATATACTGCAAACAATGGCTGAGCACAGCAAGTGCAGGGGGTAAGGAAGGTATAAAGAGAAAAAACTTGCCTCCTGAGCTCTTTCTTTAATGTGCTGACATTGTATGAGAGATACCAAAATGCACATGACTGTTCCGTGACCCTGAGAAGCTGATAATTAGCTGGGGAAAAAGGAAGCACATAGATTGTAAAATGAAACAAGTATAGCATACAGATGGCAATTGTCCCCAGACCTTCTTCCTCAGGGAAACTTTCAAGTCTTGCTTTGCTTTTTGCAAAATCACTATTCTGGTGTTTTAGTTGTTATTAGCAGTATTTAGAACGTCTCCTATTTCTTAAACAGTTCAATTTGGATTCCTGATTTCAGAAAGGATGCTTTTAGTTAATTTATTTCTTTTTCTGTTATTCTGACCCAGGGTTTTCTTCCTTTTTTTTGACTTTCTGGGAAACATAGAACTGCACTGAGTGGGTTATTCTTGGCACCGCAGTATGTTTAGGACAATTAATTGTCATTATTCCCCTTGTTCTGCATTTAAACCACAACAAATTAATCTTCTTAGGAAAAAGTGAGTGTTCTGAGTCTGGATCTCCCTTTCAAGTGGTTGAGCATTGAGAGGTTTGTGGCATTGGAGGGAACTCTCAACAGCCTGCCTTCTTTTAGTACACCTGCTGGAAACTTCCTCTCCTGTCTAGTAAAAGTCTTAGAAGAGAGTTTGGAAAACCCCTTTCTTCCTTGTGAATCAACATAGCATGATGGTTAAGAGCTTGGGCTCAGGAGTCAGACTACCTGAATTTGAATTCTGTGTCCCTCATTTCTTACCTGTATGCTGGGAAATAACCTTTCTGTGCTTCAATGTCTTGGACCACCAAATAAGTTCATTAATTTCTTCTCCTAGGATTTCTGCAAACATTAAGCGAGATAACATACACAAACAAACTAGTAAAAATCATGTAGCCATTCCATACAAATTATCTGTTGGCCAGGCGCGGTGGCTCACGCCTGTAATCCTAACACTTTGGGAGGCCAAGGCAGGCGGATCACCTGAGGTCAGGAGTTCAAGACTAGCCTGGCCAACATGATGAAACCCTGTCTCTACTAAAAATACAAAAAAATTAGCCTGGCATGGTGGCATGCACCTGTAATCCCAACTACCCAGGAGGCTGAGACAGGAGAATCGCTTGAACCTGGGAGGCGGAGGTTGCAGTGAGCAGCTATCACACCATTGAACTCCAGCCTGGGCAACAAGAGCAAAACTCCATCTCAAAAAACAATTATCTGTTACAGTTATTATTATTATTGGGGTGTATATTGCCACATTCACATAAGGGCTGGTAAGTCAAAATGTACATAGGACTTCAATTGCAATCTGAGGATTTTATAGAATTCTTCTTGGCATCTATATAGTATCCTGTGGAGCTAATCCCAGCAACTTTTTTCTTTTCCAACACACTCAATATTAATTGATGCTGCTATGTAGGTAGGACATATTAATTTTCTCCTGTGTTTACTTACATGGTTTGTTGGACATTAATAGTAAGGAAAACGCTTCCTGACTTTTTGTGCATGACAAATACAGACTAAGCTCTGTTAGATGGGAAAAACAAAAACAAAAACAACCTTCAGTGGTATTCCTTTAAAGGGATAGCTGCTAGAATTAAAAAGCCTTGTTCTTATTAACATGCATTTGTAAAGCCATGTAAAAATGCAAACATTTCTTCCAAAACCTCAACCTTCAGTTCTTTAAAAAATGATATTTGTGCTCACAGAAGCAGCATTTCCAGAAGCCAATATTTATAGAAGTGATAAGTCAGCTAGCCCAGCTGTCATTAACACTTATCATATCATCTAAGTACTAACTTTCCTTATACCACCAGGAAATGAGATTTATAATTACATAAATATAATTAACTACATATTTTAAAGTGGGTGTATGCCTATATGTATTTGAGCCCTTTGGAGTTGTTTAGAATAAATTGTAGTTTAAAATTCAGACTCCTGAGCTCCCATGAAACTAAGGTTGATGTGAGGGGAAAACTAAATAACACAGGATGAGTAATAGCACCAATAAGCATTTTCCCAGAGTCTGCTTTATATCAGATGGTAGCTTTTGTGAATGTTTAGCTTTCGGGTTGTGGCAAACGGAGCTGTTACCAAAGTGAGTGCTACTCATCTTTGCCTCAAGAGCACACTCTGATAACTCCACTCCAGCTTTTACCTGTCTCTAGGAAGTCTTCAATTCTAGGCCCACATCATTTGCACCTCCATCCTTGCTTATTCCTTTTGATTTTGCTTTTACTGGGCCCATGACTAACACTGTCTTTACCACATTCCAAGAATGTTGGGGGCCTTTTACGTGTTCTACTGGCATTTGCTTTTTCTACAGCCCTGGGCCCCACTGAGTCAGAAATTTGTAACATCTTTACTGAGAGTTATAGCTGCTATGGAACCTAAGGCCTAGGACAATTTTCTTGGTTTTCTACTCAACCATCTTCATTCAAATTGGTTCTGGGTTGCATATACATTTTGGCAGCTGCTATGTCCTGAGAAAAAATAGGAATATGAAACTGAAGCACCATAGAATAATTAATTAAATGAAATTATGCACATAAAAAACATTGCATAGAGCCAGGTATATGGAAAACACTTTTGGTAAATTTCTGCAACAAGTGCATAGTAAGATTTGGAATATTACACATGGTTGTTTTCTGCTCAAATGGCATATTATGTTTGAGAAATGATAACTACATGTGAAAGCTACTGAGTTGGGTTTGTCCCAACAGAATAACTTTCGCTTAATTCCTTTTAGATAATTTAAAATCACACCATGTAGTCTGCTCTGTGCTTCACCTTCCTGTAAAGTTTGTTCTTATTTGTCCTTGTAGACTTTAACATGTTTGCTTTTGTCTCATTGATGCCTAACCAAAACATATTGAAATTTGCTTGCCTATTTTTATTCTAGAGCATGCTTCTCAAACTTGAATGTACATATGAATCACCTTGAGGTCTTGTTAAACTGCAAATTCTGATGCCATTGTTCATTGGAAATGGAGACTGAGTTTCTTCTTCTCTAACAAGCCTCCCTTCCCTACTTCTCCAGGATGCTGCTGATGTATGGATTGCACTTTGAGAAGCAAGGCTCCAGAAATCCTAATCCAATGTAGTATATGGAAATTGGGATGAATGAAATGTAAAATACCCCTGCTATGCTGAGAAATTAAAACTGAGGCAAATGTCATTGGGCATCTAATTCTAACCAAGTTGTAGGAGTAGTAAGATTCAAAGATACTTAAATAACTTCATATAAAAAGTGAATATTCTTTCTTGTATTTCTTTAGAGTCATGTTTTCAATATGTTTAAAAGAAGAGTATAGTTTCTGGTATATTCTAAGTTCAGATGATACCAGATGTAATTTCTTTAGCATTATTTAGCACTTAGCATCATTTTAGAATGTAGATGATGGCTGGGATTAGTGTTACTGTTCATATTGACTTTGGGGGAAGAAGCAGAATTAGCCCATTGGCAGTGCGCCACCTCTACTATCATGGGACTAGGGTCACATATGAACTTCAGAGTTTCTAACTTATTAACTAAAATGGAGACAGATAAACTACCTTTTACAGGTAGTTCTGAGCAGAAGAATAACTAGATTACACATATGACTTGAAAACAATTAATAATTATTTCCAGCAGGTTCACTATGGTGTAATATGCTTTGACAAGCATTTCCTTCACTGACTCAAAACAAAGAAGGTTTCACAGAATGCTTAATCCTGTGCTTCTTGTCCTTTTCTATTTATTCCATCAAAAACATCTGTTTAGACCAGGCATGGTGGCTCACACCTGTAATCCCAGCCCTTTGGGGGGCCAAGGTGGGTGGATCACTTGTGGTCAGGAGTTCTAGACTACCTTGGCCAGTATGGTGAAGCCCTGTCTCTACTAGAAATACAAAAAGCTAACTGGATGTAGTAGCATGTGCCTGTAATCCTAGCTACTCGGGAGGCTGAGGCAGGAGAATCACTTAAATCATGTGAACCGGGAGGTGGAGGTTTCAGTGACCCACTGCACTCCAGCCAGGGCAACAGAGCAAGACCCTGTCTCAAAAAAAAAAAAAAAATGTTTGTAGTATTTGTATCCTAGAATATTAAGGTTAGGATTAACAATGCATTTTCACTAAATATAAATGAAATTCAAATATGAGGATTGTTAGTGTTTTCTTCATAGGAAGAATAAGATACTTAAAAAAGGTTAGACATTTCTCTTAGCACATTTGTTTTAGTCCTCCTTGAAAATGAAAAATGTCAGATCCTCCAAATGTTTGAAATTACATATTTATGAATGAGTGAATTGAGGAGCTGAAGTAAAAGGAGTTACTTTACTTACCTGAAGTACTTTTGCCTCATCTGCCTTGACAATTTTTCCCCTCTTTTGCCCCCAGGTTCAGCAAACAGGCTGTTCCAAATTGCAGTTATTTGGAGATTTGACAGTACAGGAAGGGAAATTCCATGACAACCACTTGGTCAGCGTAGGGGCTGATATTGTGAGTCTGCTGACCATAGCAGCTTTCCTTATGTGATTCTGATGCTAATGCATGTCCTATACATATAGAAAGAGACAGGAGTGTGTGAGGAAATCTGCTAGTGATGCAGAAAAATGGAGAGAGATTAAGAGGGCAACCATGTCATCCTTCTCCTTATCTCAAGGTGAGGCAGGGATGCCTCTGTCAGACAGAGGAGATCACAGAAGAGAATACATTTGTTTTTTGATCTCAAAGAACAAAACCAATCTTTCTGTTTTTCTGTAGCTTCTGGCATGATAAGGAGAAAAATCTATCTGTGTGTTGGGGGCAGGGTTGGACCTTGAATAGCTAATGTTCTTTTATTTCTTGTCTTCCAATAGGAAACAATAATTTTTTCTTGGTTTCTTATTTTCTTGGTTTTGATTAAATTATATATAAGATAATGTATGTGAAAAGTAGGCATTAGTGTACACTTGATATATGTTTATTGATGTGGGGTGCATTCCTTCTTAATGAAAGATTAAATTTTATATAATGTTTTAAAAACTGTGTCTTTACAATTGAGGAATGAAATGAAAGATAATGACAAGTAGAAAGCAGTCTCTCTACTTTTCTCTAAATAAAAACTTCAGGGAAAATTCTATAATATAATAATGCAAGAGGTCACCATTTCTATTTACTTGGTGATGTCTGTCCAGATTCTGTGCTGATAATGATTTTTGGCTGAATCTATTTTTAGGCATTGAAAGGGTTCTGGAATTTGAGATGAAAGACTCTGTCATCCAGCAGGCTAGGAGAGTAGACAAATTGGGGTAATTTGGAAAAAGAAGAAAAAGATTGTTATATTTTCATTCACAAAATGAAAGCTGGGGACTTTCCACATAAGGATAATGAAAAACCTGAATTGAAAAGGCCAAATAGTTTTCTTTATTCATTATTTCATTTATTTTTTTCTTTGTTAATTCATTCATTAACTTCTTCCAAAAATTATTTATTAAAAGTTTGTTTATGTTAAATGTTGTGTTAGAGATACAGAGAAAAATAAGACACAGGTGTTACTTACTAAAGCAGTTTACAGCAGTAGAGGAGGTACACATATTAAGAAATAATAATAAAACTTGCACATCAGGTACCAGCTTGGCCACAGCAGGGTAGAGCACCAAACAGGCTCTTGGGGTGACTGATTCTAGGCCTTGAGTGAACATAATCAGTAGCCAGGTAGTGGTTTCAGCGGGTCTTGAGTAAGACCCAGTGCTGTGCTGACTTCAGTTCTAACCCAGCACAGTCCCATTGGTGGTGGCCACAGGAGTGCTTGTGTCACCCCACTTCTAGCTCCAGAGAGCTTATCACAGAGAGAGAGACTCCATTGTTTTGGGAGAAAGTAAGGGAAGGGAACAAGAATCTCTGCTTGGTAATCCAGAAAATTCTTCCAGGTCTTATCCAAGACCACCAAGGCAGCACTTCCATGAGTCTGCAAGAATCACAGCATTCCTTGGTGTGAGCTTCCCCCAAATGCAGATATGGGTTACATCACAACACCAAAGTCCTTTTAAATATCTGAAAGACTTTACAAGGATGACAGGCACAAATAAGCCCAGACTGCAAAGACTACAATAAATACATAAGCCTTCAATGTCCAGAAACCAGTGAACATCCATAAGCATCAAGACCATCTAGGAAGTCATAACTTCACCAAATGAACTAAATACTGGAGAAACAGATACGTGACCATTCAGATAGAGAATTTAAAATTGGCATTTTAAGGAAACTCCAAGAAATTCAAGATAACATAGAAAAGGAATTCATATTCTTATCAAAGAAATTTAACAAAAGCTTGAAATAATTAAAAAGAATCAACCAGAAATTCTGGAGTTGCAAATGCAGTTGACATATTGAAGAATGTATCAGAGTCTTTTCTAATAGCATAGTTGATCAGGCAGAAGAAAGAATTAGTGAGCTGGAAGACAGGCTATTTGAAAATACACAGTCAGAGGAGACAAAGGGAAAAATAATAAAGAATGAGGCACAACTACAAGATCTAGACAGTAGCCTCAAAAGTGCAAATTTAAGAGTTTTCGGCTTTAAAAAGAAACTAGAGAAAGAGATAGGGTATAAAGTTTATTCAAACAGATAACAGAGAACTTCCCAAACCTAGAGAAAGATTAATATCCAAGTACAAAAAGGTTGTAGAACACCAAGCAGATTTAACCCAAGAAGACTACCTCAAGGCATTTAATAAACAAACTCCCAAAGATCAAGAATAAAGAAGGGATCCTAAAAGCAGGAAGAGAAAAGAAACAAATAATATACAAAGGAGCTCTAATACATCTGGCAGTACACTCCTCAGTAGAAGCTTTCCAGGTAAGGAGAGAGTGGCAGAACATACTTAAAGTGCTAAAGGAAAAAAAAAAAACAACTTTTACCCTAGAGTAGTATATCTAGCAAAAAATATTTTTCAAACATAAAGGAAAAATACTTTCCCAGAGAAACAAAAGCAGAGCTTTCATCAATAGGAGACCTGTCCTAAAGAAATGCTAAAGGGAATATTTTACTCAGAAAGAAAAGAACATTAATGAGCAGTAAGAAATCGTCTGAACATGCAAAACTCACTGGTAATAGTAAGCACACAGAAAAACAAAGTATACTATTACACTGTAATTGTGATGTGTAAACTACTCTTAGGTAGAAAGATTAAAAGACAAATCAATAACATAATAACTACAACAACTTTTTAAAGACATAGACAGTACAATAAGATATAAATAGAAACAACAAAATCTTTAAAAGCAGGGGGATGAAGTTAAGGTGTAGAGTTTTTGTAAGTTTTAATTTTTGCTTGCTTGCTTGTTTATGCAAAGTGTTAAGTTGTTATCAGCTTAAAATAATGGATTCTAAGGTAGTATTTGCAAGCCATGTATATGGTTACCTCAAATTTTAAAAAAACCCACAATGGATACAGAAAAATAAAAATAAACAACAAGAAATTAAATTATACCACCAGAGAAAATCACCCTCACTAAAAGAAGATAGGAAGGAAGGAAAGAAGAAAGAGAAGACTACACTATAGAACAAATGGACCTAATGGATATTTACAGAACATTATATTCAATGGGATACAGCAAAAGCAGTACTAAGAGGAAAGTCTGTAGCTATAAGTGCCTACATCAAAAAAGAAAAAAAAACTTTAAAAAACCTAACAATGCATCTTAAAGAACTAGAAAAGCAAGAGCAAACCAAATCCAGAATCAGTAGAAGAAAAGAAATAATATTGATCACAGCAGAAATAAATGAATTTGAAATGAAAAAAATCAATACAAAAGATCAACAAAACAAAAAGTCAGTTTTTTAAGAAAATAAACAAAGTTGACAAACCTTAGCCAGACTAAGAAAAATAGCAAGAAGGATCAAATTAATGAAATGGAAGATGAAAAAGGAGGTAGTACAACTTAGACCACAGAAAATCAAGGGATCTTTAGTGGCAACTATGAGAAACTATATGCCAATACATTGGACAATCTAGAAGAAATGGATCAATTCTTAGACACATACAACCTCCCAAGACTGAACCATCAAGAAATACAAAAACTTAAAAGACCAATAACAAGTAACAAGGTCAAAGCTATATTAAAAAGTCTCCCAGCAAAGAAAAGCCTGGGACCTGATGGTTTCACTGCTGAATTCCAGAAAACATTTAAAGAGCGAATACCAGTACTACTCAAACTGTTTCAAAGAATAGAGGAGGGAATACTTCCACACTCATTCCATGAGGCCAGTATTAGGCAGATAGTAAACCAGACAAAGACATGAGAGAAAGAAAGAAAGAAAGAAAGAAAGAAAGAAAGAAAGAAAGAAAGAAAGAAAGAAAGAAAGAAGAGGGAGAGAGAGAGAAGGAAGGAAGGAAGGCAGGAAGGAAGGAAGGGAGGGAGGGAGGGGAAGAGAAAGGAAGAAAGAGAGAAAGAAAGAAAAAGAAAGAGAGAAAGAAAGAAAGAAAAAGAAAAGAAAGAAAGAAAAGAAAGAGAGAAAGAAAGAAAATGAAAGAGAGAAAGAAAGAAAGAAAGGAAGAAAAAGAAAGAAAGAAACAAAAGAAAGAAAGAAAGAGAAGGGAAGGGAAAGGAGAAAGAAAAGAAAGGGAGAGAAAGAAAAGAAAAGAAAACTACAGGCCAAGATCACTGATGAAAATTGAAGCAAAAATACTCAACAAAATGCTAGCAAACTGAATTGAATAATACATTAAAAAGGTCCTTCATTATGACTAAGTGAAATTTGTACAAGTGAGGAAAGGATGGTTCAACATATGCAAAGCAAACAATGTAATAAATTACATCAATAGAATGAAGAACAAATCCATATGATTATTTTAATTAATGCTCAAAGAGTACTTGATAAAATTTAACTTTCCTTTATTATAAAAACCCTCAAAAAACTGGGTATAGAAGGAACATACCTCAAAATAATAGAAGCCATATGACAGACCCATAGCTAGTGTGATACTGATGGAGAAAAATTGAAAGCCTTTCCTCTGAGATTTGGAACATGACAATAATGCCCATTGATATAGTTTGGCTGTGTCTTCACCCAAATCTCGTCTTGAATTGTAGCTCCTACAATCTCCACTTGTTGTGGGAGGGATCCAGGGGGAGGTAATTGAATCATGGAGGTGGGTTTTTCCTGTGTTGTTCTCGTGATAGTGAATAAGTCTTATGAGATCTGATGGTTTTATAATGGGCAATTCTACTGCACATGCTTTCTTGCCTGCCACCATGTAAGATGTATCTTTGCTCCTCCTTCATCTTCTGCCATGATTGTGAGCCTCCCCTAGCCATGTGAAACTGTGAGTCCATTAAACCTCTTTTTCTTCATAAATTACCCAGTCTTAGGTATGTCCTTATAGCAGCACAAGAATGGACTAATACAGTAAATTCGTACCAGGTAGTGGGGCGCTGCTATAAAGTTACCTGAAAATGTAGAATTGATGTTGTAACTGAGTAGCAGGCAAAGGTTGGAACAGTTTGGAGGACTCAGAAGAACGCAGTAAAATGTGGGAAAGTTTGGAACTTTCTAGAGACTTGGAGGGCTCAGAAGACGGGAAAATGTGGGAAAGTTGGGAACTTCCACTTCCTAGAGACTTGTTGAATGGCTTTGGCCAAAATGCTAATAGTTATATGGACAGTAAATTCCAGGCTGAGGTGGTCTCAGATGGAGATGAGAAACTTCTTGGGAACTGGAGTAGAGGTCACTCTTACTATGCAAAGAGACTGGCGGCATTTTGCCCCTGCCCTAGAGATCTGTGGAACTTTGAACTTTGAGAGCGATAATATAGGGTATCTGGCAGAAGAAATTTCTAAGTGGCAAAGCACTCAAGAGGAAGCAGAGCGCAAAAATTTGGAAAACCCCATTTTCTGGGGAGAAATTCAAGCCAGCTGCAAAAATTTGCATAAGTAATGAGGAACCAAATGTTACTCACCAAGACAATGGGGAAAATGACTCCAGGGCATGTCAGAGACCTTCAAGGCACCCTTCCCATCATAGGCCTGAAGACCTAGGAAGGAAAAATGGTTTCCTGGGCTGGATCCAGGGCCCCCCCTGCTGTGTGCAGTCTCCAGACTTGGTGCTCTGTATTGAGTCAATGTACAGCTTGGGCTGTTGCTTCAGAGGACGCAAGCCCCAAGCCTTGGTGGCTTCCATGTGGCATTGAGCCTGCAGGTACACAGAAGTCAAGAAATGAGGTTTGGTAACCTCTGCCTGGATTTCAGAGGATATATGAAAATGCCCAGGTGTCCGGGCAGATGTGTGCTGCAGGCATGTGTCCCTCATGGAGAGCCTATGCTAGAGCAATGCAGAAAGGAAATGTGGGTGGGAGCCCCCACACTCACAGCCTTCACTGGGTCACTGCCTAGTGGAGCTTTGAGAAGAGGAGGGCCACCGTCCTCCCAACCCCAGAATGGAGATCCACGCACAGCTTGCACCATGTGCCTGGAAAAGTCACAGACACTCAAGGACAGTCCATGAAAGCAGCCAGGAGTGGGGCTGTACTCTGTAAAGCCACAGGGACAGAGCTGCCCAAGACCATGAGAACTCACCTCTTGCATCAGTGTGACCTGGATGTGAGACATGGAGTCACAGGAGATCATTTTGGAACTTTAAGGTTTAATGACTGCCCTATTGGATTTCAGAGTTTCATGGGGCCTGTAGCACCTCTGTTTTTGGCCAGTTTCTCCCATTTGAAAAGGGTATACTTACCCAATGCCTGTATCCTTATTGTATCTAGGAAGTAACTAACTTGCTTTTGATTTTACAGACTCATAGGCAGAAGGGACTTGCCTTGTTTCAGATGGGACTTTGGACTGTGGACTTTTGAGTTAATGCTGTAGTGAATTAAGACTTTGGGGAACTGTTGGGAAGGAATGATTGGTTTTGAAATATGAGGACATGAGATTTGGGAGGGGACAGGGGTGGAATGATATGGTTTGGCTCTGTCCCCACCCAAATCTCATCTTGAATTGTAGCTCCCCATGTGTCATGGGAGGGACCCTGTGGGAGGTAATTGAATCATGGGAGTGGGTTTTTCCCATGCTGTTCTTGGGATAGTGAATAAGTCTCATGAGATCTGATGGTTTTATAAAAGGTAGTTCCCCTGCACATGCTCTCTTGCCTGCCTCCGTGGCAAGACGTGCTTTTGCTTCTCCTTTGCTTCCACCATGATTGTGAGTCTTCCCCAGTTACGTGAGACCGTAAGTTCATTTAACCCATTTTTCTTTATAAATTATTCAGTCTTGGGTATGTCTTTATAGCATAATGAGAATGAACTAATACACCCATTTTCATAACTGTTATTCAACATAGTACTGGAAGTCCCACCTAGAGTAGCCAGACAAGAGAAAGAAATAAAGGGCATCCAAACTTGAGAGGAAGAAGTCAAGTTATCCTTTTTTTGCAGATGATATGATCTTATATTTGTAAAAAACCTAAAGACTCCACCTTAAAATATTAAAACTGATAAACAAATTCAGTAAAATTGCAGGATATAAAATCAGCATACAAAAAACAGTAGCACTGGTATATGCCAACAGTGAACAATGGGAAAAAGAAGAGCCAGGTATGGTTGCTTATGCTTATAATCCCACACTTTGGGAGGCCAAGGTAGGAGGATCGCTTGAGCTCAGAAGTTTGAGACCATCCTGGGAAACATAGTGAGACCTTGTCTGTACTAAAATTTTTAAAAATTAGCCAGGTGTGGTGGCACATGCCTATAGTTTTAGCTACTTGGGGGTGCTGAGGTGGGAGGTTTGCTTAAACCCAGGAAGTCTAGGTTGCAGTGAGCCTTGATCATGCCACTGCACTCCAGCCTGCACAACAGAGTGAGACCTTGTCTCAATTAGGAAAAAGAAAAAAAAAAAAAGAGTCCAAGAAAAGTAATCCCATTGTCCTGTTTACAGTAGGTACAAGTAAGATTAACTACCTAGAAATTAACTAAATAAGTGGAAGATCTCTACAATAGAAAACTAATGAAAGAAATTGAAGAGGACACATTAAAAAAATGGAAAAATATTCCATGTTCATGGATTGGAAGAATCAATACTGTTAAAATGTCTGTTCTACCCAAGGCAATCTACAGAATCAATGAAATCCCTATGAAAGTACCAAGGATACTCTTCACAGAAATAGAAAAAAAAATCCTAAAATTTATATGGAACCCAAAAAACCCAGAACAGACAAAGCTATCCTAAGCAAAAGGAACAAAACTGGCAAGATCACATTACCTGACTTCAAATTATACTGCAAAGCTATAGTAACCAAAATGGCATGGTACTGGCATAGAAACAAACACATATACTAGTGGAATGGAATAGAGAACCCAGAAATAAATCCATACATCTACAGTGAATTCATTTTTTACAGTTTCCAAGAGCATACACTGGGGAAAGGACAGTCTCTTCGATAAATGGCACTGGGGAAAACTGGATATCCATAGGGAGAAGAGTGAAAGTAGACCCTATCTCTCACCGTATAGAAAAATAGAATCAGCCTGGCAGGGTGGGTCATGCCTGTAATCCCAGCACTTTGGGAAGCCGAGGTGTGTGGATCACAAGGTCAGGAGTTCGAGATCATCCTGACCAACATGGTGAAACCCCGTATCTACTAAAAATACAAAAATAAGCTGAGCGTGGTGGCACGTGCCTGTAATCCCTGCTACTCAGGAGGCTGAGGCAGGAGAATCACTTGAACCCGGGAGGCAGAGGTTGCAGTGAGCCGAGATCACTCCACTGCACTCCAGCCTGCATGGCAGAGCGAGACTCTGTCTCAAAAAAAAAAAAATAAACTTACATCTAAGACCTCGAACTAGGAAACTACTTCAAGGAAACATTGAGGACACACTCCAGGACATTGGACTAGGCATGGATTTCTTGAGTAATATTCCATAAGCAGAGGCAATGAAAGCAAAAATGGACAATGATTAATGGTTAATGGTTCATATTAAGTTAAAAAGCTTTTGCATTACAAAGGGAACAATCAACGAAGTAAAGAGACAACCCACAACATGGAAGAAAATATTTGCAAACTATCTGTCTGACAAGGGATTAATAACAGAATGGATGAAGAACTCAAACAAGTCTGTGCAAAAAAAAAAAAAATCTAATAATCCATTTAAAAAATGGGCAAAAGATCTCTATAGACATTTCTCAAAAGAAGACATATAAAGGGCAAATAGGTATATGAAAAGGTGCTCAACATCACTGATGATGAAAGAAATGCAAATCAAGACTACAGTGTGATATTATCTTCCCCAGTTAAAATGGCTTATATCCAATAGACAGGCAATAACAAATGCTGGCAGGAATGTCCAGAAAAGGGAACCCTCATACACTGTTGGTGGGAATATGAATTATTACAACCAGTATGGAAAACAGTTTAGAGATTCTTCAAAAAAACTAAAAATAGAAGTGCCATATGATCTGGCAATGCAGCTACTAGATATATACCCAAATGAAAGGAAATCAGTATGTCAAAAGATACCTGTACTCTGTTTATTGCAGTGCTACTCACAGTATTGAATATTCCAAGATTTAGAAGTAACCTAAGTGTCCATCAACAGATGAATTGGTAAAGAAAGTGTGGTACATATGCACAATGAAGTACTGTTCAGCCATCAAAAAATAAAATGAGATCCTGTCATTTGCAACAACATGGACGAAACTGGAGGTTACTATGTTAAGTAAAATAAGCCAGGCATAGAAAGACAAACTTCACTTGTTCTCACTCATTTGTGGGAGCTAAAAATTAAAACAATTGAACTCATGGAGATAGACAGTAGAAGGATAATTACCAGAAACTGGGAAGGGTAGTAGAGAGGAGTGGGTAGGGGACAAGTGGGGATGGTTAATGGGTACAAAACATAGTTTGAAAAAATGTATAAGACCTAGTATTTGCTAGCACAACAAGGTGACTATTTTAAAAAATAATTTAATTGTACATTTAAAAATAACTAAAAGTGTGTAATTAGATTGTAACACAAAGTATAAATGCTTCAGGTGATGGATACCTCATTTACTCTGATGTGATTATTATGCATTACATGCTTGTATTAAAATATCTCATGTATCCCATAAATATGTACACCTACTATGTACCCAAGAAAATAGAAAATTAAAAAATAATACAATGGTGTACTGTATGTTTAGTATGTAGAGGCAGCTATAATGTACACTGTAGGAAAGTACAAAGTGATGCTGCTTCTGTCTATGGATTGGGAATGGACAGTGGATCAGCAAAGGCATGACAGAGACCATGATGTGAAATGTGGTTCTAGAAGAATGGGTAGGAATAAGCATAGAAGACAAACTATTTATATCCCGTGACCCAACAATTTTACTTCTAGGCTATTTAGAATAAATAACCAGGCATATGCATGAGTGTTATTGCAACAATGGATAAGAACAAAAAAATGCTGTTTTCAACAATAAAGCATTGTATAAATAAATTATGGTGCAGCCACCTTATAGAATATTAATGTAGCTGTTTAAAAGTGTGTTGTAGAAGAATACAGGAGAAAATGTTCATTATATTGTGAAGTGAAAAAAGGTAACTTTTAAGTTTGTACATTTTGATTCCAAGTGTGTGTATATTTATATAAAGTATATAAATATACATATAATTAGAAGAAAGATATTCTCTGTGATGCTAACTCTGTTTATCTTTGAATGGTAGAATTATGAATAATTATTATTGTTATTCTTTGTGCTTTCCAGAATATTTTTCTAGTAGATCATTTTGGTAACCAGAAAAAAATTACTGAAGAACAAAAATAATTTTGCTGATAATACAAGAAACACTCTGGGATGTGTTGTCAATTGTCTTGAATTCAAGTTTGCTGATACTATACTGTGAATATATGAACTTGAGCAATTTATGAATTATATGGGTCTCATTTCATCATCTACAATTGAGGTTTTTTTCTCATGTTTATTTCTTTATTTCCTTCTTATAATTTACTTATGTTTATATACTAGGTGAGATGACTTGGTTAAATGGCAAAGAATAATGCATGAACATTCTAATATATCAAATCAACCCATCATTACCTTTTGCTATTTGTATTATACCACCTCCATCATAACAGAGCAGGAATATGTTCTGTGGAACATATATGTTATTTGGAACAATCTCAATGGATTTTTGAAATATGTGTTTCCCTTGATAAGTGTGGTAGGTGGCCCCCAAAGGTATCTATGTGCTAGATAGAACCTGTGAATATTACCTTATTGCAGATCTGTTTAAGGTAAGGATCTTGAGATAGAGTGATTATCTTGTACTTTGTGGGTGGGCCCTTAATGTAATCATAAGTGTCCTTATAGGAGAAAGGCAAAAATGTAATGTACAATTGATCTTTGAATAACATGGGTTTGAACTGTGCAGGTCTACTTAGATGCAGATTTTCGTTTGCCTTTACTACCACTGAGACAACGAGACCAACCCCTCCTCTTCCTCCTCCTCCTCAGTCTACTTAATGTGAAGATGAGCATGATCCACTTTCACTTCATGAATAGTAAATATGTTTCTGTCCTTATAATCTTCTTAATACCATTTTCTTTTGTCCAGCTTACTTGATTGTAAGAATACAGTATATAATACATATAACATATAAAATATGTGTGAATCAACTATTTATGTTATGAGTAAGGCTTCCAGTCAACAGTAGGCTATTAGTAGTTATGTTTTGGAAGAGTCAAATTTTTACATGGATTTTGGACTGTGTGTTGGGGGGGTTGACACTCTGAACCCCTATGTTTTTCAAGGGTCAACTGTATTGTACTTTTAAAAATGAGTTGAGAGGATAGACATATTAAGTGATCTTACCACAATAATTTTAAAAAGTATTCTGGGAGAAGAGGGGACGTTTACATGTTGGGGAGGGAGCAGTGTGAATGACATCAGATGCCACAGGGAAGACTAAGGAAAGGTCTCTGATGACCACGGGAGAAAGTGTAATTTGAGAATCAGGAACAAGTGGGACTGCAGAAGTTAAAGGATGATGATAAGTTAGGAAACGAAATTCAGACCACTTCTCTCACTGCAGCAAAGGAAAGAAGATGACGTTACACAAGTCAGCAGAGTCAAGTAAAGGCTTTTGAAAATGTTGATTTAAGAGCAAAAGAGAAGAAAGCACAGAAGAAACTGATGATTTTAATAAAAAAGAAGAATGTGAAAACAATATTCAATTCTAAAAAAGATATGATCAAGACTACAGTTGGTAAGGAACAGATTACATTTTCTAAAGAAATATTTGGGAATTACTTGTCCCAGGCATGACCTCTGCTTCCTGAAGGAAGGAATCATGTTGATTTCATTCACTCTGTATCCATGAGAACTAATACAGTGCTTAATACAGTTGCTCAATAAAACATTGTTGCTAAGAGGGAGGCGGAGAGAGAGAGAGTGATTGAAATTTTACTACACAGAAAAAGGAATGTGATGGAAGCAGAGAGACATTTGAAGATGCTATGCTGCTAGCTTTGAAGATGGAGAAAGAGGTCACAAGCCAAGGAATGCAGGTGATCTTTAGAACCTGGAAAAAGAAGTGAAACTAATTCTTCCTTGAGTTTCCAGAGAGAGCATGGCTCTGCTGACATCTTGACTTAAGCCAAATGAAACTGACTTCACACTTCTAGCCTCCAAGACTGTAAGATAATAAATTTCTGTTGTTTTAAGCCACTACGTTTGTGGTAATTTATTATAACAATGGAAAGCCAATATGATAGGATTTTCATATTTTTTAATATGTCACATTATCCCATGGAACACTGAGAAGTCTTTGTATAATTTATCCCAAGCTGTATTTTGGTCCTGAAAATGCAAGTCTCTAAAGACTAGCCTCCATTCTTCTTTCTCTTTTCTAAGGAAGGTCCAGGACTTTACCTCTTAAAATTCCTTGAAAGTTCAGTATTCAATAAATATAAGACTATTCAGGCAGGTAGAAAGCAATAGAGCAGGAATGTAGTCTTCTAAGAATTATATTTAAATGAACAGTAAAGTTTCAGGGTTCAAAATCAATGTGCAAAAATCATTAGCATTTCTATACATCAATAACAATAAAGCAGAGAACGAAACCAAGGGCTCAATCCCATTTACAATAGCTGCAGAAAAAAGTACCTAGTAATACATTTAACCAAGCAGGTGAAGGATCTCTACAAGGAGAACTGTAAAATACTCGTGAAGTAAATTATAGGTGATACAAACAAATGGAAAGAATCACATGCTCATGGATTGGAAGAATCAATATCACTAAAATGACCATATCACCCAAAGTGATCTATGGATTCAATGAAATTCCTATCAATTTACCAACATCACTTTTCCACAGTATTAAATAAAAAGGACTAATATCCAGAATATACAAAGATCTCAAACAACTCAGTAAGAAAAAAACAATCTCATTAAGAAGTGAGCAAAGGACAGGAACAGACATTTTCAAAAGAAGACATTCAAGTGGCCAAGAAACATATGAGAAAATGCTCAACATCACTAATCATCAGAGAAATGTAAATTTAAAAAATGAGATATCATCTTATACCATTCAGAATGACTACTATTAAAATGTCAAAAAAATAACAGATGTTGGCAAAGATGCAGACAAAAGGAAACACTTATACACTGTTGGTGTGAATGTAGATCAGTAATGCCTCTATGGAAAACAAAGTTCCTCAAATAACTAAAAGTAGAATTACCATTCCACGAGGCAACCTCACTGCTGGGTTTCTACCCCAAAGAAAACAAATTATGTAAAAAAGACATCAGCAATCGTATGCTTATAGAGGCGCTATTCACAATAGCAAAGTCATGGAATCAACCTGTGTCCATCACATATGATTGAATAAAGAAAATGTAGTACATATAAACCATAGACTACTACTCAGCCATAAAATGATAAAATCATGTCTTTTGCAGCAACATGAAACTGGAGGCTATTATCGTAAGTGAAATAACTCAGAAACAAAGTCAAATATCACATATTCTTACTTTTAAGTGGGAGCTAAACAATGTGTACACATGTACATACAGAGTAGAATAATAGACATTGAAGACTCCAAAAGGTTGGAAGTGAGAGAGGGGTAAGGGATGAGAAGTAAATTACCTATTGGGTATAATGGACACTATTTGGGTGATGGTTACACTAAAAGCCCAGACTTCACCATTGTGCGATATAACCATATAACAGAACTGCACTTATGCCCCCTAAATCTATAAAAAAATTAAATTTTAAAAAATGAAGAGATTGGACCAGATTAAACTTATGCTTTCTGAGGTGTATTTTTTAATGTTAACAGTACAGATGTCATTTTATTCTTTGAATATTATTCTCTTGAGGATCATTTTTTATTATGCTTACACTCTCACTATTTTGAGAGTATTACAATGTAAATAACTGCATAGCTAGCTTTTGCTCAACGGATATCTTGTTTTAAATATATTGTCTTTTATTATTTTTTTTAAATTGTCACTTTTATGATTTCATACTAGGAAACTGTGATGCTAGAGCGTCACAGACATTGAGGATATAATTTGGACAGATTGGTAGTTTCATGTTTCGGGCATTTCCATAATATGATTTAAGTGAACCTGACTTGCATTCACCTTTAACTATTGCTCCTTTTCTTCGAGGTCAAGTGTCTTGCAAGAGTAATCTGTGTTTCACTGGGTCTCCATTTACTCATCTTCATTCATTCTTTAACTCATCAACATCCTGAATTTTTGCTTTGTTTATCTTTGTTCCTGTGGTGGCTACCACAGCAGTCGCTACATTTTAAGTGTTCAATAACTCTTTTGAAATCGATAAGGTTTTTCATCACCCACTTTCCTGCAGGGAAGAATTCCTTGAGAAATCTTGATTGTGCCCTTTATTTTCTATTAAAAAATAGCAATGTAATCTCTAATGAGAATAAAAAATAGGGAGCAGCAGTTTGCAGATATCAAACTGTTATCAAAAATATAGTGAGAGAAGTGGTGTTTGAAGGACACAGAAGCCAATTATTTCTCTAAATGTTCTGTGCTCTCTCCTTGAATCTGGACAGCCTCTAGATCCAGAGGTCAAAATGCAATGCTCTCATATCACATGTTGGTCAACTGATATTCTAAGACAATATGAAACCTGCTACATTTTCTATAGAAATATTTTTGAAAATATTGTGTCCCTGTTAAAAAAAAGCCTGCATGGGAAATTTATTTTATAGAAAAAGTATATTTTAAAAATCATTGCTTCCTTTAGAAACCTTTGATTTTACCTTTTTTGCCAATAAAAACTACACAGCATACTTTTTTTCTTTTTTTTTTTTTTGTTTTTTTTTGCTGGGCTACTAGAAAGCGTAGCGCTAAATATGTGGGTTGCCTTATTTTAGCAGTTACTTAGATCTTACGGCTAAAGTCTGGGATTGTGATGAAGTTTTAACCTTCACAGTAATCCCAATCAGTTATTTACAGATGTCTAGAGCACCAGCCAGAGAGTTAGGTGTAGCATGCATACTCAAATGGGAGAGAGCTGTGATGGATTCTTTACTCTGCCATCAGTGGGAATTCGAGAGTGGTGGGATGAATGTGTGCATTTTCTGGTCATGGTCTGTGTGTGCTACTTATTTACTCCACTTTTATCTCTATTTAATTTTCCTTGGAACAGAGTGAAAAAAAAATTTGTCATCATGATCTATTTAATTTTGTATCAATTTCACCAAGCAATTTGTTTCATAGAGTATTTCAGGGTGTCAGAATCAACTATACCAAAACTCTGTATAACATTTGAAACACAAGGTAAGCAGTCTATTCACAAAGTAATTAAGAAATTTAATTAATTCTAATACTCTACTGTATACTAGATATAGATGTATTTTATACATATATACATATATATTTGCACACATATATACATATGTAAAAACTTGCAACATACCAAATGGATGTAGACATTAATAATACCCAAGGATCTTCAGTCTGCAAAATCTATTCAAATCATCACTTCATACTCTACAACTCTCAATTTCTTTTCCTACAGAGCATGTTTTTATTTTTTTTTATTTTTTTCTTACATCTTCCAATTCCTTCAAATTCCCCAGGACTTGGGAGTATGGGCTGACTTTTAGGGGAATTCTTTCCTAGCCGTCTGGGCCATTCACTCTTGTCTACTAAGTATTTGTGACATGCCAAGACTTTTACTTTGTGCCAGTAATTCAGGAGAGAAGGCAGATGGCCATAGTGCCTGCCCTCTAGGGACTTAAAGCCTAGATCCTGCCTCCTTGAGCCAGAGCTCTTGACCCTTTTTTTTTTTTTTCTGGAAGTCATGATGGTAAGTAGTTATTCTCATTAAACAGAGGACCATGTGTTGCGACTACTATTCCTAATGTCATTGAGTTGGAAAGGCATCATCTCTTACTTTTCTTGGTTCTTATCCTTCTAGCAACCTATTTTGACTTGGAGAAAGAGTTGCTTTCTCCATTCTGTTTAATGGCTAACATATCCACTCAATCAGACAAAGCCCAACTCTCTCCCCAATTGTATCCATTAATTTAATGTATTTATAGTAAGTTGTTTCATTTTCTCTTTATAATGATATGAGATACAAATACTACTCTAATGAATACCAAGCATCCATGGGCTTGACTTTTCTGTCAATACATAATATAGATATATTAAATACCTGGATCTGTAAGCCTCCTGGAAACTGATAAGCTATTTAGCATAAACATCCTATGTTCAAATTGATCTTTTCCCTGGTCTTTGCTTTCCCTTTCCCCCACCTTTCTTTATGTTTTCTGCTTCCTTTCTTTCCCCTTTTATTATTTGCTGACACTAAGCAATGTTCAAGTCAACGGGTTAGATCTATGCTGTCCATGAAAGTAAGCCTTTAGTAGAGAATTCATTTTTGGCGTTCCCTTCAGATGCTGCCTAATTTTTTTCTTCACAGAGAAACTGTGGAACTTGCTGCCCTACATGATGACAATTTGTGCTTGAAAAGTTACAGTCAGAGCTAATTAATGCTGCTGATCATTTGAGAAATTTCTCTTTTAGCAATTATGCTAAACTTGGTTAAAGTAGTGGCTGGTTGGATGAAACAGGAAGCTGTTAAAAAAAAAAAAGCAACAAAAAGTTGACTCATGAAAGCATTTCCAGCTTGAAATTTAATAAAAAAGATGCCTTACCTTCTCCTTAAGGTTTGATATGCTATTCCCATAGGCTGAGGGAGTTGTTCTGTTCTAAATCTTTGCTGAAACAGCTTCTGAAATGTGTTTGATCCAATTGGGTATTATTAGGTGATATAATTTGAAAATGTGTCCCTACCTAAATCTCATGTCGAATTGTAATCCCTAATGTTGAAGGTGGGACCTGGTGGGAGATAACTGGATCATGCGGGTGGGTTTCTCATGAATGGTTTAGCTTCATCCCTCTTGGTACTGTTTTATTGACAGTAGGTGAGTTCTCATGAGATCTGGTTGTTTAAGAGTGTGTAGCCCCTCTCCCTTCTCTCTCTTGCTCCTACTACTGCCGTGTAAGACTCACCTTCCACCATAACTGTAAGTTTCCCGAGGCCTCCGCAGAAGCTGAGCAGATGCCAGCACCATGCCTCCTGTACAACCTGCAGAATTAAACCTTTTTTTCTTTATAAATTGCCCAGTCTCAAGCATTTCTCTATAGCAATACGAGAATGGCCTAATAACCTGGGTAAAAGGGGCATAGTCTACACATTCTTTATGAGAGTTTGCTCCTAAAAGGTCACTTTTTCTTCTGACTGATACTTGAGAAAAGAGAAAAACAAAATATTTAACTGCTTTTGAGTTGCTGAGACCCTCCCAAGCCTGCCCAGGTAGGTCTCATTGGCTGAGGGTTGAGGTTGTGGTGGGGATAAAACCTTCCCAGACTCTAATAGAAATAAAAAGGAAGTTGATGATGGAAGTAGAAAATCTAAACTCTTAGGGTTAGCGTGCTTAGATAAAGCCCATCATCAGCTCTTTAAATTACTACCAGGAGACTTCATGTTGGCTGTTTTAACCTTTGCTAAAGCAGTCTGAGAATCTGTCCAGTTTACTTCTTAATAAAACTCTTCTTAATAAAACTTCTTCATAAAAACGAAGCTGGCCATCAGAATCAAATGCACAGTGAGCTCTCTAGGTGAACAGCTATTCAAGACCAGAGCAGCAGTTTGGTCTCAGATTCCTGCAGTCCGACATTTCACTTTGTTTCCTGTGACACTTGTACAAAACCTCAGAGTTTTGTCCCTTCCTTTCTCTTCGATTATTTCACAGTCAGTATGTCAGTGAACTTTTCAGCTGATGGCATAAGCATCTCTTGTAGGAACAAAACAAGATCCAAGAGGTATGAGGTTAGGCGAATGTACCAACTTTGGCAGTTACCAGTTTTTGCTAGCAGCTCTGGCTTCAGAACACCTTCCACCTGACTCTCCCACAGCGATCATAACCACAGATACGGGGAAAAAAACCTTGAAAGGCTACTTGTCTCAGGTTCATACCTTTGGGAAGATCATAGCCTAACTCTGCTGAGTCCCCCAAGAGCACATGCTTTTTAGGATGCCTTTCAGTAGCAGCACAGTTAGCTGAATAACATTGCAAAGTAAATCACATTTAACTCTGGGACCTTTCCATTTTCTTCCTGAGATCCTTTCCCATTTTCTCATCTCCCTTTCCTTCATCCCTCAGTGACAGTGTCCTCTCGATGATCAGAGCAGGTCATTTGGCTGTCCACTCAGGTTCTTCCTCTCTTCTTCCTGTCCCCGAGGCTCTAATTTTTAAATATAACTGAACATCAGAATCACCTGGGGTGATAATTAAAGAAATATAAGATGAGGCAGAGGTGGAGTGGGGAGTGAGATGTAGAAAAACATTCAATTTGAAAACAGGATAAAACATGCACAAACATTTTACCAAAGAGAATACATAGATGACAAATAAGCACATAAGATGTTTAACATCATTAGGCAATAGACAATGCAAATTAAAATCACAATCAGATACTGTTATACACCTATCAGAATGGCCACAATGAAAAATAATAACATCAAATGCTGGCACTGTGGTACACCCATAACATGGAAAACTATTCAGTGATAAAAGGAAAGTATTCCTACACAAAATCACTTGGATTGACCTTGAAGAAGTTATATAGGTAAAAGCAAGTCATGAATTATGAGTTCAAAGCTTCTTTTAGTTGTTGAGCATTCTCATACATGCAGGGACCTGCCTGTTCTCAACTTTTGGTGTAGGTGAATGTTTCAGGACACATTAATTTATCTCTTCTTTGAATTCAGCAAAATTTATCTGTGCTAAATAAGCACTTACTTACAGATTAATGTTTCCATATATAATCATGTTCTTCCAAAGTGACTGTTACATTTCTCCAGGAAGAGGATATCCCCTTAGTATCTAATACAATGTAGCCACATACATAATAGAGATTTCAAAATGCCTTGTTAATTACGAAATATATGAAAAGTAAGAAGATTGAAGCACGATGTAAAGAGTGGATTCTTTCTACTGAGTACTTGCTTCACTGGTCAACAGTTTATTCAAAGAAACGTGGCATTTCTAATAAGATCTTGCTAGAATACTGTTTTCCATCTTTGTTGGCATGAAAGAACTGTGTCTCTCAAGTTTGGGTGCTTGCCTATGATGTTCCTCTTTCTGTCCCACCAAGCATACTGGTGCCATCACAGGGAATTTTTATTTGTCACAAATACATTAAAATAACTTGTCATCAGATATGGATTAGAAATAGGTCATTTGGTAGCTGTTGTAGTTTTTTTTTTTTTTTTTGGGGGGGGACAGGGTCTTGCTTTGTCACCCAGGCTGGAGTGCAGTGGCAGGATCCCAGCTCACTGTAACCTCTGCCTCCTGAGTTCAAGCGATTCTCATGCATCACCCTCCCAAGTAGCTGGGATTACAGGCATGTGCCACCATCCCTGGGTACTTTTTTGTATTTTTAGTAGGACAGGGTTTCACCATGTTGGCCTGGCTGGTCTCGAACTCCTGGCCTCAAGTGATCCACCCACCTTGGCCTCCCAAATGCTGGGATTACCGGCGTGAGCCACCGCAGCCGGCTGGAATTTTTAAATTAAATTATGTTGAGTTTGTGCTCTGTTTACCATGAATGAAGTGTTTGATCTTGTCTTTCATTATTAACAGCAACTGATTATTGTGAAACATTCTCTGTTCATTTCATGTCAGCAGGGCTTGCCAATGGTAGGCCTGCTGCCTCTGAAAAAATGCCTCCTTTTTTTGAACTGCCATAGTTTCTAAAATTTTGAAAGTCCTTTGGGGTAAAAGTATGTGTTTCTGAAGTTTCACTATTCTACTTTAAGTTATCTGAATGAAGAATACATCAATATATTATCATCTTGATTATTGACCTATCAATTGGAGTAGTAAATTTTGGAAATTGGTGGTTTAGTTTGCTTAGGGATTAGGACTGTGTTCTGGTAAGTTTTATATGGAATTTAAGAGTCAAGAAAAACGTTATGTGAAGGCCAAAATCAAGGACCCTGGGATGTGGATATTTTGGGACATAAAAATGGGTGATGAAGACGGAAAGAAAAACACACCTAAAAGGGGTATTGAAGGCTTAAGATTTTCTCTCCTTGACTATTTTTCCTAAGTCTAAAAATGTCTAACATAGTAACTACATTTTCTAAGGGCTTTTAAATTTAGAACTTGAAGAAGAAGAGCTATGTGTTGCTTTAGGGGGAATCACCAATTAAAATGTTTGTAGAGACTAGGTACTAAGCATGTAAGAATGGTCTTGGTGAGAGCAGTGGTGAACTAGAGAGTGCAGACCTCCAAAAAATACTTTTCCATGGCCCAAATTCAGCTGGTGAGCCAACCAGTTTGCAATGCTTACTTTTAATAATTATTATCTTATTTGATGGATACAGTTAAAATAGAATTTTTTCTTGAGCTGAAGAGAAATCTTCACAAGACATTCTAATATTTAAAAGTCAATATTCACAACCTTGGAGGCCAGAGCAGGAAGCAGTAAATAGTTTCTTATTTTTTTTTTATTTACCGCCTAAGCCAACTTAAAGCACTTTTATTAAGAGTGTACCAGATAGACATCTGGATTGAATTCTTGATTTTGTGTTTTAATTTTCTTATACATGAATTTCCCTATCTACAAGTTTAACTTTTGGTTCTAATCATTAGTTAATTCTAAGAAACATTTCTTCAACATGGAAGGCATCTGAATGACAGATGCTTCTTCTGATGACTTTGAGGTGTCCCTACAAGGATGGGTAAGTGGATTTTTTGTTGTGCTGTTGAGTATGAAAAACTGTAGCATCATTGGGTGCTGTGTTTTCATTAAATCTCATGGCCCTGCCAAATGTGAAAGTGTGCTGATATTAAATTTCTCTAGATCCCAAGTTAACTTATTATGAAGACTTAACAATTCTGGCATTTAAAAAAAAACCCAGATGGGTTGTAGAGTTTCACAAAGTTTAACATTTTCTGACCTTCTGTGGTGAAAGAGAATTAGACTGGATGCCAGAATCCGTGGGTTCTAGTCTTGGCTCTGTCACTAACCAGCTGTGTAATTTTGGACAAGTTAATTTTCCTCTATGATCCAGGATTTTTTCCTATTATAAAATAAATAAGTTAGGCTGAGAAGTTTTATAGTTCTCTTCCAATCTGATCTTATGTTATGCCAGTGATTTCTGTGTTGAGATCCTAAATTTATCACATACTAGCTAAGCCCACTTGTATAAATTCATTTCTTTTTTTCCCAGTTTTCTTATCGGTAAATGAGTATAATAATTGCACAATATGAGCAAAAAAATGGGCTAATAGATGTATAAAAATTAGCTTATAATTAGTGTTCAATAAAGAGTAACTATAGTTGTTGTGAGTCTGAGATTAGCAAACCAAATACTGAATTTGAATCAAATCATTTTTACTTAAAGCCTGGACTTTCTATTGGCCATATGACCTTAAAAGAAGTCACTTAATTTTGAGTGAAATAAATTGTGCTCTTTCCAATCTCCCCCATTTACAATTTGGATAAGTTAATAGTAAACATAAAGATACTTAAGGCTTTAGGAGTCTGTATGTTGCACAAGTAAGAAAATTGTGATATTATCACTATATGTTCTTAAACACATTTCTTTGTCAAGGTTCTATCACAGTGCAATCACATTTTCCTTGCAGAAAGGCTGTGTGGGATGGTTAGAAGCATGAATTGATCTGTAGGCCTTAAAAGTTTTATACTAAATGTGGTGGCACTTCTACCTTTAATCTAAAATTATCTCGGTCTTTGTTAAAAATCTGAAAGCTATAACATTTTAAATGAAACAACTCAAGCATGTCCTTAATCTGAATGTTAGAGACTTTTCCTTGACTCTCAGGAAGAGGTTCTTGAGCTCTCCCTCAGTTTCTACTTCAATGATAATTACTTATCTATCTGGATTTTTGTTGACTGTAGAGAGTAAATAGGCAAAGATAGCACTGAAAACATCTTGTTACATGGATCCTGTAAGAAATAAAAGAATACAGAAAATTTTATAGCAGAAAAGTGACAGATTCCTACTTATCCTTCTGCATTTTTAGCACCACTTATCAGAATGAAGTGTTTCTTAGAATTTTTTAATTTAATTCATCTGGTGGTTGCCTCCATAACTCTGTTAACCATGCACTATAACTGCTATTCAAAATATATACTTTAGAAATTATTTTAAAATTTACCTCCTACTATATGAAATGCAAATGTTCTACTATCTTACTTATTGCATATATATATGAAACTTATTGCTTATATATACTCTCCAGCTTATTGCATTAAGTAAGAGAGCATATATAACCAATAAGGTCCATTTCTTCAAATTCTATCCACATAATTTAAATATTAATTTCTTATTTTTACATAGAATATTTTGTTCCCCACCCTGGAAGATGAGGACCTGTTTCCTTTACCTATTTTTATTGCTTCTACCTGGGAACTTAAAATAACATATGCAAGTTCAAGTTTGATGGCCTTTGTGATTTGTCCATACACTAATCTTAAAAGTTGAAAAGTAAAATTGCTTACATCATTATGAGAAGTCAGCATTGTTATCTACATAGCCAAGCAGTTTATTATGATTATATACCCTTTTCTACAGTTCCAAGATCATAACCCTTGTGACTCACAAAATATACCAGTCCTAGTATCAAGTTCAAGTTTTTGGTATATATTTTACCAATCACTCAAATTCATTCTGCTCTGTTGTATCTTGCCTTTTATTTGGATCATGCTTTTCTTGTATAATTATATTTATTTACCTTCCTGAAGTTCTGATTGCTTTATTTTATTCTTTTTCAGCCTTTGCACTTAACAGGATTTTTCAAAGTATCATGAGTAAATATCGGAAGTCTGATATTCTCTTGATCAAAGGTAAGGTAGCTCCCTCTCAAAACATCATATTGATATGGCAATAAAAAAAAATGGCAACTTGCCACTTGCTCTGGCAACTAGATGCTGAAGAAAGTCAGTGTACCAGGGCCAAAAACAGGATATAAGAGAAGTGCTTACATTCTGGGCTTTCCCTTGCATCTTGTTGCCAAGACAACCAAAGGCTGCCTTAATTGTTGAGGACACTATTACCTCTCTGGATAACAAAAATGGTTTTACAATTTTCGGCCACTCATTTCTGAGAGGTTGGAGGTGAAAATGAATTCCAGGAGATACCTTTGTAAAATCTTTGATACTAGAGCTCTGATGGTAATATCAAGGTGCTTAAAAGGTGTGATTAGTTCACAGTGAAGTTATGCCAATATTTTTGTCTCTCTTGACTTCTGAACTTGACTTACTTAGGATACAACCTTGGGAAGCATATTTAGCTTTGATCTCTGTGGTGTTTGGTTCATCTTGAATCTTTCTAGAATGCCTAATTGAATGGTATCCGAGAAGTTGGTGATGAATTAGATGCAGATCACAGCTGGCTGATGGAAATTGCCACTTGATTTGAGGGGTATTTAAACATATTTAAAGTGGTATGTGATTCACTTTTATGTTCTGGGATCATGGAGGCAGAAACACTGGTTGTTTCTTGCTGGCTGTGGCAGCAGCCAAGTGGACTTGTGCATAGGCCTGAAGATATTCTTAAACTTTTCACAATTTAAAGGCTAAGACAGGATCTAATCCTGCTAACCATAGAGTAACAGATTTTACAGTTTATCTTGCTCAGATATGTGTTTTGACATTCGCTGGAGGTTTGAGCATAGGAGTTCAGATATTTCTGTGCTTTTTCTGTTGTCTTCTTCACCAAATGCCATATTTGGGCAAGAATATACACAGAATAGAAGGAGAAAAAGCCTTAGCCCATCTAACAGCCAAATGTACAATGCTGACTTTGTAAGGATGACAGATATTAGAGCCAGATCACTCTAATATCCAAGGAGTTCCCACACATAATCCCTTTTGCCAAAAAAATTAAAATAGGATAGTTTCCTTTCACTTTGCAGGGTTTCAATGCAATTCTATGAAGTCAGGAAGGCAAATAACTACTTAATCCCCCAGGTAGGTAACGACTCTCTATGCTGCCTATTGTGGGTCACTGGAAGGGAATGTAAAAATGGGTCTTGACTTTATTTAGGTCAGGAAAGAAAGTTTTAAAAGTGGACTTGGCTACCACTGGGCCTTGCTATTGTCAATTCCACTATTCTCCTACAAATGGCTCAATTTCCATGTGAAAACGTGCTCTACTTAACGAAAAGTTAAGTGGAATGAGGTTAGGAAGTCAAATGCCCTGGAGTCTCAAGCATAGAGGCAATAGAGCTGACAAGAATTTTCTTACAAAGGTGAAGTAAATTAATAATGTTTTCTGGGCAATAGGTAAAATTATTCATTTTGATTTAGCCTAAAGGACTCAGTACTTCTTTTTGTGTATCTGTGGGACATGCTTGTGGAAGGGAGACTTGATTTATTAAGTGTAGCTTCAGGGAGCGAAAGTCAGACCAATGGGTAGCTGCCAGAATCTCAGAGGCAAATTGATGTCCCATTTTTAGTAAATTTACAAGATCAGGGTAAGTCTTTTATGCAATAATTTAGTTTCTGATTTTACTTTATTTTCCTTTTCATGTTCTCCAACTTCCTAACTTGCCTCATTTAAATTTTATTTTTTCCTATAATTGTGTGCACTTTCCTAAGTAATGAGCATTTCCTATTTCCTGAAGCATTAAATAAACATTTCCTAATCATTTCCTAAGAGCACTAAATAAACAAATATATAAATAAATTTCATTCATCTTCCAATGAATGAAGCCTGTAGTATAGCAGATTTGCATTCAGCATTAGGAAAAAACCTCAAACTTACAGGTAGTGTGGAAGCCACTTGTGGCACCCAGGACCACAATGATATATATATATAGGCATTGGGAGTTATCCCTTTTTGGGGGTTCACAGATTTAGCAGTCTCTTCCAAGCTTATGTAAAGTTTTATAGAATGTTCTATTCCCTATGAATTTGTGTTATAAAGGGAAGAAACAAAAAATCTTTTAGATTGTAAAAAGAAGAAAATAGAGAAAAGATATACCATGAATATTTCTTCTTGGATATTATTGCTAATTTTTGTTACTTCTGCTAAAAATAGAAGGACAAAACTGACTTTTTCAGTTGCTTCTAAACTGCCTGGATAACAATCACAAATGATTATGTTTAGAATTTTGAAGACAGCTGCTTTATAGAGAACGTGCTTTCCATCAGCTCATTTAGGTTGTAGGCTAAAAATTGAGGTGGAAGAAGTTGAAGGGATTTGGCCACAGTGGCAGCCAGTCACCAGCCAAGACAGGAAACAGATTTCATCTTCCTGTTATTAAGGGTAATTTGCCATTCACCAGACTGTACTCTTGATGACACATACTAAGGTGTGATCAACTTGTAGCTGGATGCATATCTGAAAGAATCATTTTGATAAGCATTTTAGAAAATGAACCAAATTCAAGCACTCCATACAATTGCAGCTAATGGAAGATATGCAATCTCATTTTAAACCAGCATTCAGTGGACCGTACATACAGTCCACATCTAGCCACAAGAAGAGATTTGGCTTAAAAATAGATCTGATCTGAGCTCTACCTTATTTAATCTTGATATAATCGGGACATAATTGTTATGCGTGTCCGTATAAGAGACCACCTGAGCAGGCTTAGTGTGAGCAACAGGCTGTTTATTCACTTGGGTGCAGGTGGGCTGAGTCTGAGAAAGGAGTCAGCAAAGGGTGGTGGGATTATCATTGGTTCTTATAGGTTTGGTATAGGTGGTGGAGTTAGGAGCAATTTTTTGCAGGCAAGGGATGGATGTTACAAAGTACAGTCACAAGGACAGGGAATATCACAAAGTACGTTATCACAAGGGCAGGAGAATGTCAGGATGGCTTGACCATGGTATGGCCAGCTCAGAGGACCTCACAAAAATTATAGTATTTTCTGATACTCCTTTAAGAGATATGGAACTATTTGTCATCCCATCAGGCTTTCATGTTTCTCTATTAGTTTTGAGTTAATAACTACTATATGAAGCTCATGGCCCCAACTTATTGAGAGACAATTCAGAGAAAGGCAGCACTGTTACTCAAGGGAGAAACGCAGTGGACAGGACAGAGACTAATTTGGTTTGATTACTTGCATTTGTGTGATTTGGAGGAGTTGAGAGTGTGCTGTTGAAGTATCTGGACCAAGAGGCAAAGGGTCAAACAATGGAAAAGCACACAACAACAACAAAAAAAAAAAAAAAAAGAAAGAAAAATGGAAAAATAAAGAGAGAATTAAGTCTGAGAAGGTTTAAACAATTGTCTATGAAGAAAAAACTTGAAATTTTTGACAATTCCATAATTTTCCCCAATAGAATTATGATTATATAATTATTATTCAAAATACATCTACACTATAGTTTTGAAGATGTAAAATACAAGGTGGTTAAGAATAACATGTGATAAATTCTTAAAGTATCAGCTTTTCCTTCAGCTCTAAATGCTATGACGAACAGCCATCCAAAACAAATCATAGCTACTCGGTTTTTTTAATGCATTGACCCCCATGCTAGTTTGATTATGAGGTTACCAGAGCATATGCTATCTACTGAATCAAATCCTCCAGGGAAGTGATCTTGACAATCTATAATTTTAATCAGCACTCCAATGTGATTTAAAAAGCTGGCAAATGTGGACAACAGTGCATGAGAGAATGTTGCTTAGAAGTCAAAGTCTCGCTTTCCGTGCTACCTACAGAGGGGTGCATACGGCGTTGTTCTGGATTCCTGTCATAACTTAAAGGGAAACTTTCACAATGTCCGGAGCCCTTGATGTCTTGCAAATGAAGGAGGAGGATGTCCTTAAGTTCCTTACGGCAGGAACCCACTTAGGTGGCACCAATCTTGACTTCCAGATGGAACAGTACATCTATAAAAGGAAAAGTGATGGCATCTTTTTCATAAATCTGAAGAGGACCTGGGAGAAGCTTCTGCTGGCAGCTCGTACCATTGTTGCCATTGAAAACCCTGCTGTTGTCAGTGTTATATCCTCCAGGAATACTGGCCAGAGGGCTATGCTGAAGTTTGCTGCTGCCACTGGAGCCACTCCAATTGCTGGCCGCTTCACTCCTAGAACCTTCACTAACCAGATCCAGGCAGCCTTCTGGGAGCCACGGCTTCTTGTGGTTACTGACCCCAGGGCCAACCACCAGCCTCTCATGGAGGCATCTTATGTTAACCTACCTACCATTGCTCTGTGTAACACAGATTCTCCTCTGTGCTATGTGGACATTACCATCCCATGCAACAACAAGGGAGCTCACTCAGTGGGTTTGATGTGGTGGATGCTGGCTCGGGAAGTTCTGTGCATGCATGGCACCATTTCCCGTGAACACCCGTGGGAGGTCATGCCTGATCTCTACTTCTACAAAGATCCTGAAGAGATTGAGAAAGAAGAGCAGGCTGCTGCTGAAAAGGCAGTGACCAAGGAGGAATTTCCGGGTGAATGGACTGCTCCAGCTCCTGAATTCACTGCTACTCAGCCTGAGGTTGCAGACTGGTCTGAAGGTGTGCAGGTGCCCTCTGTGCCTATTCAGCAGTTACCTACTGAAGACTGGAGCGCTCAGCCTGCCACAGAAGACTGGTCTACAGCTCCCACTGCTCAGGCCACTGAATGGGTAGGAGCAACCACTGAATAGTCTTAAGCTGTTCTTGCATGGGCTCTTAAGCAACATGGAAAAATGGTTGATGCAAAATAAACATCAGTTTCTAAAAAAAAAAAAAAAAGAAGTCAAAGTCTTGGGCATAAGCCCCATCTATGGAGGGAAGGTAGCTTGGGTCAAGTTTGCCTTGACCCAGTGTGACCCTCTCATGTTCATTGGTTATCCGACATAAACTCTTGGTCATAACAGATTTGGGCCCATATTCACAGAACATTAATAAAAAATCAAACCTGTTTCAAAATTCACCTTCTGTTGGTTCTCATCTTTATTTGTGAAGAACCAAATTAAAATTACATACTATCACTGTTGCTTGCTGCAGTCTCCCTCTTTAGCTAGAAAGATAAAGTTAAATTGACTTTGCAAGTCTCATAAAAGATTTTATTTTAAGCTACCACACATGGCTAATTAGCAGCACATGCTATGTGGAGTCCACTGACTGCAGCCACAATAGATAATTTATATAACAATGGAAGGGAGAGTCACTTTAAGGCCAAATCCATTTCTTTTTTTAGGGCTAAGATCAGAGGAGTGATTGATGCTATAGACTGTGAATACCTTCATTTGTTTTGGATCTTTATCCATTTTACAACAAAAAGAGCTCCACCACCTGCAAAACCTCAACTTTTTAATCTAGGAATATGAGTGCTATAAAAGAGGTTACTGCTGCCATGAAAATAGTGAGTGCTCCATAAAATCAAAACTACACCTTGTTTAAATTCTTATTTTTGCTCCCATTTGCTGTGTGACTTTTGATCTTAATTTCTCAGAGCTTTAGTTTACTCACACTTTTAATGGGGGTACTAATACATCCTTCTATGGAGAACTAAATGAAATGAACCATGTGTGGTAAATTTTTTTTTTTTTTTTTTTTTTTGAGTTGGAGTCTTGCTCTGTCACCGAGGCTGGAGTGCAGTGGCACGATCTCGGCTCACTGCAACCTCCGCCTCCCGGGTTCACACCATTCTCCTGTCTCAGCTTCCCAAGTAGCTGGGACTACAGGTGCCCGCCACCACACCTGGCTAATTTTTTTTTTTGTATTTTTAGTAGAGACAGGGTTTCTCCATGTTAGGCAGGATGGTCTCAATCTCCTGACCTCATGATCTGCCCACCTCGGCCTTCCAAAGTGCTGGGATTACAGGCGTGAGCCACCGCGCCCGGCCTCACATGTGGTAAATTGTTTTCCATTCTTCAGTCTCTTCTGCCATGTGGTCTTGCCATGGGTGAGTGAAGGGCACATACTTCCTACCCATTGATCTGGGCTTCCTCATGTGAATCAATTTGGTGTGGAATGAGGGCAGATAAGTTACTGTGCCAGTTGCAAGCTATGACCATTAGAGGCCTTAGAGCTAATCTTTATGCTCCTGTAAATGAATGGTCATTTTAAATAGCATCCCCCAAGAAGCCATTGTCCCTTCAGACTAGAAAAATCCAGAAAGAATATGTTTGAGGAAGTCTTGAAAATCCAGACTTCAGCCTTACACAGAGATGGCCCAGCCAACTTGCAGACTCATTAGAGAGAAAAGTAAATACTTTTGTAAGTCACTAAATTTGGTATGCAAGATTATTGTAATAGCAAAAGCTGACTAATTCATTATGTCATACTTCTGATAGAGTAGGCTTGAAAAAGCATTAGACCCCCCTTCAAATATTTTCTCACTTAGGATTGTTTGTTGAGGTATAAATTACATAGAGGAGGTATAGTAGGTGTAAGCCGCACAGCTGTGTAAGCTAACATAGTGCAGCGCACAATAAGCATAGTAGCAAGTGAGCGAACATTTACAAAAACCTAGCCAGTGTCTGGCACAGAATAAATGGACAATAAATTTTGGAAGCTTTTCTTCTGGATTGACACAGAAATATTGGTGGTTCTTTCCTAATCAAGGATACAGTTCTGTTTTTCCATTTGACTGTGGCTCTTTAGAGTCAGTATTTTACTAGTATTTGTATCCTCAGCACTTTATATAATAGACAAGCGTGTTTAGCAAGCACCCCACCCCCCTGTTTTTAAAAACACAAGATGAAAGGGAAAAGGTAAAATCTCTCAGATAACTCCTGAACTCAATGATGATGCTATTTATCATGTAAGATTTTAAAAAAATTACTCTCTTCAATTTATGACTAAAAGTGATTTATGCTTTCTATTAACTTTGTTTTTGACACCCAGGACTGACCAGCTAGAGTTTTCTGGTTCCTGATACTGAGCTTTATTTTTTTCTATTTTCAAATAAAGAAGACTATTTATTAAGGGGAAGAGTCCTTTGAGTAAGAATAAGGTTTATTTGCTTGATGTCTGTTTGATTTTTACCCAGCTATAATTGGGAATAATGAGTCTGGTGTTCTTCAGTCTTGTGCATTTCTAAAATAGAAGATAAAGACCTTGGGCCTTGCCTTGCATAGATGGTATAAGATACCTTACAAGACATCAGCTGTGATTCTTGCAAGGCACTGTGTCTTCAGAGAATACGAAGAAGAATAAAACACCATTCGTCCTCTCAAAGAGATTATATTCTAAAGAGGAAGACTAGAAAGACCCATAGAGACTAAAATACAGAAAATTAAGGCAAAGACCATAAATACATTCAAGCAGAGAAAGCATTTTGGGTTCAAAGAAGGTTCCAGAGAAACCACATGCTTGTAGCCAAATAAAGCCAAGGAAATAAAAGAAATCAGTACTTATCACTCAGAAGCTTGGCCAGAGTCAAGTGTGAAAATTCAATCTTGAATATGTACACTCTTAATGGGGGTTTGAGAGTCTACACAGTAAATACAGAAGAGCATTTTCTGCATACTTTAGCAGCCAAATGGGATATCAACCTGATGTGTTAATAAGTTCTTTAGAAGTACTCCTGAGTGTCACTGCAGTGCTAGAGTTTAAAAGTCATTCATCTCCACTGCCTCTGTCCTGGAGCCTGTGTAAAAAATTGGGAGAGTTTTTATCTGATCACGTGGAGGGAGAACAGTATCCTTAAAGAGTAGAGCAAGGGAATAGGAATATAAGAGATTAAGGTAAAGAAAATTTCATACACATACAAGGCTGTGAATATTCCTTCTCCAAATTTAATTTCTTTGTCCTGTTCCTTCCTGCTTAGGTCTGGCTTAAATTTCTAACACATGGTCTTTAGAGGACACATTTAAACCGTAGCATGTACCATAGAAATCTGCAAATACTATAATAAGGGTTTGGTTTATTGTTTTGTTGATTGTCTAGACTGAAGAAAGTGATAAGTAAATGTAAATAATGAAGATTAAACTTAAACGTTTGTCATGTCTTGTGCTGAAAATAAAAGAAGTTTCAATTTACTGGATATAATTTGTACAAAAGTGAGAGAACTAGCTTAGTCATATATCACATTAAATGATAATAAATTTATTGAGAAAAGAGTTACTGGATTGGAACACAATTCCATTTGGCAAATCATGGTTGGTTTGTACCATAAGTTGGCTACAGATTAAAAAAAAAATCTTTGGGCCGGGCGCGGTGGCTCACGCTTGTAATCCCAGCGATTTGGGAGGCCGAGGCGGGCGGATCACGAGGTCAGGAGATCGAGACCACGGTGAAACCCCGTCTCTACTAAAAATACAAAAAAATCAGCCGGGCGTAGTGGCGGGCGCCTGTAGTCCCAGCTACTCGGAGAGACTGAGGCAGGAGAATGGCATGAACCCGGGAGGCGGAGCTTGCAGTGAGCCGAGATTGCGCCACTGCACTCCCGCCTGGGCAACAGAGCGAGACTCCATCTCAAAAAAAAAAAAAAAAAAATCTTTGACAAATATTAATGAATGTTTTTGGGGGGAATCATTGGCTACATAGAATTTATAATAAATATTCTTATATTTTACTGTGTCTTATAAATTGTGTGCTACACATATTTTATATCATGAAAATTTATAGTAAAATTACATATATATGTAGCTGCACACATTTATTTTTACAGAGAATTGGTTTTAAACATTTACCAGCACGTCATTGTAAAAAATAAAATAAAATTATCCTCTAACTCTAATACTTCTTAACCAAGTCATTATTAAGGTGAGAAATTCCTTAACTCTTCTGATCTTGGGAAAATTAAGGCATATGGGAAGAAAAGAAAATACCTGTGGATTAAAAACAGTATTTGAAAACACTGAACCAGCGACCCTTCAAGGTCGTGTTTAGTTCTTAACTAAATGACACTGGCAGTTCAAGTGTGAGTGGATTGTAAATTAGACTCAATACAAGGTGTTTTTTTGTTTTTTTTTTTTCTACTGGTATTTGTTTTCTTTCTCAGGAAGCACGACTTTATTGTAAAGGTTTTAAATTTTGAGACCCCTGGAGTGTGAGTCAAATATTTTAGGCTTAGGATAGGATTTAGAAGGATAAGGGCTCTTCCTTTCATCCATTGGAGGGATGTGGCACTATCTGACATTTGTGTTTCAAAGGAAAAAATAGTTTTCATCAAAGCTGCAACATGATTCTAAGCGATAGACTGATTCTTTTAGGCAAGGTAATCAATATAGAACATTATTTCTTTATTAACTATGGATAAGAGTAGTATCTAAGATCTTGTCTGTATTTGATACTGAACAAGGATGTTAATTAATCTATAAACATAAACATGCATTAATTTAGGGGGCTAATTATTCTCACCATGATTAAGCTTTGAGAATCACTTTTAATAAATGGTTTGTGAGGGCTAAAGCAACAAGAGCCAAACTTATTTTTGGACTAACTTAATCCACTGTATTGGTTAATAAACCATCCCAAAACTTAGTGGCTTAAAGCAATGATTTATTATGTCTCACAATTCTGTGATCTGGCTATGGAATGCTCATGCCGCTCTTACCTGGCATCACTCATGCTTTTTATTTACTTAGGGGATCAACTGGGCCTAATATGTCCTCATCTGTATGTCTGAAGCCCTGGTAAGAAAGCCAGAGGCTGAGACCTTTCTTCCCATAGGATATCTACTTATGCTGTAGCCCAGCCTGAAGTATTTTTCTTTTCTTTTTTTTTTCCTTAGTCATTGAGTTTTAAAAACATTTTAACTTTTATTTTACATTTAGTAATACATGTGCAGGTTTGTTATATAGGTACACTAATGACTCGGGAGTTTGTTGTACAGATTACTTTGTCACCCAGGTACTATAAACATGGTACCCCACAGTTGCTTGTTTTTTTTCTGAACCTCTCCCTCCTCCCACCTTCATCCTCAAGTAGGCCCCAGTGTCTGTTGTTCCCCTCTTTGTGTACATGTGTTCTCATTATTTAGCTCCCACTTATGAGTGAGAACATGCAGTATTTGGTTTTCAGTTCCTGTGTTGATTTGCTAAGGATAATGGCCTCTAGTTCCACCCATGTTTCTGCAAATCACACAATCTCATTCTTTTTATGACTACATAGCATTCCACAGTGTATATGTACCACATTTTCTTTATCCAGTTCATTGTTAATTGGCATTTAGGTTGATTCCATATCTTTGCTACTGTGAATAATGCTGCAATGAATATACATGTGCATATGTCTTTATGGTAGAATGATTCATTTGGATATATACCCAGTAATGGGATGGTTGAGTCAAATGGTAATTGTTTGTAGCTCTTTGAGGAATCACCACACTGCTTTCCACAATGGTTGAACTAATTTACACTCCTACCCACAGTGTATAACCATTCCTTTTTTCCTGCAACCTCGCTATCATCTGTTATTTTTCTATTTTTTAATAATAGCCATTTTGACTGGTGTGAGATGATATCTCTTTGGCTTTTTGATTGGCATTCATGTAATGATTAGCAATATTGGACATTTTTTAATATGCTTGTTGGCCTCATATATGTTTTCTTTTGAAAATAATCCGTTCATGTCATTGGCCATTTTTTAACGGGGTTATTTTTTCTTGTTTTTTGCTTGCACATTTGTTTAAGTTCCTTGTAGGTTCTGGAAACTAAACTAAACATTTGTCGGATGTATAGTTTGTAAATATTTTCTCCCATTCTGTATGTTGTCTATTTACTCTTGATAATTTCTTTTGCTGTGCAGAAGCTCTTTAGTTTGATTAGGTCCCATTTGTCAATTTTTCCCAGCACCATTTATTAAATAGGGAATCCTTTCCCCATTGCTTGTTTTTGTCAGGTTTGTCAAAGATCAGACGGTTGTAGATGTGTAGTATTATTTCTGAGCCCTCTATTCTGTTCCATTGGTCCATATATCTCTCGTGGTACTAGTACCATGCTCTTTTGGTTACTGTAGCCTTGTAGAATAGTTTGAAGTCAGGTAGCGTGATGCCTCCAGCTTTGTTATTTTGGCTTAGGATTGTCTTGGCTATGTGGGCTCCTTTTTGGTTCCATATGAACTTTAAAGTAGTTTTTTCCAATTCTGTGAAGAAAGTCAATGGTAGCTTGATGGGAATAGCATTGAATCTGTAAATTACTTTGGGCAGTATGGCCATTTTCACAATATTGATTCTTCCTCTCCATGAGCATGGAATGTTCTTCCAATTGTTTGTGTCCTCTTTTATTTTGTTGAGCAGTGGTTTGTAGTTCTCCTTGAAGAGGTCCTTCACATCCCTTGTAAGATTCCTAGGTATTTTATTCTCTTTGTAGAAATTGTGAATGTGAATTCACTCATGATTTGGCTCCCTGTTTGTCTGTTATTGGTGTATAGGAATGCTTGTGATTTTTGCACATTGATTTTGCATCCTGAGACTGCTGAAGTTGTTTATCAGCTTAAGGAAATTTTGGGCTGAGATGATGGGGTTTTCTAAATATACAATCATGTGATCTGTAAACAAAGACAATTTGACTTCCTCTTTTCCTAATTAAATATCCTTTATTTCTTTCTCTTGCCTGATTGCCCTGGCTAGAATTTCCAATACTATGTTGAATAGGAGTGGTGAGAAAGGACATCCTTGTCTTGTGCTGGTTTTCAAAGGGAATGCTTCCAGCTTTTGCCCATTCAGTATGATATTGGCTGTGGGTTTGTCATAAATAGCCCTTATTATTTTCAGATTCGTTTCATCCATACCTAGTTTATTGAGAGTTTTTAGCATGAAGCGTTGTTGAATTTTTTCGAAGGCCTTTTCTGCATCTATTGAGATAACCATGCGGTTTTTGTCATTGTTTCTGTTTACATGCTGGATTACGTTTATTGATTTGCATATGTTGAACCAGCCTTGCATCCCAGGGATGAAGCCAATGTGATCATCGTGGATAAGCTTTTTGATGTGCTGCTGGATTCAGTTTGCCAGTATTTTATTGAGGATTTTTGCATCGATATTCATCGGGGATATTGGTCTAAAACTCCCTTTTTTAGTTGTGTCTCTTCCAGGTTTTGGTATCAGTATGAGGTTGGCCTCATAAAATGAGTTAGGGAGGGTTTCCTCTTTTTCTATTGATTGGAATAGTTTCAGAAAGAATGGTACCAGCTCCTCCTTGTACCTCTGGTAGAATTTGGCTGTGAATCCTTCTGGTCCTGGACTTTCTTTGGTTGGTAAGCTATTGATTATTGCCTCAATTTCAGAACCTGTTATTGATCTATTCAGAGAATCGACTTCTTCCTGGTTTAGTCTTGGGGTTGTGTATGTGTCCAGGAATTTATCCATTTCTTCTAGATTTTCTAGTTTATTTGCATAGAGGTGTTTATAGTATTCTCTGATGGTTGTTTGTATTTCTGCGGGATTAGTGGTGATATCCCCTTTATCATTTTTTATTGTGTCTATTTGATTCTTCTCTCATCTCTTCTTTATTAATCTTGCTAGTGGTCTATCTATTTTGTTGATCTTTGCAAAAACCAGCTCCTGGATTCATTGATTTTTTTGAAGGGTTTTTTGTGTCTCTATCTTCTTTAGTTCTGCTCTGATCTTAGTTATTTCTTGTCTTCTGCTAGATTTTGAATTTGTTTCCTCTTGCTTCTGTAGTTCTTTTAATTGTGATATTAGGGTGTCAATTTTAGATCTTTCCTGCTTTCTCTTGTGGGCATTTAGTGCTATAAATTTCCCTCTACACACTGCTTTAAATGTGTCCCAGAGATTCTGGCACATTGTGTCTTTGTTCTCATTGGTTTCAAAGAACGTCTTTATTTCTGCCTTCATTTTGTTATTTACCCAGTAGTCATTCAGGAGCAGGTTGTTCAGTTTCCATGTAGTTGTGTGGTTTTGAGTGAGTTTCTTAATCCTGAGTTCTAATTTGATTGCACTGTGGTCTGAGAGTTTGTTGTGATTTCTGTTCTTTTACATTTGCTGAGGAGTACTTTACTTCCAATTATGTGGTCAATTTTAGAATAAGTGTGATGTGGTGCTGAGAAGAATGTATATTCTGTTGATTTGGGGTGGAGAGTTCTGTAGATGTCTATTAGGTCCGCTTGGTGCAGAGCTGAGTTCAAGCCCTGGATATCCTTGTTAATTTTCTGTCTTGTTGATCTGTCTAATATTGACAGTGGGGTGTTAAAGTCTCCCGTTATTATTGTGTGGGAGTCTAAGTCTCTTTGTAGGTCTCTAAGAACTTGCTTTATGTATCTGGGTGCTCCTGTATTGGTTGCATATATATTTAGGACAGTTAGCTCTTCTTGTTGAATTGATCCCTTTACCATTATGTAATGGCCTTCTTTGTCTCTTTTGATCTTTGTTGGATTAAAATCTGTTGTATCAGAGAGTAGGATTGCAACCCCTGCTTTTTTTTTTTTTTTTTTTTGCTTTCCATTTGCTTGGTAGATGTTCCTCCATCCCTTTATTTTGAGCCTGTGTGTGTCTTTGCACATGAGATGGGTCTCCTGAATACAGCACTCCAATGGGTCTTGACTCTTTATCCAATTTGCCAGTCTGTGTCTTTTAATTGGGGCATTTAGCCCCAATTTTATTTAAGGTTAATATTGTTACGTGTGAATTTGATCCTGTCATTATGATGCTAGCTGGTTGTTTTGCCTGTTAGTTGATTCAGTTTCTTCGTAGCATCAATGGTCTTCACAATTTGGCATGTTTTTGCAGTGGCTGGTACTGGCTGTTCGTTTCCATGTTTAGTGCTTCCTTCAAGGAGCTCTTGTAAGGCAGGCCTGGTGGTGACAAAATGTCTCAGCATTTACTTGTCTGTAAAGGATTTTATTTCTCTCTTGCTTATGAAGCTTAGTTTGACTGGATATGAAATTCTGGGTTGAAAATTCTTTTCTTTAAGAATATTGAATATTGGCCCCCACTCTCTTCTGCTTGTAGGGTTTCTGCCAAGAGATCAGCTGTTAGTCTGATGGGCTTCCCTTTGTGAGTAACATGACCTTTCTCTCCAGCTGCCCTTGACATTTTTTCCTTCATTTCAATCTTGGTGCATCTGATGATTATGTATGTTGGGGTTGCTCTTCTTGAGGAATATCTTTGTGGTGTTCTCTGTATTTCCTGAATTTGTATGTTGGCCTGCCTTGCTAGGTTGGGGAAGTTCTCCTGGATAATATCCTGAAGAGTGTTTTCTAAGTTGGTTCCATTCTCCCCGTCACTTTCAGGTACACCAATCAAACATAGATTTGGTCTTTTCACATGGTCCCATATTTCTTGGAGGCTTTGTTAGTTTCTTTTCACTCTTTTTTCTCTAATCTTGTCTTCTTGCTTTATTTCATTAATTTGATCTTCAATCACTGATATCCTTTCTTCTGCTTGATCAAATTGGCCACTGAAACTTGTTTATGCTTCATGAAGTTCTCGTGCTGTATTTTTCATCTCCATTGGGTCATTTATTTTCTTCTCTAAACTCGTTATTTTAGTTTAGCCATTCCTGTAAGCTTTCTTCAAGGTTTTTAGCTTCCTTGTGATGGGTTGGAAGATGCTCGTTTAACTCGGAGAAGTTTGTTTTACCCACCTTCTGAAGCCTACTTCTGTCAACTCATCAAACTCATTCTCCATCCAGTTTTGTTCCATTGTAGGTGAGGAGTGTGATCCTTTGGAGGAGAAGAGGCGTTCCGGTTTTTGGAATTTTCAGCCTTTCTGCTCTGGTTTCTCCCCATCTTTGTGGTTTTATCTACCTTTGGTCTTTGATGTTGGTGACCTATGGATGGGGTTTTGGTGTGGATGTCCTTTTTGTTGATATCGATGCTATTCCTTTCTGTTTGTTAGTTTTCCTTCTAACAGACAGGCCCCTCAGTTGCAGGTCTGTTGAAGTTTGCTGGAAGTCCACTCCAGGCCCTTTTTGCCTGGGTATCACTAGCGGAAACTGCAGAACAGCAAATATTGCTGCCTGATTCTTCCTCTGGAAGCTTCATCCCAGAAGGGCACCCGCTAGACACCAGCCGGAACTCTCCTGTATGAGGTGTCTGTCAGCCCCTACTGGGAGGTGTTTCCCAGTCAGGCTACATGGGGGTGAGGGACACGCTCGAGAAGGCAGTCTGTCCGTTATCAGAGCTTGAACACTGTGCTGGGAGAAACATGCTCTCTTCAGAGCTGTGAGGCAGGGACACTTAAGTCTGTAGAAGCTTTGCCCACAGCTGTCCCTTTCCCCAGGTGCTCTGTCCCAGGGAGATGAGGCCCTGACTGGGGCTGCTGCCTTTTGTTCAGATATGCTCTGCCCACAGAGGCGGAATCTAGAGAGGCAATTGGCTTTGCTGAGCTATGGTGGGCTCCACCCAGTTCAAGCTTCCCGCAGCTTTGTTTACACTGTGGGCATTAAACTATGTACTCAAGCCTCATCAATGGCAGAGGCCCCTCCCCGCACCAAGCTCCAGCATCCCAGGTGGATCTCAGACTGCTGCGTTAGCAGCAAGAATTTCAAGGCAATGGATCTCAGCTTGCTGGGCTCCGTGGGCATGGGACCCCCTTGAGCCAGGTACTGGAGGGAATCTCCTGGTCTGCTGGTTGCAAAGATGGTGGGAAAAGTGCAGTATTTGGGCAGGAATGTACTACTCCTCCCAGTACAGTCTCTCATGGCTTCCCTTGGCTAGGAAAGGGAAATCCCCTGACCACTTGTGCTTCTCAGGTGAGGTGATGCCCCACCCTGCTTTGGCTCGCCCTCTGTGGGTTGCACCCACTGTCCAACCAGTCTCAATGAGATGAACCAGATACCTCAGTTGGAAATGCTGAAATCACTCATCTGCATCTATCTCGCTGGGAGCTGCAGACCAGAGCTGTTCCTATTTGGCCATCTTGGAAGACAGTCCTCAGTTTCCCAAAGTCTTAACTCATTTCAGTGTTAACTCAAAAGTCCATAGTCCGAAGTCTCATCTGAGACAAAGCAAGTCCCATTTGCCTATGAGCCTGTAAAATCAAAAGCAAGTTACTTACTTCCTAGATACAATTGGGGTACAAGCATTGGGAAAATACAGCCATTCCAACTGGGAGAAATTTGGCAAAACAAAGGGGCTACAGGCCCCATGCAAGTTCAAAATCCAGCAGGACAGTCAAATCTTAAAGCTCCTAAATGATCTGCTTTGACTCAATGTCTCACATCTAGGTCATGCTGATTCAAAAGGTAGGCTCCTACAGGCTTGGACAGCTCCAACTTTGTGGCTTTGCAGTGTATAGCTTCCCTCCTGGCTGCTTTCATGGGCTAGCATTGAGTGTCTGCACCTTTTCCAGGCACATGGTGCAAGCTGTCAGTGGATCTACCATTTTGGGGTCTGCAGGATGGCAGTGGCCCTCTTCTCACAGCTCCTCCAGGCAGTTCCCCAGTAGGGACTCTGTGTGGGTGCTATGATCCCACATTTCCCTTTCACACTGCATTAGCAGAGGTTCTTCATGAAGGCCCAGCCTCTGCAGCAAACTTCTTCTGAAATCTAGGCAGAGGTTCCCAAACCTCAATTCTTGACTTCTGTGTACCTGCAGACTCAACACCACATGGAAGCTGCCACAGCTTGGAGCTTACACTCTCTAAAGTCACTGCCTAAACTGCACCTTGGTCCATTTTATCCATGGCTAGAGCAGCTGGGGTGCAGGGCACCAAATCCCTAGGCTGCACACAGCAGGGGGGCCCTGGGCTTAGCCCTCAAAACCATTATTTCCTCTTAGGCCTCCAGGCCTGTGATGGAACGGGATGCCTCACAGGTCTCTGACATGCCCTGGAGACATTTTCCCCATTGTCTTGGCAATTAACCTTTGGCTTCTCATTACTTATGCAAATTTCTGCAGCTAGTTTGAATTTCTCCTCAGATAATGTTTGGTTTTGTTTTTTCTATTGCATTATCAGGCTGAAAATTTTCCAAACTTTTATGCTCTGTTTTCCTTTTAAAACTGAATGCCTTTAACAGCACCCAAGTCACCTCTTGAATGCTTTGCTGCTTAGAAGTTTCTTCTGCCAGATACCCTAAATTACCTCTCTCAAGTTTAAGGTTCCACAGATCTCTAGGGCAGGGGCAAAATGCCACCAGTCTTTGTGCTAAAACATAACAAGAGTCATCTTTGTTCCAGTTCCCAACAAGTTCCTCATCTTCATGTGAGACCATCTTAGCCTGGATTTCATTGTCCATATCATTATCAGCATTTTGGGTAAAGCCATTCAACAAGTCTCTAGGGAGTTCCAAACTCTCCCACATTTTCCTGTCTTCTCCTGAGCCCTTCAAACTGTTCCAACTTCTGCCTGTTACCCAGTTCCAAAGTGACTTCTACATTTTTGGGTATCTTTTCAGTAGTGCTCCACTTTACTTGTACTAATTTACTATGTTTGTTCATTTTCATGCTGCTGATAAAAACATAACGAAGACCTTTACATTTACAATTTACAAAAGAAAGAGGTTTAATGGACTTACAACTTCATGTGGCTGGGGAGGCCTCACAGTTGTGGCAGGAAAACAAGGAGAAGCAAGTCACATCTTAAATGGATGGTGGCAGACAAAGAGAAAGAGAGCTTGGGCATAGAAACTCCCATTTTTAAAACCATCAGATCTGGTGAGACTTATTCACTATCATGAGAACAGCACAGGAAAGACCTGCCCCATAATTTACCTCCAACCAGATTCCTTGTGGGAATTGTGGGAGTTACAATTCAAGATGAGATTTGGGTGGGGACACAACCAAACCATATCAGCCAGATATTAAACTTTTGGTTGGAATTTCTTTTCTTAAGAATGTTGAATATAGGCCATCAGTATCTTCTGGCTTGTAGGATTTGTGCTGATAAGTCTGATGTTAGCCTGATAACATTCCCTTTCTAGGTGACCTGTTTTATCTCTCTAGCTGCCTTCAACATTTTTGTTTTTATTTTGACCCTGGAGAATCTGATGACTATGTGTCTTGAAGATGTCATTCTTGTGAAGTATCTTGCAGGGGTTCTCTGCATTTCTTTTCCTTTTTTTTCTTTTTAGACAGAGTCTCGCCCTGTTGCCCAGGCTAGAGTGCAGTGGTACAATCTTGGCTCACTGCAATCTTTGGCTCCTGGGTTCAAGTGATTCTCAGCCTCCTGAGTAGCTGGAATTACATATATGCACCACCATGCCCAGCTAATTTTTTTTATATTTTAGTAGAGATCGCATTTCTCCATGTTGGCCAGGCTGGTCTAGAACTCTGGGCCTCATGTGATCCTCCCACTTCGGCCTCCCAAAGCGTGATCTGGGCCTCTGGGATTACAGGTGTGAGCCACCACACCTGGCCCCTCTGCATTTCTTAAGTTTGAATGTTGGCTTCTATAGCTAGGTTGAGGAAGTTCTCATGGATGGTATCCTGAAATATGTTTCCTAAGTGGTTTTCTTTCTTGCCATCTCTTCGGTGATGCCACTGATTGATAAATTTTGTCTCTTTACATAACCCTATATTTCTTGGAGATTTTGTTTGTTCCATTTCATTCTTTTGTTTCATTCTTTTCTGACTGTCTTATTTCAGAAAGCCAGTCATCGAGCTCTGAGATTCTTTTCTCTTCCTGATCTATTCGTCTGTTAATAATTGCAATTGCATTATAAAATTCTTGTAGTGTGTGTGTCAGCACTGTCAGGTTGGTTACATTCTTTTCCATACTGGCTGTTTTGTCTATCAGCTTCTGTATTGTTTTATTGTGATTCTTAGGTTTCTTGGAGTGGGTTTCAACATTCTCCAGAATCTCAATGATCTTCGTTCCTATCCATATTCTGTTTTATTTCCTGTGGTATGGGTTGTAATATCTCCTGTTTCATTTTAAATTGAATTTATTTGGATCTTCTCTCTTCTTTTCTTGGTTAATCTCACTAATGGTTTATCAGTTTTGAACCAGCTTTTTGCTTCATTTATCTTTTTTTTTTAATTCATTTACTTCTGCTCTGATCTTTGTTATTTCTTTTATTCTGCTGGGTTTGGGTTTGGTTTCTTCTTGTTTCTCTAGTTCCTTGAGATGTGACCTTATATTGTCTATTTGTGCTCTTTCAGCCTTTTTGATGTAGATGTTTAATGCTATAAACTTTCCTCTTAGCACCACTTCTTCTGTATCCCAGAGGTTTTGTTAGGTTGTGTCACTATTATGGTTCAGTTCAGAGAATTGTTAAATTTTCATCTTGATTTCATTGTTGACCCAATGATCATTCAGGATCTGGTTATTTATTTTCCATGTATTTGAATGGCTTCGAGGGTTATTTTCAGAGTTGATTTCCAATTTTATTCCACTGTAGTCTGAGAGAGTACTTGATATAATTTTGAATTTCTTGAAGTTATTGAGACTTATTTTGTGGCCTATCATATGGTCTATCTTGAAGAATGTTCCATGTGCTAATGAATAGAATGCATATTCTTTGTTCATTTTTTAAATTCTTTTTTCTTTGTCTTTGTTGGGTTGGGTTAATTCAAAATCCTTGTCTTCAAGCTCTAAAGTTCTTATTTCTACCTGCTTGATTCTATTATTGAAACTTTGTAGGGGTTTTGCAATTCTCCAAGTGTGTCTTTCATTTCCAGAAGTTGTGATGGTTTTTTAATCTATGCTATCTATTTCTTGGGAGATTTTTTATCCATATCCTGTATAATTTGTAACATTTCTTTAAGTTGTTTTTCATGTTCCTCTAGTGCTTCCTTGACTAGCTTAATAATCAACCTTTTAAATTCTTTTTCTGGCAATTCAGAGACATCTTCTTGGTTTGGATCCATTGCTGGTAAGCTAGTGTGATCTTTTGGGGGTGCTAATAAACCTTGCTTTGTCATATTACCAGAATTGTTGTTCTGGTTCCTTCTCATTTGGGTAGACTGTTTCAGTGGAAAGATCTGGGGCACAAGGCCAACTATTCAGATTCTTTTGTTCCACAGGGTGATGCCTTAATGTGGTTTTCTTCCCCTTCTGCTAGTGATGGTGCTTCCTGAGAGCTGGACTGCAGTGATTGTTATTGCCCTTCTGGGTCTAGGCACACAGTGGAGCTACCGATCTCTGGGCTGGTACTAGGGAAGTGTCTGCAAAGAGTCCTTTGATGTGACCTGTCTTCAGATATCTCAGTCTTGGATATCAGCACCTGCTCCAGTGGAGGTAGCAGGGGAGCAAAGTGGACTCTGTGATGGTCCTTGGTTGTAGTTTTGTTTTGTGCTGTTTTTCTCAAATGCTGGTTGTGGTAGCAGTGGAATTGTCACATGGACAGACTCAAGACCTTTGGTTATCCAGAATGTTACAGATGGTGGAATTAGCTGTTGTTTTCTTTTTTCTTGGAGTTGGGTTGTTCTTTTATGAGTTGCTATAATGGCTTGAGTTGGTTGGCCTTTAACCAGGAGGTGGTACTTTCCAGAGTTGCATCAGCTGCAGTAGTATAGTGGGGATACAAGCTTTCCTTAAGGTCACCTGGATAAGTATTCAAGTTTCTCAGACAATGGGAAGAGCCATAGAGCTCCCACGACATTATATCTTTTGTCTTTGGCTGCCAGGGCAGGTAGAGAAGGACCATCAGGTGGGGGCAGGTTTAGGGGTGTCTGAACTCAAGACTTTCCTTGGGCGGAGCTTGCTGCAACTGCTGTGCGGAATGGGGGTGTGGTTCTCAAGCTAATCGAGTTATGTTTCTAGGGGGATTATGGATGTCTCTGCTGTGTCATACTGGCTGCCAGAGAAGTGGGGGAAGGCCAGCAGTGACAGGCCTCATCCAGCTTGCATGCAGCCAGCAAGGCCAGTTTTACTCCCACCATGCCCCACTAACAGCACTGAATTTCATATCCAGGCAGCTGGTGAGCAGGGCTGAGATTTTGCACCAGGATACAAGCCTCCCCATTGAGAAAGCAAAAAGGGCTTTCAGGCCCTGTCCCTCCCTGCCTGCCACAGCTTCTGTGCTCGTATCTGCTTATCTCATTTGCTCCCCGACCCCTAGATTCTGTCCAGGAAAATTCACACCCAGTTAAAATTATTATGAAGTTCAGCTGGAAGTTGCCTCCTCCCTGTGGTCCCTCTCAATTTCAGTGGCAGCCCTCCCCAAGGGCCCCTATGAGATAAAGTCAGAAATGGCTTCCTTGGGGAACAAGAGTGCCTACAAGGCTCTTTCTGCTGCTTCTTCTACTTTTATATTTTGTTTGGCTCTTTAAATTCATTTCAGGTCTAGGTAAGGTTAAATCCTTCTCCCATGATCTGGATTTTCAGGTTCCCCAGTGAGGATGTATGTTTGGAGAAAGACTTTCCTCCCTTACATTTTAAGTACCCACAGTTTTTCGTCTTTCTCAGGGAGTTTGCAGTGGCAAGCCGCTTCTTTTCCCCTATGCATATTCTGAATCTATTTCTGTCATCAGCTATCTCAGCCTGGTTAAGACCTTTTGCTGGAGAACTAGTATGATCATTTAGAGAAAAGAAGGCACCCTGACTTTTCGAGTTGCCAAGAGTTCTTGTGCTGGTTCTTTCTCATTTGTGTGGGCTGATGTTTTTTCAGTCTTTGAAATTGGTGTCCTTGGCCAGGCGCGGTGGCTCACGCTTGCAATCCCAGCACTTTGGGAGGCCGAGGCGGGCGGATCACGAGGTCAGGAGATCGAGACCACAGTGAAACCCCGTCTCTACTAAAAATACAAAAAATTAGCCGGGCGTGGTGGCAGGCACCTGTAGTCCCAGCTACTCGGAGAGGCTGAGGCAGGAGAATGGCGTGAACCCGGGAGGCAGAGCTTGCAGTGAGCCGAGATTGAGCCACTGCACTCCAGCCTGGGTGAAAAAGCGAGACTCCATCTCAAAAAAAAAAAAAAAAAAAAAAAGAAATTGGTGTCCTTTGGGTGGATTGTTTTGCCTTTTTCTTCGTTGCTGCCCTTGGGAATTTGATTACAATATAAGGTGGGTTTGGTTGACTGTCTTCAATTCTAGATTTTTCCTGGGTCTTGGAGGAGCCCCCTCAAATTACTTTCTAGTGTCTGCACTTTTTTTGTTGGGTATTCTGGTCCATAGGGCTTGTTCAGGCTGTGGCTGCAGTTGGCCGACAAGCTGTTTCCTTGTCAAGCTGGCCTTAATCTTCTATTCGTGTACTTTCTGGGGAAAGATGAGGTTGCATCCACCAGCAGAGTTCAGACAAAAGTGGGACAATTTTCCTGGAAACTCTAGTGGATGTGACCTATTTGGCTATGGAAGGTGGGAGTGGGTGGGGTTGTCAGCAATTGGATATTTCTAGCAAAAAAGGAGCCTGTGCCCCTTAGCAAATTGAAGCACATGTAGGGCTTCTGGGCTGGAAGTTCTAGCAGGTGTTGCCCACCTGGCTATTGGTGGTGGGGATGGTAGGGTCATGTGCCTTGCTGATCAAATGTTTCCTGGAATATCAGGAGGCTGTGCCCTCCAGCTGAGTTCACGCAGAAGTGTGGCTTCTGGGTCAGAAGCTCTAGCAAATGTTGCCCACCTGGCTACCAGTGGTGGAGGCATGCTCAAGCAGAACAATAGGAGGCTGCGCTCTCCAGCTGAGTTCACACAGAGGCAAGACTGCTGGGCTGGTAGCTCTAGCAGGCGTTGCCTGCCTATCAGTTACAGGGGTGGGTGGGGTATAGGTTGGGTCCCAAGAGGAAAAGTGAAAACTGAGAGGTGGACCTGAAATTGGTACACTATCATTTTTGCCACATTTTACTGGTTGAAGAAGTCATAACTCCAGGAAAGAAACATGGGGAGAAGATATGAATGCCTCTTGAAGGGAAAAGCTTACAAGATTCCATTGCAAAACATCATGGCAAAGATTATTGTTGCTCTTTTAAATGAATCATCTGTCATATCTACTGCAGTCTATAAAGGATGTTTGATGATCTTCCTTTATTTGTGAGATTTTACTTTTAATTATATATTAATGATTAAATTAGCCACCCCACAAATATTGCCTGAGAGCAAATTAAATCATGTAATTTTCAATTACTAAAATATGTGGCATATTAAGGATAAATTGTTCACGCTAATAGACAAGATTAAAACTCTGTGGTCATCCTTTTAAAGTGAAAATATCATATTTACATTAATTTCAAGTCTCTGACACTGCTAATCAGGGAAAGCTGGCTAATAATGATTCTGTAGCCGAGAGCTCAATCAGCGTGGATTGTCCTTTCTGCCCAAGTCAGTTAGAAGTGTCTGTATTTGGAATTTGCCTACCATTACTTCATTTTCTAAGAGCCAAATTCCTTGACCTTTTCAATAAGAGGAAAGTAAAATATAGTGTCATTGCATTGGCATGAATATATTTTGAATATCTCCTTAAGAAAGTAAAAAAAGAGAACATGGAGGTTGGCGGGGTTTTAAGGGGTGTGGTTGTCAAGCTGGCATGGAAGTAATACTTTTCTCCCCATAATCAAATTCCGCTTCCTGATACCCCTTAAATCCCGAGTCCCTGAGTCCCATGGCAGTGTATCTCACTCCTGAAATACATAAGAGAAGCATGGCCCCTGAACAGTAATGCCATGGTGGTTGTTGCAGAGAGAGAAAGAAGATAACTGGTTTCTTTTCTGGGAAGGAGTCAGTGACACATTGGGGAATAATTAGAATTAGATTGAGCTGTAGTCTTCTTAACCCTAAACTGAGGTGTTAAGGACTTCCTTTAACATAAAAGTTTTGATGCCACAGTTCACATGACTACAGGAGGATTGTATTTCAGGGGTTCAGAACACAAGTTTGGGGTTATATAGCCTCCCTTAGTTGCCTGGTTCTGCCAGTTGTAGGATACTTAGAAAGTTATTTAAGCTGTTTTGCTCCAGAGATAACAAATAATAATATATATCTCAAAGGGTTGTTATGAGGATGAAGATACTATCAGTAATTAGTGCAGTGACTGGTTCCATTGAATTCTAAATGGCTAGAAGCTACAATTATTATTAGTTATAATTAGCTATTAAAATTAAAAAGCCATAATTCTTTACAAATTATCAAGCCAAACATTGCTCAAAATGAAAGTATTGCAATGAACTTATGAGCTATTATATATGATTATATTTATGTATGATTTTCAAATGTATATTAACTTTGAGTATGTATCTACAACTCTCTAATTTGTACTGCTTTTGTAAAATGAAGTTAACAGTAAGAAAAACAAAAAACTATTGTACCTGCTTCAATTTCTGAATCTCATAATTAATTATCTTATAATTAATTTCAATTTTTGTGTTTAAAATTTCTCTGCTATAGATGGCATATATAATCTTATGGGTTAGGGTGAAGGTTATATAGTTTTTCACTTGATTTTAGATCCCATTTATTTCTTAACAAGAGATTTATTTATTTCCATATCACTTATTTGGAATATCCTTTCAGTTCTTCTGTAATTGTCCAGTGTAGGGTCTTCTAACTCATAGCTTTTCATAGTTTTATAAAGCATAAAGAGTTTTTTCTATAACTGTATTAGTCCATTTTCACACTGCTCTAAGGAATATCTGAGACTGGGTAATTTATAAAGGAAAAAGGTTTAATTGACTCACAGTTCTACATGACTGGTGAGGCCTCAGGAAACTTATAATCATGGCAGAAGGCCAAGGGGAAGCAAGGCATATCTTACATGGCGGCAGGAGAGAGAGAGAGAGCAAAGCAGGAAGTGCCAATTTTAAACCAACAGATCTCATGAGAACTCATTCACTATCACTAGAACAGCATGGGGGAAACTTCCCCCGTGATCCAATTACTGCCCACTAGGTCCCTCCCTTGACATATGCATATTACAATTCAAGATGAGATTTGGGTAAGGACACAGAGCCAAACCCTGATGCAAGAGGTGGGCTTCCAAGATCTTGGGCAGCTCTGCCCCTGTGACTCTGCAGGGTACAACCCCCATGGCTGCTTTCATGGGCTGCCATTGTGTGCCTGTGGCTTTTCCAGGTGCACAGCAAAAGTTGTCAGTGGATCTAGGAGGTTGGTGGGCTCTTCTAACAGCTCCACTAGGCAGTGCCCCAGTGGGGACTCTGTATGGGGGGTTCCAATCCCATATTTCCCCTCTGCATTGCCCTAGCAGAGAGGAAATGAGGGCTCTATCCTTGCAGCAGACTTCTGCCTGAACATCCAGGCATTTCTGTACATCCTCTGAAATCTAGGTAGAAGCTCCCAAATTTCAACTCTTGTTTTCTGTGTACCTACAGGTCCAACACCACATGGAAACTGTCAAGGCTTGGAGCTTGCCCCCTCTGAAGCAGTGGCCTGAGCTGTACCTTGGCCCCTTTTAGCCATGGCTGGCACTGGAGCATCTGGGATGCAGAGTGCCTTGTTGCAAGACTGCACAGAGCAGTGGGGCCCTGGGCCTGGCCCACAAAACCATTTTTCTCTCCTAGGCCTCCAGGTCTATGACAGGAGGGACTGCTGTGAAGATCTCCAAAATGCCCTGGAGATATTTTCCCTATTGTCTTGGCTATTAACATTAGACTCCTTGTTACTTACGCAAATTTCTGGAGCTGGCTTTGGCTTGAATTTCTTCCCCCAAAAATGGGCTTTTCTTTTCTACCACATGGTCAGGATGTGAATTTTCCAAACCTTTATGCTCTGCTTTTCTTTTAAATATCACTTCCAGTTTCAAACCATCTCTTTGTGAATGCATTTGAATGTAAGCTTTTAGAGAAAGCCAGGTCACATCATGAATGCTTTGCTGCTTAGAAATTTCTTTCACCAGATACCCTAAGTCATCTCTCTCAAGTCCAAAGTTCCATACATCTCTAGGGCAGGGGCAAAATGCTGCCATTCTCTTTGCTAAAGTATAGCAAGAGTAATCTTTACTCCAGTTCCCAATAAGTTCCTCATCGAGAGAGAGAGAGAGAGAGAGAGAGAGAGAGAGAGAGAGAGAGAAGCAGGAAGTGCCACTTTTAAACCATCAGATCTTGTGAAAACTCATTCAGTATCATAAGAAGAGCGTGGGGGAAACTGCCCCCATGATCCAATCACCTCCCATCATGTCCCTCCCTTGACATATGGGGATTGCAATTTGAGATAAGATTTGGATCGGGACAGAGCCAAACTCTGTCAATAACCCTCCTACTTTACCCCCGCTAAGTGTTAGCTTGGCAGTGTGACATTTTTTCTAAGAAGTATTAACATTTTTGACTTCTATTGTAGCCCTGTAACCCTCATAAAGTACATTTCTGACAAGAAAATGTCTCCCTCCAAGAATAAAATTTCCTTTATTTTTATTTGTATTGTCTGGCCTCTTCACTTATCAAATGACATTGCCATGACAGAGAATGAAATCACAGCCTCTTAGAAGGTTTCCCTGTCAGATGTGGTTATAAAACATAATGGGAGCAAGTTGGGCCTGAAGTGGGTATTTGAGTGAATCTCATGTTCCATCTGAAATTATGGAACAGTTACTTAGCCCTATCTTCAATGCACAGGCACCTATTTACATGTTGAAATGTATGCATAAAAGGAGTCTGCTATTAGGAAATTTAGGAATAAATTTCCTTGGGGAGAAATGGTGAGCTTGAGATGACAGAAGACCTTTGTGCTGGGCCAAGAATCTTCAGTGGCTTCTTTTTGGGAAATGTCTAAAGCAGAAGCCATGAGGCTTGTTTTTATGAAGGATTCTGTAGTATTTGGGTAGGCATAGGCTTGGAATTTATGTTCAAATTCTCACATAGAATTAAGGATGTTGGTATTCTCAGTTCTGTGTTGAAATATGTGTAGCTGCAATGAAGGAGGAATGCTTCAGCTATGTAATACTGCATAACAAACCACCCTAAACAGTGGCAAAAAGCAATAACATTTCTTTTGCTCACATTTTGCAATTTGAACAGAATTTTGCAGGGATAACTCATTGCTGCTTGACTAGGAGTCAGCTGAGCAACTCCAAAGCTAGCAGTTGGAATAATCTAAAGGCTTTTTTTTTTTTTTTTTGAGACAGGATCTTGCTTCATCTCCCAGGCTGGAGTGTAGTGCTATAATCACGGCTCACTGCAGCCTGGAACTCCTGGTATTTGGGAGTACAGGTGTGTGCCACCATGCCTGGCTAATTTGTTTATTGTAGAGACAGAGTCTCACTGTGTTGCTTAGACTGCTGTCGAACTCCTGCACTCAAGCAATCCTCCTGGCTCGGCCTCTCAAAATGCTAGGATTATAGGCGTGAACCACTGTACCTGGCCTGAAGTCTGCTTTTTGTGCATATCTAGCAACTGATGCAGATGTATACTAACATCGTACCTGGGGATGCTGATGGGAACACTTACACATGGTATCTCCATGTGGTTTGTGCTTCCTCACAATATGGTGACTGAGTTATAAGTGCCAAGATCTTAAAGGGGACAGCTGGGAAGAAGCTATATCCTTTTTGTTATCTAGTCTTGGAAGTCACATAGCATCACTTCTGCCTTATTCTACTTATTCAATTGTTTCAAGCCTGCCCAGTTTCAGTGGTAGAAAAAAGAGAATCTACTTCTTAATGAGAGAGTAGCAAAGTCCTGGAGGAGCATGTGATACCAAAAGTAATGCTGTGGCTGGTTTTGAAGAATACATCTTTCTTAAAGACTCAAGGGCTTGCAGAAGTTCTTGTGACATCAGTTAAGTGGTTTTGGGAGAAATGCTGAGGACATTAGGGATGCAGATTTCTCATGCAGCATCCAGATTCCAGTCTTAGTGGTAAAGTGGGCTTTTCTCAGGAAAGAAATGATGCTAGTCCTTTGTCCAGTACCCTGGAAACCTTGAAGGTTTTGAGGCAGTTGTGAAAGTGATAACTCTTTTCCATGAAAATTTGTGTATCCATGCTAATGTGCACTCATTTGTACCACAGTCTGCTAAGGCCTAGGATAATGCAGGATAACATGAATATCCAATAAAAACAAAGTATATTGAATCATTTAAAAAAATTAATGAGTAGTTGTCTTTGTTATCATAATTTTATAGAAATTCATAGATAAATATTTTATATTTATACAACTGATTTATGTTATAATTGCATTCTGCTCTTGTCATTTAACTATTTATATAGACATTAGATTGTCTTTTACCCAGTTTACTTTGCAGAAAAGATTTTAGAGAAATTTGAATTAATTTCTGCTGGTACAACTATTGGTACAAGTTGAATCGTAAGTGCCTTCATTTCTGCATAAATCTCAAAATGCTGAATTCATGTGATAACTTTCATTGTTCTTGACCAACTTTGTCCACCTACCTAAAGCAGAGTCATTGGCAGATTTGGCAGTCAAATCCTATATCCCTATATATACTAATGCATCTCCCAGTTTTTCCACCTCTTTCTCATCAAATGCACTGTATTGAACAATGCTAGAACCAATGCTGGACCTCTGGATATCTAATTACTAACTTCATTCTTAGTCACAGCTGTTCACTAAGACTTCCATGACTCTTCACAGCAACTCTTGGCAGTATTCTGCCCTTTATCCTCTACTGATTTCTTTCCCTTTATAATCCGTTATAAAGAAACTTTTCAAAAAGCTTATTAAAAAATTCTGAGCAAATTATATTCACTGGATCACTTATATAGTATGCTATATTATATCTTATGTAAGATAGGAGGAAATTTAGTAGATTAGAGACTTTTTTTGGAATTGTTTCATTGGTTCTGTAAACTTTGCAGTACAGTGGCTGGTTTTTGTTTAATTAAATTCCTAATGGATTTACCCAAGAATTAAAATACTAGTTTTATTAAGATGTGATTTCTCATATTTTGTTTGGAAGCTGCAATATTTTTATAATGTATGCTATATGATATGAATGGCAGTTTTCAGGCATATTGATCATTAGTTTAAATTTAAAATATCTGATCTACCTCACGGAAATTAGTCATAAAAGTAGAAATGCATTCGTGAATTTATTTGCACATACTTTCTGGCCTACGTTGGTTCAGGCTTAACATATTAAATTTACTAAGAGACTTCAGTGTTGCAGCCACAGCTGTAAACAAATTTTTCATTCATTCTTTTAAGGTATATACTATTTAAGAGATAAAACTGGGGCTGAAAGAAGTTAAAAGTGATCATTAAGGGTGGGCACAAGATAAAGTGGAGGAAAATCCCCAAACTGTTATTCTCCCAAGATGGTGCTTATGTGAGCAGAAAGCAGGGGAGTTGGTCCTAGCATTGCTGACAACTTGCAACAGATCCCACCTGCAGAAGATTGGGGAAGTGACAGAGAGGTCTGGGAAGGGGGGCAGTGTATTAGGCTGTGCCTCAGGTTCTCTGCTTCTGCTGGTCCTCACACCTCACTGCTGGAACCATAGATGAGCCCCACTGCAAGAGTAGCTCTGACTCAATCTGATGCTGACTATCCTCAGGTCAGCAGCTTCTGTACTACCCTACAGATTTTAGAGGGTAGATTTTAGAGTTGCATTCCAATCCTGAACCAATCTCTGATGACAGAAATGATACCTGAATCACTAGGCTGCCAGATTGGTCCCATATCCCTCCTTTCCAGCATACCCTGGCCATCACACAACACACACACACATTCACGCATGCACACACACACACACGCACACACACACCCACTACCACCTCCATTCCACCCAATTTGGAGTTGCACCAACCAGATTTCTACCTGACCTGCCCCTCAATTGATTCTGAACCAGGATCACTGGCCTTTGGTAGGGTCTCAGGAGTTGGATCTGAAGGAAAAAAGGGGTGGGAGTGATCCCAAGTAGGAGCCAAGAGGAATAAGATCTAATTTCTGAAGAGGTTAGGGCTGAATTGAAAACTAGGTTGCATTCAAAATATCAAGTCAAGGAGATTGGAATTAAAGCATAAGCAAATGGAAACAGGTCAGTTGATAGTACAGGTTTGGAAGACAGAGCCTGGCTAGATCTGCTGAAAGCTGGTGTACTAAAGGCTGAAGGTTTTGTGATGGGCAGCGGACAGCTCTGCCTTCTGCTGGGGTGAGCAGCTAAGGGCAACCCCCAGAATCAATCTTCTTTTTCTGACTATGTGATTTTTGGTATATTACATAAATCCTTTGAGTTTCCTTTTTTTGGGGCTATAAAATAGCAATAATAGTACTTCCTTGCAGTATATCATAGGGATTACAGACATAAAGTTACTAACAGACATGGCCTGCATAAGTGCTCATCTTACGGTGACCCTCAGTACAGCTCTGTTACTTACTAGCTTCATGGTCTTGGAGAATTCGTTTTACTTTTTGAGCTTCAGTGTCTTGTCCTATGAATGAAGAGGTTAAATTAGATCATCTCTTAGTCTCTATCCAACACAAAGACCCTAAAATCTATTCTAAATTCTTATTTGGTGGCAAAGGAGTTTTGCTCTCTAAGACTATCTTGCAACTACCCTGAAACTCAGGTCCAAACCTACAAATTAGATTAAATCCTATTAAAAAAAACTCCTTTGAAACATTAAAGCCCACATATATGTTTAAATAACCTTGTCAAATTTGCTCTCCCTGCAGAGGGCTTTTCATTATTCTTTTTCATTAAAATAAAAATCCCTCTGGTTGACTTTCTAAATGTGTTTTCGTTAGGCCCTCAGCCTGTTGTTAACCATTTTCAACCTAATATTAAACTCTGTCCTCTTGAAACTGAATGCTCTGCTACCCCGTGAGAAGTCACCCACAATAATGATAGAGTAGGCACTGAATATGCTAAATAATAATAATAATATAAAATCAAAATGTATAGTGATCACTGGCTGCTCAATAAGGGTCTGTCACTCACTTCCTTTATCAGTAGTTTTCACTATAACATTCTTCTTTGAAAGGGGAGGGGAGAAAACCGTGCACAGCAAATGTCTCCAGGCTCCAGGCTGTGGTAAATAGGGTATCTAATATCCAGAAAATGAATATGCAGCCTCTAGGGAAACATATGCAATGAAGGTAAATGGATTCTCAGATTAGGAAGTTTAGTCCTAAGGAATAAAAGGAACTAATTTGCAAGAGAAAAGAATAGATGTAGTTGGATTTCACCCTGCTGATAAACTGTACTTCCATAGAGTTTTCCCTCTTCTTTATTTCAAAAGCTATAGAAGTCAAGGGTTTCCTGTTCCTTTATGTTCCATAAACGAGTTGTTCAGATAAGCAGCTCATTGCTCTATCAACTAATTACTTTCTGATTTGCTTTGATCTATTATTAAGGCAGTAAATTCCAGCTTCATTGCACCCATAATGTAAAACTCAAATGTAATCACTGTTGTGAAAGGAGATAACAAAGCTGTCGATTTGAAAAAGGAATTTCCTTTTGGCAAGAAGTCTAGTGTGTGATACACACGCTTTCCATGTCGTTCAGGCAATTGACTTTGACACAAACCCATTCTATACTCTATGGATCTTTTGCCAGAAAACAATCATTTAAGAATCCAGCTTCCTTGGAATTTTTATTTATATGTGAAGCCATTTTGCCTGCTATTCTCATAGTTATGATATGCTACTATTCATGAATTAAAGCATCTTTTGAGTGTGGCATATGGAATCCGTACTTCATAATCAAATCTTCATGTGTATTAGCAACCTTACTATAAAGTTATAACCTTTTTGTCTTAACCATATTACAAGTTAATCCTTCATAGGCTATTTTTTTCTAATTCATCTGAACAAATTGAGTTTATAAGTTAGAATTCTCCTACAATCTATTGTAGTCCATATGTTCAAAGCCAAAAAAGCCCTCTGAGAATATTAAAGACCTCCAAGATTACTTTTACTTCAATCTCTGTAAAAACACAATTCATTTAGCTTCAGGAAAATCCGTATTTCCAAAATCACATGCAAACAAGAATTTGATTTCTACAAATGGTTCTATAAACTGAAAGACATTCTGATGACTGACTTGTCTTTGAAATTTGTTTTTTATTTTATCATCTCTCCTCTGTCTCTCTCCCTCTTCATATTTCTGCATATGTAGATATGTGTACTATGCCCTTATTTTGTTCTCCAGGTTGGTTTTGGGCATCAAAGGGATACCAAAAGACACGATTTCCAAAGCACTTCAATATTTAATGGGTATTTCTCCTCCAAACAAGGCCTGGATAGCTTTTAAGTTTCTATGCACAGTAAGAAAGCAGGCAATCTTACTAGATTAGCTCTTCATTTAATAATGCTTTAATATACATCACTCGAACTCTACCATTTTACCTTAGGAATAGTTGATTATCTACTATCTACTCTGAACTGTCTTTCTTTGTGGCTCTCAAGTATTTTACTCTCTCTCCAACTCCCTCCTCTTCCCCCTGTCTCCCAGCCTCATATAACAACTATGCTTGCAAATTTTATCTGGGTTTTAAAAGTTATGTTATTCTAGAGAATCAAGAATTTGGTTCAGAATAAAACTGCCATTTTCCTCCCACTTTATTTTACCTGGCAAGGACTTTGGAGCAAAGTGACTTTTAGCCTCTTTTTGAGAGCTGAGAGTTTGGTAATAATTAACTTTCTTGATAAGAAGAAGGCAGTGAGGAATTTAAAGGCCTCTGTACCTGTTGTATAAATTGGCCAGCAGCCTTGTTACTTGTTCTTTTGTAAAAGGAAAAAGATTAGATTTTATACAGATCCTGTCTATTGGGAAAGGGTTTGTGGTTTATAAACTGGATTGGAGAGATTTGGTACAGCACAAATAAGGTATCTTATAAATTTTCAGTTTTTGGTGCCTAGGAGCAGAATTATATGACTTTGCAAATAAGGAGGTAGTTGATATTTAAGGCCAATATTACAACCATAAAAGTTAATGACTGTGCAGATTTTTATACTGGATAACTTCTGCTGTTGACGAACCTTGACCCAATTAAATCACTTTAAAAGTTAACTGCAAAGTGCTTTTGGATTTGCATTATCTGCCTTTGCACTAGTAGGAATCATCCTTTCAGTTGTGTGAACTTGAGCAAGGTAGTTGACTCTCTTAACTAACTTATTCGTAAAAAAGAAAGGTGTGATAGGATTAAATGTGATCATATATGTCGATCAGATAAGAGATGTAAAATGTATTGGACAGTGTCTGACATAGAGCAAGCACTCAATACGTATCAGCCATCATTATCATTATCATGATCATGATCACATAAGTAGTTTGGCTCTCAGTGTGTTTAGCTTTGGAGAGAAATTACAAATCCAAGTTTTAGTAATTGGAGGGTGGGAGACTTACTGGAAATTGTACTCTCATTCCCCTGTCATCAGTTTAGTCAATCCCAGGAATGTGCTCACCATCAAAAACACTTTTGTTTGAAGTAATTATTGACAGGTAAGGACTTACTATTGCCATTTTGTTAGTCGTTTTCTGATTGCTTTGTAGTTCCTACTTTCAGTTCTTCCTTTCTTGCTGTCTTCCTTTGTGATTTGATGACTTTTGTGGTGATATGCTTTAAATTCCTTTCTCTTCATCTTTTGTTTATCTACTAAATGCTCAAGACCACTTTTGAACCCTCATTGTAGGTAGAACAAGATAAATGCTATCAATTATGGTAGGGCTATATGTTAAGAAAAAAATATCTTTATTCATCCATTTACATAAATTTTGTTTTCCATTGACTTGTAAAAAGTAAAATAATAGCAGAAATTTCTCAAATCCATTCATTTTTATCATCTAAGTTGTTTGAGCATTCTTGGATATTTTTATGTTCATCAAATTAAAATTTCCTAATTGCACAGTCTACTGCAAAAATGCTTTTGATGTTGGCACATGTTTTTGTCCTATTTTGACCATTATTTAGAGTTTTTAGTGACTTACTAAGGAAGTCTTCAGAGCATATTGCTAGATCTGCTGAAAGCTAGTGTACTAAATGCTGAAGGCTTTGTGATGGGCAGCGGACAGCTCTGCCTTCTGCTGGGGTGAGCAGCTAAGGGCACCCCCTAGAATCAGTCTTCTTTTTCTGACTATGTGATTTTTGGTACATTACATAAATCCTTTGAGTTTCCTTTTTTTGTCTATAAAATAGCAATAATAGTACTTGCTTGTACTATTAGTGCATATTGCTCTACTTGCTTATACTTCAATGCATATTCCTGAGTTGCATCAGATCACAGAGCATATTACTTCCACCAATGATCATGTTGTGATTTTGAGTGGGGAAGCAGGACTGAGATCTGGTTCTGGCCATCTCAGAAACCTGTAGTGTTGCCCACCTGGATTTTGTGCTTCTGAGAGGTGGCCAGGTGTATAGAACAGATTGTAGGCTAGAGAAATACAGGTGAAAGGAGAAGAAAGAAGAAAACATTTAGATTGAGATAGAAACCAAGAAAGGGGTTGAACATAAGGAAATAACATTTCCTAGTAGACAGCTGTAGTCACTCTCCTGAGGATTACATCCTCCAGTAGGTCCAAATGAACAGAAAGAAGAGAGCTTACATTTATAGAGTATCAACTATGTACAAGTTGCTTTACGTAATAAAGACTAATATTTACAGAGTTTTGTATAAGTATTACATAATTCAACGTATTGAATTCTGAGATATAAAGTCCATGAAATAGATACTGTTATTATCCCTGGTTTAGAGATGAGGACTTAAAACATAGAAAAGTTATACAACTTGTTCAGGCTATCTACCTGGAAAGATGCAGAATTGGGACTTGAAGCTGGGAAGTCTGTGTTTTCTTTTCTGCCATGCTGTCCTCTCAGTTCATTTCCACAGCAAATTATTGTGTGGATACCACTTTCTTACTGAGGAGAAAACAGAAGCTAAGAGAAGTGGAGTAACATGTACTTATCCTCTAGCCTATACCACATTCAGACAGAAGAGGAAACAAGTGTCATTTCAAACATGACAGCGGCCCATTATTTCTTGGTTAAAGGGAAACAAAGGGCAAGTTTGGATATGGCTGCGCTTGCCCTTTATGCTGCCCTTGCTGAATGAATCCATGAAGATGCTCAGGGGAGCTGAGAGAAGTGAGAAAAATATGTTTACAATCCTCTTAGCACACCTACTAGCTGACTGGAAACTGGCTAAAGGTTCCAAACGTTCCACAGATGGAAAGAGCTTATTCTCTGTTGCCATAATCCATGCTATGCCCCTCTGCAACATGCTGGCAAGGGAGGCATCAAAGATCAGAGTCAGGAGCCTCCTCCATTCTGAGGGGTGTCAGTGAGGAGACTTTTTCTGCCAAGTGAGACAGGATTGTTGCCTTGACCTTGACCCCCTTCGTAGGTGGGAACTGGAGTGGCTTGTTTCACTCAGCCCACAGCTGGCCATTCCTCATAAGAGGGAGTGTGTGAGCAAGAGAATGTGGGAACCGGAGCAAATGAAACCCTGGAACCAGCTGGTCCCTCCTCTCTCGAGGTAGCCGGCTTTGTGTGGGCCCTGCAGCAGCGTTCAAGCCCCGCCCTCTCTGCACCCATGTTCTTGTCTCACATCCAGGAGGAATCAGGTCACATGAACAGACTGAAGGATAGTGTATGCAGAAGATTTTATTGAGCAATGGAAATGGCTCTCAGCAGGATGGGGATTTGGAAAAGAAATGGTGTGGGAAGAAGGTGGTCTTTCCCTGAAGCTGCACTGTCTGAAGTTAGCTGCATCTATCTGTAGTCTCAGACACTAAGTTACTTCTCTGCTCGCCGCTCAGCCACTTGTATCCTTGCCCCTCAGCCACCTGTATTGCTCTGCCGGCTGAAGTCTTTTTTATGGGTCCAGGATAGGGGCATGGCAGACCAAAAAGGCAACATTTGGGTGGAAAAATGGGGTCAGCTGTTTTCACTTAGAGTTGCGGTTCCAGGCTTAAAGGTGGGGTTTAGCTGGGAGCCCAGCCCTTCTGCATCAAATGTTACAGCCAGACTAAAACAAAGGCAGAAGAGGGGCAATAAGACAATCAAAGTAGGGGAAACAGGAAGAGGGAAAGAGAAGTAGCTAAAAGAAAAGAAAGGAAGACAGGAAAAAGGAAAGAAGCCCAGGGCTGGAGTTTGTTCTTTCCCACCAGAGGGGAGAACTGGCCTGCTATGGACTTCTCCTTTTTTCCTGCTTCTAGGTAGAAAACATACTCATTCCCCTCAGGGCTCTGAATCCTGCACCAGCTGAAAATTCATTTGAAAAATCAAATTGTGTCTGAGAAACAAGCACCTCCCGAAAGGCCCTGGAGGTCAGAACAATCAGGATTTAAATTAATTGCTTAATGGAAAAAAACATTTCTGAGAACAATGCTGATAATTTGCTAAACCAGGGTATGTTTGTAACTCTTTGAAATGAATTGAATTGCTGGTTTCAAGAATTAAGGCTTACAGAGAAATTGTGATTGAAATCCCCCAAAGTTAAGTATTAATTAGTTAAAGCAATTGGTAATTAGTGAAGAATTGTGCACTTACAGTCAGTATTACATTCAACACTTAATTATACACTGTCTCAAATTGTTTCCTAGATGTTGTATGCATGTTAGTCTTGTCTCCCAAAACTTGATCATAAAGTCAATGAGAAAAGTGCCGAATTTCTTTTCTTGGAGTTTTATTGGTGTCTCCCACTGTAGCTAGCATAGCACTGAACACAGACGGGTACTCAAAAGTTGATGAGATAAATCAGTGAGTTTAGAAAACATTGGCCTTTTGAAGGAAAATTCATTTAGTTATCCCAGCATGCCAAGAACAGGGCACATTTCTCAGAAGAGACAAAAAAGTGAATGAATATATTATGGAGTTAAAAATTGCATGTGCTAAATGGAGTAGAGAATTTGAAAGAAGACATCCTATTTGAGTGAAAAGAAATTGTAGACAACTTGAGGTCAGGCATTTGCTGTGGAGCAGCTTGATTTGGTTTCTGTTGAGTTATCTATGTTTTACAAAGATTGAAAATAATCATTAGGCCTGGAAGGGGATTGAGATCAGAGGGCTCCAGTGTACATGACTGCCTCATAATTTTCTGGGACTTCTACACTTTTCAAAAGCTTTAGTCGTGACATGCGTATTTAAAAAAGCAATTGAAAAAATGAGATCTTGCTACTATTCATTTGTAAGTGACAAAAATAAAGGACTTACCATTGTGTTTGCTAAGTTGAAATTCATTCCTCCATGCCACAGGCATATAAAAAAATTCACCTCTGCTGTTAGGAATATGCACTCATATTTTTATTTTTTTTTTTTTTTCTTCAGCTTAAAAACATTAAAATCTTGCATAATAATGATGGCTCTCTTTAAAAGAATGCTGAAGAATTGTCCATGTTTTATATGTTTACTTTAATTTTGTGTGAAAGGAGGCAGTGGTGATGGAAGGCTGGGAAAATATAAACAAATCTACTTTGCAATATTTTTTTTTTTTTTTTTTTTTTGAGACAGAGTCTCGCTTTTTCACCCAGGCTGGAGTGCAGTGGCTCAATCTCGGCTCACTGCAAGCTCTGCCTCCCGGGTTCACGCCATTCTCCTGCCTCAGCCTCTCCGAGTAGCTGGGACTACAGGCGCCCGCCACCACGCCCGGCTAATTTTTTGTATTTTTTAGTAGAGACGGGGTTTCACTATGGTCTCGATCTCCTGACCTCGTGATCCGCCCACCTCGGCCTCCCAAAGTGCTGGGATTACAAGCGTGAGCCACCGCGCCCAGCCTACTTTGCAATAATTATAAGGTAACCAAGCAATGACTGCAGATCATATTACTTTACATTGATTCCAGGCAGTACTCCCACACTAAGGGACAAACCCTCTATGAACTTGCAAGTATCTATCTGTTGGTTTATTTCCCACTACTCTTCATATTACATGCTATATTCCAGTAACTTCAGATTGCTATGCCCCCCAGCACACAACACACTTTCTTAGTGCTGTGATTTGGCTTGGCCTGGAATGTCCTTCCTATTCTTGTTCACTCTTATTCATCCTATATGACTTCTACTGGGCAAACCCTTCAAAATCTCCTTCTCCTTACATCCCTAGATTAGGCTGTGTCCTATTAATATCTCTATGGCATTCTTATTACTCTAACGTGCCTCAATGCCATCTCTTTCTGTATTATGTTAAATATCTAATTATATGTCTATCTTCTGCATGGGTTGGGGTTCTGTTTTCTTCCCTAACAGCTTTTTGAAAAAAAAAAAAAAAATCTTAATTCTCTTCACATAAAGTGCTTTTTTCCCTGTTCTATTCTCTTTCCCTCTTACCCCAATCCTCAACTGACCTAACATCTTTTTTCTTCTGTCTTTCTTCTTCTAACTGCCCCCGCTCCCCTTTTGCTTCTCATCTACTTTGCCTTCATGATGACTATGATAAATGCAACAGAATGAGCTTAAAAATAAATGTTAGTTTAAAAAGTATAATTAGCTAAAAATGGCTTTATATTTTCAATTCCTACATCTGCTGTATTTCCTATTATACTTTAAGCTACTTAAGTATACACATTAAAAAATATGAAGTCTTTGATTTTGGTTTACTTGCCTAGTAGCAATAAAATAAGAGACATTGTTTTATGACATAGGGAGGGATATAAAATTATTATTTTTTATTATTGACCTGATCCGTGGGGAGAAAAAAATTATAGGGTTTTGTACTTGCCCTGTCTCTTTCTCTCTCTCTCTCTTTTTTTTATAAGACATATTCAACATTTCCCTTTATGCCTCCAAATTCCTTTTAAAAATGAGAACCAGAGAACATAAAGTGTTACTTGATAATTGCAGCAAATGTTCTAAACTTTTTTTGATGTTATGGTTATTATAAGGGAATAAAAGCCAGAAGAGATAGGAAGAAACAATGTTAAAATGAAGAGACACATATATATATAACACATACATACACAGACAGAGACCAGTGTGAAGGCAAATATGGAATAATGGAATAAAGGCAAAAACATGTACTTCACATTTTGTTTGATGTAATTTTTCTTTCCAGTTTGCTGTGTTTTTATTTTTTGCTGTGCAATTTACCCAATCTAGTTTAACACCAGTTTTTCTATTTATTAATAGGGAATAATAATACATATTTTACTGTGTTACTCGTGGGGTTAAATGAAATATCCATTCTAGAAATATGTACTGAGGCCCTGTAATAGATACTGGTTTCTGCTATAGCAGTTTGCTTTTAGTGCTTACTCTATGCTTTCATCCAATTTATCTTATGATCACTGCTTATGCCCATCTGTCATGGACTTGATTTTCATCTTATGATACTCTTAATAAAGAAGCAGAGATAGAGAGGGAGGTGTTACAGAGAGTAAAGCAGACTCAAGCGCCTGCATGGAGAGGTAGATATTGTTAGGCAACAGGGGTACCTTAATGGCGCCGGTTCCGGGTTCTTCTCCCCTCCTTGACTGGGCACTGTCTGAACCTGCCAAAGGAGGGCCAATCAGAAAGCAGCATCTCCCGCCTTCCCTTGGGCCCGCCCCACGTAGGCCCAAGGGATATAAAACCCAGCACACCAGCAGCTCTCTCTCGCTCTTCTCTTCTCTCTCTGCCCCGCGCGACCTGACCTCTGCCTCTCCAATAAAGATCTCTTGGCTGCCACAGGTGTCGTCTCTGACTAGCCTGTCGCCCTTCATTTTGGTGCCGTGACTCGGATTGGGATTCCTCACCTTTAGGTGGGACCCCGATCCCCTTCCCAGGCTCAGTCTAGACCTCCGGCCAGCGTTCACCCATTTTCCTGTTCGCCGAGCTCTTCGCCCACCACCGGCCTCATCTCGGTAAGTTTTCCCCTCCCGGGCCTACGTCTCGGGCAAATCGCCAGACCCTAGCCGCTCCCGTGACGGACACATTTTGCCCGAGGCCCTTACGGCAGTGGTAGGCCCCTATCGTTCACTTCCGCCTCGGCCTGCAGGGAAGGGAGTTTTCTCCCTCTCCTCCTCGCGTCTCCAGCCTGGGCCCCTCTCCTTCGCTCGTTAAAATCCTGGTACCAGGTGACCCACGGCCTCCCGCCTCTCAGAGGCTCCTCAGTCCTTCCGTTTCGGTTACGACCGATCCGGAGGCTCTGACTCGCGCCACGGCAAGCAGCTAGCAGATATCTTGCACAAAAACGAAGAAGAGGAAACAGACACAGGAAACATGCTTCAAAGGCAATTGCTATTTCTTTTGACTTAAAGTTTTAAAAGTCATGTCGTATGTTCACAAATATTAGCAATATAATGATAGTCTTTCCCTTCACCTGTGTTGGGGGGGGACTACAATATTTGGCTAAGAGCTGGTGATTTTCTATGCTGGCTGAAAAGAGACCAGGAGAATACGTAAGTGGAGACTGAATATCATTGGTTTCTTTAGTTGATCCTTTATCTGACCTACCATTTCACACACCTTCTCAACATTAACTGTTGTTATCATGATGGAACTATTAATATAACCATAATAGGTATACACCAATAAAAGATTCAGGAATCATATTGCATTCCATTTATTTCTATCTTTCAATTTCTAGTGATATTTTCACAATCTTTGAACACATTTTTATGGTGGAATGAATATCTGTGCAGAAATCAAAATCACAAAAATACATGGAAGAACATCTGGCTGATTCAATCATGTTAATATTTGAAGTCAAACTTGGCTTATTAATATTTATAAGTTGAAAATATGTCCTTGGATTTTGTCTAACAGTCTCTAGTGTGGTATTTAATGATCGGATGATTTTTTAGTTACATAAATATTGTGGCTTGTATCTATTGTTATTTGAAAACAAACAAGTCCTTGAAAACTAGTTTATCACTTGTTATTTTCTTCCCCTTTAGGATAATAATACTCAATTTACACATTTGCTTATATTTACATAGGGCTCAAGTATGTGATTACAGAAAAGGTATAGAAATTGATGCTTTGCTCATCTTAGCTTAGATCCTTTTAAAATTTAGGCCAACATGGTGAAACCCTGTCTGTGCTAAAAATACAAAAATTAGCTGAGCGTGGTGGCACCCACCTGTAATCCCAGCTACTTGGGAGGCTGAGGCAGGAGAATCGCTTGAACCCAGGAGGCAGGGGTTGCAGTGAGCTGAGATCATGCCACTGCACTCCAGCCTGGCGACAGAGTGAGACACTGTCTTTAAAAAAAAAAAAAATTTAAGGCTCTAGTAAATGGAAGGTGCTTGTACCATGATAGCTATACAAGTACCTAATGAGTTTCATAATCACGGTGATTGTGAATAAGAAAGTATGTGTCTCTGTCATGTACTAGTCTCAGATGGGCTTGAGAACTAAATCTTAAAAATATATATTTCGAGTGATGTTTAGTTAATACTTGTAGTTGCCTTTATTAAATACTTATATTTTCACAGACAGCAACATATCTGCATATACTATCTCATTTAATACTTTCAAAAAAGTTTTAAGCTAGCTAATTTTTGTAACTGATTAAAAGGTGAGGAAACTGAAACTTATTAGTCCTATGTCTACTAAGCGGAGAAGCTAAGATTGAAATCTAGGTTTGTTTGATTCTAAAACCTGAAACTTCTGTCTGTTAGGTTAATTGATGTTCCAAACATTCTAACAAGGTAAAAAAAATTTAGTAATGTCTTTGGCATATATTATATTAAAATTATTTTTATTTTATTAAAATCAGCTATTTTATCAAAATAGTTCTTATTCTATTAAAATATTTTATTATTTTATTTTATTAGAATATTTCTTAATGAATATTTTACTAAAATAGTATGTTATTTTATTAAAATATTTCCTAAGAAAAACATTAATACTATAAGAGTTTGCATCTTTTCTATCTGATAATAAATTATTGTCACTTGCCACTTTGGAGTCTTCTGAGAATGCCCAAAACCTTAGTTCAGAGAGAGTCAATAACAAGACATCTGAGGTAACTCTGTCCTTTAAGAGACAAGCTCTGACCATATCTAGGGCAAAATATTGCATGACATTCAAAATATAAAACAGTTTGTAGAGCTACCTGCAGAACTGCCTTTCTTGACCTCACATTAGCTTGATTCCATTGCTTGTCCTTCCATTTCTTCACCATAATCATCCCACCAACCTGAGAATCTTGGATACATGAGATAAGCAAGCACATTCTTCATAGTTTTTTGGGGGTGAGTCAGATATTTACATATTGCTACTTTTAATTTAGTGTATAGATTGGGGGGCTCATTCCCTTTGCCCATGGCCTCAGTCTTTGTCTTTGGCTCATGATCTAGTTAATTCTATTTCCCAAAGTATCCCTCATTAGGCGTATCATTTTATCTTTCCTTAGACCTCCCATCATCACTTTCTAACATCTCTTTTGGCCCCCACTCAAAGAAGAAGGATAGTTCGGGGTCATGGCTCCCCAACCACTAATAATCCATGGAAAAGACAGCCTCTTGATCCCGTGAGCAATTGTCCTCATGGTTTCCATTCACAGACATTTCCATGAATAATACTTGTCATTTTGGGGGCACCCTGGCCTTAATGAGATACTGTGATTTGTTCCCCATTCTTTCCTCTCCTTAGTGTTTTTATACAGCCGTTTTCACTACCCTGACTCCTCACTTGACTGTTTTAAATTTCTTCAAGGCAGATCCCAAAACTTGTTATATCCACCTCTTTCTGATTTGTCAGTCTTTTAAAAGCTGCTTTTTCTCTTCTCATATTTATCATATTTTGACAATTAAGTGAGCATTTTTTGAAAGCTTCTGACCAAAAACTTTTCACTCTGAAGTATTATTTTACCAACATCTGATCTTTTGTAATGTTCTTTTGAATTGTGGTTATTTTTGCCCTATCTGGGGCCCTCCAGATTTGATTCTTAAGACATTTCATCTGTGATTACAAAGAGAGTCAATGTTAAGCTGTATTTCTGCCTTTAATTTTCTAGTGTTCCCAAAACCTATTTCCCTTGTAAACTAACAAGCATAGAGGCAGCCTTGGTAGAGGTCAGGGACTGCTGCCTATAGGTAAGGATAAAACTGTATAGAGTCAAAGTTAAATTTGAAAAACCTCTGAAAGGTTCACAGAGCACAAATGGATGCTTTTAAAATACAATCCTGTGCAGCACTACACACCTATAAATATATAATATATACAGTGATATTCCTTTTCAGAGAGAACAAGTGGTTGGCTTGTGTTTAAGAGCTATGGTGAGTCAAAAAAGTATGTATGTGGGTGTGTATATATATACATGTAAACGTGTATGTATATATATATGTACATATATATTAATCTTTAAATATTTAAATTACATTCAGTGAAGTAAATTGTTCACATACACAGGAATGCTAGAAATGTAAAAGACTAAAATAATAGGAGTTACACATCTCCTGTCTCACACTCATTTTAGGATAAGGTATGTGCCTGCTGGATGTATTGGTAGACAAAATTAACTGCACTACTTACGCTGTTTTTATTTTTACTTATTTTTAATGTTTTGATTACTTAATTACAGGCATCATAAAACTAGATAAACAAGTAAGATTGAATTCTCCTGAATTAAGTGATTATATGATGTAACACTGCCAGATTCATATTTTTCTTATTTTATTTCATCTAAGTATAAAGTCTAGTAATACTGGTTTATGTATCTTTTCAGTAACTTCAGTCAAGTGTTCTGATTTCATTTAACAAGGATAATGAGATGAAAATCCATGGTTTAGATATGTACCTTTGATCTGTAGTTTAGATCAGTGCTTTACTTTTAAACCACTGTGGTTGCAAGATGGGGCAACAACAAACCTCTAAATCTTGTAAATCTAACAAAGTATTACAAAGACACACGTGTGAAATGACAGCAAATATCATAAATACCAGTCTTGTTATTTAATTCTGCTTTGCGGAGCTTAAAATAATGATCAGACTTCAACTGTCACCTCTTGTTTCACTTCCAATTTCTTATCTAATATGTATTTTTATGTACGTAAATCTAAGCTGCTGTGTTTATTGACTAAGATATATACTGTCTCTTTTGCCCCAAACTCACACAGTAATGGTGTCAGAAATTTTAGGTAGGAGTATCTTAGGTTTAATCTGTTTAGAAGGTAAACAAGATTGTTTCTTCTGAAGCCGTATTTGCTGAGAAAGCATACACCCTTTTCTTCATTCCTGTCTTTCCTTGGGGAAATCCTAGGGATTAAATGGTGAAGGCCTATAGCTACTGGTTTGCCATTTGTCTAGACTGAAATTCAGGTATGCCTCTCAAATCCTAGATTTCATGTGCATGGAAGTATCTTTTTTCATTCTTTCTTTTTTATTTTTTCACGAGATACATTTATTGAGCATCAGACTATTTAATCTGTTTCTGATTAGTTAAGTGACTTCTTTCAGGTTATTTAAGCCCTGAAGTGTAGAACAACTTATACTTTCTCTAAGTTTCTTTCAGTAGAGTTTCTTTTGGCTTGATTTGAGCTCCTGAGTTTATATCTTGTTTCTATTCACATAGATCACCCAGTTTGGTAAGTCTTTACCCTACTGAACAATAATCTCACTTTAATAGGTTTATATCTTTCATATTCAATTGTTTGGCTTCTAGGGAAAAGGGCAACAGTATAGTGTATAAAAAATGTGAAAAGTAATAGTACCCCATATTGAGTACCTCCACTTTATCCCATTTAATCCTTATAGGAGATCAGTCAGGGTGGTGGGAAAAGTTATAAAAATTATAGGGAAAGATGCAAACCTTCTTGGAAGGCCGGGAGGTTTTGCAAAAGCTTCGAAAGAGTATTTGGCTGAAGGCACTTAAATTTTCTTAAGAGCAAGGGTTAGATAACAAGGGAATGTAAAGGACCTTATCTAGATAAATTTATTTACTCCTGCCTCCAGAAATCAAACTTTAATCATTTATGTGCAGGACTGCTCTCTACTCGGGGGAGTCAACAATGTTTATTACCCACAAATTGTGTTTACTTCAAGCCTTTGTCATTAAACCTGTACTAAATAAATGTGAGCAGGGCTGACTTATGGGGGCTGCACTCTCTCGGTGGCTGCTGGACTCTCGTCAGCGAGGCAGAGCCGTGTGGTCCCCTAGTCGCGCTGTCAAGCAAAATACCTATGTTAGCGAACTTCTTCCATCCATCGCCCTGCCAGAGCCTGCGGGACAGACTCGGCAATCCTCACTTTGGGAAGATTATTGTTCATATCTTACTGATGAAGACACTGAAAACTAGAGGAGTTAAAAATTACAAAATGTATATTGCTGACATTCAACAATATTTAGCTCTTCCATGAAGCTAATGATACATAATATTTTATTGTTTCTTATAAATTTTGTGTTTTTTTTTTATTCTTCCCAACTATATTGTGTGAGGGTAGAGGCCAAGTTTCATACTTTTTTCATGTCCTTACATTACTCAGTCAATAATTTTCCCTCAATAAATAATTATTAAATCAAAGTTTTGTATTTAGTTATAAAATTTTCCTCTCCATTTTGATTAGCATTTTTGTCACTTAAATAGAGCAGATCTTTACAGGATGCCACTGCTGATAGTTTCCCTGGGAATCAGCAGCTGAATTCAGGATGATATTCTCTCAGACGAACCTTACTCAGGAAGGATTGGAAGAAGTAATCACTATTCATTCCCTTACTTTACTTTCAGTGAAGTTATTGCTATTCCTTAATTTTGATAATTAATCTCTGAATCCACATGAGAAAAGTATAATTTCTTTTTTAAATTTTAGTGTGGTGGGTAAGGGACCACAGATGGGAGAAGTATATTAAGCTGTAGTAATTGGATCACAGAGATAAAAATCTAAGGCAGTAGCTGATCTGATATAAAAGGTATGGCTTCTTAGCTGTATTTGCTTTAGTTCTTATATAAAGAACGTTTCTCTTCTAATGTGTCCTAGGACTTTACAATACTCTAATGAGACCATCACCAACTGAAAATCACAGCTTTATTATTACCAATGAGAATTTAAGGCTAAGATTATAAACAAATATGTCTTGCAGATGAATTAGGTAAATGAGTATCAAAATCCAGAGTGTCACAGAATTCTTAAGTGTAGGTTGTAATTAAGGACTCAGCACAATGTCCTAAATGATTCCATAACATCTTCTCATTTGGAGTTGTCTAAACTGAGTCACTTGGTCATCCTCTGTGTATTTGTTCAATCTCACACTGCTATAAAGATATTACACCTAAGGCTGGGTAATTTATAAAGAAAAGAGGTTTAATTGACTCACAGTTCCACATGGCCTGGGAGGCCTCAGGTAACTTACAGTCATGGCAGATGGTGAAGGGGAAGCAAAGACCTTCTTCCCATGGTGGCAGGAGAGAGAAGTGCAAGCAGGGGAAATGTGAGATGCTTATAAAACCCTCAGATCTCATGAGAACTCACTCACTACAGTGAGAACAGCATGGGGGAAACCACTCCCATGATCCAGTTACCTCCCACCGAGTCCCTCCCTTGACACATGAGGATTATGGGAATTATAATTCAAGATGAGATTCGGGTGGGGACACAGCCAAAGCATATCACTCTACCTGTGTTGGCCTCCGTTTTTAGTTGGTAGCCTGAAAGGTATGGTGTTTTCATAACAATTTGAGCGATTTTAATTTCTTGCTCAAAGAGTGCAATGATTTTCCTGACAAGACTAACTTTGTGGGGAATGAAAAAGAAAGAAAGCCTTATTGAACACATGGCTGTGTCTGAATTCTTTCGTCTTCTTAAGAGTTGAGTGTCATTTCTACTCTCCTCCTACTTAATAAGTCAAAAGGGCATGTTATAGCATTTGGTATATACAACAAAAGCGGAGATTTACCTTCTCTAGGTTAAGTTATCTTCTCTAGGCAAGAGAAAAAATTCTGGGTGTTACATTAGAAATTTTGGGGTGAGAAAGTGAGATTATAATGAATAGCTCCCTTTTGGTACCAAAACCCAATTCAGCACTCTTGGTTCCCAGAACTTAATAAAAATTAACTTTAGAAGCACAAGTAATAGAAAAAAGCGGAGTGGGGACAAGAACAGCTCCAAGAATTAGAACTGGAGACTTTACTGGGGTCAGGGCTCTCTCTCTTCCCATCTTTCCTGTTTGCTTCTTTCTACTTGTTGGTTTCATATACTCTTATATTAAGTCAAGCTTTTTCCAGGATTCAGCAAGCAAAGAGTTAGAGAACAGAGCCATGGGCATAATTTCAGTTTAGTGAGTGAAAATCAGTTTCCTTGTTAGATAGTTTAAGAACCTTCCTATAGAGGAATTCTCTTGGCTTTGTTTGAGCCAAATGGTAATGCCTGGGCCATTCAGCATGCCAGGTCACTGTCACTAGGTTCTATCACTGGTGTGGATTGTCACAGACCCTTTGCTAGGGTCAGTGGGAAGAGAATACTGTGACTAACAACCTCTAAGAGAATTATGTGGTTGGAATTTGTGAGGACCAATTTGCTAAAGGAAATATGACTTGTTTCTAGAAAAAGAGGAAAAAGTGATGGGTAGATGGATAGACAGGAAGCAGAAAAAAATAGTAGTTGTTCAGTACAGATTGACTATTACTTTTCTGTGCTGAATGACAAATTACTACTGATTCAGCAACCTAAAATAATACTCATTTCTTATCTCAGTTTTGGCACATCTGAAGTCTGGAGATGGCATAGCTGAGTTCTCTGCTCAGCATCTCACACATCTGAAATCAGGGTGTCAACCAGGGCTGCCTGCTAATCTGGAGCTCAGAGTCCTCTCCCAAACTCACTAGTTGTTGACAGAATCACTTCCTTGGGATTGTAAGACTGAGGTCCCTGCTCTTTTGTTTTGTCAGTCAGTGGCCATTTTTATCTACTGGAGGTCCCCCTGCCACATGGCCTCATCCAAAGCAGTTTGTTTCTTCAAAGTCAGCAGGTGAATTTATCTCTTTGAATTTCCCTTTTAGGAAAGACATTGACCCTCTTTAAAAGGGTCACCTGGTTAGGTCAGGCCTGCATAGGATAATCACCCTTTTGATGAACTCAGACTAATCTGGGACCTTAATCTGCAAAATCTCTTTGCCGTATAATTTAGCATAATCACTGGAGTGACATCCATCATAATCATAGATGGCACCTGGATTCAAGTGAAGCGTGTTATAGGAGATGTGTACTCTAGGGGATAGAAATGTTGAGGTATGTCTTAAAATTTTGCATACCACATCAGTGTTTCCTGGAAATAGATACAGTGTATCAAAAAATAGAGGATTCCAACAAATTATACAAAGGTGTATATAAATTCATTTACTTGGGATAAGCTTTATTTTTGTTTGCAAATTCCAATTAATATTATGCTGTGTAAAGTTGCTTCAAAATCTGTGGTTCCAAATGATATATAAAGAGTCATCTCTAAGCTTCTTTCATATTAAGTTTTTTCTTTAATTTTCCCTCAACTGTGCCTTGAAATTTCCAAAAAAGTGGCTTCTACCTGTCACTATTATCTAGTTTCATGTCTCTGAGGTGTCCTAGAGAAAATTATTTTTGAAGTCCATTAAAGCCAACTGCAGTACGTGAACCAGGGTCTTGGCCACCAACCAATTTCAGAATCATCGCTACTTCTTAGATTCTTGCATTAAAGGTCCATGATTGTTTTCAGGAAAATGCAAAAAACGTGGTTTTGGTTGACAAAGGGAGTTGTGGTCTTTGGAGAATTGAAGTGTTTCAACCTATGCTGTTTGTAATTTAGGCTGTGCATGGAGTGTAACTCTTTTTGCATTGCTGTAGATTTCTATATATTTTAATTATTTGAAATATACGTATTAAGTATTTGCTTTGTTCCTAAAATAGCATCAATTGTTCTACAATTTGGAGATATCAGACGAACAGAGGGAAAATGCAGTTAGTGGCCTAAAGCTGCCTCTTAGGAAATCTAAGTCTAAATCTGGATCCATAAAATCTTTAATCAGTCAGGTAAATGCTTTCTTTTTTTCTGTTTTCTTCTCTTTGCTCTCCCCCTGAATATATATACTAAAGTGACTAACTGAATGCTCTTATAATTGTGGCCTTGGGTAGTTTAAAAAATATGTATTTTAATAAATGCTTTATATCAAAATACTCGCATCTATAGCTGCTTATTAAACTAAAAATAGCCCATTGTAGATAACAATTATGATGAAGTTAATAATGAAGACTTTCATTTGTTTAAAGAATTTCAAATGTTTTTGAGGCTATCAATAACAGTATAGGTTTAAGCTGATTCTAACATATTTTCTACTACCGTGCTATAGTCACTATTTTCACAGTATATTTTTTGTTCAGAAAGATACCCACACACACATACATAGAAAGGGGACAAGGAAAGAGAGAGAGAGATAATTTTACCTCTACCACTTCTCTGTAAACATGTATCATTTAGATTGAATGGAAAGAAAAAATTTAATTCTAAAAAATACATATTTGTTTGCCCCAAGATTGTTTTGATATTTTGAGGCAAGTGTTTATATTCCTGGGAATTCTGTTCTTAAATTAATACATTAATAAGCTCTGCAAGCACTCAAGAATTCCTGGAAGAACTATCTACCCTCTCTTCATTTATGATGCAGAACTATTGGGAATATTTCTGACTCATTTAGGTAGAAACTGGAAAATGCTTCTACTTCACCAAATGTGAGACATATTCTAATCCATTCATATGGCATGTTCTTCGAGTATATTAAGGGATCCACACCTACTCGATGCACCAGGCTTTGTGAGTACACATAATCTGTGTTTCCAGAGAGCAAGTGGATACTTAATGAGTATGGGAATGGGGAGATCAATTATCTGTCCCATTTCTCTACTTCCTGATTTGGTGTTTGAAAGAATATATATCTATCAGCATTTCAACCCATTTTAAGTTAGTGTCAGAATCATAATAGAAAGGACATTTTGTCTGAAGGCTCAATTTTGGAACAAAGTGTACTTGGAGCTTAGGTCATTGAGATATGGCTATGAGTCGGTTGTAAAACTCTCAATCATTTTCCATTACCTAGAAATTGATTGTTCAGCCAGAAGAATTTAAAATCCCCCTTATCTCCTCCACAAGTTCCCTGACACAATCTCTGTAAGCACTTGGAACTTTACTTCCTAGCCTTTTCTCTTGGTATTTCTTCATCTAGGTTGTGTGTGTGTGTGTGTGTGTGTGTGTGTGTGTGTGTGTGTGTGTGTGTATGTGTGTGTTTCTCTCCCTTCCACTGTGGAAAACCTTCCTATTATTCAAAACCCAGTTTAAGTATCATTTCCTCCAGCCCCTAAATCCTTAAGTTCTAATTCTAAGTAATTCTGTCTTTAATTATTAAATGCCTAGTACTGTTGATATTTTATGGATACACATATTGTTTTCATAATGGGATTATGAGTTCTATGAAATTAGAGACTTTCTATTATGTTGCCTTTTTGTTTTAACCTCCCATTACCTATAGTATAAAAGTACATGCTCAACAAAATCTTTTACAATCAAAATCAATAAACTTCTTTACTCATCTCAATAACTGTTTAAATTTATATAGTACTTTCTTTTTTATTCCACACAATGGCTTTACTTCTTCCTAATACATTACTTGAAGGTATATTTTACATGTGAATTGTGGGGAAACATGCTGGGGCAAGACTGTGTGAGTTTATTGTGAATAAAGCAAAAATCATAAGATGGAGAGCTGCAGCCGAACTTCAGGTAGATCTGAACCCTAACGGGGATTCAGAAAACTGTTAAAATGTTATACCGTCTATTTTTAAAAACGGTGTTAGTTACCCTTTATTGCTGAGGAGTTAAATCAGCCAAATATAAGCAAATTATGTGATAAAGTCCAGCTGAGAAGATTACTCTCAAGTTGAGTCAATTTTGATTAAAGGCTAGGAAGACTATTAATGAAAAATTATCATGTTCACCTGCATTGACACAACTCTATTATTTAATTTAAATTCAAATCATGCTCAATGAATTTTGCTTTCTAGTCAGAACAACTGCAGCATTCCTGCCGCTCAGAATACCTTAATGGCCTTAGTAGCTGAGGCCCTCACAGCACTGGCAAGAGCAACATGGCATTGGAATGGGAGGGCTGGAGTAAGTTTCTTCCACGAAAGGTAACATTATATGCAAGGTATTTAATTAGTTGTGACCTTGAACAGGTCACTTCCTTTTCTGAGTCTCAGTTTACACATTTAGGTGGTAGTCACACATTTTTGGGCATAAAACACCTTTTCTTCATCTTATATCCATAACTACCCAGTGAAGCAGTTCTCATTTCACAGATGGGAAAAATGATAATTAAATTAAATTAATTTGGTGACTGGTGAAGGTAGCACAGCTAGTAAGTGGTGGGGTGAAGAGCCCAATTCTGAGCTCCTGCCTTCAAATACTCTCCCTTTTCTTCCAACACAAACTACTTCTTTATCTAGCAGGTAACACAGTGGATTACACATTATCTTTCTGAAAACCTCCATCAAAATGTAAATCCAAATATCTCAGCTATCCAGTTTAAAATGACTTAGCTTAGTACGGTCATTAATTTGTCAATGTAGGATTTGTCCTGCTATTCTATACACCAGAGGTAAAGAAGATGTGTGTGTGTGTGTGTGCGTGTGTGTGTGTGTTTGTGTGTGTTTAATGACAACACAGGCAAATTGATAATATCAACACCCCTGAAGGGTGAGAATTTAGAATTTCTCGTTCTTCATATTTATTTCACTTTTTAGGTTCACTGTCAAGTCAGTACAAACACATACCTGAAAACACAACTTACTGGTTGTGACATTATCACATGTGATTTGATAACAAAACAAAGGCAGAGCTGATGGTTTCTATTAGCTGCCAGCCCTGTGACATAAGCTGCAGACGTGGATGAATCTGGGCATTTGAGCTGGATCAGCTACAAAAATGCATTCTTTGCAGTGCCCGTGAACTTCAAAGGGTACGTCAAGCAACCTGTCAACAATCCAAAACTTAAGGTGTTAGTCATGTACTAAATCTTTTAATGGAAATGATTGCAAACAAATACACTTAAAAGTCTCCATAGACAAGGAAACAATTTAGTGAAATTTGGCTTTTTTTAGTAGAGAAGCTTCTTGACATATAACATACATACATCATGGCAATGTATATCAATGTCAAAAACCACTCTATTTTAGTAAGCACGTATAGCTTGTGTCTCAGGAATTTTAGAATACTCTCAGCAAATATGTTATATACCTCTTGACAAAAATGCTTTCCAAATGCACTTGTTAGAATTCTGAAAAGTACAAAGAACATTCAGTAATTATCATAAAGAGATCACTTGCATAAACACCACTCAGGTCAAGAAAAAAAAACATGGCCAGGGCAGATAAGCCTCCTTTATGTACCCTCAGATTTCTTCTTTTGAAAGATAACCATTATCCTGAATTCTAACAGCAGTTTAGTTTTGCCTGTGTTGTAGTCATACAGCATGCATTATTACATTATTTTGTGTCCAGTTTCTTTTGTTCAACATTGCTTGTGAAATTCATCCTTGTTGCTGAATGTGGTTGCACTTTATTTATTTTTATTTCTTTAATGGCATTTTTTTTTCTGTAGGAACATACCACAATTTGTGTATCTACATTACCATTGGTCAATATTGGGGATGTTTAGACTTTTGTAAGCTGTTACATAAAATGCTTTTGGACTACTACTTCCAACCAATATGGAGTAACAGGATGGGATAAATTATTCCATCTGAGATAATAACAACAACAAAACTGGACAAGATATATAACAACTGTTTTCAAAACACAAGATATTAGACAATGAAGGGCAGTGATACCTATGAGATGAGAAATAAATGAGGTGGCCAAACAATTGATTACTGAGTGAGTTTTTAGGCCATGGTGCGGGAACGGAGATCCCAGGTGGACTTCCTTGGTTTGCAAGAAAAAAGACCAGAGAGGGGACCGCTACATAGGGAGAATTTTATGAATCTTCAGAGGCTCTGTGGGTATTCAGGAGAACACATCAGCATGTGCATGTGAGGTACTATCTGAGGTAGATGGAAAAACTACCTGAGAATATTAGAGAAAATACCCTGCCCTCACACAGGGCTGGGAACAGCACCTGATCCCTCCAGTCCAACTGGAAAATCTGATTTTTCACAGGGCATTGGGTGGAGTACTTTGCAAAGTCTTGCTTCAGTGGTATACTCAGCCCTAGATTAAACATTGCTCTGGTCTCATCTAATGAATCTTAAAAGTAGGACCAGCCACATAATTTGAGGGACCCAATGCCAAATGGAAATGCCAGACCCCTTATTCAAAATTATTAAGACTTCCACGTTGGCAAGAGTAGAGTACCAAATCAAGCCTACAGCCTCTCTAACCTTTGGTCCTGTGTGACTGACCAGGTCATATACTTGTGAAGTAGTCCTGCTTAAGAGCAAGACTAGAAAGGATCAAACTGTTTCCAAGTGACTTAACTTTGCCCCTCAAACCTACTGATGTCTGTTTTTTTTTCTTCTTTCATATTGTTTTGATTCTTCATATTCATGATCTTTTTTTATGGACTGCTAGTTATTATTTATTTATTTATTTATTTATTTATTTTTGAGACGGAGTCTCCCTCTGTTGCCCAGGCTGGAGTGCAGTGGTGCGATGTCAGCTCACTGCAAGCTCTGCCTCCCGGGTTCACGCCATTCTCCTGCCTCAGTCTCCTGAGTAGCTGTGACTATAGGTGCCTGCCACCTTGCCCGGCTAATTTTTTGTATTTTTAGTACAGACAGCGTTTCACCGTGTTAGCCAGGATGGTCTTGATCTCCTGACCTTGTGATCCACCCGCCTCAGCCTCCCAAAGTGCTGGGATTACAGGCATGAGCCACTGTGCCCGGCCAACTGCTAGTTATTTTATGTGAAAAAATTAAAAAATATTTTCCAGCTTAGCATGATGGTATCTTTCTCTAGAGAGGATATGGGGTTTTGTCAGAGGTGTGTGAACCGGAGCAACTCCATCTTAAATAGGAGCTGGGTAAAATAAGGTTGAATCCTACTGGGCTGCATTCCCAGATGGTTAAGGCATTCTAAGTCACAGGATGAGATAGGAGGTCAGTACAAAATACGGGTCATAAAGACCTTGCTGATAAAACAGGCTGCGGTAAAGAGGCCGGCCAAAACCCACCAAAAGCAAAATGGCGACGAGAGTGACCTCTAGTTGTCCTCACTGCTACACTCCCACCAGCACCATGACAGTTTAAAAATGCCATGGCAATGTCAGGAAGTTACCTTATATGGTCTAAAAAGGGGAGGCATGAATAATCCACCCCTTGTTTAGCATATCATCAAGAAATAACCATAAAAATGGGCAACCAGCAGCCTTTAGGTCTGCTCTTTGGGTCTGTGGAGTAGCCATTCTTTTATTCCTTTGCTTTCTTAATAAACTTGCTTTCACTTTGCACTGTAGACTCACTGTAAATTCTTTCTTGTGTGAGAACCAAGAACCCTCTCTTGGGGTCTGGATCAGAACCCCTTTCCTCTAACAGTTTTTATTTTTTTTTCTGGTAATTTGGGGCAATCGAAAGCTAAGATTTTCTTAATTTAGTTTTGTGCATTGAGTTAATTCAAAGTTAGGCTTCAGTACATAAATCACCTGCTTCCTGTTCAACATCTCTGTTAGTGTATGGTCCTTCAGTGTCCTGACCTAAAGCTTGCAATTTTGAAGAGGCCTCAACTTTTGAGGACCCTGGAGTCCAATTTTTTTTTTTAATTTTTATTTTTGTTCCTTTGGCCTGTTGGAAGTTCTGATCAACTTCTTATACTTTTAGCTACCTCTTCCTGAGTTAGCAATTGCCCCTAGGGAAAACTTAGCTCCTCACAACTACCCAAGGATAATTCTTTTGGTTAGATTTAAGCAATAGCTTCACTTTTAGGAGAAATGGCAAAATAAATATTATGGTTTTCTATGGGTTAGATACATTTACAAATCTTAATATTTTTAACAATCCTGTAGCTAGTTAGTAGTGTAACTGCCTAATGGGTTCGTCCTGCCGACTGCACAGACGAAATCAATTCACTGAGACCACAACATTGCAATAAAGAGTTTAATCAGTCTCTCAAATCAAACACTCGTATCAATCTCTCTGAAAATTTGGAGGCTAGGGTTTTTTTCAGGATAGTTTGTTGAGCCAGGGAGTCTGCTTCTATATGGGGCCACAGGACCAGTTGGTGGGTCCAGGTGGAGCCACTGGTCATCAGAAATGCAAAAACCTGAAAAGATATTTCTAGAGACCAGTCTTAGGTTCTACAATACGTATGTTATCTGCAGGAGTAATTGGAGAAGTTGCAAACCTTGTGACCTCCAGAATAATGGCTGGTAATCATTTATGTCTACACCTTGGCAGAATTTAGCCTTCTTATCCTCTTAACCTGGTGGTCTTTCATTAGCTTTACAAAGGTGGTTTAGTTTGGGAGAAGGGCTGTTACCATTTAAGCTATAAACTAAATGTCTCTCAATGTTAGCTTGGCCTTAGCCCAGGAATGATTAAGGGCAGCTTGGAGGTTAAAGGCAAGATGGGGGTTAGTTTGATCAGATCCCTTTTATTGTCATAATTTTCTCACTGTTAAAATTTTTGCAAAGGCAGTTTCAGTAATATCCTTATTTTACAGAGCTGGAATTCTTTTCTCAGATTGCTTAAGTAAGGTGCTCCATATCACATAATTAGTAAGTGGCAGAGTCACAATAGAATCTGGTCTTGCTGACTTCAAGCCTATTTTCTTTAAACAAACTTAATTCTCTTATATAATGTAACAGGGAGTGTAGATTGTACAAGTAATATTTGTAATGTTATAGATGCCTCTAGAACTAAATTTAAAAACCATACTTAAATAAGTAAAATAACTAAGAATATAAAATGTGAAGGGAGTCCACTTTGGTTAGCTCAAGCTGCTATAACAGAATACCATAGATCGGGTGGCTTAAACAACAAACATTTATTTCTTACACTTTGGAGGCTAGGAAATCCAAGATCAGAGTGCTAGCAGATCTAATGTTTAGTGAGGACCCTCTTCCTGATCTGCAGATGGTTATCTTCTCTTTGTATTCTCACATGGGAGAGAGCACAGAGAGCTAGCTTTCTGGCCTCTTCTCTCAAGGGCACTAATCCCATTCATTAGAGTCCCACCCTCATGACCTAGTTACCTCCCAAAAGCCCTACCTGCTAATACCATCACCTCGGGAGTTAGATTTCAACATACGAATTTTAGGGGAGCCCAAACATTCAGTTAATAGTTGGGTCTTCTATAATTACACTCTACTTAAGGACTGATCTTAAAATTTATTTTAGAAATGAGATGAGAAGTCTTCTTCTGATCAAAGATTTTTCTCCATCGAAGGGTTTGTGGTCTCATGGGCTTCAAGGAATGAAGCCGTGAACCGCAGCGGCGGGTGTTACAGCTCGATTAGAGAAACGCGTGGACCCAAAGAGTGCTGCAGCAAGATTTATTAAAGCGAAAGTGAAAGTAAAGCTTCCATGCAGTGGAAGGGGACCCAGAAGGGTTGCTGTTTCTGGCTTGGGTGTCTTATGCTTATATCCCCTTATGACTACTCCCCTTTTCCTTTTTCCGTCCTATAAGATTAGCTTATTTTCTATCTGCTTGTGGGTTGGAGGGCCTGATTGGTTAAAACCATCAGGCTGCAGCTACAGCTTAAACTCCCTATGTGATTGGTTGAAGTTTCAATCCCTTAGCTTGCAGCTATGACTCATTTTGGCTTAGGGGACTTTCCCCTTGGTGAAGTCCCTTTTGACCCAGGAAGTCCAGCCAACTTAGCCACTTAGTCCCTCAGTAGGTTGGTTGGATAATGGAGATTTTTGCCCACATATGGAGATAGTTTGAAGACTCACTGGAAGAATTAGGTATTTATAAATACTTTCCCAATGATATGTTGCAATTTTGGAGTATCCATTTGTCTTAGTTGGCTACGGCTGCTATAATAAAATTTCATAGACTGAGTGACTTAAACAGCAGACATTTATTTCTCACAGTTCTAGAAGCCTGGGAAGTCTGAAATTTGGGTAAGAGCACAGTTGGGCCTGATGAAGGCCCTCTTTCTGGCTTGTAGATGACTGCTTTCTTGCTGTATCCTCACATGGCAGAGTCAGGGGGACCGGGGAGGCAGGGAGAGCTCTCTTGTGTCTCTTCTTATAAGGGCACTGAACACATTCATGAAGGCTCCACACTGATGACCTCATCTAAACCCCATCACATTGAGGACTAGGGCTTCAACATGTGAATATGAGAAGGCACGATTCAGTCCATAGCATTTATTATAGAGTCGGATGTGTGTGTGTGCACATGTGTGTGTATGTCTGGAGATTAGAAATAGATATCTTGAAAGAATTACAGTCCATCTTTTCATACTTATGCTCTGGGTTGGGTTCATCTGCTGGCTAGAAATAGTAATAACCTGGTGAGGCATTACACCTTTATATTCTATTTGAACAGCTCTGATGGCCTTACTACATCTCTGAGAGTTGTGGTTTTATCGTAAACTGTGACATGAAATCCAATAGGATATTTTCATAAAAATTTGGCAGTGCAGTATTTATCACTTGTAAATGTAAACATGTATAGCTAAGCCTTTTCCCTCTTACTCTAAAGCCTATATTAGCATGTTGTCATATCCAAAAAAATACAAGTCCAATTTTAAAAGCACTGAAGGTGTTTTGGTTTACAAATGGATTTACACCACCCATTATACAGAAAACATCCGTAAGACTTTCCCTTAAGAATCTCCTTCTCTCCAAATTCCACTCCATTTAACAGCTATCTAAAGCTCAGTTTTTCTTATCTCTCCCAGTCCCCCTCCAGCTGCTCAGTCTTTGGTATGGAAAGCTGAGGTCACAATTTGATAACCTGCAGTCTGCATATAGCCCTTGGGCATCTGGAGTTTTGGCTTCACATAGTGTTGAAAAATTTGAATTGCTTGCCAACCTTTGAAAGTCAGGATATTTCATGTTAAAATCCAGATATCTCAGCATTTCTTGACAAACCAGAAGATCTGGTAACCCTAGACTTTCTTCTCATAAGGTACTTTTTACTCTGGTTCAAAGCACTTCACAGTTCCCACTAAGCCCCTCCTTAGGCATTAAAATTGGCAGCCTTTGTAGCAAAGCTGCCAGGCTGTATTTTGCTTCTCCTACCTGTGTTCACATCAGTGACCTCACTCAAGCATAACTGATATACTCATGGCCCTCTATTCCTTGTAAGGCTGGAAGCGGGAGTCTTAATGGAAGAGTGTAAGTACTGATAAATGTTTCTATCACAGGAGAACCAACAAAAAGTGGAAGTGTCTGCCCCTTAACAATCTACATGATAGTGGAAGTGTTAGGTGCTCAGGCCTCTGCTCTCACTCAATGCAGGTCCATCTATTAGTATTACTTAGGCTATTAGGGAAAGAGTTTCTTGAGAGAGGGGCACGGTTGATGCTTGGCTGTTTTCTACCTAAATCTGTCAAATACCCTTCCTCACAATGTAACAGTCTATCTCACTCCTGTTTTACTTCTTCATGCCCTTACGTGTAGGTAGCATCAAGACCTCAGTTTCCTAGAGGGTCTCTATGTGAGAATTTTCATATTTTCTCACCACGTATAATATAATGATTTTCTCTAAAGTTCAGCGTATAATTTTTTCTCCACAGGCTAGCGTCTGAGGCATTTTGCCAAAGGCAGTTTTGAGTGATGACATTTCCTTAAACAACTTAAGCTGAAACCCAACAATTGATGGTAAGGGACAGAGAAGTAAACAGCTGTAGCTACTTACCTGGGTCCTCCATAAGAGAAGCAAGGGAGATGTGGATGTTACAGGTTAGCAAAGAGGGGATAAGAAGATAGATAGCATAATACAAAATATGCATGCATATAATTTCAAGCATTGCAGTCTCAGAGATAATAGCAAAATCAAAATTTTTTAAGGTTTAAAATCTTGTGTATGTTTATTTATCAAGCTTCTGGAAGTTAATCACTTTTAGATTCAGGCTCTGTTTCATTTTACAAAATTTGATCTCCTAGGCAACTATCTTATTATGTTCACAGTTCCCCACATGCCTAATTTTAAGATATTTACAAATACAAAATCATCACTTTAGGATAGGTATTTAGATTTTGCAATTTAAATTTATATCAGATTTATTATAATGTAACTAAGTGCTTCTCCCTGAATCATTAATGTTCTTGCTCTATGATCTAAGACATCTTTGATTTTAAAAATTTTAAAAAATTATAGTAAAGCCTATAACATAAAATTTACCATTTTAGATATTTTAAAGTGTATAATTCACTAGTGTTAAGTACATTCACAATGTTATGCAACCAATTTTCAGAATTATTTTTAGGACAATTCTTTACTCCATCAAGGATTTGACATCTTTAAACCATATCATTTTAAATATTAATTATTTTTAAATGTAATAATAATAATGCTCTTCATAAAAGGGTTGATGAATTCTTTAATGCCTGCCTCATGATTTAATGTGCTTTTTGAAATATGAAGAAATATTTTGTTGTAAGTTACTGTTTAAAAGAAAAAACAAAAAAAACTTTAGACAGATTAAATTTAGCAGAGTTTATTTAGCAAGGATCCATTCATGAACTGGGCAGCTTTAGGACCAGAAGAGATTCAGAGAGCTCTGCCTCAGCAATTTTGGCAGTGGACTTTCATAGGGTAATTATAGAAGCAAAGGGAAGAAATTACTGATTGGCAACAGCTCAGCATTTGGCTTATTTGGGCATTATCTGATGGAAAGTCCCTAGTTAGAGGTTAGCTGGAGGTTTCTGATTAGTTAAGTCTAGTTTTGTTTTACTGGTTACCTTGGACTTCAGTTTGTTTACACAGAAAATCAAAGTGGTAGAGCTCTCTCAACCTAATGGCTTCTCTATTAACTTTGTTAACTGTATGTAGAAACCTAATATTAGTGAACTATCCTTTTAGCATGATTGATTCCTAATGTAAAAAGTGGTAAGAGAACAAAAATCACTAGATACTTTAAAAACCAATATTTTAGAGTAATCTTTCCATTGATATCTGTCCACTCTCCTTAAGACCAAACCATCATTCTCTTTGCATATGTGACTCCCACAGAATATTGAGAAAACCTGAAATGTTGTTTGGAAAACGAGGCATTTTCTAACAATTGGGTCTTTCTTTTATTTTCTTTTCCAGTTACCTTAAATTTCTTATATTTTTTTGTTCTTTTAATCTATTTCATTCCAAATGTATTTTCCTAGTCATTTATTTTGCTTTCCTTTCTTTCTGATTTTCATATTTAGTGATAGTGTTTTTTCCTTTCGTTTCTTTTCGTTTCTTTTCATTCCATTCTCTTCCTTTGCTTTATCTTCCTCCTCATTCATTCTTCCACTCATTTATTTATATTATTTACTTATTCGTTTTACTTATTTCATGCATGTATAAAAAATCAGCTGCCATGTATGCTGTCCCATGTATGCTGTCCACTAATTTTCATAAAATATCCACTAATTTTCATAAAATGTGACAGGATGCAACCTTGTAGATAGAAAAGGAATTGACCTTTTATCACTCTATAACCAAAGTGTTCCCACCTGCATGGTGTCCACCCAAGAGGCAGCAGGATCCCATGTCTTCCTACCTCTTTTCCTTTCAAGAGTCACCTTTCTCAGGTGTACAGTGGTCCACAAAGCGACCAGCTCCTCTGTCTCTCCAGGCTCCTGTGGCTGTTTTCTGTTTTCTTTCATACGTTGCTCCAAGGATGAACCCAGGTTCTACAGAGCACAATCAGTATAAATACTGGGCAGCTTAGACTTTTAGAGAAGATTGAGGATATTGGGGTAATTACTGCAAAGCCAGAAAAAAACTTCACCTAAAGTTTTGATATACATTTTTTCTGGAAATGTATCAGCCTTTCTCCTTCAGCAGGAATATTTTTTATCATAAGCAATGTTTCTCCTAAAGCCTTGGGTTTCCCTGTTGATATTCAGGCTTTATTACATATGGTTCTATGTCAAGACTTTCTTTCTTTCTTTCTTTCTTTCTTTCTTTCTTTCTTCTTTCTTTCTTCTTTCTTTCTTTTTTTCTTTCTTTCTCTTTCTTTCTTCCTTCCTTATTTCCTCCCTTCCTTCCCTCTTTCCTCCCTTCCTTCCCTTCCATTCTTCCTTCCTTCTTTCTTTCTCCTTCCTTCCTTCCTTCCTTCCTTCCTTCCTTCCTTCCTTCCTTCCTTCTTTTCTTTCTCTCTTTCTTTCCTTTTTGACAGAATCTCACTCTGTTGCCTAGGCTGGAGTGCAGTGGCACAATCTTGGTTCACTGCAACCTCTGTCTCCCAGGTTCAAGAGATTCTCCTACCTCAGCCTCCAAAGTAGCTGGGATTACAGGTGCCCACCACCACACCCGGCTAATTTTTATGTTTTTAGTAGAGACAGGGTTTCACCATGTTGGCCAGGCTGGTCTTGAACTCCTCATCTCAAGTGATCCACCTGCCTTGGCCTCCCAAAGTGCTGGGATTACAAGTGTGAGCCACTGCACCTGGCCTGTATGTCAATATTTCTTTAAAGTCCCAAATTTCCCTAAGCCCATTTGAATTCAGGGCATGTATTAGTCAACATAAGAACACTTTCCTACTTTGAACCATAGGGAAACTATGTTCAGAATTTTGAGTAAATTTAAACTATGTAATAGTTTACCTCAGCATGCATGACAGAAAAGTTCTGCTTCATTTATATAACTTGAATACATCAATGACATTTTCTGCTCTTCAAGAATGAAGCTATTAGTTTTAATTAATTTAGAATCAGAATAAAGTTGATTTTTAAAACTTCACCAAGTGACAATGAATGTAGCTCTCTCAAAATATAACCTGGTTCTGTTTTTAGTATTCTAATATAGCTCAATTTTACTTTAAAAATATGTATAGTAACACAGATATCAAACATTATTATTTAAAACTCCAAAATGTACTATAATTCCATCACCCTAACAAAGCATTTTTATTTTTTCTTATTCCATATTCACAAGCAATTTGATGTAGTTGCCTTTAAAGGAAACCTATGATTGTATTCAACTTTTAAAATGATTTGATTGTAAATAATTGCACAGATGATGCAGCACATATAGTTAATTTAACAGGCATATAATATTTTGTTGAAAAGTATCATTGTTCATTTAGCCATTCCTTTATTGGACATGTAGGTCATTTCCAATATTTTGCTATTTTAAATAATGCTGAGATAAATATCCTTATCCTGTCATTGAACAAATATTTATTGAGTACCTATTATGCCAGATATGATTCTAGGCAATAAAATATAGCAGTCAACAGAATAGATAGAAATTCTTGTTCTTATGGATCTTATAGCTGCTGGGAAAGGAACAAGCAGTAAATCAATTAAATAAGCAAATTATGTTGTATGATAAGTGCATTGGAGAAAAAGCAAGACAGGGGTTGGGGAATGTAGAGAGTGTGTGATGCCATTTTAATAGTATGGTCTGGAAGACCTTGATAAGAAGGTGACATTTGAGCAAAGGCTTCGAGGAGTGAGGGATACATTCTGGGATATCTAGCTTGTGGCAAGAACATGCCTGGCATGATTGTAGTCCTAGGAAGATAGAAATTCTGCAGGAGTAGAATAGTAGGACATGAGATCAGATGGTAACTGGGTCCAGATCCTATAAGGCATTGAAAAACTGTCTGTAAGGGCTCCAGGTTTCTTTCATGCTAGAAGAGATAGGGGGTTATTGGAGAGTTTTGATCAGAGGAATGACGTAGACTGACTTGTTAACAACATTACTCTGACTGTTGTGTGGACCCTTGTGGGGTAAGAATGAAAACAGTGAGGAACCTGTTGCAATAATTCAGGTAGGAGATGGCAGTGGCTTGGACCATAAATGCGGATTTGCTATTTATGGAAAGTGGTCACATATATTTTAAAAGTAGAGCTACCAGGATGTTTGAAATGCCACCATCAAAGTAAATATGTACTTTCTAAACATTTGGTGATTACGTGTATATATATTTTTCTTTATTGTTTTCTTTCTATATGTATTTTTTTTCAAAATATGATTTAAAAAACTATACGATGTTGTAAAACTTATCAACTAACCAAAACTACATAAAACACTATTGCAATTTTCATACTCCTTGAGCAAAATATTCACATCTTTGATATTATAATATTTTATTTAAAAGGATATTCCTAGGAGAGGAGAGCCAGAGCCCCTGAGAACCTTACACTAGTTATGGCAAAGGTTCTCTAGTTCCTTATGGCCGTTATGTCTGAGGCTGATGCTATGGAGGGCTTAATCTCTGTGTTCAGAAGCTCATTATCTGCAATAACCCCCTTTTGGTAATCAACCTTGCCCTGCTGCTGAATCCTTTATCTTTCTATATCACTTGAAATTTCACACAATCTTAAAGCTATTATTCATTTACAGTATTCACACATGCCAAATTTCTTTCAGGAGTCAACATGCCCAGTTTGTGTATTGGTTTCGTTGGGCTACCATAACAAAGTACCACAAACCAGATGACTTAATAGAAATTTATTCCTTCACAGTTTGGGAGGTTAAATGTCTGAAATCAAGGTGTCATTTACTTTCATGCTTTCTCTGAAGGCTCAGTAAAAGAATCTGTTTTATGTCTTTCTCTTAGCTTCTGGTGTTACTGGCAATCTTTGGAGCCCCTTGGCTTGTAGACCCATCACTCTAATCTCTTACTCCATCATCACATGACATTCTCTCTGTGTGTCTTCACATCATACTAATTCTTGGTGTGTCTGTCTCTGATTCTCTTCTTATAAGAACATCAGTCATACTGGATTAAGACCCATTCTAATTCGTATGACCTCATGTTAACCTGATTATATCTGAAAAGACCCTATTTCTAAATAAGGTAACATTTCCAGATACTGGGAGTTCAGCCTAGTTTTGGGGGGCAACACCATTGAGCCTGTAAGAGTTGGTTTGAGAAAAGAAGTGGTTTCCAAAAGAATCAGTCTGAAAAAAAATGTTTTCAGCATTAATGTTGTGGGTAGAATCTAGCCATAATTTGGGGTGAGATTAGTGATATCTGGAGAAGATAAAAATTCTCACTTTACCACCTACCCATTTGTCAAGACTCAGCTTAGTTCTGCCTTTGAATTGAAGTCTATCTAGTGACTCTGAGGATCTCTCATACAATAATATTATTTATAACACATGTCATAGTCTTTAATATTCTTCTTACTGTCTCCTAATTGGTTCAAGTGTTTTCATTCTGCTTTCTCCAATAGAACTGCAGTCTTCTGAGGGCAGGCATCTTGGTATTATATTTTTCTGGAATTCTCCTAAACTTTCTATCAAAGTGTTAGAAACATGCAGGATTCTCATAAGCATTTATTGGTTTAAATTGAAATATTTAGGAACCAAGCTTGATTGGATGGCCAGTAAGTTTGGCAGTGAGTTATTTTTTGGCCAGTTATCTAATCATCTTTCAGGTCACAATAGGTGTTCCTTCTTTTGGAAACTAGTCATCAAGACTAAGGGAAGTGTCCCTCTTGTGAGCTCCTATGCCATTCTTACATTCCTAGCTTGTGCTTATCAAAGTATTGATCATACTGTATCTTAATTTCCTGCTGACTTGTCTGTCACCCTTACCACCACCACGGCAGAGACTGTGCCTTATCACTGTTGAATTCTTGGTGTCAAGAATAGTGGCTGGCCTGTAGTTGGCACTTAATACGTAATTGTGAAATTAGTTTAATGAATGACTAAACACCAGGCTGAATAATTTTCTCTCCCCTATCTTAATTTTCCCTATATGTAAAATAAGAGTGGAGAGATTGTGATGCTTTAATAGAGCCTGCCTACAGTTCATCTGAGGTTAGGTAAACTTGGACATGGTTAGACAGCTGTACCAATATATGTGAACTTCTTCCTATGGGGCTTAGAGAACTGTAATTAGGCTATTGGTTTCTGCTGTGGTTCTGGCCAGGTTGGCAGAGGGCTCTACCCTGGAGCAATTTCTATGCCAGTTCTGAGGAGGAATCCAGCTGACATTGTTAAAGTTCAAGTGCACAAAATGCCAGGCCTGACGAGACAAAAAGATATGCTGCTGGTAACAAATAAACAGGAGCCAAGAGGCACAATAGTCAACTTCCATCAATTTATTTCCATCTGTTCATATCCACTTAACTACCCTGAGTTTATTTAGAGACAATTATCCATGGCAACAAACTACATCATTCTCTCTGAGGAGTTTGTAATTTTTCATAAAAAGACTCAATGAAAATTCAAAACGAAGTGATATCACAGTATAATTCCAAAACTAGCTATTGTTAATTACAAAATAAAATTAAACCTGCTGAAGGGGAAGCAACATAATGCACTCCACTCTTTGTAGTGGTCTTAAGAGGAAGAGGTGTAATTTTCTTCAGAAAGAAACACTCAGGTAGAAGATTATGGATGAAACAAACAAATCATACTTGGCTACTCTTTGGAAATCCCAAATTTCTTTGCCTTGTCTGAGCAAAGCCAGTATTCATTACTATCAATCATATGAACAAATAAAAATATTGACTTTCCTCCCCATTGGTGCTTTAGAAAAACTTTCCATGGACTTTTAAAGTGTGAATTTAGTTGTTTCCTTCTATTTAAAGTATTTCACCAACTAATTAGCAGGGTAAGAATGTAGTTCACCTATAAATACAAGTTTTGAAAATAATCCAGTTTGAAGGTTGAAATTTCCCATTATGCTGGACTTTAAATGTGGATATTTAGCATTATTTAAACTCTATGTACCTGCCAAATTAACCATCTTCCCTCCCGCTTGGTTTCTTGTTTTGTTTTGTTTTTTTTTTGAGACAGAGTCTCACTCTGTCACCCAGGCTGGAGTGCCCTGGCGGGATCTTGGCTCACTGCAAGCTCCGCCTCCTGGGTTTATGCCATTCTCCTGCCTCAGCCTCCCGAGTAGCTGGGACTACAGGCGCCGCCACCGCGCCCAGCTAATTTTTTGTATCTTTAGTAGAGACGGAATTTCACCGTGGTCTCAATCTCCTGAACTGGTGATCCGCCTGCCTCAGCCTCCCAAAGTGCTGGGATTACAGGCATGAGCCACCGCACCCGGCCGGTTTCTTGTTTTACCTTAACTATTTCTGTAGACAGTATCACCAGTCTTCTGGATCTTGACTAAAAACTTTGAAGTCATTGTTATTGCCATCTTTTCTTTTGAATATTAATGGTAATTAGCATTATTTGTATTATTAATCAAGAAGACATAACTCTTTAAAAATGTGTTCTTCACCACATTTCTAGCACTCATTCCACTCTTTTCACTATAATGGTGACCACTGTCATTTGTGCTCTTCTCATCTCATCTCATTATGATAGCCTCCTAATCTCTTTCACTCACTTTGCCACATTGCTGATTAATCTTCCTAAAAATATTGGTTTATAACTCTAAGTGGTTTGCTAACAATGTTTCTCTAATCCGTTTTTCTACTTTTCATTGTAAATTATTTTTAAATTTTATTTTCTAATTGTTTCCATAACTCAGAATATTTATATCTTATAGGGATAGTCTAGATTAAAAAATCAACTATATCATTATATCTTCTCTGGGGATACTTAATTTTTTAATCAATTTTGATTTCTCATTTGCCCTATCACCTCCAGAGAGTATTGACATAATGCCATTAAAATATTGATTGATTAATTGTTGCTAAACAGAATATTAATCAGGGCCAACCATTGTGGCTCCCACCTGTAATCCCAGCACTTCGGGAGTCTGAGGCAGGGGGATTGCTTGAGCCCAGGAATTTGAGACCAGCCTGGACAACATAGTGAGACACTGTCTCTACAAAAGAATTTAAAAATTAGCCAGGCATGGTTTTGTGTGCCTGTAGTCCCAGCTATTTGGGAGGTTGAGGTAGGAGGATTGCTTGATCAAGCCCAGGAGGTCGAGGCTGTAGTGAGCTGTGATTGTGCCACTGCACTCCAGCTTGGGCAACAGAGTGAGACCCTGTCTCTCAAAACAAAAGAAAACCAAACCAAACCAAACCAAAAAACATAAACATAAACAAACAAACAAAAAACTACATTATCCAAATTTTGGAGTTTTGAGGAAAGGAGTCTCCTGTAAAACAGACAATATAAATTCCTTTTTTTTTTTTTTTTTGAGACGGAGTTTCACTCCTGTTGCCCAGGCTGGAGTGCAATGGAGATATCTCGGGTCACTGCAACCTCCGCCTCCCAAGTTCAAGCAATTCTCCTGCCTCAGCCTCCTGAGTAGTTGGGGTTACAGGCAGGTACCACCATGCCCGGCTAATTTTGTATTCTTAGTAGAGACGGGGTGTCTCCATGTTGGCCAGGATGGTCTTGAACTCCCGACCTCAGATCCGTCCACCTCGGCCTCCCAAAGTGCAGGGATTACTAGCGTGAGCCACCACACCTGGCTGCAATATAAATATTTAAGTGTTGAGAAGGCAATCACTTCAAATGAGTGAAAAATGAAGGGGTGGACCTATATATAGTTTATATACCTAGTCAACTGAAACTGAACACTGTTGATTTGACATATATTACTGTCACAACAGTGAAGAGGCATAAATGGTTTTAAGTCATGAAATGATTGTAGTTAGCATGTCTTTTCCACATTTGAATTACATTTTATGCTATTTTCCCTGATACCATATACAGTCAATTCATCAAGTAATGCACGTTAAATACCTATTGCATCCCAGGTAATGTGTTGGATATAACGTAAGTTAATTTTTTATGTGTTCACAGCATTTACACAGACAAATGCACAGCACATATCTAAATGTATAGTATACTTACATCAGAACAAACCTTGTATATAAGGCAAAATCCAAATACTGAGATCACTGTAAACATTTAAAACAAGAAAATTAACTCTTGGAATTGATTAAACAGGTGCTAAAATCTCTGGGAAACCAAATAGATAGTGAGGCAATCAAGCAATCAGGATCACCAGGAAGACCCTATCACCTGGCTAGACAGAGAGGAGGTTCCACAGGAACTGGACCACAGTCCATTTGTCCAACAGGAGCTGTTGTCATGGAGGAAACATAGCCACTGCTGAAGACACTACAGGAAATAGAGAGGGGGAGAAGTACCTCAGCTTACTTCCTCATCCTGTCCTCCAATCCCCTGCCACTGCCTTCTTATTGGCCAAATCTATCCGGAGACCCAGAGGCAGAAGATCCTAGGAAATATTATTTCTTGTGGAACAAAAACAGAGCAGGGGAAGGCGGGGAATGCACTAAGCTGGAGACTGATAGGAAGCCCTTTGTCAAGTGATGCTATATGACTGAGACAGGAAGACTTCTAGATTTATTTGCCCACTCTGGACACTGAAATCCTAATACATTTATCACTGGCATCCATTTAATTCAGTTTCTTCTTTTCAATTTCTTTAAAGTTATTTTAGTTTGAGTTTTCAAAAAGACCACATAAAGATGAGAATTAACACCCATTTTATAGAATTAACTGTATGCCATTTATTAAACTGTAGGATAAGCAGGTATATATACACAACCACTTTCATATCCTAAACTATAATTATTTATATAATTCTATTACTATCTTAAGGACTCCTACATATGATAAACCACCCCTATAAGTATTTGTGAGACCCTTAGGTGTGTGTGGCTATGAGAAAAATGTGTAGCCTTTCTATACAGAACCTTAACCCTTAAGAAAATAAACTGTGCCTTATTTGTGTGCGTGTGTGTATGTGTGTGTGTGTGTGTGTGTGAGAGAGAGAGAGAGAGAGAGAGAGAGATGGGGGAGAGAGAGAGAGAGAGATGGGGGAAGAGAGAGAGAGAGAGAGAGAGAGAGAGAGAAAGAGAAACCAGGAATTAAAATGTGTTTGTTGAATGAATGAACCATCTAGAAAGCAAAGGAGTAAAAATCAAGATTGGGAAGGGGCTGGAATGAAGAGTGAGCTTTTATTTGGGAAGAGTATGTACCAGTTCCAAAACACTATAGCTGATGGTATCTTCCTTTCCACCAGCTAGCGGGAATAGGACATTAGCAGTCACAGCCTATTTTACTCAAACCATCATGTCCCCAAAAGGAGAGAAGAAATTAGACACTGGATCAATGTTTACTGTTGCCCTAAGCACTGTACGCTGTACTATATTCTTTATCATCTTTGATGCTTCTTGACAAACTTCTGAAACAGAATGATTAAGCCCAATTGGCAGATAAGAAAATTGATACTAGGAAAGGTAAAGAAATGTACTGAAGGTTACATAGCAAGTAACTGGCTGGGTCAGCTTTACAATTCAGGCATGTAGAGCTGAAAAGAAAATGTATAGTCCTCCTGATTTCAGCTCAGGTTGCTTGAAATAAATAAAGCCAGTTAGAGATGTCTGCTTCATATAGCAGATTTATAGCTCTGTTGTCTACATGGTTGCCCTAAACTGTTCTCAAATGTTTAAAATGTTTAATAGGAGGGAAGTTTATATTTCGAAATTAAAAAGTCTTATAAGGCAAATTGGACTGTGATTGGATAAGCATTAGTGAGAATAGTTTTAAATCAATGTACCAATGACTGCTTCCAGTTTTAAATAATAGGGTTATTGTTCAGAGGGGCTAAATGCATCATAAATTAGAATCATAAATGCATTCTCTATTAGGTTAGACCACCAAATAGAGAAAAGTGTATTAGAAACAGTGGTGCTGTGAGCTGTAGTCAGATTTCAAAAATTTTGCAATTTTTTCTTAGTCATTTCTTCTAGTCTTCAGCTGTTGATAGGAAAAGTGTATTAGTCCATTCTCATGCTGCTATGAAGAAAGAAATACATGAGACTGGGTAATTTATCAAGGATAGAAGTTTAATTGACTCACAGTTCCACATGGCTGGGGAGGCCTCAGGAAACTTACACTCATGATGAAAGGCACCTCTTCACAGGGCAGCAGGAGAGGGAATGAGTGCAAGCAGGGGAAATGCCAAACACTTATAAAACCATTGGATCTCATGAGACTCACTTATTATCACGAGAACAGCATGGGGGAAACCACCCCCATGATTCAGTTACCTCCACCTGGTCCCGCCCTTGACACATGGAGATTATTACAATTCAAGGTGAAGTGTGGTTGGCAAACCATATCAAAAAGCAAAGCTGGGACTCTGCTATTTTGTGGAGGGGTGGCTCCACAATTCTCCCGTCAGATCACTTCATCTTTGTTGCTTAATTAGATTTCCAGTAGAAATTTGTTTGTGAAAGGGTCCTGCTGCTAAACAAAAATGTTTAAATAACACAAATCTAGAACATTGAAGGTTGTAGAAAAATAACTGAAATGGAAGTTGGGGGACTCAGGTTCTTATCCTAGCTCTGTTTCCTAGAGTGTGAGAAAATTATTTAACTTCCTGTATCTTTCACTTCTTTATGTCAGTTGAATCAGAATCTAAGCATCTTATTAATTAAAGTCCTCCCAGCTTCTGCGTTCTGTGCTATATGCATGGGGAGATGCATTTTGCAGCGTAAATGGATGACTTTTTATTGTTATCTCTTAAGGAATTTTTAGTTTTTTTGGCACCAGTAATATTAGAGGATGATTGAGCATGGTGTTCTAGCTAACGTTTAGTAGCATTTTGGGGTGTGGCTGTGAAATGGTATAAGCACAAGTTAGTTCTAATTGCTTCATATACCAGTGAGTTAGCCTGAAGGTGTCTGACAAACTCTGACAGTACTTCTCTTTTCTACAGCTTATAGAGAGGACCATGGGCCTTATTAAAATTATCTGGAACCAAGATACCACTGTCAGGCTCCTTTTATAGAAAACCACATAATTTATTTATCTTTTGACCCATCTTGAAGTCTGGGACCTGGGATAATTACTCCTACATATCCATAGTGGAGGAGAGATTTTCAGGGCTGGGACCAAGGGAGCCATGGACCCTGTCGCCAGTTGGTGCTGTGATCCATCAAACCCACCAAACAGATGCCCATGTCTACATTCATACACTAAACTTTACAAAGGCGTATCTGGCTATACCCTTGAAGACACTATTTTACTCTAAGAATTTTATTCAGTGTGAGGTCTTTTGGAAGTGACTTACATAAATCTTAGTGGAATTTTTTTTTCAGGAGCTACACTTATGATAGAAAATTAAACGATTCTTGCAGATATGAAAATCTAATTATTTTCCACCTGTTTCCTTTTTTTATTGACAAAGGTATCCAGGAAGCCTGTAATAAGAAGCAAGTCTAGAATGTAAGCTTCTGGAATGTAGGGGATTTATTTGCCAGTCTGGGATACAGAACACAGAAAAAAAAGCTTTAAAATGAAGAATGGGCTCTGGCTTCAAAGGATCGTGTTAGCAGTTGTTTGTGATCCAGAAGAAGCTCTGAGTTTGGGGAAAGAAACACAAGATAGAATCTAGTTTATTGATTGGTTTCTAAACCCTTCACAACAGAGTAGTAGTAAGGAAGAGGCACAAATATTTGCTTATTTGCTTATTTGTAGTTTACTACTACTCCAGTTATTCAACAAATATTTATTGAGCTGGTATTGTGTGCCAGGCATTGTTCTAGGATCTGAGGACATTGTGTGAACAGGACCTTTGGACAATGTTTTGACATTTATGGATATTATTTTCTTGTGGGGAAAAGGGAAACAAATAAATACTTCATAACAAGCTACAGATGTCAGGTGCTGATAATGCTCCAAAAAAGAAAAAAAAAGAGCAGGGTAAGATGGTAGAGCAAAAAATTTGAAGGCTAACATTATGCAGAGTGGCATTAGGAGTTCTGAGTGAAGAGATGACATCTAAGCAGAAGTCTGACAAGATGGGAAAGCAATAATATGGATATTGGGGAAAGAATCATTATATTTTTTACTACTCTTATGTTAAAATTGCGTGATCTGATCGTTCTATTTTATTCACCTAAAATATCCCCTTCCTTCTCAAATTTTAGCATTTAAGGGCTCAGTTCATAACATACCTTGGTTCTAGACAGTCTTCAGTAAAATCCTCTTTTTGAATGTACTTTCCTTTCATGAGCCTAAAGATATCCTTCTAGATTTTTACTGTGTAATTAATTTTTTCTTTTTCCTGGGGAAAAACAGAATTAATAAATGTGACAATAAAGTGTACTGCATAAGGCTTTCTACAGCTTTTCTCAGAAACAAAATATTGTAATAAGTAATCTTAGCAAAATATGGGGGAGAAGATTCTTTGTACAGAAACTTTTCTTAGATTTGTTAATGCGTATCCTTAAGATTAGATGAAGTCTAACCCATTGGAACTTCCTCAAGTGAGGTTACAAATTTAGCACTGGATGTAATCACTTCCCATCATTCCTCAGCAAGTGTAGGTAGTATCTTTGAACCCATGCCGAAGTGGCAGGCAAACCCTTATCTCCTTCCCCAAGTATAAGAGAAAGAGTGTTTTGAGCTCCTTGGACTTCATAAAAGCACTTTTATTGAGGTATAATTAACACAAAATGAACTGCATATACTTAAGATGTGCAACTTGATAACATGTGACATATATGTATGTATTTATATATATATATCCATGAACTCCCCACCACCACAATCAAGATAGTGAACATATTTATCACCTGAAAAAGTGTCCTTATGCCCCTTTTTAATCAGTACCATCTATTCTTCCTATCCCCTACCTTGAGGCATCAGTGGATCTCCCATCTCTCACCAGAGATTCATCTGCACTTTTTAGAATTTTATAGAAACTGCTTCTCTCACTCAGCATAATTATTGTTGAGATTCATCTATGTTATTACATGTATAAATAGTCCATTCTTTTTATTGCTGATTGGTTCCTTGTATCAATTTACAAGTTTATTTATTCACTCAAGATGGATATTTGGGTTGTCTCTAGTTTCTGTAAATTACAAATACATTTTTGTAAATTACAACTACAATAACAAATATGCAAATGCTATAACTTCAGTGTATATGTCTTTGTGTGGGCAGACGTGCTTTCACTTCTCTTGGATGAATACCTAGGAATGAGATGGCTGAACATATGCTAAGGGTATATCTGACTTCTTAAGATACTCTCAAACTGTTTTCCAAAGTAGTTGAACTACTTTACATTCCTACCAGCAATGTATGATACTTTCATTTCTTCCACAAACTTATTAACACTTGGACTCGTCAGATTTTTAATTTTAGCCATTCCACTAGGTGTACAGTAGTATCTCATTATTTTTTAAATTTGCATTTACTTAAGGACAAATGATGAACATTTTTTGTGTGTGCATATTTGCCACTCATATATCTTCTTTGGCGAAGTGTCTCTTCAAACCTTTGGTTTATTTTTTACTGAGTTTTATATTATTGAGTTTGGAGCTTTCTTTGTTATTCTAGAAACAAGTCCTTTACCAAATATATGATTTGTAGTATTTTCTCCAAATTTTTGACTTATGTTTCCATTCTGTTAACAGTGCCTTTCAGAAAATAGAAGTTTTACATTCTGATAAAGCCCAAGTTATCTATCGTTCTTCTATGGATGATGCATTTGGTGTTATTTCTAAGAAATCTAAGCCTAGTATAAGCTTACAAAGATTTTCTTCTATGTTTTCTTTTCGTTTTAGGTTTATGACAATTTTGAGTTTAAAAAATATATAGTGTGATGGATATAGTATTAAAGTTTTTTGGTTGTTTTGCTTATTTGTTTTTACTTTGGCATATGCAAATCCAGTTGTCCAAGCAACATTTGTTAAAAGGCTATTCTCTCTCTGCTGAATTGCCCTTGCCCCTTGTTAAATTTTATAGTATGTGGGTCTATTTTTGGACTATATTCTATTCCATGTATTTGTCTATTCAAATTATTTGCCCATTTTGAATCACCTTATTTGTTTTTTCTGTTACTGAGTTTTAAGAGTTCTGTGTATTATTAATCCCTCATCAGAAATATAATTTGAAAATATTTTTTCCTCTTCCATGGGTGACCTTTTTGCTCCCTTGATAGTGTTTTTGATGCACAAGCATATATGTAAGAGTTTATTTCTGAACTTTCCATTCTATTCCATTTGTCTAAATGTCTGACTTTATGCTACTACTGTATTCCTTTGATTACTCTAGTTTTTTGGTATCTTTTAAAATAAGGAATTATGAGTCTTCTAGGTTGTTCTTCTTTTTAAAGACTGTTTTGGCCATTCAGGAGTCCTTTGACATTTTATACAAACTTTAGGATGGGGTTTTCTATTTCTGCAAATACGGTCATTGGGATATTGATAGGGATTAAATTGAATCTGTGAATCATTTTGAGTAATATTGACATTTTCACATTTTTAAGTTGTCAAATCCATAAACATGGCATGTATTTCCAACCATATATGTCTTCTTTAATTTCTTTCAGCAATGTTTTGTAATTTTATTATTGATGTCTTTTATTCCTTACATTAATTTATAAATATTTTATTACTTTTATATTATTGTAAATAGAATTGTTTTATAATTTCCATTTTTATTGTTCATTTTTAATGCATAGAAACACAACTGAATTTTGTGTGTTGACTTTGTATTTTGCTACTTTTCTGAATTCATTTATCAGTTTTAAGCATTTTTTTGTGGAATCATTTGAGTTTTCTACATAAAACATAACATCTGTGAAAAGAGATAATTTTACTTCTTTCTTTTTTACTTGGATGCCTTTGTAAATTTAATTTTTTGCCTTTCTGATCTGGCTAGAGTTTCCAGTACTGTGTAGAATAGAAGTAGTAAAAGTAGATATCCTTGCCTTATTCTTGACCTTAGATGAAAAGCTTTCAATCTTATACCATTGAGTATATTGTTCACTGACTTTTTCACATATGGCTTTTCTTATGTTGAGGTAGTTTCCTTTCATTCCTAGTTCATTGAGTACTTTTATAACGAAAGAATGTTAAATTTTTTAAGTGTTTTTTTCTGCATCAAATGAGATAATCATGTGCTTTTTCCCCTTCCCCATTTTGTTAATGTGGTGTATGACATTGATTTATTTTTGTTATGTTGAATCATTCTTGCATTCCATTCTTGCACTTGGTCGTGATGCAATCTTTTAAATATACTGTTACATTCAATATGCTATTATTTGTTAAGGATTTTTGCATCAGTGGCCTTCAGGGGCATTGGTTTGTAGTTTTCTTGGAGTGTCTTTGTCTGTAGTTGGTCAGGGTAATATTGACCTCATAGAATGAGTTAGGAAGTGTTACTTTATCTTCAATTTTTTTGAGAGAAGTTTGAGATGGATCAATGTTAGTTCTTTAAATGTTTGGTAGAATTCACCAGTGAAGCCGTTAGCTCCATGGCTTTTCTTTTTTTGGAGTTTTTAAATGACTGATTCTATTTCCTTACTAGCTATAGGTCTATTCAGATTTTCTGTGTTTTCATGAGTTAGTCTTGGTAGATTTCTGTATTTCTAAAAATTTTTCCATTTTATCTACATTATCCAATACATTGGTGTATAATTGTTCATAGTATTCACTTATAATCTTTTTATTTAGGTAGAATTGGTAATAATGTTTCCACTTTCATTTCTAATTTTAGTAATTTGTGTCTTCTATCTTTTTAAGTTTTTTTTCTTAAATAATAGAGGTGGGGTCTCACTATGTTGCCCAGGCTGGTCTTGAACTCCTGAGTTGAAGTGATCCTCCTGCCTTAGCCTCCCAAAGTGCTAGGATTACAGGCATCAGCCCCCATGTCTGGCCAAGTCTTCTCTCTCTCTTTTTTTACTTTGTCCATCTAGTTAAAGATTCTTCAATTTTGTTGATCTTTCTAAAAGATCAACTTTTAGTTTTATTGATTTTCTTGAATGGTTTTCTATTTGTATTTTGTTAATCTCTGCTCTAATTTTTACTACTTCCTTTTTTCTGCTAGCTCTGGGTTTACTTTGTCCTTCCTTTTTTTCTAATTCTTTAAGTTATAAATTTAATATGTTGATTAGAGACTTTTTTTTTAAATGTAAGCCTTTATAGCTATAAATTTCTTTCTTATCCCTGCTTTCTCTGTGTCTCATGAGTTTTGGTATGTTATGTTTTCATTTTTATTCATTTTTAAGCATTTTCTATTTATTCTTGTGATTTCTTCCTTGATCCATTGCTTGTTTCCATGTTGTTTAATTTTTACCCCATCGTGGTTGGAGAAGATACTTCATAGGATGTCTATATTTTAAAATATATTGATACTTTATTTGTGGCCTATCATATGGTCTATCCTGAAAAAAATCTGATGTATGCTTGAGGAGAATATGTATGTTATTTTTGTTAGGTAGTGTTCTGTATGTGCTATTAAATCTGGTTGGTTTAATGTGTTAAGTCCTGTATTTCTTTCCTTACCTTCTGTCCGGTTGTTCTACCCATTGCTGAGAGTGTAGTGTTGAAGTCCTTAACTCAAAATGGATTAAAAATGTAAATGTAAGACTTGAAATTGTAAAACTACTAGAAGAAAACATAGGGGAAAAGCTCTGTGGCATTGATATGGGCAGTGATTTTTGTGGATGTGACCTCAAAAATACATACAACAAAAGGAAAAATAGATAATTGGGATTATAGAACTTAAAACCTTCTGCACAGCAAATAAAATGATTGAAAGAATAAAAAGTTGACTCACAGATTGGGAGAAAATAGTTGCAAACCATACATTTGATAAGGGGTTAATATCCAAACTGTGTAAGGAAGTCAAACAACTAAGCAGCAAGAAAAGATAGAACTTGATTAAAAAATGTCTAAGTACCTAAAGAGACATTTCTGAAAAGAGCACACACAAATGGTCGATATGCAGTTGAAGAAAATGCTCAACATCACTAAACATTAGGGAAAAACAGATTAAAACCACATTGAGATATCAACTCACATCTGTTAGAATAGCTATTATCAAAAAGGCAAAAGATGAGTGTTGAAGAGGATACAGAATAAAAGGAATCCTTGTACACTTTTTGATATTAATGTAAATTGGTATAGCCGCAATGGCAAATTATATAGCATTTCCTTAAAAAACTAAAAATACAACTGCTATGTTCCCCAGAAATCTCACTTCTGTGTATATAGCCAAAAGATTTGAAATAAGTATGTCAAAGAGATATCTGCTCTCCCATGTTCATTGAAACATTATTCATAATAGCTAAGATATGGAATCAACCTGGGTTCCTCAAAGAATGAATGGATTAAAAGAATATCTATATATATTCAAAGGAATTTATTCAGCCTTAAAAAAAGAAGAAAATTCTTTCATTTGCAACAATATGAATGAACCTGAAGGACATTATGTTAAGTAAATAAGCCCGGCACAGAAAGACAATGCCACATGATCTCACAGATATGTAGAATCTAATATAGTCAATCTTGTAACAGTACAGAGTTAAATGATTGTTACATTTGGCTGGTGGTGATGAGGAGAATGGGGAGATGTTGGTCAAAGTGTATAAAGTTTCTGTTACATAGAAGAATAATTTTTGGGGATCTATTGCACACATCATGCATAGTGTATTATGTATTTCAAAATTGCTAAGGGAGTACATTTCAGACATTCTCACCCTAAAAAATGGTGGGTGAGATGAATATGTTAATTGGCTTGACTTAATCATTGTGTATTATATACAGATAACATCACATCTTATACTATAAATATATACAATTATAACTAGTTAATAAAAAATAAAAACATAATGTTCTTTGTTATCTCTTGTAGCTTTTTTAGGATTTAAAGTGTATTTTGTCTGGTATTAGCATAGCTATCACCTGCTGTCTTTTGGTTGCATTTGCATGGGACATCTTTTTCATTATTTCACTTTCAATCTATTTGTGCCTTTGTGTTTAAAGTGAGTCTTCATAAATAACATTATGTTAAAACATGTTTTTTAAGAAATTTATTCTTACAATCTGTCTTTTGATTGGAGAGTTTAATCTATTTACATGTAAAATAATTACTGATAAGGCGGGACTTATTCCTGTCATTGTGCTATTTGTTTTTCAGATGCTTTATAGTTTTTGTCCCTCATTCACTGCATCAATCTCTTCTTTTGTGTTTAGTTTATTTTTTGAAGTAAAATGGTTTAATTTCTCGCCCATATTCTTCTGTGTATGTTCCATTGCTATTCCGTAAAGAGTACATTAAACATCCTAAAGTTACAACACAAATTTCAACTTATGCCAGCTTAACTTTAATAAAATATAAAATCTCTACTACTTTACTGATCTGTCTCCACCCCTTTCTGTTATTGATGCTGGAAAATTATAATTTTATACATTGCGTGCCCTGAAACATAAAGTAATAATTTTCACACACATTAGAGTCCTCAATTTTGTGAAAAACAAAATGTAGGTATAAACCAAGGTTATAATACTAGATTTTAGACTAATAATTATATATATTTATATATATTATATGTATTAGTTTCTTAAATCATGTAGAAAACAAAAAGTAGAATTGCTAACAGTTGTTAGAATAATACTAGCTTTTATAATTGTACTTGTATTTACCTTTATTGAGATATTTGTTTCTTCATATGGCTTTGAGCTACTGTCTAGTGCTCTTTCATTTCACCCTGCAGAATGCCCTTGAGCATTTCTTGCAGTGCAGGCCTATTGGTAATGAACCCCCTTAGTTTTTATCTGAGAATGTCTTAATTTCTCTCTCATTCTTGAAGGACAGTTTTGCTGGAGATAGGATCCTTGCTTGGCAGATTTTATTTTTTTCTTTTACCACTTTAAATACATCAGCTTACTGCCTTCTGGTATGCAAAGTTTCTGATGAGAAATCTGCTGATAATTTTATTGTTGATCCCTTTTATATGTTGAGTTGCTTCTCTCTTGCTGCTTTCATGATTTCCTCTTTATGTTTGAGTTTTGAAAGTATTATAATGTGTTCCAGTCAGTCTCTTTGAGTTCATATTACTTGAAATTTGTTGAGCTTCTTAGATTTCTGTATTAATGCCATTTATCAAATTTGGAAAGTTTTCAGCCATAACTAACTTAAATATTTTATCTTCTCCTTTCTTTTTCTCTTCTCCTTTTGGGACTCAGCAATGTATATGTGGGTCCGCTTGATGGTTGTCCTACCGGTACCTTAGGCTCTGTCCACTTTTCTTTACTCTTTTATCTTTTGCTTCCTCAGACACTATAATTTCCACGGTCTTATCTGTGAATTTGCAAATTTTTTTTCTGCCTACTCAAATCTGTCTTTGAATCTTTGTGTGTATTTTTCATTTTGGTTATTCTATATTTCAGCTCTGGACTTTATTTTTGGTTTCTTATTTAGGTTTCCTGTCTCTGTACTGATAGTTCTATTTTGTTCATATATCAACATCTTCCTTTAATTTTTGAAGCATTTTTAAGACAGTTGTTTTAGAATTTTTGCATAATAGGTCTTTTCCAATGACAGTTTCTGTTTATTTTTTTTTCTTTTATATGTGACATGCTTTCCTATTTCTTTGTATGCCTGTGACTTTGTTGTTGTTGTTGTTGGAAACTGGACATTTAAATTTAATAATGTGGTAATTCTGGTAATTAGGTTCTCCCAGTTCTCCAGAGTTTGCCCTTATTTTGTTATTGCAGTTGTTTATTTATTGTTTTTATTTGATTTTATTTATCTTTTATTGTTGTAGGTTTTTTTTTTTTTTTTGTGCCAAGGATCAGCCTGAGGTATAAACTTAAGGTCTTTTCAGGTGTTTTCTGAGCCTGCCTCTTTCTCTGGGCATGTATGGTCACTTTCTAATTTTCCCCATATAAGCAGTTGCTTCTTAGTGACGTAGTCTTTAATGTTTGGTACCAAAAAGCGGGGGAAATAAAAAAATAAAGAGGGGCTGGGTGCGGTGGCTCATGCCTGTAATCCCAGCACTTTGGGAGGCTGAGGTGGGCAGATCACGAGGTCACGAGTTCGAGACCAGCCTGGCCAACATGGTGAAACCCCGTCTCTACTAAAACTACAAAAATTAGGCTGGGCGCATTGGCTCACGCCTATAATCTCAGCACTTTGGGAGGCCGAGGCAGGCGTATCACGAGGTCAGGAGATTGAGACCATCCTAACTAACACAGTGAAACCCCATCTCTACTAAAAATACAAAAAAATTAGCCAGGCGTGGTGGCTGGTGCCTGTAGTCCCAGCTACTCGGCTACTCGGGAGGCTAAGGCAGAAGAATGGCGTAAACCCGGGAGGTGGAGTTTGCAGTGAGCCAAGATTGCACTACTGCACTCCAGGCTGGGCCATAGAGTGAGACTCCGTCTAAAAAAAAAAAAAAATTAGCCAGTTGTGGTGGGGGGCACCTGTAATCCCAGCTACTCAGGCAGCTGAGGAAGGAGAATCGCTTGAACCTGGGAGGTGGATGTTTCAGTGAGCCGAGATTGTGCCATTGCACTGCAGCCTGGGCGACAAGAGTGAAAGTCCATCTCAAAAAAACATATAAAAATAAAGAGGGAGAAAAGGCACTGACCCTTCATATTTTCTAGAAGTCACTTCGACCAGAGAGGGAGGGATTTGGAACAATTAAGGGAGGTGTAACAATGGCCACCTTCCTCTTTGTCTGCAACTCTGTGAGCATAAGGAGCAATCAGTATTTAGAACAGATACTCAATATTTGAAGAACAAGGTTCTTTTTGCCCACCCTGGCACCCACAAACTGTGTGCAAGCTGCTCCCGGATTTTTGGACAGCTGCTTGTAATGGAGGCAGAGGTAGGGCATGGATAGCTGCTATTGTGGTAAGAGTTAAAACTGACTGGAACTAGATGTAACTTACCATGTAAGCCTTCCTCTGGAGGTTGCAATCTTTCAATAGACTCCAGAGTTTCAAAATAGTCACATCAGTGCAATTGTTGTCTAGGTTGGGAGAGGGATTCCTGGTGCTTCTTCCGCTGCCATCTTCCGATAATTGTTTATTTGTCTATTTTTATGACAATACCATACTGCCTTTATTGCTGTAATATGACAAGAAGTCTTGAAACAAGAAATTATTAGTGCTTTTAAAGTTATTTTAAATATTCTCTGCCTTTTACATTTCCATATGAATTTTAGAATTAGCTTGTGACCTTCTTTGAACATGTTCATGGAATGTAGGTTGGAATTGTCTTAAAACTATAGATTAATTTATCAATAATTAGCATTATAAAAATAGCAAAATTTTCTAACATTAAAATGGTGCATATTTTTACTTCCTTAAAAGGTCTTTAATTTCTCTCATGTATTGTAGTTTTTAGTATACACGTCTTGTACATATCTTGTTAGATTTATTCCCATGTATTTTACAGTTTCAATGCTATTATAAATGATATTTTTAAAATGGAAACTTCCCATTACATTTTGCTAATACATAGAAAAATAACTGATTTTTGTATAATGGTCTTTCATTACGCAAACTTGATTAGCTCACTTATTGGTTTTAGTAGTGTTCTTGTACATTGCATAAAATTTTTTACGTAGACAATCAGGATGTCTGTGAACAAAGACAGAATTTTTTTTCCAATCTGGGTGCCATTTATTGATTGATTTTGGCATTTATTTATTTATTTGCCTTATTGTATTGGCTAGGACATTCAGGACAGTGTTAAATAGGACTTTCTTATTCCTGATTTTAGGGGGAAAACATTCAGTATCTCAGGATTACGTCTGATATGAACTATGTTTTTTGTAGATTCCTTATATCAAGCTAGGAAGGATTTCAATCAGAAATAGATGTTGGATTTTATCAATGTTTCTTCTGCATTACATAAGATGATTATATGGTTTTCCTTTGCTTAGACTATAAATACGGTGAATTATATTAATGGATTTTTAAATATTAAACCAAGCTTGCTTTCCTAGGAAAAAACCCCACTGGGACATACTGCATTTTTCTTTTAATGCATTATTGAATTTTATTTACTAAATTAATAAAAATAACTTAAATATCTATAATCATGAAAGATGTTGGTCTTTAGTATTCTTTTTGTGATGTTGTTCTCTGATTTGATACCAAAGTACTGCTGGTCCCATAGGAGTTGGCAAGCATTCCTTTCTCTTTAATCTTCTGGAAGAGTATTTGTAGAATTTATATTATTTCTTTCATAAATATTTTGTAGAATTTATTAATGAGGTCATTTGGGCCTAAAGGTTATTTTATAGGAAACATTTTTGCTATGAAATAAATTTATTTAATGCATATAAGGCTATATGGTTTATTTGAACTTGTGTATTTTAAAAAATTTGTCCACTTCTTCTAAGTTGCTGAATTTATGACTATAAAGTAGTTCATAGTATTTCTTGATTTTCCTTTTAACCTATGCAAAATCTGTTGTGATTTTTCCCATTTCATTCCTGACACTGATAATATGTGTCTTTTTTTTTTCTTTTTGATGAGTTTAACTAGGAGTTTATCAATTTTTTTGATCTACTCAAAGAGCCAGTTTTTGGTGTTATTGAATTTCTCCATCATTGTTTCTTTTTCATTGATTTGTCCTCTGATATTTTTCTGCTTTTTAAAATTTTCTATTTCCTTAAGGTAGAAGCTGAGAGTTTATTTCTGGAATCTTTCTTCTTTTCTAACATAGGCACTCTGTGTTATAATTTTCTTTCTAAGCACTGATTTAACTACATTCCATAATTTTAACATGTTTCATTTTCATTCATTTCAAAATACTTCCTAATTTTCCTTTTTTTTCTTCCTTGAATTCTGAGGGTTACTTGAAAGTATGTTATTTGGTTTCAAATATTTGGATTTTCTCCCAGTTTCCATTTTTGCTGAGCCTCAAACCTAGAATTTTGTAAAACTACTAGATAGAAGGTGTTATAGACTCATCTCTTTTCTGGTGTCCTGGAGCTTCTTTCTCAGTGTTTATAGCTTAAATTTAGAAGGGGAAGGATGAGCTGATTTCTACTTGTGGCCATTGTGGTGGAAATTCTTTTCTCCCACCAAGAACAGTTATTAATGTAATTAAATAATTAAAATTATTGATTATTAAGCTAAACAATTTCTAAATCATTAATAAGTTTATAATTATTACATAAAACAGATATTTAAAGGCATAAGAAAATAATTAAGAACTTAAAGATTCATGAAAGAATTAAGTTTTCATGGCAGAAAGACTTAAGGGTCCAAGAATGCAGAGAAAATTTATAGCAGACATCATGGATGTTGCACCAATTTCATCAGCACACTCATCTCTAAGTTTTGAATATATCTTCGACTTTTTGCCTGCAAGCTTTATCTTATGGAAAAATACATTTGTTTCATGTATGGGCACACTGGAAACTCTGAATATTCAACTCTCCCAAAGCAACTCTCATCTAGTAATGCTTAAGGTGTTAATATATAATTGACCTAATTTCTTTTCAGTTTGGTTGGCATGTCTCTAAGACTTAATCTATATTTTCCATAGTTCCTGATCATACTGTATCTATCTTCCAGGATAAAATTAAATTCTCCCATAAGAAAGATTAAAATTCCAAAAGTCTACTCGTTTTTATTCCATTCTTTTTCCTCTTATTCTTCTAGAATTTTTCAAATAGCCATGCATTTCAGGAAGGAAGACCAAATAACTGAAAGCCAAGAGAAGCAAAAATAGACAACGGAAACCTAAGTTTAAATGATCAATTTACTAGTATTATTATGCATTGGTAGAAAAAAGTAGCTTAACTGCTTACTTTATTTTAAAAAAAAAGATGAAGAAGAAGAGAAGATTACAGAATGGAAATGTAGGACCAGAAAACGTTTTTATTTTTTTTTTTATTTTTTGAGACGGAGTCTTGCTCTGTCACCCAGGCTGGAGTGCAGTGGCGCAATCTCGGCTCACTGCAAGCTCCGCCCCCCCGGGTTCACGCCATTCTCCTGCCTCAGCCTCTCCGAGTAGCTGGGACTACAGGCGCCCACCACGACGCCCGGCTAATTTTTTGTATTTTTAGTAGAGACGGGGTTTCACCGTGGTCTCGATCTCCTGACCTCGTGATTCGCCCCCCTCGGCCTCCCAAAGTGCTGGGATTACAAGCTTGAGCCACCGCGCCCGGCCCAGAAAACGTTTTTAAATTAAAGAAAAATCAAAAAATGGAAAAACAGAAGAGAGGCTAAGAGACCACAAGACATATGAAAAGGCCCAAAATATGTAAGTGGAATTCTTGATGGAGAAAAGAAAGAGAGAGAATGGGAAGGAGCAAGTTTTGAAGATAGAATGGTCAAGAATTTCCCAAAACTGATTAAAGACATGAACCCAGAAATTTAAGAAGTTTAGTGACTTCCAGGAATTATTAATACAAAGAAAAGCACACCTAGACATATTATAATAAAATTACTGAAAGCTAAAAACAAGAGATCTTAAGTGCATGCAGTTATAGAAGTAGTGAATGCTCATTTTCGTGCGCGTCCATGTGAAGAGACCACCAAACAGGCTTTGTGTGAGCAGCATGGCTGTTTATTTCACCTGGGTGCAGGCGGGCTGAGTCCAAAAAGAGAGTCAGCGAAGGGAGATAAGGGTGGGGCCATTTTACAGGATTTGGGTAGGTAAAGGAAAATTACAGTCAAAGGGGGTTTGTTCTCTGGCGGGCAGGAGTGGGGGTCGCAAGGTGCTCAGTGGGGGCGCTTTTTGAGCCAGGATGATCCAGGAAAAGGACTTTCACAAATTAATGTCATCATTTAAGGCAAGGACCGGCCATTTACACTTCTTTTGTGGTGGAATGTCATCAGTTAAGGTGGGGCAGGGCATATTCACTTCTTTTGCGATTCTTCAGTTACTTCAGGCCATCTGGGCATATACGTGCAAGTCACAGGGGATGCAATGGCTTGCCTTGGGCTCAGGGTCCTGACACTCATTAACTTCAATGAAGCAAAAATATATCAACAATGTGTATTGTTTGGAAAAATAAAGGGAGCCAGAAGACAAATAATCACATGTTTAGAGAACTACAAAAATAACTGGCAACTTGGAAAATTACACTCAATGATAATATTCCTCAAAATGAAAGTGATGAAGATATTTCAAATTAACAAAAACTTATTGCTATGTGACACATATGAAAGCACACACTAAAGACAGCTCTTTAGGCAGGAGAAAAATAATCCCAGACTGAAATACAATGACAAAAGAAAGAATGAAGAGCAACAAGAAAGTTATTTATGTGAGTGTTGACAAAAAAAAAAACCAAACTGTAAAATATTTAAAGAGGTTTATTCTAAGCTTCATATTTGAATAGTTTTGGCCTATGACACAGGAGATCCCAGGAATGTGTGCCCAAGGTGGTTTGGTTACAGCATGATTTTATACATTTTAGGGAGACAGAAGTCATAGGCAAAGACATAAATCATGTAAAGTATACATGTAAAGTATAAATTGGTTGGGCCTGGAAAGGTGACACATCTCAAAATCAGGACTTCCAGGTCACAGATAGCTTCAGGGATTTTCTGGCTGGCCATTGGTTAAAAGAGTTAAGCTTTGCCTGAAGAGTTTAAGTCAGCATAAAGAAATGCATGAGTTACTGTAAGAAGGGTTTGGAAGCCAAAGTTCTTGTTATGTAGATGAAGCCTCTAAGTAACAGGCTTCAGAGAGAATAGATGGTAAATGTTTCTTATGGCACCTTAAAAGGTGTCAGGCTTTTAGTTAAATCTCTCTTGCTTCAGGAAAAGACCTGGAAAGGGAAGGGCATTCTCTATAGAATGCAAATTTCCTCCACAGGAGAAGGCTTTGGATGACCATTTCAAAATATGTCAAAGAAATATATTTTGGGGTAAAATGCTTTGATTTTCTTTAGAACCTACTATCTGTCATGTGATGTTATACCAGAGTCAGGTTGGAATTTAGTATCTCATTTCTACAAAGAGTCTGTTTTGAGGGTCTTATGATTGCTATTTTAATGTTAATGCTGGTCAGTTGTGCCTAAATTCTAAAGGAAAAATTATATAAGAAGGCATATTTGACCTCCCTTCCCATCATGGTCTGAAGTAGTTTTTTAAGTTTTATTTGAAATTCCATTGACAAAGATGAGAAGTGTATTCAGTCAATTGTGGGGCTTAGAATTTTATTTTTGGTTTCCATGAGTAATTGTGAGTTAATACTGGCTACTTAATGTGATATTAATAATAATGGCTTATGGTGTTGTGTGTGTGTGTGTGTGTGTGTGTGTGTTTGTATCTATGGTTGTTCTAGCATTAAAAGGGCAGAGTTGAGTATTTGTGACAGACCATATGGCCCTCAAAGATTAAAATATTTACTATCTGAGGCCAGTCGCGGTGGCTCACGCTTGTAATCCCAGCACTTTGGGAGGCCGAGGCGGGCGGATCACGAGGTCAGGAGATCAAGACCATGGTGAAACCCCGTCTCTACTAAAAATACAAAGAAATTAGCCAGGCGTGGTGGCGGGCGCCTGTAGTCCCAGCTACTCGGAGAGGCTGAGGCAGGAGAATGGTGTGAACCCGGGAGGCGGAGCTTGCAGTGAGCCAAGATTGTGCCACTGCACTCCAGCCTGTGCGACAGAGCGAGACTCCGTCTCAAAAAAAAAAAAAAAATTTGCTATCTGGTAAATCACAGAAAATATTTGCTGGTCCCTGTGGATATTCTTACTATTTACAAGGCTGATTAGTTGTGATGATTTAAAGCAAGTGCTATCAACTCATGATTTGAAAGCCAGCCATGCAATTTTGTCCATAGGTAGGGCCAGGTAAATTAACATATCAGTGTTTGAGCTCTAGGACTAGTTCCTGGAATTAGTGAAGTCTAATGGATGAGCTTTTAATAGAAACTAGGAGATTCTACTTAGTTGAAGGCTAACTGGCTTTGATAAATTGATTTTCTATCTAGAACTGCTTTGTCTGTAAAAAGAAATATAATAACAATATCTGCCTGTTTTAAAGCTTGCATAATATAAAAAAGATGATAAATATAAACAATCTTAATTATAATAAAATTATTAGCATTGACTTTGCATTGAAATAGAAATAGATGTACGTGGCAAAATATGAATACAAATGATTAATCTCTACATGACTTCTAAATTGGTTCTTGTTTGATTTATTTCATCCATTTTAGTTGATCTTTTCTGCAATTGATCAGAATAATCATATAACTAATTTGACTTTTAACAAAGTCTCTTATATTGTCTTTAAGCCTCCATCAAATTATGCTCCTTCTTCTTTCATCTTCTTTTTTTTTTTTAACTCTGATTTTGGCTGCTTTTTATTGAATGCCTACTGTGTACCATGTATGGTATGAAGTACATATTATTATCATCCTCATTTTTTTTAGAAGAAAACACTGATATAAAATATTTTAAGTATTTTGTCCAAGTTTTCAAAATTCTTAAGTGGAAAATTGAAGTTTAAACTCAGGTCTTTCTGAATTTACCATGTACAGTATTGCTCTTCATTTTCTACCTCTCTTCTAGAATTTATTGCACTTTGTGTTTGAGACCCATGCCTTATCCCTCTACATGTTTTTATGCCTACCCAGATCAATGCTTTGCATAGGAGAAAGCCCATAATAAAAATAGTAAAAATTAGTTTGTATTAACAGATTTAAATGAATGAATACCATGGTTTTCTTGGGTTAAAAATTGGAAAGTTCCATGGTCAAATAGGTTTAGAAAATTTTAGTTTGAACAGATTTTCCTAAAGCAGAAACTTTTCAGAGGTTTTAAGAAGAAAGGTATAGCATTCACCGAAGATGTTTGAGTACAGAATTTTGAGTAAATATCTTCTTGGACTTTGGAAAAGTTAAAAATAATTTATTTTAAAAAGATTCAAAAATTGTTGATAAATTCATAGTGTTAAGCAGAAAATATTAAATTTTATTCAACAAGCAAACATTTCCATCAATTTAGGTATTGTCAGGAGAGCAGATCATAATTTGCCATTAAGTAATGATCTATAAAATCAATATTTCTACTAACTATGACCTTTAGACTTTTGGAACAAATTCCCCATTAATGCCTATGAACTACATTTTATACTGACATCAAAATAAATATATCATTAATGACATGCTGGAAGAAAAACAGAAATACCTAGACCAAGTTACCTTGTTACAATATGGTGAGGGAGGGGCACAAATCAGCAGCAACCACTGGTTTAGAAAAAATAATACTTTGAAAGAATTGTATTTTCCCCTATTCTCAAACTCTGGCCTAACCATATCTGGAATATAAAAACTCCAGTAATACAAACTTACGCCAATTACGTTTCTGTTTAACTGGATGATGTGTATTAGAGTGTATTCAATTATTTTGAATACACTGAACTGTTAGTGCAGTAACAATAAATATGTTCATTTTAAAGGGAAATAACCAGAATATTTTTGTTTGATTTTTCTGACAAATCAAATGGTGATTTTGGTATTTCATAAGAATAACTTCAGACCTTAGCTAAATTTTGAACTAAAAATGGCATGGGGCAAATAAGGAGTGGTGATATAGAAACTAAACTCTGTACAGCAGTAATAGTGTCCAGAAGGTCTGCATTAGAAGGTTCAAATTCCATTTACACATTCATTCAATCATTCCTTCATTTAACCAAACCTTCCTTGTCTACAAGGAAGACAACTACAGTGTCTGCATAGAATGCTGGACCTCAAGGTACCTCACCCTTCAGTTGGCCTGTGATTTAAAATAAGGATATATATGCTGTGGTGATCTCTAAGAAACTCAGTGATTTAGAGGGTGAGAGAACTCCCCAATATAACACTGATGCATGGTGGTATGTTTTATGGTAGAGGTAGGACAAAGTAAAAGGTAGAGGCTCAGGAAAGTTTTCCACTTAAAGCTTAAAGAATGAGTTAGAGTAAATGAGGCAGGAAACAGGAAGAAAGAGGAATAACAAAGATTTAAGAAGAAATTGCTAGGAGGAAAAGATGTGTAAAGGAGAAGAGGTTACAGAAATGGGTACACTTGAGGAACTCCATAGAAGGGGAAAAACAAGAGATGAAAAGCAATAAATAATTGAAAATTTTTTATTTAATTTTTTTTTTTTTTTACATACAACACATAAAGAAAAGTAAACACATTATAAGTGGGTAACATTATCAGCCTGGGTAACCATGGTAGTTGGGGACATAGCTTAGTTTTGCATGTTTTTGAGCTTTATTTAAAAGTTTTGGCCAGGCGCGGCAGCTCACGCCTGTAATCCCAGCACTCTGGGAGGCCGAGGTGGGCAGATCACCTGAGGTCAGGAGTTTGAGACCAGCCTGACCAACATGGAGAAACCCCGTCTCTACTAAAAATACAAAAAAATTTAACCAGGTGTGGTGGCGCATGCCTGTAATCCCAGCTACTCAGGAGGCTGAGGCAGGAAAATTGTTTGAACTTGGGAGGTGGAGGTTGTGGTGAGCCGAGATCTCACCATTGCACTCTAGCCTGGGCAACAAGAGCAAAAAAACTCCGTCTCAGAAAAACAAAACAAAAAAAAGGTTTGTATAGATAAACATTTTGCTTATATGTAGTTAATTTGTTTGTTCTCACTGCTATGTAATATACAGTTGTGTGAATATGCCACAATGTTTTCATCAAGTCTATAGCTGGAAATTTACTTAGTTTCTAGTTTTTAGCTATTATGGGTACAGCTGTCATACACATTCTAGTATATACCCTTTGGTTGAACATGTGTAGTTCTGTTGGGCATACCTCTAGGAATGGATTTGCTGGATCATAGTCTATGTTTGATTGTAGAACTGCAGGAAAGTAACTGATATGGTTTGGATGTGTGTCCCCTCCATTAATGTTGAAAGATAATCATGAAATTTAGAGTTGGGCCTGGTGGGAGTTACTGCATCGTGAAAGAAGATCCCTCATAAATAGCTTAGCACCATCCACTTGTTGATGAGTGAATTCTTGCTCTGGTAGTTCACATGAGATCTGGTTGTTTAAAAGAGTGTGGCACCCCCCCCACCACATTGCCATGTGACACACTGGCTCCTGCTTTACCTTCTGCCATGATTGTAAGCTCTCTGAGGCCCTCACCAGAAGCCAAACAGATGCCAGTGCCATGTTTCCTGCTCAGCCTGTAAAACCATGAACCTCTTTTATTTTTAAATTACCCATCCTCAAGTATATCTTTATAGCAATACAAAGGCAAGCTAACACATAAAATTGGTACTGAGGAATAGGGTGTTGGTATAAAGATATCTGAAAATATGGAAGTGGCTTTGGAAGCAGGTAATGGGCAGGAGTTGGAAGAGTTTGGAGGGCTCAGAAGAAGACAGGGAGTCAAAGGAAGACTTGTTAAGTGGTTGTGACCAAAACACTGACAGAGATATGGACAGTGAAGTCCAGGCTGATGAGGTCTCAGACGAAAATAAGAAAGTTATTAGGAACTGGAGCAAAGGTCATTCTGGTTATGCTGTAGCAACAACAACAACAACAAAAAATTGGCTGCATTGTGTCCATGCTTTAGGGAATTATGGAAATTTGAATTTAAGAGTGATAATTTAGGGTATCTGGCAGAAGAAACTTCTAAGCAGTAAAGCATTCAGGATGTGGCTTAGCTGGTTCTAATATCCTATAGACTATTTTCACATGCAGAGAAAATAAATGACTTAAAGCTGGAACTTATATTTAAAATAAAAGCAGAGCATAAAAGTTTGAAAAATTTGCAGTCTGTCTCTGTGGTAAAGAATCCAAGCAGGCTGTGGAACAACCAGTTGCTAAAACGATTAGAATGATTAAAAGGGAGCCAAGTGTTAATATTTAAGACAATGGGAAAAAGACCTTAAAGCCATTTCAGAAATCTTTCAGGCAGCCCTTCCCATCACAAGCCCAGAGGCCTAAGAGAAAAGACTGGTTTCACAGGCCAGGAACAGGGCAACACATGCCTGCTCAGACTCGGGACACTGCCCTTTACATCCCCAGCCTCTCCAGCTCCAGCTGTGGCCCATAGGGCCCCAGAGACAGGTTTGGGATATCTCTTTGAAGATTGCAAGCTTCCATAAACCTTGGTGGCTTTCACGTAGTGTCAAGTTTGCTGGCACACAGAATACAAGAATAAAGGAGGCTTGGCAGTTTCCACCTAGATTCCAGAGAATGTCTGGAGAAGCCTGGGTGCCCAAGCAGAAGCCTGCTGCAGGGGCAGAACCCCACAGAGAAACTCTACTAAGGCAATGTATTAGTCTGTTTTCACGCTGCTATGAAAAAATACCCAAGACTGGGTAATTTATAAACGAAAGAGGTCTAATTGACTCACAGTTCTGCAGGGCTTGGGAGGCCTCAGGAAACCTAAAATCATGGGGGAAGAGGAAGCAAACACACCTTTCTTGATATGGCAGCAGGAAGGAGAAGTTCAGAGCAAAGTGGGGGAAAAGCCCCTTATAAAACCATCAGATCTTGTGAGAACTCACTCACTATTACGAGAACAGCATGGAAGTGACTGCCTCCATGATTCAATTACCTTCCACTGGGTCCCTCCCATGACATGTGGGGATTATGGGGACTATAATTCAAGGTGAGATTTGGGTGGGGATTCAGACAGAGCATACCATTCCACCCCTAGCCCCTGCTAAATCTCATGTCCTCACATTACAAAACACCGTATGCCTTCCCAACAGCACCCCAAAGTTTTAACTTATTCCGGCATTAGCACAAATGTCCAAGTGCAATCATCTCATCTAAGACAAGGCAAGTCCCTTCCACCTATGAGCCTGTAAAGTCAAAAGAAAATCAATTACTTCCTAGATATAATGGGGATACAGGCATTGGGTAAATCTACCTGTTGCAAAGAGGAGAAATTGGCCAAAACAAAGGGGCTACAGGCCCTATACAAGTCCGAAATCCAATAGGGCAGTTATTAAGTCTTAAAGTTCCAAATAATCTCCTTTGACTTCATGTCTCTCATCCAGGTCAAGCTGATGCAAGATGTGGGCTCCCACAGCCTTGCACAGCTCTGACCCTGTGGCTTTGCAGGGTACAGCCCCTACTCCCAGCTGCTTTCACAGGCTGGCATTGAGTATCTGTGGTTTTTCCAGGTGCACAGTGCAAGCTTTTGGTTGATCTATCATTCTGTGGTCTGGAGGATGGTGGCCCTCTTCTCACAGCTCCACCAGGTAGTGCCCCATTGGGTACTCTGTGTGGGGGTGCCAGCCCTACAATTCCCTTTTGCATTGCCCTAGCAGAGCTTCTCCGTGGGGGCTTTGCCCCTGAAATAAATTTCTGCCTGAACATCCAGGCATTTCTGTACATCCTGTGAAATCTAGGTGGAGGTTCCCAAACCTCAATTCTTGACTTCTGTGCACCTGCAGGTCCAACATTATGTGTAAGCCACCAAGGCTTGGGGCTTGCACCCTCTGAAGCAATGGCCCGAGCTTTACCTTGGCCCCTTTTAGCTGTGGCTGGAGCTGAAGCAGCTGGGATGCAGGGCACCATGTGCTAAGGCTGCATAGAGACCTGGAGGCCCAGCCCAGGAAACCATTTATCCCTCCTTGGTCTCCAGGACTGTGATGGGAGGGGCTGCCTTCAAGGTCTCTTACACATCCTGGAGACATTTTCCCCATTGTCTTGAGGATTAACATTTGGCTCCATGTTACTTATGTAAATTTCTGCAGCTGGCTTGAATTTTTCCCTAGAATTTTTTTTTTTTTTTCACACTGCATCATCAGGCTGCAAATTTCTCAAACCTTTTTTGCTCTGCTTCCTCTTGAATGCTTTGCCACTTAGAAATTTCTTCTGCCAGATACCCTAAATCATCTCTCTCAAGTTCAAAGTTCCACAGATCTCTAGGGCAGGGGCAAAATATTACCAGTCTCTTTGCATAGCAAAACTGACCTTTAATCCAGTTCCCAAGAAGTTCCTCATCTCCATCTGGTACCACCTTAGCCTGAACTTTATTGTCCATATCACTGTCCGCATTTTGGCCAAAACCATTTAACAACTCTCTAGGAAGTTCTAAACGTTCCCATTTTTTCCTATCTTCTTCTGAGCCCTCCAAACTGTTCCAACTTCTGCCTGTTACCCAGCTCCAAAATTTCTTCCATATTTTAAGGTATCCTCATAGTAATGCCCCAGTCCCAGTACCAATTTACTGTATTAGTCCATTTTTATTCTTCGTAATCATTCTGCTACAAAGAAATACTTGAGACTGGGTAATTTATAAAGGAAATATGTTTAATTGACTCACAGTTCTGCAGGGCTGAGGAGGCCTCAGGAAACTTGCAATCATGGTGGAAGGGGAAGCAAACATGTCCTCCTTTACATGGCAGCAGCAAGGACAAGTGCAGAGCGAAGGGCCAGGGGATGGGCCCCTTATAAAAGCCCTTATAAAAGTATCAGATCTTGTGAGAACTCACTCACTATCATGAGAACAGCATGGAGGGAACCACCCCATGATTCAGTTACCTCCCACTGGTCCCTCCCACAAAACATGGGGATTGTGGGAATTACAATTCAAGATGAGATTTGGGTGGCGACACAGCCAAACCATATCAGGCAGTGTGGAAGCAAAATGTGGGGTTGGTGCCTCTATATAGTCTCCACTGAGACACTGCCTAGTGGAACTGTGAAAACAGGGCCACCATTCTCCAGACCCCAGAATGTTAGATCCACTGGCGCTTGTAGTCTGCACTGAGAGAAGCCACAGGCACTCAGCTCTAACCCATAAGAATAGCTAAAGGGCTGCACCCTGAAAAGTCACCATAGTGGAGCTGCCCAAGGCCTCGAGAACCCACCTCTTACACTAGATATGGGACATGGAGTCAAGGATTATTTTGGAGGTTTAAAATTTAGTTCCTGCCCTGCTGAGTCAGACTTGTTTGGGGCCTTTAGCTTCTTTCTCTTGACTGATTTCTCCTTTTGGAATAGGAATGTTTACCCAATGTCTTTACCACCATTTTATCTTAGAAGTTAAATACATTCTTTTAAAAAATATATTATTTTCAGGCTCATAGGTGGAAGGAACTTGACTTGTGTCTCAAATAAGACTTTGGACTTTGGACTTGGGGTTGGAATCAGTTAAGACTTTGGGAGGCTATTGAGAAGGGGTGATTGTAGTTTTCAGTGTGAGAAGGACATGGGTTTTGGGCTACCAGGGACAGAATTATATGGTTTGGTTGTGTGTCCCATCCAAATCTCATGTTAAAATCTATTTCCCAATGTTGGAGCTGGGGCCTGGTAGGAGTTATTGGATCATGGATGTGAACCCTTCATGAATAACTTAGTGCCATCCCCTTGGTAATGAGTGTGTTCTCACTCTGAAAGTTCACATGGGATCTGTTTTTATAGAAGAGTGTGGCACCTCCCCTATTCTCTCTCTTGCTTTCCCTTTCCCCATGTGATACACCAGCTCCTGCATGTCCTTCTGTCACAGATTGTAAGCTCTCTGAGGCTCTCATCAGAAGGTGAGCAGATGCCCATGCCATGCTTCCTGTATAGCCTCCAGAACCAGCCATTAAACCTCTTTTCTTTATAAATTACCCAGCCTCCAGTATTTCTTTATAGTAACGCAAAAACAATGAACATAGAAACCAATTATATTAGCTTTTTAAAATGATACTTTTCACAATGAAAAGAATGGGTTAAAGAATAGTGAGAGTAATCTTAGTGAGAATTGATAAGGGTTTGAACCAATCCATGTCAGTGAGATAGGAACTACAACATGAATTTGAGAGCTATTTAGGAGGAAAATACTTGGACTTGATGGCTTAATTAGACATGAAGTGAGGTCAGGATGACTTCCAGGTGTTTAGCTAAGTGGTTATTGGTGCCATTCATAGAGATAGAGGCTTTGGAATCTCATTAAATGAGCATAAATATGCTTCAAGGACGGTGTTATTTATCTTGGAGATGAGGAAATAGAGACTGACAAAAATAATGGCTAATAAGTGGCTTATTTCCTCCAAGATGTTTTACCAATTCCTTACATAGCGAGAATAATTTTCAGATTCATTTATCAATTGTCATGCATTATAGTAATTATATTCATTGTTACTCACAGAGGGCTATCATTTATAAGTTATATGGACTTAGGCTAGTTATGTAAGGTCTGAGAGACAGTCTCTTCACATGTAACACAAAGATAGTAATATTCATCTTTCATAATTCAATAAGATAAGATATATAAAGCATCTATTAGTACCTGAAACATAGTAATTTCAAATGATAGACATTTATGTAACATTTAGTTATTATATATTAATGCTTCTAACACTTATCTTCTCAAATAAAGAAGTCATCTTTCTGTTGTCCCCTCCTCAACAATGTACCCTAAAAACTGAGCATTTGAGTGTTAAGTAAAAACTGACATCATATTTAGCAGCTTTAAACAAGACTCAACCATTTCTACAAATGTAGCCTCTTATATAAAATAAGAATACATGCACTGATGTCCAATTCAATTCTGTGTTTTGCCATTTCTATTCAATTTTAATGATTTCATCAGTTAGTTTTGTATTATCCCATTTGTGTGCTATCATCAGTTTGTATCCTCTATCTAATTTTATTGTCATTTTCAAATTATATAAGATCCTGTGTACTTAATACGTTAATACATATTAATACTAACAAATTATTTTTATTTACCATTTTTCAATATGCTGCCATATTGTGATAAAGAGACAGCTTTTTATTTAACCAAGCTTATGTTCATAATAGGCACTTTCATATTACAAATAACTTTTCATAGTTTTTCTCAGTTTTGTTTAAAATAGATGAATTACTTTGTGGTTTTTTTCTAATGGAAATGGGACTAACACAGTTCTATGATGTATAATTTGCAAAGAACAGTGCTGTAAAACTGAAATGTAGATTGATCTCATGTCTTGGGAAGAACGCTAATAGAACTAATGAATGTTGCTTCATGAACTAATGAATTAAGGTTACAGAGTTGCTCTATACCTAGAGGAAGAAGGATTATTTAGGTTACAAAGTTCACAACAAAAAAAACAACTGAGTGCCTACTTCCTCTGAATCAGGGCAGATTAGATGTACTGAATGAGAATGAATCTTCCACTAATTCATGAAATTTTGCTTCTTCACCCATAACCAGTAGCAAAATTTGGCATGGTTATTGTTGAGATTCTGCCCCGGGGCATTGATTCAGGAAGTCTGCAGGTTTTCTGAAAGGTTTACAAAGTTTCCACCAAGTTTACCGAACTTCATTGAATCTATGCACCCTGTCTAGCTTTTCCCAAACAGTTCTTGGTGCCTCATCTTCATGGCCTAAGGATACACCAGCTTCTGCTGCCCACATTAACTTTATAACAATCTATTTCCACAGAAAGTCTAGCCAGAGGGATTAACAAGGAGAGACAATATTTATTCAATTTCTTTCAAGTCTGCTGCCTAATTTCTTGCCAACTGGATGGTTTTGGATGTTTGGCATGTGGGTTAATGTGAAGGGACAAAGCAGGAATCCCAATCTAGTCATGTATTTATAATTCCTGAGAAAAGGGTTTCCTGACCCTAGTTGCAGAGAACTCCCTAAAGAGTTTTAAAATATTATCGCTGGCAAGACCCCACCAGCCAATTAAGTCAGAATCTGTGAGGGTGTATTCTGGGCACTGAGAATTCTTCAGTTCTCAAGATGATTCTAATTTGCAGCCAAGGTTGAGAATAATGGCTTTAGTTATTTAAGATGATTTTAGAGACCCTGCAAGGCCCCTTAGAGATCATCTGATCCAATATGTGTAACAGATTAAAACAGATTAAAGTAGCTTTGGTTAACATGGAGAAGGGGGTTTCTGATTTTTGTCCTTGTACATGAATCAAGGAGAGGACTATTCTGATTATTGAGTGAAAGTGATTTAATTCCACATGTGTTATTACCAAAGTGAGACTATAAATCACAAAATGTAGTGATCTGTCTAAAGTTAAACAGCCTGTAAAAGACCAGTAATGCCTCCTGACTTCAGTTCCAGTGTTTCATTTTTACATATTGCTTTGGCCATGTTAAAATTAATCAAGTGGTACTTATCACTTAAAATAGCTTCTAACATTATAACTATGAGGAATTTGAAAGCATCAAGTTCAAACCGTTTGTAAACCAGCACTATTTTCATTGCATGTTTTTCACACATAATATTTGATATTTCTTTTCTACCTTTATTACAAGATCTGGGACTCTAGATTTTAACTAAGTTGAATGGCATGTTGTAACATCTAATCTAATGGAGATTTCCACCACCTTGTTTTTACAGGCTTAATGTAGAAATTTCTTTTTTTTTTTTTTTTTTTTGAGACGGAGTCTCGCTCTGTCGCCCAGGCTGGAGTGCAGTGACGCAATCTCGGCTCCCTGCAAGCTCTGCCTCCCGGGTTCATGCCATTCTCCTGCCTCAGCGTCTCCGAGTAGCTGGGACTACAGGCGCCCGCCACCACGCCTGGCTAATTTTTTGTATTTTTAGTGGATACGGGGTTTCACCGTGTTAGCCAGGATGGTCTCGATCTCCTGACCTCGTGATCCGCCCGCCTCGGCCTCCCAAAGTGCTGGGATTACAAGCGTTAGCCACCGCGCCCGGCCTGAAATTTCTTAAAAGATCATATATACCCATTTTTCCAGCAAAATGGAAGAAGCCAAAGACTCTCTGGCCATTGCAGAAGGAAGAATGAGAGCCCAAGCCTGAGGAAGATAAAATGAGATGATGGGGCTGAATATGAATTAAGGCAGCTGCCAGTGGTTCTGTAATGAGCAAACTGATTATTTTTTTATGTAGCCTCTATTCACATTTTTATGTTTGATTTTGTCCTTTGATTGTAATGACAGGTTGTGGTTACACATTATTAAAGATGAATACTAAAGAAGCGACTAAATAAAAAGGCAAGAAATTAAGGATGATTGGTGTCATTCCAGCAGGGAAGCAGATGAGGAAAGGCAGAAGATAAAGTCTTTTTTATGTCTCTGCTACTGTGTGCTCCTCACCTACACATGTTGGAATAAACTTAGAATATTTCCTTTATTCAGTGCTATTGTTGTGCTATTTTTCCAATGATCAGAATCTGTGGATGGTGAAGGGAATGTTCAACTCTGTAATCCTTCCAACAAGTAAAGCCAGTAATTTCACTTATTAGCATATATATCCTAGGGAAATTTTCCCCATTGCAAGAAGAAACAGTATGAGTATGTTTGCTATAGTTTAAATGTCCTCTCCCAAACTCAAGCTATTGGAATATTCATTTGTAGATAATACATATTATCTTGGCGTGTTGTAGCACTTGTTACTTCATTTCTGAAGTTCTTCTCAAACCCTTTATTTCTTTCCAGAAACACAGCCACCACTGAATCTCTTAGGAGAAGAAGCTAATCAGTTTTTATGACTTGGAAATACTGTATGTATCAGGGCTGATTTTGGGGAAACCTTTAGAAATATTCAGGAATTGGTGATTTGAGCCTAAACTTTAGACATGGATACATTATTTAAGGCTTTTTAACTGATTTGCTCTCAAATTTGGGGCATGTTCTTGTCTTTGGGATGCCTATATTTTGCATATACTAAGGAGAAACATTTGCCAGTGGACATCAAGAACCACATATCAGAATGTTTGTATCAGTGGTGTTTGTAATAGCAAGAATGGAGAACAATTCAACAGTCCTTTGAAAGAATGATTAAACTGAGATAAATGTAAACACTGGCATACTATACAGCAGTGACAATGAATAAACTAAAGCTAATCACATTCATCTTGGTAAAAAAAAGTCCTGTAATGCAAAGTGCTGATGAGTTAGCATGACCTTATAGTATCACTAGTGGAAATATAAATTTATGTGACCACGTTGGAAAATAATTTATGATTATCAGGTTTGTTGAAAATACAATAAATATTTGTTTAGTGTTTGCTCTGTATTAGTTATTTTCCTAAATGTGCAAATGCAAAATCACTTTATCCTAGTAATTGTGAGGTAAATCCTACCATTTTCATTGTTTATATATGAGGAAACTGACAAAGAGAGACTGGGTAACTCGGCCAAAATCAAAAAACCTATTCATGGTACAAACAGCATTGAACCCAAGCAGTCTAGCTTCAGAGTTTGTCCCTTTATAAGGGACCATTATATTATGCTGTCCCTTCCAACAAGTAAAGCCAGTAATTTCACTGATTGACATATATCATAGAGAAATTTTCCCCATGGCAAAAAGAAACAGTATGAATATGTTTGCTATAGGTTGAATGTCCTCTCCCAAACTCATGTTGAAATTTAATTATCATTGTGATGGTATTAAGAGGTGGAATCATTAAGAGGTGATTAGATCATGGGGGCTTTGCCTTCATGAATGGGTTAGTGTTGTTATCATTGAAGTGGGTTTATAATCATGACAGTGGGTTGCTATAAAATTGAGTTCAGGGCTGGGCGCGGTGGCTCACGCCTGTAATCCCAGCACTTTGGGAGGCCAAGGTGGGTTTATTGCCTGAGGTCGGGAGTTTGAGACCAGCCTGACCAACATAGAAAAACCTGTCTTTACTAAAATTACAAAATTAGTTGGGCGTGGTGGTGCATGTCTGTAATCCTAGCTACTTGGGAGGCTGAGGCAGGAGAATCACTTGAACCTGGGAGTTGTAGTGAGCTGAGATCGCGCCATTGCACTCCAGACTGGGCAACAAGAGCGAAACTCCATCTCATCGAGTTCATCCCTCTGTCTCTCGCTCTTGCCCTCACTTGCCCTTTTACCTTCTGCCATGGGATAATGAAGTATGATGGCCTTTGCCAGATACCTACACCTTGATATTGAAATTTCCAGCCTCCAGGACAGTGAGAAATAAATTTATTTTCTTGCTACAATATCCAGTCTGTAATATTCTATTATAGCAGCTCAAAATGCATTAAGACAATCTTCATAGCAATTATGCTGTTAGTGAAAAAATAAAAAAGAAATGACTTAAAAATCCATTATATCATAATGAATAAATAATCAAGATATAGTCATATAGAATAATATTATACAACAGTGAAAATGAACTGACTCTACCATGCAAATTCACACCAAAATAATCTTTCAAGTGATAAAAGCAAGGGACAGAGGTCATGTATCATATATAAATATATATGTCTAAATACATGTAAAACTAATAATATGTACTTACATGTGAGTTAAGACTATAAAATTTACTCATCACAATACCACAAAAAAGGACAATAGCCATTACAAAAGTTGTACTTCACTTTAATTTTTTAAAATGCAAAATGAAATACACTGAGTGACGTGATTTTTTTTCCTTATTGAATTGAGGAAAATCTTGCATGTTTGCAAAGTACAACTTTTCATGAGACAGTTTAAAAGTATATATAAAGTCTTTTTCATAGATTTTTAAAAGACAATTTTTTGTAAAAATTTTGTGCAAGAAAATAATCAGAGATGGGCCAAAACTTCTGTGAAATTACAGTCTTATCACAATAAAAACTTGAAAATAAAGTTTTCCTCTTATAACAAAATAATCTGAGTGGCTTAAAAATACAAATTAATTTTCTCACAGTTCTGTAGGCTAGAAGTCTAAGACGAAGGCGTCAGCAGGCCTGCTTTCTACTGAGGCCTTTTTCCTCATCTTTCAGATGGCTGCTGTCTTGCAGTGTTCTCACATGGTTAGCCCTGTGTGTTGTCTCTGTCCTAATCTCTTCTTATAAGAATATCAGTCATATTGGATTCAAGACTCACCTTAGCAATCTCATTTTAACTTAATTATTTCTTTAAAAGCTCTACCCCCAAACACTGTCACATTCTATGGTATTAGGGGTTAAGGCTTCAACCTAAAAATTTTGGGGAGTGTCCCCCTCAGTTCATAACATTAAGCAAATATTAAATAATCCAAAATAAACTGATATAAAATAATCTAATATAATACAGTTAATAAAAAATAGAAGCTTCTTCAATGACATTAAACAATGCACATAATATGTTCTGAAAGAATAAATTTAGAAAACATAAATACATATTTCAACTTTGTTAAACAAAACCTATATAGGAAAAAAAAGATCAATATTAGTCATGTCTAAGTGACAGATTTGACTGCCCATTCAAATGGTAGTATTTTAATCTTTTTTTCTTAAGTATATACTAGGTTATCTAGGATGAATGTTATTTTTATAATAAGAAGAGTTTTTAATTTACTACATGGAGAAGATAACACATCAAGAACAAGCATTAATATATTAAGAGCAACATGGTTAAGTTTATTCATGCATTAATTCAGCTAGGATTTACTGATTGCTTACTCTATGCCTGGCATTGGGGATGGGTGGGAGGATTAGGAGGAAAAGTTCTCATTTCTTTTTATGTAAGTGTTTATGCATTTACATATCTGTGACTTAAGTTTGTTAATTTGTGACTAAGAATGCAACTCAAACTTTGTGATTTTAAAATAACGTTCCCAGGGCAAATTCTATCATACACCTAAAATACAGGAGATAGCCATATAGGAGGACACAAAAAAGAGAAAATGAGGCACATGACAATTTTCTTTAAATATCTGAAAGGATAGAAATGTAGAAGAGTGAGTGACTAGAAGGCTAATTTTTTAAAATAAAATTAAGAATAAATGGATAGGTATTTCAAGAATTTGATTACAAATATGGAAAAAAAATTTTAACAAAAGAGTATTGTAAAAGTATCAAAGTACCTGGGAGGTAGTGGCCTTACTGTAATGAAAGTACTAAAGCTTAGTCTACATCATCACTGTCTAATAGAACGTTCTGTGATGGTGGAAGTAATTTATTTCTGTGCTGTGCAATATGGACTCTGATAACCACATGTAGCTTATGAGCACTTGAAATGTGGCTAGTACAACTGAAGAAGTGAAGTTTAATTTTACCCAATTTTTATTAATTTAAATTTAAATGATGGTTTTCATATTGTACAATGCAGGTCTAGCAGACCTCTTGGGAAGAGTGGAACAGATTTGAGTGGTCAATGAATAACACTGCTAGAGTATATGACTTTTTAAAGTCTCTTCTAGCTTAAGATTGTATGATTCTTTAAATTTGAGGTTATGAGATCATATTTCCTCTATGAGGAATAAGGGACAGGCATCTAGGAGGAAAAGACTGATGAATATGCTTTGGATTGTCTCAGGTACTTTAAAGACATGTTTGCCAAATTTGAAGGAGTGTTAGAGAACAGATATTCAACAAAATATGAATAATCCGAGGCTATGGAATATTCACATTGTTCTATTTCAGCTAAAGGTAACAGAGAACAAACATGTTTGAAATACAATATCAATATAACTACAGTTATAGATCACTTAGAAAAATCCTAAATTTATAAATTAGAGCAATGAGACCTAGAAAGTTTGAGAAACAGGACTCTTGTCTACTAGGCTCACGTATCAACTTTTAGGCATCTCCTGAATTTAAGAGTAGCATCTAAACAATGCCAAGTTAAAAAATAAGGTATGTTAGTGTGGGCACTGTAACACTGGTCTGCTCAGTCCAGTCTGCATTCCACCTTGCCTTCTGTAAATGATGAACACACCAAGGGTATTAACACAATAGACATGTCCAGGAATGCCAAAGACCTAAAGTTCATTAGATGCATGTACATATTAAAGACAAAGCTTGAAACCCCAATTGAGTTTAAAGAAATTGTACTTAATATGTGACTTGTGAAAGAATGAGCAACATTTGATGGTTTCTAGAAAACACTCATAAGGCTGAGTAAACAGTGACCGATATCTTATGACAAATATGTTGTCTATAATAAGCAAGACTTTGAAGAAAGGACTGCAACTTCAAAACGAGTTTCCTGGTTTACGACAAGCATTAATGTCAGGAAAGTCAATTAAGAGGTGACCTCCAATAGCAAGCCTTTGTCATTCAGGTTTAGGCAACATTCTTTGTCAGCCTCAATGTATGTAACACTAACTGTTGACCTTTTGCATTGCATTGAAAGGTCATTAGGATAAGTTAAGCCTACTAAGTGTTCACTACTTTTGAAGCCATGGCCCACAACATTCCATTAAAGGGGTTATCAAAGGGTGGCGAGAAGAAAAAGGAAAATGTCACTATGAACTTTTTAATCTATAAACTACATTAAGCAGTTTAAATCGTCATATGTAATTCAGTTGTATAATTAGAAATACGTTCCTTTCAACTTAATCCAAATGCCACATCTCATTGTGATACTAACAGTATGTTGTCTTCACCAGTGTATGGCTGTGTTTATTTCTATACTTAAATGTTTAGAAGCAAAATTTCCTGTTTCTCTAAGCTCTAAGTTTCCTTTTTTAGTAACTCTTCCATATCAAAGACATCTCACAGAACCTCTCAAACTGAACTGCTGTGGCAAAAAAAAAGTAGTAGGATGTCATAAAGTGGTTTGAAAAAACACTGGCATGTATGTGAGAAAAATTCATTTTAATCCTGGGGTATGTTTTGGAACCATGTACAGGAACCGTTGAAGAATAGATATTTTATGTATGTAAAGTTGTTTCTAAGTAGACTTTGTTATAGCAGCCAAGATTGCCTAGGTCACTCTCTGTCAGAAAGGTGAAAGACCTATACAAAGAGAACTATAAAACACTGCTTAAAGAAATAATAGGTGACACAAACAAGTGGAAAAACGTTCTGTCCTCAAAGATTGAAGAATCAATATTGTTAAAATGACCATACTGCCCAAAGCAATCTACAAATTCAACCATATTCCTATCAAGCTATCAATAGCATTTTTCACAGAACTAGAAAACACTATTCTAAATTAATATGGAACCAAAAAAGAGCCCACATAGCCAAAGCAGTCCTAAGCAAGAAGAACAAAGCCAGAAGCCTCACATGACACAACTTCAAACTATACTATAAGGCTGCAGTAAACAAAACACATGGTTTTGGCTCAAAAACAGACACGTAGACCAATGGAACAGAGTAGAGAACTCAGAAATGAAGCTGCACAGCTACATCCATCTGATCGTTGTCCCAGCTGCTCAGGAGGCTGAGATGGGAAGATCACTTGAACCTGGGAGGTCGAGGTTGAGATGAGCCAAGATCGTGTCAGTGCACTACAGCCTGGACACCAGACCAAAAACAAATAACCCCATTAAAAAATCAGCAAAAGACACGAACAGATACTTCTCAAAAGAAGCCAACAAACTTGAAAAAATGTTCAATGTCACTAATCATGAGAGAAATGTGAATCAAAACCCAATGGGATATCACATCAGTAAAAATGACCATTATTAGAAAGTTAAAACAACAGATGCTGGCACAACTATGGAGAAAAGGGAACACTTATACACTCTTGGTAGGGATGTTAATTAGTTCAGTCACTGTATAAAGCAGTTTGGAGATTTCTCAAGGAAATTAAAACAGAACTACCATTCAATCCAGTAATCCCATAATGTGTATATATCCAAATGAAAATAAATTATTCTACCAAAAAGACACATACACTAATATCTTCATTGCAAGACTATTCACAATAGCAAAGACATGGAATCAACCCAGGTACCTATCAATGATGAATTAGATAGAGATTAGATTACATAAGGCAAATGCAGTACATATACACTATGGAATACTATGCAGCCATACAAAAGAATGAAATCATGTTCTTGGCATGTATGCAGCTGTAGGCCATTATCCTAAGCAAATGAATGCAGGAACAGAAAACCAAACAACACGTTCTTGCAAGTGAGAGCTAAACATTGAGTACTTATGGATGAAAAGATGGCAACCGTAGACACTGGGGACTGCTGGAGGAGTGGAGGGGAGAGGGGTTGAAAAACTATTGAGTACTATGCTCAATTTTTGAGTGACAAGTTCAATTATATCCCAAACCTCAGCATCACACTAAGTACTCATGTAAAAACCCACACATGTACCCCTGACTGTAAAATAAACGTTGACATTATTGAAAAATAAAAAAATAAGACTGGGATCATGCCTGTAATCTCAGCACTTTGGGAGGCTGAGTGGGTGGATCTCTTGGATCCATGAATTTAAGACAAGCCTGGGCAACATGGTGAAATCCCATCTCTATAAAAAAATTCAAACAAAACAAAAAAGCAACACATGGTGGCACACGCCCTGCAGTTCCAGCTACTTGGAAAGCTGAGGTGGGAGGATCACTTGATCCCAGGAGGTAAAAGCTGCAGTGAGCTGAGATTGCACCACTCCACTCCAGCCTGGGTAGACAGGGAGAGACACTGTCTCACACACAAAAAAATAATAAAAGTAAAATAAATAATTTTTTTAAAAAAGTGTTTTGCTACACACATCTAGCACTATAAACAACATTTTGAACAAGAGGATTATTTAAAATCCTGGATAGGCAATAGCATCAAGAACAGTATTTGATTTTACAGGTGTGACATTCTTAAACTCCGTATTCCTAGGTTTACAAGATGCAGCTTCACAAGAATTATCTAAACCAAAGACTGTGGCTTGGCTTTTTTTTTTTTTTTTTTGAGATGGAGTCTCGCTCTGTCGCCCAGGCTGGAGTGCAGTGGCACGATCTTGGCTCACTGCAAGCTCCGCCTCCCGGGTTCATGCCATTCTCCTGCCTCAGCCTCTCCGAGTAGCTGGGACTACAGGCGCCCGCCACCACGCCCGGCTAATTTTTTTTTTGTATTTTTAGTAGAGATGGGGTTTCACCATGGTCTCGATCTCCTGACCTTGTGATCCGACCGCCTCGGCCTCCCAAAGTGCTGGGATTACAAGTGTGAGCCACCGCGCCCGGCCGGCTTGGCTTTTTTATAGAAACGTAATTTTCCTGAAAGCTAGTATGTTATGAATTATATAGAGTAATAAGTATAGGCCTTTGATAACATGTTATCTTATTTTGGGCTCTAATTTGTACTGTAGTGATTATAGTTCCAAAAAGTGTTCTCTCAGTGTGAAGATACAGACCATATTCAACTGCATTACTGAGAAGGTATCCTTTTAAAATTTATTTTAAAACATTCCTACTGTTTACTAAAATAATGTAGTGAAGTGGTAGGAATATCCTATATAAGTTTGAAGATAAAACGTATTCCTTCTATATTTCTGAAATTTGCTAGATGTTAGGATTAGGTGGTTATAGAAGTTACAGAGATGGATTACTACAGAAATTGAGTGTTTTCTTATTTTGTCATTAAATGGATGCTGCTGCAGGCGGTTAGCTTGTTTCTTAGCTCACCAAAATGCTGGTGATTTTTGTACATATTCTATGGGCTGATTCACAGTTCTGACCCTGCTTTTTGAAAAGATGTAATTTCCAGCAGGTTTTTTGAGAAGGTCATACACATATTGTCTTGATGTCATGTGGAAAGCACTGGCTCATCACAAGAGCCCTGTGGCTTTTAATGAGTTTTGCCATCAGAGAGGTATTTGAATATTGTTCAGTAGCCTTGTGTCTCATTATTATATTTTGCTTCAAATTTGAATTAAAGGAGAGATGCAAGCAAAATCCTGGCAAAGCAATTGATATTTACTTTGTGTATAAACCCTTGCAGCAGATCAAACTTGGAAAAGATCTCCTGTTTTCTAATAATATCTAATTGGACCCCTACAAATATCAAGCATAGGTCTCTTTAACTAGGCAATCCCAGCATAAATGGAGTGGTTACCAGCACTAAAGTGGTCTATTTAACCTGGAATGAGAGAGGAATTGCAGTCAGCAGGAGGGAGGGTATTTTCTGAGTCATATGCTCTTGCATAGAAGGAGAGACGGGAGGTGGTGTTAAAATTAATTTGCTACTCAGGCATTTTAGAAAATACACTTGCCTAGCCTCCAGGATTTAGAGGTGTCCGAAGCTGCTGGCAAGTAGGCTACCTGAGAAAGAATGTAAAACATGGTAGAAGAAAAATGAACAATATTTCTGTATCCAGTTCACTGTGACTTCTGCTTTTATTTTTTCTGGTACCCTTAAAATGATCATGAAATAAAGGGGTGAGAAGATGCTCAATTACTGGAATGCTTGTAATGAAGACAACCATGGCTCAAGCATCTTCTTAGTCACACAGTAATGAATACCTCCCTAATTTGATGTGCTTCAAGTAGCTCAGACTGTTGACAGTAGCGAATCTGGTAAAAGAGGAAATGACCTCTGCAGAGTCTATGGAGGGTACATAACAGACCCTCAGTAGAGGAATTCTCACTTTTACCTCCAGCAAGTTCTGCTGCTGCCACCGAAAAAATTTGAGGTTTTTCTCTTCTTCAGATAAGGTTATTATTACTACCACTAAAATGAAAGCAATAACTAGTACTACTGCTACTAAGAACAGTAGCTGCCATTTATTGAATAGGATCTATTAGGATCTGTCCTGAAATCCTTGTATGCTCTATTATTAGTCCCCATTATAACTCAGATACATTGCTCATCTCATATTGCAGGTAAGGAAACTGATTTAGAAAGGTTAAACACACAGAAAGTAAATGGTGAACACAGGATCTGTACCTGTCGCTGTAGCCCCCAAATGCAAATTTAGTCATCATTTAGTTAATTAATATGCAAGAGGTGCTTACCAGTGTGAAGAGTTTCATTCTGAAAATCATGTACAGCAAGCTACATGTACAGAGCTCTTTCTCCTGTTCTCTCTGATCTGATCTCGTTTGCTCCTTGACAGGCCATCCCAGTCAGCCCTGCTTGGGGGTCACTAGTCATGGATTTATGTGACCACCTCAGTCCCACACTGTTGTTCTTCATTTTGCTCAATTCATTTTAGTCCCAATTTTTCAGTTTTCTTTTTATAGTTAAGAGCCTTGCTTCACCACTTCCTTCATAACACTAATCACATACCCACTCTTACTTCAATCTCCTTTAGTGTCAATTTATTCTTTAAACATGTATTGAATTCTTACTATATGTTGAGGAAACTAATACTAGTGTTAATTGGTCCATGATCATAGAAAACTTGAAGGTTAATGAAACTTAGATACAGTTAAACAGCTAAATGCAGTTCAAGATGATGCATAGGATTATAGTGATAGGCAGAGAACAATACATTATAAAACTAGGGTGGAAAAATCAGAGGTATCTTCCTAAAGGAAATAGTAACTAAACTGAGTGTTGAACACCAAAAATAAGTTAGTCAAGTGAAGAAACGTTTCAAAAAGTAGAAATAGAATGTTTAAAGACAATGTTAAAAGAAAACTTCAATTAATTCCAAATGACTGGAACTTAAGACTGGGAAAGGTAGAGGCTTATAGGATTAGATTGAGGAAGTATTCAGAGATAAAATCGGGAAGGACCTTGAAGTTCACCACAAGAAGGCTGCATTTTATCCAATGAACAGCCCCTGGGCAATTTTACATACTAATCGAGAAAGGGAGTGAGACAGGCTTGAACTAAGGCATACTGTAGTTCTGTTTACTGCAGAAAGGAAGTTCAAGAACAGCATCACAACTTGTCTGGGCAGTATTTCCTCACAGCTAATTTAGGTTTCTCTGTACCCCAAACTGGCCAAGAAAGTTAAAATGCTACATTTCTCTAATAATTAGACTTCTTCATACTGACAATTTCCTTTGAAAAAAATAAGGATATTTTAATATGAAGCAGAAATTTAGTAGTTACTTTTTGCGTGTCTGTGTGCGTGTGTGCATGCTAATTTCTGTGAGACTTGGTCATAATCTTAATCATTCTTGAAAGCAGAGAGTGATGCGTCTGACCTCAGGGAAAAGCTAGGCTGTCTTTCCTGGCATCTTGATATTAGAATAGATTTTAAGATTCTGCCAAGTATACTGAAAGGAGAATCAATCCATCAACACTACATTTATTAAAGACCTACTATGCGCCCGCAATTTTCTCTATGCTATTAAATGTAAAAACAAAATTTAGTGTCTCTGTCTTCAAGTTGCTAAAATATAATTGGAGAGAGTAAAAAAACAATCCCCAATATTATTAGATAAGATTTTGTGGCAATATAATTTTTTAAAAACTTGGTAATGCAGGCTGTGAAAGCAATGGGAGTTCAGAGAAGAAAGATGTCCAAGCAGGATATGCTTGACTAGTGGGTGCGATAGAAGGGGCCTTCCTTTAGCTGGAGGTCCTGGCTGAGTAGCAAGTATGGTTAGTTTACAAAAAGGGGATAAGATTGGATATTGAGAGTGGAAGGGGCCAGGGTTGAGGTACAGAGTATTAAAAATCTTTAATGCTAAGCAAGAAATGTAGGTCTTATTAGGTAAGTTGTGAACAGAATATAACGAAGGCTTTTTTTTTTCTTTTTAAACTACTTTTGCAGTGGTGTATGAATTTGCAGCCACATGCCTACCTGGATTTGTGACTTTTGTGAAAACTCACTTCCTAGCCTGGCTTCCCCTATGAAAGCAGGGCCTGTGACACAGGCTTACATGGAGGTAGTTTATTTTGAGAAATCATCCCGAGTCAGGAGAGAGTGAGGCTGGGATGAGGGAAACGAGGATGGAGGACAAGGCAATGCAAGGTTGAATAAATACTAAGCTGTCCTTGCAAGGGCATCTGGGGCTGATTAGGCTGGGGCTTTCTGTGGAGTCATCTCACAAAACCTACCCAAGGAACAAAAGATTGGCACACTTATTCACAATTGCTCCACGGGGTATTAACTTCCTCATTGTTTGCATTGCATTTGCATGACTGCTTGATGCTGAGTCAGAGATGCCCAAGAACAGAAGAAGAGAAATTCTAGGTTGAGCTGAGAGTAGGTGCTGTATTTGTACATTATCAAAGGTTGTGCATAGAAAGGGCTGGAGTTTAAGATGAACTGAAAAGTCCTGACCAGAGGCAAGAACTATCAGATATACTCATCATCTCATTTTTAAGTAAAAATTTTAAATGATTACAAAATTTATACAGATTTATTATTACCAAAAGTATTATTTTAACAATTAGCCAACAAAACATTGCCTAGAAATCATTTGGACACATCTTTAATGAATAACTTAAACTGACTTATTAATATTCTCTTTCTAAAAGCCTAATATGGTGCCTGACATGAAGTGGGTGTTTAATAATGACATGGAAAAATTGAGTGCATTATATCATGTAAACAAGTGCTTTCAAAATGGATTGAAAGGTATATTCTTCAGTATAACTGGGGTAGCAATGATGTCAGGGAGTGAACAAGAGGGCTTATTTAAGAACTAATTTATTTTATAAATATTTACAGATGGCACCAGGGAAAACAATAGCTTACCTTGAAACCAAATTATTTCAAAACCCATTTCAAATTGTAATTGATTAGTTTTTGAAATCATGTTTTTTTTTTAAAATTAAACCCCTTATCAGAGAGCTTTACAGTTTGTAGTAACCAATAATGACATAATGTGCAAATGTAAATGGAAAAAAATTAAAAAGCCCCAGAAGAGTGTTACAAATAATTAACAAAAGGATGACTTTGTAGTTTTAAAATATGCTAATAATGCTTACATGTCACATATATAGCATATAGTATCATTTGTAAATATTCTGGTAAAGTGAGCTATTTCAAGACATGGAATCATATCTTTTCCATCCTCTTTTAAATGCTTTTTGTTCAATGAATACATCACTAAACAAAAATTTACAAAACATCTATGTGTCCACTCAGGAGTTTGAAGTAAGTGCCTGCTTCCATCTATCTACTTCCATCTCTACTTGTTTCTTTCCTTGCTTGAATGATAGTATTTACATACTAAGAAGTTCTTGGACGTCAAATTTTAGTATTAAAACATACATTTTTGAAGGAAAATGTCCTCATCGTGCTCTGGAGAATTCCCTTCCAGTTTTAGCATGGTACCCACAGATTCACCTCCTGGTGGTGATGCTTGTCAGCTACAAAGGCAGGTGTGGTTTGGGCAGGGAGTAGGCTCTGAGCCCTTCTTCCTGGACTTTAATGAATTATGAAGATCCAGTTGCCTTAGATTTTCTTTCAACTACATAGCCTTAAATCTGGGCAGTCACTTCAGAGGTGTTTTTGTTGGTTTTAATTCTGTAGTATCGTGTGGACTTGCAAGCTCCCAAGATTTCCAGTGCCCATAAATATAAGCCATAGAAAATTTTTCATCCATGGAGCTTAATTTTAATTTCAAGTCATCTTAATCCTCACAACAATAAGTGGTTTAATTTTAATGAAGTAATTCATGACAGACAAGACATCACCACAAGGAACCAGCTGAAAAGTGATTCCTTTTTCCCTCAGACTGTGTTTTTGTCAGGATTCTGGAGAAATTAGGTAAATGGAATCAGAGCTGGCCAATCGTTGCTTATGTAGCATTGTAAAACTCTTAGGCATCCTATCTAACATATTTATCTTAAACTTTGTATCCCAGTGCTTAATGAAAGTACATCTTTTCCAGAGCACTCTTATATTTTGATATCAGAAATCTCATGTTTAAGAAACTTGCTGCTTGGAATATTAAAATTCAGTACCCAATTGTGAAGTGTGATATAGCAAATCATCTTTAAGTATAGATTTTTGTCTACCTTTATATAAAATAAGGCACAAAAATTGAATGGTGAAAAGTCAAATTATATATACTAAAGAGGACAATTATAAAATGTTAAAAAATCAAAAGGTTACCTTCTTCTTTAGTAAAATTTTCTCCATCTAAGGAGAGGTCATCACCACTTATCTATTTGCTCAAGTGATTTGTATTGGTATCATCCTTTTTTTCATTCTTTTCCTTTACCGCTAGTCCAGCAAATCTTGTAGATCTGTTTCCAAAATATAGCTCTTCACCTATTTATTTACAGGGCTACCATCCTATTCCAAACATCTCTCATGTACACTGTGATAATATTCTCCTCCTACCCTTTCTTCCTGTGTCCATTTTGTCCCCATTTATATACATAATTTACCCAGCTGCCAGAATAATCTTAAAACATAAATGAGAAAACATCACTCTACATTTATATTATAGTCTAAATAAAATCCAAATGCTTTCACAAATCAAGTACTCTTTTTTTTCAGAGACCTGGGAACTTGAAACAAATTGTCCATCCTGAACTTTGTCTCCTCTTTTGATCATGGCTTAACTCTCTCTATTCTTTTCCTTTTCCTATCTTTCCTCTATAAATATTTCTGAAGTTTTTACATCGATTAGATGCTGTGCTAAGTAGTGCAGTCACTACAATGGGTGTAGGGGCCAAAGGGGACACAAAACTTTTTTTTTTTTCCCTTCTGAGGTTTATTGAAAAATCAGCTCACAAAAGGAGATTAACTGAAAAAAAAAAAGCATAAATATGTGAGAATGTGTACATGGAGGAGAGCCACAGAATAATTCCCTCAACCTTCCCATGGGGTTCAGAAGCTTATTTATCATCTTGAGGTTATAGAAAGAATAGGGGCTTGGACTGTGACCAAATAGGTTCTGCTGGTAGACAGGTTATGGGAGTTGGGGAAAGATGAGGCCTGGCAGGCAAAGACAGCCTTGTCCTGTAGATGAAACCTCACAGGTAGCAGCCCTCAGAGAGAATAGATGGTAAATATTTCTTTTTATTGTATTTTATTTTTTAAATTATACACTATGTTCTGGGCTACATGTGCAGAACTTGCAGTTTTGTTACACAGGCATACATGCGCCATGGTGGTTTTTGCACCCATCAACCCGCCGCCTACATTAGGTATTTCTCCTAAAGCTATCCCTCCCCTAGTCCCCCACCCCCCACAGGCCCTGGTGTGTGATGTTCCCCTCCCTGTGTGCATGTATTCTGATTGTTCAACTCCCACTTATGAGTGAGAACATGCAGTGTTTGGTTTTCTGATCTTGTGTTAGTTTGCTGAGAATGATGGTTTCCAGCGTCATCCATGTCCCTGCAAAGGACATGAACTCATCTTTTTTTATGGCTGCATAGTATTCCGTGGTGTACATGTGCCACATTTTCTTAATCCAGTCTATCATTGATGGACATTTGGGTTGGTTCCAAGTCTTTGCTATTGTGAATATTTCTTTCAGACTTTTAAAGGTGTCAAACTCTCTGTTAATTTTCCCTAGATTCAGGCAAGGGAAGGTCTCAGAGAAATCCTGGCTGCCTCAATGCCGATTTGTGCTAGAGATGCAAATCTCACCCACAAAAGACAGCTTTCCAGGTTACTTCTGTTTGCAGGCCCTCTGAACCGCAATCGCAAAATATGCCAAAGAAGTATATTTTGGTGTGAAATATTTTGATTTTCTTTCTTGGAATTTCTTTTACCTATGAGAGCACAATAAAAATTTTATCCATCATTGAAGCCTTATCTTCTACATCAACTGTGAATGAAAACTCTCTTGACCCTCTGAGCAAGGTGTAATCTCTCATATTCTTTTAAAAATACTGCCTACATATAATAAAATTCATACATTTTAAGGCTATGCTTATATTTTTTCTCAATTAATTACTTTGGACCTTTGTCAAAAATCAGTTTACTACATATGTGTGGTTTATTCCTGGTTTCTCCAATCTGTCACATTGATCAATTAATCCACTCTTATACCAAGACCATATTGCTTGATTATTTTTAGAATAAGTTTTTAAATTAGTTGATGTAAGTGCTCAACATTTGCTCTTATTTTCTAAAATTATTTTGAATGATCTTGGTCTTTTGCATTTTCATATGAAGTTTAAAATAAGCTTATAAGTTTCTTCACAAAGTCCAGTAGTGTTCTGATTGTGATTGCATTGTACCTACAATTTAATTTGAAGAAGATTGTCATGTTACCATTACAGAATCTTCCATTCATAAATATAGTACATATCTTTGTATATTAAGGTCTTCTTTAACTTCATTTTTTTTTTGAAATTTTACACTTTCAACTTATGTTCTTGCATATTTTGGTCAAATTTAGCCCTAATTATTTTATATTTTCAGCTGCTATTGTAAATAATGTTGCTTTTTAAAAATTTTGTTTTCTAATCATTTTTACTATTATATAAAAAAACTAATTTTGTATATTGATCTCGCATCCCAAAACAGTGTAACATTCACTTATTTATATTAGTAAAGTTTTTATGCATTTCTTAGCTTATTTCTACATATACAATCATGTCATGTGAAAATGAGAAAAGTTTTATAATTCCTTTATAATCCCTATATATGGTTTTTATTTCTTTTCCTTCCTTTAATGTGTTAGTTGAACATTCAGTAAAATATTAAATAGAAGTGTTGAGAATTAACCTTCTTTGTTTTAACCTTGAGTAGGAATCACTCATCTTTTCAGCTTTGAGGATAATGTTGTTGATATTTCAGATTTTCTTAATCAGGTTGAGAAAGTTTTCTTTTATTCTCAGTTTTCTGAGAATTGTTATCAATGAAAAGGTTTAAATATTTTTCAAATAATTTTCTTGCATGCATTGAAGGGGTCATATGGTTTTATCCTTTATTTTATTAAAATGTTGAATTAAGTTGATTGATTTTTCACATATAAACCAACCTTAAATTCCAAGGATAAACTTCCACATAGCCATAATGTATTATTCTTTTTATATTTCATTGGATTTTATTTGCTAATATATTATTAGTTTTTGTGTCTATGTTCATGAGGACTATTAGTCTGTCATTCTCATTTCCTGTTATATCTCAACAAAATAAGTTGAGAATTTTTCAGACCTCTATTTTCTGAAAGTGTAGAATTGGAATTGTTTCTTTCTTAAATGTTTGAAAAAAGAATAATCAATGGAGCCTTATGAGCTGGAAGAAATATTTTAAAATAATGAGGAGGAAGTAGATTAATTATGAATTCAATTTCTTTAATTTGTGTACATCAATATACATTTTCTATTTTTTCCTACATTAGTTTTGGTAGTTTATTTCTTTCAAGAAATGTGTTAATCTCATATAGATTGTCAAATGTATTGCCATAAAGTTGTTCATAATATTTCATTACTATCCTTTTGAACTCTTAAGTCTCTGTAATGATGTTACTTCTTTCATTTGTTATTAATAATTTGTGCCTTAACTCTGCTTCTCTCCTTCCTTCCTTCCTTTCATCCTTCCTTCTTTCCTTTTTTCTTTTGTTCCTCATTCCCTCTGGCTAAACATTTCTTCATTATATTGACTGTTTTTCAAAAAGAAGTTTTAATCTCATTGGTTTTTGTTGGTTTTTTTTGTATTTCATTGATGATTGCTCTAATTTTTTGCCTGCTTTGGACTTAATTTGCTCTTTTTTAAAATTTTTTTTTAGTTTCTTAGAGTAGAAAATTAGATCATACATTTCAGACACCCTTATATTCTAATATAAACTTTTAGTGCTATACATTTTCCTTTAATCATTGTTCTAGTAAAACCCCAGAAATTTTGATACTTTATATATATATTTTTATTTTTTTATTTTTTTTTGAGACGGAGTCTCACTCTGTCGCCCAGGCTGGAGTGCAGTGGCGCAATCTTGGCTCACTGCAAGCTCCGCCTCCCGGGTTCACGCCATTTTCCTGCCTCAGCCTCTCCGAGTAGCTGGGACTACAGGCGCCCGCCACCACGCCCAGCTAATTTTTTGTATTTTTAGTAGAGACGGGGTTTCACCGTGGTCTTGATCTCCTGACCTCGTGATCCGCCCACCTCAGCCCCCCAAAGTGCTGGGATTACAAGCGTGAGCCACCGCGCCCAGCCCGATACTTTATATTTTTATTATCACCAATTTTATAATTTCTTCTTAGCCAAATATTTATTGAGAAATATATTGTGTAATTTCCAAACACCAGAGATTTTCCTGGCAATATTGTTATGAAATTTTAATTTAATTCCATTGGGATTAGAGAACATACTGTATGATTTCAAACTTTTTACATTTATTAAGGCATTTTTAATTCCTCAAAATATAATTTACTCTGAAAAATGAACAATATACATTTTAAAAATATGTATTCTTCTATTTTGAGGTGTAGTGTTTTATATCAATCAGGTAAAGATATTTGATAGTGCTGTTCAGATCCATGTCTGCTAATTTTTGTCTAGATATTTAATAAATTACTTAGAGAAATGTGTATAAGTCTTCACATAAAATCATTGAAGTGTATGAGTATCTGTACATCTGCTATTATTGTTTTCTGATGAACTGACACTTTTACAGTTATGAATTTTTTTGTTTTAATATCTGGTTTCTCTCATAGTTGTATAGTCATTCTAGCCTCTATGCTCAGTGTTCACATTTATTCATTTATTTCTAACTAATCTTTATATATTAAAGCACATCTCTTGTAAGAGGTCTGTAAATGTTTGGCTTAAAATTTTTTTTGGCAAACTCTGTTTTTTATCAGAATATTTAATTAAGTAACTTTTAATGAACAATTGATATATTTACATTTGAGCCTACTATTTAGCTTTTTATTTTTTGCTTATCTTTTTTTGTTTTCTGTTCCTCTGTTCTTCCTTTTCTGCTTTTAAAAAATAATTTGGGCTGGGCGCAGTGGCTCACACCTGTAATCCCAGCACTTTGGGAGGCCGAGGCAGGCGGATCATGAGGTCAAGAGTTGGAGACCAGCCTGACCAACATAGTGAAACCCTGTCTCTACTAAAAATATAAAAATTAGCTGGGCGTAGTGGCACGCACCTGTAATCCCAGTTACTTGGGAGGCTGTGGCAGGAAAATCTCTTGAGCCTGGGAGGTGGAGGTTGCAGTGAGTTGAGATCACACCACCGCATTCCAGCCTGGGTAACAGGGCGAGACTCCATCTCAAAAAAAAAAAATAAATAAAAAATAAAAAATAATTTGGATGATTCTTTGAATTTTATTTAAAATTTTTGATAAACAGTTTTGTGGCACTTTTGCGTTTTTAAGTGGTTGTTTTTTATACAACATACATCATTAACTTTTCACAGTGCACTTACGGTTAATACCATACTACTTAAAATCAATTATAGAAATCTTGAAAACATGTAGATCCATTTTAGCTTCCTTTTGATTATAAGAGGTAATTGTTATATATAATATATAAGTACATCTTAAAGTACTGCAAGAAAATGTTTTAAGTTTGTTTTAAACATTGACATGGTATATGAAGAACCAAAGGAAAAAAGTAAAATAAAAAAAACCTTGCCGTTTTCCAGGTATTTACTATTTTCTGTGTTCTTTAATGTTTTCTTGGAATCTGAGTTTCTATCTGGTATCACTTCTCTTCAGTTTGCACAATTTGCTTTAGTGTATCTTATAGTGCAGGTTTGCTGGTGTTGAGTTTCTGAAAATATCTTTATTTTGCCCTCATTCTTAAATAATATTTTTACTGGTTATAGAATTCTGGGTTAGCAGGTTTTCCTCCCTTCTTTTATTTTCTTTTTTTTTTTTTGAAACATTCATCACAAAGGTGTTGTTTCAGTCTTTTGTAGTCACCTCTATTTATGGTGAGAAGTCATCTATTAATGGGTTTGTTGTCACCCTGTATATAATATGTCATATTCTATTAGCTGCTTTCAAGTTTTGTTCTTTATATTTGTCCTTCAACAGTTTCACTCTGATGTACCTCAGCATAGACTTTTTTGTTTGGTTGTTTTTTTTCTATTTGGGGTACCTTTAGCACCTTATATCTCCAAATTCCTGTCACTTTTAGAAAAATTTTCACTATTATTTTTTTAAATACTAGTTTTCTGATTTGTTTCCTTTCTATTATTTTGGTATTATAATAACATGTATGTTTGACAGTTTTGTATAATCTAACAAGTCCCTGTGGCTTTATTATTTTCTCTATATTCTTCACCTTTGATGATTTTCATCATCTGTCTGAAAGTCCCCTTAATCTTTCTTTTGTCTTGTCCTTTTAGCTCCTAAGTTAATCCAGTAAATTTTTATTTCAGAATTTTATTCTGGAATTTCCATTTTGTTTATTTTCATTGTTTTTATTTTTTGGCTGATGTTTTATACCACTTTGCTTATATTTTTATTTATAAAAACATCATGTTTTGTTTTATTTCACTGAGAATAGATATAACAGGTAGCTTAAAATTCATGCCAGTTAGTTTCAATATTTTCTTTTCTCTTGAGAAAGTGTTCCATTTTCTTAGTTTTTATTTTACATCATCTTGGATCGCATATTAGACACTCTGAATGTTAAGTCGTGGAGGATCTGTATGTGTTATTTTCTCCAATGAGTGTTTCCTTTGTTGTATAAAGTAACTTTTTTTCAGTTGGGATCGAGTTGCAAACTGCTTCTTGGACAGCTCTCTGGTCTCAATTTAGGCCTGTGGTCTTTAAGCGAGTTGTTTTTAGTCTGTTCTGTAAATGCATGATTCAGGAATTAGTCAGAGACGAGAGAAAACTTTAGGGATTCCCTCTATGACTCTTTCCTTTCAGCTATTCCCCCACTCTCTGCAGCATTTATAGTTTCTCTGCTTCCGTATTCTAGTTCCCCAGGCCAGAAAGACTGTGGGCTTTTGGTACATGTGTCTTTGTTACCACTGTGTGAGAGGTGTGGACTGAAATTAGTTCAAGGTTAAAAGTTGTGGAGACTGTTACTTCCCTGTCCAGCTTCTGCCTTTCTTCCTCAGGTTAGTCTGTGCGGAATCTGCTTCTGCTCAATCTCCAGCACCTTCAGGGAGTTGCTGTTTGCAGTATGTCCAGATCTTACAGTAGTTTTCTTCAGCATGTTTATCCAGTAAGGTCTTAGATTTTTGTACCTACAAGAGGAAGAGGCTTCCTCTTGATGAATTGCCATAGTTTTTGAATCTGATTTGAAGTATCCCTTGAATATATAATATTTAATGGCCTGCTAAATATTAAGTATTTTTGAAGCAAAGGCAATGTCATGTTCATCTTTGTGGCTGTAGCACACAGTGATTATTCAATATGCTTCTATAGGATTTAGCTGAAATTAAACCACACTGACATAAAAGTATGCAATACCCACTAGAGGGGTGACAAACAGAGAAAGCTTCAAAGATGCTAATTGAGGCATAAAACTTATGCTGTACTCATTTAATAGCATAAAGCTATATACAAGTCACATAAGTACAAAACCATTTCAGATGACCAGCTTGTAAATTTTAAATCCCTTAGTGGCTGCCCTTTTTGTTTAACATGATTAAACTATTTTGTTTATCATGTTGCCCATTTTGTTCATCATGATTAAACTATACTAGTAGAGAATGAAGCATAGTGTATAATTTTTTTCAGGAATTCCAGAGCCTTTACACATAAGAGTAGATCGGAGAGGATAAAGGTAGCAGAGAAAAGGTAAAGAAGGAAAGACAGTACATCCAAGATCACCACAAATTTTGACAGAAAAATGCTCTCTTCATTAACATATTCCATCTTAATCACTGTGGATGCAAAGGAAACATAAAATTTGAGGTCATTATGAAAGGCAGTAGCTTTCTATATCAAGAGAATCAATACACTGTAGCAGAGTTTAAATATTCTGCACTCTGGATTATAGGACTTCATTTTAAATAAAAATGTTATGTATGCTGAGACAGTTAAAAACATTTTATTGCTCTTAGTATTGTGATATCCAGACATACATTCTGGCTTTCCATTTTCTCTTCACTGATTAACTTTGTAGAAAAGTCACAGGCCTTGAATATTTTATAAATTAAATTATTGATCTATCAATAAAATTTTAATATTTATTTTGTGATCAATGTAATGTTTCTACATTTTTAAGATGTTAGAAGGTTTTTCCAAAGTCAATTGGGGTTTAACTTTCAGTTTGAAATAAATTAAGGTGAAGTTTTAGTACCAGATTTTAAAAAAGAAAGGAAAAAAAACCTGTAAAGTGCTTTTGCCCACAGCAGTAGTAATCAAAAGGCTAAAATTATCCAGGTATTCAATCCTGATATGTGAGAATAAAAGTGCTTTCTGAGTACAGAAAAACTAAGTATGAAAATATTCCTTAAACTTTGGAGAAGATTAAGGAGTAAAGACCAGAGAGTTTGCTCTTAATCTGATGCCCAGAAATAATGGACAATTCTTTCTAAGTAGAAAGTTTTATTGACTATTTTATAAAATTGCCACATAGGCTAACTCTCAACTAAACTTCATTTATAATACTAACTTATGCCCAACACAGCTATTTCCTCTTCTCACACTACCTATGTAACTAAGTAAACATATGGTGCTGTCAATTTGAGTTACATTATGGAGATAATGCAAGCAAGAAGACAATGGTATTTGTATTCTCTATATCTGAGTATTCTGATTAATATAAAGTCTTAATGAATTATTTCACTTGTTGGAAAATTATAACAAAAAGATGTAAGTAAACAATTTACTTAACAAATAAGAATAATTATCTGATAATTGGAGAAGGGTATTTCTGTCTTGTTTAGAATTTTCAGAATAATACTTTTGATTATCTTGAATACAGACAAACAGCAATGTTATATTTTAATATTTTATTGGAGATTATTTCTTGTGAACACTAACTACTACTGGAATTTAATTATTCAGTTTTAAATTAAAAGATGGCTTTCCAATTTAAGTTACATAATGACCTTTCCTATGATCTTTAAGAAAAAAAGTCACCATTAAACTTACACTTTAGAAGAAGGTTCACCATAACTATATCAAATCAAAGAGGATTAAAGTATTAAAGAAGGAAAATATGAGTATATTTTTCCAAATAATGGTCAACCTTTTTGCTTCTCAATAAATAAATAAATAAATATTTTCTTGTTTATAAATATATTTGATCTTGAGAAAATCATTTAAAATGCATCTTAAATTTTTTATACACTGCTTTCATGATACCGTAGTGAAATCTTAAAGATGGATATCAATTTTATTTGATAATATAATGTACTTTATTTAAAATTCTGAAATTAGATTGTATAGTAGCATTTAGTTCTGCTATACAAAGAGAAGTTGAGATTAATTAATCAGAAAAAATATATTTATTGATCTTCCTCGGTGTTCAAATTAACACTTGTCTAAGGATTGTTAAATAATGAAAAAATAAATTTTATTTTGCTCTTATGTAGGCTAAAATAATACAAAGCTTGAGCTAAGCAATTTTACTCACATGTATCGCAGCAACGTGTGAATATATTACATTTAAGAGATTTCAACTTAGATTTTCTGAATATTCACTTCAGTTATGAATGGAATAGGTAGTTTTATATAGATAAAAACAATGAACTTATGTTAAGTAGCAGATTTATAAATTCACAAATGAACATCAAGGTGTCTTACTTTTGAATATTGTGTAGAAGAATATGAAAGGCGTTTATTCTGGCTGAAAGAGCAAAAAAAGTAAAAGGATTAACCAAAAAATCATACAGTTAAAAATTTCCCTGAAGACCTATGTACACAAATAAATCTAAAATATCTAAACTCCACAGGGACAAACTTTTCCAGTTGAACAAGTAACAGAAGATGCTTTCATAGTTGAACCCACCTGTTGGTGTTGGGGAAAGGGGAACTACAGCTTACAGATCAGGACTGTCTTTGTCCAGAGAAGAAGAAACCAGCCAAACTTTTGATGAACTTTTGTGCTGGAATGTTGAATTTGAGTCTATAACATTGCCCAGCACCAAAAGAATTCTATTCCTGAAGTAATTGTTTCATATGAGAATTTTGCTGAGTAAGTAGAAGCTGAAAGCAGCACTAGAAATTGGAAAGAGATCTCATGATCTCTGAATCTCACAATTTCCAAGTCTCATGGCCCTGCAGTCCTAAGGTTTTCAGCCCCATGGTCTCATGGTATCAATGTCTGCCATTTTCAAACTCTCCACAATTTGGAGGTCTGGAAGTCTAATGGTGTTTGGTTCCAAGGTCCTATCTTAGGAAGAGACTTGAACTCACCTTCAAAATGTTTGAATCCAGAGGCAAAATAATGAAAGCTACAACTCATTTTAATCTCTGGTGAGATCAAATGTATCAGCACCTTGTGACCATGTAGAAAGTTGGAAGCCAGGTGGAAAAACAAAGAGATATTTCTTTAATCTCCTGGTACTTAAATTCTTCTGCCCTGCTAGAAAGACTAAAGTTTCAGTCTCTCTCTGAACTTTTTCAAAATCTTATTGAAATAAACTAATCATAATTTTACTGTAGCTTCCTCACAAAGTAAAGACCTCTCATTAGTTATTTATTGCTGCACAACAAATTGCCACAAAAACATAATTGCACAGGTTCTGTGGCTTAGCTTCTCCCTTTGCTTTACAATTTCCCCCAGTTTATAACCAAGGCCCAGGATCTTCCTATCTTATCTAAAGTGTCATCTGGTAAGGATCTTTTCCAAGCTTATTCAATGATTGTTGACAACTTAGTTTTTTTTTAATGTTGTTGACCTGAGGAACACAGTTCCTCATTGCCTGTTGGCCAGAGGCCACTTTTAGTTCCTTGTCACATGGGCCTTTCTCAAATGGTGGCTTGCTTCATCAAAGTGTGCAAGACAAGAAGGTAATAGGGAGAGTCAGCTATCAAGATGGAAGTCACACTCCTTTGTCAACTAATCATGGAAGTGCTATCTCATCACCTTCACATATTTTGTTGGTTAGAAACAAGTCACTAAGTCTAGCTCACACTCAAGGGGAGGCCATTACAGAAGGTCAGCGACGCCAAAAATTAGAGTTAATTAGGGGCCATCTCAGAAGTCTCCTTATCATAGCCCTCTGTTGTTTTTTCAAACACACTTCTCAGAATTCAATAAAAAATACAAAAACTGCAAAAATTAAAAAAAGTCAATGGAAGCAGGGACAGATAATCAAGATGTTGAAAATATCAGTGAAGAGATTTAAACTAACTGTGATCAATATGTTAATGAAACTACAGGAAAATAATCAAGTAAAGTTAGGGGAAATTCCAGGAAGGATTTAGAAAAAAAAAATCACATATAATCAACAATATTAATATCTGATTGAACACAGCCAATAAAATATCAATAAATTTAAAGACAGGATAGTGTAGTTATTTAATTATTTCTAAACATGCTTGATACAGACATGCTAAAAACTAAATATAAAACTCAAAAAAGCATGAGCACAATCTCTGCCAAATGGGAGTAGGGATTTACATAAATGTAAAGTGATTCCCACTGTGTCAGTAGTCATGTCAATTGAAACAACAAGTGCTTCTTTGTGGACCTTCTTTTTGTTAATCTCTTCCAATGGGGGAGCAAGTGAATATGGATCTAAATCTTTGCTATTTATGATCGTAGAAATCTGGAGTATCAAAAGCACAAATGTTAACCTCCTGTATTATCTGAATGGGAATCTCTCCAGGCATTATCTCCTATTCTTCTTGCCTACTCTCTTGTGCTCAGGTCTAGTAGACCTATCTGTTTTTTTTTTTTTTTTTTGAGATAGAGTCTTGCTCTGTCGCCCAGGCTGGAGTGCAGTGGCACAATCTCGGCTCACTGCAAGCTCCGCCTCCCGGGTTCACACCATTCTCCTGCCTCAGCCTCACAAGTAGCTGGGACTACAGGCACCTGCCACCACGCCCCACTAATTTTTTGTATTTTTAGTAGAGACGGGGTTTCACTGTGTTAGCCAGGATGGTCTCGATCTCCTGACCTCGTGATCCTCCTGCCTTAGCCTCCCAAAGTGCTGGGATTACAGGCGTGGGCCACCATGCCCAGCCCCCTATCATTTACAATGTATTAAAATTGGATTTTTGGAGGCAAAGCATGATGACTGAATAGAAGCCTCCACTGATCATCTCCTCTCCTAAGATCACCAAATTGAACACAAAAACGGTACCTTAAAGGAACCAAAAATTAGGTTTTAAACAGATATTTAAAAAGAGACACTGCAAAGAGTAGGAAAAATGGTCTTGAATTGCTGACACCACTCCTCCCCCATTCCCTGGCACTGGCTGCCTGGCATGGAAAAGCTGTACACTTGGGGGAAGGAGAATGCAGTGATTGTGGGACTTTGCTTTGGAATTCAGTACTGCTGTGTCACAGCAGAAAACAACACCAAGCACGACTCAGCCAGTGCCCACAGAAGGAGCACTTAGACCAGCCCTAGTCAGAGGGGAAGCGTCTATCCCACCAGTTGGAAACTGAGTTTTGGTAAGCCTTGCCACCATGGACTAAAGGGCTCTGAGATCCTAAATAAACATGAAAGGCAGTCAAGGCCATAATAATTGCAATTCCTGGACACGTCTTGGTGCTGTTCTGGGCCCAGAGTCAGTAGACTTGCGGGGCATGCAACTTATTGTTGTTTTATATTTTACCTACACAACACTTTCATCAGGTAATGTTGTTAGTTTGTTTATGCAATAAATGTTTATGCATAAATAAAACAGTGGGTTTTAAGATAGTATTTGCAAATTTCATAGTAACTGCAAATTTTTTAAAAACCTACAAAAGATACACAAAAAACAAAAGGCAAGAAATGAAAATATACCACCAGAGAAAATATTCTTTACTAAAAGGAAGAGAAGAAGGGAGAGAGCACAAAACAATCAGAAAACACATAACAAAATGACAGGAGTAAGTCCTTACTTATCAATAATATTACTGAGTGTAAATGGGTTAAACTCTCCAATTAAAACACAAAGAGTGGCTGAGTCAATAAGAAAACAAGGCCTAAAGCTCTGTTACCCAAACAGAAACATACCTCACCTATAAAGACACACAGAGACTGAAAAAATGAAGGGTTGGAAGACATTCCATGCAAATGGAAATTTTAAAAAAGCAAGAGAATCTATACTTATATCAGACAAAATAGATTTCAAGACAAAAACTATGAAAAGAGACAAAGAAGGTCATTATATAATAATAAAGGGTTGAATTCAGCAAGAAGATACAACAACTTTAAAGATATATGGAACCAACACTGGAGCACCCAGGCATATAAAGCAGATATTAGAGCTAAGAAGAGAGGTAGGTCCCAATACAATAATAACTGGAGACATAAACACCTTACTTTCAGCATTGGACAAATTACATAGACATAAATTCAATAAATGTTGGATGTAAGCTGCACTATAGAACAAATCAACTTAATATTTATTTACAGAACCTTTTATCCAATTATAGAAGAATGCATATTCTTCTCCTCAGCATGTAGATTCTCAAGCATAGATCATATGTTAGCCTGCAGAACAAGTTTTAAAAAATTCAAAAAAACTCAAATTATTTCAAGTATCTTCTTTGACCACAATGGAATAAAACTACAAATCAATAACAAGAAAAATGTTGGAAACTATACAAACACTTGAAAACTAAAGAATATGTTTCCAAATAACCAGTGGGTTAATGAAGAAATTAAGAAGGAAATTGAAAATTTTCGTGAAGCAAATGCTAATGGAACACAACACGCAAAAACCTATGGGACACAGGGAAAGCTCTACTAAGAGGAAAGTTCATGGCAATAAGTGTCTACATCAAAAAAGTAGAAAAATTCCAAATCAACAGCCTAATGATGAATTTTAAAGGTTAGAAAAGCAAGAATAAACTATACCCAAAATCAGTAGGAGAAAAAATAATAAAAGAAAAAATAAAATTTTATTTATCAGAAATAAATGAAATTTAAATGAAGAAAACAACACAAAAGATCAACAGAATGAAAAATTGGATTTTTAAAGTGATAAACAAACTCTACAAACCTTTAGCCAGACTAAGAAAATAAGAGAGAAGATCCAAATAAATAAAATCAGAGATGAAAAAGGAGACAATATGACTGATAATGCACAAATTCAAAGGATCCTTAGAGATAGCTAGGAACAACCATATGCCAGTAAATTGGGAAGTATAGAAGAAATGAATAAATTTCTAGACACATACAGCCCACCTAGATTGAACCATGAAGAAATCCGAAACCTAAACACTAGTAACAAGTAATGAAACTGGAGCTGTAAAGAAACATCTGCCAGCAAAGAAAAACCCAGAACCCCATGACTTTACTGTTAATTTTTACAAACATTTTAAGAAGAACTAATATCAATGCTACTGAAACTATTCTCCCCACCCCACCCCCCGAAAAAAAAGTGGAGGAGAAAATACTTCCAAACTCATTCTATGAGGCCAGTATTATCATGATACCAAAAGCAGACCAAAAAAAAAAAAAAAAAAAAAAAACCAAAAACAAAACAAAAGCTACTGGCCAATATCCCTGAAGAACATTGATGCAAAATCCTCCACAAATTTCTAGCAAGCCACGTTCAACAACACATTACATTAACCATAATTATTACCAAGCAGAATTTATCTAGGGATGCAAGGATACTTCAATATATGCAAAAAAATCAATGTGATACATCATGTCAATGGAATGAAGGACAAAAACCATATGGTCATTTCAATTGATGCTGAAAACCTAATTAATGGAATTCAACATCCCATCATGATACAAAACCATAAAAAAACTGGGTATAGAAGGAACATACCTAAACACAATAAAAACCATATATGACAGACCCATATCTTGTATCAGTGAATGGGGAAATACTGAAAGCCTTCCCCTTAAGATCTGGAATAAGAGAAGAATGCCCACTTTTACCAATGTTATTCAACATAGTACTGGAAATCCTAGCTACAGTAATCAGACAAGAAATAAAGGGCATCCAAATAGGAAGAAAAGAAGTCATATTATTCTTCTCTCCGGATGAGACAATCTTATGTTTGGAAAAACCTAAAGACTCCACCAAAAAAAATGTTAGAACTCTAAAAAAATTCAGTAAAATTGCAGGACACAAAATCAACATACAAAAATCAGTAGCATTTCCATATGCCAACAGCAAACAATCTGAAAAAGAAATTAAGGAATGTGGGAGTCCGAGACCAGCAGATCACCTGAGGCCAGGAGTTCAAGACCAGCCTTGTCAACATAGTGAAGCCCCATCTCTACCAAAAATACAAAAAAAAAAAAAAAAATTAGCCGGGCATGGTGGTGCTTGCCTGTAATCACAGCTCCTCAGGAGACTGAAGCAGGAGAATCCCTGGAACTGGTATCACCACGTGACATAAAATAGTCTGCTCGAAACATTTCAACGTCTCCCCTCTCTCCCACAGAAGAATCCCAAGCTCTTAAGAAGGCCTTCAGAGCCCTCATGATAGGCTCCAGCTCCATTTCCTCTCTAATTCCATCTCTTTCCCTTATTCCAGAGTGATTTTAATCTAGGAAAGATGAGAAGAGGTTTGGAAAGAGTTTCGTGCCATGACTTGGGCTTAAAAGAATCTCTCTGGTCACTGGGTTGAGAACAAATTTGTAAGGGGTGGAAGGACTGTGGCCAAGATTGGAGCAGGGGAACTAGTAACAAGGCTACAGATTTAATCCAGGTGAAAGATGACGATGCTTTGGAACTGGGCAGTATCAGCACCTGGGAAGTGAAGAAAAGAGTCAGTTCTGGACCTATTTTGAAAATAGAATCAACAGGATTTGATGAGATTGAATTTGGGACTTGAGAGGACAAGAAGAACCATCACTGATTCTAGTGGTCCTGTCTCAGCAACCAGAAAGATAGCATCACACTTACCAAATGGAGAAGATTGTAGAATGTAGGTTGGGACTGAGATACAGGAGTACAGTTTGGGACATGTTGCATTTGAGTTACCTATTTGATATTAAAGTGAAGATCCTGAAGAGAGAGTTGGAAATAGAAGATTACAGTTTGAGAGAAAAGTGGGCAGGAGGTCTAAATTTCGAGTGTTTGGCATAGTTAGTATTTACATTTTTAGACTGAATAAGATCACCAAGAGAGGGAGTGTAGATAAAGCAAAGATCAGTGGACTCATCCTTGGTGCTCTTTGATGGTTGGAGGTCAAAGGGATGAAAAATAGCTGGGAAAAGGCAAAGGAGAATTCAGTGATGTGGAGGGGGAAATGATAAGTGTGGTGTCCTGGAAGCCAAGACAGAAGCGTTTCAATGAATAAGAAGTGATTAAGTGTGTCAAATACTCCTGATAAGTCAAGTGAGATACATTAGCTAGAATATATTACCTAGCTCACTAGAAATATGTTTGAGAAAATGTCAGGGGGATGAATTAAACTGCTGCTATCTTTTAGCCGCATGAAAAGGCAGGGAGAAAAGTGTAGGTCAATTTTCAGTGGACACAAAATTTAGTCACAGTTTCATCCCAAATAGATAAACAATCACCCACACATAAATATGCACTCATACTTTCTTTTATATCATGATTACTGTTGATAGATACCCAGCTCTCTTATAGGTTCACAGTACAATTGAAGGTGATATTTCTGTGGACACAATTCAGGGTATTTCATAGGACCTATCATGAGGAGGGACAAGGCATGGCAAAAAGATGTTTTATATTTTACCTACACAACACTTTCATCAGGTAATTTCCAAGTTATGATCTACTCATTGCTGCATCACATTGCCCCACACTGAATACCATTGTAGGATTATAGGATATTTTGTCATATGGTATATTTTGTATTACATTGAGAAGTGCATCTCATGAAAATTTGTAATTCTCAGAATGACTTGTGTGAGAACTCCTAAATAAAAATCTTGATAAGGGAATGTCCTTGGACTAAAAGTTCTACTGAGTTTCTTTCTTGATTAGCTTAACCACTGATAACCACTTGTGAACACATTTTCTCACACTCTGGAAGATTCTATTACTGTTACTCTAATACTGTATTAACTTATAATTTTTTTCCAACCCACTACTTCCTAAGCTATTTTTATAGTACTTATTAAAATCACTGCCTATTTATTTGTTCACAGTGAACACAATTTATTATTAACTTTGCTACATTTAACAAGACATTATTGCACCTGTTTGACATATAAAATATGAACCTAAAATCAAGCACAGGTGTAACTTGTCTAAACATTTTTATTGTTATTGAATTTTGGAAATTTAAATAATTTTAACAGGTCCTTTTTTTTCCTTTGTCATTCTGTTTCTTTCAAGAGTCATCAAATGACTCTATCCTTAAGCATTTCTTCCTGCCGATAACTATACGTTTTCCAATTTGACTTAGTTATCAAGAATTTAATAGTATTGGATATTCCTCAAATATAGAAAATACTCTCTCTCTTTTCTTGGTGAGAATTATCTCTTCCCAAGGACATTTTTTTTGTGTTCTATGAAAGGAGAGAAGGGTAGCACTCCCCTTGACAAGAATGGAGGGGACCCTTGGGCCTGGCAACTATTAACGCATTGCCACCTACTTCCAAGGACATTTTATTAAGTACCTTCTAATGCGTTTGTTTGTATTCTTTAATTATTTTGTCTATTGTGGATCCCCAACTAGGCTTTAAACTCTTGAGAATAGGGATTATAAAACAAAATAGTAAAACAATAGCAACAAGAATCAATTTTCCAAACATGCAGAGAATTTCATACTTCACAAGAAAATTGTCACCTTGAGAGTGTCTTAAATTTATTTCAATGACAGAGCTTTAAAAAAAAAGTCTTTGCAACTATTTTTGGAATTCTCTGTACAGCTCTTTGGAGTAAAATGAGTAAATAAATCTTTTATTTCGGAGTTACATTTTTTTCTGAAATACACCCCTAAAATGATATTATCCAAGTGAACTCCCTTTTTCCCATCACATTGGCCTCTGGAAGACATTTGAGAATCTCCTTAAAATAAATATATCCTCAAATAATATTTTTGCTAAAGTTGAACCTAAATCTGCTGGAACCTGTAAAACTATCAATTTGGAGAAAACCAAAGGGACAGAGAAACATATCAAATGTGGCCATGGAAATGCAATCTATAAAATCAAGGCTGAAAAAAAAAATATCAGGATAAAAAAATCTAAATTTTTCAAAAAATAATCTCTTGTTCTAACTTCTCTGTTTGGCCATTGTCTTTCATAAAGTTGTGTTACTACAAGTGTTAAGATTTATCAGAGTATAAGCCAAGTGCAAATAGCTAACTAAAATTAGAGAATTGTAAAGAGCTCAATTACGTTCGAGTGGGAGGTGGAATTATTTAATCCAGGCCCCTTTGCTGTCATTCACTTCAAGTCTATCTATACCAGGGTCTCCTCGTGTGCTCCATGTTTGCTGCTTTGAACTGAATTGACTTTGTGGTCTTAGTCCCAGGGGCATATTGAGCTCACTTCCTCCATCTATTTTCTTGTCCTTTTGCAGGGATGTAAATAACAGCTGACTGTTCTAAACTTTATAATTGTTCTTCTTTAGTATCATAGATTGCTCTCCTTAACTTTTTGGTTTTTCATTTTACAAACTTTCCTTCTTATTTCTATGCAAAATATTGGAGTGCATACCATGTGATTGGAGCTAGAGATAGAGAGTTGAATGAAGTTACATGGTTTCTACCTTCAAAGGGCCCTCTATCTGTTATACTGTCCATTGCAGATTCTGAGAAATTTACTACTGCTTATCTTCATTCACTTGTCACTTTACTCTCTGGAAGAGTTGCGTGCTTCTGAACTGTGAAATTTTACTCTGCGCTTCTGCTTCAGATCATTTATAAGATGTTAGATAAAAATGACCCCAGAATTATTCATGAAAAATCCCACTCTTTGCCCTTTGCCATAAATAGAAGTAATCGATTCTCTCTACCAGCAATTTGCTTTTTAAAAGACACTTATTATCTGATCAAATGACTTTTTCTTTTCCCCAGTCTCTTTTTGACTCATTGTTTAAAACAACCTTTAATGCAATTTAGCCCAAACATTTTCAATCTACCTTTATTCATATGTACCTGAGCTTAGATATGCCACTCCACTCTCGACAGCCATAGCAAAATATTTAATTTTCTTTACAATGGCAAACATAATACATAAAAATTGTGAAAAGTTAGGAAAATAAAGATTTAAAATAGAGAACTATAGTAACCCATAACCCCAGATGTTTATTCTTTTATCCACAATCCCTCAAAGGACTAAGTGGATCATCCCATTGTGATCCTACCAAACTCCTATTTGTTTGGTTGCTTCAAGACTGTTTTTCTTTGTGATTGATCTTACCAGCTTGCTTAGTGTGGAAGTGTAGGCGAGACCTACAGTTCTACGGTTCATAAAAATCCTTCAGGAATTGTTTTCATATACAACACGAGAAAATATTCACTCTTCAAGTCAGGGAAGTGAGGGAATTTTCCACATTTGTGCTTCAGAATTAACTGGGCTATATATTTAAATTATAAAGATGTTTATAATTGATTTGTGAGCTGGATTTGGGGATATGAAATTCCAAATAGGCAGAGTAGTAAACAACATGCCTTTGGAAGTAAACTGCTTTCGTCTCTGTTAAAAGACCATTTTTAAATTTTTAAATCTTTTTTTCCTTTTGCTTTTGCTATTGCTTCAGAAAGTCGTGAGTGTGACCTCGTATTCACCTCTGCATTGCATACTCCTTTCTAATATCTCTCTATGCTGATTATCTTCTTGGGAAAATGTCTTTGGAATTGTGAGGGCAAATGCAAGCTAATGTCAAACAAGCCCCTTTATAACCTCTGGGCAATAAAACAGTTGATACTTACTAGACAATGGTGACATGTTAAATAAACTATTGGAGAATAGCTGGTGTTTGTGAACCAAAAAAATGCTCATAATAAAATCCCAGTTTTGGGTGTCTGATTTCTTTCCTACATACCATGAATCAGGGGCAGGTCTTTAAAATTCTTTCTAAATTAGGAATTGGTCACAAGCGCTATTAATGATCACGTTCTGCTGGGAAACAATTGTAATTTCACAGTTTATAATGGATTTTACTATTGAGAGTATTTAAATATGAGATAAGACACCAGACCTGGTTGCTTTTGTGATTCTGATTATTACTATTATCATTTAATTCTTTCTGGTCAACATTTATCAGGGGTTAGTTGATAGATTTTTTTTTTTCACAAAATTTCCTTTGTTTTCCCAAATGCTAATATTCAAAGACTGTGTCTATTAATTCAGAAAATATACTTTGCTTTAGAATGTTAAAATCAATAACTTATTTTGTAGGAGTTTAAATTCTGATAATAACTTTCATGATTTTAATTAATTAAATATGAATTAAAAATAGGATTTCTGCAGAATAAAAAGCATCTGGACAAATATTGGTAACAGGAAACTGAAGTACAGGAAAAATAAGAGAGGCTTTGAGACCTTTGAGTAAATTCAAGGTTGTAAACTTAGCTGAATTACATACTGGGGGCTCAGAAGTCTCACATGTTAATTCTAAATGCCTGTCTAAAAATTTGGAAACGCTCTTTAGAGGATGGAAATATTCCAGAAGGTTGCAAACAGGCAGATGAAATTACCCAATCCATAAACTCCAGGCTACTGGTGACTTTGATGTTCACTATGGACAATATATTGATTGATTAATTTTTTTATTCAGCCATTTAGTCATTCAGTAATCATTTGTACCATTTATACCAATGTGCCAGATATGGTATTAGGTGTTAGGAATGCAGTAGTAAACAGAAAACTAACCTGAACTTTAATAAGTTTATGATCCAGAGATTACATACAAGTAAATAGTCAGTTTAGGTGTTAGGAATGCAATAGTAAACAGAAAACTAACCTGAACTTTAATGAGTTTATGATCCAGAGATTACATACAAGTAGTCAGTTAATGCAGAAGCAAATAGTACAAAATGGGATTCCAAAGAGTATAAAGTAAAAGATTTTAATTTCTTACCAGAAGGTCCACTAAAAAATGAAAATTAAGATGTCAAGGTATATGTGTGGGGGAAGGCAGGACAGAAGTGTGGAGGGGACAGGGAGCTGAGAGAGCTTTTCAGAAGAAAAAGATGGCATAGGTCCAGATCTGAAGGCAAAAAAGAGCATGACGTAGTTGGGAGGCATATTTGGGATTCAGAAAAGATTGTAGAACAGCTTATTGAAGGGGATCAGCATGAGTTTACAAAAAATATATCAAATCAAATTATCACATTTTTTTCCTTCTTTACTTTCTCACTTTCCTCTCTTCCTACCCTCCTACCTTCCTTCTTTCCTTCCTTTCTCTCTCTCTTGATCTTCCTTTCTTTCTTTATTTTTTAAAAATATTTTATAACTACTACTCTAAATGGATAAGGACAAGGCAATTGATATATCATTTGGGGAACTCAATAAGGCAATTTACACTAAATCTTTATTGACACTCGTGTGAATCATATAGTTGATTAACTTTACTAAAAGGGTATTGGCTAGTAAAGGGATTTTCTAGTGACTTAGCTTAAGGTTCTTTCTTTAGTCCTGTATAGTTGAGTCTATTCAAAATTTGAGTCAAGATTTTCAGACTCTTTTTCAGGTTTAGGAATGATGCAAAAATACATCAAATGATTGAACTGGGATGTAGAAGATCTTAGGGTGGAATTATGAATCAAACATGACAGGATAAATTATGAGATTTTTTTGTGATTATAACAGTAATAAGTATTTATTGTAAAAAACTAGGAGCCATATTTAAAAAAGTTATATGCCAGGCCTAATACACATACATTAAAAACCTAACTTATTGTTTTCTAGTACCTTGAAACAATAAATTTTAAAACTATATATATATTTTTTGTGTATTGTTATACACACACTTTGTAACGTATTAGAATATTATTTTATTGCACTGTTTTCTTAATTATTATCTTTGCAGGTTAATAAATTTATGTGTCATTCAACATCATGGTGGCTACAAAGTATTCCACTAGGTAGATACACTATAATTAACAATGGACTCTGGACAAACATTTAGTAGTTTGATACATGTTATCATGATCAAGAATGTTTTGATAATACCTGCGTGTATTCATCTCTATACACTTGCCTGTATATATATTCAGTTTCTAGAAATGGACATGCAGGGTCAAATGGCAAACTTTTTCAAAATCTGGTATACATTGCTAAATCAGCAAGATAAAATTTAACAACCATGCCTACAAAACTCTGAGAACAAGCAAAGCAGGTTGAGAAACACAACTTTTGAAAAATCTTAAAGGAATTTAGGTGATATTATTATAATGCAATGTGACTGCATTGGTATCTTTTTGCACTTCATAACTGTAGCAGAACCTACCTCAAGAGACATTTGGAAACATGAAGGGACATTTTTGGTCGTCAAAATGACTGGGGGATATTGCAAACATTTAGGAGTAGGCAGTGTAGAGTATTGACAACGTAGCAGTAGCCAATGCAGAGTCCAGCACAATGAATTTGTCCACATAAATGCCAATAATACATACTATTTTTGACAAACACTGAGCACTTGTGCTTATAGGCTGTATTAATACAATAGTGTTTAGATATGGAGGAATAACACGAATATATTAATTTATTTACAATATATGTTTTTAATTTTATGTCCTCCAGTTTAAGATATGAATCAGCCATGCAAATAAGTTTCTTTTTTATGTACCAATTCTTATCAATTATTAGCAACAGCCAAGAAGGCAGGAGTGCAAAGCACTCAGAAACCATGTCCAGGCTTGGAATGTACTAATCAGTTAATGCCAGTCAGATTTGTTAAACAGGGGACACATAATATTTCTGCTAAATATTTGTTGTTACCAATTTGTTTAACTATATTCTGTAAGAAAGAATGACCAGAATTTAAAACTATGTCATGATTCCATGCATATACTCTGTTTTGTCAAAATTCCTTTTAAAGCGAAGCATTCAAAATGGAGTGCGAGATTTTCAGGTTGCTTATGGGCTGAATTGTGTTCCTCCTAAATTCATCTAGTGAAGCTCTAGCCCCTAGTATCACAGAATGTGAATGCATTTGAAGATAAAGCCTTAAAGTGGTGATTAAGTTCAAACGAGGTGATTAGGTTAGGCTCAAATCTAATCTCATTGGTATCCTTATAAGAGGAAATTTGTATACACAAAGACCAGGGATTTATGTACACAAAGGAAAGGTCATGGGAGGACATGGTGAGGAAGGGGCCATCTGCAAGCCAAGAAGAGAGGCCTCAGGAGACACCAAACTTACCACATCTTGATCATGGACTTCCAGCCTCCAGAACTGTGGGAATATAAGTTTCTGTTATTTAAGCCACCAAGTCTGTGGTATTTTGTTATGGTAGCCCTAGCAAACCAGCACAATGTCTTTATTAATACTTCACTAGATGAACTTAATTACACATTTTTATTATGATACAATAAAGGGATAATGCATTTTGAATTATATCATTATTGGGATCATCATTACATATGCTATAGTAAAAGAAATTAAAGAAATAACACTTAGAGTGTCTTCAAAATGCCACTTTTTTTTTTTTTGTACTACCGACCCACTCTTTCACTGTTTTTCTCTTCCTTCTAGCTTGAACTTTCCAATTAAAATCATCTTTGTTGGACAACAGGAAAGAAATAAGCAAAGAAACCTCTAAAATGTATGTCATTAGTGATTATCTCCTTTCCTATGGCATAGAAGCATCGATGAGCTTATCAAGTGAGTGAATTGCTGCTCTGGGAGGTTCACAGGACATGAGATCCAGGAAGGAGCATGTACAAGTAGACTAGTGGTAGATATATAGGGAAGAAATAAGGGATAGAAAAATAACTTTTTAAAGGAAAACCAGCTATACATTGTCATTTATTGAGAGATCAAATGAAGTCCCAAACCTAAGGAGAAAAACACAAATTATTAATCAAACCCTGAGCCTTATACTTGAGTAGGGTGAGATCCAAGAGAGGTAAAGGAATCAAACTTTTTTCCTGATGATTAAGATTAGAATATGTCCTTATACGAATTGCTTAGACATCTCATACAATATTTTTAAAGAGTTAGTTTCATAATTATGCTTTTGAAACCCATATTATCCTAGAATTGCCATTACACATTGTAGTCAAATTGGCTATTTATTTTCTCATCAGTGCCTTTCTGTAATGCTGCTAGTGGGAGAAGCTTCACAAAGCATCACTTTGGAATGCCCTGGGATATTCAATGTTTGCTGCTCTGTCATGAGAGGCTGTAAAAACCAAAAGCCACCTGCTGGGAAGTATGGCCCCCGTGTGTGGAGAGTAAGGTGTTTGTGTTGGTACTTCAACAAACAAATGTACAACGAAGCTATTGAGAATTTCCTAGTATTTTGACTTGAACACAGTGGCTATGCATTTTCATTTCTAACTCAGTAATCTGGCAAGCAAAGGGGTCATGGTCTGTTTGACTTTGTAAGTCTTTCTCCAAGATATGGCGTATATTTGGGAGCACTGCAAGGTTGAGTAGACAAAGAAAACATATTTAAAATTGCAGATGTTATTTCTAAATTGTTCATAAGTAACAGGAAACTACAGGATGATATTTAACTACTCGGTAGGTAGCAGGCAATTTGCATTTGTAATATCAGCATAATGAGTTTAAGATGTGCACTGATCCAATTTCAGTTTATATGGAATGCAACAAAGCATGTTAATGGGTAACCTAAAAGCATATAAATCAGGGAAAAATATAAAATGTCAAAAAATGCAGAGCTGCCATAGTAATTGCTCTTGCTTGAAACATTTCATCCTATATATCCACAATGTCTATGGCATTTAATACCAAAGGTAATGACAGTGAATGGAGAAAATAAGATTTTCTATTTTTAAATTTCCGTGAGATACAATAGTGGATGACTTGCTCTAAAAAGATGCCCCACAGTAAAATCTTATATGATTGATAGTTCTTTAATTAAAAATAAAAAGGTATTCCATAGTCATGTTAGTTTTTCTCTGTCAGAAATAGCTGATAGACTTTGGCCATGCTGGCCTTTCTTTGTATTTTAGTTGTTGCTCATTAATTAAATTTATCATATCTTCCTAACTCACTTAAATATTCAAAGGGTCATTTTATCCCAGAGAGGCATGTGAGAGTTTTCTTATTCATCACAATTTTGAGAGAAATATACTTCATTATTTCAAATTATTTTTATGTTTTTGTTTTTCTCTTTGGTTGACAATTATTTTAATAAGTACATAAGAATTGTGATGATGAATGCTGTAATACAAAGGCAACAGAGTCAATGTAAGCTATTACACACATATTTATATGTGTTTATAACAGAAATATATATTTATATTATTTATATATAATTATACATGTATATTATATATAATCATATATAATATACATGTATATAATATATAATTATATATAATTACATATAAAATTATATACAATTATATACGTATATATAATATATAAATATATATTTATAACATTTATAATATTTTATATTTACATTATAAATGCAATATCCAGGCAACCATTAGGCAGGAGCCACTTGTTTTTGTAACTTACTGGTTGGACTCTTGTGTTTGTTCTCCATCTCGCTCACTTCCTAGGCCCTTAATAAGACCAACAAAAAGATGTAAAGGTAATAATAAGGGAACTATTAAAAGATGCTTTATTCTTTTAGTAATTAGAGCAAAACAAATTAAAAATACATAATTATATACCATTTTATACACTATCAATTTGTAAAATTTAAGAGTGTGATACTATGGTAAAGATAAGAGAAACAGCCTTTTGTAAGAGTATGAATTGCTACCAAAACTTTGGAAAGCACTTTGTCAGAATCTTGTAGGGCTAAAGATACCCATTGATTCTACTATGTATCTAAAACAGTAGACCTCTGGATATCTACTTATAAAATTTTTCCAAAACTTGCAGAAGAAGGGTAATTATTGTATTTTTAAAATAGAAGAAAAATGACAACAACCTACCTAACCATCTCTTAATAGAATAATAAGTGTATGTCTTTAATTAGTAAAGTGGAATGCTGCATAACAGTTAAAATGAATTAGTCAGAGCTTCATGTATCACAATGCATATAACTAAAAAGATCAATAGATTGAGTGATAAAATGATATTTGAGTGTGATAATATGTGTGTAAATTAGAAAATATACAAATGATAGTATATGCATTTTTAAAAATGTGCTTGAAACTGATAAATATTAACATCAGAGTGGTGGTTACCTCTGGAAAAGAAGGAAGAAGAAATAAGGAGTGGGGTCTTAGCTGTATTTATAATGTTTTCTTTCTTTTACAAAGCATGATCTAGAACAAATGTAGCAATATGTTAACATTTAATAAATCTGAGTTTTCTACACATAATATCTTAGTCTGTTTTCTGTTGCTATAATGGAATACCACAAACTGGGTAATTTATAATAAAAATAAGCTTATTTCTTACAGTTCTGGAGACTGGGAAGCATGACACTGGCATCTGGTAAATGCCTTCTGGCTGCATGCATAGCATTTGCGAGTCTTGCTTCCCTGTGTTCAACAGAACTCATGATTTCTGGCCTGAAGATAAGACACAAAGTCCAGCTCCCTCTGAGCACAGTCAGCATGGCTCTCAGAAAGCACAGTACACAATATCCGTCTCTTTTCTGTGAATGAAGTTCGGAATTAACCAGGAGTCAATTATTCTGGTATTAAATTGAAGTTGAAGTCACTGGGAATTGCAGGGCAATTTAAAGAAAATGTGTTAGTGAGATTGGGTAATAGCAGATTTGAGTCTCTCACACACACACAAGCTCCATGTGGTATTCCATATGAATACAAAATGGGCAAAACCTTATAAAAATGTGGTAGGATAACTACATTGAAATAACTGAGGTATGGAGTCACTGCCAGGATTTTTAACATTCTGCTATCAATTGTTCTTTTAATTTTTAGCCTCTATCCTACAAGTGACCTTAAACTTTCACTTTTTTAATGTAATTTTTACTTCTTTAACTTCTTCTGTCCCTTTGTCTTATTTCCTGCATCTTTACTAAGGTATTAAAATGGCAAATTCTAAAATACTGATTCTTTAGTTTTCATTTGGAGTTTTCAAAACCCTATGGTGATATTTGCCACACAATAGTTTTCAAAATTTAAAGCCCGTCCATTTTTTGTAGAAACTACCTCATCTTACAAATCAAGCGTGGTTATCCCTGTTTAACAGGGTTCATGATGTAAAACAGAAATGTAGGAGAGTAACTCTCATAATGCCAGAGGAAATCATGACCCTGAGGCAAGGTAGCTGAAATGTGAATCTATTACAGTAGCACCTACTTGGTAAATAAGAACTACAAAAGGATGTAAATAAAGTTACGGTTATTAGGAAAGATAATTATATAATACTATATATAAATATAATATATATAAATATAAATATTGCATATCTATAATATTATAATTAGAGGTAAACCTGGGATGTGGTCATTGAGATTGAGATAAAAGTGGATAAAATTTTATTATAGCAGATAAAATTTGAGCCACAGTTCAAGGGACTTTGAGGAGGTCAATTTGCACATGGAGTCCAGGGGATAAGGTAGTGTTTCAAACAGAAGAGTGCCTTGCTTTCTCTGGATGTCTGGAGGGACAGTTCAGCCTGAGACTAAGAAAATAAGTCTTAAGCATAGAGGTGGGTCTAGAAGAGAGAAAAGTGCTAACTTTTTGTCAACTACAATACACATAATTGTGTATTTACATCTTAGAAAAAATGCATGTAGTTCTTCTCCTAAACTGATCTAATAAAAATTACTATTCATCTTCGAATGCATTATAGCATATTCTAGACTCTGAAATAATTTTTGAGTATTTGTTTCTGGTGATATTCCATGTAAAAAATCTGAACTGCATACCTGCTTATGCATATTCTGTAGTGCAGAGATATTCCAAACTGATTACTAGTATTACCCCAGGAGTTAACAAAAATAGATAGACAGGAGGATGGTTGGATGGATGGATGGATGGATAAATAGATACATTTTTGTTCTCTTACCAGATTTACCATTGGAAGCCTTAGGAGTGAGACAAAGCAGGAATGCCCTCTTGAGGACCTGTGTCCTCTGTACCAAAAGCATGGAAATAACGTAAAATTTTGAATTCCTTCAAGGGACATTCCTGGCACCTAGATAACCCGAGAAGTAAATAATCAACTTGAGAAACAAGAAAGTAATAGTAGCTTAAAACAATAGTCAAGGAACCTAGAACCACGGGATGTTTGGTGCCCCTATAGAAACTAAAGAAATCATCTTAACATACGTTTCAAAGCTGTTTTTCAGAAACCTGCATCCCAGTGAATGGATCCACTGGCACATAGAACTCAGATAAGGAGGAAGTGGAGATTCAACTCTGACCGCTCTTCTTTGCTCTCAATTTCTCCCTGAGGGGCCTGAAAGGAGTGACACCCACAAGCCAGAGCTAACATTTTTTCTGCTGACCCCAAATTCTAAAACAAATCTTCTCCTCCTTAACCTATTGCAATTCAGCACATCTTTGAATCTACATATAACCTGTAAGCTCCTGCTTCAAGACATCCTGCCCTTTTAGGTTAAAATCAATATGTAGCCACCATTTATTAATTTATAATTTTGTCTTTCCAAAAATGTACCACTGCCTTTAAAATCCCTTATCTTCAAGCCTCTGGAGAGGTCAGGATTTAAGTATTAGCTCCTTACTCCTCTTTGCTTGGTGCCCTGCAAATAAATGCCCTCCTTTCTCCCACTGCAAACTTCAGTATGGGTATCTGGTCTTCCTGCGCCAGGCAGGCAGACCCCAGTTCGGCTCTATAACAGCAGTGGAAGTCTGGCATTGCAGTGGAGACTATGAGAGAAACATATACAACAACGGCAAGGTGAGAACTGGGATTTCCAAGGGCTTAGTCCCTGGAGAAACGACCCTCTCTTTATCCAGTGATGGCAGCATCCAATTCTCAGGAGAAGCTCCCGTGGGAACTGCTCTGGTGGAGCCTTCTGTTAGCAGTTGTTATAAGGGTATTGGTTCCTTTCTTTAGCAGTCAGGTGAGCTGAAAGGAAACAATGGCCCAGAGAGCTAAGGTGTTTTGGTTTCACTAACAGGCTATTACTAATGACCCCTGAAAGGTGTTAAGGACACTATTTGGGAGTTCATTAAAGAAGGTGAGAGTAGGAATTACGGGATTGGGCCAATAAAGGAATAATAGGGTTGTGCCCGAGAATTCTGGGACTGAACCACGCAAGTCACAGGAGGTGGTTTTTTCCAAATGTGGGGAGGCTCCAGTCCTGCTGCAGTGCTTACATATCTGAAAACAGGTGACATTTTTGACCCTACTCTATCTTTCATGGTAGTCCCACATTTCCTTCTGGTGGAAATGCTTGTATCTCCTTCTTGCTTCTGATATCATAAATTTTCTAGCATCTTTCCTAATTGGCTTATCTGTGATGTGCTTCCCTGAGCCTGGCTTATCCTTAGTCTGTTCTGTTTACCTCGTTGTATCCTCACAATACAAACAATTCCCCACATGTAAAGCAACACCATTACCTCTTTAGGACCATTAATGCTCCTCACCTCTTGTTAAGAACTTTAAGGATGTAGTTATGCAAATATGGTCACCTAAATTTTTGAGCCCAATTTTTACAAGGGCAGTCGAAACAAAAGTGCTAATTTTCTTTTCCTGAACAACGTGTCTACATGTTAGCAGTATGGTGTAGTGGAAAGAATATATCCTATCATATCAGAGACACCTAATTTTAAATTCCTTCTATTGCTTTCTAATTGTGTGACAAGTTACTAGATCTCTCTGGGATTCAACTGTAAATTGAAAATGATTCCTACTTTATAGGGCTATTGTTAGAATTAAATGAGATAAGGAAGGAAAATATTTAACATGTAGGCATTACTCAACAAATATTAAAAATATTTTCTGCTACCTAAATTCATAGACAATAGGGAAAAATTCTTTTTTCTTTTTCCTTTGCTGAGTTCCCAAAATGAGCAACATTCTAGACTTAAAATCAGGGGTAAATAGTGAGAGGTATATGGGCTTCTAGGGTGTAATCGTCTGTTTTCACACTTCTACAAAGACATACCCGAGACTGGGTAATTTATAAAGAAAAGAGCTTTAATTGACTCACAGTTCCACAGGGATGGGGAGGCCTCAGGAAACTTACAATCATGGCAGAAGGAGAAGAGGCACATCTTACATGGTGGCAGGTGAGAGAGAGAAGAGCAAGCAAGAGCAGAGAAAACTGTCTTATAAAACCATCAGATCTAGTTGAGAATTCACTCATAATCACAAGAACAGCATAGGGAAATTGCTTATGATCCAATTACCTCCACCTGGTCTCTCCCTTGACACATGGGAATTATGGGGATTATAATTCAAGATAAGATTTGGGTGGGTACACAAAGCCTAACCATATCATAGGGGTTCCCTATATTAAATTTAACTTTTAATGGTTGTCGGCATATGTATTTTTGGGGTGAGGGTTCATGGCTTTCTTCAGATTTTTAAATGATCTATGACGTACACACCCACTTAAAATGTTGGGAATCCCTGTTTTACCTGCCTTATGAATCAAACTAATTTTCTCCATTAAGTTGGATGTTCTCATTCAGTAAACTTCCATGATTCTGTCTTCAAATATTCTCGATTTCTGTGAGTATATTTAATTAAGGAGCATTTCATAGAGTAGGTGTGAGATCAAATGAGATAATGTATATAAAATGTTTTCTTAAGCTGTAAAACTCTATGTAAATAAAGGCGTGTTTAATATCAGCAACAACCTGTATTATACTGTTGCCTTTGTAGCTGTAGAAGATCTCCTCCTGATTTGTTATGATAAAAATTATCATAATGATGACAACATTAACCACAATTATATTGCAATCTTATCACAATGCTCAGCTTAGTAAGTTAATTGAAACCCTGGAGAAACCTAATGGTGACTATAATTTTTCTTAGGCACCATTTGTAATCTATCAATTTAGAGCTACAATTATTCTAATACTTGAAGAAATCTTTGATGGCATCTAATTTAACCTCTTTGTTTTTAGTTGGGGATAGAGTCCTGATGAAAGAAAGTGATGGCCCACAGCCATACAGCTAGTTTGTTGAAAGTTAGGACAAGTGGATGTAATCAAGCTATTTTCCTGCACCCTTTACTTGGTTGAAATAGTAATGTAAATGATCTTTCCAATTTTTTAAAGGGAATGGCACTTAAGGAAAGTCCTGTTTAAAGTGTTCGTAGTGGTAGATTTAAACAAAAAAGATATATTATTGTGAAGAACAAAAAAAAATCTATCTTCCATTTAGTATCTCCCATCAAAGTATATTTTAATTTGTGTGGCCCAGAAATTTACTTCAATTATATAAAGTGTTTGCTTCAGCAGTTAGCAACTTGTTTCTCAGATTCTGGTGTTTTAGTCAAGGCAGTTTGGCAATAATGAACCATTTAGGCAAGCCTAAATGGAAAGATATATTGAAGAATAAAGAAGCAAATCTCAGCCAGGCACTGTGGAAGATGTATGACCTTTGAGGACCTGGGGGCCTTCAGGGCCAAGGCTTTTCTTTGTATGTCTGTTTTGTTCTCCTATCCAAGAGAAGAGACCATCTTTGTCTGCATCTCATCTTTGAACATGTGGTCAAAAATGAAGGAGTCAAATTTGATCCTGTGTGAACTTGCAGGTCAAGTAACTAAACTGTTGTGCTAAGGTCTCTGTATCTCTTTATTCATGTTAGAGAGAGAGAGATAATCTGATCCTTGAGCAGCTAAAGATTGTCCCCTAGGCTGCAGGGCTCACCTCTGGTCCATCCAATGGCTAGAGGTGAAGTATTACTAATATTTTGTTCCATTGATCAGCTAATGCCACATTTTTAGTGGAACTGATATAATGCTCAGTTACTTGAGAAGAGGAAATTGCAGCTAACTGGCAATTTAAAACTGACTTAAAATAGGATAAAATAATGGTTCTGAAATTTCTAGGGTTCCATTTTTTGTTGTTGGCAGAATTATATTTTGAGACATATATGTTGGTATGTGGTCTAGCAATGAGACTGGCTATCTTAAATAGGTACGGTCCTGTGTAAAGCCAGATATATGATTGCTATATTTTCAGTATCAGGAAACTATAGAGGACTGTTTTCCACTGGAAAAGCAAGGATCTAGGAAATCTATGGGTGATTCTAATGAGCTGTGAAGGAGTCTAGTACTATTTTTTTTCTGGTTTAATATAGAATTACATGAACCCATTGGTATAAACAACTGCCATGAAGGTTATTTCTGTCTATGTTCTAGTTGCTGTTGTCACCTCTCACCCTCAATGCTACTCTTGAGTTGAGGGCATAGTATTTAAATGACTACCAAATTACACAAGAAATGTGGGGTTATTCACAGTGAAATACCTGCTGAGAGGTTGCACATCATTTTCAGTTTTATCAGTTTAATAAGTTATGTTTTTAAAAAATTAATATTTATTTTAAAGTGTATGTAGTAAGTATACATATTTATGGGTTAAATGAAATATTTTGATACAGGCATACAAAGAGTAATAATCAGATCAGGGCAAATGTGGTATATATCACCTCAAGCATGATCATTTCTTCATGTTATAGTTTCAATGATATTCTTTTAGATATTTTAAATGTGTAATATATTATTATTAAGTATAATCATCCTGTTACACTATCAAATTTTAGCTCTTATTCATTCTAATTATTTTTTGTACACATTTATCATCCCCACTTTCCCTGCATTGCCCCACTACCTTCCCCAGTGTCTGGTAACCATTCTACTCTCTATCTCCATGAGTTCAATTGTTTTAATATTTAGGTCCCACAAATGAGTGAGAACATGCAAAGTTTTTCTTTCTGTAATTGGGCTGGCTTATTTCACTTAACATAATGACCTACACTTCCATCCATGTTGTTGCAAATGATATGATACGATCATATTTTATGGCTGAATAGTACTCCATTTTGTATAATACCACGTTGTCTTTATCCATTCATTGCTGATGGACACAAAGATTACTTCCAAATCTTGGCTACTGTGAATAGTGCTGCAAGGAACATGAGAGTGCAGATATATCTTTGACATATTGATGTCATTTTCTTTGGAAAAATACCCAATAGTGGGGTTGCTGGCACATATGATTGTTCTATCTTTAGTTTTTTGAGGAATCTTCACACTGTTCTCCATAGTGGCTGTACTAATTTGCATTCCAAACAACAGTGCACCTCCTCGACCAGTATTTGTTTTTCTTGTCGTTTGGACAAAAGCAATTTTAAATAAGGTGAGATATCTCATGGTAATTGGGATTGGCCATTTCTCTGATGATTAGTGATGTGGAGAACCTTATCATATGCCTATTTTCCATTTGTATGTCTTCTTTTGAGAGAAGTTTATTTAGATATTTTGCTTAATTTTAAATAAAATTATTAGATTTGTTCCTTTAGAATTGTTTGAGCTCTTTATATATTCTCATTAGTAATCTTTTGTCAAATGGATAGTTTGCAAATATTTTTCCCACACTGTGCATTGTCTCTTGACTTTATTGATTGTTTTCTTTGCTGGGTAGAAGCTTTTTAACTTGATGTAACTCCATCTGTCCATTTTTCCTTTGGTTGCCTATGCTTGTGGGGTATTACTCAATAAATCTTTGCCCAGTCCAATGTCTTGGAGAGCTTCTCTAAAGTTTTCTTTCAATAATTTCATAGTTAGAGATCTTGGATTTAAGTCTTTAATTCATTATAATTTGACTTTGTATATGGTGAGAGATAGAGGTGTAGTTTTATTCTTTTGTGTATAGATATCCAGTTTTCCCAGCATGATTTATTGAAAAGGCTATATTTCCCCAGTGTATGTTCTTGGCACCTTTGTCAAAAATGAGTTCACTCTAGATGTATGGGTTAATTTCTGGTTCTTTATTGTATTTCATTGGTCTGTGTGTCTCTTTTTTTTTTTTTTTTTTTTTTTTTTTGAGATGGAGTCTTGCTCTGTTGCCCAGGCTGGAGTGCAGTGGCGCAATCTCAGCTCACTGCAAGCTCCACCTCCCGGGTTCACACCATTCTCCTGCCTCAGCCTCCCAAGTAGCTGGGACTACAGGTGCCCATGACCACGCCTGGCCAAAGTTTGTATTGTTTAGTAGAGATGGGGTTTCAACTTGTTTGCCACGATGGTCTCGATCTCCTGACCTCGTGATCCACCCGCCTTGGCTTCCCAAAGTGCTGGGATTACAGGCATGAGCCGCCACGCCCAGCCTGTGTGTCTCTTTTTATGCAAGTACCATACCATGCTGTTTTGATTATGACATCTCCATGTATAATTTGATGCCAGGTCATGTGATTCCTCCAGGTTTGTTCTTTTTTGGTCAACATGGCTTTGGTTATTCTGGGTATTTTGTGGTTTTATATACATTTTAGGATTGTGCTTTCTATTTCTGTGAAGAATATAATTGGGATATTGATAGGAATTGCACTGAATCTGTGAGTTGCTTCGATTTGTGTGGAAATATTATCAATATTGATTCTTACAATACATGAACATGAAGTATTCTTCCATGTGTTTTATGTCCTCTTCAGTTTCTTTCATCAGTGTTTCACAGTTTTCACTATAGACATATTTCACTTCTTTGGTTAATTCTTAGGTATTTTATTTTATTTGTAGCCATTTCAAATGAGATTACTTTCTTGATTTCTTTTTCAGATTGTTTGCTGTTGGCATATATAAATGCTACTGATACCTGTATATTGATTTGTATCCTGCAATTTTACTAATTTCTTTTCTTAGTGCTAATAGTTTTTTGGTGGAGTCTTCAGGTTTTTCCAAATATAAGATGATAGTATATGCAAACAAAGATAATTGACTTCTTCCTTTCCAGTTTGGATGCCTTTTATTTCTTTCTTTTGTCTGATTGCTCTAGTTAGGACTTTCAGTTCAATGTTGAGTAACAGTGGTGAAAGTGGGCATCCTTGTTGTGTTTCAGATCTTAGGAGAAAGGCTTTCAGTATTTCTCCATAAAACATGATATACAATGTGAGTCTGACAAGTATGTCTTTTATTGTGTTGAGGTTTGTCCTTTCTACACCAAGTTTGTTGGGTTTTTTTATCACAATGAGATGTTAAATTTTATCAAATATATTTTCAGCATTAACTGAAATGATCATATGGTTTTTTTCTTCATTCGGTTAATAGGTTAATATGATGTATCATATTGATTGATTCATGTATGGTGAACCATCCTTGCATCACGGGGATAAATCCCACTTGGTAGTGACAGATGATTTTTGCAATGTGTTTCTGAATTTGGTTTGCTGTTATTTTGTTGAAGATTTTTGCATCAATATTCATCCGGGATATTGGTCTGGTTTTTTGTGTGTTTGTTTGTTTTTAATATGTCTTTGCCTGGTTTGGTATCAGGGTAACACTGGTCTCGTAGAATGAGTTTGGAAGGATTCTATCCTTCTCTATTTTTCAGAAAAGTTTGAGTAAGATTATGTATTAGGCTGTTCTTTCATTGCTGCAAAGAAATACCTGAGACTGGGTAACTTACAAGAAAAAAGAAGTTTAGTTGGATCACAGTTCTGCAGGCTGTACAGAAAGCATAATGCTGGCATCTTCTTGGCTTCTGAGGAAGTCTGAGAAAACTTACAATCATGGAAAAAGGTGACGTGGGAGAAGAAATTTTACATCTCAAAAGCAGGAACAAGAAAAAGGGGGGAGGTGCCATACACTTTAAAACAATCAGATCTTGTGAAAACTCACTCATTATTGTGAGGCCAGTACTAAGGGGATGGTGCTAAGCCATTCATTAATAACCCTTGTCCAGGATACAATCACCTTCCACCAGGACCCCTCCAACATTGGGGATTACATTTCAATATGATATTTGGTCAGGAACACACATCCAAACTATATCATTCTGCCCCAGCCCCTCCCAAATCTCATATCTTTCTCATATTTCAAAATACAATTAGACCTTCACAATAATCCCCCCAAAAGTCTTAACTCATTCTAGTATTAACTCAAAAGTCCAAAGTCCAAAGTCTCATCTAAGACAAGGGAAGTCCTTTCCACCTTTGAACCTGTAAAATAACAAACAAATTAGTTACTTCCAAAATACCATGTGAGTATGAGCATTAGGAAAACATTCCCATTCCAAAAGGGATAAATCAGCCAAAAGAAAGGAGCTACAAGCCCCACACAAGTCTGAAATCCAGCATGGCATTCATTAAAACTTTAAGCTTCACAATAATCTCCTTTTGACTCCATGTCCCACATCCAGGGCACACTCATGCAAGGGTGAGCTTTCAAGGCCTTGAGCAGCTCCACCCCCATGGCTTTGCAGTGTTCAGCACTGAGGCTTTGCTAAATAGGTAGCAAGGCCAAGGAAGGTGAAGCAATTTGACCAATAGCACAGAAATGAAACAAAAATTAAATTACTTTTATTTGCTAAACATGTATGTACATTGTAGGGAAAAGCATTTATATTTAAAAAGACAGCTAACTGTAATATAATAGCTTTTTATCTCTGAGGGATGATGTAAACCATCTCAGTGGGGACAAATATCTTTATTCTTTTTACTATAGAGTGTTGTGGGGAGAGAAAAAAGACAGAACAGAATGCCTAGTTTCTGCCTGTTTTTCTGGGCTACTTAAATTTAGGATCCAGAGTAGATAGGTAGACTTCTGTTTGGAAAAGCACATACGTATATACTTGGAGAAAAAGATAGGCTAGCTGGGAGGAGAGTATGAGGAACAGACAACCAGGTGACACATTTTGAGTTGGTACTTGAAAAACATGCTACCGAACAAGTCCATAGATGGGGCCCCTACAGGACTTATCAGTAGAGAGGTCTAATATTCAGTTTTAATTATGTATGTTATTAGATTGTAATCATTTTCCTGATCCAAAATTTCAGTACAGTCTTCAACACACATAATTTCCTTTCTTGGGTGAGAGAATTTGGTAAAAATCTAGAAAATGACATTGTGTGTTCACACCTGGGTCAGAAAGAAGACAGAGAAGAGAACAACTTTGGAGTAAAGAAGATACTGAAACAAGGAAGTGAGGAGAGATGGTGACTCAGAATCAGTTGTAATTATGGGGAACTAAATCCCTAGGAATTCACAAAATCACAAAATTGTGAGTTAGTGATCTTGAGCAATTTCATTTACATTTCAAAGGAGAGTGTGATCTCAGTTCCATATACTTATCTCATTTAACACATGTGATTATGTGGCAAAGATAGAGTCGCAACTCCCGGGTTTCTTGAGTCTGTCTCTGTTTAGCATTCTTTCCATTATGCAAATGGAGGAAGGTGAAGCAAAACAATCTGGAATTGTTAAGAATTTGGGAGACTATGGTGGGTAAGTAAAGAAGAGTGTCCTATCTTTAAACTCTTTTAACAAATGGAGATTTCAATGCTATACTAAGGAACAAATGGTAAGAAATCAGCCCTGGTGCAGACAATAATGGGTGTACTTTTCTTCATTCTTGGCAAAGAATATAAAAGCAAAAATAAAACTGACTGAAAGTCAATCTACTGTTGTTATTATCATGCAAAGGTAAATCTAAACAGTGTCTATGCCAAAGTCATTCTGTGCTGGGTCTAACCTTCCCACAAGTCCCAGGTTTGGTATGCACTGAAGACATCCGTTTGGGAAAGGCATATAATCAACTTCCTTGCCCACAAGACTAAGCTTAAGGTGTGGCAAAAAATTTACATGAACCTGGGTATCTGCAAAACTTGGTAAAGCATCTCACTCACCAGAGCCAGGCAGTATCACATAGTGGCAAACTCCTTGTTAAGTATTTCAATTGTTCTTTTGAGGTTCACTGTATCTGTTTGCATACACCCCACTAGATTTTATTATGCATCTACCCTTTGCCAACTTAAAAAATAATCACAGTGTGTAAATTTGGGAAGGAGAGAAGATTTTATTTCTTATAAAGGGTTATAGCCTGTAAGGTGGCCATCCTGCAGGTTGGGAAGTACAGCCACCAGCCAAGTGCCACCAGGCACTTTAAAGGAAGAGGGATTGTGGTACAGCTTTATGCTGAATAGTTTCGCTAAACATATGTATTCAACAGCCTACAAGAAGAGCTACGAATATGCATGAAAGTGGTCCTGAAACATGTGTATCGCAAAAACATGCATATAACATAAGACCTATATTCAATTTGAGATGGAAACTTAATATTCAGATGTCTTACAGTTAGGCCTTATACATCAAAGGGTCCTTTCAGAACACAAAGGCGTGTAAGTGTGCAATCTCTGTAACCAGCTGGAACCAATCCATGGTCAGTGGTTTTATCTGAAAGAGTTACTAAAATCAGTCTCTTGTTCAATGAAAGCTGTAGTTATAGCTGGTGGAACAGGAGCTGGGGTCAGTTAGTCAGCATCTGGTGAAGTTACAAGTTGTTTTAATATTGCTTATCTCATGAACAATGCTTGTTTATCTGGTAGAGAAAAAGAAAAATCTTACGGCAGTTAGAGCATAGCTTATTCTTTAAACGTATTAATAGAGGTGCATGATGTAGCCCTTGCCTGGCATGGCCTTAGGTCCTGTTTATAAATTGGTATCTTTTACAAAGAGCCTGTTCTGTCAGTCTTATGATCTGTATTTTGACATTAATGCTGATCAGTTACTGTATCTAAATCATAAAAGGGAGTGCGGTGTAGTGAGGCATGTCTGATCCCCCATGCTGTCATTCCTAGGAATTCAGTCTTAAGGTTGTCCTGGGGTCCCCTTGGCCACAAGGGTGTTTATTCAGTTGATGTTGGCCTTAGGATTTTATATTGAGTTTATACATTATTATTCTGATCATTCTCATTTTGAAATCTAACTCCTCAAGTTATTAGTTAACCATTTAAAAATAAAATATTAGTCTAAAATGTGATTTCCATGTGAATAAGAATGGTGTATGCTTTGCTTTTGTTCTCTTCTTTAAAATTTTGTATGAAAAAATACATACAGTGAAACATGCATGTAAAATATGATGTTTTGAGTGTCGAATTATTTTGCCCATTTTCTAAAATTGAGCAGTTTTCCTTTCCTACAAAGTTTTAGGAATCATTTGTGTATTCTCAATACATCTACTTTGTGACTCCCTCCCTTCCAGGACCACCTCTTCTCTCGAAAGTTGAAATGACTTTGGCAGCCTAAAATCCATCCTTCCATCATTAAACCAGTGAGATCTCAGCTTTCTTTTTAAGTTCTAGCTGCTCTATATCCCTCTGCTGACTGAGGGATTTCCTGGGGGAAAAACTTAGAAACATGAATCTCTTACTTTCTTTCAAGCCTTCAGTTTCTGTCTGCTTTCGGTCACTCTCCTGTGCTTTCAGATAGCTTCAGATATTTTTTTTCCCCCAGATTTATCATTGTTAACAGTATGATGGCTAGTTCAATACATGCTATTTCACCATTAACTGGAACTGAATCATATTCCTGCTTTTGTCATTGTTGTATTCCCAGATGCTGTAATAATCCTTTCTATATTATAGATACTTAATATATATATTTTTAATTATTTTTATTTTATTTTTTTTTTTTGAGACAGAGTCTCACTCTGTCACCCAGGCTGGAGTGCAGTGGCACAATCTTGGCTCGCAGCAACCTCCACCTCCTGGGTTCAAGCAATTCTCCTGCCTCAGCCTCCCAAGTAGCTGGGATTACCGGCGTGCACCACCATGCCTGGCTAATTTTTTGTATTTTTAGTAGAGATGGGATTTCACTACATTGCCCAGGTTGGTCTTGAATTCCTGACCCAAAGTGATCCGCCTGCCTGGCCTCCCAAAGTGTTAGGATTACAAGCATGAGTCCCTGCACATGGCCAAATTATTTTTGAAGGATTGCTTTTCTTTCTCTCCTGTCCTGAAGATTGTGCTTCTTTCTCTCCTGAAATTGCAATCTTTCTTTCTGCTTTACAAAGCAGAGTAAAACCTAAACTATTGTTGTTACAATACCAAACTCATGGCACAACACTGTGTAATTTAGAGTTTTATTATTTAATGTAACTCTTTGCTCCCTCTATTAATTATCTCTTGTAGTGTAACAGATTGCCCACAATTTGGACACTTACTACAACATGATCACAGTGTGAGTGGATCAGGAATACTGGCCCAGCTTAGCTGGGTGCCTCTGACTCAAGGTCTCTCAGGGCATTGCAGTCTCCTTTGAAGTAGAAATTGGGGAACAATTTGCTTTTAAATTCATTCACATTATGGTTGTTGGCAGAATTTCAGTTCTTCTCAGTATACTGGGCTGAGGACCTTATTTCCTCTCTGACTGCTGACCAGAATCCTCTTTCAGACTAAATGTAGACCTTTTCATCATGTACTCTTAACATGGCAGCTGCCTTCCTCAAAGAAGAAGAGGAGAGAGAGAACAAGAGAGAGTGACCAAGATGGCCATCACAGACTTTTTGTAACCTAATCTTGGAAGTGACACCCCATTCCCTCTGCTGCATTATCTTCGCTAGAAGTTAGTCATGAAATCCAACTGAAGGGGAGGGAATTTTACAAAAGCATGAATACCGGAGGCAGAGGTTTTTGGAGACCATCTTAGAAACCACCTACAACACTTCTCTTACATGGAGAGATGAATCATTTTAAAAAATGCATTTCAAAAATGCATGGATCTCCTATTTTATTTCAGGAACTGCTGTGCTCTAAGGGGTGGAAAGATAAGGGATGAAACTATAAAATGGCTCACTTCTTATCCTCCAGGAACTTATGTTCTGGTTCAGGAGGCAGAACTATTGAAATGTGATCAGTGCTATAAAAGCTGTAGGAGTTGTGGGAGCAGAAAAACTTTTTAAGATGTAAGAAATGTTACCTTTGTAAACTAAAAATAAAATTCTAAGCCCTCTAACCATCTGAATGAACCCCTCTTCTAGGCCAAGGCCATTTCAAAGTTAACCTGAAAACCCAGTTCAGGCCTTGAAGGGAAGTGGAGGTCATACATACCTCCTTTATGCCCTCCTCCCTTTGGAATCAGGCACAACTAACGAACATTAATATTAAAACAGAGCTTTTAAGACATTTTGTAGCAAAAAGACACTGAATTCCAGCCTGACTCTGGTATTGTGTCACACGACAGATAGCAGGCTCTGAAAGAAATTGAAGTATTTTATCCTAAAATATATTTCTTTGAAATATTTTGAAATGTCCCTGCAAAGCTGTCTCTTGTGGGGAAAATCTAAATTCTGTAGAGAATTTCTTTCCTTTTCCAGTTCTTTTCCTTGATCCAGGAGAGAATTAAAGGAGTCTGGTACCTTTTTTAAGTCTGATAAGAAACATTTACAATCTTTTCTTTCTCAAGCCTGTTACCTGTAAGCTTCATCTGCATAAGAACTTTGGTCTCCACAACCCCTTGTCTTAACCCAGACACTCCCTTCTATGGATTCCAGATCTTTAGATAAACTTTTTCAACCAACTGCCAGTTGGAAAATCTCTGAATCCACCTATGACCTGGAAGCCCACACTCTGAGTTGTTTTGTCTTTTCAGACAGAACCAATGTACATCTTACATGTACTGATTGATGTCTTATATCTCCCTAAAATATATAAAACTAAGCTATAGCTCGACCACCTTGGCACATACCATCAGGACCTCCTGAGGGTGTGTCATGGGCATGTCCTTAAGCTTGGCAAAATAAACTAAACTGATTGAGACTTGTCTCAGATAATTTTTGGTTTATACCTTCATAAAGGAAGTGAAGCTTGGGCTTGTGTTGAAGAAAAGAACAGGAGAGAAAGCATCTTCAGACATGTACCTGTGAGAACCTTGCGATAATTACGGACAGTTTTAATGACAAAACCAGGCATCTGCATTGGGAGGAGTGGTGAGGAAGAAGGAGGCTGGATAAAGGAGCCAGAAGCCATGCTGGGAGGGGCCTATTAGGCCACACTCAGGCCTTTGGAATCTGCAGTACGTGAAGTGGAAACACTGAAGGATATAATCAGTTATGTACAGAATAAAGAATGTTCTGAGCCAAGCTTCGTATGCACTGTTTTACCAATAAACAGATCAAAAAGAAGAGGAATATGTGTCATCTCCCTTTTCACAACCCCTAAGACTACTCTATCAAATGACTAGGTTATAGTCTAGGTGGAAAGCTTTGTGCGAGCTCCTTTACTTCAGGTCAAATCATACATCTCAATGACTGAATACCGCATCTCAATCACATGTAATTTCTCACAAGCACCACATTTTGTGAAGTAACTGGAAGAATATGATTCAAGATTATTTCCAGAGAAGAATGAAATAGTAGTGTTCCTTTGTAATGTTAACCATGGGACAGCTCAACCCATAGCTCCTTTATTTAGCTTGGTAAATTAAATGAATCTCTAAATACTTTAATTACTTCCCCCATTGCCTTTCTTCCTCCACAGTGCAAACTCTGTGCCATTCACTTGTTAAAGCCTCTTTTGAAACTCATTTCTCACATTTCCCCAAAGATCCATAAGCTTTCTATATGGAAGTGAAAAGAAGCAGTGAGGCATATAGTCAGTGATACTTAAAACTGGATGAGTCACCCCCAGGGAATGTCTGGGAGGTGTTTGAGGGCTTAAACATGTGCCAGAGCCCACAGTCTTACAAGTATTCAAGCAGACCAGATTCTGACTGAATAATGCCATAATTTCTAAGATTCTAAATTCTAAGATTCTTTCCAGTGTCATATTGTCAGATACCTGAGAACCCAATTGACTTACTAATATTTATAAACATACACCATCATGAAAGGGAGAATATCTGGCTAAATCTGGGAGATGACGTTGTGCTTGCAGAATTGTATGACCTATAACCACATAGTGCTCTTCTGAGCAATGAAGGATTAAACAATTTGCAGGTGCTATGTCTCCATGTATACTAAGTCTTGCTCTAATATTCTTCAGAAAAACCAGGACCACTCAGTCAAGACTATAAGTGATAGCTGGGTTACCTATATAGAGAGACATTATGTCTCCTTTCAAAAAAGTACAATTTTCTATATGAAATTTTAACTTCAGAAACAAGTAGGAAAACTGTAATTATCATCAAAAACTTTATTTCATACATTTATCTACAAAAAGATACTTTCTTTTCCTTCTTAAGTTAATTTATATCCAGTCCAGCAGGAAATTCAGGTATCAGAAGCAAAATAACATTCATTTTATTACCCACATCTTCTTATCTGGGATCATGTAGGGCTTTAAAATGATCATTTAATTATGACTGAGGAAAGGCACACTTTTGGGAAGATTAAAGGACCTGGCATGGCACTTTAGAGAAGGTGATTATCAGGGAAACTTAGCAAGTATATATTAGAGACAAATTTGATTGATGACAGATATAGAAAATGAATGACACAGGATGAAATGAAAGACCACTAAATTAGAGAAGGCATTCCCTAGTCCATGGTGTTATATATTGTCAGGCTGAGAGATGTTTTTAAGATGAAACATGAGCACTTTGTCATCAAATATAAGTTATATTAGTCTGTTTTCGCTCTGCTGATAAAGACATACCCAAGACTGGGGAATTTACAAAAGAAAGAGGTTTAATTGGACTTACAGTTCCACATGGCTGGGGAGGCCTCACGATCATGGCAGAAGGCAAGGAGCAAGTCACATCTTACATGGATGGCAGCAAGCAAAAAATTAGAGCTTGTGCAGAGAAACTCCCATTTTTTAAAACCATCAGATCTTGTGAGACCCATTTACTATCATGAGAACAGCACAGGAAAGACCAGACGCCATGATTCAATGATCTCCTACCAGGTCCCTCCCACAACACATGGGAATTATGGGAGCTAAAAGATGAGATTTGGGAGGGGACACAGAGCCAGGCCATATCATTCTGCTCTTCACCCCTCCCAAATCTCATATTTTTACATTTCAAAATTAATCATGCTTTCCCAACAGTCCCCCAAAGTCTCAACTGATTTCAGCATTAACTCAAAATTTCACAGTTCAAAGTCTCATCTGAGACAAGGCAAGTCTCATCTGAGACAAGGCAAGTCTCTTCTGCCTATGAGCCTGTAAAATCAAAAGCAAGTTGGTTACTTCCTAGATACAATGGGGGTACAGGCACTGGGCAAATACAACCATTCCAAATGTGAGAAAATGGCCAAAACGAAGGAGTTACAGGCCCCATGCAAGTCCAAAATGTAGCAGTGCAGTCAAATCTTAAAGCTCCAAAATGATCTCCTTTGACTCCAGGTATCACATCCAGGTCATGCTGATGCAAGAGGTGGGTTCCCATGATCTTGGGCAGCTCTGTCCCTGTGGCTTTGCAGGGTACAGTCTCCCACCCAGTTGCCTTCATGGCTGGCATTGAGTATCTGTGACTTTTCCAGGTGCACAGTGCAAGCTGTCAGTGGATCTACCATTCTGGGGTCTGGAGGATGGTGGCCCTTATCTCACAGCTCTACTAAGCAGTCCCCCAGCAGGAACTCTGTGTGTGGGCTCCCACCCCACAATTCCCTTATGCACTGCTCTAGCAGAGGTTCTTCATGAGGGCTCCACCCCTGCAGCAAACACTGCGTGGGCATCCAGGTATTTCCATACATCTTCTGAAATCTAGGCAGAGGTTCCCAAACCTCAACTCTTGACTTCTGTGCACTTGCAGGCTCAACACCATATGAAAGCTGCCAAGGCTTGAGGGTTACACCCTCTGAAGCAACAGTCCAAGCTCTATGTTGGCCCCTTTGAACCATGGCTGGAGTGGCTGGGATGCAGGGCACCAAGTCCCTAGGCTGCACACAGCATGGGATCCTGGGCCCAGCTCATGGAACCACTTTTCTCTCCTAGGCCTCTGGGCCTGTGATGGGAGGGGCTGCCATGCAAACCTCTGACATGCCCTGGAAACATTTTCCTCATTGTCTTGATGACTAACATTTGGCTCTTCGTTACTTATGCAAATTTCTGCAGGCGGCTCGAATTTCTCCTCAGAAAATGGGATTTTCTTTTCTATTGCATTTTCAGGTTGCAAATTTTCTGAACTTTTATGCTCCAATAAAACTGAATGCCTTTAACAGCATCTAAGTCACATCTTGAATGCCTTGCTGCTTAGAAATTTCTTCTGCCAGATACCCTAAATCATCTCTCTCAAGTTCAAAGTTTCACAAATCTCTAGGCCAGGGGCAAAATGCCACCAGTCTCTTTGCCTAAACATAACAAGAGTCACTTTTGCTCCAGTTCCCAGCAAGTTCCTCATCTCTATCTAAGACCACTTCAGCCTGGACCTTATTGTTCATATCACTATCAGCATTTTTGTCAAAGCCATTCAACAAGTCTCTAGAAAGTTCTGAACTTTTCCCACATTTTTCTGTCTTCTTCTGAACCCTCCAAACTGTTCCAACCTCTGCCTGTTACCCAGTTCCAAAATTGCTTCCACATTTTCAGGTATCTTTTTAGCAATGCCCCACTCTACTGGTACTAATTTGCTGTGTTAGTTCATTTCCACACTCCTGATATGATAAAGACATACCCGAGACTGGGCAATTTGCAAAAGAAAGAGGTTTAATGGACTTACAGTTCCATATGGCTGGGGAGGCCTCACAATCATGGCGGAAGGCAAGGAGGAGCAAGTCACATCTTATGTGGATGGCAAAAAAAAAAAAAAAAAAAAAAAAAAACTTGTGCAGAGAAACTTCTGTTTTTTAAAACCATCAGATCTTGTGAGACCCGTTCACTATCATGAGACCAGCACGGGAAAGACCCGCCCCCATGATTCAATCATCTCCCGTCAGATGCCTCCCACAACACATGGGATTTATAGGAGCAACAAGTTGATATTTGCGTGGAGACACAGAGCCAAACCATGCCATAAGTTAATACAGGAACTATCAGAGTTCTAAAATTATAAACCTAGATTTTCCAAAGAAAACAGAGTGAATTATAAGACTTATAAAATATCAATAAGATATTTTTCTATTTTGGAAAATTATTAACACCTCAAATTCATGTGGCCATATCATAGTGACAAGTAGAAGTATATTTGGAAACAGGAATAGCCAATTAAAGCCAATTTTCATTATAAGGACTTCATCAATTTAACAATATTAACATTGCTGAATATTTTACTCTCAAGACTTTTTTCACATGGAAATTAACTGGATTTTGTCCTCAGATTCTTACATCATGAGTATATCATTAATACCTTAAAATAGGTGTAGAGTACATATGACTAGCTGGAATATAATATTAAATTCATCTTAAACCAGATTTTAGAGTATAATACTTTTTGCTCCCAAACAAAATTAGGAAGTAGAAACAAGGACCAATGAGGTATATATTTTTTTCTTACTCATGTATTTCAATATTTACCAGAAATCTGCTACATTCAAGGTACTGTGCCAGCCTTTGTATTCACAAAGGAAAAAAAAAAGAAAACTGATCTATAAACATATATAATAAGATGTAGTAGAATAAGGACAAACAAATCCCAAGTTGAGTCTCCTTTCCTCCAATGATGGGGTAACTCTGAATGCCACCACTAAAGGAAGTAGAAATAAGCTAATTCTTCCAAGTCAAAAGTTGTGAGACTTTGGATGCTCCACTTTCACATTCCTCTTGTTCTCTCTAGCTATAGGGTTTCTTAGCCCCACACATGCTCAGTCATTCAATTAGTTATTACCAACAGTGCTAAAAATATTACTTCTCATTAAATGAACCTGTCACTTCATTTAAACTCCTTTGTGCATTTAGATTTAAATAATGATATCCTGTATTACTTCCTTATTTACCACTTTATTTCTCTGCCCTGACTTTGGCCCAAATAAGCACTTCTTAGCTCTTCAAAGCTGGAAGGGCAAATATTTCCAAATATTTCCATTAAAATAGGAATATAATTTAGATAATTTAAGAGGTTCTCTATTTCTCCCTTACTAGTCCCCTCCCAGGACTCTCCTTTGCACCCAGTCTATCCCGTATCCCATAGGTGATCATGCTGTGTATTCATGCTGTGTATTCCCTCCCATCCTGGGCAATTCTTGTTTGGGGTTTCCCATGTAATTGCAGTCAAATGGATAGTAGCTGGGGCTGGAGTCATCTGAAGTTTCTTCATGTACATGTCTGACACATGGCCTGAGAGCCTAGAGTTCTGAAAGTTGGTTTGCTTTCTCTCTCCGTGTGACCCCATGGCTAGCTTAGGCTTCCTGACAGTATGGCAGTCCTAGACTAAGTGTGACTTTTTCACATGCGACTGAATTTCCCAGAAGAAGCATTCCAAGAGTCCCAGATAAAAGATGCAATTCTTTTTGTGACCTAACTTCAGAAGCTCCAGAACATCATTTCTGCATTCTACTACTTGAGTAATTCCTAGGGCAAGCTGACATTCAACTAGAAGAGTGACTTGATCTCTCAATAGAAGCAATAGCCAAGATTCCATGACTGCCTTTAATCTACCCTATGCTATTTGTTTAACTAAGGCCCCATATTTGTAGGGCTTATTGATGTTTTTAAAATAATGAAGACACAGAGGCTTGGAGCAAATGACTTACTACCAAGGTTTTTTGGTAAATTGGTGTCACAGCAGTGAAAACAATTGTATATAGAGCTCTTCATTCTTTAAGTATCCAACTCTCTACTTGCTGAAGGGTTTTTAAATGAATAATCTATCCTGTATGTTAAAATCCACCAGAATGACATCTTAAAGATTCTTGTTTATGTGCATTAGCAGCTTTTGTGCAAATAAAATCTTTTCTCAATTTAATGCTTTTTTTTCGGTTACCATATTTCCTAATGTTTTAGTCTCTGATGTTCTAGACCCATGCTACAAAAAGCTACTTGGCTCATCATTTTTTCCACGATGATTTTATCCTACTGATTCTACAGATTGAAATAGCTATTTTCCCTTATCCTTTGAAAATTAAACTCTCATGTCAAGTAGATACTATAAAGTTTTGGCTAGTTAATATATTTCACTCATGAAAATCTACTTAATTCCCAATAAGCACAAGTTGAAATTTTAGAACTTTTGGCTCCATACATTTATTTTAAACAAGTGGTTTTGGGGAAAACAAAGAGAAGAAGGGTATTTTTCTGCAATCTTATTTATGTGAACATCTTGGGGAATTAAGCTCTTTTCTTTGGGCCTCCTCCTAGTTTTCTATTCAGTTTCTCTTCTCATCCAAATCTATTCTTTTACTTTAAGTTTTTTCTGAGTGTGTTCTGCCACTTTAGTTCTCTGTGAGGTTTCTTATTTTGTTTATAGATAAAAAGTTGGTGCTTTTTTTCAGTTGCCAGTAAATGTTTGTGTAGAATTGCCTAGTTAGCCTCTGATGATGATGGTGTGAGTCAGCCCTTTTTCTATATTTCTGTAGTTTCCCCTGCAATGTGTAAAGGCACCCTGTTTCATCTTATCTAGGTTTGGCATGAGTACATAGTGTGTGCATGTGCATATGCACATGAAATGCCTTCGCCTGCCAAGTGAAAATGCACAGTACCTTTCCCAGAAACTGCAATCCAATAGAAACAAAATACCAAACTCTGCGGCAAAGTTAGAACTTGTTTGTTGAAAATAACTTTACAGTAATAAAAATAATTAAACATATATTATATGATATCAATTTCTTGTTTGGGTTTACAAAACAATTCAAATAGGCCATTTATTGTCACTCCAATTTCAGGGTCAGAGAGGTTAAAGACCTGTCTGTTTATGGCAATAATTACGAAATGTATGACCAAAACTATTTTGAGGCAGTTAAAAGTATTCTTAGGAATTGGGAATGAATGTATGAAATGATAATTAAATTATGAAGGAAGTTTTTTTAAAGTAACCAGAACTGTATATATTTGCCTCACTTGAAAAAGTGATTAGTAAGTCCAATAAAGATGATTAGAATGTCAATGTTAAAGTAGCGTGTCCTTAAGAAGAATGTACTTCTGAGGGACGATGCCTGCATGGCGTATGGAAAGTGGGCATTCTGAAGGCAAACATTTGCTAGTACATTCTAGCTTACTGACTAACACTATATGGGCTGCTGGGCAGGTAGACTTCTAAGTGGAGACCAGAGCATCCACCTTTCTGTGTCAGAAGACACAAGTCCAACATCACCCACAGAACTGGCCTGGCTCACAAAACAATTTTCTAATTAAAATTTTATAATATTTTATGTTAATTTTCATATAGGTGAGAATTAACTGACTCACTGATTAGTCTTTCTACAGTTTCGTTTCTCATTTAAAATTAATATATTGCCAAGTGTGGTGGCTCATGGCTCTAATCCTAGAAGCCTGGGAGGCTGAAGTGGGAGGATCACTTGAGACTAGGAGTTTGAAACCAGCCTGGGCAACATAGTGAGACACAATCTCTAAAGTGAAAATAAATAAATAAATAAATAAAAATAGCTGGGTGTGGTGGCATGTGCCTGTAGTTCCAGCTAGTTTAGCAGCTAAGGTGGAAAGATTATTTGAGCCCAGGAGTTGGAGGCTGTAGTGAGCTATGATCCTGGCACTGAACTCTAGCCTGGAAAACAGAACCAGACCCTGAGTATAAAAAAATAACTATATTACCAATATAGTCAAGTGTATTGTGAGATAGTTGCTCTGATTCTGATCACCTTTGTGTTTACTGGCAAAATCAAGTTTCTGAACCTGTGAAAGTGTAGACTAGACTCTAGACTCCTGTTTTTTCAACTGTTCTAATGGCCATCGTTATTAAAATCACTGGATGGTTTTTGAAAAGACAGATTACTTAAGTCCTTCTGTAATGTACTGAATACAATTCTCTTCTGGAAGAGGCTGACATCTACTTTTTAAGGAATTTCCCGTGGTAATTATTATATAAAGAAAAGAGGGAGAGTGATTATACCCTGTTATGTTAACTTCTCAATGGAAAATGGAAAAATGCACAGTAAACTTTTGCTATGTGCCAGGCACTGGAATAGATGCTGGAGACACATGGTTGGATGAGGCAGAGATCCATTTTCAAGGAAGACCTCATGAAGATAACAATAGGCCAATAGTCAACTATCTAAAATACATCTGAGTGCCTTTTAAAATAAAGTTCTATCAAAAGATAGAAAAAAAGAGCAAGTAACTTTAAAGACTTTCTAAGGACAATAATATAGAAAGTTCAGAGTCATGGTCTTAAGAAATAGCCAGATTTGAAGCATCACAGGTAATGAGAAGACAATTTTGCCACTAATGTGGGAAGAAAAATCTGAAGAAGGCAAACTATACAGAGGTTTAATGAGTTTCATTAACACAATTAGGGGCAGAGTGGAAGAAGAGGATTTAGCTGAGTTTTAAATCAGAGGAATGAAACATTGGCTGCTGACCATGGGGAGTTGCCAGAATTAACCAGAAATTTTCCACTTGCTCATGTCCAACATCCCTGCCTACCCCAGTGTGGGAATGGTTTTAGCATATAAAATGGTGTAAAGCTGTAAAAGTGATATTGTAGTTTAGTAAAACGTTCTTGTGATTTTTATACGTACCCAGTTTCCCCTTTGTGATCTACTGATGAAGAAAATAGTAGGTTTGCTTCATATTTAGGCTACCAATACTGTAAACTGTTAGACTCAGTTTCCAGATACATATAGTATATGAAGAATGGCATAATCACATGGTAGAAAATCCACACTATGAGTAGCAAAATCAGACTATACTTTGTATTTTTTGGTTCGGAATGAGAAAATCTAGGAAATAGTCTTTTTAGTCTTGTATTCTGCATCAACCATGCTTAGAAAGGTTTATCTACCTATGCAAGAACCATGGTCATCATCTGTTATTAATGTGATGGTAGTCAACTGAACTGTGGATCAGTGCCTAGCAGTAAATTAATTTTTCCTTAAAGTAGCATTGTAGTTGCACAAATTCATAAGGTGAAAATAAATCCTACAGCAACACAGTGCAAAAAAAAGAAAAAAAGAAGGAAGAACAAGATTTTAAAAATCTGAATAATTCCTGATGGAATAATGGAATAAAAATACAATATCTTTTAAAAATGTAAATTTGGCCAATAAAACTTAGGCATGGACATGCTGATGATACTAGTACTATATAGTACTTATATACCAGCAGTTGTCCTAAATTTTTTACATGTATTAATCTAGTTAATTCTCACAATAACCTTATTATTACCACTATTACTATCTTAATTATAAATATTGGGACAACTAAGGCATCAAGGTTAAGTCATTTGTGTAAGATCACTTGGTGCCAAACATATTATTCACTGTCTCAGCTGTATAATAGCATCCTAAACTTCCAAATATTGATTTTTCATCTTTGCCTGTTGATGTCTTGGCACAAGGAGTCTGAAGTTAACTGGCAGGCACCTGTAGCCTGAGGCTTAATAGGACCATAAGGACATCCCATAGAATATCACACTTATTCACTACTTACTACATCAATGACATCATGTTAATTGAAGTGAATGAGCTAAAAGTGGCAAGTATGCAGTTTTCACATCCTGTGAATGCTGCATTTTTTATCCCCTTTTGGTTAAAAAAAATCTACATATAACAGAACCATAGAGTTCCAATACATGTTGTTCAAGGGTCAACTGTATGCTGAAGCTCTCTAGCTGCAACGAATGAGTCATTAAGATCACCTGTCTTTCACATTTAATCCTTAACTGGTGATTAATCACCTTTTAGTCTTCCATTGTCTTTTTTCAAATCATCAATTGCCCCAACAACAGTCATCAAAAGACATAATCCTTATCATAATAATTCCCGTATATTTCTCAATTGCTTTATATATTGCATCTACCAGTGCATTTCTTTTTACCAGTACCATCTCAATTCACCACAAGTAGAAATTGTAACAATAGTACTATTATCACCTGCAAAGGATTGTATATGTACATTTACTACTAGTGATGGGATTCTCCTTGCCAGCTAGCCAGAAGGTGATACAGTTTTAAAATTCCATTTTTGAGTTGCTTTCTCAGACCACTTTTAGCAACAACTGTTTCAGATTGGGTTTCCCAGAAAGCAGCTTCTGGAGATTAAAAATGTCCATGGAAAATGTTTACTAGGAATTTCTCCCAGAATCAATATCTAGGAATGGTGGAAGTGAAGAAAGCAGGATCTGGCAGAGGTAGAGATTTAACTACAAGTTATGTAAGAGGCCCCAACCAATCTGACAGGGAGCGCTGGTGTTGGGATGACCCTTAAAAATGGTCTGAGATTGATACAAGCATCTTTATATTCTCATATAAACCAGTCATTGGATACGCATGGCTTTAGGAAACAGGGCATGACTTTGAGTAAGTACTGGAAATGTACTCACCCGAGAACACTTAGCTGCCAACACGCTGAGAAAATGGGGGATTAAGTGTCTCAGATCTGGATGAGAGATCTAGGTGGTACATAGCAGTATCCATTGCAATTATTTTGGCTATAGACTAGAGCATCAGTTGAGTGATTCATGGAGAACTTTCCACAGTAAATAGAGATAGTCCTCTTGGTTATGGATTGAGACAATAATAGAAAATAGAAATGTCTCCTTATTAAGCCAACATTGTGTTTTTTTTATGATGGTTCAGTAAGAACACATGAGTAGGATGTTTATAGAGCAGGAGGCTTATAGAGCAGGAGAAAAAATCATTAGTGAGTTCATTAAGTAAAGGCATTGTGGTGAGAAGGAGCAGTTGAAGAACAGGGATATATTATGACTTAGGAATTCCAAATTGTGTGACTTTGAGCAAATGACTTAAGCAATCTAAACCTCAGTTTGATAAACTATAAAATGGGGATAATAAGCTGGGCATGGCAGCTCAGGCCTGGAATGCCAGCACTTTGGGAAGTCAATGTGGGTGGGTGGATTGCTTGAGCTCAGGGGTTCAAGACCAGGCTGGGCAACATGGGGAATCCCTGTGTATACCCAGAATTCAAAAATTAGCTGGGTATGGTGGTGAACGCCTGAAGTCCCAGCTACTCAGAAGGCTGATGTGGGAGGATCGCTTGAGCCTGGGAGGCAGAGTGTGCAGTGAGTCAATATCATGCCACTGCACTGCAGCCTGGGAGACAGAGTGAAACGCTGTCTCAAAAAAAAAAAAAAAAAAAAAAAAAAAAAAAAAAAAAAAAAAAAAGAAGAAGAAGAAAAAGAAAAACAGGGGGATAATAACCTCTTTGCTGTGTGGTTGTTCCAGAGCACCTAGTTATGGCCATCATATATTATAAGTTCAACAAATGTGCTTTTCTCAGAAGAGGGTGATAATTTATTCTCACCAATATCCTTGTAGACTTGGGGATAAATATATTTGTTAATACTTAAGTCATTAAAAATAACTAGTTCAAGAGAAGGTAATGGGATATGATAACAGTAGTATTCTTCTCTGGGTTTGATATAGTGTTTATTCAAAAGCCTGAAATGTCTATTAATAGTTCTAGGAGTGACAGAAAGCTTAAATACAGTATTGTTATAATTTTATATAACCATTAGAGAATTAAAATTTCATTTTATTTTCCCAGTGGGATTGTGCCAAGCCCTTCTTAGACAGAAATTCTGGAGCTCCTTCTGAGCATATCCAACGTTTGGTTTCCCCATCTTGTCCTTTTTCTCTTTCTTCCCCTTTCTTCACTCCTCTTTCTCTCTCCTTTCATTTCTGTTTCTCTTTCTTTTCCTTTCGTTTATTATCAAATTGATTGTTTTTTTCCATCTTTATCTACATCATTTTGACTGCTTTCAAAATGAACCTTTTCTTGTACACTGTTACCGGGAATGTAAAGTAATATAGTCATTATGAAAAACAGTATAGAGATCCCTCAAAAAACTAAAACTAGAGATACCATATGATATAGCAATCTCACTGCTGGGAATATATCAAAAAGAAAGAAAATCAGTACATCGAAGAGACATCTGCATTCCCATGTTTACTGCATAATCATCCCATGTAATTATTCACAATAGCCAAGATATGGAATAAACCTAAATATCCATCAGAGGATGAATGGATAAAGAATATGTGGTACACATACACAATGGAATACTACTTAGCTATAAAAAAGAATGAAATGTCATTTGCAGCGGCATAGATGGAACTGGAGGAAACTGTGTTAAGGGAAGTAAGCCAGGCACAGAAAGACAAAGCTTGTATGTTCTCACTCATATGTGGGAGTTAAAATAATGGGTCTTATGGAGGTAGAGACTAGTATGGTGATTACTAGAGTCTGGGAAGGGAAAGGACGAAGGGGGATGGAGAGAAGTAGATTAATGGGCACTAGAATACAGTTAGATAGAATGAGTTCTAGTATTTTACAGTACACTAGAAAAATTATAATTAATAATTTACTGTGTGATTCAAAATAGCTAGAAGAATTGTAATGTACCCAACACACAAAAGAAGATAAATGTTAAAGATGATGGATATCCCAATTTACTCTGATTTGTTTGTTACATTTTGTACATGTAGCAAAATATCACAGGTATCCTCAAAATTTGTACAACTATGATATATCAATTAAAAATATAATAAGAAACTCCCAACTATAACAAATAAAATGATCCTTTCTTCTTTTCTGATCATAAAAGTAATATATGCTTATTGAAGTATATAAACAAAAATTACATCTATCACCAGGAAATGACCACTATTAAACATTTACAGTATTTTTTCCAATGCTTGTTCTCTTCCATTTCCATATTGCTTTATCCATACATTTTTAAATATTTACATACTTATATATAAGGACATATATAAGAACACTTTAAAAACAATTTTATACCAGGTTTCCTTCTCTTCTGAGTATTCTAAATATCAATTATTCCTTGAAAACATGATTTGTGAGACAGGGCATCCCTGTCTTGTGCCAGTTTTCAAAGGGAATGCTTCCAGTTTTTGTTCATTCACTATGATATTTATTAGCTGTGGGTTTGTCATAGATGGCTCTTATTATTTTGAGATATGTCCCATCAATACCTAATTTATTGAGAGTTTTTAGCATGAAGGGTTGTTGAATTTTGTCAAAGGCATTTTCTGCATCTATTGAGATAATCATGTGGTTTTTGTCTTTGGTTCTGTTTATATGCTGGATTACATTTATTGATTTGCGTATGTTGAACCAGCCTTGCATCCCAGGGATGAAGCCCACTTGATCATGGCGGATAAGCTTTTTGATGTGCTGCTGGATTTGGTTTGCCAGTATTTTATTGAGGATTTTTGCATCAATGTTTATCAAGGACATTGGTCTGAAATTCTGTTTTTTGGTTGTGTCTCTGCCAGGCTTTGGTATCAGGATGATGCTGGCCTCATAAAATGTGTTAGGGAGGATTCCCTCTTTTTCTATCGATTGGAATAGTTTCAGAAGGAATGGTACCAGTTCCTCCTTGTACCTCTGGTAGAATTCAGCTGTGAATCCATCAGGTCCTGGACTCTTTTTGGTTGGTAAGCTATTGATTATTGCCACAATTTCAGAAGCTGTTATTGGTCTATTCAGAGATTCAACTTCTTCCTGGTTTAGCCTCAGCGGGGTGTATTTGTCGAGGAATTTATCCATTTCTTCTAGATTTTCTAGTTTATTTGCATAGAGGTGTTTGTAATATTCTCTGATGGTAGATTGTATTTCTGTGGGATTGGTGGTGATATCCCCTCTATCATTTTTTATTGCATCTATTCGATTCTTCTCTCTTTTCTTCTTTATTAGTCTTGCTAGCGGTCTATCAATTTTGTTGATCTTTTCAAAAAACCAGCTCCTGGATTCATTAATTTTTTGAAGGGTTTTTTGTGTCTCTATTTCTTTCAGTTCTGCTCTGATTTTAGTTATTTCTTGCCTTCTGCTAGCATTTGAATGTGTTTGCTCTTGCTTTTCAAGTTCTTTTAATTGTGATGTTAGGGTGTCAATTTTGGATCTTTCCTGCTTTCTCTTGTGGGCATATAGTGCTATAAATTTCCCTCTATACACTGCTTTGAATGTGTTCCAGAGATTCTGGTATGTTGTGTCTTTGTTCTCATTGGTTTCAAAGAACACCTTTGTTTCTGCCTTCATTTCATTATGCACCCAGTAGTCATTCAGGAGCAGGTTGTTCAGTTTCCGTGTAGTTGAGCGGTTTTGAGTGAGTTTCTTAATCCTGAGTTCTAGTTTGATTGTACTGTGGTCTGAGAGACAGTTTTTTATAATTTCTGTTCTTTTACATTTGCTGAGGAGAGCTTTACTTCCAACTATGTGGTCAATTTTGGAATAGGTGTGGTGTGGTGCTGAAAAAATTGTATACTCTGTTGATTTGGTGTGGAGAGTTCTGTAGATGTCTATTAGGTCCACTTGGTGCAGAGCTGAGTTCAATTCCTGGATATCCTTGTTAACTTTCTCTCTCGTTGATCTGTCTAATGTTGACAGTGGGGTGTTAAAATCTCCCATTATTAATGTGTGGGAGTCTAAGTCTCTTTGTAGGTCACTCAGGACTTGCTTTATGAATCTGGGTGCTCCTGTATTGGGTGCATGTATATTTAGGATAGTTACCTCTTCTTGTTGAATTGATCCCTTTACCATTATGTAATAGCCTTCTTTGTCTCTTTTGATCTTTGTTGGTTTAAAGTCTATTTTATCAGAGACTAGGATTTCAACCCCTGTCTTTTTTTGTTTTCCATTTGCTTGGTAGATCTTCCTCCATCCCTTTATTTTGAGCCTATGTGTGTCTCTGCACGTGAGATGGGTTTCCTGAATACAGCACAGTGATGGGTCTTGACTCCTTATCCAATTTGCCAGTCTGTGTCTTTTAATTGGAGCATTTAGTCCATTTACATTTAAAGTTAATATTGTTATGTGTGAATTTGATCCTGTCATTATGATGTTAGCTGGTTAATTTTGCTCATTAGTTGCAGTTTCTTCCTAGCCTTGATGGTCTTTACAATTTGGCATGTTTTTACACTGGCTGGTACTGGTTGTTCCTTTCCATGTTTAGTGCTTTCTTCAGGAGCTCTTTTAGGGCAGGCCTAGTGGTGACAAAATCACTCAGCATTTGCTTGTGTATAAAGTATTTTATTTCTCCTTCACTTATGAAGCTTAGTTTGGCTGGATATGAAATTCTGGGTTGAAAATTCTTTTCTTTAAGAATGTTGAATATCGGCCCCCACTCTCTTCTGGCTTGTAGGGTTTCTGCCGAGAGATCAGCTGTTAGTCTGATGGGCTTCCCTTTGTGGGTAACCCGACCTTTCTCTCTGGCCGCCCTTAACATTTTTTCCTTCATTTCAACTTTGGTGAATCTGACAATTATGTGCCTTGGAGTTGCTCTTCTTGAGGAGTATCTTTGTGGCGTTCTCTGTATTTCCTGAATCTGAATGTTGGCCTGCCTTGCTAGATTGGGGAAGTTCTCCTGGATAATATCTTGCAGAGTGTTTTCCAACTTGGTTCCATTCTCCCCGTCACTTTCAGGTACACCAATCAGAAGTAGGTTTGGTCTTTTCACATAGTCCCATATTTCTTGGAGGCTTTGTTCATTTCTTTTTATTCTTTTTTCCTCTAAACTTCCCTTCTCGCTTCATTTCACTCATTTCATCTTCCATCACTGATACCCTTTCTTCCAGTTGATCGCATCAGCTACCGGGGCTTCTACATTCTTCATGTAGTTCTCAAAACTTGGCTTTCAGCTCCATCAGCTCCTTTAAGCACTTCTTTCATTGGTTATTTTAGTTATATATTCGTCTAATTTTTTTTCAAAGTTTTTAACTTCTTTTCCATTGGTTTGAATTTCCTCCTGTAGCTCGGAGTAGTTTGATCGTCTGAAGTCTTCTTCTCTCAACTCGTCAAAGTCATTCTCCGTCCAGCTTTGTTCCGTTGCTGGTGAGGAACTGCGTTCCTTTGGAGGAGGAGAGGCACTCTGCTTTTTAGTGTTTCCAGTTTTTCTGCTCTGTTTTCTCCCCATCTTTGTAGTTTTTTCTACTTTTGGTCTTTGATGATGGTGATGTACAGATGGGTTTTTGGTGTGGGTGTCCTTTCTGTTTGATAGTTTTCCTTCTAACAGACAGGACCCTCAGCAGCAGGTCTGTTGGAGTTTGCTAGAGGTCCACTCCAGACCCTGTTTTGCTGGGTGTCAGCAGCGGTAGCTGCAGAACAGCAGATTTTCATGAACTGCAAATTCAGCTGTCTGATAGTTCCTCTGGAAGTTTTGTCTCAGAGGAGTACCTGGCCGAGTGAGGTGTCAGTCTGTCCCTACTGGGGGGTGCCTCCCAGTTAGGCTGCTCGGGGGTCAGGGACCCACTTTAGGAGGCAGTCTGCCCATTCTCAGATCTCCAGATGCGTGCTGGGAGAACCACTACTCTCTTCAAAGCTGTCAGACAGGGACATTTAAGTCTGCAGAGGTTACTGCTGACTTATTGTTTGTCTGTGCCCTGCCCCCAGAGGTGGAGACTACAGAGGCAGGCAGGCCTCCTTGAGCTGTGGTGGGCTCCACCCAGTTCGAGCTTCCTGGCTGCTTTGTTTACTAAGCAAGCCTGGTGTTGTAAGTTCTGGCCAGGGCAATCAGGCAGGAGAAGGAAATAAAGGGTATTCAATTAGGAAAAGAGGAAGTCAAATTGTCCCTGTTTGCAGATGACATGATTGTATATCTAGAAAACCCCATTGTCTCAGCCCCAAATCTCCTTAAGCTGATAAGCAACTTCAGAAAAGTCTCAGGATACAAAATCAATGTACAAAAATCACAAGCATTCTTGTACACCAATCACAGACAAACAGAGAGCCAAATCATGAGTGAACTCCCATTCACAATTGCTTCAAAGAGAATAAAATACCTAGGAATCCAACTTACAAGGGACGTGAAGGACCTCTTCAAGGAGAACTACAAACCACTGCTCAATGAAATAAAAGAGGATACAAACAAATGGAAGAACATTCCATGCTCATGGGTTGGAAGAATCAATATTGTGAAAATGGCCATACTTCCCAAGGTAATTTATATATTCAATGCCATCCCCATCAAGCTACCAATGACTTCACAGAATTGGAAAAAACTACTTTAAAGTTCATATGGAACCAAAAAAGAGCCCGCATCGCCAAGTCAATCCTAAGCCAAAAGAACAAAGCTGAAGGCATCACGTTACCTGACTTCAAACTATACTACAAGGCTAGAGTAACCAAAACAGCATGGTACTGGTACCAAAACAGAGACATAGATCAATGGAACAGAACAGAGCCATTAGAAATAATGCCACATATCTACAACTATCTGATCTTTGACAAACCTGACAAAAACAAGCAATGGGAAAAGGATTCCCTGTTTAATAAATGGTGCTGGGAAAACTGGCTAGCCATATGTAGAAAGCTGAAACTGGATCCCTTCCTTACACCTTATACAAAAATTAATTTAAGATGGATTAAAGACTTACATGTTAGACCTAAAACCATAAAAACCTTAGAAGAAAACCTAGGCAATACCATTCGGGACATAGGCATGGGCAAGAACTTCAAGTCTAAAACACCAAAAGCAATGGCAACAAAAGCGGAAATTGACAAATGGGATCTAATTAAACTGAAGAGCTTCTGCACAGCAAAAGAAACTACCATCAGAGTGAACAGGCAACCTACAAAATGGGAGAAAATTTTCGCAACCTACTTATCTGACAAAGGGCTAATAACCAGAATCTACAATGAACTCAAACAAATTTACAAGAAAAAGCAAACAACCCCATCAAAAAGTGGGCAAAGGATATGAACAGACACTTCTCAAAAGAAGACATTTATGCAGCCAAAAAACACGTGAAAAAATGCTCATCATCACTGGCCATCAGAGAAATGCAAATCAAAACCACAGTGAGATACCATCTCACACCAGTTAGAATGGCCATCATTAAAAAGTAAGGAAACAACAGGTGCTGGAGAGGATGTGGAGAAATAGGAACACTTTTACACTGCTGGTGGGACTGTAAACTAGTTCAACCATTGTGGAAGTCAGTGTGGCGATTCTTCAGGGATCTAGAACTAGAAATACCATGTGACCCAGCCATCCCATTACTGAGTATATACCCAAAGGACTATAAATCATGCTGCTATAAAGACACATGCACACGTATGTTTATTGCGGCACTATTCACAATAGCAAAGACTTGGAACCAACCCAAATGTCCAACAACGATAGCCTGGATTAAGAAAATGTGGCACATATACACCATGGAATACTATGCAGCCATAAAAAATGATGAGTTCATGTCCTTTGTGGGGACATGGCTGAAACTGGAAACCATCATTCTTAGTAAACTATCGCAAGGACAAAAAAACCAAACACCGCATGTTCTCACTCATAGGTGGGAATTGAACAATGAGAACACATGGACACAAAAAGGGGAACATCACACTCCGGGGACTGTTGTGGGGTGGGGGGAGGGGGGCGGGACAGCATTAGGACATATACCTAATGCTAAATGATGAGTTAATGGGTGCAGCACACCAACATGGCACAGGGATACATATGTAACAAACGTGCACATTGTGCACATGTACCCTAAAACTTAGAGTACAATAATAATAAAAAAAAGAAAATGTGATTTGTGAAATGTGTATAATATTTTAAGTGTACAATGCAAATTATTTAGCCTAATTTTGGATATAGGCATTATTTCTAGTTTTTTTTCTTTTTTTTTTTTTTTTTGTGAGACAGAGTCTTGCTTTGTCACCCAGGCTGGTGTATAGTGGCATGATCTCAGCTTACTGCAACCTCCGCCTCCTAGGTTCAAGCAATTCTCCTGCCTCAGCCTCCTGAGTAGCTGAGATTACAGGTGCCCACCATCACACCCAGCTAATTTTTGTATTCTTGGTAGAGACATGGTTTCACCATGTTGACCAGGCTTGTCTCGAACTCTTGACGTTATGATCTGCCCGCCTCGGACTCCCAAAGTGCTGGGATTACAGGTGTCAGCCACCGCACCCAGCCTTTGTTTTCTATTATAAATAAAGCCTTGAACATCCTCAACTGTAAGTAATTTATGCATCTTTTTAAGTCTTGAAACTGGGTTAAAGTATAGAAAGATTTTTAATAGTTTTGAAACATTTAAAATAGCTTTGTAAATGTGTGCAGCAATTTGTGCCTTAAAAAAATTAACAGCTGTAACACAAAGGGTAAATGCTTGAGAGGATGGATACTCTGTCCTCCATGATGTGATCATTACGCATTGCATGTCTGTGTCTGAACATCTCATGTACTCCATAAATATATACACCTATGATGTACCCACACAAATTAAAAATTAAAAAAATTAAAAAGATTAACAATTTCTTACTGATAATGTGTGTTTCCAATTTATTTATAAGGAGACTGTATATTTATTAGTTTTTTTCTATTTGTTTTTGATGAGAATGAAATTCACTATTTATATCTTTTCTATTAGGAGGAATTCTATTTACATTTTTATTTCTATTTTATATTTAGTGCGATTATTCAATCTTAGCATATAAAGTAATCTATTTTTAAGCTTGTGTTCTCATTGCTATTATAAAAATTAAATTATTATTGCATTTCTTTTTTTTTGTGAACTCTCACAAAGTAGTGTTTCGTGAATATGAGTAACGCTGAGCTAAGCCTGATGAGAGATGAATAAAATTTAATTTTAGATAGATCAATATAGTCATTTTAAAACTAATGACAGGTTGAAGTATCAAAGATGGATTTTTATCAGATATCTTCACTACAGATAACTTACCAAACTCAAGCATAGCTTGAATATTTGTATGCTTCCCACAAATGGTGCCCAGTATAAAATTATTTTTCTAATGCAATGTATAAGCTGATGGGGTATAAACTTTGTCAGACAATATAAAATAATCAATTTGCCTGACACCATCAGAAATAAAAAGAAATGTATGTTTCTTCCCTTTCTCTTTACATAAAGAGCAGGAATTAGTTTGTCATACTGAGAATAATCTCCTGGTGAGGCTTTGTGAGGTGCCAATGTTCTAGCCTCTGCCCAACTTACAAGTCTGAAACCTCAAAGGACATTTGGTTTTATTAAAGAAAGAAAGGAGTAAGAATGGATCACAAAGATTATATGCAGGGCTCAATTTGGAAAAAAATCTGAAAATTGCCAGGAGGTAAACTGAAAGATGAAAGTGCATGAGAAGAGAGATATTAAAAAAAAAAAAAAAAAAAAAAAGGAGAGAAAGAAAGGAGGAATAGAGTCTTTGTGTGTTCGGTGGGGAGCATTTATAAAAACAAGGTTTAAGGAGTTTAAACATAGCTCCTGAGGCAAATAAGCATCATGGCAAATGGGAGGCAGGACCAGATTGCAGCTCTGACTCAGACAGACAGAGCATCATGTGGAGGCTTGCATTGTGAATTTTAACACCAGAACGACTACAGGAATAAATCAGGAAATCTGAGAGGACCCACAGATCCTCTGAAGGAAGTGGATTGCTCCTGCAGGACCTGGGAGACACCCCAAATACTGTGACTGCCCAAACTGTGAAAGTGGGAAAAGGAGGGCCTCCGCCTTGCTGAACACAAACGCACACTGGAGAAACTGAAGGTCTAGCTTACAAGAGAAGATTCCAACCTTACCTGAAACTGAGTCAATTTAGAGAGCTGAGAAAAATACAGGGGTAGAGGAAGCAGTGGGAAAGGTCCTGTGAATTAGCTGGGTCCCCAAGCAGGCCATTTCTGCCTGACATCACAGGGATCCTTCGGGGGTGGGGGGTGGCCAGAGGCGTGGGGGAAGATGCCACAGAGAGAAGGAAATCTCTAGCTGAACTTTGTAACAATTTAAACTGGTCAAGAAACCTCCTGGCCAGAAATCAGGGGAGGGCGCAAATCTGGCATGCAGACTCCACAGGCAGAGGAAGAACTAAACCCTACTTTCTTTCACAGCCTGGGGTAAGTTCTCAGCCTTGCTTGTCCACTTCCTGAAAACAGAAGGGAGGGCATGGTGGGAGTGAGACTGGCCCTTCGGATTGCGTGGGAGCATGTGACTGTTGGGTTTCCCCCACTTCCCTGACAACCTGCCTGACTCAACAAAGCCAGCCATAATTCTAGTTACATAATTCCATTGACCTGGGAACCGCAACCCCATTTCCAACAGCAGCCACAGTAAGACCTGCCCAAGAAGAGTCTGAGCTCAGGCACACCTAGCCCTGCCCCCACCTGATGGTCCTTCTCTACCCACCCTAGTAACTGAATACAAAGGGCCTATACTCCTGGGAGTTCTAGGGTCCTGCCCACCGTCCGTTCCTCTCCATACTACCATAGCTTATGCTCTCTGAAAAGTGCCACCTCCCAGCAGGAGGCCAAAATAGAGCATTAAACCACCAATAGAGCACAAAAATAGAGCATTAAACCACCAAAGCTAAGAACCCTACGGAGTCTATTTCATCCCTCTGCTACTTCCACCAGAACAAGCGCTGGTATCCATGGCTGAGAGACCCCACAGATGGTTCACGTCACAGGACTCTGTGCAGACAACCTCCAGTACCAGCCCTGAGCCATGTAGACTTTCTGGGTGGCTAGACCAAGAGGAGATACAACAATCACTGCAGTTCAGCACACAGAAAGCCACATCCATAGGAAAAAGGGAGAGTCTACATCATGGGACAAAAGAACCTGAACAACAGCCTTCAGCCCTAGACCTTCCCTCTGACAGAGCCTACCCAAATGAGAAGGAACCAGAAAACCAACCCCGGTAATATGACAGAACAAGGCTCTTCACCACCCCTTAAAAATCACACTAGTTCAATAGCAATGGATCAAAACCAAGAAGAAATCCCTGATTTGCCTGAAAAAGGATTTAGGAGGGTAGTTATTATGCTAATCAGGGAGGCACCAGAGAAAGGCAAAGCCCAATGCAAGGAAATCCAAAAAAATAATACAAGAAGTGAAGAGAGAAATATTCATGGAAATAGATAGCTTAAAGAAAAAACAGTCAAAAATTCAGGAAACTTTGGAAATACTTTTAGAAATGCTAAATGCTCTGAAAAATCTTAGTAATAGAATTGAACAAGTAGAAGCAAGAAATTCAGAGCTCTAAGACAAAGTCTTAGAATTAGCCCAATCCAACAAAGACAAAGAAAAAGAATAAGAAAATATGAACAAAGCCTTCAAGAAGTCTGGGATATGAATAATCGGTGTACCTGAGGAAGAAAATTCTGAAAGCCTGGAAAACATATTTGGGGGAATAATCGAGGAAAACTTCCTCAGCCTTGAGAGAGCCCTAGACCTGCAAATATAAGAAGCAAAAAGAACACATGGGAAATTCGTCACAAAACGATCTTCACCTAGGCACATTGTCATCGGGTTATCCAAAGTTAAGACAAAGGAAAGAATCTTAAGAGCTGTGAGACAGAAGCACCAGGGAACTTATTAAAAAAACTTCTCAGATTAACGCAGATTTCTCAGCAGAAACCCTATAAGCTAGAAGGTATTGTGGCCCTGTCTTCAGCTTCCTCAAACAAAAAAATTATCGCCAAGAATTCTGTATCCAGAGAAACTAAGCATAATATATGAAGGAAAGATACAGTCTTTTTCAGACAAACAAATGCTGAGAGAATTTGCCACTACCAAGCCACCACTACAAGAACTGCTAAAAAGGGCTATAAGTCTTGAAACAAATCCTGGAAATACAACAAAGCACTACCTCGTTAAAGCATAAATCTCACAGGATCTATAAAACAAAAATACTAGTTAAAAAGCAAAAAAAAAAAAAAAAAAAAAAAAAAAACCCAAAGTATGCAGGAAAGAGGATGATGAATTCAATGGTACCCCACATTTCAATATTAACATTGAATGTAAATGACCTAAATGCTCCACTTAAAAGATACAGAACTGAAGAATGGATAAGAACTCACCAACTACTTACCTGCTAGCATTTCATGCAAATGGACATCAAAAGCGAGCAGGAGTAGCTATTCTTATATTAGACAAAATGAATTTTAAAGCAACAGCAGTTAAGAAAGACAAAGAGGGACATTTTATAATGGTAAAAGGACTTGTCCAACAGGAAAATATCACAATCCTAAACATATATGCACCTAACATTGGAGCTACCAAATTTATAAAACAATTACTAATAGACTTAAGAAGTGAGGTAGAGAGCAACACTTCAATACTCCACTGAGAGCACTACGCAGGTTATCAAGACAGAAAGTCAACAAAGAAATAAAGGATTTAAACTATACCTAGGAACAAATAGACTTAATAGATACATGCAGAACATTCCATCCAACAACCACAGAATACACATTCTATTCAACAGTGCATAGAACTTTCTCCAAGATAGACCATACGATTGGCCACAAAATGAGCCTCAATAAATTTAAGAAATTTGAAATTATATCAAGCACTCTCTCAGACCATGGTGGAATAAAACTGGAAATCAATTCCAAAAGGCAACTTCAAAACCATGCAAATATATGAAAATTAAATAACCTGCTCCTGAATGATCATTGGGTCAAAAATGAAATCAAGATAAAAATTAAAAAATTATTTGAGCTAGACGACAATAGGGACACAGCCTACCAAAATCTCTGGGATACAGCTAAGAGGTAAGTTCATAGCCCTAAGTGCTTACATGAGAAAGACTGAAAGAGCACAAACTGACAATCTAAGGTCATGCCTAGAGAAACTAGAAACAAGGAACTAGAGAAACAAGAATAAACCAAACCCAAACCCAGCAGAAGAAAGGAAATAACCAAGATCAGAGAAGAACTAAATAAAAGTGAAACAATAAAAAACACAAAAGATAAATTAAACAAAAAGCTGTTTTGTTTTGAAAAGATAAATAAAATTGATAGACCATTGGCAAGATTAACCAAGAAAAGGAGAGAAAATCCAAATAACCTCAATAAGAAACAAAACGGGTGATAGTACAACTGACGCTACAGAAATACAAAAGATCATTCAAGGTTACTATGAACACCTTTACATGAATAAACCAGAAGACCTAGAAGAGATGGATAAATTCCTAGAAAGATACAACTCTCCTAGCTTAAATCAAGAAGAATTAAATATCCTGAACAGGCTAATAACAAGCAGTAAGATTGAAACATTAATTAAAAAATTACCAGCAAAAAAGAAGTCCAGGACTGGGTGGATTCACAACAGAATTCTACCAGACATTCAAAGAAGAATTGGTACCAATCCTACTGACACTATTCTACAAGATAGAGAAATAGGGAACCCTCCCTAACTCATTCTATGAAGCCAGCATTACTCTAATACCAAAACCAGGAATGGACACAACCAAAATGAAAACTACACACTGATATCCCTGATGAACATAGATGCTTAAACTGTTAACTACATACTAGCTAACTGAATCCACCAACTTATCAAAAAGATAATCCACCAATATCAACTGAGTTTCATACCAGGGATGCAGGGATGGTTTAACATACACAAGTCAATAAATGTGATACACCACATAAACAGCTGAAAACAAAAATCACGTGATCATCTCAATAGATGCAGAAAAAACATTCGGCAAAATCCAGCATCGCTTTTTGATTAAAACTCTCAGCAAAATCAGCATACAAAGGACATACCTCAATGTAATAAAAGCCGTCTATGGCAAACCCAAAGTCAACACAATACCGAATGGGGAATAGTTGAAAGCATTCCCTTTGAGAATTGGAACAAGGCAAGGATGCCCATTCTCACCACTCATCTTCAACATAGAACTGGAAGTCCTACCTAAAGCAATCAGACAAGAGAAAGAAATAAAGGGCATCCAAATTGGTAAAGAGGATGTCAAACTGTCACTGTTTGCTGCTGATATGATCATTTACTTTGAAAACCCTAAAGACTCCTGCAGAGAGCTATTAGAACTGAGAAAATAATTTAGCATAATATACACAAATCAGTATCTCTTCTATACACCAACAGTGACCAAGCTGAAAATCAGATCAATAACTCAATCCCTTTTACAATGGCTACAAAAAATAAAATAAAATATTTAGGAGTATACCTAACCAAGGAGGTGAAAGACCTCTACAAGGAAAACTACAAAACACTGCTGAAAGAAATCATAGATGACACAAACAAATGGAAACACATCCCATGCTCATGGATGGGTAAAATCAATATTATAAAAATAACAATACTGCCAAAAGGAATCTACAAATTCAATGCAATTCCCACCAAAATACCACCATCTTCACAGAATTAGAAAAAACAATTCTAAAATTCAAATGGAACCAAAAAAGAACTCACATAGCCAAAGGAAGACTAAGCAAAAAGAACATAACTGGAGGCATCACACTACCTGATTTCAAACAGTGGTATAAAACCATAGTCACTAAAACAGTGTAGTCCTGGTACAGAAATAGGCACATAGACCAATGGAACAGAATAGAGATCCCAGAAATAAACCTAAATACTTACAGCCAACTGATCTTAGACAAAGCAAATGAAAATATGAAGTGGGGAAAGGACACCCTTTTCAGCAAATGGTGCTGGCTTCATAACTGGCTAGCCACATGTAGGAGAATGAAACTGGATCCTCATCTTTCACCTTATACAAAAATCAACTCAAGATAGATTAAGGACTTAAACCTAAAACCTGAAACTATAAAAATTCTAGAAGGTAACATTGGAAAAATCCTTCTAGGCACTGGCATAGGCAAAGACTTCATGACCAAGAACCCAAAAGCAAATGCAATAAAAACAAAGGTAAATATCTGGGACCTAATTAAACTAAAGAGCTTTTGCATGGCAAAAGGAACAGTCAGCAGAGTAAACAGACAACCAGCAGAGTGGGAGAAAATCTTCACAATCTATATATCTGACAAAGGACTAATATCTAGAATCTACAACAAACTCAAAGAAATCAGTAAGAAAAAAACAAACCCATCAAAAAGTGGGCTAAAAACATGAATAGACAATTCTGAAAAGAAGACATTCAGATGGCCAACAGACATATGAAAAAATGCTCAACGTCACTAATGATCAGGGAAATGCAAATCAAAACCACAATGTGATACCACCTTACTCCAGCAAGAATGGCCATAATCAAAAAAATTAAAAAAAAAACAACAGTAGGTGTTGGTGTGGATGGGGTGATCAGGGAACACTTCTACACTCCTGATGGGTATGTAAACTAGTACAACCATGATGGAAAACAGTGTAGAGATTTCTTAAAGAACTAAAAGTAGAACTAATATTTGATCCAGGAATCCCAGGAAAAAGTTATTATATGAAAAAGATACTTGCAAACACATGTTTATAGCAGCACAATTTGCAATTGCAAAATCGTGGAACCAACCCAAATGCCCATCAATCAACAAGTGGATAAAGAAACTGTGGTATATAAATATGATGGAATACTATGAAGCCATAAAAAGGAATGCATTAACAGCATTTGCAGTAATCTGAATGAGACTGTGAAGTGAAGTAACTCAGAAAAGGAGAAACAAACCTAGTACGTTCTCACTGATATGTGGGAGCTAAGCTATGATAATGCAAAGGCATAGGAATGAAACAGTGGACTTTGGGGAATTGGGCAGAAGGGTGGGAGGTGGACGAGGGATAAAAGACTACAAATAACGTACAGTGTATACTGCTCGGGTGATGGGTGCACCAAAATCTCACAAATCACCACTAAAGAACTTACTCATGCAAACAAATACCAACTGTACTCCAATAACCTATGGGATAAATAAATAAATAAATGAATTTTCTAATCCGTAGTGGGAAACAAATACATAAATGGAGAGAAACCAATATTCCTTGCATGGTGAACAACATTAGTGTGGCTAAAAGAAGAAACAATTGCTCAGTAAAGCAGATGGCAGCTTAAGCATGGGTGACGCACAGGTTGAGGCTTAATAATTTTGTCTCTTTTTTCCTTTTGTTGGTTTCTTCCCTATTGGTCCTCTGTACACGTGTTTATCTTATTTTGAATTTAAATCTTATGAAAAAATGTGGAAAGCAAAAATTAAATACACATACAGTTTTGAGTCATCTCTTGCTAATAATTGATCTCCTAGTCATTATAGGCATAGGGTTGTGAAGAAATCTTTGCAAAACTTGGAAGACCTCCTTTTAAATAATGCTTTCAACTGATATTTGAAAAAGCTACAATTATTTACTTCAGATTGTGTTAATCACTATCCTTTCCATAGCCTTGTTATTTAAAAAGCATAGTTTCCTGAAGTTCAATGAAATCTCAATTTCCGTGGGATTTTTCTGAACAATTTGGCCAGTAAGGTGTTTGAGTCTCATGTATCAAAAATGAAGTCTCCTTTTACTACTTACGCAGTATTTTATGCATTCTTAATATTATTTTGAAATCAAACTATTTTAGGCTGGGTGCAGTGGCTCACACCTGTAATCCCGGCACTCTGGGGGGCCAAAGTAGGCAGATTGCTTGAGTCCAGGAGTTCGAGACCACCCTGGGCAACATAGCAAAACCTCACCTCTACCAGAAACACAAATTAATTAGTCTGGCGTGGTGGCATGTGCTGGTAGTCCCTGCTACTGAGGAGGCTAAAATGGAAGAATCACTTGAGCCCAGGAGATTGAGGCTGCAGTGAGCTGAAATTGTGCTACCGCACTCCAGCCTGGGCTACCAGAGTGAGACCTTGTTGCAGAAAGAAAAAAAAAAAAAAAGAAAGAAAAAGTAAAAACACATGAACAAAAACTATTTTAATCTCAGCTTTGTTGGAACCCCTGAAATATTTCAAAATTTGGTGAGGGACCATCATGCAAGTGTTGCCCAGGAGGTAGCCAATTCGAGTTTATGAATTAACTCCTTATCAACCCCCTATCAATATCTAAGTATTTTTATTATTTATTAGTATTATTTATTGATACTTATCAATATCTAAGTATTTCTAAATGTCAAGATGGATGTTAAAAAGGTTTTTAGAAAGAACTATCAATATGCTTTATATTATCTTCCTCCCAAAGTGCTCTAGTCATGGAGGAGGAATGAAGAACCCTTGTCTCCCAAGTCAAGTATTACATATATATCCCCTGGAGCTTGGTGGATTAGAGTCTGACTCTCATCTGATCTCATCTGAGAAATCTTTTTTTTTTTTTTTTCCAGAAACAGGGTCTTGCTCTGTTGCTCAGACTGGGGTGCAGCTGCTAACTGCCTTAGCCTCTGTATTAGTTATTTCTCACGCTGCTGATAAAGACATACCTGAGACTGAGCAAATTAAAAAAGGAAGAGGTTTAATGGACTTACAGTTCCCTGTGCCTGGGGAAGCCTCATAATAATGGCGAAAAGCAAGGAGAAGCAAGTCACCTTACATGGATGGCAGCAGGCAAAAAAACAGAGCTTGTGGAGGGAAACTTGCCCTTATAAAAGTGACAGATCTCATGAGACTTGCTCACTATCACAAGAACACCACAGGAAAAACCTGCCCCCATGACTCAATTATCTCCTACTGGGTCCCTCCCACAACACGTGGGAATTGAAGATGAGATTTGGGTGGGGCCCAGAACCAAACCATATCAGCCTCCCAAGTAACTGAGACTACAGGCATGCATTACTACACCTGGCCACTTTATTATTATTATTTGAGAAGACAGGTTTTACTATGCTTTTCAGGCTGGTCTCAAACTTCTGGCCTCAAGCTATCCTCTCACCTTCGCCTCCCAAAGTGCTGGGATTATAGGCATGAGCCATCATACCTGGCCAGATAAATCTATTCATAAAAGATGAGAGGCCTTATAACTTCTCTGATGGTAGTCTGTAGAGGGTTGAAAGAACTAGAAAATCTGCATCTCCAGAGTTTGTTGGGACAAAGGCTTTCAGAACACTGTCTGTGTGCCAGATGTGGGCACTGCATGCAGGAAAACTGACCTCAAACACGTTTAACAAGATTGCCAGGGCTGGACAACTTCAACAGCTTGGCAACTTAAGATACAGTTTCTATTATTAATGGCAGTAGTGAAGAATGAATAGGTATTGTCAAAGACCAGGAGAGACCTGGCTGCCCATAGAATCAGTGGCTAAATGAGTAACACAGGGCAGGTTCCACGGGGCAAGCATCTGTGCTAGTGGACACGTGAGGTCTGTCCTGGGAGCATGCACAGCCTGTGGGTGTATGGAATCCTTGACTTAGAGCTGAAGACCAGAGCAGACAACATTGTAGATGTATAAAGACAGATAAAGAACTTGCCCATTTAGCGAAACAGCACTTACCTGGTACTAAAGACATACTTTGCCCACTTCACAGGTAGCTTAAAACCAGCTCTTTTTTCCTCTTATAAATACTTCAGGGGGCAGAGTTAAAGACAGGCTAAGTTGAAGAACTTATGACTGCCTTTTTCCTGCTGAGGATAGAAAAGTATATTTTGAGGAAAAAGTTTTATAAAAAAGCCTGAAAATGTCACCTTCTGCCTCAAATTTAATCTATTAGTAAAGATGAAATCATTTAGAATTAAAAATATAAAACTTAAATGTGAATGTTCTCTTGTAGTATTTTGACACAATCTATGCCACATTCCTTTTTACAAATTTTTTATTTTTAATTTTTGTAATTACGAAGTAGGTATATATATTTGTGGGTACATGAGATTTTGATAGACACATGTAATGCATAATAATCACATCAGTGTAAATGGGGTATTCATCACCTCAAGCATTTATTCTTTGTGTTACATCAATTCAATTATATTCTTTTAGCTATATTAAAATGTATAATTAAATTATTTTGACTCTAGTCACCCTGTTGTACTAGCAAACACTAGGTTTATTCATTTTTTCTCTTTTTTGTAACTATTTATCTGCCCCACTTCTTTCTCACTCCTTCACTACCCGCCACAGCCTCTGGTAACCATTCTTCTACTCTCTATCTCCATGAGTTCGTTTTCACTTTTAGCTCCCACAAATAAGTGAGAACAGGCATAATTGTGTGTCAAATTATAAAAAGAAAGGATACAAAGTTGGGCATACTTCCTACATCCAGGATACATTTGGCCCTACATAATCACACACAAAAAAATCACTCTGATAAATCTTAAAATATTAGGAGTCATATCTGAGAATGCTGTAAAGAAAATGTTGAAAGTTAATAATAACTACCCGATCTGGGTGACACAGATAGCCAGCATTGTTAGATTTTTATTCACCTGCCTAGAAAAAAGGTCTTTTTAAAATAACACCTTTCAGATAGAAATGTTGTATGTATTCTTTTTTCAACTTGGGTTTAAAATCAAAATCCACTGTGTAAACTCTTTATATAGACATCATCGAAAAGTCTATGTTTGTAAAGTCAATGCTATTTCTCTAGGACATAATAATATTAACAAGAGTACTAATGCTACAAAACAATAACAGCTATTTCTATGTCAGACACTCTTCTAATAAACCTTTATATATTAACTTCTTTGGTCTTCAGACAAACTTATGAGTTCAATACTATTATTATACATTTTTTTTTTTTTTTTTTTTTTTGTCTCACTCTGTCACCCGGGCTGGAGTGCAGTGGCACGATCTTGGCTCACTGCAACCTCCCCCTCCAGGTTCAAGTGATTCTCCTGCCTCAGCCTCCCGAGTAGCTGGGACTACAGGTGTGCACCACTATGCCCAGGTAATATTTGTATTTTTAGTAGATACGAGGTTTCACCATGTTGGTTGGCCAGGATGGTCTCGATCTCTTGACCTCGTGATCCACCCGCCTTGGCCTCCCAAAGTGCTGGGATTTTAGGCATGAGCCACTGCTCCCAGCCTATTATAAGTCTTTTACGGAAAAGAAAACACAAGTTTAGAGAGCTTAAATAACTTTCTTGGAATGACAAGTTTAAAAATACTTCATAATTTTTATGTGTAAGTTCTGCTGAGCGTAGATTTTTGTATATACATATATATATATAAAAGAAAATAATCAGGCTGGGTGCAGTGGCTCACGCCTGTAATCCCAGTGCTTTGGGAGGTCGAGGCAGGCAGATCACAAGGTCAGGAGTTCAAGACCAGCCTGACCAACATGATGAAACCCTGTCTCTACTAAAAATACAAAAATGAGCCGGGTGTGGCGGCACACACCTGTAATCCCAGGTACTCAGTAGGCTGAAGCAGGACAATCGCTTAAACCCAGGAGGCAGAGGTTGCAGTGAGCTGAGATCGCGCCACTGCACTCCAGCCTGGGTGACAGAGTGAAGCTCCATCTCAATAAATAAATAAATAAAAAGAAAAAGAAAAGAAAACAATTCAACAATATCAATTTATATGATGTTAAGTTCAAATAAGGTAACATGCAAGACAAACTCTGTTACTTTAGGCTAAATCCACATACCCAAGTAATACATGCAGTGGTTCTGATGAATCCCTGTAAGAGGGTGAGCCTGACCATGACTTCACATAAGTAGATGTTAATTATGTACTGCTTTCCAGGATTGGCCTGCACAGTGTCCCTCTCACCTGTCCTAGCCCATGATCTTGGCCATCCTGAAACCTCTTGCAGCCTGAAAGACAGAGGAAAGAGCATTGCAGAAACTAACAGTAGTGTCCTGAAAATAGGAGGATCAGACAAGCTGTGTTTGAAATTGGGAGTGGAGTGGAGAGTAATCATAAGGTTATATATATATATATATATAGAGAGAGAGAGAGAGAGAGAGAGAAGCAGAGTTGAGAAATGTTGGTTTTTCATTTGTTTACTGAGTACATATTAGCATATTAGGTGCCAAACTGTGTAATGTGCTGGAAATTATTAAGAAAAAAAAAGAAAGATTGTATTCTTTTTTTTTTACATGTGCAGAAAGAATGTGCAGGTTTGTTACATCAGTATGCATGTGCCATGGTGGTTTGCTGCACCCATCAACCAGTCATCTACATTAGGTATTTCTCCTAATGCTATCCCTCCCCTTTATCCCCTCCCCAGACGGGCCCTGGTGTGTGATGTTTCTTTCCCTGTGTCCATATGTTCTCATTGTTCAACTCCCACTTATGAGTGAGAACATGTGGTGTTTGGGTTTCTGTTCCTGTGTTAATTTGCCAAAAATGATGGTTTTCAGCTTCGTCCATGTCCCTGCAAAGGACATGAACTTATTATTTTTTATGGTTGCATAGTATTCCATGGTGTATATGTGCCACATTTTCTTTATCCAGTCTATCATTGATGGGACTTTCAGTTGGTTTCAAATCTTTCCTATTGTGAATAGTCCTGCAATAAACATACATGTGTATGTGTCTTTAGAGTAGAATAATTTATAATCCTTTGGGTATATACCCTGTAATGGGATTGCTGGCTCAAATGGTGTTTCTAGTTCTAGATCCTTGAGGAATCACCACATTGTCTTCTGCAATGGTTGAACTAATTTACACTCCCACCACCAATGTAAAAGCATTCTTATTGGCTGGGCACTGTGGCTCACACCTGTAATCCCAGCACTTTGGGAGGCAGAGGCAGGTGGATCACGAGGTCAAGAGATCGAGACCATCCTGGCTGACACAGTGAAACCCCGTCTCTACTAAATATACAAAAAATTAGCTGGGCGTTGTGGTGGGCGCCTGTAGTCCCAGCTACTCAGGAGGCTGAGGCAGGAGGATGGTGTGAACCTGGGAGGTGGAGCTTGCAGTGAGCCGAGATCACGCCACTGCACTCCAGCCTGGGTGACAGAGCGAGACTCTGTCTCAAAAGAAAAAAAAACAAAAGCATTCCTATTTCTCCACATCATCTCCAGCATCTGTTGATTCCTGACTTTTTAATGACCGCCATTCAAGCTGGCATGAGAATGTATCTCATTGTGGTTTTGATTTGCATTTCTCTAACCATTGGTGATGATGAGCTTTTTTTTATGTTTCTTGGCTGCATAAATGTCTTCTTTGGAAAATGTCTGTTCATATCCTTTGCCCACTTTTTGATGGGGTTGTTTGTTTATTTCTTGTACATTTGTTTAAGTTCCTTGTAGATTCTGGATATTAGCCCTTTGTCAGAGGGATAGACTGCAAAAATGTTCTCCCATTATGTAGGTTGCCTGTTCACTCTGATGATAGTTTCTTTTGCTGTGCAGAAGCTCTTTAGTTTAATTAGATCCCATTTGTCAATTTTGGCTTTTGTTGCCATTGCTTTTGGTGTTTTAGTCATGAAGTCTTTTCCCATGCATATGTCCTGAATTACCATTCAGGTGGCCTAAGTTTTCTTCTAGGGTTTTTAGGGTTTTAGGTCTTAGGTTTAAATCTTTAATCCATCTTGAGTTAATTTTTGTATAAGGTGTAAGGAAAGGGTCCAGTTTCAGTTTTCTGCATATGACTAGTCAGTTTTCCCAAAACAATTTATTAAATAGGGAATTTTTTCCCCATTCCTTGTTTTTGTCAGATTCCAGCAAGATCAGATGGTGGTAGATGTGTGGTGTTATTTCTGAGGCCTCTGTTCTGTTCCATTGGTCCATATACCCATCATGGTACTAGTACCATGCTCTTTTGGTTACTGTAGCCTTGTAGAATAGTTTGAAGTCAGGTAGCGTGATGCCTCCAGCTTTATTCTTTTTGCTTAGAATTGTCTTGGCTATAAGGGCTCTTTTTTTGGTTCCATATGAAATTTAAATTAAGTTTTTCCTAATTCTCTGAAGAAAGTCAATGATATCTTGATGGGAATAGCATTGAATCTATAAGTTACTTTGGGCAGCATGGCCTTTTTCACAATATTGATTCTTCCTATCCATGAGCATGGAATGCTTTTCCATTTGTTTGTGTCCTCTCTTGTTTCCTTTAGCAGTGTTTGTAGTTCTCCTTGAAGAGGTCCTTCACATCCCTCGTAACTTGCATTTCTAGGTATTTTATTCTCTTTGTAGCAATGGTGAATGGGAGTTTACTCATGATTTGGCTCTTTGTCTATTATTTGTGTATAGGAATGCTCATGATTTTGGCACTTTGATTTTGTATCCTGAGACTTTGCTGAAATTGCTTATCGGCTTAAGACGTTTTGGGGCTAAGACATATTTTATATTTTATAAATATACAATCATGTCATCTGCAAACAGAGATAATTTGACTTCCTTTCTTCCTATTTGAATACTCTATTTCTTTCTCTTGCCTGATTGCACTGGCCAGAATTTTCAATACTATGTTGAATAGGAGTGGTGAGAGAGGGCATCCTTGTCTTGTGCTGGTTTTCAAAGGGAATGTTTCCAGTTTTTGCCCATTCAGCATGATATTGGCTGTGGGTTTGTCATAAATAACTCTTATTATTTTGAGATATGTTCCATCAATACCTAGTTTATTGAGAGTTTTTAGCATAAAGGGTGTTGAATTTTATCGAAGGCCTTTTCTGCATCTATTGAGATAATCATGTGGCTTTTGTCATTGAATCTGTTTATGTGACAATGTAAATTACATTTATTGATTTGCATATGTTGTACTAGCCTTGCATCCCAGGGATGAACCCGACTTAATCATGGTGGATAAGCTTTTTGATGTGCTGCTGGATTCGATTTGCCACTATTTTATTGAGGATTTTCACATCGACGTTCATCAGGAATATTGGCCTGAAATTTTCTTTTTTTGTTGTGTCTCTGCCAGGTTTTAATATCAGGATGATGCTGTCCTCATAAAATGAGTTAGAGAAGTGTCTCTCTTTTTCTATTGTTTGGAATAGTTTTAGGAGGAATGGTACCAGCCGTACCTGAACGTCTGGTAAAATTCAGTTGCGAATCCATCTGTTCCTAGGCTTTTTTTGGTTGTTAGGCTATTAATTACTGCCTCAATTTCAGAAATTTTATTGGTCTATTCAGGGATTTGACTTCTTCCTGATTTAGTCTTGGGAGGGTGTATGTGTTCAGGAATTTATCCATTTCTTCTAGATTTTCTAGGTTATTTTCATAGAGGTGTTTATAGTATTCTCTGATGATAGTCTCTATTTCTCTGGTATCAGTGGTGATCTCCTCTTTATCATTTTTTATTGTGTCTAATTGATTCTTCTCTCTTTTCTTCTTTATTGTCTGGCTAGCTGTCTATCTATTTTGTTAATCTTTTCAAAAAACCAGCTCCTGGATTCACTGAATATTTTTTAAGCATTTTTCATGTCTCTATCTCCTTCAGTTCTGCTCTTTGTTATTTATTGTCTTCTGCTAGCTTTTGAATTTGTTTGCTCTTGCTTCTCTAGTTGTTTTAATGGTGATGTTAGACTGTCAGTTTTAGATCTTTCCCACTTTCTCCTGTGGGCATTTGGTGCTATACGTTTTTCTCTAAACGCTGCTTTATCTCTGTCCCAGAGATTCTGGTATATTGTGTTTTTGTTCTCATTGGTTTCAAAGAACTTATTTATTTCTGCCTGAATTTCGTTATTTACCCAGTAGTAATTCAGGAGCAGGTTGTTCAGTTTCCATGTAGTTGTGTGGTTTTGAGTGAGTTTCTTAATCCCGAGTTCTAATTTAATTGCACTGTGGTCTGAGAGACTGTTTGTTATTATTCTCATTCTTTTGCATTTGCTGAGGAGTGTTTTACTTCCAATTATGTGGTCGATTTTAGAATAAGTACAATGTGGTACTGAGAAGAATGTATATTCTGTTGATTTGGGATGGAGAGTTCTGTAGATGTCTATTAGGTCGGCTTGGTCCAGAGCTGAGTTCAGGTCCTGAATATCCTTGTTAATTTTCCGTCTCGTTGATCTGTCTAATATTGACAGTGGTGTGTTAAAGTCTCCCACTATTATTGTGTGGGGGTCTAAGTCTCTTTATAGGTCTCTAAGAACTTGCTTTATGAATCTGGGTGCCCCTGTATTGGGTGCATATGCATTTAGGATAGTTAGCTTTTCTTGTTGCATTGATCCCTTTACCATTCTGTAATGCCCTTGTTTATCTTTTTTGGTCATTGTTGGTTTAAAGTCTGTTTTGTCAGAGACTAGGATTGCAACCCCTGCTTTTTTTGTTTTCCATTTGCTTGGTAAATCTTCCTCTATCTCTTTATTTTGAGCCTATGTGTGTCTTTGCACATGAGATGGGTTTCCTGAATACAGCACACCGATGGGTCTTGACTCTTTATCCATTTTGCCAGTTTGTGTCTTTTAATTGCGGCATTTAACCTGTTTACATTTAAGGCTAATATTGTTATATGTAAATCTGTCATTATGATGCTAGCAGGTTATTTTGCCCATTAGTTGATGGAGTTTCTTCATAGTGTCGATGGTATTTACATTTTGATATGTTTTTGCAGTGGCTGGTACCAGTTGTTCCTTTCCATATTTAGTGCTTCTTTCAGGAGCTCTTGTAAGGCAGGCCTGGTGGTGACAAAATCCCTCAGCATTTGTTTGACTGTAAAGGATTTTATTTCTCCTTCACTTATGAAGCTTAATTGGCTGGATATGAAATTCTGGCTTGAAAATTCTTTTTTTAAGAATGTTGAATATTGGCCCCCACTCTCTTCTGGCTTTCAGGGTTTCTGCCGAGAAATCCGCTGTTAGTCTGATGAGCTTCTCACTGCGGGTAACCCAGCCTTTCTCTCTGGCTGCCCTTAACATTTTTTTCTTCATTTCAACCTTGGTGAATCTGAAGATTATGTGTCTTGTGGTTGCTCTTCTCAAGGAGTATCTTTGTGGTGTTCTCTGAATTTCCTGAATTTGAATGTTGGCCTGCCTTGCTAGGTTGGGGATGTTCTCCTGGATAATATCCTGATGTGTGTTTTCCAACTTGGTTCCATTCTCCTGTCATTTTCAGGTACACAAATCAAATGTAGGTTTGGTCTTTTCACATAGGCCCATATTTCCTGGAGGCTTTGTTTGTTCCTTTCCATTCTTTTTTCTCTAATCTTGTCTTATGCTTTATTTCATTAAGTTGATCTTCGATCTCTGATATCCTTTCTTCCACTCGATCGATTCCATTATTGATACTTGTATGTGCTTCACAAAGTTTTCGTGCTGTGTTTTTCAGCTCCATCAGGTCATTTATGTTCTTCTCTAAACTGGTTATTCTAGTTAGCGGTTCCTGTAACCTTTTATCAAGATTCTTAACTTCCTTGCTTTGGGTTAGAACGTGCTCCTTTAGCTCGGAGGACTTTGTTATTATTCTGAAGCCTATTTCTGTCAGTTTGTCAAACTCATTATCTGTCCAGTTTTATTCCCTTGCTGGTGAGGAGTTGTGATCCTTTGAAGGAGAAGAGCCATTCTGTTTTTTGGAATTTACAGCCTTTTTGTGCTGATTTTTCCTCATCTTCGAGGATTTATCTACCTTTGGTCTTTGCCATTGGTGACCTTCAGATGGAGTTTTTACGTGGTCGCCGTTTTTGTTGATGTTGATGCTATTTCTTTCTGTTTGTTGGTTTTCCTTCTAACAGTCAGGCCCGTCTTCTGCAGGTCTGCTGGAGTTTGCTGGAGGTCCACTCTAGACCCTGTTTGCCTGAGTATCACCAGCAGAGGCTGCAGAACAGCAAAGATTACTGCTGGCTCCTTCCTTTGGAAGCTTTTGTCCCAGAGGAGCACCTGCCAGATGCCAGCTGGAGCTCTCCTGTATGAAGTGTCTGTCGACCTCTGCTGGGAGGTGTCTCCCTGTCAGGAGGCATGGGGGTCAGGGACCCACCCAGGAAAGAGGAGGCAGTCTTTCCTCTAGCAGAGCTCAAGTGCTGTGCTGAGAGATCCACTGCTCTCTTCAGAGTTGGCAGGCAGGAACTTTTAAGTCAGTTGAAGCTGCACCCACAGCTGCCCCTTCCCCCAGGTGCTCTTCGCAGGGAGACGGGAGTTTTATCTATAAGCCCCTGACTGGGGCTGCTGCCTTTCTTTCAGAGATGCCCTACCCAGACAGGAGGAATCTAGAGAGGAGGTCAGGCTACCACAGCTTGTGGTGCTGCAGTAGGATCCGCCCAGTCCGAGCTTCCTGGTGGCTTTGTTTACTCTGTGAGGGGAAAACCTCCTACTCAAACCTCAGTAATGGCGAATGCCACTCCCTCCACCAAGTTCGAGTGTCCCAGGTCGACTTCAGACTGCTAAGCTGGCAGCAAGAATTTCAAGCCAGTAGATTTTAGCTTGCTGGGTTCCATAGGGGTGGGATCCGCTGAGCAAGACTACTTGGCTCCCTGGCTTCATCCCCCTTTCCAGGGGAGTGAACAGTACTGTCTCGCTGGGGTTCCAGGCTCCACTGGGGTACGAAAAAAAATTCCTGCAGCTAGCCCAGTAGGTCTGTGTCTGCCCAAACAACCACCCAGTTTTGTGCTTGAAACCCAGGGCCCTGGTGGTATAGGCATCCGAGGGAATCTCCTGGTCTGTGGGTTGCGAAGACTGTGGGAAAAGCGTAGTATCTGGGCTGGCAAGCACTGTCTATCATGGCACAGTCCTTCATGGCTTCCTTTGGCTAGGGGAGGAAGTTCCCCAACCCTTTGCACTTCCTGGTTGAGGCGACGCCCTACCCTGCTACTGCTTGCCCTCTGTGGGCTGCACCCACTCTCTAACTAGTCCCAGTGAGATGAACCGGGTACCTCTGTTGGAAATGAAGAAATCACCTGCCTTCTGTGTTGGTCTCTCTGGGAGCTGCAGGTTGGAGCTGTTCCTATTTGGCCATCTTGCCCAGGAATCCTGTATTCTTTTTTTTTTTTTTTAATAGAAAGAAAATGGCATACAAATCTTTATTGTTGTGCATATGAACAAAAGATCCATATACAAAGTCTTACATACATGAGAGTTTAAGGAGGGGACAGATGGTTGATGATTAAATATTCTTACCTTTCAGAGATTCTGATTAACTATTTTAGTTCTTATAGAAAACTCATAGCAATGAATATTTATTCATTCACAAAGGACTGCATGGGTGAAGACCATACATTCTATCAAGAGCCCAAAGTCGGTAGGGGCTTTATTCCAATTTAGAACCTCTGCTACAGTTTGTGTAGCCTGGGATATTTGCTCAGAGTTCAATTTCACAAAAATCCATGTCTTACAGTGCTGGCATGAATAATACAGTCTTGTTTGTATCTGTTCACACATCTCTCTCCTGCCAACTGTAGGACAGCCTCTTTTATATATAATGCTTTATATACATATTTTCTGCTGCTTCCGAGTAGTGACAGATTGTTTTGTGACAGCACAAACACAAAAACTCTCCTTAGTTCAACTCCCAGATGCTGTAAGAAACTTAGAAGAGGAGATGGCTAAGGAAAGGTAGCTAGCTGCCATCATCAAAGGAAAGAAAGAAATGATCTTGAAACTAGTCAAAAAGCACTCCAATAGCTGGCCCACTATTTTTGTGATTTTTAAAGAAGATACTCCCTTCGTACTACTGGTTAAAGGTACCTAAACCTCCTGAGTATGTCATCACTATTTATATGTGCCATCATGGCCTTGAGGGACCTATTCTGCAGTGTAAATTTGCAATTTTGAAATCTGCAGCATATGCAGACCTGATTTATTTGACTCAGTTTGGGAAGACAGACTGTTACTGGGCAATATCACTAGGTAACCAAAGAGGAGGCAATAGAGTTCAAAACCCCATTTCTTATTTAAGTAAAAGCACAATTAATTATTCTGCAGCATGTTATTTGGGTTGTATGATATCTTTCAATATCAGGGTTTTATTTTTAGTTGCTTAGTTACTGAGGTCACTATTCTAAGTAAACAATATCATACACTATAACATGAACAAGAAAAAAAAGCCCCAAAGCATTGAACAAGGAAGAAAAATAGTCCTGTAAATGGGTTTGCCTAGTAAGTAGTAAGGCAAATCCAGGAAAAACCAGATAGCTGCTGATGTTACATTTTGCAGCTCTCCTTTATATGCTGCATGGCTTACAAGTCAATAAAACACTATTGAAGACAAGGAGATAAAATTTAAATGCCTAATATATGTATATTATTAAGATGTGGTTCTCTAATTAGGGTAAAGTAATGGTTGTATGTTCAGACTTTCCTTTCAGAGAAAAGACAGAAAATCCAGAACATGTTGGGAGATATCCATGTCTCCTTTTCCCTGTCAAATGCTTCTAATTATTTATCTGTGCTTACAGTTTCATTTATCTTGTCTACACTTACTCTTTTCACCCTAGTCTGTTTCTGCCTTCAACACTTGCTGAGATTATTTTCTAAACTACCATAAAAGGCTAGCTAATTGCCAAATTCTGCTTGACCTCTCTGCAATGTCTGACATTACTGTCTATTTTATTGCTGTGAAATGCTCTTTTTCCTTGCATTGCATTCTCCTAATGGTCCTTCTTCTTTACTGGAAACAATTGCCTATGTGAAACTGGACTTTGTTCAATACAGCATGTGCAGCTAATAGCTATGTTAGGCAAATGACTTTAAAAATTTATGCCTTAGATTCTTCATCTGTAAAATGGATGCAATAATAGTAACACTCCCTACTTACACAGTTCTTGTGAGAATAAAATGTGTTGACCAACGTAAAGGATTTACAACAGTGCCTGTCAAAAATCCTACTCTTGCTTGTGCCATTACTGTCTATCTGGTTCTAAAAAGACGTTGTTCTTGAAAGTTGTGATTTTTTTCTTGAGCTTTGTATCTACTTCCTGGCTTACACTTTTATCTAATTGATATTGAATGTGACCTCTTTCCTCCTGAGCTCTACTCTCATATCACTAAGTTTGCTAATACCCTCCTGTGGATTTCTAATAGGGAATGAAATTAATTAACACATGCTATCAAAAAGTTCATTCATTTATTGATCCATTTACTATTTTCCAGACACTATATTTGGCCCAAGAGCACTGTTGGCCTGAGACCAATAGTTTGTTGGATATAGTAATATTGTATCTCAATGTTTTTTTCCATCTTGAAACCTTTGGGTATTGCCCCACTGTATCCTGGTGTTGAATGATGTTGCTGACAGTGTGTCTGAGGATAATCTAAGTTTTTTGTTGTTGTTGTTGTTGTTTGCTTTTTTAATGGATGACACAATTCTTTTTTATTTTTTTTAAGTCTAGTAATTTTATTGGGATACTTGGTGCTTATAATTCTACATAATTTTTTTCTGGCATCAAGTATACTCTTTCAATTTGTAAATTCAACTTTTTACTTTTAGAAACATTTTTAATTTATATATTATTTAAATATATTTTTTCTTGGGAGTAGTTATATTCATGTGATATCTCCTTTGACTGTCTTCCCTATCTCATATTTTCTCTATACACCTTTACATTTTTACTTCATTATTCTCTGTTCTATGTTTTTTATCCATGTCTATGTAAATATTGCCTTTATTATGTTATGATTTTTCTTTTCTCTCTCTCTCTTTTTTTCTACTGAGGATTGTTAGCTCATGTTTTGTGTCCTCCTGTCTCACCATTGCTACCTTGAGTTATTGTATCTTTGCTGTGACAATTTTTCTTGATTTCTTAAGTTATTTGAATTTAAGGATGCGTGCTGTTTTTTGATAACATTTTTCTCCATCTGTGGTTCATTTATTCTGTTCTTTATCTTATGTTTTTTCTTAATCATTTTAAATTTATTTTTTATTATTCCTCACCTCTGAATAGGATGAGTCTTAATGAGATGATTTAATTACAGAATATTCGTGGGAAAAGTAAGTGGAACAAGTTCTCAAGTAGCAGATATTCCTCCCAATTCACACAAAAATTCCTTATGACCCCGAGCTGTATGGCCGTATGCATTTGGTCAACCATTTCTCTGTTTTCCTCAACCAGCACGATTTGCAGCTACTGAGATCCTTGTGATTCAGAATCTCTTTCCCTAACAGAAGGTTTCCTATGGAAACAAAAGAGAAGACTCTAACATCAGTTTCCACGCTTCATTTTTATTATTTCTGATATTGAATTCTGTTTTTTCTTCCCCTCAAGGTGTGCTATGCCCTGTGGACAGCTATGCACTGATGAGATTTGTAGCTTCTCTTACCCTGGTTATCTTTTTATACCCATTTTACCTTCACTACATTTGAGATAGTTTCTCACACATTGTTATTTTAGTTATGAATATTTTCTATTTCTCTTAAGATGGAAGTTTTATTTCTGTTTCTTGTCCTTCTCTTTTTTTCACATGCTTTTCAAGATGATAAAAGGACAAGACCATTTTATCCACCATTTAAAAATTAAAAGTGAAGTATATAATTTAGATCTAAGCATGCTATGACATACTCTCTCAGAAGGCAGAATAGCACTTCTCTTCCTCTCCCCCTATTTATTAAGATTAGATTTCCAGTCCAATTCAAATCGATGTATTTTTATCCAATTAGAAAATGCTCCTGCCACCCTAAAAATTGTTATTGTAACAGATGAGTGCCAAAAGCCAATCTGGACAATAAAAATCCTGGCATTGAACATTTGTGAAGATACCATGCGTTTAACACTTAAGTGAATTTTAGACTGTAGATACTTTAAGGAATTAGATCTGCTTTGCTAAAGTGATTGTTTAAACAAATTAAATTGTAAATAAATAAGTGAATTAATACTCAAAGGTTTATATGTGGTCATATTGTTATATATTGTCAGTTAGTGTGCTAAAATGGTGGCAAAGCAGATGCATGATTTTCTGCAGAGATGAATGGCTTTGTTCTTTTGTTAGACCTATATGTGTGTATATATATATGTATATGAATATATATATGTACATATATAGGCATTTATAATATGAACGTTGCATATGTAACAATTGTCTAACGCTATTCTGAGACTGATAGGAATTTACCTTAGAATTTCAATGTCAGTTATGACACAGGAAATTTTTCTTTGTCCTGACTTCAGTTAGGTACTATTTCATATGCCTGTGATGGGAAAAATTAGACAAATGGTAAATTTAAGGCAAATGTTATGTGTTTTTGTTTTTTCTATGTATGCATAGGCTTGGAATAAGTTACTCTTCAGCTATGTCATGACTAGGTCAGATACTCTGTGCAAGAGCTATAAGAGAGAATGAAGGAAACAAAACACTTTTGAAATTTATGTTTACAAAAATGGAACATGATAATTGGAAAAAATAGATTTGTGTTTTGGAAATCTATGGTTTGGTGAGCTCCTTCTGTGTTTGAATTTCACATAGTTATCTTAACAAACTCTTCTTACCTAAAATATTCCTTTTTATCAGCAGCAGAAGGAAATTTTCTTGATAGGACAGTTTATACCTACTATGAAATTTCTACAGGAAGATCAAAGTTTAATGGGCATCTCAAGGAACACAGTATGGTTTTTAAAGGTTCAGCTTTCAACATTCTCAGATTAATAAGTTCTTAGTGGGTTATTGTGAAAATGGACTTAGTCAAAACATGCCCAAAACAAACACTGTCTGGGGACAAGCTGTCTCAGGAGATTAGTAACAGGTGACATGGAAACTTAAACCTCAAGGTCAATAGCTCCAATCTATCCTCAGTCAATAGTGGCTAGGAAGTCATTAGTATACAAATGCTGGCCAGTTTTCTAGGAGAAAGAAGAAAGGTTTTCTAATCTTGCTCTTTGAAAGTATTTGTATCACAAGTTCTGATTTGAAAACAAGAGAGGATGTATACACATATGCAAGCATACATAAACATACAAACGTAAACATACCTATTAGGATAAAACAAAGATATACAGGTGTATGTTCCTAATCAGCAGGATTATAGAGATTTTAAATTTCATCTTTTTGCCAATTCTTGTTTTCTAAACATTTTTTACAATGAAATACATTGCTTTATACTACAAGAAAAAAATTAAAACCTCTTTTTTTCCCAGACTGATTTCTAAAGAACTAAAAGACAATCTCAACATTATCTTCACTTGTTTATCTCTTTAGATCCTGTCTTTAATTACTTTCACCAGTAACTCTTCTGTGAAGCATTCAATATTGTCTTAAGTGGCAGGCCTAACAGCTAATCTTCCCCACTTCCTCATTATTTAGTACTTATTTCTCCATTTCAGGCATCAAAATAGGTTAAATTCTCATGCCTCCAGAAACCACCAAGGGATTACCCAAATGTTTTTCAGACTCAATATCATATTAGAACAATTTTTTTTAGTATTTGACTTAGCTATGTACTTTTCAATCTGAGTGAGTGAATGCTCACTTAAAAAAATGTCGTATGACAAGACTTATAATGACAAAAACAGCAAGCCTCTATTCTGCCTCTTCACAGCTCTCATTTTGCTTCTCAGAGATAACATTTAACATGTATTATTTATTCACCTAATATCTAATGAAGGCCTACTATGTTCCAGACACTGTTTAAGTGATATGAACTAGCAGTGAACAAACCCATAGAGGTCCTTGCTAATATGGAGTGTACATTCTTATGGAGGAGAAAACAACAAACAAATGCATAAACAGTGTACATATAACGTACAATCCATTGGATGGTGGTAAGAGTTAACTAAAAATAATTCAGTATGAAAGGAAAGATGAAATATTGGGAGGGGTAAAATAGTAAATAGATTTTATAGGACAAGCTTAATTGAAGGGTGACTTTTGTCACCTGAGGGAAGTGCAGCAGTTACTTAAGAGGATATCTAGAATCAGAGGTTTCTAGGCAACAAATGCAAAGGCGATGAGATAGGAATATGCCTATTGATTTCAAGAGCACTTCAAATATTCACAGTCCTCTTGGTATTTTGATATTTTTCTACGTAACTAATCAGTATGATTTATTAATATTAAACATGTTATCTTGAATTCCACCAATATAGAAATCAATTGCCCTCTGTTATGCTACTGTCCCATCTTGCTTATCCTCCCTTGACCTCCAGCTCAGTAATATTAGAATATTTTATTAAGTTGATGATCAGTTTTTACATTATTTTGGCTATGTAAATTATATTCATAAGTAGTAGATCACAACCACACTTTTTTTGCATGAGTTAAATTTCTAAAGTCAATACCTACTTAATTCTTCATTTGCTCATTGTGCTGTACAATTTTATTAATATTCACCTAAACACTTCAATATTTCTTTTAAAGGTTTTTGTTTGTCTTTGATTTTTGTTGTGTTTTGCTATACTCCTCGGGTTAAATTTGATCTGAGACATCTATGCTTTCTGTACTGGGTATTGGCAATTTCCTAGATTAGGGAAATTTCCAGCCATTATTTATTTAAATATGATTTCTGGTCTTTTTTCTTTCTTTCTCTTCCTTCTGCAATTCTTATGATGTGAAGGTTTGATCTCTTGATAATATCCCATAATTCCTATAGGCTTTCTTTTTGTTTTTTTTTACTCTTTTGTCTTTTTGCTCCTCTCATTCAATACTTAAATTGTCTTTAAGCTCATTGATCCTTTATTTTGCTTCGTTGAGTGTGCTGTTGAAGCTTTCCTTTGAATTTTCAATTCAGTCCTTGCATTTTTTATCTCTAGGATTTCCAGTGAGCTCTTTGCTATTATTTCTATTTCTTTGCTGATCTCATGTTTTCATGCAAATTGTATTACATTTAATATTAGTATATTGTAGTTTACTAAACTTCTTCATGAATCTTCTTCTGAATTCTTTGTCGGTCATTTCATACACTTCATTTCTTTGGTGTCCATTACTGGAGCTTTATTAATGTACTTCGAAGGTTTCATGATTCCCTGATTTTTTGGTAATTCTTATATTCTTGCATTGTTGTCTGTGTATTCTAAGGAAGAGCCATCTCCTCTAGCCTTTACAGTTTTTCTTTGGGAGGGATGAAACTTCTCTATTTAGTCTACCCTGTTATTTTGGAAGGGCCAACTGATAATAACCCAGGGCAGGCAGAACTTGTTGTGAGTTTTCTAGTTGACAGGACCACTGGTTTTGCCCTGATATTGAATGGTGCTACTGGCTGGGCCCCACTGACTGGTGACACCACTGGCTGGGTCCTTTTATCAGGCAGAGCTGCTGGCTGGGTACTTCAGTGGACTCTGGTAAGTCTGGTTACAGGAGATATTCTTTGGCCAGACATTTCCACTATTTGGGATTTGCAGTTGGGCAGGGCTGCAGATTGAGCTCCAAGGTTAAGTAGAGTTGCTTCTCAGGACAGGCAGGATGTAAAGCTAGGCTTCTGAGAGATACCCAGTTGAGTATTACTCTCTGGGTGGAGCCATAGTGTGGGCTTTTGGCTGAAATGAGTAGCTGTTTGACCTCCTAGATCAAGCAGGACTACCCCCGACATTTCTCCAAAATGCACAAAGGTAGAGTAATTGAGTGGGCTGTTGGGCTATGTGGAACCACTGCCTGCATTCCTGGGTCAAGCTGGTCTAATTCTGTTGCTTCTCTGAAATCATGGATGTAGGAGTTTCTGTTTGGATGGGGCCATTCGGTGGCTTTTATGGCTATGTGGAATTACTGCTTGCCTCCCTGGATATAGCAGGTTAAATCCCTTCACTTCTCTGAAATGAGTGGAGCTGCATTTCTCCCTGCCTGGGTAGGGTTGTCAAGGTGGGTTCCAAGGTTGGATAGGGAGACTAGAAGTATTGAGGCTCAATGTAGCTTGTACTTCCCAGCATGCTTCTGAAGGCAACCTACTCAGTTTTGCAGATGTGCTATGAGGCTGGCTGATATAGCTTATTGAGTGCCACAGCTGGCAGGAACAAAGAGGTAGCACCAAGACCTGTGCATTGGTTGCTGTTTTTGTGTCTACTTGACCTCCAGGTTGTCAAGCTTTGCCATTTTGCCTAGTCTTCCCTGTGAGATGAGTACAGAGTTTTTCTTGGTGTTGAGAGTCTAAAAAAAATACTCTAATCTACAGATAATTGCTAGTTGAAATTTCTGTGGGAAGCAGTGGATCTGGAGACTTCCTATTGCACCATTTTGCTGACATCAGTCTCCTAAACACTTCAATGTTTCTACATAATGCCTATCAGTAGTGTTTATCATTTGCTGCCCCTAGTCTTTTCTGTCTGTCTTATTCAGTGGGACTCTTGCCTTTTAGGCCTGCTGCCATTAAGGACTTTGTGCTATTCTTGGACTTCCCTTTGCTAATTGCCCATGTTGAATCTCTTGTTACATGAATTTCATTTCTTCTTTCATGGAATTTTTTGTTTCTTTCTGGACTAATCAAATCAATTTTAAGTGTTTCTTCATGGGTGTCTTATCTTGCATTTGTTTGTGCAATTATATTTTATTATTTCTTTCTTTCTTTTGAATTACGTTTTCTGTTTTTTTGAAACCTAAAGCATCCTAGGAAATATAGAATTTAAAATACTATATAAAATGTCTAGTAACAAGAAGTCTTGAAGTAGTTTGACTTCATGTCTAGTTAATCCAATGGCTCAGAAACTCATTATAGACCTAGAGTTTTGGCAGTCTTGAAACTTGCAAATTTTGGTATATTCCATTATGGTCACAGTAGATTCTAATAGCACTAGGTATTACCAACATCTAGAGGAGGAGAAATACACATTTCTTGTGTCAATATGCAGAAACTCTAGATAATTTTTTTCTTTAGGATTAATTAGTTTTTCCAAAGATGAGCCTTCTAATCCTCACCTGTGATGTGAAGTGGCCAGATTGTGGGGTGGTAAGGTGATGTATGTGTTACAATCTTCTTCTAGTAGAGAAAGGAGTTTGAGAATAACACAGTTTAATATGTAGACTTTTAACTAATTTCTCTTGTCTTCCAATACTTCACCCCAGCTCTTCACTATGCCTAGAATTCCCCATTCTAAGTCCTTTTAGAGTGATGCTTTGTAAAGAAGAGGGTCCTGATCTCCGGCCTGAAGAAGGATGCATTATGTATCTAACTGTTTAGTCATCAGGATTGGATTGTTAGAGCCTATAATTATGTGTAAATGTTTTGTGTAATGTAATATTTTATTTCTCTGGGATATATTTCCAGGAGTGTAATTTCTGAGTCATATTATATTTTAGTCTTTAAAAAACTGCCAAACTATCTCCCAGAATAGGCATATCATTTACATTCACACCAACAATGTATGCGAGATCCAGTTTCTCTGCATTCTCACCAACTTTTGGTATTGTCACTTTTTAATTGTGCTCTTCTAATACATGAAGAGTAATCTTTTAACATGGCTTAAATTTTAATTTCCAAATTAGCCAACGACAAAAAGTATAAAATCTTAATCACATTTTCATTCCTTTACCCTCTCCCCTTTTATTACAAATGTCTTTAATATTTTGTCTGTAGATTTTTGTTTCACCCACCTGACGTAATTTAGAAGACCCAAGATGAGAAAGATAGTATACTATATTTACCCATATTTCTACTTTTTCCATTTTTCTCTCTTCATTCTTGAAGTTCCAAGTTTCCTTTCTTTATTATTTTATTTCTGTTTGAAAAAATTTGCTTCTGACCTTATTTTAGGAAGGCCTGTTGATATCAAATTCTCTTAGATTTTCTTCATCTGAAAGTGTCTTCATTTAACCTTTGTTTCTGAAGGATATTTTTGCTGGATATAGAATTCCAAGTTCACATGGTTTTTTTGTTGTTTGTTTGTTGTTTTTTTGTCAGCAATGAAAAATATGCCATTTGCTTTTGACCTCCATAGTTTCTGATGACAAATTTGCTCTCATTTACAGTGTTGTTTCTCTACAGATAATGAAATATGTCTTTCTGGCTGCTTCAAAGATATTTTTGTTTTTAATTTTCAGAAGTTTCACTATGTTGAGTGTTGGCATCGATTTCTTTGCGTTTATTCTGTTTGGAATTTTTCTCAGCTTTTTGGATCTGTAAGTTTATGTCTTTTTGCTAAAGTTTGAATTCATCAGTCATAGGTTTGTTTTTTTTTAATTCTTTTTAAGACCCACCACATTTCTTTCTTCTTTTTTATGGCTCTGATAACATGAAAGTAACATCTTTTGTTTTAGGTCTTCAGATCTCAGAAGTCCTGTTCTCTCTCTTTTTATTTCTTTTCTTTCTTTCTTTCTTTCTTTCTTTCTTTCTTTCTTTCTTTCTTTCTTTCTTTCTTTCTTTTCTTTCTTTCTCTCTCTCTCTTCCTTCCTTCCTTCTATTATTTTTCCATTGTTTAGATTGGGTAATATCTCCTATTCTATATTTGAGTTTATAAATATATTTTTTTGTGCCTTCCATTCTGCTGTAAAACACATCATCGACCACTTTATTTGATTAATTTATATTTTATTTTAAAATTTTCATTTGCTTCTTCTTTGTATTTTCTTATTTGCTGAGACTTTCTATTGTTTGTTTCAAGTGTTTCTGAGATTGCTTACTGAAAATATCAGTGATAGCTTCTTTAATATTTTTGTCAGATATTTTCATAATCTGTATCATCTTGGTGCTGGTATCTGTTTATTGCCTTTCGTCATGTAAGTTCAGATTTTTCTTATTCTTAGAAAGGATAGATTTTTTTTTAATTCTTTCCTTGGCATTGTGGAAAGTATGTTGTTAGACCTTAGGTCTTATTTAATATCCCTTTCTTTCTGCTAGGGAGTCACACTATGTAGGTGTAGAGTAAAGCCCTGGTTGGGGCAAAAGCTCAGTTTACCATACTAGGCCCCATTGATAGTATCACTATAACAGTGAAGAAATCAGAATGCCAATTAACATCACATTTGTACCACCTAATTTCACCTCATTGTTTATCTATATGCATAAAAGTTATACTTTCTTTTTTCCTATTGACATAAGTCAGGCAAAGGGAAGTAGAAGACTGACATGACCTACCTTCTGTCATTGGAAGGAATGAAAACTTTAACTCTTTAACACCCCCACTGATTCTTCAGGAAAAAGACATTTTTTTTCCTTTTATATTTGTCTGGATTAGGGTGGGTATTATTAAAAATATCTTTTATACTTCTACACAACCTTTTTCTGGTCCTTTTGTTAGAGCGTACAAGCATACCTCAAAGATACTGTGGGTTTGGTCCCAGACTATTGCAATAATGTAACTATCACAATAAAGTGAATCACATAAACTTTTTAATTATACAGTGCACATAAAAGTTATATTTATACTATACTACAGTCTATTAAGTGTACCACAGGATTGTGTCTAAAAATATACATATCTAAATTAAAAAACACTTTATTGATAAAAATGCTAATAATTATCTGATCCTTCAGTGACTCATAATCTTTTTGCTGGTAGAAGATGTTGCCTCAATATTCATGGCTATTACTGATCAGGGTGGCAGTTCCTGAAGGTTGAGATGACTATGGCAATTTCTTAAAATGAGACAACACAAAGTTTGCTGCATCAATTGACTCTTTCTTTTATGAAAGATTTTTCTGTAGTAAATGATGTTGATAGCATTTTATCCATAGTAGACCTTCAAACCCTGCTGCTGCTGCTTTATCAACTGAATTTATGTAATATTCTAAATCCTTGGTCGTCACTTCAACAATGTTCATAGCATTTTTACCAGAAATGGATTCCGTCTCAAAAAAAGCACTTTCTTTGCTCATCCATAAGAAGCAACTCCTCATCTGTTCAAGTTTTATTATGAGATTGCAGCAATTCAGTTACAGCTTCAGGGTCTGCTTCTAATTCTAGTTATGTTGCTAGTTCTATTATATCTGTACTTCGTTCCTTCCCTGAATCCTTTAACTCCTTCAAGTCGTTTATGAGGATTTAAATAAACTTCTTCCAAACTCCTGTTTATTTTGACCTTCCATGAATCATGAATGTCCTGAATCCTGAATCATGGATCCTATCCAGAAGGTTTTCAACTTGCTTTGCCCAAGTCCATTAGAGGAATAACTATCCATGGCCTCTATAGCCTTATTAACTGTGTTATTTAAATGAGAAGGCTTGAAAGTTGAAATTCCTCTCTGATCCATGCACTACAGAATGGATGTTGTGTTAGCATGTAGAAAAAAATTATTAATATCCTTGTAAATCTCCATCACTGCTCTAGGGTGACTAGGTGCATTGTCAATGAGCAGTAATATTTTTAAAGGACTCTCTTTTTCTGAGCAGTAGATCTGAACAGTGGTCTTATTCAGTAAACCATATTCTAAACAGATGTGCTGTCATCCAGGCTTTATTGTTTCATTTATAGAACATAGGCAGGCTAGGTGTAGTATAAAATTCTTAAGGATTTTTAGAGTTGTAAATAAGCATTAGCTCTAACTTAAAATTATTAGCTGCATTAGCCCCCACAAAAGAGTCAGCCTTCCCTTTGAAGCTTTGAAGCCAGATGTTGACTTCTCCTCTCTAGCTATGAAAGTGCTAGATGGCATCTTATTCTAATAGAAGGCTGTTTCATCTACATCAGCAATTTGTTGTTTAGTGCAGGCACTTTCATCAATGATCTCAGCTAGATCTTATGGATCACTTGCTTCAGCTTCTACATGAGCACTTATTACTTCACCTTGCAATTTTGCTATGAAGACAGCCTCTTTGTTTAATCCTCATGAAGCAACGTCTTCTAGCTTCAAATTATTTTTCTGCAGCTTCCTTACTTCCGTCAGCCTTCATAGAATTTTTTTTAAAAAGTTAGGGCCTTGGTTTATATTAGGCTTTGCTTAAGGGAATGTTATGACTGGGTTTGACCTTCTATTCAGACCACTCAAAGTTTGTCCATATCATCAATACAGCTAGTTCCCTTTGTTGTCATTCATGTGTTCACTGGAGTCGCACTTTTAATTTTCTTCAAGAACTTTCTTTTTTTTTTTTTTCATTCACGATTTGACTAACTGGCACAATAGGCCTAGATTTTGGCCTGTCTCAGCTTTCAACATGCCTTCCTTACTAAGCTTAGATATTTCTAGGTTTTGATTTAACGTGAGAGATATGTAACTTTTTCTTTCACTTAATCACTTGGAGCCCGTTGTAGGGTTATTAATTGGTCTAATTGCAATATTGTTGTGTCTCAGGGAATAGAGAGGCATAGGAGAGGGAAAGAGATGGGTGAATGCTGGTCAGTGGAGCAGTCACACAACGTAAGTTCACTGTGGGCACAGTTCATGGCACCCCAAAACAGTTACAATAGTAACAGCAAAGATAACTGATTATAGATCATAATATTAATGCTAGATATAATAATAATGTAAAAGTTTGAAATACTGTGAGAATCACCAAAACGTGACACAGAGACACAACGTGAGCATATGCTGTTGGAAGTTTGCTGTCGACAGACTTGCTCAAAGTAGGGTTGCCACAAACCTTCAATTTGTAAAAAATGCAATTTCTCTGAAGCAGAATAATAGGAAACACAAAAGCATGAAGTATGCCTATATAGGCTTTTAATTGGGGCTTTTTAAATTGTCTGTGTCTGTTAGTAGTTCTGGGTTCCAGTTTTCTCCAGTGCTTTAACTAAGATATATGAAAGGAAAAATAAAACCCAAGGAACTAATGTCCAATCTCTTCTTCAAGTACTGAGGTTCCTAGCCAGTCTACCTTCTTTTTTGGCCTTTTGTTCTTTCTGTGTTTTCTTATTGTAATTATGCCCAGAATTTTTAGTTGTATAAGAGAAGACTAGCAAGAAATGGGGCTGTTCCATCTTAGGAAAGCCAAAAGCCCTGACATTTGTCTTTGGGTTTATTTTATATTATTCTACCCAGTTGACATATAATGTTGAACCAGGTCATCCGTCCATTTATCTAGCTACTTCTTTTCCCATGCATTTATTTATTCTTTTTTTAAATCCACAATTTGTTTGTATTGAATAGGTGTGAGGTTCTATTCTGGTGGCTACTGGCCATGAGATTGGAAACATGACTATCAAGACCAATAAAGCCCTGGATATGTCCATACTTCATTGCAGAAGACATCATTTAAAAAATGAATTTTGTTTCATGTAGGAGAACAGAAGATAAATCATTACTGGTTTTGCTTATGTGCATAATATTTGTTTATGGTGAGCAAATTAACATTTTTCTTGAAAGAGAAGAGTATCTGCAAAATGTAAATATCTGGCACAAAGGCTTGAGGTGAAAGGTTCAAAGCCCTCCTCATCCACTAGTGTTGGTAATGGTGGTTATATAAATTATCTCTTAGCATCAGAGTCTCTACCTGAGTCACTCCTGCCCAATGCCCTGCCTTCAGCCCTGGAAGAATACTTCGTGGTTCTCTGAAAGTTTTTAAACACCTGGGCACTATAACAGTGAGGATTACACTCTATAAACATTATTCACAAGGTGACCTGTTTACAGTTGATCCTGACTAATAATATTTCATTTCCTTCACTACCACATTTTCTGTTGTAGCTTTGGTGTCTCCCAAAGCATGGAGCACAGAGGGATCACCTTGCTCACTGTACTCCAGCGACAGCTGTCACCAGTCACAGATAATTACAAACTCTCGGGTCAGATATACTAGGCCAACCAGAGTGTCATAAATTGTATGTGTGAATTGCCTAGGGGCCCCTGACTATGTCTGAAACAGAGCCAAAAATAAAACTCCTGACTCTTCTCATACAACTGGCTTGCTTCTTTAAATCAAAGTCTCAATTGCCTGTGCTTTTACTGTCCTGTGTATCTCGCTTTGTTATTCTTTCCAGTTGTCTCCTCTAATCTCTGCAGGCTCAGTAACAATTCTTATTTCCTTTCTGACCTTATAAACAGGTGGTACCAAAGATATGATATGTGTCATTATACCATGGAAATAGATGTCTTTTTAGTTTGGTCTTACTTCTATCATTCTGCTATTATCTTACATGCACATACACATATGATTTTTCTATGTACTTTTTTGTAATCATTACGTGTCTTACCCCTATGTTGTGTTCTAAGGAAGCTTAATCTCTACAGGTGTTCCTTAATATGTTCTATTCCAAAAAGTTTACTTATTACAGCTTCTTTGGAGATTAACTCTGTCAGTACAATGTAGTCTATTAGTACTATTAATCCATTAGTGCTATTTAATGCCAAATATACTACCATTAGTACTATCATAGAGAATCTACTTTAACTGTTTTTTTCAGACTTATATAAAATTGTTTTTTAAATCAAAGTATTATTTATATATATTGTAGTGCACCGATCTCAAGATTACAGCTTGTCTAGCTTTGACAGATGCAAACACCTAGGTGATCCATACCCCCCATCTAGATGTAAAACATTATATTCCTGAAAAATTTCCCTCGTGTCCCTTCCCAGTCAGTCTTTGTGAGTTCTGATGCATCTGTGAATCTGTGTTCTGCCATTATAGATTATTTTTGCCTTTTTTCTTACAAACAAAATCATACGTATGTGCTCTTCTGTGTCTAGTTGTTTTTGGTCAGTATACCATTTTTAAGATTGTCATGTTGTTGCATGTTTCACTAGTTTAATTTTACTTTTCAGTGGTATTTCATTGTATATTTGTTTATTAATTTTTTTTCTCTTGACTGGTACAATATTATTTCTACATTTTTACTACTGTGAATAAATTTGTTAGGAGTGTTCTCGTACAAGCTTTCTGTGGACATAGGTGTTTCTTTCTTTCGTATGTATTCCTAGAAGTGGATTTGATGACTCATAGGGTAAATATATGTCTAACTTTTTACAAAACCGCTAACATTTTATCCAAATTGATTGTACCATTTTACAGTCCCACAGAAATGTATGAGAATTCTGGACTCTCAATAATTTTTGGCAAACGCATGGTAATAGACTGAGATATACAGTGTGAAATGTTGATATAGATATTATAGAAAGGGGTATAGACAAAAGAGGTGAGAAAAATTGGAGCCTGTTCTTTCAAGGTCTGATTCAGTAAATTTAAATTTAGCCGTATGTCTTGTTTGTTCTGCTCATGACTCAAAGTATTCTTAAGGTGTAATTGATCTCTGGTTGCTGAGAGATTTTAGATATTTCTTCATGTTTCTATGGTGTGTCCGGATAATTTCACTGCAAAATATTTTCCAGTTAAATCTCAAAATTTGATGCAGAATTTCTAGTCCAGTTTATTCCTGTATAGAAGAATTAGTAGTTCTCCTTGAAATTCATAATTTACTTCGATATTAAAATAACAAGTATTGAATGACAATAAGAGACTGAATATTGAAAATAAAGACATTTTTTCACATCTATGGATTGAAACTTCATGGTATTCTTAAAATAAAGCTTGAGTTTTGTAAACATTATTTAAATCTGGACTCTTTGAAGTAAGTTTGGCTAATAATATTTCAGATAGTTCTATTGAAGCATTTTAAAAATGTGTGATTTGGAGGCTCATTCAATCACATTAAATAATCACGTTTGTGTTTTGAATGAGAGAATGACTATCTAGTGTGTAAGATGAGGTAAATTAAAGAAGGACCCACTGACTTTTGGGTTGGGGATTTGCAGACAGAATAATATGATAACTCTTCACTACTGAGTGGTTCATATCCACTTTGCTTGACTCCTGGGATCTTCTAAACATTTTATTATGTTTTCTATTCATAGGTGTGTATAATAATAGGGTAGGGAAGAACCCTAGTATCTAGTCAAAACTTTCATTTGATGCTTACATTTCCTCCAAACCATTTTCTCCAGTTGTTATTTACCTTCAATAACTGAAGGATTTGCTTCAATGACATGGAGAAGGTCAAAGAAACGTATATTTATGGACTGAAAATGAGTTTTATCACTCTTTTTTTAGTAATATTCATCAGGTTCCCTTTTTTAGTCCACGACAAAAGACAATAAGGAGAGTGTGAGTGATGACAAAAGGCATATCTACCTGGCACTAAGGTTCATAAAAAATGGGAGGCTGTTTGGTGCCTGTCAAAATGGGAAACACAGATTAGTACAGCTAGAAAACACTATGGTGTCTATACCTAAAAATACCATAGTAACCCAAAATGTCTCCTTTTATTACATTAGATTTATATTCTTCAGTGTCCTTTATATCAACACAGTTGATCTGAGCCCTCTTCAATTCTCTGATCCTGCATCAGATAATTTTTTCTATTATTCTAGTTTATTATTATTTGAATTTTTTGATTGTGAAGTATTTTCATTTTGAAGAGAACAAATGATTATTTTAGGAATCACTATTTTATCTACTCTCACCAACCTCAACTAATAATATCAAATAAATGCATTTTCTTTTTTTAGCTAAGTCTTGTTTTAAAGAAAAATGATGTGGGTGTCAGAGAGTAGGAGGTTGTCTGACTGAAATCAACTGAGAATTATTCTCAAAGTGTTTTTGTTAATTAAAATCAGAATTTCTTTTTATTTTAATACAGCAACCACTCATTGCTAATATTATCAGGAGCCTGTTATTATCCTGTAAATATTTAAATTGCTTTGGAAGGGACAGAAGAGTGACAAAAGAAAGGACAAGAGCAAAACCGAGAGATTACAGGAAGCTGGTTGGTTCCAGTTGAATTTTGCTGATGTCATGTGGACTATGGTATACTAGAGTCTCATGCATCAACCTTTCACATGATCGTGGTAGGCAGAATTCTAAGTTGCCCCCTAAGAGTCTGAGATTCCCTGATGTACACGTCCTATATAATCGCAGGAACTGTGAATATAATTTATTTCAGTCTGGTGTTTAGGTTATACAATATGACAGACTTTACTTTAAAAGAAGGAGATGATCATGACTATAATCAAGGTAAGCGGGGTTGTTTATATTCAAAATCATCAAATATACACATTAAATGTGTACAGTTCTTTGTATATCAATTATACCTCAATAAAGCTGTTTAAAAAGAGACAGAGGGAGATTACCTGTGTGCACCAAATCACATGAAGCCTTTAAAAGCAGAACATTTTTCTCTAGCTGATTCCAAAAGAGAACATCAAGGGGAGACTCTCTGGCTGGCAGGGAAAAAGGAAGCAAACGTGCATGCTGTGAATAGCCTTTGGAGTCTATATGGCAAGGAAGTCTCTAGGACCTGAGAGTGGTTCCCAGCTAACAGCCAGCATGAAAATGGGGACCTCAGTACTACAACTGTGAGGAAATGAAGTCTGCCAACAACCAGTGAGCTTGGAAGAGGACTGTAAGCCCCAGATGGCAGCCCCACATGACTCTTTGATTTCAGCTCCCTGAGACCCTAAGCAGAGAATCCAGTCATACCATGTCCAGACTTCTGACCAAAGAAACTGGAAAATAAATTTGTGTTATTTTAAGCTATTAATAGAAAACTAATACAGTGAGGCAATCATTGAGTAAGTTTTTTGAAGCAGGGAATCACAAGTAATACAGTTATCTGTAAATTTTGTAAAACTCAGTACATAAATATTTATTAATTTCTTGATTGTTGTGGTAGGACAAATGGATTATTCAATTGAAATTACAATTACCTTTTTATGTAAATCACACTTACAATACTTCTATATTTTCCAGTTTTGTGTTCTTTAAAGTGTAACAAGATCTTAAAGTTAGTTGCAAAATAATCTGATTTCAGAATCATTTGAAATGTTGTGATCCACCCCCTCCATCTTTTCCGTTGTTTGGCTAATACTTAGTTCCACAGAAATAATTTAAAGATTAACCTTTACAAGTCTTTTAAAAGCATTAGATTTAATTTTCATCAACTCAACATTTTTCTCTACTACTATTTTAGTATTTATAGAATATCCAATTAAATTATTTATTTTTAGTAACATACAAACCTGGCATATAAGCAAGTTTGGGAGCAAACACAAATGATTCAGTAAGAGCTATTTATGCATTTAACTTACAGAACATATGTACAGGCATACTGGAATATTGGCCATAGTGTTTAACATGCTGTGGCTCTCAGTAAGAAGATACCACAGAGAGATTGGTGGGTGTCTTTCAGTAGTAAATGAAGTGGAGGTAGGTTATGAGACTTTCTATTAAACACATACACACCTAAACATATATATACAATTATCAATAATATTGGTATTGCTTTATGAAGATTCATCACAATTAGAGTACAATAATATTAGCTCCCCAAAACACAGCTGCCAGGGGCTCTAAATCATTTAAGTGTGGATGCAAAACTACTTTGTTAATATAAAACTTACTAACTTTTTAGGTTCAAGTGAGTATTCATTTACACATGCTCCTATCTGAAGCACAGATAGAAATGAGATTGAATCAGATTCTCTGGTTCTGTGGTTTTAAACAAGTTAATTATTTCAAAGCTCCACTTGTTCCTCTCTAACATGAACTCATAGAATCCCCCAGGACTGATGTGAGGTGAAGGAGATAACATGAAAAGTGTGCCAGTAAATGTTATTTCCTCTCCTGTTTGAGCTTCTGTGCTATGGTGGAATTATCCTTAGCATTTGGTTTGGATGGTGTGGGTAGACACCTCTAACTCTAATTTTTCCCTACTTTCAAGTATAGCAATTTGCTAGGTGTATATGAAAAACTAATATGAATATCATTAGACTTTTTTTTGTAAGAATTGAGATATAATCCCTAGAGTTAATGTCAATAAATTCACAGCACTAGAGCCACTTTGTGCTTAAATCTTAACACTTATTAAAACATCTTTCTAATATTACAACATAATATTGAGAAATATTTACCCCCACCTCCCTACCATAGTACAATCATTGTTTTTTATATTCCCTGTTACATGATTTCTTGTTCCCCTACAAAATGATAATGTTAGTCTTTTAAAAAATACATGCTTTTCTTCCTCCCTTTTCATTTACATTATGAGACCATCTTAATGGTACCTACAGTTAGAAAAGCTATAGATGAGCTGAGCATTATTCCTGTCACCATTGCCAGTCAGTACGGTGCTTCTAACACCTCTGCTTCCAAGCCTCCTCCATTACTCTGCCTGCCAGGTTTAGAGCACACACATCTAGAGTAAATTTCTATGTGAGATGCTGAACAGAGCTGGTATCAACAGAAAAGCTTGCTCCCTGCTGAAAATTATTTGAAATTTCTGACAGACCATTTGTTTCTTCTTGAGAGTAGTGCCTACATGGTGGTGTTGGATACAGCTAGTTTCAGGAACAGTGAGGCAAGGTAAAGGCTCTTTCCTCACCAAATGGCATGCTGGGAGAAAATGAAACAATGGTGGAGATATTGTAGAACTGGGAAAACTGGCACTTTTCAGAAGAAAGAAAAAATGTTATGTGTGGAAAAAAATTGGGACATCAAGAAAGAAAGGGGGAATGGATTAAAATATGTAATTAAAATTAGCAGAATCTCAAAATCAGTTTTGAACTCTTACTGCTTATCAGCATGTGGTAATTCAGTTGGCCTCTTGAAACTCCAACTGGAGTTCAAGCTTCCCAGGTCACACACGCTGCCTTGGGTGAGGTCCGTGATTTATGTCTGTGTAACCTCTAGGGCCTACTGCAGAGCCACTGGGTCTCTGGAAAGGAAACATAAATATACCCCCTGCCCCTGTGACACACACATACCACCCCAAAACCTTTTATCTGTGAGCTTCAAACATTTGTGTTGGCACCTGTTAGGCCAGCTGTAATATCTTTACAGTAATGTCTTCACTAATAAAAGACAAACAAAATTGAACACAAATTCAGATGTTTCACCTTTGTTTTGCTATATTATTATGTCTATTCTTTTATTTATTAAATATGTTTTGAACATCAAATACATGCTGTTCTCCCTTCTTGGAAAAAGAGTAGGGAACAAAGCAAATAAGACCTATGGAGCTCAAAGTTTAGTTGAGAGAAATAGGCAATAAACACTTCAAAAGGGACTATATAGTATCTATAAAGTCTAGGGAGCACCAAGGTAGAAAGAAGTGACTATTTTATAGAGTGTACTCAAGAAAGGGCGTCCCTGATAAAATAGCATTTGAATAGATAACAGAAGGAAGTAAGGGAGCGAGTTGCCCAAATGGCTCTGGAAGGCGCATTTCAGTCTGTCTCAGGGAGTGCAAAGGCTCTAGGCTGAGTGTATGTTTAGTGAGTTTAAGAAACTCTAAGAGATCCAACATTATGAAGGAAAATAAAGAAAAAAAAAAGAAAAAACGAAGAACACGCAAGAGAAGTGTAGGAGGTGAAGTTAGGGAGATAGCAAATAATTTACAATTGTTTAGACCAATGTAAGAAATTTTGATTTTTTTAGATTTTGGATTTTTTTTTTTTTTTCTGAGTGACTTAGGCATTGAAAGGTTTTGGCAAGATCATATGCGCTGGCACTTGGTTTCTCAAGTTGCCTACTTGGCCCTCTTCCAAGTAATATGTTCCTTCTTTTCTTTCCTACCCTTCCTTTCCTTACTGTTCTAAAACTTTTTAACAAGTTTTTTAACTCCTGCTCTGAACCTTGCCTCGGTCTCTTCTGCTTTATGCTCCTCAGTCAAATTCTTCCTTCTGAGGAGGCAAGGACTGAAGCTGCTGTGGACCCATATGGATTCACCACCGATAACTTGGGGTAACTCGGATCTCTTCCACTGGTAACGTATTTGGAACATGTGACTTGAATAAGTTCTAAGTGGTAAGAGGTATTTATGCCTTGTCTTCTTCGACTAGAGGCATCCGACCCCTGTGCATGGCTTTTTCTCTCTGTCTTAGATTTCTCCAAAAAAGGAAAAAAAGAAAAAAAAAACAACAGATCATAAGCAGTAACATAGATTTTCACAGACAAATGGGGCAGTATGTTGGGAATACATGTTGAATTATACTTTGATGGCCCATGTTATGTAGCAGGAGTCTCTTCTATCCATAAGGGAAACAAGAATCCAGATGTCTTTTACAATGTTTGAGAAAAATAAATGGATGTTAACTTGATGAAAGGAGACAATTTTTTATCACCTTTATAATAAAAATATTAATGATGATTTTACCCCATAATGAAAGGCAAAGTTGCTCTAGAAATTAGCCTTCAGAAGTAAATTCTTAAACAAAGGCACATTGTACCTGTTTTCACATGTGATTTCCTCACATTAGTAATGTTGAGCCAGAAAATTCATTGAAGGTTGTGCAAGAATCTTCAGAAATTAGCTACTTTCTTTCTAAGATAAACTTGTGAAAAAATAATTACAAGTAGCGATCTAGTAGTAAGGTTTATAGCCAGCTTCTTGATTCACTAAGATAAATCAATTATTTCTTCTTGCCTCTATTGCTTAATTTTTCAAAAGTAAACACTATTCTGACTTGCCTTATGAAAGTCTCAAAAGCTTTTTAAATTCTTGAGTATGCACTATTTTGAGAATATTAAATACTGAAAATTTTCAACCCTCAAAAGTCATTATATAAATCACCATAGATGGTTGAAAAACCAAAGAGATACTCAACAAATTGGCTGTTTATACTGTAGTAGAATAATTTTTAAATAAGGGGCAAATAAATTTTACAAGTTATTCCATGCAAAGTATGTAAAACACTGGAGACATCACTAAAGTAAACATATTTTTCATAAATATTGGGTAGTTTTGGAAGTAATTTCAGGATATGCTAGACATTCAGCTTTTGACTGAATTTTGACAATATGGATTTATTAGAATTGAGAATTTATTGAATTTATTGATTTGTTGGCATAGCTTACAAACCTGAGCTATTAGGTTTAAATATCACAAGGAGTGCAAGTCCAATAGCACATTCCAGAGAACTTCTTTAGAAACAATCTCTGTGTGATAATGTGTGTGATGATTCACATACACATATACATGCATACACATACACACACGTATACACATGCATGTAGACATATGTATATATAGATAATTTTATACTAAAGTCTACAAAAAGATTTAGATTGTTGCTGTAATTCTGACTTATTCACTGACTCCTGGTTCATTTTCTAATAGAATATTCAGGAACATAACAAGACAATTCCAAAGTCAAATTAAAGGTTTATTCAGTAATTTCTCAATTACATTACGTATGAAATATGACTACTGTTCAACAAATAAATTTAAATATGGTTTTAATTGCAGACCAAGAACGTTCTACCCTCTAAGTTAGTATGTTTACTGGCACTATACCAAATAAAGAGTAAAGCTTGGGGGTCTTATTTATAAACCATCATTGGAACTTTCTGGCAAAGATAAAGCGAATGCTGGTTGAATGAGATACCCATCACCATTGCATGCAATTACATTTGTAGATAAGTTGTTTAAAAAGATGATTAATTTAAAATAAGGCTGGACTTAAAACTCCTGACCTCAGGTGATCCACCCGCCTCGGCCTCCTAAAGTGCTGGGATTATAGGTGTGAGCCATCTTGCCTGACCCTCTGATGAATATTGATACAAAAATCCTCAATAAAATGTTAGCAACCTGAATTTAACAATACATTAGAAAGATTATTCATTATGATCCAGTGGGATTTATCCCTGGGATTCATGGATGGTTCAACATACACAAACCAATTAACATGATACATCATATTATATCAGCAGAATTAAGAATAAAAACTATGTGATCATTTCAATTGATGCTGAAAAGCATTTGATTCAACATTCCTTTAAAATTAAAAAAACTAAAAAAACTGAGTACAGAAGGAATACAACTTAACATAATAAAAGCAAGCCATATATGACAGACCCACAAAGTCTATATAATACAGGTAGTATTATACTGAATGGGGAAAAACTGAAAGCCTTTTATCTGCAATCTGGAGTATGACAAGGATATCCACGGCCACCACTGTTATTCAATATAGTACTGGAAGTCCTAGCTAGAGCAATCAGACAAGAGAGAGAGCAAATTAGAAAGAAAGAAGTCAAATTATCCTTGTTTGCTAATAATATGATCTATATTTGGAAAAAACCTAATGACTATTCAAGAAACCTATTAAAACTTATAAACAAATTCAGTAAAGTTGCAGGATACAAAATCAGCATACTGAAATCAGTAGCATTTTTATATGCCAACAGTGAACAATTTGAAAAAGAAATCAAAAAAGAAATCTTATTTACAATAGCCACACATGAAGCTAAATACCTAGGAAATATCCAAAGAAGTGAAAGAGCTCTATAACGAAAACTATAAAACACTGATGAAAATTGATGAGGGCACCAAAACATGAATAAAAAATTCCATGCTCATGAATTGGAAGAATCAATATTGTTAAAATGTTCATACTACTCAAAGCAATCTATAGTTTCAATGCAATCCTTATCAAAATACTAATAACATTCTTCACAGAAATAGAAAAAACAATCCTAAAATCTATATAGAACCACAAAAGGCCCAGAGTAGCCAAACACATCCTAAGCGGAAAGAACAAAACTGGAGGAATCACTTTACCTGACTTCAAGTCATGCCACAGAGGTATAGTAACCACAGCAGCATGGTACTGATATAAAAAGAGACACATAGACCAATGGAACAGAATAGAGAACACAGAAACAAATCTACATAACTACAGATAGCTTATTTTAACAAAGGTGCCCAGAACATACACTGAGGAAAATACAGTCTTTTCAATAAATGGTGCTGGAAAAACTGGATATCCACATGCAAAAGAATGAAACTAGACCCCTATCTCTTGCCATATGCAAAAATAAAATCAAAATAGATTAAAGACTTGCATCTAACATCTCAAACTATGCAATTACTACAAGAAAGCATTGGGGAAAACCTCCAGGACATTGTTTTGGCCAAAAATTTCTTGAAGTGACAACCCACAGAATGAGAGAAAATATTTACAAACTGTCCCTCTGACAAGAGATTAATAATCAGAATATATAAGGAGCTCAAACAACTCCATAGGAAAAAAATCTAATAATCTGATCCAAAAAAAAGGCAAAATATTTGAATAAACATTTCTCAAAAGAAGACATACAAATGGCAAATCAGGCACACGAAAATGTGCTCAACATCACTGATCATCAGAGAAATGCAAATAAAAACAACAATGAGATATTATCTCACCCCATTTAAATGGCTTATATCGAAAAGACAGGCAATAACAAATGCTGGAGAAGATGTGGAGAAGAGGGAAAGTTGTACACTGATGGCAGGAATGTAAATTAGTACAACCACTATGGAAAACAGTTTGGAGGTTCCTCAAAAAACTAAAAATTGAGCTACCATATGATCTAGCAATCCCACTACTGGGTATATACCCCAAAGAAAAGAGTCAGTATATGGAAAAAATATCTGCACTCCTGTTTGTTGCAGCACTGTTTACAACAGCTAAGATTTGGAAACACCCTAAGTGTCCATCAACAAATCAATGGATAAAGGTAATGATGGTCCCATAAGGAAAGTATGTGAATATGGTTCTTGCAAAGGATTAACTATTGTAATTTTAGCTTATACTCTGTATTCTGTTTTCTATGGAATTATTTAAGCCCTTTTAGTAAACTTTGTCCTGGCCCATTTAAAAACTAAAACATAGTATATATTGTATAAAATGGAAATATCATTATTGCTTCCCTAGGGAAAACTGTACATAGGCATCGAAAGAAGGATAAAAGCAAGCAGTTTTATCAGGCAATTGTAAAACACCAAAAATATAGATTCATCTTTGATATGTAACACACTAAATGTATTTTGTACAGCATCTGGTTTAAAAGGTGGCTTAGTAAGTTTACCATTACTTGCTTTGTTCTATATACAGATTATGCCCAATGTGTCATTTTGAAGTAAATAACCTTATTTTAGTAAAAAAAGAAAAAGAAAAAGAAAATGTGGTACATACACCCAACGTGGTACTAGTCAGCCATAAAAAAGAATGAGATCCCATCATTTGCAACAACATGAATGGCACTGGAGATCATTATGTTAAGTGAAATAAACCAGACACAGAAAGACAAACATCACATGTTCTTACTTATTTGTGGAATCTAAAAATCAAATCAATTGAACTCATGGACATAGAGAGTAAAAGGATAGTTACCAGAGGCTGAGAAATATGGTGGCGGGGATGAGAGAGGAGGTGGGGATGGTTAATGGGTCCAAAAAATTACAAAGAATGAATAAGACCTACTATTTGATAGCACGATAGGATGACGATAGTCAATAATAACTTAATTGTATATTTTTAAATAAAGAATGTAATTGGATTTTTTGTAACTCAAAAGATAAATGCCTGAGGAGACGGATACCCTGTTCTCCATGATGTTTACTTCACATTACATGCCTGTACTAAAACATCTCATGTACCCCATAAATATGTATATCTACTATATACCCACAAAAATTAAAAAAATATTCAGTAGGAAAAGAATGGACTATTCAATATATGATTCTAGGACAGCTGGTTATCCACATGGACATGGAATTAAATGAAGTTGGATCACTTGCTCATAAACTATTTAAATGTTAAATCTGTGAAAATTAAAGACCTAAATCTAAGAAGCAAAATTTAAAGCTTTTAAAAGAGAATTAGGAGCATGTTTTAGTAAACTCAGAGAATAAAAGGATTTCTTAAATAAGTTACAGAAAGCACCCACGGCAAAGGAAAAGACTGATAAAGAATATTAGGATAAAGACTCATTAAGAAAATTCTGTGCGAAACACACACACACATGATAAAGACAGCATTAAAAGTGAAAAGGTAGGCCACAAACTGGAAGAAGATATTTGTAACTTGTATAACAAAGTATTAATATAAGAATATATGTAAAACTTCTATAAACCAATTTTTTAAAAAAGACAAGCAAAACAATTTTAAAAAATGGCAAAATATACAAATAAGCAACTCACAGATGAGGAAACCGAAACGTCCAGAAAATACAATAAAATATGACTAGCTTCATCAGAAAAATGCCACTGTAAACTACATTTTCAAATATTTCATCTACATTAGACTGGCATAAATAACAATAACTGTGATAACAAATTTTAGGCAATTATGTGGCACAAATAAGGTCTTTATTTACAATTCAAAACTCAAAAACAATCTAATAACTTTTTCATTATTCACTTTGCAGTAAGATCTAACTTGACTTAACCTTATTTATAAGCAAAATCCGATCCTAACTGATGTTAAGATATTTATATTTTTAATCCTACTTGTGATTATTTGTACCTTTCACTGCAAAAACACTAACATTGTATTGGATGCTGCCGCAGTGCCTGTTGGATTGTTACATGATATATGGGGATAACTATCATATTACTTTCCTAAAATCTACACATTATAAATTCTAAAAAATAGCTGGTGCAAGAGTTCTGCATCAGAGATTGAAGACTTGTTCAACAATTTGGCACCATTTAGGAAAGACTAATAAAGTGTGTATCTATTGAAGCAATTCCATTCTTAGAAATTCTAGTATATGCGTGTTAAGATACATGAACAAGGATGTTCATAGCAGCACTGTTTATAACCACAATCAACTGGAGACAACCCACTGTTCATCACCAGGAGAATGCCCAAAAATACATAAAAATTTTATACTGCATTAAAAATGATCAAATGCTTGCCACAAATTGTCACATGAATGGGTTTTATAAATAAATACAAAAGAGAAAAAGCAAGTAGCAAATCAACATTTAATGTTTTATACCACTTGTATAAAGCTTAAAAATATGCAAAATAATATTTAAAATTCTTATTTTTAAGGATGCAAGCTATGATGGTTAATTTTATGTGTCAAATTGACTAGATTATGGACACCAGTTTTCTGGTCAAACACTAGTCTAGATGTTGTTGTAAAGGTATTTTTAAGATGTGATCAACATTTAAAATCCATTGACTTTAAATAAACCAGATTTCCCTCAGTAATGTGGCTGGGTCTTTTCTAGTCATTTGAGGCCTTAAGAGCAAAGACTTAGGTTTCCCAAAGAGAAAGGATTTCTGCCTCCAGGCTGCAACATAGAAATTCTGTCTGAGTTTTCAGCCTTTAGACTCAAGGCTGAAATACCAACTTTTATCTGAATCCCCAGCCTGTCAGCCTATCCTATGTATTTTGGACTTGCTAGCTCCCATAATCATGCAAGACAATTCCTCATTTCCTTAAAATCTCTCTCTTTCTTTTCATGTGTGTGTGTGTGTATATATGTGTGTGTGTGTGTGTGTACATATATATATATAAAACCAATAGGGGACACATGTATATAACCAACAGAGGACTATATATATATATATATATATATATATATATATATATATATATCCTATTGGTTCTGTTTTTTATCTATGAACTTGAATGCAAGCGTATATGTAATAAAATTAGAAAGAGATTTATGGAAATGATAAGAAACAAGATCATGATTTCATCTGTTAGGAAAGGAGGTGCATATGTTCTGGAAGGGATATACTATGGGTTTAAAATCTATTGGTAATTTATTTCTTAAGCCATATGGTAACATTATAGTATTCATTTTTCCTATCTGTGTGTCTAAGCATTTTATTATAAATTTTTTAAAAATGTAAAAGTTAAAGCCAGGCAAAAGACATTTGAAGATAATAATTATGGGGAAAAAAAACTTAATTGTGTATCTGAAGGAAAAACTTCCCAAGTGAATTTTAAGAATACTGACTCACAGTAGAGACTTAATGAAAGCATTTAGTACCAATAGTTTATAACCTAGATTTTTCAAATTATTTCTATTACCATGATGAGGAAAGGTGACTCAGTAAGATAATTTTCTGATGCTTGTTCTGTCACTTATATTTACTCAGATAATGATACTAATATCAGTACAGCAGCCTAAACTGCTAATGGCCAACAACCTGTAGTTCTGCTCATCAAACAGTGCTCAAAAGATCAAAGTAGTGCTTTGCTGGCGTGGCTAAAATCTAGACTAGCTTTAGCCAAATAGCGAGCCAGAACTAGTGCTATTACCTTTTTAACCCTTGATTATCTGGTTGATGTCAATGCCAATCTCTATACACTTCTGAAAGGTATGGAGACTTTGAATATCTATCTGGTTGTTTAGAGAATGCTCAGTACATGAAAAGGATTCGTAATGAAGATTCAAGTTGATAGTTCACAATTTTTTAAATATTTGTCATGTCTTTCCACTGTCTCTTTTACTCCCTAAGAAAAGATTGAATGGAAATTAATACAAGTGGGATGAAAGAGTGGCATCTGTTTACATTTGGATAGCCACATCATAATTTCTTGAATAATATTTCTAGGGTTAAAAAAAGTTTATAAACTATTCCTTTAGGTTCTCAATTACTTATACTCAAATGGAAGTATATGCTTTTCTGTTGAACATTCCCAAATGTTGAGTTTACCTATGATAAATTTTTATATTTGAGGTTTCATTTTGACACTAAACTTAAAATATTAATATCAGTATATATTTATTAAACACTGTATATCCAAGTACCACAATTTCTCTGCCCATATTTGGGATTGCTTTTAAAAAGTAATCATCACCACACGAAATATTGTCACCACATGAAAAGTGCATGAGCTCACAGCACACCATAAAAATCAAGTATTTTACAGGTAGTCTGAAGAGAGAAAAATGTGGTAGGAAGACTGTGTTTTAATGCAAGACAGGATCACATCAATACAGCAAACCGAAAAGTTAAATCTCTACTAGAGAAAAACGTCCTACTTTTTTGCAGCTAGTGGAAATGTTAATATGAAACAATAACATTTTGTTTTCCAAATTGCATAAGTAATCAAAATTGATGTATTTTTAATGCACATTTTAATAATGTAGCAGTGCTAACTTTACTTTCATGTGAACAAGTTTAAAGATTTATCAATTGATATTACATTTATTTATTTATTTATTTTTTAATTATACTTTAGGTTTTAGGGTACATGTGCACAATGTGCAGGTTTGTTACATATGTATCCATGTGCCATGTTGATTTCCTGCACCCATTAACTCGTCATTTAGCATTAGGTATATCTCCTAATGCTGTCCCTCCCCCCTCCCCCCACCCCACAACAGTCCCTGGAATGTGATGTTCCCCTTCCTGTGTCCATGAGTTCTCATTGTTCAATTCCCACCTATGAGTGAGAACATGCGGTGTTTGGTTTTTTGTCCTTGCGATAGTTTACTGAGAATGATGTTTTCCAGTTTCATCCATGTCCCTACAAAGGACACGAACTCATCATTTTTTATGGCTGCATAGTATTCCATGGTGTATATGTGCCACATTTTCTTAATCCAGTCTATCGTTGTTGGACATTTGGGTTGGTTCCAACTCTGCTATTGTGAATAGTGCCGCAATAAACATACGTGTGCATGTGTCTTTATAGCAGCATGATTTATAGTCCTTTGGGTATATACCCAGTAATGGGATGGCTGGGTCAAATGGTATTTCTAGTTCGAGATCCCTGAGGAATCGCCACACTGACTTCCACAATGGTTGAACTAGTATACAGTCCCACCAACAGTGTAAAAGTGTTCCTATTTCTCCACATCCTCTCCAGCACCTGTTGTTTCCTGTTTTTTTAATGATGGCCATTCTAACTGGTGTGAGATGGTATCTCACTGTGGTTTTGATTTGCATTTCTCTGATGGCCAGTGATGATGAGCATTTTTTCATGGGTTTTTTGGCTGCATAAATGTCTTCTTTTGAGAAGTGTCTGTTCATGTCCTTTGCCCACCTTTTGATGGGGTTGTTTGTTTTTTTCTTGTAAATTTGTTTGAGTTCATTGTAGATTCTGGATATTAGCCCTTTGTCAGATGAGTAGGTTGCAAAAATTTTCTCCCATTCTGTAGGTTGCCTGTTCACTCTGATGGTAGTTTCTTTTGCTGTGCAGAAGCTCTTTAGTTTAATTAGATCCCATTTGTCAATTTTGGCTTTTGTTGCCATTGCTTTTGGTGTTTTAGACATGAAGTCCTTGCCCATGCCTATGTCCTGAATGGTATTGCCTAGGTTTTCTTGTAGGATTTTAATGGTTTTAGGTCTAACATTTAAGTCTTTAATCCATCTAGAATTAATTTTTGTATAAGGTGTAAGGAAGGGATCCAGTTTCAGCTTTCTACATATGGCTAGCCAGTTTTCCCAGCACCATTTATTAAATAGGGAATCCTTTCCCCATTTCTTGTTTTTGTCAGGTTTGTCAAAGATCAGATAGTTGTAGATATGCGGCATCATTTCTGAGGGCTCTGTTCTGTTCCATTGATCTATATCTCTGTTGTGGTACCAGTACCATGCTGTTTTGGTTACTGTAGCCTTGTAGTATAGTTTGAAGTCAGGTAGTGTGATGCCTCCAGCTTTGTTCTTTTGGCTTAGGATTGACTTGGCGATGCGGGCTCTTTTTTGGTTCCATATGAACTTTAAAGTAGTTTTTTCCAATTCTGTGAAGAAAGTCATTGGTAGCTTGATGGGGATGGCATTGAATCTATAAATTACTTGGGCAGTATGGCCATTTTCACGATATTGATTCTTCCAACCCATGAGCATGGAATGTTCTTCCATTTGTTTGTATCCTCTTTTATTTCATCGAGCAGTGGTTTGTAGTTCTCCTTGAAGAGGTCCTTCACATCCCTTGTAAGTTGGATTCCTAGGTATTTTATTCTCTTTGAAGCAATTGTGAATGGGAGTTCACTCATGATTTGGCTCTCTGTTTGTCTGTGATTGGTGTACAAGAATGCTTGTGATTTTTGTACATTGATTTTGTATCCTGAGACTTTGCTGAAGTTGCTAATCAGCTTAAGGAGATTTTGGGCTGAGACAATGGGATTTTCTAGATATACAATCATGTCATCTGCAAACAGGGACAGTTTGACTTCCTCTTTTCCTAATTGAATACCCTTTATTTCCTTCTCCTGCCTGATTGCTCTGGCCAGAACTTCCAGCACTATGTTGAATAGGAGCGGTGAGAGAGGGCATCCCTGTCTTGTGCCAGTTTTCAGAGGGAATGCTTCCAGTTTTTGCCCATTCAGTATGATATTGGCTGTGGGTTTGTCGTATATAGCTCTTATTATTTTGAGATATGTCCCATCAATACCTAACTTATTGAGAGTTTTTAGCATGAAGGGTTGTTGAATTTTATCAAAGGCCTTTTCTGCATCTATTGAGATAATCATGTGGTTTTTGTCTTTGGTTCTATTTATATGCTGGATTACATTTATTGATTTGCGTATGTTGAACCAGCCTTGCATCCCAGGGATGAAGCCCACTTGATCATGGTGTATAAGCTTTTTGATGTGCTGCTGGATTCGGTTTGCCAGTATTTTATTGAGGATTTTTGCATCAATGTTCATCAAGGATATTGGTCTAAAATTCTCTTTTTTGGTTGTGTCTCTGCCTGGCTTTGGTATCAGGATGATGCTGGCTTCATAAAATGTGTTAGGGAGGATTCCCTCTTTTTCTATCGATTGGAATAGTTTCAGAAGGAATGGTACCAGTTCCTCCTTGTACCTCTGGTAGAATTCAGCTGTGAATCCATCAGGTCCTGGACTCTTTTTGGTTGGTAAGCTATTGATTATTGCCACAATTTCAGAACCTGTTATTGGTCTATTCAGAGATTTGACTTCTTCCTGATTTAGTCTTGGGAGGGTGTATTTGTCGAGGAATTTATCCATCTCTTCTAGATTTTCTAGTTTATTTGCATAGAGGTGTTTGTAGTATTCTCTGATGGTAGATTGTATTTCTGTGGGATTGGTGGTGATATCCCCTTTTTCATTTTTTATTGCATCTATTTGATTCTTCTCTCTTTTCTTCTTTATTAGTCTTACTAGCGGTCTATCAATTTTGTTGATCTTCTCAAAAAACCAGCTCCTGGATTCATTAATTTTTTGAAGGGTTTTTTGTGTCTCTATTTCCTTCAGTTCTGCTCTGATTTTAGTTATTTCTAGCCTTCTGCTAGCTTTTGAATGTGTTTGCTCTTGCTTTTCAAGTTCTTTTAATTGTGATGTTAGGGTGTCAATTTTGGATCTTTCCTGCTTTCTCTTGTGGGCATTTAGTGCTACAAATTTCCCTCTACACACTGCTTTGAATGTGTCCCAGAGATTCTGGTATGTTGTGTCTTTGTTCTCGTTGGTTTCAAAGAACATCTTTATTTCTGCCTTCATTTCATTATGTACCCAATAGTCATTCAGGAGCAGGTTGTTCAGTTTCCATGTTGTTGAGCGGTTTTGAGTGAGTTTTTTAATCCTGAGTTCTAGTTTGATTGCACTGTGGTCTGACAGACAGTTTGTTATAATTTCTGTTCTTTTACATTTGCTGAGGAGAGCTTTACTTCCAACTATGTGGTCAATTTTGGAATAGGTGTGGTGTGGTGCTGAAAAAAATGTATATGCTGTTGATTTGGGGTGGAGAGTTCTGTAGATGTCTATTAGGTCCACTTTGTTTAGAGCTGAGTTCAATTCCTGGATATCCTTGTTAACTTTCTGTCTCGATGATCTGTCTAATGTTGGCAGTGGGGTGTTAAAATCTCCCATTATTATTGTGTGGGAGTTTAAGTCCCTTTGTAGGTCACTCAGGACTTGCTTTATGAATCTGGGTGCTCCTGTGTTGGGTGCATATATATTTAGGATAGTTAGCTCTTCTTGTTGAATTGATCCCTTTACCATTATGTAATGGCCTTCTTTGTCTCTTTTGATCTTTGTTGGTTTAAAGTCTATTTTATCAGAGACTAGGATTGCAACCCCTGCCTTTTTTTGTTTTCCATTTGCTTGATAGATCTTCCTCCATCCCTTTATTTTGAGTCTATGTGTGTCTCTGCACGTGAGATGGGTTTCCTGAATACAGCACACTGATGGGTCCTGACTCCTTATCCAGTTTGCCAGTCTGTGTCTTTTAATTGGAGCATTTAGCCCATTTACATTTAACGTTAATATTGTTATGTGTGAATCTGATCCTGTCATTATGATGTTAGTTGGTTATTTTGCTCATTAGTTGATGCAGTTTCCTCCTAGCCTCGATGGTCTTTACAATTTGGCATGTTTTTGCAGTGGCTGGTACCAGTTGTTCCTTTCCATGTTTAGTGCTTCCTTCAGGAGCTCTTTTAGGGCAGGCCTGGTGGTGACAAAATCCCTCAGCGTTTGCTTGTCTGTAAAGTATTTTATTTCTCCTTCACTTATGAAGCTTAGTTTGGCTGGATAGGAAATTCTGGGTTGAAAATTCTTTTCTTTAAGAATGTTGAATATCGGCCCCCACTCTCTTCTGGCTTGTAGAGTTTCTGCTGAGAGATCAGCTGTTAGTCTGATGGGCTTCCCTTTGTGGGTAACCCGACCTTTCTCTCTGGCTGCCCTTAACATTTTTTCCTTCATTTCAACTTTGGTGAATCTGACAATTATGTGTCTTGGAGTTGCTCTTCTCGAGGAGTATCTTTGTGGCGTTCTCTGTATTTCCTGAATCTGAATGCTGGCCTGCCTTGCTAGATTGGGGAAGTTCTCCTGGATAATATCTTGCAGAGTGTTTTCCAACCTGGTTCCATTCTCCCCGTCATTTTCAGGTACACCAATCAGACGTAGGTTTGGTCGTTTCACGTAGTCCCAAATTTCTTGGAGGCTTTGTTCATTTCTTTTTATTCTTTTTTCTCTAGACTTCCCTTCTCGCTTCATTTCATTCATTTCATCTTCCATCAGCGCTACCCTTTCTTCCAGTTGATCGCATCTGCTACTGAGGCTTCTGCAATCTTCACGTAGTTCTCGAAACTTGGCTTTCAGCTCCATCATCTCCTTTAAGCCCTTCTCTACATTGCTTATTCTAGTTATCCATTCTTCTAATTTTTTTTCAAAGTTTTTAACTTCTTTGCTATTGTTTTGAATTTCCTCCCGTAGCTCAGAGTAGTTTGATCGTCTGACACCTTCTTCTCTCAACTCGTCAAAGTCATCCTCCATCCAGCTTTGTTCCATTGCTGGTGAGGAACTGCGTTCCTTTGGAGGAGGAGAGGTGCTCTGCTTTTTAGAGTTTCCAGTTTTTCTGCTCTGTTTTTTCCCCATCTTTGCGGTTTTATCTACTTTTGGTCTTTGATGATGGTGATGTACAGATGGGTTTTTGGTGTGGATGTCCTTTCTGTTTGTTAGTTTTCCTTCTACCAGACAGGACCCTCAGCTGCAGGTCTGTTGGAGTTTACTAGAGGTGCACTCCAGATCCTGTTTGGCTGGGTGTCAGCAGCGGTGGCTGCAGAACAGCAGATTTTCGTGAGACCACAAATTCAGCTGTCTGATAGTTCCTCTGGAAGTTTTGTCTCAGAGGAGTACCCGGCCAAGTGAGGTGTCAGTCTGTCCCTACTGGCGGGGGGTGCCTCCCAGTTAGGCTGCTCAGGGGTGAGGGACCCACTTTAGGAGGCAGTCTGTCCGTTCTCAGATCTCCAGCTGCGTGCTGGGAGAACCACTACTCTCTTCAAAGCTGTCAGTCAGACAGGGACATTTAAGTCTCTGGAGGATCCTGCTGACTTTTTGTCTGTGCCCTGCCCCCAGAGGTGGAGCCTACTGAGGCAGACAGGCCTCCTTGAGCTGTGGTGGGCTCCACCCAGTTGGAGCTTCCTGGCTGCTTTGTTTACCTAAGCAAGCCTGGGCAATGGCGGGCGCCCCTCCCCCAGCCTCGCTGCTGCTTGCAGCTTGATCTCAGACTGCTGTGCTAGCAATCAGCGAGACTCCGTGGGCATAGGACCCTCCGAGCCAGGTGCGGGACACAATCTCCTAGTGTGCCGTTTTCCAGGCCCATTGGGAAAGCGCAGTATGAGGGTGGGACTGACCCGATTATCCAGGTGCCGTCTGTTACCCCTTTCTTTGACTAGGAAAGGGAACTCCCTGACCCCTTCCACTTCCCGAGTGAGGCAGTGCCTCGCCCTGCTTCTGCTCGTGCATGGTGCGCTTCACCGACTGTCCTGCACCCACTGTTTGGCACTCCCTAGTGAGATGAAACCGGTACCTCAAGCAGAAATGCAGAAATCACCCGTCTTCTGTGTCGCTCGGGCTGGGAGCTGGAGACCGGAGCTGTTCCTATTCGGCCATCTTGGCTCCACCCCCCGATATTACATTTAAATTAGCACCTGTAGCTCACTGGTAAATTCTGATTAAGGATGTGTGCTGATTGAAGTAATTGCTATCACCACATTAGTATTAGTAAAGTCAAATTGCAGATATTGCTTAAGCATGGAACTGAACCTGAGGTACTATTTCCCTACCGTTGAAACCAACGTCAGCTATTAACTTTAAACCGGAGAAGAACAACCATTCCAATATATTGATGTTGGTTTTAATTTTATTAGCTTTGTAATCTTCTTTATTTTTATAATTTGATGAGATCTATGTGTCCATGCATTAAATTAAGCACACATAGTTTTAAGATTGCATCAACTGAACTGTATTCTAATGTGCACAGAGTTAAAGTCATAATACTATTTACATGCAATGGATAAGTTTATGACTGTCACTGAATATAAAATATTTAATATCTACGGTGTGTGGCACTGAACCAGGTGACTTAAATTCTGTGCCCAACACACCAATAACTTTTTCTGCTTCTACTTTTCTTGATACTCTCTTAACATTGATACTTTTAGTTTTCCAGTCAGTCACTAGATTATCGTCTAGAATTCCATTCAAGAAAAAAGGAATGCTGGCTTTAGAAAAAATGATTAATCATTTTTCACTTCAAAGAGTTTAACTGACTTTTTTAAGAGGCAGACTTCTTCAGCAAATGTATTTATCAATAATGCTGGACTATATTTACATACTACTTACAGTTTGCAAAGCAAGTACACGTGGTTTTGAATGTCTACGCGCACTGACTCCATTCTAAGAAGGACTCCAGAATACCCCAACCCAGATTCACACTCCTCATAAGTACCCCATAGGACTAGTACCCCAACGTCTAGCTTGTAGCACCTGTATGCCTTTCAGTGACTTTTGATAAATGTTGTGTCTGAACCAAAAATCTGTAAGCCTCTTCAGTTTAGGTACCATGCCGTATTAGTCTTTGAGTTCCCAGGGTTTAATGTAACACTCAGAGTTTTTTTAAAAAAAAAAGTTTAATGAATATTTAGTGAATAACTTAAATGGCCAAATCTACTAAACTCTGTGAGAATTTCATAATCTTAAATGTACTGGCAGGGTTCCAATTACACTAAGCATTTTAAATAATCCCACTGGCTATATGGATTGATAAATTATCCTTTATAGTAGAACTACATGTACCAACAAATTTTATTACATTTTTATTTTCCCTAGAAATGACATTAACCCCAAATTGTTTGTATCAGAAAGATAGACAGATGAAAAATGATAGACATATGATTAGGTAGATGATAGATACCATGTAACGTTAGTATTTTTGATTATTCAAGTCAATCCAATAAATATTTGCTGAACACTTACATTGTCTACTATGCTCTGTATGAGAAGCTATCAGCATGACAAAAACGCGTATAGTACGTCCTTACAAGCAGCTTAAAATTTAATGGAGAAATGTACAGTATGGCATAATGAAAAACAGAGTAAAAGTTAAACAAAATGTAATGGGAAAAACGGAGACAGAGAATAACCTCAATTGAGTGGTGAATGGAAATGGTAGTAAGGAATGTTTTCACAGAGGGGTGCCTTTAAAAAATGTTTTTGCATTAGTATAAAATAACTTTACATCAATTAATATAAGATATTTTACATTGCATAAAATGATTTTTTATAAACATAAAATTTTACCACTGTAAAAAAAAATTAACCTGAGCTATGACTTGCTATAAAACATTGTTTTTGTTTGTTTGTTTGTTTGTTTGTTTGTTTGTTTTTTGAGATGGAGTCTTGCTCTGTCGCCCAGGCTGGACTGCAGTGGAGCAATCTGAGCTCACTGCAAGCTCCGCCTCCCAGGTTCACGCCATTCTCCTGCCTCAGCCTCTCCGAGTAGCTGGGACTACAGGCGCCCGCCACCATGCCCGGCTAATTTTTTGTATTTTTAGTAGTGACGGGGTTTCACCGTGGTCTCGATCTCCTGACCTCGTGATCCGCCCGCCTCGGCCTCCCAAAGTGCTGGGATTACAAGCGTGAGCCACCGCGCCCGGCTAAAACATTGTTTATGTTGTTCTTTTCAATTATAATAGTCTCTAGTTTGCACAATGTTTGAATGTGTTTCTGCACTTTGGAATGCACATTTGGAATAGAGACACATTTAACATTGGTTATATAGGCAAGTTACATGCTGAAGCTTGTAGTTATTTTTCAAGTAAGAATAGACTGAAAAATTTCTCTCGAAGTCTCAGAAAAAAGATTTAGGTTTTGGATTTCAGAGTCATGGGCTACTGATCTAACTATAACATCTTCAAAAAACAGATTTTACCCTTATTTTCATCCAAAAGTTAATCAGGACTACAAATTATAAACATTATCTTAAGCAAACAAAAGGTAATCCTTCTCAATGATTAAAATAGCTTTGTAAAAATATGTAAACACAGTATGTAATCATTATATAAGAGTCAGACAATATGGAAAGGAAATGAAAACTACATATAATTCCACTGCCCGGAGATAGTAATTGCTAACATTTCGCTGAATAGACTTCAAGCCATTTCTTCTATAGAAGTGTAAGTCGCAGTGAGATTGACTCACACTGAGGCACATACACACATACAAATAGAATACTATTATACCCACTGCTCTGTTAAATGACTTTTTCACTTGGAACATAGAATGGTCACCTTTTAGAGTCAAATTTCTCAACAGAGCATTTTTTTCTTAATATATTTTACTTTAGCAGTCGTTTCCTTGATAAGTTATAGCTTTCGAGAAACCTTAAAAAAAACATTTCCTGCTACAATATTGCAGAAATAATTAATTAAATTTTCCCTCAGTAGTTATGTACTTATATTTTTGTATCTAATTAGTTAATTCCATCTGGAGATTTATAACAGTTCAACTTTTGTTAAATTTTTGCCCCAATATTTGTTACAAAATAATATAATGAATAACCACTTTCTCAAAATACTAAATGGTAAAACATATTAATTAATAATTAATAATAATGACAGATATCAATAAATTAATGAATAATACATTTTAATAAATATTATATTTTATTTTATATATTATACATTCCCTATTTTATTTTCTTGATATGTTTGTTTCTTTAACAGTATCATGATATTTTATGTACTGCAAATTTATAATAAATCTTGTAATGATTTGAATTTTTCAGCCTTTTATTAACTTATTAAAAGGTTATACTTTTAGGTAATCTTAGGATTATTTTGAGGAAAAAGATTTCAATAATTGTAAATAACTGATAATTTTTAAATTCTATTATTAAGTTGATTTTTTTTCAGAATATATTTGCACCTATTGAAATGGCCTTCAACTTGTTAGTGTTAACACACTAATACGTGTTAATATGAAAAATTGTAAACAGGTTTTTTGAATTTTGAACTATGCATTCAAGAAAAAAGCTCTATTGAGTCATGGTATATTGTTATTTTTAATGTCACAATGTGTTCTGCTTACATTTTTCTTAGGATTTTTTCCTCTTATCTTCATAAATGAGATTGTTTTGCATTTCTTTTCCTTTATTATGAGGTTGGTTAGTGCTGTCTTGGTTAAAAGAATTGGGAAGTTCTTTATATTTGACTTCATACTTTCAAACTCACCATTATTTTTTAATCTTTCTTCAGACTTCCCATAGGTTCAATCTCAACTCTAAGGTATTCTAACACAATAAAATATAACAGTGTACTGGAGTGAGTTGATTGGCTTATCCAGTTCCAAACTTTATGTAACGTACCTTGTTTTGCTGCAGAGGCTAGAAAGCTAAAAATGAAATAGGCCAAATCCTCCTTGAAGATGGAAACAATAAAGCTTTCATTTCATCCTTTTAGAAAGAGGCTTTCAGAAAAGGGAAATTAATCTGTATTATTTGATTGGAGTTTATATTTTTGTAAAAGTTACATTAAATAAGCTGAAAAAAATAAGTCTGGGGTTTAAGTAGTGTTTAATGTAATCACCACTGTGTTGTAGTGTTCTAAATACTGCCTTTTTTTTTGCCGAATATTTTCATTTATATGAGATCCAGACTGAATGAGAAAATATGGTTCAAACTATGAGAGAAGTTTTAAAATTTAAATAGTGTTACATGGCAATAATGAAAGTTAAAAGTGTACTTCTGTAGGGCTTTAAACATGACCAGCCTCAGGGGTTTATAGCTCTTTCCAAAACATCATTTCTGAAGCACAAAGATACAATGCAATTAAAAAGAAAAGTGCACATTTTGCAGTCAGACCTGGATATGAATCCCAGTTTTGCCACTTATAGACTTTGTAACCTTCAGCATATTGCTTTATCTTTCTCAAACACAGTTCTCTATCTATATATACAAAAAGCGGAATATCTAACCGTGAGGTTACTATACAGATAAAAGCAGAGAATATACATGAAATCACCGTTATCAGCATGCGGTGCAGTGTACCTTCAATAAATAGGATTGTTCCCTCAAAATTTGGTTTTAAAATCTCAAATTCTACCTACTCAGAGACGCAGATTTAAATCATGTTTTTTCTTTGGGTTTGATTCACTACATTCCCTCAGTTATAGAAAGCTTATTTCTGTCTCTGGGACTCTATACTTTCTAATCATTCTGCTTTGAATGTCCTTCACACAGATCTTTGCTTGGTTGCTCTTTCTCATTCTCTCAATTTTGGCCCGAATGTTGGCCTCATAACTTCCTTTCTTAAATTGCTATTATACCTTACATAATGTTACTTTTTAAATAATTGATAAAATTTGTTTAATATATTTCCTGCCTTTTGTGATTATTTGTATCTCTTAAAATTACCCAATTTATTGTCAGCTTTGTTAAAATAGGGACTGTATTAACGTTTTTTAAATTTTCCCATAACGCCCAGCACACGATAAAATGTCATAATTAGTTGTTGCACTGAATTTGTCAGCTAAAAGACTATTTAATAATGTAGGCATTTTGTTCTGACCTTGTGGTAAAAAGGACATGAGAACGTGCACCCAATTAGGTGAAGTAGAAAAGGGAACTTGATAGTTTTAAATGAAGCAGCATTGCTTCTATTTGTTGGTCAGTTTTCCCGGCCTGTTCTCCTTTTCAAATTGCTGGATAAGCAGGAGACCATTATCCCAAGTGAATTAATGCAAGAACAGAGAACCAAATGCTACTTTCTCACTTATAAGCAGGAGCTAAACATTGGGTAAACATGGACATAAAGATGGCAACCATAGACATTTGGGACTTCTAGAGGGGAGAGGGAAGGACGGGGGCATGGGTTGAAAAACTACCTATCAGGTACTATGCTCACTACTTGGGTGATGGGATAATTAATATACCAAACCCCAGTGACATGCTCATTTACCTGTGTAACATACATGGTCACTGGAGAGACCAAGGAAGATAAGCAAGGGTATGAATGCCTTTTTGGAAAAGAGAACTTGTGGCTTCTCTGAAAATATCTAGTGAATGTGCGTACTTGTGTAAGAAAATGATTCTAACATGGAGTTTCATAGAAACAATGTCTTGGTAGAGAGAAGTTAAAAGGCAATCACAATATAGAGAAATATGTATATAAAGTATAAAATTTTAAAAATTAATCAAGTGATTGGTACCTGTGGATTAGCAGTTCATTAATTAATCCAGCATAGACTTGTACATTTATTTTCTTCAAAATCCCACTGATAATTGTGAACGCTTCCTTAATCTGTCTTCATGTAACCTATTCTGTGTAATCACAGCTCTATTCTATGTCTATATGCATAGTAAATTCTACCAGGTTATAGGCTAATTTCTGGAGTGTCAATGTACTTGAGTTGCATTTTACCAAGAATTGGTTCTAAACCTGTTCCATTAATAATTATATATACAGATTAAAAATGACTGCAAAAAAGAGTGCTTGTTTCCATGAAAACTTCTTAAATGCTTGGGACAGTTTAAGTAAGCTGACTTGCTTAAACATTGCTATCAAATAAGGCACAGAAAAATAACTGTCAGATTGATGAAAAATGGAAAATTACCATTTGAAAACAGTATAATGAGCAGATGTATGCAGCCCCATGTTAACTGAGCACTATTCACGACAGCCAAGTTATGGAATCAACCTAGGTGTCTACCAGCAGATGAATGGATAAATAAAATGTGATAAATGTACACAATGGAATGCTATTAAATAGCCTTAAAAAAAGAAAGAAGCCTTGTCATTTGGGAAAACGTGGATGGAATTGAAGAACATTATCCTAAGTGAAATAAGCCTGGCACAGAAATGACAAACACCTTGTGTTCTCCCTTATACGTAGAATCTAAAACAATTAAACTCATGGAAACAGGGAGTCAAATGGTGGTTACCAGAGGTTAGAGGGTAGTGAGACTGAGGAGATGATAGCCAAAAGGTACAAAGCCTCAGTTAGACAGAAGGATTAGACATTTTTTGAGATCTATTGTACATCATGGTGAATACAGTTAATAATAGTGTATAGCACATTAAAAATTACCAGAGAACACGTTGCGAATGTTCTCACCCTCCAAAATACTAAGCATTCGAGGTGATGAGCATGTTAATTAGCTTAATTTAATTATTCCACATTGCATTCATAAATCAAAACATCACTTTGTACCTTACAAATATATCCAACTATAATATTTTTATTTATAATAAAGTTAATTAATTAAAAAACCCTAGTTGGATTCTGTAATCACACTGCAAAAATAAAAAGTCATAACTCCAATTAGCAGATATAAATTCAAACGTATGGATCCTAGTTCAAAGGTTGTAATGACATGCACCTTGTTTAAATGTTCAAATTATGTGTGTGTGTGCATGTGTGTATGTGTGTGTATGACATAAATAAATCATTAAAATGTGTTTTCCCATTAAGTGATTTTTTTCCTAAATAACCAGTTCAATAGCTCTAGATAGGGGATTTTCAACTCTATTATTTTTATTTAACTTATTGAAAAAATAGAGCTTCACGGACCTATGTAACTTGACCCACTGATAACAAACAAAGGAAAATTCTCCTAAATTCTAGGGTGGTGTTCTTCCATTATATTAAAGTGTATCCCCCTAATCTATATGTTATTGTTCTTATATAACACAACAAAATGCCTAGAAATTCCATCCACTCTGGAGCAGGCACTGAAAAGCCAAAGTAGACCAAAGGACTGGGCCAATTGATGTCAGCCAGTCCTTGTCAATGTCCTTCTTATTCCTTCTTTCTAAAGGAGAAACAATATTTCTGGTGAGTGAGCCTGAAGAAAACACATTTAACTGTTTTGCTCAAGACCAGGCAGTAAGTTTTGCAGAACCAAACCATTTTGTGGGGTGAAGTGGTGGAAAGGGGGATATTACAGCTGCCAGTGATTGACTGGAGGAAATTCTTAGAAGGCCCAACTTGACTAATGAGCCCAACATACATACTTCAACAACTCTGACGGTAATGAACTGGGAGTTTATCTCTATCTGCCAGACTCCTATGCCTATTGCACCTTTGGCTTTTAGTGTGGAATGTACTCATTAGCTTCTCAAATTCAAATAACTCACAAAATAGAAAGTGAAGACTATTGAATAGTCGTCTATATATTTTTCATAAAGGTGATTTTATATCGAAAGAGTGATGTATGCGGAAAAGTAACCAATAGTTCACCTTGCTTCTCTTATTATTATCTTGTAGGTGGTTGAGTGTTTTTTTTTCCTTTCTCTTCTCTATGTAAAACTTTATTTTTAATAAGATAGAAATTTAAATTATTCAAAAATTATACTCTATGTCTACATTTATTAAGTTTTAAATTCTAGAATACTGGGATCTTACAGTCTTCTTAGAGCAAGCAAAGTCCAGTAGTTGGCAACAGGGGTAGAAAGAAGCTCCTGCATTCCACAGCACAGGCAGAGTCACCTTAATTATGCCAACAGGACCTGAGCTGAATGAAGAAGCTTCTTTCCTGGCCACCCCATGGGTACTCATGTACTGCCTTTAAAGGCCTCTTATATTCTTCATTCATTTGTTTTATTTTATAGCTAAATTGCAAGGTTTTTAAAGGCAGTAAACTATATGTGTATTCATATTACCAAGGGAGGGCATTTTTAAAACCTCTAGTTGGATAATACTTTTTTTTTTTTTCAAAATCAGTGAAATACGTTTTTTTTTTTTCACAAGAAAGTTGATAGGTTAAACAAATCAAAGAGGAGATATTCTGTTTAAAAATTAAGGGGATACCACAATAGCACATTTTTTCCCTAGAAGCAACCCTATTAAACTCACAGAATTGGTGAGAGTACAGTTTGAAGACCACTGATAGAACATCCCCTCCTTACGTTAAAGGTGAAGAAATTTAGAGGTGCTATGTATCCACCACAGTATGAGGCAGTCAGCAAAACTGTTGAGTAGACTAAATACAAACATTGTTTAGTATAGTACTTTTGTGTCTATAATGGCATGTGTCACCTTTGAAAATGGCATAAAGAACATATACTTTAGACTCCAATAGACCAGGGTCCTCCAAGTTTATTAACTTCTTCTGGTCTCAGTTTCTTTAATTGTAAAATGAGTGTTAACCCTATCTCATATCATTTGTTCTGATGATTAAGTTAGAAGAAACATAATGGCACCTATTGAGTGGCCTGGTTATATTAAAAACTTGAAAACTGTTAGCTTCTTTCTCTCAGTTAATTTTACTTTTGCCTTGGATAGCACATAATGTCATAGTAAAGTGGATAAAGAGCTCCGGACCATCCCAATACTCCTTTAATATTTGTCAGTTTCTTTATTAGTAGAATGGCAGGGGACTTGACATCAAGCACATTATGATAAGACACTTAACCAAAAATAAAGTTGGTGGCTTGTTAACCATTTGTTAAGATGGCAAAATACTGATTTTGCTTATTTCATAGATAGTCTTATAGTGGGGAAATATAGAAAGAATAGGAATGTGGCCCTGAAGAAAAAAAGTGAAGCATGTCTGTACACAACCCTTCAATAAAGAGTACTCATGAATATTTATTTTACTTTTTAAAAATATATTTGGATCCTTTTATAAATTTATGAAAAAAGAAACAAGGAAAAAGTGAAACAAACAAAACTCTAAGGTAATTGACCACCCTAACGTTTTTGTAAAGGCTTTTGAAGGCCATTAACACTTTTTCTTACACATCCTGTAGATGATTCACAAACACCAAGATTATTTTATTTACATTGATTCTGTTTTTCATTAATGAAAGGAGAAAATTTATCTATATGAAAAATATCAACATAAGTCAATACAAATAATTGATTTAGATTTGTTACTCCTAAGTGCTTTCCAACACTTAGTAAGAAATATCTAGACCAACAACAATGAACACACAGTCCATTACCTGATAGCCTTAAAAATACTTAATGGCTCCTGGCACAGTGTGAAGTTACCTCCTATTAAGAAAAAATAAAAGTTGCTATTCCAGTACTGCTTTTTTGTGTAAAAATAAAACAAAAAAAATAGAAGCAAGCATATATCTATATATTCTTTCAGGAATATGAAATATATTGTTTCAATATCATATTACAGTGTTTGCTGTTTTGAATATTATAATGTTCACTTTTTAACATTGTCTTTTTGTAATCTGGCTTTTTGCTAGGGGCTGCCATAACAAAATACCACAGAATTGGCTTAAAGAGGAAAAAGTTATTTTTCTCATGGTTCTGGAAGTGGGAAATCCAAGATCAAAGTTTGACAGGTCTGGTTTTTCCTCAGGTCTCTCTCCTTGTCTTGAAGATGGCAGTCTTCTCACTGTGTTCTCATGTGGCCTTTTCTCTGTGCTATTGCATCTTGTGTCCCATTCTCTTTTTTTTGAGGACACCAGTTAGATTAGGGTACGTGCTGTTTGCCTTATTTTAACTTAATCATCTTTTTAAACAACTTATCTACAAATATAATTGCATGGGTTGGAGGGCCTCATCTAACTTTAATTCCCATTTTAAAGGCCCTATTTCCAAATATGTTTACATTCAGAGGTTCTTGGGGTTGTGACTTCAATATCTGAATTTTGAGGAACACAATTCAACCCATAATACTTTTCAACTTTCAAACTTACAAAGTGACTAATATACTAATTGATGAGCTCCACAATTGCTATTGGATTTAAACAGTTGTTTACAATTTCAGAGACTTGGTTAGGCTACTAGATGGGTGGACTTCTGTCTATGTCCAAGGAAAGTTTTCACCTATGTTCTGTAAATGTATCAAGAGAGATGGCCAATTTGCTCATGGCCTAAGTATAAAGTATATTTATTTTCGTGTCCATATACTTATACTTAACTTATACTTATACTTAAATATACTAAGTATAAGTATATTTATTTTTGTGCCCATGTTTCTATGTGGTCCTGCATAATCCTGTCAGACACCTATGGGTAGCAATTTCCAAATTGTCTGACTTCTCCAGAAACAACTTGATAATTGTGAGTTGGAACATTCTTGTGCACGATCTCTTGGGTGCATGCACATGGGCACCTGTATGTGTAGATGCAGGAGGTATATACATACTTCTTTGTACAAGCTCTTTCATTTTTGTTTTCCCTTTTCATTTTTCTTCTGAAGTCCCTTTTTAAACCCTTCATATTATGTGCTCTTTTACTTTAGAACTTATCACTTTTGCAAAGTATAACAGAGTTTCTGTTCCACATCCAGTCCATCATGTTCTTGCAACTTCTACCACCGTGGACATCAGTTGATATTAATGCAATCTTACTCTGTTGCTTGGTCTTCTTTGGACACTAATACAGGTAATGTGTGAGTTTTATTTCCCCTCTTAGCATGATATTGTGTTAATAGAAATAATTGTTTCCTCAAATATAATTCTTTGATCACAAGCAATGCTAGTGCTAGCTTTTCTCCTAAAGCAGTGGCTTTGAAACTTTTTGGATCATGACCCACATTCAGATTCAGCATACAGATACCTACATATCAACAGTGCTCACTTGACTCCACTGGTAGTTGTTTTCTTGAGTTCAAATGAACAGTCAAAACCATGAGACACAATAGGTTTTACCCAGCATTGTCTACTTATCTTTAAGAAATAATACTGGACAGGACCAAACACAGCATGCACAGAAACAGCAAAGTGGAGGTTTTGTGAGCCCCAGGCCCAACTTCTAATGTCATAATTATTCTATGTTTGAAACATGCAAGGTCATGAGAGATGAAGCTGAGCATGAGCAGATGAACTTGACTCAGGGAAAGCTCTGAAATCCCTTCAGCTTGTATATTAACTAGTCACACAGCCCTCAGGTGCCTATTACTAGCTAATCTTGGGAATCCCTAAGGAATATATTACTAATGACCACTTTCTGGATCAGCTTTATCTCATCAGTGCCAGGTTTTAATTAATCAGTCCCACAAGGGACATGTGGTTGGTCTGTAACATAGTTCTTGGCCAATTTCTCACTGGTCTTGGCAAAGAAAATCTAACAAGTATAGAAGGTTGAAATGAAAATAGTAAATAATGTTATCTTAAATGGTGGAATTCAAGTTGGACTGTGATACTTTATGTTCAGTCTTGACTTAGAGATTATTCTCACGATTGCCCTTTTTACTTTCTTGTCATTTCCCCATTACCACCACTCTCACTATCTTCACAACTATCACTATCATCATTGTCATTAATAATTCTTACTGACTATTCTCAGGGTGCTGCTGCAAAAGCTCAGATAATCTCTTAGTCCGTTTTGTGCTGCTATAATAGAATATCTGAGACTGGGTAATTTGTAAGGAACATAAGTTTATTTCTCACATTCTGAAGGCTGGAAAGTCCAAGATCAAGATGCCAGCATCTTTCAAGGGTCTTCTGGCTACATAGCAGAAGAATGGGAGGGCAAAGAGAGGGCAAGGGAGAGACAAAAGAAGGCAAAAATGTCTTTTTACAAGAGACCTACTCTTGTGATAACGGCATTAATTTATTCATGAAGGTGAAGTCTTTATGGCCTAATCACCTCTCATTAGGCCCCACCTCCCAAAACTTCCACTGGAGATTAAGTTTTCAATGCCTGCTTTTGGGGAGACACTATCAAACCGTAACGAAATCAAAATGTAGAATGTATGAAAGAGCTGCTTTTCTACAACCATTGTCCTTTAAAATGGTTGGCTCCAATGATATACACATGACATTCAGTTAAAAAGTTTGAAATGCACTGTTTTTGAATTCTCACAAATTTAACAAAGAATAGATAATTTATGAAGAGATATGAATATAGAGAAGAAAGGCACTTAATATAATTGGTCACAAAATGCTTCATATTTAGACAGCAAGGCAATCCAGTCTAAGCAAGAAAATTGAAATAAAGAAGCAGAAAATATTCCTCCCTTAGGGGGTGGGAAATGGAAGATACTCTGTCTGCAGATAAGGACACTGATGACATGGTGATATGTAAGGATTTACAAATTCTAAAATATTATTCCATGTTGCTTAAAATTTCTATTAGAATAATACATCTGGGCTATGCATACATAAACACACACATGCATAATTTTCAGAAGAAACAGTTTTGGTAAAGGTGGGCTTTGTGCTCTTCTAAATATATTGCAGGCACATCTGAGCTGAGATAAAAGGGGCAATGGGTACCTGGCCTTGTAATAATGTTTCTCTCTCCTTGAGTTTTTCTTCTGTTGATAGAACTGGTTTTATATCTATGTTTGTGATGGTTAATTTTATTTGTCAACTCGACTGGGCATTGGTGCCCAGATATTTGATGAAGCATTATCATGGATGTTTTCTGCAAAGGTGTTTTTTAGATGAGATTAACATATAAGTCAGGGGACTTTTGAGTACAGAAAAGAGCCCTCTATAACTTAAGTGGCCTTCATCCAATAAATTGAAGGCCTAAATAGAAAAAAAGACTCAATCTCTACAACAAGAATGAATTCTGCCACAGACGGCCTTTGGATTCAAACTTCAACTCTTCCTTGAGTCTCCAGACTAGTGACCAACGTTACAAGATTTTGGATACACCAAGCCTCCATAATTGCATGAGCCGATTCTTTAAAATGAACCTCTGCTTATATATATATTTAGATATTAGTATATAAACACACACACTCATACCCTATGGATTTTGTTTCTCTGGAAAACTCTGGGTAATACAGATTTTGATGCTAGGAGTGGTTCTATCAGCAACTAAGTTTTTAGTGAGTATAGTTTTTTCTTTTTTTTAATAAGGAAAAGTACAGTTGACTCTTGAACAATGCAGTTGTTAGAGGCGCCAACCCTCATGCAATGAAAAACTCACATGTAGCATTTGACTCCCCTAACTTCTAACTAGTAATAGCCTACTGTTGACCAGACCCTTATTGACAGCATAGTCTATTAACACATATTTAATATATGTATTATATGCTTTTATATACGTATTATATACTTTCTTAGTAACACTGTTTTGCCTCCAGCTTATTTAATTGTACAATTGAATTTGTACAATTGAATTTGTACAATTAAATAAGCTAGAGGAAAAACAGTGTTACTAAGAAAATTATAGGGAAGAGAAAATATATTTGCTATTTATTATGTGGAAATGAATCATCATAAAGGTCTTCATCCTCATTGTGTTTACAGTGTAGGCTGAGGAGGAGTAAGAAGAGAAGAAATTGGTGTTGCTGTCTCAGATGTGGCAGACGCAGAAGAAAACTCATGTAAGTGGACTCATGCAATTCAAATGCATGTTGTTCAAAGGTCAACTGTATTTGCAATTGTGAGAAAAGCATAAACTCTGCTGTCAATTTTTGTATTTTGGAGGAAAACATGGTTTTGTTTTGCAAAAAAGTTAAGAGTTTTGTAATTTTCTTCCTTCCTCCCTCCCTTCCTTTCTTTCCTTTTTTAAAAATAATGATGCAATGATTACTCAGCTGGAATGCTGTGACTCAGAAAAATTAGCAGATCCAATAAATAAAGGCAAAAATGTTACTTGAAATTCACAACACATAGTAATTCACATGGGTGGTTAAATCTTAGAAAACCTAGTTAGGATAAAGTATCTAAGGTGCAGCTTTGAAAGTTTAGCTTACTGTCTTTATCACATTTGTGAATGGAGTCATAATGCTCTATTTGTCAAGATTTTATTAGTTCTATAAATCTTTTTTTCCAGATGTATTGTGCCTTGTTCTTAAATATCTAGCTTAAGAAAAAAAAAAGACATACATTTTTCTGTGGTTCTCAGGATTTCATACAATTTCTTTGTTAATTCATATATTTGAGAATGTTAGAGGCACAGTGTGAAATTGTTGTCTGTAGTGATAACGGGTGACCACCAAAGATCCAACCATAAAAACATAATAGTGATGACATTTCTCAAAATTAATACAAGCAAAATTTCTTTATCTTAGAAATTTCAAGGTCTTGTAAACCAAAAAATGCATTTCTCACAGGAAAAGCAATAAAGTACAAATTCACCAAGTGACCAATTATGAATTTCTCACAGGTCAATAAGCTTTCTTCGTATTTCCTAATAAGCAAGAGTCTGTTCTATGTATCAAAAGAAACTAAGAAATGTTTATTAATGTGACTAGTTATTACAGAGAAAAATTCTTATTCCTGACATATTACATATGGAGAACTAAGTGGGTAGGCCAACTTGTATTTCAAAAGAATGGAGTTAGATAAACCTAAATGTAATGTTGCTTTAAGGCAGATATTCTGCAGAATCAAACTAGGTTTAGTAGAGACATTAAAAAAAATCTCACCATAGTGGACTTGTGTATCGAACTCAAGGTATATTCCAACAATGCTCATCCCTTTACATGAGTAGCTCATTACGGAGATCTTGATTTTAATTTGCATGCTGGGTGACATTCCACCGGGTGGCAGGCTTAATTCTATGACCTGGTGATTCCCATGTCACTTTTGTTTTGTACATTTCGTGGTGACTTCCTTCTTTGACTTATCCTAGGCATGACAGCTCATGCCTGTTCAGTTCTACCCCATATATTTTTTCTAGGGTTTCTCAAAGTTTTTTTTTTTCTGTACTGAGTAATCTTTATGAAGGCAAATGTCATGTGAGGTGAAGCATTCAGGAAAATTTCTCTGTTTGTTATTTAACACTTATGAAAATGTCTCCTTCTCTGTCCACATACTTAAGCTTCCTGATATTCTCTGTTTTAGACTGGATGTTAAATTAGATGACTTTACGTAGACGCCACAAAATTTTTTTTCTACTAGGCAACAGGAAAAAAAACTTTGAAAGCCCAATTTTATTTTTGTGAGGTTAAAGAACAGGAGGACAGGTAACATGAATGATTGGCTGGAAAAAATATATTTTGCTGATACATATTTATTATATTAATTATACATAATATAATATATATAGTGATACATATATGTTGATAAAACTTTTATTTTATCTATAATTTCAACTCATTTTAGATTCGGGGTATATGTGCAGGTTTGTTACATGGATACCTTATGTAATGCTGAGGTTGGGGTACAAATGATCCCATCACCCAGGTAGTGAGCATAGTACCCAATAGGTGGCTTTTGGACTCTTGGCCCCCTCTTTGTCTCCCCATCTTAGTAGTTTCCAGTGTCTACTTTTGCTGTCTTTATGTCCATGAGTACCCAGTGTTTAGCTTCCACTTGTAAGTGAAAATCTGCAGTATTTGGTTTTCTACTCTTGTGTTAATTTGCTTAGAATAATGGCCTCTAGGTGCATTCACACTGTCACAAAGAACATAATTTCATTATTTTTTATGGATCCACCATTGATGGGTACCTAGGTTGATTCCATGTCTTTGCTATTGTGAATAGCCCTGTGATGAATATGAGTGTTTACGTCTTTTTGTTAGAGCAATTTATTTACTTTTGGATATATATCCAGTAATGGTATTACTGGATCCAGTGGTGGTTCTAAGTTTTTTGAGAAATCTCCAAACTGCTCTTCAGAGTGGATGAACTCATTTATATTCCCACCAAAAGTGTATAAGCATTTCCTTTTCTCTGAAGCCTCACCAGCATAATTTTGTTTGTTTGTTTGTTTGTTTGTTTTTGGTAATAGCCATTCTGACTGGTGTGAAATGGTATGTCATTGTGGTTTGGATTTAAATTTCTCTGATGATTAGTGATGTTGAACATTTTTTAATACCTTTGTTGGCTACTTATATGTTTTCTTTTGAGAAATGTCTGCCTATGTCTTTTGCCCACTTTTTAATAAAGTTATTTGTTTTCTGCTTGATGAATTGTTTAAGTACCTTATAGATTCTGGATATTAGACTTTTGTTGAATGCATAGTTTGCAAATATTTTCTCCTACTCTATAACTTGTCTGTTTATTGATAGTTTCTTTTGCTGTGCAGAAGCTCTTTAATTAGGTCCCGCTTGTCAATTTTTTTGTGTGATTACTTTTCAGGACTTTGTCATAAATTCTTTTACAAGGCCAATGTCCAGGATAGTTTCCTAAGTTGTTTTCTAGGATTTTTATGGTTTGATGTTGTACATTTAAATGCTTAATTAATTTTTGTATGTGATGAAAGGTAGGAGTCCACTTTCACTCTTGTGTATATAATTAGCCAGCTATCCAAGAACCATTTATTAATTTCTTTCTATAAGAATTTCTTTCCCCATTGCTTACTTTTTTTTTACTTCCTCAAAGATCAGATGGCTGTAGGTGTGCAACTATTTCTGGGTTCTCTATTCTGTTCCACTGGTCTATGTATCTTTTCTTTTTTTCCCAGTCCCAGACTGTTTTGGTTACTGTGGCCTTATATAGCATAGTTTGAAGTCAAGTAGTATGATGCTTCTAGCTTTTTATATGTGTTTGAAGGCTTGCTTTGGCTATTTGGGGGCTTTCTTGGTTCCATTTGAATTTTAGAAGAGTTTTTATCTAATTCTGTGAAAAAAATGACATTGGTAGTTTGGTAAGAAAAGCACTGAATGTGTAGATTGCTTTGGGCAGAATAGGTATTTTAATAATATTGGCTCTTTTAATATATGAGCATGAAATGTTTTTTCCATTTGTTTGTGTTATCTCTGACTTTTTTCATTAATGTTTGTAGTTTTTCTCAGAGAGATCTTTCACCTTCTTGGCTAGATATATTCTTAGGTACACATACACACACAGATGATATATATTCACAAATAGTATAATATATGAGATATTTTCCAGCATTCATTTTATGAACATATTCATACCTGATCAATGAGGTTAGCTTTGCATTGTGGATGTTTCAGAAATATCTCTGAAGAGGAATAACCACTGCACAACTACGCCACAATTAATTTTAGAGTTACTCATGAAGGTAGGTTATAAGAAAAATAATGAGAAAAAAATGTCCGTATGGTAGTGGAATGATCATTGGTTACATGATATTTATAATAGCTGAATGACATAGAATGTTTCTACAGCCAGAAACAAGGAAACTAAAATTAGAGGAAGCCATAGTTTTATGCATATGAAAAGTTCCTTATTCAAAGTTTTTCTCTTTCTACTTTCTTATTTATGTAGGCTCATCATTTCACAGGGAACTGCTAACTCAGTGGATACTATCTCCACTTTTAGTCTCAGTTAAGTGGCAATTTATTGATGACACAGTTGATTGAGATATTTAAAAATGAAGTTGTAATGAAGAGTAGAAGAACCAGCTTATTTTTTTTTTTTAGGTCTTTGGATTCTTTGGGGAAAAAAAGTAATATGTTGAAATGGATTCTAGCCTGGGATGGCATTAAGAAAGCTAAGCTGCACTAGCTATGTGACATCGGGCCTTTCCGTCACCGGCTATGTGACATTGTGTAAACCACTGTATTTCTCTGTCCACAAGTTTTCTCATATAAAATGAGTCTTGGACAAATTCATTGCTATGGTCTTTTCCAAGTCTAACATTTTATATTTAAAATACTTATGAAATTTACCTCTGAGCTCTTCTTCAATTATAGATAACTCAGAGCCTTTGTTTTCTTGATAACCCTATTGATTACTACATTTTTAAGAGGCTAGAGAGTGGTACAGCAAGGCAAAGTGACTTATTCAAGGACAGACTCTTCAAAAGGGCTAAAGCTAGAATCTATTCTGGTGCATTTACTTTTTTTTTTTAACAGATACTGATGCGTCTTTGGATCCTGCCTTGATTGTATAAACTAGAACACAAATGTTCACAAAATATTATCCACATTCCAGAGCTATAATTTTTTAAAAATAATAGGTTTTTTACAAATCTGCCAGTGCATATTAAAAGTATTATCTTTGTCAAGGTAATAGGAGAACAATGCGGTATACAGAGGAAAAAGCAATAATGTGAATAACTCTTTGACTTCCTAAAAGCCAAGGCCAATCTTTACGTAGCCAAACTTGTTGAGTTTTAATGAAGGCCTGGTCTGGGCTGAGGCTTCCCTGGCTCCTTGTAGCAGTTGTCATGAGATACTGAAGGTTTTTGATAAATTTAAGAAACAGTCTCTGTAAGATTTAATGTTGCTTTCAAAAAGGTCAAGGAGAAACTGATAATTCTTTGCTTTATAACTTCTACCCATATCCACAGAATCCTGGCCTTTGGGATGAGCAGAATTTTTAGGGTTAGAACATGTTAGGGCAACTGAATATAAATTGCTGACAATTCCCTATTATTATAATAATAATTATCAGTTCCTTATTATAATGAAGTACCACGTATTTCCTGACCTAATTCAACACATTTTTTTTTCTTACATTAATGGAGGTCAGAAGACCTAAAATCAAGATGCCTTCTGTAGGATTTAGGGTAGAATCCATTGCCTTGCCTTTTTCACCTTCTAGAGACTATCTGTATCCCTTGGTTTTGGCTCCTTTCCTCATCTTCAAAGCCATAAATGTGCATTTCAAATCTCTCTCTTTCTGACACTGACAATCCTGCCACCCTCTTATAAGGACTCTACTGATTATATTGCAGCCACTGAGATAACTAGAAATAGTCTCTCCTCAAAATCCTCGACTGAGTCACATCTGCAAAGTCTCTTTTGCTATGTAAGGCAACATATTCACAGGTTCTGGGCATGTGGATGTGAATATTTTTGGTGACCATTACATATAATAAACTGAATGGGTCCATCTGGATCTGTTCTTCTCTCAGAACAGTGTTTGGTAAGTTGCTCGTGGACCTTCAATTGAACAAAAGCACATTCTCAGTTGTCTCCCAGGAACAATAGCATCTGAGTCTTACAAAGAATGTCAGACTGCAAAAGCTCTAGGAAGCTAATGGACATAACACAGATGACTAACGTCAAACAGTCAGGGAAGCCACTCAGAAGAGTCAGTAAGCTTTGATAATGTTCAAATACTTTTTTACCTTTAAGCCAATTCAACCCAAAAACACATCAAGCCTCCTATGGTTAAGGCATGTTTCTGCTTCAGGGCATACACTAACTGTTACTCCTGTCTGGAATATTATTTTCTCAGATATTTACATGTAATCCCTTCACCTTCTTCACATCTTTGTTTAAATGCCAGTTTTTAAATGAAGTTTGCTCTGATCATGTTAAAATTGCAAACTATCCCTTTCTTCTTAAGTCTAATCCAAATTACTCTGTTCTAGTTTGCATTATTGTATTACTTATTACTTTCTTATAATTATATAATTTAACTTATTATGTCTACAGAGAGTGCATTATCTTCTCTTACCCTCTCAGTCTACAAGTTAAGGTCTAAGAAATAAGAGCTTATTATTTGATGTTTTTCACTGAAGTATCCTATGTGCTGAAAACAGTGCCTAGTGTATAACAGAGGCTCAATAAAGACTTTTAATGAATATAATAACTAAAGATAAATCCCAGGTACTTCACTAAAATGTACCCCAATTAGCTTGTTTCCAGCTATTCTCCTACTTTAATTGTTCAAATTTTATTTGAGTATTCCTGTTTTAATTGATTCCTAAACTTTAGTTTGTCAACTGTTTTTGCTCTTCCTGTATTTTTGACTTGTAGATCAATACTTGGCAGTCAGAAGGAAACAGGCTCAGATTTATCTCTCTAGCTCTTCCAACACTTGCTACACACAGAAGAAAAATTTACCCAAGCTTTGGCCCTGGGACACAACACTGGCACAAGTTTACTTGGCAGAGCTCTCAACTGGGCCTACATAGCCTGAGATTGGAATTAGACAGATGTTTCTGCAGCAAATGCTTCTTTAAAGTACATGCATATTGGTTCCACCAAACTTTTGGAGTCTAAAAGGAAAGGATTTACTACCCAAAATTAATAGAACCTGGCTTTGTGAATCTTATGAAAAATATAACTATTTTCCTCTTGACCATTTCCCGTGCCATTGCTTTGTTTTCTTCTTTGGAGTAGAAATGAACATGTTTTTCATTCTTCCAAAGTGATTCATTTCCTCTGAGAGATTTCTGCAGAGTAGAATCTCATAGATTTGCCAGCCTGGTTTGGAGCCCAGTGCTAGATTATCATGAAAAAACAAAAAACACAAAAAACCCTGTATGAGAGAGAATTGTTTTAAAGAAAACGTTGGAATGCCAATTTTTGAAATATGCTAGTAACAGATATTAATGTTTGCCAATTTGGTGACCTTCTAACCTAGACTAATAATTGGTCATATCTTTTGAACAAAACAATCTGTGTTACACATACAGTGCTTTCAAAATGTGATCAACATAAATGCATAGGTTTTTTGACATCTACCATGTCATAAGATAGTTGGAGTGGTAGAAAGATTCACTAAAATGTTAATAAGCAGGGAGATGAAAATATTTAATTTGGCATGTCATGTGGATCCTCAGGAAGTAAAAATCCTCATGCTGCCATAGCTATAAACCCTTTAACTCTCCCTCTGCTGGCTTCACCAGTCTGCACGCTGAGTTCACTTCTCGCATGTCATATTCTGCTGAGGAGAACAGAATGACAAGGCTCACTCCATGTCTGCAGCAGCACAGCAGGTGAGTTTTACTTGGATGAGCCAGAAACCATTCTCGGCCAAAGAGATGTCTTATTAGCAAGCATGAAAGGATGAAGCAAATTCAACTGAAACACAGACTACAGAAAGTATTTTGCAAGCAAATCAGAAGTCATCTATATTTATTCATCAATTTCTTTATATAGAAAATCATTTGGTAGCTAAAAAATACTTATGGAATAAGAATGAGCTATAGCTCTCCAGTCAATTTATATCATGAAAATGGCTAAAGTCTTCTTTTCAATGGGAACACATGTGGAGATAGCATATTTATATTCTAAGCCTTTATTATCCATGTATTGAATAAGTTAACCAATGCACAGTGCCAAATTTGAGACCAAGTTTTGCCCTAAGACTTTCTATGTTTCTCTCATGTCATAAAATTTATAATAGTTCCAATTTTCCCGATATCTATTGTGTAAATGGATTAATCTGAAAGGAAAATAGAACATTTCCATGATGGCAGAGAATGTCACAGGTGTTGACAGTAGATTGGAACATATCATATCCTCTTAAATACACTCTTTTTCCAAACACCCTCATTTCTTTCACTAAATCCTTAAATTTTCCAGGAAGCCAGATTAGAAGCTTTAAACACTTCTCTTTTTTCTCCTTTGCCCCATATATAATTTATCTTTTAACAAGCCACATTATCCAGCTTTCCCAACTCTTTTTTATTTGTTTGACCACCTTTTAGTTCCCATTCATAGATCTTCAGACCTAACTGAAGGTATCAGTTGAAGGGCCTGGTTTGGCTTCCTCACTAGTCTCTTGAATTTCAGTTACTGCCACTTACCTGCCTTTGCTCCAATCATCTGTCTCTCAACCTACCTTATACACTTCTTCCCCTCTGGGTAGATACCTAGTAATGGGATTTCTGGATCAAATGATAGATTCACTTTTAGTTCTTTAAGGATCCTCCACACTGTTTTCCATAGTGGTTGTATTAGTTTACGTTCCCACCAATAGTGTAAAAGTGTTCCCTTTTCACCACATTCATGCCAACATCTATTATTTTTTTATTTTTTGATTATGGCCATTCTTGCAGGAGTGAAGTGGTATTGCATTGTGGTTTTGATTTTCATTTCCCTGATAATTAGTGACATTGAGCATTTTTAAAATGCCTTCTTGTTGCTTGCTTTTCAACTTTTTATGTACCTCACAAGACTACATAGCCTGGGTGCCTATGTTTCATAATACCAGGACCCAATAACACCAGGTCTATTAATGTGTTCCAGGAGCAGAGTTTGAGAGAAGCTGTGAAATAAGTTTCATAGACATGATTGCTTCCAAAGATGCATTAACCCCTATTCTGAAAAAAGTATAATTTTCACAATTATGGAACTGAATGAAATGATAGCAAACAGAATATATGTAAGTGTGTTAGTACCATTCGAGTGAGCTCTGTAAGTGGAACTCAAACTTATTCTTGGTGAGTCTGGAACAAATGCCTGGGATTGGCCTCATGTGCTGTGAAGAGTAATGATGTGCGGTAATTGTATGGGAGCAGAACTTTAGATTATAATGACTATGGGCCAGATAATACAATGCCATGTAGAAATGGAATTGAATAAATATCAGTATTTTAAGCAAGAGAAGTTTGTAGGAAACAGAATATCTTCAGTAAAATAAAATAAGGTTAATTAGAGCTATTACCATTTATTTTATTTTAGTCATATCCTATCTCTTTACTCAATACTTTTGAAACAATCTATAATGAAGGACAACAAAGTTAATAAAATTAGAATTATTAACAGTAGTAGAAAGCAAGCAAATGGAAAGTTGAATCATTCAGAATTCTTGGTTACAACTAAGAGAAATAGATCCTAGATGATGTAAGCTGAAAAGAGGTCAAAGAAACTGTGAAACTCAGGTGGTTCAATCCCCTCAGTTTTTAATTGACACAATTAAGAATGGTTTAAGCTACTCTTTGAGGTCTCATAGATTAATTGTATTAATGCCATGCGTCATGAGTTTTCGTTATATTCTCTTACACTTTTTAATGTGCTTTATTTGATCCCTTGAATACTTTCTTGTGCCTCTTGGGTGTGAACACTTTTATAAATTTGCATTCATTTTTTTCCTATTCTTCTGACATATAAGAATAAATAATGAATAAGTGAAAACTGATTAGAAAAGAGTGTTACATTTCACAGTAAAATGTATAAATAAGTGCAAATTAATTGTTTGTTTTTTGAAGTAAAAAGATTTTAGAGGTCATTCTTCTAATCTTAGTTTTTGAGAAAGGGATGCAAACATTTTATTGGCATTTTCTAGGCATGATCTGTTGTATTTGCCAAAGCTTTGTCATTTGTGAGTAATACAGACAAAAGAAATTCCTGGCCAGGCGCAGTGGCTCACGCCTGTGATCCCAGCACTTTGGGAGGCCAAGGTGGGCGGATCACCTGAGGTCGGGAGTTCAAGACCAGCCTGACCAACATGGAGAAACCCCATCTCTACTAAAAATACAAAATTAGCTGGGCGTGGTGGCACATGTCTGTAATCCCAGCTACTCAGGAGGCTGAGGCAGGAGAATCGCTTGAACCTGGCAGGCAGAGGTTGCAGTGAGCCAAGATGGCGCCCTTGCACTCCAGCATGGGCAACAAGAGCAAAACTCTGTCTCGAAAAAAGAACGAAAGGATTTCCTGCCAATAAAACTTTGATATTACAGAAATGTATTTACATATCATATAATTAATGTTTACAGAGAAGTACTTTTAGTGCTATAATAGAAATATGCCCTTTTGACTTTGTATGAAAAAAATTACATTAAATGTTCTTATGTTTGTATGTGCAATGTAATTAATTCTCTTAGTTGTAGATTTAAGTAACACCAAATATAACTTTTGAAGTTTGTTTACAAAACAGATATTGTCCAAATAAATAGTTGTACTTTTACTACTCACTTAAGGGCCCTTTCTTGACTTTTAACCACAGTGTATTACAATTTCAGTAATTCAATATGAAGAATTAAGGTGTGGTAACCACGTGGATTACTTAACTGTTAGGCTAAATGGAGAATTTTTAAAACATAGTTAGAATCTACTACTTTTTAAAAGGCATATTAAGTCTTTCAGTAAATTAGGATCAAAGAAAAATTACAAGGGAAATTAGAAAATGCTTTGTAATGAATGAAAAAAAAAGACAAAACAAAAAACAAAATACAACATACCAAAACTTAAGAGACATGGAAAAACCAGTGCAAAGTAGAAATTTATAACTATAAATGCTTACATTAAAAGACAAGAAAAATCTCAAATCAATAACCTAACTTTACAACCTACAGAACTAGAAAAAGAACAAAATAAGCCCAAAGTAAGCAGGAAGAAGAAAATGATAAAGACTAGAGAAGAGATATATAAAATAAAGAATAGCAAAACAATAAAGACAATTAATAAAAATCAAAATCTATTTTTTGGAGAAATTAAAAAAATTGACAAACCTTTAATTAGATGAACTAAGAACAAAAAGAGAAGCTTTGAATTACTAAAATCAAAAAAGTAAGGGCATTACCACCACTTCAATTGTATGCCAATAAACTGGGTAAGCAAGAAGAAATGGATAAATTTTGAGAAACAAAATCCTACCAAGAGTAAATCACAAATAAATTGAAGATTTGAATAGACCTATAATAAGTAGGGAAATTGAATCCAAAAAAAAAAAAAAATCTTCCAACAAAGAAAAGCCTAAGACCTGATGGCTTTGCTAGTGAATTCTACCAAACACTCAAATAACTAAAACAAATCTTTCTCACACTTTTCTAAGAAGCTGAAGAAGAGATAACATCTTCTATGTCATTCAGTGAGGCCAGTGTTACCCTAATACCAAAGCCAGACAAAAACACTACAAAAAAAGAAAACTGCAAATCAATTCCTTTATAAATCTTAATGCAAAAATTTCAACAAAATACTAGCAAACTGAATTAAGCGGCATATTATAAGGATTATGCACCATGACCAAGTGGAATTTATTTTTGGGATGCAAAAGTAATTTAACATGCAAAAGCCAATCAATGCCACACACAACATTAAGAATGTGAAGGAAAAAACAAAACACATGATCTTATCAACTGAGGCAGAAAAAGCATTTGACAAAATTGCACATACTTCCATGATTAAAAGTCTGAACAAATTAGGAATAGAAGGAAACTACCACAATATAATAAAAGTCATATTTGAAAAACCCACAACAAATATACTAAATGGTAAAAGACTGAAAGCTTTCCTTCTAAAATCAGCAGCAGGGCAAAAATGCCTGCTTTCGCCACCTTTATTCAATGTTGTGCTGGAAGTTCTAGCCAGATAAATTATGCAAGAAAGGGAAATAAAAAATTATCCAAATCAGAAAGGAAGAAGTAAAATTATCTGTTTGCAGATGACATGTTCTTATATATAGAAAATTCTAAAAATTTTGTAGCAAAACTGTTATAATGAATAAACAAATTCAGCAAGGTAGTGACAAAGTCAACATGCAAAAATCAATTCTGTATCTGTACACTAACAATAAAACAATCTGAAAACAAAATTAAGAAAATTTGTAATTCCATTAGTAAAAGCATCAAAAAGAATAAAATACTTAGGCATTAACCAAGGAGGTGAAAGACTTATACAATAATTATAAAGTACTGATAAAGAAATAAAAGCAGTCATAAATAATAAAAATACATCCTATGTTCATGGATTGAAAGACTTAATATTATTAAGTTGTCAAAGGTCAATTAAAATGGCTAAAGGACTTGAACATATATTTCTCCAAGTAAGACATACAAATAACAAATGGCCAACAGGTATATGAAAAGGTACTTGACATCACTAATGATCACAGAAATGCAAACGAAAACCACAATGAGTTAATGTCTTACACCTGTTAAAATTGATATTATCAAAAAGCAAATGATAGCAAATGTTGGTGATGATAGAGAGAAAATGGAACTTTAGTATGCTGTTGGTGAATATATAAATTAGTGCAGCAACTCTAAAAATAGTATGGAAGTTCTTCAAAAAATAAAAAATAGAGCTATTATGTGATCCAGCAATCCAAGTTCTAGATATATATTCTAAAGAATTGAAGTTTAAAATTTGAAAAGATGTCTACACTCCCATGTTCATGACTTCATTGTTCACAATTGCCTAGACATTGAAGCACCACAAATGTTTATCAGTGGAAAATTGGATCAAAAATGTGAGATTACATATATATATATGACATATATATCACACAATATATATGTTATTGTGCATGTATGTGTGCATGTCTGCATACACAACAGAATATTATTCAGCCTTTTAAAAATAATGCCATTTACAATGACATGAACAAAACTAGAGGGTACTATTCTAAGCCATACACTGAAGAACAAATACTGCATCATAGTACTTATATGATGAATATAAAATAGTTAAACTCATAGAAACAGAATGAAATAGTGGTGGCTGAGGGTGGAGGGATGGAGATAGGAAGGTATTTGTTGAAGAGTATGTGCGAAGTTTCTGTTAGTCAAGATGAATAAATCCTAGAGATTTACTGCACAGCATGGTACCTATAGTTAACAATGTACTATATACTTAAAAATTTGCTCAGAGGGTAGATCTTGTGATAAATGTTCTTACACACACAAATAATAAGAAGAAAGTGGGAAGTGATGGACACGTTTGTGAATTGTGACAGTTTCACAAGTGTATACTTATCTATAAATTCATCAAGTTGTATGCATTAAAAAAAGTATGATAGAACAGTCAGCATAAAAGGAACAAATGTATGAATGTAAAAAATCACTATAAACAACTTGGAAGCCAGATGACATGCCAGGGAAAAATATTTTCAAGATATGTTACAAGTGGTAAATATCCATAAAATTTAAAAAGCTCTTAATGATCATATAAGGAAAACACATCCTCCACAAGAAAAGAATACCACAATATAAAGATGTATTTCTCAGAAGAAGAAACACAAATGGCAGGTAAATGTCATGTGGTAATACTATCAAATGCTTATTGAGTGCTTATAATTGTGTCAGGCATATCCGAAGTACTTTACAGTGTTAATTATTAGTCCTTACAATGAACTAATGAGTTAGCTGAGTAGACAATAATATAACTAATGAGTTAGGTAATAATGCAACCAGTATGTTATATTTTTATCTTACTTATCTTATAGATGAGAAAACTAAGTCACAGAGAAGCTAAGTGACCTATTCAAAATCAGGCAGCAGTGGTGAAGTCTGGATTCAAACCCAGACAACCTAGCTTATCCAAACTTTTTGGGGAGCAAATCTTAAATTGGTGCCTTTGCTTTGACTCACTCGTGACATCGTGGATGATTGGTTCAAAGATTTAACATCGATTATGTTCATTGTAAAATTGTTTATAAAAGAATAAAACAGTTACTTAAATGACTAATAATGGGGAGTGAGTTAATAAATTACATATATATATATATATATACAGTTGGTATTTAAAAGGACATTTAGAAGACTATTTAATGATGAGAAAATGTTTTTAGATATTGTTAAATTAAAAGTATGTAGTAATAGCCCAATATTATAAAATAAAAAAAATTTTAAAATTAAAGATTATAAAATAATTAAGTAAGACGGTCATTTCTGGTTAGCAAACTTGTAGATAACTTTTAATTTAATTTGCTTTCTGGATTTTTAAAAAATTCTGTGTTACCGCTTGTAATCCCAGCACTTTGGGAGGCCGAGGCGGGCAGATCACAAGGTCAGGAGATCGAGACCACGGTGAAACCCCGTCTCTACTAAAAACACAAAAAATTAGCCGGGCGTGGTGGCGGGCGCCTGTAGTCCCAGCTACTCGGAGAGGCTGAGGCAGAAGAATGGCGTGAACCCGGGAGGCGGAGCTTGCAGTGAGCCAAGATCACGCCACTGCACTCCAGCCTGGGTGACAGAGCGAGACCCCGTATAAAAAAAAATTCCTTCAGTCAAAAACAAATTATTATCATAAACATAGAGGATTGGAATCAGATTCTTGGTTTTGAAGTTTGATAGATTTGAACAACTGCATATCCTTGCTGGGCCCTGAGTTGCTCTTCTGTAAAACTGGGCTACCACTCACAGGACTATTGTAAGGATTAAATGGAATAATGAATAAAATACTAAGTCCAAAAGTACGATCAAAACATGCAAATTCCAAGTTTCTTTGTTCTTGAGAGGTCTTGGCATAGTACCTAAATTCGTTCAACCAATTTCTAAAATTTTCCATAGTCAGGGAATTATGATATAAGCCAGGGACTGCTGTGATGTTGAAAGTACTGAAGTTGCTGGGGATCTGGGCCAGGGTTATTGAATACAGGCAATCAGTACTTCACAGTACTCTACTAACAGAATTTACACATGGGGGCTTGATTCAAGCCAATGCCAGTTTCAAAGCAGTCTAATTTGGAGGGTGCTGGAAGGTAGCATAAGTTTTTAGTAAGCAGGAGTAGTCAGAGAAAAATAGGTAACAGTGACTGCTAATTCTAGGTAATGAGTTTAACTTGGAGCATGTCTTCACTGAGTAGCTTGGGCTATATGTAAGTATGATCCAACCTTTGCAGGAGAAGATGCTTGCAAAAGGATCATCAGAACCTCTGATTAGAGAGTTAATCAGAAATCGAAAGCAGTTTTAAAGTGACCAAACACATCAGGGTTACAGGTAAGTTCCAGTCAGCCATGTACATTGGGTACTGGCTTTAAATCTCACTGATGGAAATAGAATTCCTGGCACAGAGTCTGGCATGGCTAAATGCCTCCGTTCATGTATTGGGGGCATGTGACCCACATTCTTTTTATAGATAGATATGTTCTGTTTGGACTAGAGCTTAAACAAACACACACACAAAAAAATCACTTTGTTGAGGCATGATTGATATACAAAAAGCTATACATTTTAATACAACTGGTTAAATTTAACAATTTGTTTTCAATATTTAAATATTGGGAGATTTTAAGATGAAATTTGGATTTTTGGATTTTTGTGAAATGTTGAAATAACTGGCAACACTAGGGTTACACTTCCGTATTGTAAAAACTGGCTAGAGCCGAGTAGCTACCGCCCCTTTTAGAAGAGGCACTGGGTCTCAGTTGTGCATACTTCTTTCTTCCCCTAACCAGCCTGTTTCACTCACAGTCATCAGCTGCCTGGCCCCTATAATCTCTACTAGTTCACAATACTGATTGCTTGTTAGGGGAAGTGAAAGGCTTTTAAATTGATACATACATGCCAGGCTGATAATATAGTACCTTTTGATGTAATTAGAAAATTTCAAAAATTAGAAGATTAGGTGGAGAGACGTAGCTTATAGGCATGGTCTGTCTTACTGCTCTCCCATGCGTGTAGAAGGAACCAAGAAGTGGTAGACAATAATTCAACTTGAAATTAGGAGCTCATTGAAAATTAGAATTTCTAGTGCAAAAAGAAGCATTCTGCTCTCCCACAATTAGTAATGGTTACGTTGAAATAATATTTATTAGAGAAATAACTAGTATTTCAAGACTAGCCTTGAAGCAACTAGCAGTGTTAGCTTTTATTTAAAATTTGGATTCACTAGACCTCAGTTTTCTAATAAGTAAATAAAGGCATTTGAAATTAAGATTCTCCAAAGTTCCTTTTATCTCTAACATTCTATTATTCCACGCAGAAGCTTTCTATTCTTAATTATGAGCTGTTATCTTCTCAACAGTGTCTAAAAGTATCTGACCTCCTACTTCTTACAGGAGGTGATTCTATATTAAACCAGTACAGTGGCTTCCTGATCCGTTTTTCAGTGAAAAGACTAACAACATTACCAAAGTGAGCTCTTTATCTAGGAATCTGAGTCTATAACTTTCAGTAGAGAAAACCATGAAATTCAGTAGATATTTTTCAGCATTAGCTTCTGATGTCAAATAGCAATACCTGCTTCAGCGCTTATTTTATATATGCTGTAAATCAAGATTTCTAACCAGGTATGTTTCTATCCAGAGCATGTTTTGTTGGCATTTTTCCTTTGCACAGAACTCAAAATTTTCTTTTATCATGGCAAGGGCAAGAAAACATGGCTTAGGTTGTTTATTTTTTAGCATAAATGTGCTGACAACTGTAATTTCTGTTTGGTTCCTTTCAAGGTACCATTTTATTATAGCACAAAAATATACATTTTAATGCTGTCTAGACAAAACCATTGGTCCAAGCCAACACTAGAAGTGATGTTAATTGTGTTTTCCAAGGTCTAACATTATGTGTAACTTCCCCAGTAGGCAATATAATAGGATTTAGGCATCAGGCAGTTTTGAGTGTTCAAATCCCATCTCTACCCTTTCTTAGAGATGTAAAATTGTGAACATTACTCAGTACCTCTGAGGCCTTTTCCCTGTTATAAATTGATCTGATGTTAAAATATATTAGCTAATTCCTATGATTATGAGAGTATTAAATGAGAAATGTATTAATGTGCTTAGCTCAGAATTTGTACTGGTTGTTAATAATAACAACAATACTGCTAATGCTGCTACTAATACAAAATTACACAAGCTTGTCACTAAAAATGCATCTTGTTTCCAGAAGTTGTCAATAACAGATGTGCCCAATATATAAAACAATCTCTTCTCTTCAGTACCATAAGGGGCTAAAGAAGGAGATGCATCTGCTTCGGCTTTCCTTAGGTAATTCCATGACATCTGGCACCGTGCTATTCAAAAACTCTCCACAGGTCATTCTAAATTACAAATTATGCAAATCGTATTGTCTTGCATAGTCAAGGAGTAGATAGCAAGAACCAAGAAAGTTTATTATTTTCAAAAATATTTTATAATAATATGGATTAGTAACTAATTGACCACTATTGATTCTGAATAAATTTGGAAAGAATAGACAAGTGGGGGAGGAAGGAGTAGAGACTAGCTTCAGTAAATTTACTTTAGACAGAGAGTATGAGGCAATAATCCTTTGTAACCTATGTCAATGATCTCCAAAAACTATGCTTCCCTACCTACAAAAGAATTTTGAAAAGTTATATAACTTCCTGCAAATTTATAACTTGACTTATAAACATTTTCATTGTAAATTTGTATCGTTCCAAATGCTGTAATATCCAACACGCTGTAATTATTGAAGTTTTTTGTTTGTTTGTTTGTTTGTTTTGTTTGGTTGTTTTGAGACGGAGTCTCGCTCAGTCGCCCAGACTGGAGTGCAGTGGCACAATCTCAGCTCACTGAAACCTCCACCTCCCTGGTTCAAGCAATTCTTCTGCCTCAGCCCACCGAGTAGCTAGGACAACAGTCGCACGCCACCACGCCCGGTTAATTTTTGTATTTCTAGTAGAGATGGGATTTCACCATATTGGCCAGGCTGGTCTCGAACTCCTGACCTCGTGATCTGCCTGCCTCAGCCTCTCAAAATGCTAGGATTACAGGCATGAGCCACCATGCCCAGCCTGAAGTTTTTAAAATAAAACTTTATGTTGCTTTTTAAAATAGATTCTATGTCATCTAAATACTTAGCAAAGTCATATCACCCTTCATTTGTTTAAAAATACACAAACTGGCTTTCCTTAATGAAACAGAACTGTCTTCCCCCTCTTCCAGAACTACTATTTCCATTTTACATCCTGATAAAATGGTATGTCTAAGTAGTATATTTACATTTGAGAATATTGTTCATTATCCAATGGTACTCTGTAGGAAGATTTTGTATGTTAATTAATCTTAAGTTTTGAAATATCTAGTAGTTACAAGTTGCTGTTATTTTCTTTTGGATTGAGTTGTTATAATTCTTATTATTGCAGAATTTATCAAAATAGCATATAATTCAAGCTTTGATGAGAATAACAAATTGTACATTAAAATATGGAAATGCATGTATTAATAGTAGTTCATTTGTATATGAATTAATAACTATTACATTGAGACATACTTTAATATCAAATTTATTCCAATGTTTCTGTATACATATATGAAAACTTGTTCATATAAATAAGTAATTGGGAACTAAAGGTGTGTTATAATCACAATGCACCTCAATTCTTAAACCTCCTTTTATGTTATGTGTTAACAATTATACTGTGATCCAGCATCAAAACTCATCTTTAGTAATCCACCACATATCCATCAATTAAGACTTTCTGCAACTTTTTTAAACAGCAAAGAACTGTAAACAATCTAATTTTCAGAATGATTCATTACCCAGTCATTAGATTTCTAGAAATAAACTAAAATAATGTTACTAAGAATTGTCAAATGACTACTTAGGTGCTTTATACTGTTTCACTTAGAGGTGCCTTTTTAAAATATGATATTTTATAAAATTTTGCAAATTAAAATAATATTCAATTTAAATATATTTTTTCCAATAATTTTCTGATAACATGATTCTATCTTAACATGTACTTTAAATACACTTCAGGGTTGCAGACACAACGCAAACAAGGATGTGTGAGTACTCACCAAGCTTTCCTCATTTGCTTCCTCAATTCTTTACCAATAGTTCAAGATTGTTAAATAAAAATTACTCATGCTGCCTACTCTACAGTTTCTCTTAATTTATAGTAAACCAGCATGGGCCGTAATACATACTATCTAATAACACATTGCCACCTTAAACATAAATATGAATAAGATTTTGAGAGACATTAAATGCTATAGTGCCTTAATTAAAAGATATTTGACTGCCACTGATAATTTGAATTATTTCTTCATGTAATACCCAAAGAATTTTATACCCTGGAGTAGTCATAGTAATATATAGAATGAGTGACAGGCATACTTTTCTTTAATACAATGGAAGAAGAGTGATTATGAAAGAGAGTGTGGGATAGAAAAGAAAATACTTCATTATCTACAGATGCATGGTGAAAGCACTAGAGTAAATTTAGAAGCTGAAAATTTGTTTTATTAAATGGGTATTAATCACCCATTTTGAAGACTACTAAAACATATTACAGAATGTAGTTCCTACTGGGTGTGGAGAGTCAAGGGCACATCTCTCTTGTGCCTACTCTTTGAGAAATACAATCAGACATACTTGTTCTGCCTGGAACTAAGGAGCAGTGGAGATGGCAGCTTCCCTGGGCATTGTAGCTACTTTCTCATCTCCAGAATTGTTACAGGAGGCTGTGGAGGCATATCACAGAATTGCTTAACAAAAGTTTGAAAAGGGCTGGAGTTCTTAAAGAATGAATAGAGTCATAAACAGGGAAATAATAGTTTATATTTTTTGTGATTTGTTTTTTAAATCCTTATCCAGTGTAAATATTCTTTTCCTATTGGTGTTTATTGAAAACAAACCAAACCAAAAAAAAAAAATAGTGAACTTTTGCTTTAGGTTAATTGCAAAAGAAAAAACTGAGAAATAAGATGTCCATAGGGGGCTTTAAAACGTCCTGACATATTACTGGGAATCTAAAAATCCACATTCACGTGTTGGGCTGTGTTCATGCTCAGGGCTGTGCACATGCTTGAAAAAAGACCTGAAATTACCCTAATCTCTAATCTCTGACTGACTCTAAGGCTCTATGCAAGCAAAAAATAAAATCTGATCGCCTGAGGGTTAAGTGCTTGTCTCAACATATATACAGAGCTCCTCAGCAAAGTCAGAGACTTATTGGTCCAAGGTATCTAAGAAAATCTCTACCTAATCATTAGCTGGTGATTGAACTAACTGAGCAAAGATTTCAGTGATCACACCTGAAAAAAATACAGACTTCACAGAATTAGGTCAGAAGAGTCACTAAGCAAATAACAACACACATAACAAAGAACAACAACAACAAACTATGTGGAGATGAGAGATTCTGATTTCCACAGTTACCACATTTTATTATTTGAAATGTCTAGTTTTCAATAGAAAATTATGAGACATGCAAAGAAATAAAGTATAGTGTATACACAGAAAACAAAGAAATCAACAGGAACTGTTTCTGGTGAAATCTAGATGTTGGACTTCCCAATAACCTTACATCAGCTATTTTAAATATGTTCAAACAACTAAAGAAAACCATTTCTAAACAACTAAATAAAAATACTAAAATTATGTTTCACAAAATGCCAAAATTAACAAAAACATATGAGTTATAAAAAGAGCCAAATAGAAATTCTGAAGTTAAAAACTGCAGTACCTGAAATAAATAATTCACTAGAGGGGCTAAACAGCAGATTTTAGCAGGCAGAAGAATCAGTGAACCTGAGAATAATCAATTGAGATTATCTAGTTTGAGGAATGAAAAGAAAAAAAAAGAATGAAAAGACGTGAACACAGCCTCAAAGACTTATATCAAACATACCATCACATGCGTAAAGGAAATCCTAAAAGAAGAGGAGAGAGAGAAAGAGGCAGAAAGAATGATTGAAGAAATAATAAAAATCATTAGTCTACACATCCAAGAAGCTCAATGAATTTCCAGTAGGATGAACTTAGAGATCCACTCTGAGACACATGATAAAGAATTTCTTTCAGTGAAAAGTTATATTATAGATTATTATTATAATTTTCAAAACAATAGATAAAGGTAACTTGTTTTTGTATGATGAAGGAGGACCTGAACACATTTACATAAAATTGGCAAACTGGTGTTGATGGTTGTGGTAAAATATCAGTGTTAAGATTTAATCTTAAGAATGATAACAGATATGATTTATTTTATGTTGCCTAATTTCTCCATTTTCTTTTATCCTTTCTGTTTTTTTTTTTTTCTGTTAAAGTAGAGATCGAAGTGACAAGATGGATCTGAAGGAAGACTGGAAAAGGTCAACAAAATATCAGCGACTTGTTTATGAAATTCCAGATGGGATTTGTTCACCAAGAAATTATAATTCTGATATTGATATTAAATGCAAAAGGTTGGCATTATTTTATCAAGACACACTGTGACATTTACCTTACTTAATAAGTTTGGAAGTATAAGACCAATCTTGGAGATAATGTTCATGTCCTCTTTGATACTCCTCTTAAATATTATATAACTTTAGATGAATATTGATTCTTTAGATTGGGCTGCTTATTCTCAAAGGTATGGTTTTATTCAGATATTAATAAGTGATGATGCCATGTGCAATATTAAAGAAATATGTTTGTAATGCCTCTATCCACTTTGTAAACAACATAGACAAAATCTCTACTCTTGTGGGGATTCCATTTTAGTAGGGAAGACAAAAGGCAAGTATAGTAGAGTAAATAAGATGGAAACAAGTGGGACCAGATACCTAAGTTGTTATACCAGTAAAAAAATGAAAATGCAGAGACCTTTTTCAAATAATATTAAAAATTTCAAGATAGCAACAGTTGAACAGTAATCAAGTGTGAGGTCCTTTGAAGCTTTGGATTCAATGTGACTGTAGAGATTGCAAGCCCATGAAGCCAGGCCTGGGGATAAGTGCTATACAGAAAATAATACAAGTTAGGTGGCTTAAGCAAATTAGATAAATTGGCTAAACAAAGACTGTTAAAGGTTAAAGAGTTTGAATTGTTTAAAAATTGGCAAACTAATTGGACATGCTATTTAGATGAATTTTTGTGTGTTTTAGAACTTTAGCCATGGTATCTTAAAAAATGCAGCTAGCAAGAAATAGTTTAAATACATGCTGTCATTAAACTAATAAGATGGAGTACTTTTGTGGGGGAATAAACTTGACTTTTAAATTCAGCAAGCTTTTCCTGGCCTCTAAAAGTTTTCTGACCTTGGCCCAGTTACTTAAACTTCTGAAGCCTCAATATAATAGGGATAATAAAATGGCATTTAAAGTTGCTTTTGAAATGAAATTAAGGTGATAATACAGGGTGCTTAGCAAAATGTCAGGAATATAATAAAAATTCAAAAAATACTTATTATTAGTAAAAACAACTGTTTTCATTGCTGCTAAATTTCTTACAGACTTTATACTCAGAAACAATTTTACTTCATTTAACCAGTTTTACTAAGAGAAAAGTTTCTGTATCTTGACTTTTCACAACCATTACTCAAACCCTTCTTAGTTTATAATTTTAAAAGAAAACACTTCATAAAACATAACTACATTAACAAAAATACTTGATAACAGTCCTTATGTTTGCTTTTGGTTATACAGAATTACTGATATTGTGAAATTCTCACTCAATTACCAATAATTAACTACATCTTCTCTGAAAAAAGAATTTACTTGTTCACATGTGGGAAAGTTTCAAACTGTTGTTGAAGCTCTTATCTTTATACTTTATTACTCCCTCTTTCCTGTGGATAAAGCAGAAATGTGGGAAGTGGGGTGAAGTATATTCTTTCTTTTTTTTTCTATTCATATATTTGTTTGCAAATGGATATTAAAGGTGTGAAATAATGGTGGAAAGAATATAAAGTTGAATCAGGTCAAAATTGGTTGGTAAGACTTTACTGTGCAGAAATTCTAGATGTCATGTTGCTGCTCAAAGAGTTTGGAGGCTCTAACAGCTTGTTTGGTGGGCAAAACATGGATCAAAATGTGGTCTATACTAACCTAAGTTGAAATACCAGAACTGCCTTGGTATACGGTAGAAAAAGAGATCCAAAAGAGAGAGATTAAGGATTTATCGTGTGATATCTGCTCACTCTGGGAGGGCCTAGTGGACTTATCTTTCATGACAATAGTGAGAAATAAATGTGTGAGAAGAGTTGTAGCATTCTTGAAGAGCTCTGTGGTTGCTCTTCTCTGTAGCTAAGAAATTAGAGTGCAGACTGCTTCTTCTAACCTGGAAACCCAAATACAATATGAGAAATTAAATCCTTAATTACTCCTATTAGAGTAGCACAGACTACGTAGCAGCATTTCATCCACCACACACAAGGAAGACGTGCTTCCGGTAATGGACAACAGACTCCAAGCAGAGATCAGAATTTTCTGATATGCGGAGACCTATGGCATTTCCTAGTTGATCATGGAATCCCTAGAAGTGAAATCGGTGAGTACTCTACTAAATTTTTCTTATGTGGTTTGTGTAAGCAGAAGAGCTCTAGGTCAAGTGAACAGAGGCCTAATTTAAATCATAAAAGAGAGAGTCATAGCCCCTCAATCCATTCCCAAACTTGAGCCTAGAACTCCTTGAATAAAGGGGAGGCTGAGTACCCTTCAGGAAAAACCCTGCTTTTCTGCCAAAATTTTACACTGTTAATATTTCTTCTGTCATCCCCCAAATGGATCTACAGCCTTTAACCAGGGTGACAGTGCAGTGAGGGAAATGAAATAATCATATTTTTCAGAGATGATTAGAGACCAAGAATATCACTTGTGTTACACTAGTCAGAGTAAGGTCTTATGTAGGTCTCCTGATCAAAGGAGTTTTAGCTCAGTCAATCTCATAATGGATCTAATATGTCCTTGAACCTACTCCCAAGTTCCAGAGTAAATAATTGGAACAGACATTCTTAGCATCTGGCAGAGTTCCCACATAGTTTCCCTGACCTTTGGAGTGAGGGATATTATGGTAGAAAAGGCCAAATGGAAGCCAATAGAATTGCCTTTATTTGGAAGAATATTTAGCCAAAGGCAATACTGCATTGCTAGAGGGATTGCAGAAATTAGTGCCATCATCAAGGATCTGAAATATGCACAGGTAGTGATTTCCACCATATTCCCCTTCAACTTACCAATTTGGTTTGTGCAGGAGGCAGATAGAGCTTGGAGAATGACCATGAATTATTATAAACTTAATTGAATTATGACTTAAACTGCAGCTGCTGTTCCAGATGTGGTTTCATTGCTGAAGTAAATTAACACACCCCCTAGTAATCGGTGTGCAGCTACTGATCTGGAAAATGATTTTAAAAAACATCTTTCAGTAAAGGTCACCAGAATCAGTTTGCTATCACCTGGCAAGGCCAAAAATACACGTTCATTGTCCTAACTTACAGATAAATTAACTCTTTCCTGTGTCATAGTGTAGTCTGCACAGACCTTTGTTATCTTTCTGAAATGACATCATAATTATTCATTACATTATTATGTTAATTGGACAGTAGAAACTACTGTAGTATATTTATAAGACATTTGCATGTCAGAAGATAAAATATAAACAAATATTCTGAGGTCTCCCATCTCAGTGCAATGCCTAGAAAGTACAATTGTGTAGAGCATGATGAGATATCTCATCTAACATTAAACTTATCATGTCAAATGGACCTTTCTGGATTTCAGAGGCAACACATCCTCTTTTGGGTGCACTACTCTGGCCTACTTACAAAATGTCCTAAAAAACTGTTAGTTTTGAGTGAGCCCCAGACCAAGAGAAGGCTCTGCAACATCCCCAGGCTGCTATACAAACTGCCGGGCCACTTGAGCCAAAGTGGCCTCTTTAGTGACTTGAGCCAAAGGATCCAATAGATCTTATGGTTCTTGAAGTGTCAGTGGTTTATAGAGGTGCTTTATGAAGCTTTTGGTAGGCTCCGTAGTGTACTTTGCAGATATTGCAATTTTTGCAAATTGATGATTTGTGGTAACCTAGAGCTGAGCAAGTCTAATGGCACCATGTACTCGTTTCATGTCTCTGTGTCACTTTTTGGTAATTCTCACAATACTTCAAACTTCTCATTAATATTATATTCTCATGGCGACTTGTGGTTAGTGATCTTTGATGTCACTACTGTAAATGTTTTGGGGTACCGTGAACCACACCCATATAGGATGGGGAAATTAATTGATAAATATTGTATGTGTTTAAACTGATCTAGCAACTGGTCATTTTCCATGTCTCTCCCTATCTTGTGGTCTCCCTATTTTCTGAAACAAAACAATATTGAAATTAGATCAGTTAATGACCTTATAATGGCTTCTAAGTATTCAAGGGAAAAGGAAAGTAGCACATCTCTCACCTTAAACCAAAAGCTAGAAATGATCAAGTTTCAGGTATTATTATTTACGTAATACATTTCATAAGGCTATAGTTGCCATAGATAGATTCTTTTGATGAATGTGGGCAAGGTGGGTGAAATCTTCCTAGAAAGAAAGGATTCACCATTCTTGATGCTACCAAGAACATTTGTGACTCACGAGAAGAGGTTAAAATATCAATATTAACAGGACTTTGGAAAAAGTTGATTCCAATCCTCACGGATGACTTTGAAGGGTTCAAAACTTTAGTGGAAGAAGTAACTGCAGATGTAGAAATAAAAAGGTAACTAGAATTAGAAGTGGAGCCTGAAGATGTGATTGAATTGCTGCAATTTCACGATAAAACTTGAACAGATGAGAAGTTGCTTTTTATGGAAGAGCAAAGAAAGCGGTTTCTTGAGATGGAATATATGCCTGGTAAAGATGGTCTGAACATTGTTGAAATGACAACCAAGTATTTAGAATATTACACAACCTTGGCTAAAAAAGCAGTGGCAGGGCTTCAGAGATTTGACTCCGATTTTGAAGAAAGTTCTATTATGGATAAAGTGTAATCAACAGCATCAAATGCTACATAGAAATCTTTCACGAAAGAGTCAATTGACGCGCCGAACTCTATTGTCTTAATTTAATAAATTGCAATAGCCATCCTGCCCTTCAGCAATCACTCCCCTCATCAGTTAGCAGCCATCAACATTGAAGCAACACCTTTCACCTGCAAAGGATTATGAGTTGCTGAAGGCTCAGATTATTGTTACAATTTTTGGGGTGAATAATGCTTTCTTAAATTAAGATACGCACATTTTTTAGACATGGCATTATTTTACACTCAATAGGCTACCATACAGTGTAACATAACTTTTATATGCATTGGGAAACAAAAAAAAAATATCTGTGACTTGCTTTACTGTGAATTTATTTTGTTACAGAAGTTGGAACAGAAACATTAATATCTCTGAATTATTCCTGTACATGAGAAAGTGGCTCGAATGTTCATGGATCCTATTTATGGCACATTTATTTTCTCCCAGCCCAGTTGTCTGGCTTCATGGGGAGTTATTTACTATCAATTGACTGAGGAAAAAAGAAACACCTTACATATGGTTCTACACAACGTGTGGGCACTGTCTGAAAGTGGACAGCTATAGCACTATAGGCTCTTTTTGGAACAATGGTGGAGTGAAATTCTCCCAGCAAGCAAAACTTGAACAGTGCACTTTGTTGTTCATTTCACATGGAAGGAGAAATACACAGAAGTACAAATATATTCTGATTTATGAGCTGTGGCCAATGATTTGGCTGGATGGTAAGGGACTTAGAAGCAACGTGATGAAAAAAAATGGTGACAAAGAGGTCTGTGGAAGAGGATGTGGATAGACATCTCTGAATGGGCAAAGAATATGAAGATATTTGAGTCCCATGTGAATGCTTACTAAAGTGTAATCTGTGCAGAGGAAGATTTTAATAATCAAGTGGATAAGATGACCCATTTTGTGGATATAAGTCAGGTTCTTTCCCAAGCCCCCTCCTTGCCTCAGTAATAACTCAATGGGTTTGTGAACAATGTAGCCATGGGTTGGCAGGATATATGAGATGCAGGGATGGAGGTCGCGCATGGGCTCAGCAACATGGACTTCCACTCACCAAGGCTGATCTGGCTAGAGACACTGCTGAGTGCCCAATCTGCCAGAAGCAGAGATCAGTACTGAGCTCCTGATATAGCACCATCCTCTGGTGTGATTAACCAGCCAGCTGGGAGCAGGTGGATTACATTGGATGACTTCCATCATGAAAGGAGAAATACTTGGTTCTTATTGGCATAGACACTCTGGATATGGATTTGCTTTCTCTGCATGCAATGCCTCTGCCAAAACTACCATCTGTACATTTATTGAATGCCTTATCTACCATCATGGTATTCCACACAGCATTGCTTTCGATCACAAAACTAACTATACAGCAAATGAAGCATAGCAATGGGCTGTGCTCATGGAATTCACTGTCCTTACCATGTTCCCCATTATCCTGAAGCAACTAGCCGATAAAATTTTGGAATGGCCTTTTGAAGACTCAATTTCAATGCTAGTTTTGTGTCAATACTTACATGACTGGGACAATGTGCTCCAGAAAGCTGTGTGTGATCTAAATCAGAGTCTAATATATGATGCTTTTTCTCCCATAGCCAAGATACAAAAGATCAGGAATGAAGGGGTAGAATAGGAGTAGCACCACTCGCTATTACACTTATTGGTCCACTAGTAAATTTTTTATTTTTCCCGAATGATCTTATGCTCTGGTGGTCTAGAGGTCTTACTACTAAAGGAAAGAATGCCTCTCCCAGGAGACACAGCAATAATTTTATTGAACTGGAAATTAAGAATGTTACCTTGCTTCTTTGGGCTCTCTGAACTGACAGATAAAGAAGGGAGTTACTCTACTTGTTGAGATAATTGATCCTGACTATCAAGGAGAAGTTGTGCTGCTAATACACAATAATGATAAGGAAGATCATGTCTGGTATACAAGAAATCACTTAGGGTGTCTTTGACTATTGCCGTGTCCTATGATTAAAGTCAATAAAACATTACCACAGTCTTTTTCAGACAGGCCTGCTAAATGGCCCAGACCCTCAAAAAATAAAGAGTTGGGTCACCCAATAGGCAAAGAAACACAGCCAGCTGAGGTACTTGCTGAGGGCAAAGATAATATAGACCTGGTAGTGGAAGAACGTAGTTATAAGTATAAGCTATGAACATTTGATCCATTGTAGAAATAAGAACTGTAATAGTTATGAGTATTTCTTATTTATTTTGTTATAACTATGTTTGCATGTGTACATGTGTCTGTGTCTGTTGTGTCTTCCTACTCAGTAATTCTACTTTTCATGGCAGAGTGTGTTTTCTGCTCTGTTAGTTTTAAAAGCAAATGACAAGCTTTTTTTTTTTTTTTAATTATCTTGCTTTGGGGAAAGAGTAAACATTTTAAAAATCACTGTATAGTATTTAGGAAAAATGCTAATGGTTTTCTTTTACTCCAGCTACTGCTTCCTCTATGTATGTGTGTTTGCATCCATCAGCTCATAGACTTCAAAGACCTTGCTGAGAATTAAGCCTTTTGGGGGCAATTATTTTTGGATTTTTAAAATCATGGTTGAAAAATAGACAAAAGACTCAGATATCCTTCAATCATTCTTTAAAAAATGATGGAGGGATAGGCAAAATATTCTCTTGAGAATTCTAGATATTCACAATTTAGGGGATGATATTCAAACTTCACAAATCTTGACAGAAGGGGCTTTAACATCCCATCAGGGAGCCTGCCCATCTTAAGCTGAGTCTCTAGGGGCTGTGACCACAATCAGAAGACCAGACCAAGGGATGAATATTGTTGCCTTTTGTATCCAACAGGACAGGCAGGGTTCCCTTCTACAAGGAGGACTATCAAAATTAGCTGAGACTCCCTCAAGAGCAGGTGGTGATGAAGGACAAAGAAGCAAGCTGCCGAGTGCTCTTCTCTATTTATGTAGTCCAGAAAACCCCTCCAACATGCTCTGTTGATGTCATTTTGCTTTTATTTTTTGAATGGAATTCAGCTAATGAGTCAGAGTGGATAATTCCTTAACAATAACTACTATGGGAAGTTACAAATGACCTGTGGGGCTGTTCCTGATATATCAAGCAATGTTTCTTCAAAAAGAGGTCTCCTTTCCATTTCCTCCCTCGATTTAGATGAATCACCAAGCACTGAGAATGTCAGGGCTTGCGGGGTTAAAATGATCATGCTTTTAAATTATCGCCAGACAAAACCACCTGGGTTCAACTTGTGAACACAGGTTCACAATTGCACACTTGTTTGAATGTCAATCTTCAAAGAGAACTTTTGTAATTCAGGGCATACCAAAATGTGTTTTAGTAATTCAGTAGAAAAATGTTGGGCTCCCTAATGATTGGAAAAACTAATGTGATATGCTCCAGGTGAAAATCCTCAGACTAAGTATATAAATATTAAGAGCCTGCTTCTGTGACTCACTTTCCAAGTCTAGTCTTCTCTAGTGCTCCAAAATGTAACATATTTTACTAGTCCAACAATACTTCAACATTTGTTATTACATTTTGAAAGGATAGCTGTAGGTAAGACTGTTCTCTATGTGGTTCAGAAAACTTCCACCATCATGCTATGTTGGTGTTATTTTTCTTTTGTTTTTTGAATGGAATTAAGTTAATAAGTCAGAGTGGATCAATGTTAATGAGCAAGAGTCTTTTCCTTAATGCATTTTTTATGTATGGTTTTTCCTAATGGTAACATGAGCTATTTTCTCTATAAGCTTGTACTGTTTCCAAAGAATATGACCTTAAGACCTAAGGAAAACCCAAATAAAAATATTTTATCTTTGCACCTTGCCATTCTTTATTTCCTTAGGAAAATACACACAAAAGCCAAGAACTTGTATTCAACACACACTGTATGCAATTCCTATCTTATTCTAAGTCCAAGCAGAGAGGCAGACAGTGTAAGTGGGCCCCTGTGTCCTTAACATTTGAATTCCCAGGAAATAATTTAAATTGCTGCTTGCTGCATGAATATAACTTGTTTCCATGCAAATGTAAGTCTATAAACCTTCCCTTAGGATCTAAGGAGCAGTCTTTATTTGCAAGTATTCACCAAGTAACTACTCTGACACATGCCAGCTAGGCACTAATGACAGTAAGAATTGCTTCTGCACTCAGACAAATGAATTTAGAGAACAAATCTAAAGTTCTCTGCTTGTGATCTCGTTATTCAGGAGAAACTATTGCATCTTTCTTAATTTTTCGTCTCCTATATCTTCAATTATAACATTGAAATAACGTGCTTCACCAAGTCCATGATTACTAAAGAATATTTAGGGTCTGTCGTAAACAGCCTTGTATGAGCTTCATAAGGAAAGCTGCTATATAAATAAGCACTTGGAATGATGCCTGGCATATGATAAGCCTACTATCAATGTTCTCTAGTTTGTCTTGAGGGTCTCTCAGTTACTTAGTTGTAAGCTGTTTACTGTTCTAATGAGAAGGACTAGTTATAGAAAACACAGATTTTTTTGTACACAATAAATCTGTACAATTTTTATTTGTCAATTAACAAAATAACATGTGAAAGTATGTCAATAGATCTATCATAATGGTCATCCTAGTGCCTACTGAGTGTAAAAGAGAACAGTGGTACATATATAAGAAGAAACAGAGTATGAAGGGAAAATATTCTCAGAAGACTGAGCTTACTGTGGTCTTTTGCATAAAATTCCCAATGGTAATTTCTGTGAATGAATTGCCTACATTTACTCTGTATACTCAGCAATATGTGATTATTTTTATTTAATTCTAATTTCATTAGTAATATTAGATTTCTTGCACCTCATCTGTGCTCTTTTTAAAAAAACATTAAATACTTCATCTACCTAGCAACAACCTTGTAAAAACCTTGCTAAGTAGGTTTAGTATTTTCATTTTCTATCTGAGGAAACCAGACTCAAAAAAACTCTGGTGTGAGATGGCACAGCCTTTAGTGCGGCCAACTTAGTCATTCTTGCTACTACACTGTGTCAAGTGATTGGGATCAAAAATTAATTTTGATTTTTAGCATTACTTTTTAGTGAACATTTTAGCAAAGTTTTGAAGATAACATTTTTAAAATTTCATATTCCATATAAAGGTTCCATATAAATTTTCAATTAATTGCCACGAATGGCTAACTCAGAACAAAGGGCTTAATAAATCTCTTCTTTTTCTTATTCATGGTGTAGTTGGGGGTTCTATATGCCCAGTATGTTAATCTGTTTGCACCCTACATTGTGTATGCTAGCTGTGCTTTAAGAATACACATCATCCTCCACCTTCCAATAGGCTCCATTTAATATTATTCCTGTCTATGTTGGAGGAGGGAAATGATCAGGAAAAATGACTAATGGGTACTGGGTTTACTATCCTGTTGATGAAATAATCTGCATAGCAAACCCCCATGACACAAGTTTACCTATGCAACAAACCTGCACATATACCCCTGAACTTAAAGTTTTTTTTAAAAAAATGGAAGAAAAATACACACTACAGGCTTAAATATATGCCTTGGAAGAAGTGGGAGAGTAAAAAATGAAGTAATGCTAAACAGAAACCATAAAAAATTTTCTTTCTGGAATAGAAGATGTATACAACCCATCTTAGTCATTTCTTTCAAGGACCTGCCTCAAAAGTGAATTCACCATCAATGAGAAGACCCTAAAATGGTAAACTTGCAAAGAGTCAAGGTTTTGTATCTAAACATAAAGCAGATAAACATGTAGAAAGCAGCTCATAAGGTGACACAAAAAATGTTATTCGAGTAGGTACAAGTACTTTTCCACCTTTCTTTTAATTACTTTTGAGAGAATTGGAGGTGGTATTTTATTGAAAATACTCCAAACAGAAATAGTATTGATTGATTTTATCATTTTCTTGTAATTAAAGTTTTTCGTTCCCTGATGCTAAGAATGGTTGTGGAATTTTGGCTATCTAGTATGGTCTGTTTTCTAGATGAAAACATTGGTGAAGGCTTATGAAATAAAGAAAGAGACCATAGAGCATCTCAGGCCATTTGTGGCAAGTGCTTCCCCAACCACAGTTGTTATACAACACCACAACTGTTTGTGTACTTGTTAGATCTCTGAGCATGTAGCTATTTCCTGCCTCTTCTCTATATGTTCATCTATGTTGATAAGGAATGTTTGATATAAAAAATTCAACTCAATCAATTAAATTAAAACCCATACAATCAAACTTCACCAACATTTATTAATGGTATACAACATTGTCATGGTTATGTATCAAGCCTTTGGCAAAGGACACATCAAAAGCACAGAAGTAATATAAATTATGGTGAGAATGCAGAGTTTACAACAAAATTGTAAAGTTTAATCTCTAGGAAGGAACAGGATGTTTGCAAAACATGGTGACTTATCATTTGATGGGTTATTTTTTTAATTGGTTGTCATTAGCTTCCAAACTAAAACAGCCTAATTTTAAGAGGCTTTATTCTTTGAGTCTCAGCAAGCAACATGGCTATGCCTTTAAAACAAAGAGTACATTTGTTTTGGCTCAATTGTACTTAATTGGATAATAGAAATTATAGGTGATGTTGTTACTAAATAGGGAAACTGAAAGACTTGTAGTGCTGAATCTCAGATGCAGCTCCCCAAGCAGACATAATTTGAATCAATTTACAGTCAATCAACAAAAACACATTGAATGCTTAATTATGTGATTAGACCAAATTGTCTGAACAGTATCTTTCTGACTGTGTTAGGCCACAGTAACTTTTGGGCTTGTAGGAGGTCCAGGTGTAACATAAAACAAGTAGCTAAAAAATACTTAGCAGGTCCTCAACTAATGCCATTTTTGCTATAACGTGGATGACAAAAAGGTTTCTGGCTGGGGCCACTGTCTGTGGAATTAGTACCTTCTTCTCATGTCTGCGTGGGCTTTCTCTGGGTATTTTGGTTTCCTCCCACATCCCCAAAATGAGCACATTAGGTTAACTGGTGTGTCTAAATGGCCCCAATCTGAGTGAGTATAGGTGTGTGGGTGAGGGCGCCCTGCAATGGAGTGGCATTCTGTCCAGGGCTAGTTCCCACCTTGCACCTAAGTGGCTGGGATGGGCTCCAGCTACCCTTGATTCTAAACTGGAATAATTGGTGGTAAATAATTATCTTACTTGTGTTTATCAATCTTTCTTAAAGGTATGGATAGCTAACATTTATTTCATTGTTTAATATTAGAAGCGTTTCGGGTCTTTAGAAATGTGGTGATGATTTTGTGACCAGAAATATGCTGTAGGAACTTTAACTCTCGATTATATGGATTAGCCTATGGTAAAATTGATTTTGTTTCCCTTTAAGGTTTTTTAAATACATATTTCACATAAAAGTGAGATTTTGCATATTGTTTTTCTTTGTCTGGCTTATATTTTACTTATCATAACATCCTCCAGGTCCATCCATGTTGTGGCAAATGGTAAGATCACCTTCTTTCGTAAGGCTGCGTGTGTGTGTGTGTGCATGCTCATGTATGTGTATGTGTGTATACATTTTTTAAAATTCATTTTTCTGTTGATGGACACTTAGGTTCTTTTCATATTTTAGCTATTGTGAATAATGTTGCAATGAATATTGGAATGTAGAAATCTTTAAAGGTGGTGATTTCATTTCCTTTGAGTATATACCCAGGAGAGAGGGATCGCTGGATCATACAGTAGTTCTATTTCAAATTTCTTTAGGAAACTTCATTATGTTTTTTTTTTATAATGGTTCTTCCAATCTATATTCCCACCAACAGTGCTCTAGAGTTCCCTTTTCTCCAAACTTTCACCAACATTTTTATGTCTTGTCCTCGTTCTTTCTTTTTTTTTTTTCTTTTTTTTGAGACAGGATTTCATTCCCATTGCCCAGGCTGGAGTGCAGTGATGTGATCTCAGCTCACTGCAACCTCTGACTCCTGTGCTCAAGTGATCCTCCCACCTCAGCCTCCAGAGTAGCTGGAACTACAGGTGTGTGCCACCACGCTCGGCTACTTTTTACATTTTTGGTAGACATGGGATTTTGCCATGTTACCCAGGCTGGTCTCAAAGTCCTCAGCTCAAGTGATCCATCTGCCTTGGCATTCCAAAGTGCTGGGATTACAGGCATGAGCCACTGTTCCCAGCCTTGTTTTTTTTCTATGAGCCATCTATGGGTGTGAGGTGATATCTCATAGTGGTTTTGATTTTTAATTCCTTTCTGATTAGTGATATTAAGCACTTTTTCATATATCTGATGCACATTTATATCCTCTTTGGAGAAATGTCTATTCATTTCCTCAATTTACAGTTGGGTTATTTGTTTTTTAGCTATTGAGTTGTAAGGGGTCTTTATAAATTTGGGGATATTAACACTTTATCAGGTATGTGGTATGCAATTCTATTTTCGCATGTGTTGGTTGCCTTTTCATCTCGTTGATTGTTCACTTTGCTGTGCTGAAGCTTTTTAGTTATATGGAATCTCATTTATTTGTTTTAATTTTGTAGCCTGAGCTTTTGATGTGATATCCAAAAGAATTATTGCCAAGGGAGTGTCCAGGAGCTTTTCCCCTATGTTTTCAATTTCAGGAGTTTTATAATTTCAGTTCTTACATATAGCTATATTATCCACTTTGAGTTAATTTTCATGTATGATGTAAGATAAGGGTCTAACTTTATTCCTTTGCATGTGAAAATCCGGTTTTTCCAACACTATTTTTTGAAGAGACTCTTTGCTTCCCCATTATGTCCTCTTAGTGCATTTGTTGAAAATTGTTTGGCATGTAAGTGTCAACGAATTGACATATACTTTTAGATTTATTTCTGAGATCTCTATTCTGTTCCATTGGTCTATGTCATTTTTATGCCTGTAACATACTGCTTTGATTACTATAGCTTTGTAATAAAAGTTTAAATCAGGAGGTATGATACCTCCAGCTTTGTTTTTCTTTCTCAATATTGCATTGGCTTTTCAGGGCTTTTTGAGGTTTCATACAAATTTTTGAAAATTCTTTTCTATTTCTCTGAAGAATTCCATTGGAATTTTGATAGGGATTGTGTTAAATCTGTATATTGCTTTGGGCAGTATAACATTTTAACAATATGGATTCTTCCCATTGATGAACACAGACTATTTTCCGTTTATTTGTGTCTTTAATTTCTCTCAAAAATCTTTCATAGATTTCGGTGTACAAATCTTTCACCTCCTTGGTTAAATGTATTCCTAGGTATTTGTTTTATTCTATCATATATGTGATTATTTTCTTTCCTTTTCTTTAGCTAGGTTGTTATTCGTGTATAGAAATGCTTTCTCCAAAGGCTCCATGGGGAGATTCTGTTTTTTGCTTCTAGTTTCTGGTAGCTCCAGGCCTCCTTGACTTCTGGCAGCATTGCTCCAATCTCTGCCTCTATGGTCACATTGCCTTTTTCTCTGATTTCTGTCAGATCTCCCCTGTGTGTTTCTTATAAGGAACCCTGTCATTGGATTGAAGGCCCACTGAATAATCCAGAACAATCTCTCAAAATTCTTAATTGTAAGTATAAAGACCTTTTTATTTTTGAAATAATGTAACATTTATGGGTTCTAGGAGCTAGGATATAGGCAAAAATTTTTGAGAGATAGGACAGATTTTGTTTGGTTATTTTAAAATATCATGCTAAAAACATGTATTAATATTTGAATGTTTGTCAAACTGTTCAAAATAGGTTAGTACGTAATTCTAAGTATATGCTGCTGATGTAAGTATTTATATCCTCCCACTCCTACCTTTGAAAATTATCTAATGTTCTTATGGTGCTAAAATATGCATAACATGAAACTTACCCTTTAAGTGTACAGTTTAATGGCATTAAATATATTCACATTGTTGTGCAGCCCTATAGGGTTTTAATGGGTACTGTATTCTGCTATTTCTTTCTGTTCCAACTTTGCTACATGAAAAACCTAGAATTAGTATTATTATCAAATTACTATTATTCATATATTGAGATGGTAATACAATTTTTCTTTTATATTCTGTTAAATCAATATCTTTTTGATGTTAAATATAGGGCATATCTTGATAGAAAATATCTTCAATATCCCAATATCTTCATAGGAAAATTTAGGCCACATACAATTGAACAGAGTTGTGAAGTAGAGCAAAAATTTGTACCAAAAATGTAGCCTAAAAGGAGGAGCTAATTTTAGCAACACATATGAAAATAAAAAGAAAACAAACTAACAATGATCCTAAGTTATTTGGAAATGTTTCTTTAAACATACTGTTTTTGTATAAAATAAGTGAGTCAGTCCGTGGACATCACTTCTAAGTTTTGAGGATACTAAACCATCTTAGCAGGTGAAAGTCAAATTGGTTATTGTTCAACATATAAAGGCAAAACAAATTTTCTTTTAGTTAACTTTTGACTAAAATGCACAACTGTAATTTATTTCAAAACAGAGAATCATTCAAGTATAAACCTGACCCTATTATTACACTCTCAGCAGGAACAGAGAAAATCTCTTTTGAGGGTCTTAGCTGGCCACTGGTTGCCATGCAAACTTGACTCATTCATTATAAATTTACAGAAAATATAAAATACTAATTGGAGCTTCCATGAATATTTGAGAAAGAAAAAAGTAAACCTACTAGTGATTGCAGACAAGAAGCCAAATTTGTCTTTCTTTGCTTATGAAAGGTTAAATTGATAGACCACCATTTTACTTAAACATAAAAATAATTTTGAGCTGGGCAAGTGGATGCCTGCACCTAATTTACAGTCAAATCACATCCACTTGGAACAGTAGCGTTGAAATGAAAACATGTTGATAGGCTATTTACCTGTTAGGCCTTGGTAAGTGCAGGGATAACAAATGTAATTCATTTTGTTAACATGATGAAGTTACCATAATTAAGCAGTTGGTAAAGAAACAAATCTATTATGAGTTTACATTTCCAGCCTTTTAATGGCCAGAAAAGTCACTACTCTAATTCTGGTCAGATCTTTTCAACCAGCAGATTTTTGTCCATAACTGGCAACTCTCTCAGTTTGCTGCTTCAGGAAGTTCTTAGGGATATTTTCCAGTTTAAATCAGAGCTAGGGGTGAATTGAAGTATTTTTGTCCTATTTCAAACCCAAATATACATTTTAACTCTTTTTTGTCTTTTCAAAAATGCAGCAAGTCATTAATGGGAGGCTATGTTAAAGGAATTAAGTAAGATGCCCAAGAAAGGAGTGAGCAGCCCTGAACCAATTTAACTGGATTCTAGATTTCCAGATTGATGAATCACATTCTGAAATCTGCTTCAGTTAAAGAGATTGAACCAGCCAAAACTTATTTCTTCTTCTATTGTGATATAGTCCAACCAAAAAAGATTCAGAGAAAAACAGAGTGTGGTTGTTCCTCAGTCATTACTGTTGTGCTGAATTCAAAGTACAGTGAAGATAGAGGATTGCTTTATAAAAGTGAGGCTGATAGGGCATTAGAATTCTGTTTTGCATTAATGTACTTTTGATATATTCACTTCTTGTCTTTAAAAGAATAACTTTTTAAAAGGGATTTTATTTCTTTTAAAAGAATGCCACGTTCCTAAGAACAAAGAATGTTTCCATCTAGAGAGATAATCAATGTTGACTTAATATTGATATGAGCATATATAGTATATATTAATTATAAGATTATATAAAATGAAACCACATTTCTGTTATACACAGCTTTTTTTCCACTCAATAATACACTGTAAAATTTTTTACATGTCATTCATGTTATTTAGACTGTCCATAAAAATAGCTGATTCAATATCCTGAGTAACATAATTACTCCAGTTAGTAAACTACATCTTAATATTGCTTTGCAAAAACCTGTACAACCCATCACTTATTAGTGGTTTGTAGAATTATTTTTCTCACATTATTAATGCTGCAGTGATTGTAATTTTAGCAAAATCTTTGTGCATATCCATAATTACTTTCTTGAACTATTTCTAGGAGTACAATTGTTGTGCTGATGTGTTTGTATTAAAGCTTTTGATACACAATGCAAATTGTCCTCTGGAGGTAACTAATTCCTGTGTCCACAATATAGTTTGAAACATGAGGTTGAGATGGTTAATTGTCCATTAGAATTCTCAGTACTTTTTTTGTTTGTTTTGGTTTGGTTTGGGGGTTTTTATTTGTTTGGGTCTTCAGGTCCAAAGGCCTAGTGATCCCTTGTACCTGAAATGGCTTTATTGTCCTTATATGTCACTGCCACAATTTCCTTCATTACTATTATTTGCATTTTATGATTTGACTTTGCAATTACTCCCATAAAAAGGAGGAGTCAATTTCTCCTCCTTTTAATACGTGCTGGCCCTGTAACTTGCTTTACCGACAGAATAATAGAGTAATATCATATGCTTCCTAAGTCCAGGACTCGAGAGGCTGTCTAGCTTCTCTCTTGTCTTCTTAGAAATCAGATGCTGTATTAAAAAAGTCCATAGTAGCCTGCTGGAGATAGAATGTGGATGGTATTGACATCCCTGGCTGACAGTGCCAGCCAGTTGCCAGCAATGAAAGTCATCCAGGACCAACCAGATGACCTGCCAACTGACCCACAACAGCATGAATGAATCCAGCTGACACCCTATAAGGAGCAGAAATGAGCCATGCCCTCTGAGCCCTTCCTGTGTTGCTAATCACTGGTATCCTGAGCAAGTGAATGATTGTTGTTTTATATCACTAAGTTGTAGGGCAGTAAAACACTCAGAAATAAATAAAAATAATAATTAATGCAGTTGATACATTTTAAAATTCATTTACAGCTCCATCTTTTTCTTATGCTTCTTACCAAACAAATCAGTTGAGATAAGAGTATTGATTTATTTTAATGGAGGTGTTTCACTGTTGCTGAGAAAAAAGGATCCTGGCTTGCTGAATACTGTCACCACCAATTAAATATACTGCTACTGCAGAGTAGCCCACTTCCTTGTATCATAAATTGGCAAAGTTTGACTTAAGTTTATGATAGATAGGACTTAGGCACTGTATGAAAGGCAGATTTATTAGTCAAAATGTACCTCTTAATAAATGAGAGTATATATACACCAGTGATAAAAAAATTTATCTTGTGGATAGATGAAATATGATGTTTGATGCACATATTTTTTTTAAAGTTTAGTTGAGTTTATCTAAAGATAATTGAAGCTTGCTTCGATCTGCTGACTGAGTACACTTTTTGTTTAACATGACCTAGTGTTCTTTGGACTTAAATGGTTTTAGTGTGTGGCTTTGGATGCATTGATATTTTCACAGGATGATTTATGATACTTACTAAGATATTCATTTGTAAAATCACAAGTTAAATTAGAGTCAATTTGGCAGCTTTCCAACTCGAAACCTACTACATAGGTTATTAACAGTAGAAAATCGTTAAACAAAAATAGCATCTGGTGGTCCGTACTATATCTGTAAGATTAGCAGAAAAAATTTTCCCCAAAACAAATAAACAGATTTGCAAAACAATCTATCAGGCAACTCTGTTTATAGAAACAAAAATGACTCAAGTCAATACTCTTCAGTATTATAGCTCCTTGAAACAACATAGTAATATTTACCTGCATAAATTTTCTTGATCATCTCTACGGAGCTGTGGAAGGTAATAAGCCAAGGGACTATGTATGAACTAAATGGAATAAGGCTCAGAAACTATTAATTTAAATAAACCTTGTATTTCATTTGCATTTGTGAGTGTTCTATTGTTTGGAAAAAAATGTAAAAAAAACTCATGATTTTCCAAGCCAATTGTGTTTGAGGACAGTTTTTTGAAGGAAATATCTGTAGTCCAGTTTTCTCATTTATTCCCAAATTAAGAAGGCTAGATTCTGTGTAAACCATGCTTTAAACTGGTCATCAAAAATAACAAATAATCTAAGTGACAGAGCAGAACAACTCTATTTCATATTAAATTTCTATTCTTTTATGGCATATTCATGATTCTCCCCTTTTTATACATAAATTCAAATGTATATATTAGTTACAAAAGTAACACAAATAATTATAGTACAACCTTACCCAGATTCCCTATATTGTTAATATTTTCCCCACATTTTTGTTTTTTTATTTAATATGGAGATATAGCATACATATGTATTTATATACTGTATGTATGTATTATATATGCATATAAAGTCATACATTGCTTAATGACAGATACTTTCTGAGAAATTTGTTCTTTGGCGGTTTTGTTGTGCAAACATTATAGAGTGTACTTACAAAAACCAAGTTGGTATAGCCTACTACACACCTAGTCTTTATGGCGTAGCCTATTGCTCCTATGCTACAAATCTGTATAGAATGTTACTGTACATTCTACAGTAAGCAATTATACCACGATGATAAAGTATTTGTGTACCTAAACATATGTAAACATAGAAAACATACACTAAAAATACAGATTTATAAGCTTATGGGACCACCATCATGTATGCAGTCCATAGTTGTCTAAAACATCATTCTGCAGTGCAGCGCTGTATAGATATAATATTTTATTGAACTAGTTTAAAGTAAGCTTCAGGTACAGTATGATACCTTTTCCCAGAAATACTTTAATGTTTATTTCCTAAAGCAGGGCAATCTTTTGTATAATTATAATAATTCTTTAAATTAGGAAATTAATCTCTGTGATTTTTTTTTCTAATAGTATATCTCCTCTTTTAGAAATACTTGTCTGCTGCCCATTTTAAATTAGCTCCCCTTGCTATGTGTTCACAATGCACCTTCTTTTAGCCCTGCAGGACACTCATCATTTTTTAATCTAACCATCATCTTGATATCTATCTCTTTAATGAGCTACAAGCTTAGTAGTGACTGGTATCATATTTACTTTATTTCCTCCCTAAGGTAGCACAATTCGTGGCACTTAAACTTTTCATAAGTCTTTTTAGATAAGTGTGTTCCTTTGAATTGTAGTTGAGGCATTCCAATCTTTGCCTCCATTAAGAATAACTAAAATTGCTACATGGTTTTAACTTTTTAAAATTTAGACCAACAGGCATCCAGACTTCAGAATTCATGAAGGAATGAAGTACTTAGTTTGAAACAATTCATTTTAGTATTTCAAAGATTAATTTTGTAGTTTCACTAGAAATTTAAATAGCAATTTAAAGGATAAATTATTTTATTTTCAAAACTAATTTTAATAGCATACATTTATTGAAAGCTTGCTCTGCTTGAGGCACCCTGTAAGTATTTTACATAACTTTATTATTTAGTCAGAATAATAAATAATATTTAACAAAAGCTTATATGTTAAGCACTACGTTAAGCACATCGCATGGGTTATCAAATTTAATAATAAAATGACAAATACTTATGAAACTTTTTCTATGTTTCAGGTACAGGTGTAAGTGTTTTACACATATTAATTCTCATTTAATTCTTACAACATTATGACAAGGATGTTATTATTCCTATTTTGCTGACGAGGAAATTCAGACTACAGAGATACTAAATACTAAATGGGAATTACTATGTCTCTTTTGTTTTGAGACGGAGTCTGGCTCTGTTGCCCAGACTGGAGTGCAGTTGCAGGATCTCGGCTCACTGCAAGTTCCGCCTCCTGGGTTCATGCCATTCTCCCGCCTCTGCCTCCCCAGTAGCTGGGACTACAGGCGCCCGCCACCACACCCAGCTAATTTTTTGTATTTTTAGTAGAGACGGGCTTCCACCATGTAGCCAGGATGGTGTTGAACTCCGACCTCATGATCTGCCTGCCTCAGCCTCCCAAAGTGCTGGGATTACAGGCGCGAGCCACCGTGCCCAGCCCTATGTCTCTAAATTTTAAAGAGGGAAAAACCTGAAATGTGAATAAGTTAAGTTACCTATATTAATTTTATAGAGTTGCTATAACAAATTACCACAAACTGACTGACTTAGAACAAGAAATTTATTGTCTCGCTGTTCTGCGGGCTAAATAAAATTCTGAAATCAAGGTGCCTGCAGGCCCATGCTCTTTCCAGAAGCCCTAGAGAGAATTTTTTTTCCTATTAGCTTCTGGTGTTGCTAGCAATCTTAACATTCCTTGGCTTGTAGGCACATTGTTTATGTCTCTGCCTCTGTCATCATGCGGCATTCTGCTCTCTGTCTGTCTCTGTGCCTCTTCCCCTCTTCTAAGGCCTTACTGGGTTAGGGCCCACCCTAATGATTTCGTCATTTACCCACATCTGCAAAAACCCAGTTTCTAAATAAGGCCATATTCAAAGGTACCAGTTATTAAGACTTCAGCGTATCTTTTTGGGGGACACATTTCGACCTGTAACATTACCCAAGGCCGTTAAACTCATTAATGACACTACTAGGATTTGATCTTGGGCTTATCTGACTCGAAAGCCCAAGTTTTTAACCACTCTGTTCCACGCAGCATACAAGACCTGAGTCATCTTTAGTTCTACAAGCTAACTAAAGTTATTAATGACTATGGCAGTCATCAAAACAAAATTCTTTAATATTAAAAATATATATCATTTAGATATTTACTTAAAACATGCACGAATAACTTATAATAAAATGAATAATTTTTTTCAAACCATAAACATGAAATTTGTTTATAAAAAAAGAAAATTTTATACATAAAAATCTCATTTGTTTATGCTGTTACTAACACAAACACCTAATTTTAAAGAAAATTATCCATCAAAAGACTGCTTGTCTCCGCTTAGTAAATTTTCTTAACTTTTTTAGTGAAATGGTGTGGTTTTACCTATACAGGGTTTCTACTTTCTTTCAATTTTATTTTATTAAGATATCTATATATTTACTAAATTTACGTTCTTATATTTTACTTATATTTATATAAATATAAAAAATGGTATTTTGTGTATTTTACCACATTACATTTTACAGTTAACTATTATTAAACCCATATGGAAAAAAATAGTTTCAATATTTTTCTACTTGTAGAACTGACTGTATTCACCTAGTAATTTTACTAAATAATTGTAAGCACAACTTGTATTACTAGTAGCACTCAAAAAGTTAACACTATTTACATAATAAATTTCTCTAATTTTGGCATTAAGTTTATTTTGTAGATCCTTTAAAAATATCTATATTATGGAAGAAAGTTTTAGTTTTAACTAAACAGTTACATCTGCAGCATTTACCTTATTTTGGTAATCACACACATTGTAAACATCCCCGTATTCTTTTTTTTGCGACGGAGTCTTGCTGTCTCCCAGGCTGGAGTTCAGTGGCGCAATCTCGGCTCACTGCAAGCTCCGCCTCCTGGGTTCACACCATTCTCCTGCCTCAGCCTCCCGAGTAGCTGGGACTACAGGCGCCCACCACCACGCCCGGCTAATTTTTTTGTATATTTAATAGAGACGGGGTTTCACCATGTCAGCCAGGATGGTCTCGATCTCCTGACCTTGTGATCTGCCCACCTCGGCCTCCCAAAGTGCTGGGATTACAGGCGTGAACCACCGCACCTGGCCACGTCCCTGTATTCTTTACTGTTTATCTCACAGATGCATTCTAACTGGTTTTCTAGTACGTTTTCTTCCATTGGCATGCATTCTGCATGCCAAGGGCAGAATGCTCCTGGTAAAGCTAAAATGCAATCAAGTCACTTTCTTGCTCAAAATTATTCTATAGTTCACTATTTCCCGTAGAAATAAAGTTTATAGAATTGCCTTGGACAAGGGAATAATAAACAAATCAAAAAACATATGCAATTAATAACAAAATAATACTTAGAAGGGGCAGGTAAAAAGAATGTTCTCAATAATAGGAAAACAAGACAAAATTAACTCAAGCACTATCAATTAAAGGGACTAATTCAAATGTGCATATTTAATCATGTGCTTTACCATTTTTATTGTGTTAGATTTTTGAATCGATTTTAATAAATGATGTTAGTCTCTAATTTTCTTTTCTAGCTCTGGGCAATTTTTCCTTTTGTTTTTGGCTTAGATAGATAGAAATATAGACATTTTGTTTATCTATTTCCTTTACTGCCTTGCTTAATTTTGCTTGATACTTACTAATTTTATTCATTTTTCCAAAGAATCAACTTTTAATTTCAAGTATTTGGTCTGTTTCCTATTTTGTATGCTTCAACTATCATCTAGATTTCTCTTTTCAACTTCCATGATACTATTTGCAAGAAACTTAGATCTTCCTTTAAAAGCAAAATTTAGGCATCATTGTTATTATTATTAGGTTATATAGTTACACATTTCATGCCCATCATTTTTATCTACGTAACCTTCAGCAAGTTTCCTACAGTCTCGGAGCCTGAAACTCCTTATTTTAAAGTAGACAATTCTATCACTGGTTTAATAGTGGCTCTTATCATAGAAATAATAATTTTAAGTGCTTAGCACAGTGCTGACACTAAGGTTTCTCATAGATAATACTGATGAAGATAGTGATGATTATGTTGGTATTATGCTGTGCCTGTTTAAATCAGGCACAACATTCTAAATCTCTCTTGTTGAGTTATCTGGATTATTTCAATTAGCCATTCTGTGTGACTTCTATGACTAATTACATATAGGAATTTATGAAAAACATAAGACTTTGTCTACAGAAAAATTTATTTTATTTAGTTTAAACATTCTACATGGCCTATTTTATGCAATTAATTCTTCACATTTACTCCCAAATAAATTTTAATGTCTATGTACTGATACCTTAGGATTAATGAGGTAATGTCTAAAAAGAATTGTGAATTCTTTGGAGAAAATACAAGGTCAGAGTCCAAATTGTGATAGGTCTTATGCTTGTGTTTACAAACCAGAAAGACAGCTCTTATAATGCAGAGGACATGGGCTGCCGAACACTCACTACTGTATTTGAAGCACTATCATAACAGCTCAGGAGGAATACAAGAGTGAGCAAGGATGCAAAACTGATGAAATGAGGTAAAATGGGTTCTAATAAGAAAATATGGAAATGATAAATGTCAAAGTAAAGCAGATTTGAAGAAACAAAGTAAGGACATAGAATCATCTTCTTGGTAGCCTCTTGCAACGTAGTTAATCTTTCATTCCTCCTTGAAACACTTTCTTTACTTGTTTTGGGATAAAACATTCTGTCTTTGTCTTCATTCCTGCTCTTGACCTTGTTCTCTTGGTTCTGGTACTGGCTCCCCTTCAACTCCCTGACCTCTAAATGTGAGACTGTTCTAATACCCCGCCATTGAACTTTTTTTCTAGCTATGCATCCTCCCTTAATGATCTCATACAGACTCACGGCTTTAAATATCATCTATATGATAATAATACCAACTTTATTTCTCCAGCTTGGACCTATCCCCTTGAGTCTACACTGGTTTATCAATTGCTTATTTGGCATTTCAACTTGAATGTCTAGTATGTGTCTCAAATTTAGCCTGCCTAAAACTGAGCCTTAAATAACTTTCTTTCCACCGTTGCCCTGGTCCTTCACAAATCTCCTCTCACATTCTTTGATATTTCAGGACATGACCAATCATTCTTCCCCATTTCGCTTGGGCCCCAAGTCTTCTCGTCGTCCTAATTCCTCTGTTTCCATCACACCACACATCCAATCCACCAGCATGCTTTGTCAGCTCTGTATCTTCAAGTTATATCCAGAATCTGAGCACTTCTTAGCACCACCAGTTTTACCTCTCTGAATTGCTACAATAGCCTCTTAACCAATCTCTCAGCTTCTACCTTTGCCTTGCTATAAGCTCTCAAACAGTGGTGTGGTTGACAGAACACAGCTACAGTTGGTCATTTCCAGCCACATTCATTTGACATCTTATAATGAATCTCTAGCAGAGCCAGTATCACATCAGGAACTGTTATTTGAAAGTTAAGTTTAGTTCTACTTTGCAGATAGCATGGCCTTGCTCTGGAGTCCCAGCAGACTACATTATAATGTTCCCATTAAGCATTACATAATCCCTACATAATGTCTTTTTCTATCACAGACATACCTAAGACCAAAAGATCTGTCAGGTTAAATTACCCAAGCTTATTGTCACTTACACCAAAATCTGAAAACCTGGATTGCTAAAAAGCCTTTTTCCTGCACAGTATGCTACTAAAACTTTGCAGTTATTCATGTCATTCTGTGTAATAGCCAGATAAATCTTCCAGAATGTGGCCTATCAGGAATGGTGCTTCCTTCTTTAAGATGAAAGCTGCAGGATGCGCTAATTGTTTCTTATTTTTAAGGTGTTTCCTGGGATACCATAAACTACTGGTTTTCTAAAAATTGTATTAATGTGGTAGTATCTTAACTCTTTACAGAATGTATGTCTTGCTCTCTAAAGTGCATGTGTCTTTCTAAGGCCTCCAACCCACTTGCCACTTGTTTCTTACCTGGGTCTGATTAGTACAATGTTATACAGTGGACCCATGGGACATTCTGCTGGATGTCCATCAGTTCTGGCAACATCAGAAGAGATTGTGTGGAAAGCTGAGGGTTAATATAGCCATGGAACAATGTTATAAGTTTGTACTGTTGTCTGTTACTAGTGAATGTGAATTCTTTCCAGTCTTTTTCATAGAGATTGAAATTACATTAGCCAGATCAATGGTCACATACCATGTACCTGAGGCTGTGTTAATTGACTCGACCAAAGTTACCCTTATCAAAGTGTATTTGACAAAACAGTTCCAATTAGAGTACTATTTTGATTAGTAATTTACTGTCATCTCTCAGGATTCATTTGATTTTTGCAGTGCTTGGATCAGTGAATTGAATATGATAGGCACAACTAGCACAGTATTCTTTTTATTCTTAAAGTAGACATGAATCTATATCAGTTTCATAGGCTATTACTACAAAAATTGTTACTCCAAAGGTCAAGTAACTAATATGGGAATTCTGCCTGCTACCAAACATATTCACTTTATCTATGAACCTGGTGACAGAAATATCTATTGATGGGGTCACATAGTCACTGTGAACTAGACCTAGACTAGACTCCATTTGCCACCTGGTTCCCACTTGCCCCCATTCTAATTTGGGGGCAACAATGATACATTTAGTTCTTGGGTATCAACATCAACTCTGACCCTGTGTCCCACAGTCTCCACAATGCTTGGGTAGTCCCATTTCTCCAGGGTGTTGTGACCTGAGTAAATAGTCATAGATACCTTTGAAAAAAGTCTAGGGAAGTTCTTACTCATGGTGCAGCATGGTACTCTCTCCTGGGGATCTGTCTTCTCCTTCTGTCAGCAGTTCTGGGTCAGAAATGTGATTCAGATCTAAAAACAGGGAAAGAAGTAGTGATATTTTACTTATCATTATTCTAATAATCTATTTTTGATTTGTTCTGGTCACAGAGATTGAGTAAAACCCGTAGTGGCTGCCCATCTATCTTGGTTCTAATAAATATTTTTAGACTTCTGTGCAGGTTATTGCCTCTGGCTGTCACTCTCATCTTGCTACTGCCTTTGACAATTGAAACTCACACATGTTCCCTATTATCGAAGGATCCTATCATCCTCACTGCTGTTACTGATCCCAGTTTGGTAACAATATTTCCTATGGCCTTCCTGGTCTACAGAGTACAGTCACCATCAAGCTTCACAGTGAGACTGGAGTTCTTCTCACCAAGTTCTTTATGCTCTTGGTAAACAGAATGACCTTTAGGAGCTCTTATAGCTAGACGGTCATTTGATGTGTTTTCAGTTCTTATATAGTTTATCCACTTGAGAGTGCTTGCTTCTCTTAACTCTGAATCCATTTCTTCCACTGTCTACCAAGGCATTCCTGGCTGTTCTCCTTTGGCTGATCATTTTGTCCAAGCTTCTATCAGCCAGCTATCTCTGCAGTGAATGTCTCACAGGGGTTCCAGCAAGGGTGGTAACTCCTGTATCTTGAGGGTTGAGGGTTTGCTTCCATATTAAGAAATGCTTTTTTACTCAGCTTATGTTCCTCCACCCTTTTCTGCCCCCAGTGAACATCTGCAGAATACAGTTCTAAATGTCTTCTGAATCCTTCTACTACATATTTTCTAGGTGCTATAGTTTTTTTCATGATTGTTTATTTTTCCTTTCTTAGGAGGTTCAGGACATCCTTGACCTCATTATGTGGTGATTTAATCTAGTTGTTGCCTTAGCGGGTAGAAGGAAAGTAGGGGAATTTTCTGAGAAGGCAGGAGTTGTCCTAAGGGGGCTGTAAAAAGACTTCAAAAAACGATGAGGCATTGAACTCTATTCCAGCAGACGCAGAGGTTTTAGGAGAATTTGGTAAAAGAAGATTCTCAACTGCACTAATTCCAGACATCCTCATCCTATGTTTTAAATTTACATGGCTACCCTGTACTGTAAATCCACCCAGCATCTTCTTGCCTTATTTTCTTTTTTTTAATTATTATTATTATACTTTAAGTTTTAGGGTACATGTGCACAACGTGCAGGTTTGTTACATATGTATACATGTGCCATGTTGGTGTGCTGCACCCATTAACTCGTCATTTAGCGTTAGGTATATCTCCTAATGCTATCCCTCCCCCCTCCCCCCATCCCACAACAGTCCCTGGAGTGTGATGTTCCCCTTCCTGTGTCCATGTGTTTTCACTGTTCAGTTCCCACCTATGAGTGAGAACATGCGGTGTTTGGTTTCTTGTCCTTGCGATAGTTTGCTGAGAATGATGGTTTCCAGCTTCATTCATGTCCCTACAAAGGACATGAACTCATCATTCTTTATGACTGCATAGTATTCCATGGTGTATATGTGCCACATTTTCTTAATCCAGTCTATCATTCATGGACATTTGGGTTGGTTCCAAGTCTTTGCTATTGTGAATAGTGCTGCAATAAACATACGTGTGCATGTGTCTTTATAGCAGCATGATTTATAATCCTTTGGGTATATACTCAGTAATGGGATGGCTGGGTCAAATGGTATTTCTAGTTCTAGATCCCTGAGGAATCGTCACACTGACTTCCACAATGGTTGAACTGGTTGACAGTCCCACCAACAGTGTCAAAGTGTTCCTATTTGTCCACATCCTCTCCAGCATCTGTTGTTTCCTGACCTTTTAATGATGGCCATTCTAACTGGTGTGAGATGGTATCTCATTGTGGTTTTGATTTGCATTTCTCTGATGGCCAGTGATGACGAGCATTTTTTCCTGTGTTTTTTGGCTGCATAAATGTCTTCTTTTGAGAAGTGTCTGTTCATATCCTTCGCCCAATTTTTGATGGGGTTGTTTGTTTTTTTCTTGTAAATTTGTTTGAGTTCATTGTAGATTCTGGATATTAGCCCTTTGTCAGATAAGTAGGTTGCAAAAATTTTCTCCCATTCTGTAGGTTGCCTGTTCACTCTGATGGTAGTTTCTTTTGCTGTGCAGAAGCTCTTTAGTTTAATGAGATCCCATTTGTCAATTTTGGCTTTTGTTGCCATTGCTTTTGGTGTTTTAGACATGAAGTCCTTGCCCATGCCTATGTCCTGAATGGTATTGCCTAGGTTTTCTTCTAGGGTTTTTATGGTTTTAGGTCTAACATGTAAGTCTTTAATCCATCTTGAATTAATTTTTGTATAAGGTGTAAGGAAGGGATCCAGTTTCAGCTTTCTACATATGGCTAGCCAGTTTTCCCAGCACCATTTATTAAATAGGGAACCCCTTCCCCATTGCTTGTTTTTGTCAGGTTTGTCAAAGATCAGATAGCTGTATATATGTGGCATTATTTCTGAGGGTTCTCTTCTGTTCCATTGGTCTATATCTCTGTTTTGGTACCAGTACCATGCTGTTTTGGTTACTGTAGCCTTGTAGTATAGTTTGAAGTCAGATAGCGTGATGCCTCCAGCTTTGTTCTTTTGACTTAGGATTGACTTGGCGAGGCAGGCTCTTTTTTGGTTCCATATGAACTTCAAAGTAGTCTTTCCGATTCTGTGAAGAAAGTCATTGGTAGCTTGATGGAGATGGCATTGAATCTATAAATTACCTTGGGCAGTATGGCCATTTTCACGATATTGATTCTTCCTACCCATGAGCATGGAACGTTCTTCCATTTGTTTGTATCCTCTTTTATTTCATTGGGCAGTGGTTTGTAGTTCTCCTTGAAGAGGTCCTTCACATCCCTTGTAAGTTGGATTCCTAGGTATTTTATTCTCTTTGAAGCAATTGTGAATGGAAGTTCACTCATGATTTGGCTCTCTGTTTGTCTGTTATTGGTGTATAGGAATGCTTGTGATTTTTGCACATTGATTTTGTATCCTGAGACTTTGCTGAAGTTGCTTATCAGCTTAAGGAGATTTTGGGCTGAGACGATGGGGTTTTCTAGATATACAAACAGGGACAATTTGACTTCCTCTTTTCCTAATTGAATACCCTTTATTTCCTTCTCCTGCCTGATTACTCTGGCCAGAACTTCCAACACTATGTTGAATAGGAGTGGTGAGAGAGGGCATCCCTGTCTTGTGCCAGTTTTCAAAGGGAATGCTTCCAGTTTTTGTCCATTCAGTATGATATTGGCTGTGGGTTTGTCGTAGATAGCTCTTATTATTTTGAGATACGTCCCATCAATACCTAATTTATTGAGAGTTTTTAGCATGAAGGATTGTTGAATTTTGTCAAAGGCCTTTTATTGCCTTATTTTCTTGACATCCTTATTGCCAGGAGAGCAGGTAATTTAACCTTTAAAATCAAATTCTGACTTCCACCTCAATTTTTTTCAGGAACCAAACTCAGATGGAGAATAGCGTGCAGGAATTTTTATGAGGAAAGGCTCCGAGGATCAACACTTCTAGGGTAAAGAGAAGAAAGGAGAATTTGAGAACTTGTGATTGTGGGTTATAGCACAGTCAGAATATGACTTCAATCCACTTCACAAAGAACTCTGATGCTGTAACAGTGTTTTATAGTTTTCCTGAGTTAAAATAAGGGGGCTGGGTGTGTATACTCCTAATTCAATTTGTGATCAGATGCAGGTCCCCAAGGAATGGGGGAGTGATCTTGGACATGGCATATCTCTTTATGAAAGGTAATTTTCAAAGGTAGCTGGGAGCAGTACAGGACATATCCACAACAACTTCCAAATTTGGTATCAACATTTTTAGAAATTTTTCCAACAAGCGTAATTTTTGGTTAATCTTGAACTGTTATTGGCACAAATGAGTCTCTCTGTGTGTAAATATCAACCAGCTTTAAGACAAATAAAAGTCATATGCTTGCAGAATTGGAAGAGGCCGAGAAATCATCTAGTAAAGTTCTCGATTAGAGCTTTGAACCCTATTGACAGCATTCTCAACACCTCTCTGGACACTTGCATTATTAGAATACTACTTTCCAGTTTTGATAGATCTGGTCATTTTGAAAACTTTCCACTGTTGTTGAGGAAACTCTGCCTCCTCATAACTTCTCCCTTTTCTTCTATTTCTGACATGAAGATTCCCATATGTGAGTTAACTGCTAATGAAAGTGTTTCAGACACATAAAGATGGCTATTAAATAATGCCCCACACATCCCCATTCACCAACTTCCACCATCTTCATGTGGCCAAATTTTAATTCCATCATGGCCTGGTTAGTATCTTGTGACTTCACTCCATGTCGTTATTTCTTCTGTATCACTTTCAGAACTGAACAAAGGGTATCGAGGCATAACTCACACAGAACATGGGATACCCCATTTTTTAAAGACAATGTACTTCCATTAAGGCAGTTTCATATCTTATTAGCTCTTTTGGCAACTACATCCAGGGACATTTTACTCAGTGCTTGTAACTGCTATATCATTGTTGTAATTAAAGTATGAAAAGCAATGCTTTAGTTAATGAATTGATATGAACTTTCTTGTTTTTTTAATCTTCCAGAAAATTATGACAGTGAGATATCATTCTATACTATTTGAAATAGGAAAAAGTGCAAATAAATGTAAAAATAAAACACAAAGCATAGTAAAGATGAAGAGGTGATAGCATGCCCCTGAGGAATAGATGAAATAATATATAAAACTTTAGTTATTATACTGAATATAAACTTTGTATTTTAAAAATTTCATTTGCTGAGGAAGAAATATCATGACATATCATTGGAGAGGTAATGAATACAGAAAGATTAGAACCCAATTTTTAATTACCTTACACAAATGGTTTTGCAGCTAATAAATTACACCATTATGGTTGGAAATTTCATATTTTTAACCTCTGCATTACAAGATTATTCTTAAGCCTTATGTCATAAACAAGATAAATTTCTAACTTAGCCTTTATTTCTACAAGGGACCCAATGTTAGTTACATTTGCTTGAAACCCACAGATTTCAAAAGAACTCCATATAAAAATCTTGCTAAGTTGTCATAAATTGATAGTGATCCTTACCTTTTTGTTCTTGAAACACAAAAAATGGGCCAATGACTTGCAGTTTATCACCAGGTTTACAAGGTGACTTTATATCCCTCACATAGGGCCCCATTATCTAAAATAAAATCCTCAATATCTAAGAAAAATGTAGAGACAGCCAAATTTGGCTTTGTAAAAGCTATGATCTACAAATGAATGGCAAATATTACATGGTCTGGAAATCCAGAACACTTTAACAGATGCCAGCAAAAGTTAATAATGTTAGCTTTCTCTAGGAATGGTAGAATCTGTTTAAGAGAATAATTTAAGCATATGGACTGTGGTGCTTAGATTCTTTATTAAGAATATTTTACTGGCAAATGATGAGAATAGGAAGAAAGATAAGCTTTGATAGGGGAGCAAAATCCTGAGTTAAGACCTTGTTGGCAACAGCATCTCTATAAAACTATTTGGCTTTTATTGTTATTTAATGCTCAATTATTTAAAATACTTAAACGAGAGCTCAAATGCTGCCACAATATACCAGTGAGACATTAATTGTGTGTTTTAAAATGGCTAAAATAGCAAGTTATGGTTTAAGCATATGACTATATTTATGGAGTTTCCCTATAATCATTATAAGGCTCACTTTCTCAATTGACTTTCAGCTGTGGATGACAAATATTTTACCAGAATTAAACCTTACTATAGCATTGGCTGGCAAGTAATAACATCTCAACTTTGTCCTATTAATAATGACTATTTCTTTGTGTTCTGCAAACATATGTTCATTAATTCATTGAAGGCTTAAATATTTGGCAGAATGGCAGGTGTACAGAGAACTTTATGGAAACCAAAGGATGAAGACATACCTTAACCTTGAACATGAGTAGAACTAAAGTTTTAGGCCATTCACTTCTAAAATGTTTTCTAAAATCTTTGAGTAATTAAATATGGTAGACCTGTAGTAGCAAGACCCAGGTTCTAGTTTCATACTATATAACCAATTAAGTGGCTATAGGCCAACTTCTTTAATTTTTCCAGGCTCAGTTTTTCAAACACAGGAAATGGAATAGCTGCTCTTAATAGTTTCTTGTTTTTCTAAGATTTCAGGATTTTAATCTCTTATATATAAATTCTTAGGCACTCTCTCTCTCTCTCTCTCTCTCTCTGTATATATACATATATAGCCTAAGCATATATAGTCATAAGTGATATATATATATATACAGTGATATATAGCGATAAAAGCAACCAGAATAAAATATTGTATTATTGCTGGGAAACAACTCTTAATGGGTTTCTTACATTTTTTTCACATCTTATAAGCAAGGCAACTATCGTTTATTCTGGACTTTTTTTTTTAAGTGCATATAGTGAACAGTTTAGCCTCCCTCCAGAGCAAAGAGCAGTCATACTTAATATACACTATTAAAGATTTAGATTTCCTAAGCTCAGGGTTTCTCTGAATAATTCAACCCATTGCATGTGCAGGTATTATTTCTCTATCTCTTTGCATCACTCTGTGGGAATTGGGGCTCTGGGACTTGCACAAAAATGCTGATACATTGGCTACTATTATTGATATGAGTAACAAATTTTTATTTGTCTCTGACCCATGAATCCTATGTCTTCTAAGAGTTTCCATGAAATTATAGCAGCTGGCATGCTAACTTGTAAGTCAGGTAAGCTTTTGGACCCATCACAGTTCTTAATAGTTTTGGCAACAAGATTGGGGTGCTAATAGAGATATGGGTTTCTGGAAAAAAAAGGATGACAGCTTCATGGGGCAATTAACAGGATGTGAGGGAAGCCTATGAGAATCGATAACAAGCATTGACCCAATCACAAGGTTAATTGGGCAATAAAACCTCCTCCATGTTATTGCCCATTAATCAAGGGTGTTGGGGGTGTATTAAGGATGTGGTTCAAAGGTGATCACTTGGAATTAGGTTCAAAGACAGCTGCCCAGATGGTACCCTAACTCTCCTCCAAGTGAGGTGCATTCCTCACTAACATGACAGCCAATTTTAGCTGTGCACATTGTAACAAATAATATTAAGATCATTCTGTGGATGGACGGAAGGTTGACCCTTTTTAGCAAACAGTTACAGGGGTATGCCACTACACTTATAATGAGAAGAGGAAAATCAGTGATACTATGGGCCAACCTAGCTAAAGGTGAGCAGTTCGTCTGGTTCAATTGGAAGATAATGGAGTGGTGCCCATACACACTATTTTATGACCCAGTCTGTCCTTCAGCCTAAAATGCCACCTTTAGATCCATTCAGAGATAACAGTGAAAATCTCAGATTTGTCGTCACTGTTCTCTTCGGAGGATCCTGCCTACTATATAAGTGTTTTGGCCCTCTTGGAGAGATTCCTTAATGCGTGCAAACTCCTACAGGAAACCATAGATGAGGCATTCAGTAGTATTGGGGCCATTGCCCTAGACTGAGTTTACAAAACTGATGAAAGTGACTTCAGAGGAAAATGGAAACTGACTTAAAACAATTTAGATAAATTCTTGTAGTTATCTCCACCACCTAAAAAACTCTCTTAGGCATATGTTAAAACCACCAAGTGAAATCTTAAGAGATTTTATCATGCTAATGGAGTAGTAGGTATCACAGATTAACGTGGACTCCTTGGGAAAAAGTCTTTGTGCAAGTCACGTTGACTCAAAGAGAGCAAAACCCTCTGTCCCATATTGAATAGCACTTGGCTGTGGCTGCAGAATCAAGGGGTTCCCAAAGCTGAAATAAATGATATCAGTAACAGGACATTTGTCCTTCAATATAGAACTTTGGATGGAATGAAAATATTGTATGTTTTGTTGGTTCACATGCATCACAGGAATCAGAAAGTAAATGTGCCTTGCTTTCTGGTACAAAACTGCTCTGTTTCTGCAGTATGTGATCCCTCCCTCACCGTCTATCCCTAACATAATTATTTTAAAGAAAAAGATGATGTGGCGGGGGGAAAGGCCTTTCTGTCCCCAAGACTAAATGCTGTATGTATCAATGTAGGGGGCCAGCCCCTCCACACCTGTGGGTATTTCTCCTCAGGTGAGATGAGAGACTGAGAAAAGGAGACACAGAGACAAAGTATAGAGAAAGAACAGTGGGCCCAGGGGACCAGCGCTCAGCATACAGAGGACATGCACCGGCACTGGTCTCTGAGTTCCCTCAGTATTGATTGATGACTATTTTCACTATCTCGGCAAGGGGAATGCGGGAGGAGAACAGGGTGATAGTGGGGAGAAGGTCAGCAGGAAAACATGTGAGCAAAGGAATCTGTGTCACAAATAAGTTCAAGGGAAGGTACTGTGCCTGGATGTGCACGTAGGCCACATTTATGCTTCTCTCAACCCAAACATCTCAGTGTAACAAAGAGTAACAGAGCAGCATATCTCCTCTCCAGCCACAGGGCGGTTTTCTCCTATCTCAGAATAGAACGAATGTACAATCGGGTTTTACACGGGGAGACATTCCGTTCCCAGGGACATGCAGGACATTCCTCTTATCTCAACCGCAAGAGGCCTTCCTCTTTTACTAATCCTCCTCAGCACAGACCCTTTATGGGTGTCTGGCTGGGGGAAGGTCAGGTCTTTCCCATCCCATGAGGCCATATCTCAGGCTGTCTCAGTTGGGGGAAACCTTGGACAATACCCTGGCTTTCTTGGGCAGAGGTCCCTGCGGCTTTCCGCAGTGCATTGTGCTCCTGGTTAATCGAGAATGGAGAATGGCGATGACTTTTACAAAGCATACTGCCTGTAAACATATGGTTAACAAGGCACATCCTGCACAGCCCTAGATCCGTTAAACCTTGATTCCGTGCAGCACATGTTTCTGTGAGCACAGGGTTGGGGCTAAGGTGACAAATTAACAGAATCTCAAGGCAAAACAATGTTCTTAGTACAGATCAAAATGGAGATTCTTATGTCTTCGTTTTCTACATAGACACAGTAACAGTCTGATATCTCTTTTTTTTCCCTACATATCAGTCTGATTATACTGGGGAACTTTTGGGAAACCAGGCTCAAACTTTTGTAAAACATTTGTTTGATACAAGCCGAAGTCACCCTTCTACCTTGTTGCGTGGCAGGAGGTGTTGGATTTAACTGCCGACTTTACATTGCGGAATAGAAGTGGAAGTAATCTTGTGGATGGGGCTTTTTGAGCTGATTTGACGTGCTATTGCTATGGTTTTCACTGCTTAATATATAACTTGTATTGGGATTACATGTACGCTGATACAATAAGTTTCAGAGGGGAATTATAAAACTATACAACTTCTAGAAAAACTATAGGAGAAAACTTTTATGACCTGGAGTGATGTAAATAGGTGAGATTCTGTGCCGAAACATGATTCATAAAAGAAAAAAGATAAATTGGACTTCATCAAGGTTAAGAACCTCTGATCTTCAGCAGACAACATGAAAACAGTAAAAAGACAAGCCACAGACTGGAGAGAAATATTTAAGGACCACATGTAACAAAGTATTTGTATCCAGAATATGTAAAGAATTCTTAAAACCTAACAATATGGCCGGGCGCGGTGGCTCACGCTTGTAATCCCAGCACTTTGGGAGGCCGAGGCGGGCGGATCACAAGGTCAGGAGATCGAGACCACAGTGAAACCCCGTCTCTACTAAAAATACAAAAAATTAGCCGGGCGTGGTGGCGGGCGCCTGTAGTCCCAGCTACTCGGAGAGGCTGAGGCAGGAGAATGGCGTGAACCCGGGAGGCGGAGCTTGCAGTGAGCCGAGATTGCGCCATTGCACTCCAGCCTGGGCGATAGAGCGAGACTCCGTCTCAAAAAAAAAAAAAAAAAAAAAAAACTAACAATATGAAATCGACCCATTTTTTTTAATGGACAAAGTGTTTGAACTTTACCAAAGTTCATGGCAAATAAATACGTGAAAAACTGTCCAACCTCATTAGTCATTATGAATATAAAAATTAAGGCCAGGTGTGGTGGCCCATGCCTGTAATCCCAGCACTTTTGGAGGCCGAGGTGGGCAGATCACGAGGTCAGGAATTCGAGACCAGCCTGGCTAGCATGGTGAACCATCTCTTCTAAAAATACAAAAATTAGCCGGGCGTGGTGAAACATGCCTTTAATCCTAGCTACTCAGGAGGATGAGATAGGAGAATCATTTGACCCTGGGAGATGGAGGTAGCAGTGAGCTGAGATCACGCCACTGCACTCAAGCCTGGGCAACAGAGCGAGACTCCATCTCAAAAAAAAAAAAAATGTAAAATTACAAGCGGAAACCACTCCACATCTCTTATAATGCCTGAAATTAAAGAGATTAAGTATTGGTAAGGATGTAGAGCAATAGGAACTCTCACATACAGTGAGTGAGGATGTAAATGGTACAAACCATTTGGAAAATGGTTCGACAGTTTCTTAAAAGGTTAAACATACCCCTACCGTAAGACCCAGCTCTTTCACTCCTAAAAATTGATACAAGAGAAATTAAACCATATGTCTATACAAAATCTCGTACACAAATGTTAATAACAGCTTTATCTACAATAGCCAAAAAAATGCAAACAACCCAAATCCCCATATCAGGTGATTTAATAGACAATTGTATGCTGGTCACCAATAGAAAAAAGTATCAATCCCATACATTAAAAAATCTTAAGTAATCATGCTGAGTGAAACAAGCCAGACACCAAAAATGTATTATTTCAATTATATGAAATTCTGGTAAATAGAAACTATTTTCTATTGACAGAAAGCAGATTCATGGTTGTCCTTAGATGACGGGAACAGGGAGAGACAGGAGGGATGATTCACAAAGAGGCACAAAGAATCTTTTGGTGGTAATGGTTATGTTCACTACCTTGATTCATTATGGGGATGGTTTCATGGGGGTATGCATGTCAAAATTTATGAAATTGTATGCTCTAAATATGTAAAGCTTGTTTACATAAATTATATCCTAATGATTAAAAATTATTTAGAAAAATATTCATATGCTGTTTCCTTATCATTTTATTCATTTTCTCCAATCTCTTGTTTTCCTAATAACTAATCAAAAGGCTGGGACCACAAAATGTTTGGGTAATAAAGTTATAATTTTGGATCATCTCTTACATCTCACATGGGAAATTCAAGGACTCTACACACTTGAGTCTATTTTATCCTCATCGGAACTATATTTAAATAAATTTTACAATATTAAATATGAAGTTTATAAACGTAACCATCCTAATTTTGCTTTTCAGTCTCAAAATAAGTGATTTATTCTCTTACATTCTCTCTTTTCTAAACTCCAGCCTTTACATCTATACACACACGTACACACACACACACACAGAGCAAATGGCTGTACCTATTATGTCCTTGTCATTGACTATTGAGATGGGAACTCTCTCCTTTTGCCTCCAAATCTCTTAACAGACTTGCATCTATATCTATATTCAATGTCTCTGTCCTTTCCAATTAAAAACCATAAATTATATTGAAGGCCAACTCTCTGAAATCACTCTTATCTAGATTACCAATGACCTCCATGTTACCAATTTCAGTGGCCACTTCTCTGTCTTCATCTTACTCATTCCCTCAGTGACATTTTCCAGAGTGTACAAACTACATTCCCTCCCTTTGAAACACTTTACTTGGCTCCCATGGTGTGACTGTACTCTGTTCCTACCATATCACAAACTAATCCTTTTTAGGGTCATTTCCTGAGTCTTTTACTTTTCCCAGCTTTTACCTTTTAGAGACTACCAGGGCTTTTACTCTTCTGTCTCCACATTCTCTCCCAAAGCAATATTTTTCAAGCTCTAACTTTAAATTCCATCTTTGTTCTAATAGCACTCAAAATTCTATGCTCAGCATAACTTGTCCCTTTGGCCACAAAATTATATATACAACTTCCTGCTTCACATTTCTACTTGAAAATTGTACAGGCATTTCAAATTTCACATGTCTAAATAGAAATTATTGATCATTCTTAACTAACCCTCTCCCACAACTGTCTTTATGTGTTTCTTCCCCAAGATTGCCCCTCTCAGTCCATTACATTAGCTTTAATTTAGTGGTTCATCCCACAAAATTTAGAGTCATGTTTGATGATTCTTTCATTATTTCAATCATATATCGAACATATTCCTTTTTCTGCCCAATTTTACCCCCAATATGCTTTTCTTCATCTCTGCTGTCAGTACTTTACACCAACTCATCTTTCATCTCAACTAATGCAACAACTTTTTTCTTGATCTTATTTCTTCAGCTTCTGACTTTTGATAATCAGTTTCCTGCCCAGTAGACAATGATCTTTTAAAAAATGTACATCAGGTTATGCTATTCTGAATGCCTTTCAAGGACTTTCTTAAGGTCCTCTGCTGCATGAAAAACTTTTTATTGGCATGAATATTTCTCTCTCATTTAAGGTCTCAAATTTTATGTTGCTGCTACAGAAAAACTTTTAATGAAACTTAAATCACTTTCTATCACATTATCCTGATTTGTTTCCTCCATGGCACTTCCAGCTATTGAGACTATTACTTATTAATTTTATGTGTTGATTTTTGTGTACTTTTTATAGTTATATGTATTAAGCTGTATTATTTGAAAAAGTTTCCAGGTAAACAAAGCCTTAGCTAGTAAGAACATTAGAACTTTAGATGCTCTTTAGTGAGTCAAACCCCTTAGCACATCCAATAATATATTCAAAGTTCTATCTCTCAACTCCTTGCTTCTTTTTCTTTTTTTTTTTTTTTTTGAATGTATTGTCAGAACAGCTCTTTACTCTCTGGTAGGATCGCCTGGAATTGGCATAGAATGGAAAATAAAAACTGATATTCTTAATAGCTTGTCTCCCAAAATACTATGATTTATGTTTTTTATTTAATTTTTCCCTTATTCAATCTGTTGTTTATTGTTGTCTCTAAAGAGTAAAATTTCCCTTGATTTTAGGTGGAAACATCATAATGACTTTTGTGGGGGGATAAAAAATGTATACATACCATATCTTTGGTGCAAACAGAGCAGTACCCAAGAAATACTGGTTTACATTTTTGCTTTCTGAAAAAAATTTTGACAGTAAGTTAGCCTGAACTGAAATGTATTTCTCAGATAAAGCAAAGGTCAATGTATAGATTTTTCTATATTATATTGAAATGTTTAAGTAACTGTTCCTTTGGAAAGAAAAGATGTTTTAGAGAATATGTACATTTTTCTTCTGATCTCCACATGTTCCCTCCTTATGTCTCCTACATATTAATAGTGTAGCCAAAGGGACAGCTGCTGGGTGAAAATACAGCAAAAGCCTTTGCCTAAGAATTGTCCAATAATCTTGAGAAATTAACCAACAGGCTCTCAAATAACAAAAAGTCTTCCTTCTGTTGTATAAGTCCTCTGGGATTACTAGTCATAAGGGAAGGAATTTCCATCTGTTTCCATTACACTTTTTAATAACTCTTTTCCATGACTAACAATTACACTATAGATATTTCTTGACATATCTGACATGCCCACTCCACAATGAATTCTTCAAGGCCAAAGAAACTGTAACCTAGAGTATCTGAAGTGCTTGGTAAACATCTACTATGTAAATGGTACATAATTAATATACCATTACATTAATATAATATAATACTATATTATGTTTTCAGTTAATTAACCTTAACCATCCCATACCCAATATATTAGTTTTTCTGCCCAATTTACCCCCAATATGCTTCTCTTAATCTCTATTATCAACACTTTACACCAATTCACCTTTCACCTCAACTATTGCATCAACTCTTTTCCTGATCTCTAAGGTTAAATTAATTCACCTTAACTTAAAATATAATAAAGTATTTTTGTTTCTTTCATTTATAGCCTCATGTAGGAAGTTTGCATGGCAGAGTGTTTGGCTTCCTGATCATCGATATTATCAATTCTGAAGACTGGGAAATCAGGTTGTATTATTGGGAAAACCAATGGAATCATTCAAGCCATCAAATTTTGCTATATTATTTCTATCTGTGTTAATATTGTTGTGTTTCAATAGAAGGAAAAGTATTATGAAGTATTTTCCCATGCATGCATGCATATATGAGAAAATTTTTACCCCTTAACATGTTAATTCAGGGTTAAAAATGAAATTTTCAACTTGAGGAAATAGAATATTTCTTACAGCTTAACTTTATAATGACATTATGACATCTGTGAAATATATAACTATTGTTGAGGCAAAAGAAACATTTTAAGGTAAATTTCTGGGGAAAAGAAACTTGGAGGCTATAGTTATGAGCTTACTCCATTCAGGCAGCTGTGAAGGGACAATGGTAAAGAGGGAGTCATTAATGTAGATAATTTTTAATCCTGGTTATATCCGGGGAGAGATCGAATACACATTTCATGCACATTTTATGAAGGATTTCAGGTTCAAGGGCTGTTAGAGGCTCTTCTGCTGGAAAAGAAATGGGTAGTTATAACTAAATAGAATTTGTTACGCTCTAAATGTGTAGACATCAATTAAATGTACACATATGAATAATGACTTTTATAGAGAGACTTTTGGGTACTAAATAAAATTACGGTACAAAGTCACATTGAAAAACAGGATGTATATGTACTGTATCACATATACATCCTCAAACATACATACACATTGGTCTCAGCTAAGTAAAATCTGGATACAATGAAGGGAATGCTTCAAAAGTGAATGGTAAGTTTCTTGTCAGGGAGCAGAGAGGAGGTGATGGGATTACGGGAAAGTTTTGGTTTCATTTTAATTTTCCACATATTCCATGTATTTAACAATAAAATTATTTACAGTTTATAATGAGAAAAAAAGTATTTATTGTAAACAGAGCATACCATGCCTCCAAAATAAATATATTACAAAGAACTTACCATAATAAATTATATATGAGATAAATGAATGTAACAAAATTTATTTAAATAAACCATATAGAATGGCTATCGTGCTAGCATGGAAGACGTAGTAATTATGGGCACATAGCTATGTTTATTCACAACCAGTGAGTGATACACATTCACGGAGCTCACAGTTTAATGGTGAATAACATTTAAAAAATCTGTTATTTTATACCTATACTTTGCAATCAATACAACACTTGTACATATCCAGAAGATAGTCAAAATACATTAAAATTCTTCAGTACTGCTGAATGGTTGGGTTAAGGAGTCATTAAAGGGTTGCAGCCAAATGACAGTCAAAAATTCCGTATCTTCAGTTTCCAGGATCACCTTCATGCTATTCACATTTGCTGTTTTTCTTTGTGAAAGGGTAATTCAGGAAGGATGTTTTCATCAGTAATTGGAGAGGGTTACCTATCTCTGTGCTAGTAATGGGGTGAGGAAAGGGAAAGAAAAGGAACAAGAGGTTAATACTTTTTCTATTGTGAAATAATTTGAAACTTACAAAACATTTGCAAGCCAGTTGAAGTAACTTTTTTTCTGAATCATTTTAGTATATATGGCCAATATTAATACCCATTATCCCAAACTGAATAGTATACATTTTCTATAAACAAGAGCATTCTTTTATAAAATTACAAGCAAGCATAAAATCAGAAAATTAACATTGATAGGCTATTACTTCCATCGACCCCATTTAAGTGTTACGAATTGCCTATTATAAAAGGAAAAAAATTTAATCCAGATTCGTGTTTTGCATTTAGTTGTCAGTTTTTGGGTCCCATTTAATTTGCATTAGTTCCTCAGTCTTTTTGACTTTCACTAATTTAACAGTTTTTGAACATTAAAGGCCAAATATTTTATATAATGTTGCTCCACTTTTATTTGTCCCATGTTGCTTCATAATTAAATTCAGGGTATATATTTTTGACATTAATACCACAGAAGTAATGTTATATTCTCATTGCATCTTCTCAGGTGGTAATTTTAATTTGTCCAACTATTTTCAAGTCAAGTGAAATTATCAAGTCACCATTTGACTAAAGTGGTGGTTTACCAAGTTCCATATATATATATATATATACACACACATATATATATATACACACACACACATACACATATATATACACACAGAGTATATATACACTCTCTATATAATATACTACATATATAATTCATAATTTATAAGAATCTTATAAAAAAGGAAATATCCGGTTTCTTGTGAAACATTAACTCAACAGTTTCTTTTATTATTCTACTTTAAGTTCTGGGATGCATGTGCAGAATGTGCAGGTTTGTTACATAGGTATACATGTGCCATGGTGGTTTGCTGCACCCATAAACCCATCATCTACATTAGGTATTTCTGTAATGCTATCTCTCCCCTTGCCCCCCACCCCCCAAAAGGCCCCGGTATGTGATGTTCCCCTCCCTGTGCCCATATGTTCTCATTGTTCAACTCCCACTTATAAGTGAGAACATGCGGTGTTTGGTTTTCTGTTCCTGTGTTAGTTTGCTGAGAATGATGGTTTCCAGCTTCATCCATGTTCCTGCAAAGGACATGAACCCTTTCTTTTTTATGGCTTCATAGTATTCCATGGTGTATATTGCCACATTTTTTTATCCAGTCTATCATTGATGGGCATTTAGGTTGGTTCCAAGTGTTTGCCATTATAAATAGTGCTGCAATAAACATACGTGTGCATGTGTCTTGATAATAGAACGGTTTATAATCATTTGGGTATATAGCCAGTAATGGGATTGTTGGGTCAAATTGTATTTCTAGTTCTAGATCCTTGAGGAATTGCCACACTGTCTTCCACAATGGTTGAACTAATTTACACTCCCACTAACAGTTTAAAAGTGTTCCTATTTCTCCACATCCTCTCCAGCATCTGTTGCTTCCTGACTTTTTAGTGATCGCCATTCTGACTGGTGTGAGATGTTATCTCATTGCGGTTTTGATTTGCATTTCTCTAATGACCAATGGTGATGAGCTTTTTTTCATATGTTTGTTGGCAAAAGAAAAAATGTCTTCTTTTAAAAAGTGTCTGTTCATATCCTTTGCCCACTTTTTGCTGGGGTTGTTTTTTCTTGCCAATTTGTTTAAATTTCTTGTAGACTCTGGATATTAGCCCTTTGTCAGAGGGATAGATTGCAAAAATTTTCTCCCATTCTGTCGGTTGCCTGTTCACTCTGATGATAGTTTCTTTTGCTGTGCAGAAGTTCTTTAGTTGAATTAGATCCCATTTGTCAATTTTGGCTTTTATTGCAATTGTTTTTGGTGGTTTTTTTTTTTTTCTTTTTTTGACAGAGTCTCGCTCTGTCACCCAGGCTGGAGTGCAGTGATGTGACCTCGGCTTACTGCAAGCTCCGCCTCCCGGGTTCACGCCATTCTCCTGCCTCAGCCTCCCGAGTAGCTGAGACTACAGGCGCCCACCAACACACCCGGCTAATTTTTTTGTATTTTTAGTAGAGACGGGGTTTCACCACGTTAGCCAGGATGGTCTCGATCTACTGACCTCTTGATCTGCCCGCCTCGGCCTCCCAAAGTGCTGGGACATGAACTCTTTGCCTATGCCTATGTCCTGAATGGTATTGCCTAGGTTTTCTTCAAGGGTTTTGTGGTTTTAGGTCTTACATTTACATCTTTAATCCATCTTGAGTTAAGTTTTGTAAAAGGTGTAAGGAAGGGGTCCAGTTTCAGTTTTCTGCACATGGCTAGCCAGTTTTCCCAACACCATTTTTTAAATAGGGAATTCTTTCCCCATTGCTTATTTTTGTCACGTTTGTCAAAGATCAGATGGCTGTAGATGTGTGGCATTATTTCTGAGGCCTCTGCTCTATTCCATTGGTCTATATTTCAGTTTTGGTACCAGTATTATGTTGTTTTGGTTACTGTAGGCTTCTAGTATAGTTTGAAGTCAGGTAGCGTGATGCCTTCAGCTTTGTTCTTTTTGCTTAGGATTATTTTGGCTATATGTGCTCTGTTTTGGTTCCAAGCTTGGAACCAGCATGGGTGACAAGAGCGAAGCTCCATCTCAAAATAAATAAATAAATAAATAAATAAATAAATAAATAAATAAATAAAATAAAAGTATCATTTGCAGTTTCTAGTGTAAACAAAGAGTAAATATTAAAAAACGGGATTTAATCAATACATGAAACAACTGGGAGCCAATAATTAATTTGCCCAATATACTCTGCTATCAAGTGACAAAAATGGGATTTGAGCTCAGATTTCTCTGACTCTAAAATTTTTTTCCCCATCAGTAGTTCCCAACATTTTTATTATGTAGATCTCTATGTAACCATTAGAAATTGCAGATATCAGCGTAAGATATTTTAGTGATTAAGAAGTTGGCATTGGCATTAGGTTCTCCGGATTTGGATCTCAACTCTTCCAGTCAATAGCTGCATGGCCTTAAATAAATTGTTTACACGCTCTATGATTTAGGTTTTTAATCTCAAAAAAAGAGTAAATTAATAACCCTCGAAATATTCGTATGAATAAGGACTAGGTAAGATAATTCATGCTAACATAACTAGTAGGCCAGGCTCATTGTTGGGAACCATTGCACTATACTTGCTATGTATTATTAAAATTCTTTATATTTTTATAGCAGGTGAAAATTATCGTCCCTTCCTTTTGCTGCAATGACATGGCTTTCTACTTAATTTTTTTTCTTTATTGACACTTTGCCTGAATATTCTCCTGATGGAAGCTACTTCTATTGTTTGCCAGAGTTAACTTTACACAACATGGCTTTTTCTTTAAACACATTAGAAAACTCCTTTTCACAGTGAATGATCTTACTCCCTGCAACTTATATTAGGCCTAGAAACAGGTACCCTTTTCTGTACTTGAGTGGAGATCAAAAGCTATTATAGTATACAGAGTGCCACTAGAAAACTCCCTGTTAGCTGGTAATGCCTTGGGTTGTATTATTTCACAAAAGTTGAATATCTGTTCAAGTTCACACCAATCATAATAGTGACTTTTTTTTGAGAGACTAAGCTCCATTTAGTTAAACCATGATAGTGTCTACTTTCTGTTCAATTTATCTTCAAAACTCCCATTTTATTTGAAATTGCCTGTGTGCATCGTTAAAGAAACACATTTATATTTATTCCTTAAGAACAACTTGCAGAAAAGAAAGAACTATCTTGGATCTGGGGTATTTCCCCAATGAAAGAAGAAATGATTCTGTTGCAATGACTTCTATAAACTATTCAGACTACTGAAGCTTAGAAAACATCTTAAAATGGGTAAGTGTTTATAAGTAGAATGGAGAATCATAATTTCAACTGCATTCATCATCTTCTTAGCCATAAGAGACTTGCTTGGCTAATGCATCTGTGCTACAAGAATCTCTATCATATTGAATTTTGCTCACATATCTTAAGTACGTGTAAAACAATGATTCCAAGGTACACTTCTGAGATATATAGAAAGCTATATTAGTATAACCATGAAATCGATAAAAAAAAATGTGGTTCCAAAATTGGTCATAAGGACAACTGTATTACCAGAAACACTTAAGGACCAGCCTTTTCTATGAATGCCGTAACAGAAATTTTATACATATTTTAGTAAATAACATTTAAACATAAGTTCACATTAAATTTTTTTTGAAACAATAATAACAAAATCAGGAAACACCAAACATTGTAATGAAAGCAAAAACTATTCTCTTTCATTGTCACTAAATATGCTTGCCTTTGATTTTTCAGTGTAACTGAAAATAGTACATAAAAACAAATTAAAATAATGAGCTCAAAGGTTTTCTTCTTCAAATCGTCACCTTTGTGCCATTTAAATGTATCCTTTTTAAGCTTTGTTGACATGACACCAAAAGAATCAATACTTATAGAACTAAAAGAGTTGGGAAACCTTCCTTCTACTCTAACTTCTACTACAGGGACATAAATGTACTGAGTGAGTTCAGCTTCCTCAAGCCTCTGTTCTCTTTTCTGAAAATGAGAGATTTGGGCCAGTTATTTTCTGAAAACAACGTTTTGCAATAACAGTTTGATTTTCAACCACTATCCAATTTTTACTAAGCAATGATTGAAGTAAAAAGGGACCTTTCTTTATATCAGACATAGTTGCTTGAATTTGATTTGGTTATGATGATGCATCATAGTTGTTAACTATGTCCACAACTGAAACTTTAGATGTTCTATGACTATATCGTGAAACATTATTAGATTAAAGTCAAATTAGGCTAGTTCTTGCCTGGCAAAGACTGAATACAGTCAATGGGATTGTTATAGTAGAGTGAGTCTTGTTAATGATATATGGCCAAACTGTTTGACTACGGCCTTAAGTTAGCACATTACCCAAATACTTTGGTTTCTTTCTTTTTTTGTTTTTTTTTTTTTTGTTTTTAGATGGAGTCTTGGTTTGTCACCCAGGCTGGAGTGCAGTGGCATGATCTCAGCTCACTGCAAACTCTACTTCCTGGACTCAAGCAATCCGCCTGTCTCAGCCTCCTAAGTAGCTGGGATTACAAGCATGTGCCATCACACCAGCTAATTTTTGTATTTTTTTAGTAGAGATGGGTTTTCACCATGTTGGCCAGGCTGGTCTCGAACTCCGGACCTCAGGTGATCCGCTCACCTCGGCCTCCCAAAGTGCTGGGATTACAGACAAGAGCCACCACGCCCGACCTGGTTTCTTTAGTTCTACTGACTGACTTATCTCTAAGTTCAAAGCAAAGAATGAACAGTATCTCTAGAGAACTAGCAAAGTAAAGATTCTTGCTGTAAAATTCTCTCTTGTTGTTGTTGTAATTGATCAAAATTTGTTATGGAAAGTCCATTCAATCCTGGGTAGTCACGTAATCACTTTTTGTCAACTTCCATCTCTCTTTTTCTCTCATATTTCTTTATCAACAATCATGTATGTATAGAATTGGGGATTAAGGAGAGAGAAGATGAAGTCCTCACCTTGACAGGTTTTAATCTTGCTGACAAGATAATTGTTAAACTAGTTTGCAATCAGGATTTCACCTAAGAACATTTAAGAATATCATCAATACACTAAGCATTCCCGTCTAACTGATTTTTCAATCACAACATTCTAAATCTATGTGCATAATCAGTCCATACTTGGTGTAATTCGGTGTCCACACAGTGATGAGTTTGCCAGAAGGAGTTATTACTAGCTTTCCAGAAAAAGAAAAAGCCATCTTAAATTTAGTTTTGATGGAATGTCCTCAGTAAATTTGTATTTTCATGGAGTTTTTGTGTAGAAACTAATGATGTTTATTCTTTTGTCCAACAAATATTCATTGAGTAGAAAACACAAATTTTATCCTAGACTTTATGCTAAGTATTAAGTATTGAGCACAGTTCTCCCTCATAAGCGTGGATTTAACATGCTGCCTCTCTGCTACACAACTGGCCAGTTTTGAGGGCCAGTTGCCCATTTTGATGATGACCAATAGTCTCTAAATTTGAACTCAATCTCTTGAATGAAGCTAGTATCTTATTCACTAACCACCTTGCGGTTTTGGTGTCTTGGCGAATAATATATGAGACAGCACAGATGGAAAAATTAGTTCCTGGGTCCATTAATGACCTTACTGAGAGCGCCTCAGAAAGCCCAGATTGTTGGGGCTTAAAGAGGAAAACAGAAGACTAAATAGAATTTTCTGTGAGCCTGAAGGAAAAGACTTACATGATTGAAAAAACCGAGACATACTTGCCTCTAGGGAGGCGGTACTGCTTAAATAAGTAAGGCAGCACAAATGTGCTGGAAATGTGAGGTGTCTGGAATATGAGAGTCCAAACAGTGAGAAACATGTCAGAGTTTCATGGTTGTGGGATGCTTTATTGTCCTCCACTTCTCCCTTAAACATTCTATTAAGTAAAGAGTTCACTACAGAGACGATTTATGATGCTGGGTCTTATTCAGATAAACTATGGCTCAGGTAAAACATAACTTTTCTTAAGGAGCTGCACCGGTATAACTCAGCATCCACTGGATGTTCTCAAACTACTCTAACTTGATGAATCATTCAAATGATAGAGAAATTATACAGCTCTAACAAATGACTCCCTAATTCTTAGAAAGTTCTCAAAATCACTCTTAAAAAATGAAATGATAAATTTGATCTATACTACATGCTGACATTTCTAATTTGGCTTATTTTTAAATTCCATAAATTATCAGAATTAGGTGCTTAAAACCTTGTGGAACTTTTTAGGCAAATACTGTATTTTTTCAATGTTCCTAAACTTTATATCATCATGTTTATTGCATACAAATAACCCAATGCACAATCCTATACAGTTTTATTACTCGATCTTAACCATTATTTTACTTTAATTTTAATTAGTGAGTAATTCATTTTAATGTCATATGCTACTTTTTAAAATTTTTGAATAAGATGCGTACAAGACAAAAATTGTGGGGATGTGTGTGCGTCTGCGTGTGTGTTTTGCTGGCAAAATTTTTTCTCCTTCCAATCCCTTTCCCTATCCTCCTATCCTCCCAGTTCCCACACCATAGCACTCCCCACAACATCCCCTCATCCACAAATAAACACTGTTATTACATTTTTATATCCTTCCAAACATTTTTATACATGAACAAGTAAGTAGCAATACATATTAGCTTTTATTTTTTTTTTCTCCAGCAGAGTAGCACACTCACTCTGCACTGTGCCTTGCTTTGTTTTTCACTTCAAACATACATTTTGAAGATGTTGTCATACATTACCTAAGGGCTTCCTTGGCCTTCATCCATTATTTTAACATTTAAAAAAGTGTCATTTGTCATAGTTCTTATTTCAAACCATTCTTGGAGATAGGAGCGATATGAATGATTGTAGGTGCAAGTGCTGCAGAAGGCCCCCAGACCAGCCATAACATCATTGTTATTTGTATGTGTTTAAATATGGAACTTACTAAGGTGTGATTAGCCATTTCCTGTTTGAAATCTTCAGGAGAGATCCCGTAATCAATTACTTATTTTTTAAGTTTAAATCAGAAGCAAAAGCTTCTCATATGATGTTCACGAAATCCATTGCATTACTGAACACTGGGTCATCTCAGAAGTTAAAAAGTAACCCAGCTGGAATTCCTCTACATGAAATATTTTTCAAAGATAAGCAGTCAGAGATCACTATACCTCACCACAACAACAGGCATGCTGTGCAAGTGGTGGCCCCTCAAGATTTCCCTGCCAGGAAGTTCTAAGATGACTTTGAAACCAGTGATGTATTAACACTGGAGAGTGGAAGTAGAAACTCTTGCCTTCTAACACTATCTCTACTCTGTGGCAAAAGTCACTTCATGTGACTTTTGCCACATCTCATTAATGTCATCTCATTAATGTGAAGGGAAATTGCACCTGTATTCCAAAGAGCTCTCCCCTCTTATTCTTAAACCAATGTAGCCTTGTAAGAATATTAGATTAATATTTCAAATTTTTATATTTGACACTGAAACTGCTAATGTGTCCTATTAACAGAGTCAAATGAATATAACAACTCTTTTGGTAAAGTGTAAACAAATGCTAACTTTGGAGATTATTGAAGTATAGAGGGCTGGGCCTGTCACTACCTTCAGAATGCCACATTCTGAACACTTTCCCTGGACTCTTTCCTCTGTTCTAGTGGCTACTGTTGATCTTTGGTCTTACCTCTTTTCTGTCAATTATGATGCTTCTCATCTCTGTAACTCCTGCTTCCTGCCTCTACCTCCACTTCAGCAGTTCAATGCTCTATTTCATTTTCTGGGCACTAGGATTTATTTTTCTTTACTTCTTGTCTCTTTTTTCCTGTGCTTCCTGATTTTGGAAAAGGCAGGTCTTGGTACTAACAGTGAGCTTGGCTGCAGTGACAGTTATTAGTGCTGTTTGACAAAATTTCCAGTTCTCCCCATTCAAAGCATTTGGTAGATCTTTTTGGGCTTGGGTGAGGTCAAGTAACTAATTCTGGTCAATGTGTTGTGTACAGAAGTATGTGTCACTTCCTGGATGAATACTCAATGGCCTGTGTGAGGCATAGGACATTTTCTCTTCTCCTCTGTCATAAGAATTGCAAATGTTCAAGATAGTGGCTGACTGAGGCCTAGAGTGACGACCTGAGGGAATCCTCCTTTACCAACCCAATATGATTATAAGGTATGAGCAATAAATAACTGTTTGTTTGTTTGTTTTAAACCACTGAGATTTGAAAGTTTCTCACCATGGCCTAACCTAATATGTAGCCTATTCTATTAAGCCACTGAGAATGTTTCTTCCTTCTTGATGGTAAATGAACAACACATGATAGTTTCTGGGTATATGACATAGTTATAGGGGAAGGTAAGGAGAGGCTGCTCTTCTAGTGCTAGAGTGTTGGCATATTTATACTCTACTTCCAAGTTCAAAACTTTTAGGGAGGCTGAGGACAACATCAGTCTGAAAGCTGAATTGATGACAAAGCAGGAGAGTCCAATTAGGGACAGAGAAGATGATGTCATACAGAGCTAATGTTGGGACACTTAGCCTTATTAAGATAATGTTAGGAAGGCCTGTGCAGCAGTCTTCCTAATGTAGACAGCTTGTCGTAGAGTAAGAGGTCACTCAAGACACCATCTAGCATAAGAGGGAATACCAACTGCAGTGCCAGGTGCCTCTGGCTGACAAGCAGAGCACAGCCAGGAGAGCCAGGATGCCTCGGGTAGCAGAAAAAACCAGAACTGAGTCATACATCTGGCTTTTAGGCATAAGCTGTCATTCCTGGAGGATTGGCAAAGACAAAAGGATTCCAAATCTGGGGTCACTGTACTGTACTAGTAATCAAGAGAGATGCCTGGACTAAGGGGTCAAAAGCACAATCCTGATTTAAGACTTGGGTATTAGGAAAGACTTAACCAGAGAAATAAGGCACAGACTCAGTTATTGAGATGAGATTAGACCAACCACATTCCTGAAAATATTGAGTGATTATTAGGTTTCTTAGACCTTTCCTATCTATGTTCAGGATTAAATCTTGATATTGGAATGGACTTGATCATGCAATTAAAGGTCAAGTTGTCCCAACCTTAGACAAAGGAGACGTGCTGAGCAAAGCAGATCTGGAACAACTGTACAATTTGAATAATAATTGTTTTCTTCTATTTCTGATTTGTCTTCTGCTTTGCCCTTACTGGTCATCATATGAATAAGCAAAATTGCCGGAAGTGGCTAGCAAAGTAATGACAGAATAGACGAGATCAGTAGTTTGACCAGAATTCACTTACCATCCCATATGGAGAGTGAACACATTAAGGGTTCCCTCCAACCCTACATGCTTCTTTTTTAGCACCTGTTCCTGACTAATGCACAGACATGGCACTGCACAGAATAATGTCTTAACATATTTGTTACTATATCTATTCATCTTTATCACTATATATTTTTCTATTTCTATTTTTCCCACTTCTCAATTTATTTTAGGAGAATTTTCTGTTATGTTTTTAATTCACCCAGCTTCCAGACCAGTTGTTCATTTTGTTTTTCAGTCTTGGCTTTCAGATCTGGTGCTCAGTAGTTTGTTCCCAAATATGACCTTCTTGTCTTTCAGTCAAATTTAGTATATCACTCCTACCCTGAATTGTATTGCATCAGGCTGCCTCAGAGTTTATCTGGACTCACGAACCTTTACTTCAGTGCTACGCTAATGTGGCCATCTGGTTTGACCCAGCTTTTAAAACAGGATTCAGACAGGCTCCATGGCAATAAATGTAACTATGCCTGCTATAAAGGAAGCATCCGAATGTTTCATAGAATCTAGAGATGTTTCTTGGGTATAATCTTCTTATTCAAAGGACAAATTTTTCCAATGTAATGCAAGTCATTTGGGCAATTAACTTATGTATTTTATACAAATATAGAAAAATAAAAATTTATTTTGAAGAGAATGTAGAGAAAAAGAAAAAAGAAACCTTTTGCTCAACAAATAGCAGTTTTATCACATGAAACAAACATAGCTATATGCAAAATGCTATGTTTTAAAATAATTTTTGAATGAAAGTCTGGAAGTCTCTACTACAGACATAATTTTGCCTCTGAATTGCTTTCAACGTGGACAAATCTTATATAAATTCTGTATTCTGAAAGAAGAAAAATGAAAGAAGAAAATCCAGACTAGATGAACTCTAAAGTCACTTTTAATATATGATTATAATTATTATTTTAAGAGAGATTTTTCAGGTCACAGCATCTGATTTGTTTCAAGAATTAATGAGAAATTTGCAATTGTATTTTATTTTAGGATTACCATACAGAAATATTCTGTAGCTAATCATGAGAACTTCCGTATTTTAAGAACAATAATTTATTGAGTCTCTTTCGCACCAACCACTTGCTAAGAATTTACTCATGTGGTCTCATTTAATGCTCCCTGTAGCCCTATATTAGTTTGCAAGGGCTGCCATAACAAAGCATTACAGACTAGATGAATTAAACAACAGAAATTTATTTGCTCACAGTTCTGGAGGCTAGAATCACGGTGTCAGCAAGGTTGATTCCCTTTGAGGGCCATGAGGGAAGGATCTGTTCCGGGTCTCTTTCCTTGGCTTGTAAATTGCTGTCTTCCTGTCTCCACGTTGTCTTCCCTTGGTGTCTAAATTTCTTCTTATAAGGACACTAGACATACTGGATTAGAGCCCACCCTAATGCTCTCGTTTTAACCAAACCACCTGTGTAGAAACCTTGTCTGCAAATATAGTCACTGTCTAAGGTATTTGGGCTTAGGATTTTAGCATATAATTTTTTTTTTGAAAGGAGTACAATTCATCCTGTAATAAACATCATGAGATACTTACTAGTATTTTCTCTATTTGAAAAATAAAGAAACTGAATAATTAGGATAATTTCTCTTGGATCACACAGCTAGTAAATAAATTTGAATCCAGTCCATTTAACTCGCAGTCCTCTACTCTTAAATATTAGTCATTCTTGCTTTCAGAGAATTACAGTTATAAGGGATTGAAAGCTGCAATTCCTAAGTCTATAGTCACAGAAGGAGGTTATTTTAAGAGTTAAAAAAGTCTTCAGTGGAAGTGAAGTACATGTTAATTATCAGAGGAAGAGGAAAATAAGAATACAATGCGTGTTAACTTTCAAGAGAGATATTTGGCCTTAAACTATGTAATTACTTATAAAATATGTTTGATCATTTTTCAGATGATAAGAATAATGCGTATCTATTGTAGTACTTACATAATATTAAAATGTATAAAGAAGAAAAGCTGTAATCACACACAATTCCATCCTTTATATCTAAATATTGTTAGTATTTTTCTTTCTGGCATTTTAAGTAAATATATACTAATTATATATAGTTTTAAAACCTGCTTTTTTCACTTAAAAGTATATACTTTTTTGCAGTTCTCTATTCTTTAACATCATTAAATTTTTCTGCAACTTTATATTGAAATAATTTCAGATATACAGAAAAGTTGCAAAAATACTGCAAAGAACTCTGGTTTACCCTTCACCCAGTTTTCTCGGTTGTTACTATTTAACTACATTCGCCTTCTTATTGCTGCCTTTCTGTGAATGTGGTAGTGTGTACATATGTTTCCCAACAACAAGGACATTTAATTATATAACCATATTATAATTACTAAAATGAAGATGTTAGTATTGATACAGTACAATTATTTAATATTTACATTGTATTCAAATTTTACCACTTCTCCCAATAATGTCAATTATAGCAAAAGAAGAAATTCTGCTGAAGGATTCCATTCAAGTTTATATATTTTATTCATTTCTCCCTAGCCTTTAATTATTTAAACTTTACCAGCTATTTAGTCTGTATTTATATTTTATGGCTTTGATATTCTTGACCCATTTAGGCCAGTTATCTTGTAGAATACTACTCCTAGTTTTGGTTGGATACATTTCCTCATAATTGTATTTAGCTTTTGTGTTTTGAACAGGAATACTAAATGATATCTTGTTCTCTTCAGTATAGTCTATCAGAAGCTACATAATATTGGTTAACCTTATTGCTTACAATATTAAATTTGATTACTTTATTAAAACAGTATCTGCCAGGTTTCTTCACAGAAAAAAATATAACATGTGACATTGACAAACATAGACAAATAAAACAAAATAAAGAGTCTATAAACTGCCCTACATATATATGATGAGTTTTTGACATAGATTCCAGACAATCCAATGGAGAATTTTTTTTTCAATTAGTGTGCTAAAAATTACAAAACCTTGTGAAAAAAATATTAGCATCATCCTTGATTTCATATCACATACAAAAATATTTCCATTTTTTTATTTTTTTCTCCACTTGTCCTATAGGTTTTTTTATTATTATTATTATACTTTAAGTTTTAGCATACATGTGCACAATGTGCAGGTTTGTTACATATGTATCCATGTGCCATGTGGGTGTGCTGCACCCATTAACTCACCATTTAGCATTAGGTATATCTCCTAATGCTGTCCCTCCCCACTCCCCCCAACCCACAACAGTCCCTGGAGTGTGATGTTCCCTTTCCTGTGTCCATGTGTTCTCATTGTTCAATTCCCACCTATGAGTGAGAACATGCAGTGTTTGGTTTTTTGTCCTTGCGATAGTTTACTGAGAATGATGGTTTCCAATTTCATCCATGTCCCTACAAAGGACATGAACTCATCATTTTTTATGGCTGCATAGTATTCCATGGTGTATATGTGCCACATTTTCTTAATCCACTCTATCGTTGTTGGACATTTGGGTTGGTTCCAAGTCTTTGCTGTTGTGAATAGTGCTGCAATAAACATACGTGTTCATGTGTCTTTATAGCAGCATGATTTATAGTCCTTTGGGTGTACTCCCAGTAATGGGATGGCTGGGTCAAATGGTATTTCTAGTTCTAGATCCCTGAGGAATCGCCACACTGACTTCCACAATGGTTGAACTAGTTTACAGTCCCACCAACAGTGTAAAAGTGTTCCCATTTCTCCACATCCTCTCCAGCACCTGTTGTTTCCTGACTTTTTAACGATGGCCATTCTAACTGGTGTGAGATGGTATCTCATTGTGGTTTTGATTTGCATTTCTCTGATGGCCAGTGATGATGAGCATTTTTTCATGTGTGTTTTGGCTGCATAAATGTCTTCTTTTGAGAAGTGTCTGTTCATGTCCTTTGCCCACTTTTTGATTGGGTTGTTTGTTTTTTTCTTGTAAATTTGTTTGAGTTCATTGTAGATTCTGGATATTAGCCCTTTGTCAGATGAGTAGGTTGCGAAAATTTTCTCCCATTTTGTAGGTTGCCTGTTCACTCTGATGTTAGTTTCTTTTGCTGTGCAGAAGCTCTTTAGTTTAATTAGATCCCATTTGTCAATTTAGGCTTTTGTTGCCATTGCTTTTGGTGTTTTAGACATGAAATCCTTTTCCATGCCTATGTCCTGAAAGGTATTGCCTAGGTTTTCTTCTAGGGTTTTTATGATTTTAGGTCTAACATGTAAGTCTTTAATCCATCTTGAATTAATTTTTGTATAAGGTGTAAGGAAGGGATCCAGTTTCAGCTTTCTACATGTGGCTAGCCAGTTTTCCCAGCACCATTTATTAAATAGGGAATCCTTTTCCCATTGCTTGTTTTTGTCGGGTTTGTCAAAGATCAGATAGTTGTAGATATGCAGCATTATTTCTAAGGGCTCTGTTCTGTTCCATTGATCTATATCTCTGTTGTGGTACCAGTACCATGCTGTTTTGGTTACTGTAGCCTTGTAGTATAGTTTGAAGTCAGGTAGCGTGATGCCTCCAGCTTTGTTCTTTTGGCTTAGGATTGACTTGGCAATGCGGGCTCTTTTTTGGTTCCATATGAACTTTAAAGTAGTTTTTTCCAATTCTGTGAAGGAAGTCATTGGTAGCTTGATGGGGATGGCATTGAATCTATAAATTACCTTGGGCAGTATGGCCATTTTCAGGATATTGATTCTTCCAACCCATGAGCATGGAATGTTCTTCCATTTGTTTGTATCCTCTTTTATTTCATTGAGCAGTGGTTTGTAGTTCTCCTTGAAGAGGCCCTTCACTTCCCTTGTAAGTTGGATTCCTAGGTATTTTATTCTTTTTGAAGCAATTGTGAATGGGAGTTCACTCATGATTTGGCTCTCTGTTTGTCTGTGATTGGTGTACAAGAATGCTTGTGATTTTTGTACATTGATTTTGTATCCTGAGACTTTGCTGAAGTTGCTCATCAGCATAAGGAGATTTTGGGCTGAGACGATGGGGTATTCCAGATATACAAGCATGTCATCTGCAAACAGGGACAATTTGACTTCCTCTTTTCCTAATTGAATACCCTTTATTTCCTTCTCCTGCCTGATTGCCCTGGCTAGAACTTCCAGAACTATGTTGAATAGGAGTGGTGAGAGAGGGCATCCCTGTCTTGTGCCAGTTTTCAAAGGGAATGCTTCCAGTTTTTGCCCATTTATTATGATATTGGCTGTGGGTTTGTCATAGATAGCTCTTATTATTTGAGATACATCCCATCAATACCTAATTTATGGAGAGTTTTTAGCATGAAGGGTTGTTGAATTTTTTCAAAGGCCTTTTCTGCATCTATTGAGATAATCAGGTGGTTTTTGTCTTTGGTTCTGTTTATATGCTGGATTACATTTATTGATTTGCTTATGTTGAACCAGTCTTGCATCCCAGGGATGAAGCCCACTTGATCATGGCGGATAAGCTTTTTGAAGTGCTGCTGGATTCGGTTTGCCAGTATTTTATTGAGGATTTTTGCATCAATGTTCATCAAGGATATTGGTCTGAAATTCTCTTTTTTTGTTGTGTCTCTGCCAGGCTTTGGTATCAGGATGATGCTGGCGTTATAAAATGTTTTAGGGAGGATTCCCTCTTTTTCTATTGATTGGAATAGTTTCAGAAAGAATGGTACCAGTTCCTCCTTGTACCTCTGGTAGAATTCGGCTGTGAATCCATCAGGTCCTGGACTCTTTTTGGTTGGTAAGCTATTGATTATTGCCACAATTTCAGAGCCTGTTATTGGTCTATTCAGAGATTCAACTTCTTCCTGGTTTAGTCTTGGGAGGGTGTATTTGTCAAGGAATTTATCCATTTCTTCTAGATTTTCTAGTTTATTTGCGTAGAGGTGTTTGTAGTATTCTCTGATGGTAGATTGTATTTCTGTGGGATCGGTGGTGATATCCCCTTTATCATTTTTTATTGCATCTATTTGATTCTTCTCTCTTTTCTTCTTTATTAGTCTTGCTAGCAATCTATCAATTTTGTTGATCTTTTCAAAAAACCAGCTCCTGGATTCATTAATTTTTTGAAGGCTTTTTATGTCTCTATTTCCTTCAATTCTGCTCTGATTTTAGTTATTTCTTGCCTTCTGCTAGCTTTTGAATGTGTTTGCTCTTGCTTTTCTAGCTCTTTTAATTGTGATGTTAGGGTGTCAATTTTGGATCTTTCCTGATTTCTCTTGTGGGCATTTAGTGCTTTAAATTTCCCTCTACACACTGCTTTGAATGTGTCTCAGAGATTCTGGTATGTTGTGTCTTTGTTCTCGTTGGTTTCAAAGAACATCTTTATTTCTGCCTTCATTTTGTTATGTACCCAGTAGTCATTCAAGAGCAGGTTGTTCCGTTTCCATGTAGTTGAGCAGTTTTGAGTGAGTTTCTTAATCCTGAGTTCTAGTTTGATTGCACTGTGGTCTGAGAGACAGTTTGTTATAATTTCTGTTCTTTTACATTTGCTGAGGAGAGCTTTACTTCCAACTATGTGGTCAATTTTGGAATAGGTGTGGTGTGATGCTGAAAAAAATGTATATTCTGTTGATTTGGGGTGGAGAGTTCTGTTGATGTCTATTAGGTCAGGTTGGTGCAGAGCTGAGTTCAATTCCTGGGTATCCTTGTTAACTTTCTGTCTCATTGATCTGTCTAATGTTGACAGTGGGGTGTTAAAGTCTCCCAATACTAATGTGTGGGAGTCTAAGTCTCTTTGTAGGTCCCTCAGGACTTGCTTTATGAATCTGGGTGCTCCTGTATTGGGTGCATATATATTTAGGATAGTTAGCTCTTCTTGTTGAATTGTTCCCTTTACCATTATGTAATGGCCTTCTATGTCTCTTTTGAACTTTGTTGGTTTAAAGTCTATTTTATCAGAGACTAGGATTGCAACCCCTGCCTTTTTTCGATTTCCATTTGCTTGGTAGATCTTCCTCCATCCCTTTATTTTGAGTCTATGTGTGTCTCTGCACGTGAGATGGGTTTCCTGAATACAGCACACTGATGGGTCTTGACTCCTTATCCAATTTGCCAGTCTGTGTCTTTTAATTGGAGCATTTAGTCCATTTACATTTAAAGTTAATATTGTTGTGTGTGAATTTGATCCTGTCATTATGACGTTAGCTGGTTATTTTGCTCGTTAGTTGATGCAGTTTCTTCCTAGCCTCGATGGTCTTTACAATTTGGCATGTTTTTGTAGTGGCTGGTACCAGTTGTTCCTTTCCATGTTTAGTGCTTCCTTCAGGAGTTCTTTTAGGGCAGGCCTGGTGGTGACAAAATGTCTCAGCATTTGCTTGTCTATAAAGTATTTTATTTCTCCTTAGCTTATGAAGGTTAGTTTGACTGGATATGAAATTCTGGGTTGAAAATTCTTTTCTTTAAGAATGTTGAATATTGGCCCCCACTCTCTTCTGGCTTGTAGAGTTTCTGCCGAGGGATCAGCTCTTAGTCTGATGGGCTTCCCTCTGTGGGTAACCCGACATTTCTCTCTGGCTGCCCTTAATAATTTTTCCTTCATTTCAACTTTGGTGAATCTGACAATTATGTGTCTTGGAGTTGCTCTTCTCGAGGAGTATCTTTGTGGCATCCTCTGTATTTCCTGAATCTGAATGTTGGCCTGCCTTGCTAGATTGGGGAAGTTCTCCTGGATAATGTCTTGCAGAGTGTTTTCCAACTTGGTTCCATTCTCCCCGTCACTTTCAGGTACACCAATCAGAAGTAGGTTTGGTCTTTTCGCATAGTCCCATATTTCTTGGAGGCTTTGTTCATTTCTTTTTATTCTTTTTTCTCTAAACTTCCCTTCTCGCTTCATTTCATTCATTTCATCTTCCATCACTGATACCCTTTCTTCCAGTTGATCGCAACGGCTACTGAGGCTTCTGCATTCTTCATGTATTTCTCGAAACTTGGCTTTCAGCTCCATCAGCTCCTTCAAGCACTTCTCTGCATTGGTTATTTTAGTTATACATTTGTCTAATTTTTTTTCAAAGTTTTTAACTTCTTTTCCATTGGTTTGAATTTCCTCCTGTAGCTCGGAGTAGTTTGATCATCTGAAGCCTTCTTCTCTCAACTTGTCAAAGTCATTCTCCATCCAGCTTTGTTCCGTTGCTGGTGAGGAACTGCGTTCCTTTGGAGGAGAATGGGCACTCTGCTTTTTAGAGTTTCCAGATTTTCTACTCTGTTTTCTCCCCATCTTTGTAGTTTTATCTACTTTTGGTCTTTGATGATGGTGATGTACAGATGGGTTTTTGGTGTGGGTGTCCTTTCTGTTTGTTAGTTTTCCTTCTACCAGACAGGACCCTCAGCAGCAGGTCTGTTGGAGTTTGCTAGAGGTCCACTCCAGACACTGTTTGGCTAGGTGACTGCAGCAGTGGCTGCAGAACAGTGGATTTTTGTGAACCGCAAATTCAGCTGTCTGATTGTTCCTCTGGAAGTTTTGTCTCAGAGGAGTACCTGGCCGAGTGAGGGGTCAGTCTGTCCCTACTAGGGGGTGCCTCCCAGTTAGGCTGCTCAGGGTCAGGGACCCACTTTAGGAGGCAGCCTGCCCATTCTCAGATATCCAGCTGCGTGCTGGGAGAAACACTACTCTCTTCAAAGCTGTCAGACAGGGACATTAAGTCTGCAGAGGTTACTGCTGAGTTTTTGTTTGTCTGTGCCCTGCCCCCAGAAGTGGAGACTACAGAGGCAGACAGACCTCCTTGAGCTGTGGTGGGCTCCACCCAGTTCGAGCCTCCTGGCTGCTTTGTTTACCTAAGCAAGCCTGGGCAATGGCAGGCGCCGTTCCCCCAGCCTCACTGCCGCCTTGCAGTTTGATCTCAGACTGCTGTGCTAGCAATCAGCGAGACTCCGTGGGCATAGGACCCTCTGAGCCAGGTGCGGGACACAATCTCCTGGTGTGCCGTTTTCCAAGCCCATTGGAAAAGCACAGTATTAGGGTGGGAGTGACCCAATTTTCCAGGTGCCGTCTGTCACCCCTTTCTTTGACTAGGAAAGGGAACTCCCTGACCCTTTGCGCTTCCCAAGTGAGGCAATGCCTCGCCCTGCTTCGGCTCGCTCATGGTGCACCGCACCGACTGTCCTGCACCCACTGTTTGGCACTCACTAGTGAGATGAACCTGGTACCTCAGATGGAAATGCAGAAATCACCCATCTTCTGCGTCACTCACGCTGGGAGCTGTAGACCGGAGCTGTTCCTATTCGGCCATCTTGGTTCTGATTCCTCAAAATACATTTTATATTTAACTGTATGCTCCGTCATTATAAAATGTCTAGAAGAAAGCATAAAGAAAATTTAGTGACTTCAGATTTGGCATACATTTTTTAAATAAGACATAACAATTTCAAACTGAAAACAAAAAATCTTTAAGTTAAATTTCATTCAAGTTAAAACTTTTACTACTGAAAAGAGACTGTTTACAAAAATGAGACAGCAAACTACACATAAGAAGCAAATTTCTGCAAAATATATACCTGACAAAGCACTTGCATTCAGAATATTTATGATATGCACAACACTCATAACACAATAATGAGAGAATCAACTAAATTTTTAAAATATTTGAACAGCTATTTCAATAAGGAGATATACAGATGTCAAATAAGCAAATGAAATGATGATTACTGTTATTAGTCATTAGAAAGACCAAATTAAAACTACAATAAGATGTCACTGCACTCTAAATTCAAAATTTAAAATATTGTACCAAGTTTTGGAAAGGATGTGGAGGAACTAGAACACATACAATGTGGCAGAAAAGTAAAATGGTATCACTTTGAAAAAGTTTGGCATTTTCTTTTTTTTTTTTTTTTTTTTTTTTTGAGAAGGAGTCTTGCTCTTTCACCCAGGCTGGAGTGCAGTGGTGCGATCTCAGGTCACTGCAGGCTCCGCCCCCTGGGGTTCACGCCAATCTCCTGCCTCAGCCTCCCGCGTAGCTGGGACTACAGGCACCCGCCACCTTGCCTGGCTAATTTTTTGTATTTTTAATAGAGACGGGGTTTCACCGTGTTAGCCAGGATGGTCTCGATCTCCTGACCTCGTGATCCTCCCGCGTCGGCCTCCCAAAGTGCTGGGATTACAGGTGTGAGCCACCGTGCCCCGGCCAAGTTTGGCATTTTCTTAAAACAATAAGCATACACACACCATAGAGTTCAGCTATTCCACAGTCTATATTTCACCAAGAGGAATGAAAGCACACGTCTATTTACAGACTTGTAAATAAATGCTCATAGGTATGTAATTTATAGTAGCCCAAAACTGGAAACAACCCATATGTCTATTAATATGTAAATAAATAACAAATTTTGGTGTATCCATACAATGGGATGTTACACAGGAATAGATAGAAATGATCTCTTGATGCCTGCAGCAGCATAGATACAATAATTATGCTGAGAAATAGAAGCCAGAACCAACCTCCCAAAAAAGTATATTTCTAAGGGTCCATGTAGAAAATTAATAAACATTTAAACTAATTTATAATTACAGAGGTCGGGTCATTGGTTGCATGGGGACAGGAATGATAAGAGCAAGGGAAAAAGAAGGAGGGATTATAGAGAGACACAAGAAGATTTTTGGAAATAAGGGATATGCTCATTATAGGATCTTGTTATTTTACATCCACTAGTTTTTCGGCTTCATGAAACTATAATTGAGAAATGATAAACCACACATAGTTAAACTGAACACTATTTAGTTTTCACAGTTATATCTCAGCTAAACTTTCATAAAGTTGAAAAAATTAGAGACTCTAACAAGAAATCCTTCTAAAAAAGTTCTAAACAATTTACATAAAATTTAAATTTTACAAATAAATATGTATTAATTAAAATATATTAAGGAAAACAAATTAATAGGAAAAGAGAGAGGAGAAAGAATCCCAAGGAGATAATATGGCAAGTACAAAGTCTCTAGAGTAGAAGACAACTTTTTAGTAACCAAAAGAAAATGAACGTGGCTAAAATTTTGTAAGAGGTAGTAGTAGAGACTGGAATCAGATGAGGTTGGAGAGGCCAGCAAATACCTATTCCTGCAGGGTTGTATGAGCCTCTTTAAGTTTTTTATCCTACATTAAATGCACAGGGATACCATTAAAGGACTTAAATAGCAAGGTACACTCTAAATTGTAAAAGATTACTCTGGCTTGTAAGGGGAAAATAACTTAGAGGAGGACTATATTAGATGCCAGGTGATCAATTTGAAGGCTCTTTGAGTAACCCAGATAAGAAAGAATGGTGGTTTACTCTGGGGTAGTGGCAGTGGAAATGGAAGTAAATAGAGAGTCTCCTTATAATTTGCAGGCAAAAATGATAGTACATGGGTCAGATGTAAGGGAATAAGGATGAGAGATGTGAAAAGAAGGTTTCTGGTTTACTATCCTGAGAATGTGAAAAAATGGAGTGCCAAACAGCAAGCTACAAAAATTAGCAGAATTTCTATACACCAATAATGTTCAAGCTCAATGCCAAATAAAAATAAATGCAATCCCATTTAAAATAGACACATACACACACACATACACACACACACAAAATACCTAGAAATACAGCTAGCCAATGAGGTGAAAGATCTCTACAAGAAAAACTACAAAACACTGCTTAAAGTAAACATAGATGACACAAACAAATGGAAAAAATCTTATGCTCATGGGCTGGAAGAATTAATATGGTTAAAATGGCCATATGGTCCCAAGCAATCTACAGATGCAATGCTACCAATGCAATTTTTTGCAGAATTAGAACCACTAATCTACAATTTATATGGTACTGAAAAAGAGCCTAAGCAAAAAGAACAAAGTCAGAAGCATGACATTTCTCAACTTCAAACTATACTACAAGGCTACAGTAACCAAAACAGCATGGTACTGGTACAAGAACAGACACATAGACCAATGGAACAGAATAAAGAGCCCTGAAATAAGGCTGCACACCTAAAACTATCTGATCTTTGACAAAGATGACAAAAATAAGTAATGGGGAAAGAACTCCCTGTTCAATAAATGGTGCTAGAATAACTGGCTAGCCATAGGCAGAAGAAAGAAACTGGACCCCTATCTCACCACCACAAAAATTAACCCACAATGGTTTAAAGATTTAAATGCAAGATCTCAGACTATTAAAATCCTAGCAGAAAACCTAGGAAATACCATTTTTTACAGTCTTAGCCTTTGCTTTATGGCTAAGTCCTCAAAAGCAATTGCAACAAAAACAAATATGGACAAGTGGAATCTAATTAAACTAAAGAGTTCCAGCACAGCAAAATAAACTACTAACAGAGTAAACAGACAAACTACAGAATGGGAAATAATATTCACAAACTACATATCCAACAAAGGTATAATATCCAAGACCTATATGGAACTTAAATAACTCAACAAACAAAAAATAAATAACCCCATTAGAAAGTCAGCAAAAGATGAACAGGCACTTATGAAAAGAAAACTTGTATGTTGGCCATACAAGTGGGCAACAAACATATGAAAAAATGTTCAGTATCACAAATCATCAGAGAGATGCAAATCAAAACCACAATGAGATATTATCTCACACCAGTCAGATGGCTATTACTAAAAAGTCAAAAATTAACAGATGCTGGCAAGGCTGTAAAGAAAAGGGAACTCTTACACACTGTTGGTGGAAATGTAAATTAGTTCAGTCATTGTGGAAAGCAGTTTGGAAATTTCTCAGAAAACTTGAAACAGAACTACCATTCAACCCAGCAATTCCATTAATGAATATATACCCAAAGGAAAACAAATGAATTGTTTTACCAAAAAGACACATGCAGTTTACATGTTCACTGTAGCACCATTCGCAATAGCAAGGACATGGAGTCAACCTAGGTGTCCATCCACAGTACTTTGGATAAAGAATCTGATACATATGCACCATGGAATACTACACAGCTATAAATAATGAGATCATGTTCTTTGCAGCAACATGGTTGCACCTGGAGGCAATTATCCTAAGCAAATTAACCCCAAAACAGAAAACCAAATACCACATGTTCTCTTTTATAAGTGGAAGCTAAACATTGGGTACTGATACAGTTTGTCTGTGTTTCCACTCAAAATCTTATCTTGAATTGTGATAATCCCCACATGTCAAGGTCAGGACGAGGCAGAGTTAATTTATATCCTAGGGGTGATTTCCCCCAAACTGCTCTCGTGATAGTGATCTGATGGTTTTATAAGGGGCTTCCCACTTCACTTGGCTCTCATTCTGTCTCCTGCCACCATATGAGGAAGGATGTGTTTGCTTTTCCTTTCACCATAATTGCAAGTTTCCTGAGGTTTCCCCAGCCATGCTGAGCTGTGAGTCAATTAGACCTCTTTCTTTTGTAAATTACCCAGTCTGGGTATGTCTTTATTAACAGCATGGGAATATACTAATACAGATACTCACTGACATAAAAATAGCCACAATAAACATGGGGAGACAGGGAAGGGTTGAGGGCTGAAAAATTGCCTGTTGGGCACCATGGTCACTACCTGGGTAATGGGATCACGGATACCCATATCATACAACCTGCACATATACTGAGTGTCACACAATATACCCCAATATACCCATGTAACAAACCTGCACATGTACTCTTTGAATCTAAAATAAAAGTAAAAATTATTTTAAAACATGGTATTGGAGAAGAAATTTGTAAGAGAAATCTCAAAAGTCATTTTGAACATAATGAATTTGACATATCTGTAAGACATCTAAGTGGAATTGATGCAAAGGTAAATGGATTTGTAAAACTAAGTTTCCTAAAGCATGATCTCTATTGAAGACATAAATATGTACATAATTAGGGTACGCAACCTCTGATTATTTCCTTAGTCCACATACCTTAAAAATTGAAATTCTCTGTAAGTATTTTTGGGAATATTACTATTTTATTTTATAAATACTTTATGCATAAAAAGTATATTTTAGAAAACTTATACATTCTATATAATCCCTAGGAACATAAAGTACTATTTGTAGCTGTGTAAAAGAATATCTGCCCTACAAGACCCTTGTCAGGGTGTTTATACATATTTTAATTATATTTTTTCTTTACTTAAACGAACTGAGTGATTTTATTTCATATGAATTTAAAGAAACAAGATTAACTAGAGATCAACATGGGATAGTCATTGCCTAATGTATTTTTAATTGCTTTACTTCTGATCAACCACTTTAACAAAAGTCTCTGTAGAATATTTGACTCTACATAAACTGGAAATTCTATGGTCCAGAGAATTGACAGTAAAGATCAGCCTAGCATCTGATCTTGGTAATTCCAAAAGGTTTACTTAAACATATTCAATTATATATTATTAGCAAACTAGCATAGTTTTGGTCATATTAAAGTGGCCACTGAAGAAATGTAGGCAACTTTTCTTAATGAGGATATAGGTAGGACCTAGAATTGATAAACTCATTTACCTCAGGCACACAAATTCATGAAAAAAGTTTAGAAAATCAATTTTTAACTGTCTCCTTCATAAGTCATCTGACAAAGATGCATATGAGAAGAAAAATTCAGATAAAAAGGACAAACGAAGCCAAATTAGATAAATGAAGCCAAATTAGATTAACATCTGTAGACTACAGTCTTTATAAAATAATTCCAGAAAGATTTATTTTCCATTCACCATTCTACCAAAGATTTCCCTATGGAAGACCATTTCTAGAGGACTTTTGATTCAATTGGAATAGAGATGGCTTTTGGATACCATTATTTATAGAACATGACCAATTTTAAAGCCAAGTTTTCTGTATTAAAAGTATAATCAACCTGCAAAGATATTCTTTTTTCTCAGAGGGAGAGTGGGACAGACAAATATTTTCTCTATTTCTTTCCTTATAAGGAAATTCTGGTACAACTGCAGCTAAGGAAATATGTTCCTTTCAGTAAGCTGGTCATCCATTTGGTAAGCAGGGGTTGGAATTAATTAACGTGACAATAAAAACCATTTTCTATTTTTGTTGCTACAGCAATGCAAGTGCTAAAACATGAAAATGAATAAACACTGTTTTTTCTTATTTAGTCATACTTTCTTATCAAGTTCATGTTCAAGGGATAGGACTATGTGTGTATATGGGTTTACATGCAATGTGGTAAACTGCCTCCATGCAGTTATAGATTAAATCTAAGAGCTACATTGAGGGGAAATATTTACAATGGAGAATGGTTGAGAAATTTATCCAGAGTACATGGATTCAATTCAGTAGTAGGAAATATGTGTAAATCAAGTGAAAGTCATCATGGATGAGAAAACAAGACACGTGTAAAGATCATTTTTTTCATATTCAGGTATGGTTTTGAATCTTTTTTTAATCTCAGTTGTCTCATTTATGTAAAGGGATTAACAACAGTACCTAATTTAGGGGGAATCTGTGAACATTAAGCTTACATAAAAATACTTTGCCCAGTGCCTAGAATATGTTAAGTGCTTAATGTATATTTCTTAGGTTTTATATTTTACTTTTATTTTCGTTTCAGGGGTACATGTGAAGGTTTGTTACATATGTAAATTTGTGTCACAGGGGTTTGTTGTACAGATTACATCACCCAGGTGTCAGGCTTAGTATGCAATAGTTTTCTTTTATATTTATTTCCCTCTTCCCACCCTCCATTCTGAAGTAGACTCCAGTGTCTATTGTTTTCTTCTTTGTGCTCATAAGTGATACAGTTTGGCTGTGTCCTCACCCAAATCTTATCTTGAATTTCCACGTGTTGTGGGAGGAGCCCAGTGGGAGGTAAGTGAATCATGGGGGCAGGTCTTTCCCATGCTGTTCTCGTGATAGTAAGTCTCATGAGATCTGATGATTACTTTAAGTGGGAGTTTTCCTGCACAAGCTCTCTCTTTGCTTGCTACCATCCATGTAAGATGTGATTTGCTTCTGCTTGTTATCTGCCATGATTGTGAGACTTCCCCAGCCACGTGGAACTATAAGTCCAATTAAAACTCTTTCTTCTGTAAATTGCCCAGTCTCAGGTATGTCTTTATCTGCAGCAATGGACTAATACAGTAAATTGGTACCAGTAGAGTGGGGCACTGCTAAAAAGATACCCAAAAATGTGGAAATGACTTTGGAACTTGGTAACAGGTGGGAGGTGGAACAGTTTGGAGGGCTCAGAAGATAGGAAAATGTGGGAAAGTTTGGAACTCTCTAGAGACTTGTTGAATGGCCTTGACCAAAAGCCTTATAGTGATATGAACAATAAGGTGCAGGCTGAGGTGGTCTCAGATGGAGATGAGGAACTTTTGGGAAGTGGAGAAAAGGTGATTCTTGTTATGTTTTAGCAAACAGACTAGTGAGATTTTGCCCCATCCTAGAGCTTTGTCAAACTTTGAACTCGAGAGAGATGATTTAGGGTATCTGTCAGAAGAAATTTATAAGCAGCAAAGCATTCAAGTAGTGACTTGGGTGCTGTGAAGACATTCAGTTTTATAAGGAAAGCAGAGCATACAAGTTTGGAAAATTTGCAGCCTGAAAATGTCATAGAAAAGAAAAACCCATTTTCTGAGGAGAAATTCAAGCTGGTTGCAGGAATTTGCATAAGTAATGAGAAGCCAAATGATAATCCCCAAAGGAATGAGGAAAACGAAAACATCTCCAGGGCATGTCAGAGGTCTTCAAGGCAGCTCCTCCCATCACAGGGCCAGGAGGCCTAGGAGAAAATGGTTTTATGGGCTGGGCCCAGGGTCCCCATGTTGTGTGCAGTCTAGGAACTTGATGCCCTGTGTCCCAGCCATGCCAGCCATGACCAAAAGGGGCCAAGGTACAGCTTGCACTGTTGCTTCAAAGAGTGGAACCCCCAAGCCTTGGCAGCTTCCATGTGGTGTTGAGACTGTGGGTGCACAGAAGGCAAGAATTGAGGTTTAGGAACCTCCGCCTAGATTTCAGAGGATATATGGAAACACCTTGGATGCCCAGGCAAAAGTTTGCTGCAGGGGCAGGGCCTTCATAGAGAACCTCTGCTAGGGCAGTGCAGAAGGATAATGTGGGATTGGAGCCCCCTCACAGAGTCCCTACTGGGCACCACCTAGTGGAGCAGTGAGAAGAGGACCACCGTCCTTCAGACCCCAGAATGGTAGATCCATGGACAGCTTGCACTATGCACCTGGAAAATCCACAAACACTCAACACCAACCCATGAAAGCAGCCAGAAGAGGGGGCTATACCCTGCAAAGCCACAGAGGCAGAGCTGCCCAACACCATGGGAACCCACCTCTTGCATTAGCGTGACCTGGATATGAGACCTGGAGTTAAAGGAGATTATTTTGGAGCTTTAAGATTTGACTGCCCTGCTGGATTTCATACTTGCATGGGGCCTGTAGTCCTTTCATTTTCGCCAATGTCTCCCATTTCAAATGGCTGTATTTATCCAGTGTCTGTTCTCCTATTGTATCTAGGAAGTAACTAACTTACTTTTGATTTTACAGGCTCGTGGGTGGAAGGGTCTGACCTTGTCTCAGATGAGACTTTGGACTATGGACTTTTGAGTTAATGCTGAAATGAGTTAAGATTTTGGGGGACTGTTGGAAAGGCATGATTGGTTTTGAAATGTTAGAACATGAGATTTGGGAGGGCCAGGGGCAGAATTTTATGGTTTGTCTGTGTCCCCACCCAAATCTCATCTTGAATTCCAACATGTTGTGGGAGGGACCTGGTGGGAGGTAATTGAATCACAAAGGCTGATCTTTCCTGTGCTGTTCTCATGATAATGAGTAACTTTCACAAGACCTGATAGTTATTATAAAGGGGAGCTTTCCTGCAAAATCTCTCTCTTTGCTTGCTGCCATCCATGTAAGATGTGACTTGCTCCTCCTTCCCTTTCACCATGATTGTGAGGCTTCTCCAGCCATGTGGAACTGCAAGTCCAATTAAACCTCTTTCTTTTGTAAATTGCCCAGTCTCAGGTATGTCTTTATCAACAGCATGAAAACAGTCTAATACAACAAGTTCTCATCATTTAGCTTCCACATATAAATGAGAACATGCAGTATTTGGTTTTCTATTCCTGCATTAGTTTTCTAAGTATAGTGGCTTCCAGCTCCATCCTTGTTTCCACAAAAAAATATGATCTCAATTTTTGATGGCTGCATAGTGTTCTTTGGTGTATATGTACCACATTTTCTTCATCCAGTCTGTCATTCATGGGCATTTAAGTTGATTCCATGTCTTTGCTATTGTGAAGAGGACTGCAATGAACATTCACATGCATGTGTCTTCATAGTAGAATGATTTATATTCCTCTGGGCATATACCCAGTAATGGGATTGCTGGGTCAAATGGTAGTTCTGCTTTTAGCTCTTTGAGAAATCACCACAATGCTTTCCACAATGGTTGAACTAATTTACACTCCAGCCAAAAGTGTGTAAGTGTTCCCTTTTCTCTGCAATCTCTCTAGCATCCGTTATTTTTTGACTTTTTAGTAACAGCCATCTGACAAGTGTGAGATGGTGTAGCATCGTGGATTTGATTTGCATTTCTCTAGTAACCACTGATATTGAGCTTTTTTTTCATGTGCTTGTTGGGTGCATATATGTCTACTTTTAAAAAGTGTCTGTTTATGTTTTGTCCATATTTCAACAGAGTTGTTTATTTTTCTCTTCTACATTGGTTTAAGTCTCTTATAGGTGCTATATATCAGGCCTTTGTCAGATGCATAGTTTGCAAAATGTTTCTCCCGCTGTGTAGGTTGTCTGTTTACCCTGTTGGTAGTTTCTTTTTGCTGCGCAGAAGCTCTTAAGTTTAATTACATCCCAATTGTCAATTTTAGCTTTTTTTGTGATTGCTTTTGGTATCTTTGGCATGAAATCTTGCCCGTACCTATGTGCAGGATGGTATTGCCTAGGTTGTCTTCCAGGGTTTTTATAGTTTTGGGTTTCACATTTAAGTTTTTAACCCATCTTAAGTTAATTTTTTATAAGGTGTATGGAAGATCCAGCTTTAATCTTCTGCATATGGCTAGCCAGTTATCCCAGCACAATTTATTAAATAAGGATTCATTCTCCCATTGCTTGTTTTTGTCAGCTTTGTCGAAGATCATATGGTTGTAGGTGTTCAGCCTTATTTCTGGGCTCTCTATTCTGTTCCACTGGTCTATGTACCTGTTTTTGTACCAGTACCATCTTGTTTCAGTTACTATAGACCTGTAATATAGTTTGAAGTCAAGTAATGTGATCCCTCCAGCTTTATTCTTTTTGGTTAGGATTGCCTTGTTAGCTATTCAGGCTCTTTTTTGTACCATATGAGTTTTAAAATAGCCTTTTCTAGTTCTATTAAGAATGGCAGAGGGACTAAATAATTTGTGTAAAATAGAAGCTAACAGGTCCGAAAGAGCTGAATAACACAATGCAAGAATTTCACAATGGAATCACAAGTATTAACAGCAGAATAAGCCAAGTTGAGGAAAGAATCTCTCAAATAAGACAGTCAGACAAAAATGAAGAAAAAATAATAAAAAGGAAGGAACAGAACCTCAAAAAAGTATGGGTGTATTTATCATTCTCACAGTGCTATAAAGAACTACCCATAGACTGGGTAATTTACAAAAAGAGGTTTAATTGACTCACAGTTCCACATGACTGGGGTGGCCTCAGGATACTTACAGTCATGGAGGAAGGCAAAGAGGAAGCAAAGCATATCATCCCATGGTGGAGCAGGAGAGAAAAAGCAAAAAGGGAAGTGCCACACACTTCCAAACAACCATGTCTCCTGAGAACTTATTTGCTATCATGAGAACAGCAAGGGGGAAGTCCACCACCCTGATTCAATTACCTCCCACCAGGCCCTTCCCTTGACACGTGGGGATTACAATTCAAGATGAGATTTGGGTGGGGAAACAGAGCCAGACCATATTATACTGCCCCTGCGATTCCAAAATTTTATGTCCTTCTCAAATTTCAAAATGCAATCATGCCTTCCCAACAGTCCCCTAAAGTCTTAACTAATTCCAGCATTAACTCAAAAGTCCAGGTCTAAAGTCTCATCTTAGATAAGGCAAGTCCCTTCTGCCTATGAGCCTGTAAAATAAAAAATGAGTTAGTTACTTCCAATATACAATGGGGGTACCTGCATTGGATAAATGTTCTCACTCCAAAGGGGAGATATTGGTCAAAACAGAGGCACTACTGGCCCCATGAAAGTCTGAAAATTGCAGGGCAGTCATTAAAATTTAAAGCTCTGAAATGAGCACTTTTGTCTTCATGTCTCATATTGAGGGCACACTGATGCAAGGGGTGGGCTCCCAAAGCCTTGGGCAACTCTGTGTCTCTGGCTTTGCAGGGTACAGCCCTCATGGTTGCTTTCAGTGGCTGGCATTAAGTGCCTGCAGCTTTTCCAGGCACATGGTGTGAGGTGTTGGTGGATTTACCATTCTGGGGTCTGGAGGACAGTGGCCCTCTTCTCACAGCTCTCCCATGGGGACTCTGTGCTGGGGCTCCAACCCCACATTTCCCCTCTGCACTGCCCTAGTAGAAGTTCTCCATGAGGGCTCTTCTCCTGCAGCAGACTTCTGCCTGGGCATCCAGGCATTTCCATACATCCTCTGAAATCTAGATGGAGGCTTTCAAACCTCAACTCTTGTCTTCTGCACACCCGAAAGCCCAACACCACATGAAAGCCACCAATCCATAGGGCATACACCCTCTGAAGCAATGGCCCTAGCTGTACCTTGGCCACTTCTAGCAATGGCTGGGACACAGGGTGCCACATCCCAAGGCTGCAAAGAGTAGCAGGGGCCCTGAGCCTGGCCCACAAAACTATTTTTTCCTCCTGAGCTTCTAGGCTTGTGATGGAAGGGCCTGCCAGGAAGTTCTCTCACATGCTCTGAAGACATTTTTCCCATCGTTGTGGCTATTAACATTTGGCTTATTTTTACTTATACAAATTTCTATAGCTGGCTTAAATTTCCCCCCAGAAAATGGGTTTTTCTTTTCTGCCACATGGTCAGGTTGAAAATTTTCCAAACCTTTATGCTCTGCTTCTCTTTTAAACATAAATTCTAATTTCAGACTATTTCTTTGTGAATGCAAATGACTATACACTGATAGGAACAGCCAGGCCAAATATTGAATGCTTTGCTGCTTAGAAATTTCTTCTTCCAGATACCCTAAATGATCTCTCTTAAGTTCAAAGTTCCACAGATGTCTAGAAGAGGGGCAGAATACTTCCAGTCTCTTTGCTAAAGCATCGCAAAACTGACCTTACTCTGGTTCCCAATAAGTTCCTCATCTCCATCTGAGATCACCTCAGCCTGGATTTCATTTTTCATACCACTATCAGCATTTTGCTCAAAACCATTCAACAAGTTTCTAGGAAGTTCCAAACTTTCCCACATCTTCCTGTCATCTTCTGAACTCTTCAAAGTGTTCCAACCTCTACCCATTACCCAGTTCCAAAGCTGCTTCCACATTTTCAGGCATCTTGATAACAATGCCCTATCTTTCCTGGTACCAATTTTCTGTATTAGTCATTTTCACACTGCTATAAAGAACTGCCTGTGACTGAACAATTTATGAAGAAAATAAGTTTAACTGACTCACAGTTCCACAGGCTTATAACAGGAAGTATGACTGGAAGGCCTCAGGAAAGTTACAATCATGGCAGTACACAAAAGGTAAGCAAGGACCTTCTTCAAATGGTGGCAAGAGAGACAGAGAGGGAAGGGGGAAGGGAAACACACTTTCAAACAACTAGATCGCATGAGAACTCACCCACTATCATGAGAACAGCAAGGGGGATGTCCAACCAGGATTCAATCACCTCTTACCAGGCCCCTCCCTTGACACGCGAAGATGACAATTCGAGATGAGATTTGGGCGGGGGCACAGAGCCATATCATATTAGTGGGATTATGTAAAAAGGCCAAATCTACAAATCACTAGCATCCCTGAAAGAGAGAATGAGAAAGCAAACAACTTGGAAAACATATTTTAGGATGTCATCCATGACAACTTCTTCAAGCTTGCTAGAGAGCCCAGCAATCAAATTCAGGAAATACAGAGAACTGCTGCAAGATTCTACACAAGAAGATCATCCCTGAGACACCTAATCATCAGATTTTCTAATGTTGAAATGAAAAAAAGAATGTCAAAGGCAGCTAGAAAGAAAGAGCAGGTCACCGACATAGGGAATCCATGCCTGCCCATTCCTAATGCACTGAGGTCTGCGGTAGAAGGTATGAGTGTGGTTTTGAGGGTGAAGCTCGTGTTGCGGTACTGCTGTTAACATGGTGAAATCTCCCTCTCGCCAAAGGAGAGTCCTCAAGTGGCACATCCTAAGGGAAGTAGATTCTCCCAGCATTTTATGAACAAATCTTATTCAGCTGCTAGATATTTACCTCTAATTTCTTTAGAGCTTCAAATTCGTCACACAAACCTGGTAAAGTAAGATAGAGGAAGGTGGTGAGGATGAGGGGAAACTCAGCTTTCCTTCCTCTCCCTTCTGTTGCCCCTGTGTGGGGTGGGGTGAAATACAGCAAAACCAAAAATAAACAGGTTCTTTCTTTCTTTAAACAACCAAACAAAACCCTCCAGGGATATCAACTTATGTAACAGATGTTCACAGGGGTTATTGGCCACGAGTTTCATAAACGAACAGAAAATTCTGATTTTTTTTTTAAGAAACACGCTGCTAAACTTGTTTCACACAGAAAAAAAAAAATTAAAACCTAGAGAGGCAAAATGACTTTCTCCCACATAATGAAATAAGTCAGTACTGTGCTGGGATTAGCACCCAGAATTAGGTCTGTGCCAACTGCCACTTCTAACAGCAGAGGGGTATACAACTGTCTCACTATATTAAAAAACAACAATTAAAAATCTCACCTCTCTGAATAAAGTTAATAAAAGTTTTCTATTATGAATGCATGTGATATATCATGTGATGAGTGACATATAAATACATACATATATATATGTTCAAATTTAGTTCTTTATACTTGAAATGGGCCTCCACAGTGAGTTTCTTGATTGTGATATTAACACCTTTTATGTGGGTACCACCCCCCAAAACAGAAAAAGATATTAATATTTCCTTATCTTTCATACAAATAGAATACCTTGAAACAAATCCTGTATCTCAGAATCTTTAGGACATCTCAGCTCTAGGCTAAAACTGTGAGAGAACAAATAGATCTTTATTTCTAACTTTCTTTGAAAACTGCTTTTGCTCTGTCCTTGCATCCATAATACATGTGATACTTCCAAACCAAATACACTATTTAGGTATAAGATAGATAAGCCAACTTCAAGAAGCTCACTGAATATATTTTCAAACTTTTTGTAGTTGTTGCTGTTAATGGAGCTGACTGAATTTACAAAGTAACTCAATCCAGGTTTTGCATGGAAACAAGGTCATTGTCTTCATTACTTTGCGAAAATAACTTTTGCTGTGATAGATGGGCAAACCGTGATCCTGTGCTTAATTTTCTTTTTAAAATTCTGACAGATCCTCTCTTCTTGGTCAATCAGTTTTCTTATTTTGTAGCCTGTGTGATGCTTAAATAAAAGAGATCTCTCTTTTGTTTTAAAACAATGGCTGCAATATATCTTTTTTACTGAGGTTAATTCTCAAACTAGTGGATGATGTTCTGATGGCCACAGTAGTCTGTCTCCAAATAATCAAAATAGTTCTTTTATCTCTTAGTTTATTTCTGTTTCTTCTTCAGAATCCGTTAAAAAACATGAACTGACAATACTCATTATGTTGCTTCAAATTGTCAAAGGTAGTTTGTCCTATACTAGCATAAACTAAAATACATGGCTAAGCTGTAGTGAGATTCAATATTTAGCATTCAAATGATTTTCACAAATCAAAGGGAAGTATCACACTCAAAATCTCTTTGATATCTGTAAAGGGCATGGAAAGTTTCTTTACTGTTTTTTTCTTTTTGCTCAGCACTTTAAATTCTTAAATTTTTCAGATATGTTTAATGACTTGTCTTTTATCGGATAAGCATTTTAAATGATGAACATATACAGGAAGCTCATGCCACTTTTAAATCCTTTCAAGTCCCGGGGGTATCACCATAGTAACTTGAGAGTACATTATGATTTTTAAACAAAAGCAAAGTGTCTTTTTTCAAATTCCCTCTTATGGTAAAGAGCTGCAGGGTAAGTGAGGCACAGAAATGGAGTGTGCCTGGCTTAGGTTCTGATGGCTCTGGCTCCTGGAGATGTTAAAAATTCCATATGCACTGCCCTTGAGTGTTTGGCTAATCATAGAAAAATCAAAGTGAACTTCTTTGAGAATTATTAATGTATTTATTTTTGAGCATTTAAAACATAGTAAAAATGTATGAATATTTATACAGAAATTGTATAAATATTTGAGTAACTTAGAAACACACAGACACACACACACACATATATATAAATCATTAAAAATTTAAAACATTTGTATTGTGCATATTTGTTTTATTAGTAGGAAATACGTTTTAAAATTCTATACTCTAAATCCGATAACCAATATTCAAGATATATAGGTCCTTTCTTCCTTATTCTTCATTAGATATGTAAGATGTTAATAATATTAACTTACAATTCTTCAGGATTTTAACATTTCAAAACATCCATGTTCCGAGATATTTTTGTATATATTCTAGAATGTTTCTGGCTTTCTTTCTTAAGATGTCCAGAACTAGAGGTATATGCCAGCTGCAAAATGATATAAGTCTGAAAGCTTTTGAAGACAATAATTCTTTTACGAAAGATACAGAAATCATTCTTTGTGAAGCAAGAATAAAATCATGCCCTTTATTCATTGTCAATGGACCTGCTCCTCCAGGATACATTACTATCTTTTATCTAATAGCCTATTACAGACTGCAGAGCATGTAAAAGCAGTGATATTGCTCAGGGTCTAGAGATTTCATTTTTTTTATTTCAATGCCATTATTAAATAACCCCTTAGATGGAAATTCAGTACTGGCATGCTACATGATAAGCTATGTTAATAGCTTCTGTTATGCAAGAATTGAGCAATTATTTGAAACTTAATAGCAGGCCTGTGAAAATGTGTAATTGGACAGATTTCCATCCACTGTAATGTTATGTAGTTACCTTAGTGTTAGCAGATTAGGATGTGGTCTTTTAAAAAAACTCATGAAACAAGGCCAGGTTACTAAAGAGGGGATTTCTTTTATCTAGCTCTTTTGGGATGAGGAGGATAGAAACACTTGTGCTCTGTTTGAACATAAGTTGTAGTGCTAGAATGAGATTTGTATAGCAGAAATTTGACAATTTTTAAGTTCTTTAGTTTTATACATATGTATGTCCCCAAGAAAGCAGGTTTTTTTTTTTAAACAAAAAAATAGAGAGTCTTTGTAAAATGAAGAATGTTTTAAAATGTAAACACATAGTAAATAGGAAGGTTAATTTAAATTTGTTCACTGTTGCAGAAAAATAATATAAGGAATCAGAAATGAAGAAGGAAAAATAATCACCAGCTGGTAGATTAGGTATAATTATAATTAATGATGATGATGTTATTATATTCAGAAAGAAGTGACACAGGGAAACCACAGTGGAAAGAAAGAGTAATCATGAAAGTAAAACCTTGGCTTATCAGCAGGAGTCACATAGTTCTGTACTCCACGAGTTGAAATAGATGGATCTTATTGCATTTTATAATTCAGTAGTACTATCCTTTATTGTATACCAGTAAAAACAAATAAACCCCATCTAATAAATCACTGATCTAAAAATTAAATCAGAGATGGGATTTTAAAGGGGGCTTTAACTTGAAATTCCAAGTATTTAAAGCAAAAGAAAATAAGTCAATGAACAAGAAAATTTATACACTGGGAATGAGGAAAAAATGGAAGAGGAAATAATTTGTTATGGGGTATAAATTCATGGCTCCTGTATATGCATGTGGTAGCTGAATAAATGATGTCCGTGATATGGTTTGGCTGTGTCCCGATCCAAATCTCATCTTGAATTCCCAAGTGTTGTGGGAGGGATGCAGTAGGAGGTAATTGAATCATGGGGGCAGGTCTTTCCCATGCTGTTCTCGTGATAGTGAATAAGTCCCACAAGATCTGATGGTTTCATTAGAGAGAGTTTCTCTGCACACACTCTCTCTTTGCTTGCTGCTATCCATGTAAGACGTGACTTGGTCCTCCTTGCCTTCTGTCATGATTGTGAGGCTTCCCCAGCCATGTGGAACTGTAAGTCCATTAAGCCATTTTCTTCTGTAAATTAGACAGTCTCGGGTATGCCTTTATCTGCAATGTGAAAACGAACTAATACACCTCCCCTTCCAATAATGTTTAAATCCTAATCCTCAGAATGTGTAAATATGTTGTCTTACATGGTAAAAGAGAATTTGCAGATATAATTAATGATCTTGAGATAGGAAGATTATTCAGAATTATCTGGGTCAGCCAATGTATTATAATCACAAGCATCCTTATAAGAGGGAGACAGAAAGATCAAAACTGGAGAGAGACAATGTAAACACAGAAGTAGAGGTCAGGGAAAAGAGAAGATGCTACTCAGCTGGGTTTTAAAATTGAGGAGGGTCTGCGAGCCAGGGAACATAGTCAGGGTCCAGAAGCTGCAAAAGGCAAGAGACTGGATTCTTCCCTGGGGTCTGCACAAGCAATGCAGGCCTGCCAACACCTTGATTTTCACCCATTGACACTGATTTGGACTTCTGATCTCCAGAACTGTAAGGTAATAATTCTTCGTTGTTTTAAGCAACTAAGTTTGTTGTAATTTGTTATAACACTAATAGAAATCAAATATAATGCAGCATCTCTGTATACTAAGATGGTATACTATATGCTGTGTATATAATATTAGATTATAATATGAAGTTACTAAGCCTTCTGTCTTTGCAGTTGCAGTATATCTCCCTTAGAAGTCTTTATACCTGTCGCAAGGATGTAATCTATCTATCCTAATTCTTAGAAAGTGCCTTTCTTCTTTCTTCCTTTCTCAGCTTTCTGTTTAAAATATGCATATACATGAAACCTGATTCTTCCCAGGCATCATGGGCATGGAAACATGTCTATAGTCATGGCAATTTTAATTACTCAGATTTCATTGGCCCTTGTCTCTACTTTGGAAAGGCTCCACCTCCAAAATGTTCCTGGGAGTATCCAGAAGTTGCTTTACATTTGCTTAAAAAACAACCCATTTCTGGGGGATTACACTGCTCTCTGGACACTGCAGTACTCCAAAGAGTATCTCCACCAGATTTTGTTGTGCTAGTGTATCCTCTTCTCTGTTATAAGTACCACTGCATCCCCAAAACGTTGTCACAATTCACAGGTACATTTTTGAGGAAACAAATAATAGCTCTCCATTCTTAGTACTCTACTCTGCTAAATGAATTCCAGGCAGTGATCCCAATATCTGACAGTCTTTTGTGACACAGTTGTTTCATGTTTTATTTAGGTCCCCTCTGTTATTCACGGGATCCCAAAGTGAATCCAAATGGGAGATACCTGGGAAACCATTCGAATGTAGACACCAGGCTGTCATCAGAATTGTCCCCTTCCCTTGACAACCAAGCGCTTGTATTCATTCTCTTTTCTCCATCTAGGAAGTCACGGCCAGCTTTGGCTGTGGCTTGAAGTTTCTGAAATATCATGAAAATCAACTCACAGGAGGTTTCCTCCACCTGTTCACCAGTGATGACATATTGCCTCTTGGACTTGGCATGTTTTCATGGTTACCTTCATTTTTATGCTTGTCTAAGCCTGATTTTTTTTTTTTTTTTTTTTTTTTTTTTTTGAGACGGAGTCCTGCTCTTTCTCCCAGGCTGGAGTGCAGTGGTGCAATCTCAGCTCACTGCAAGCTCCGCCTCCCGGGTTCACGCCATGCTCCTGCCTCAGCCTCCCGAGTAGCTGGGACTACAGGAACCCGCCACCACGCCTGGCTAAATTTTTTGTATTTTTACAAGAGACGGGGTTTCACCGTGTTAGCCAGGATGGTCTGGATCTCCTGACCTCGTGATCCTCCTGCCTTGGCCTGCCAAAGTGCTGGGGTTACAGGTGTGAGCCACCACGCCCGGCCGTCTAAGCCTGATATTTTTAATGACCAAAGAGGCACTGTTCAGCATGCTTCCTCACGGTGTCAAGCCATGATTAAAACACTGATCTACTTGAAAAGATTGCTAGGTAAATAGTTTTTTTGTCTGAAAAACAGAATCTATTTTAAGTCCTCAATTTGAGGTTTTGTTGTCACAATATAAAGGATCCAATCCACATGTGAATGTTGTTTGCGAAATTGTTGTCACCTGCAGGAATTGTAAGACGTGTTTATTCACCCCAACAGGAGAGGTGGATTTAAAGTCTGCCCTGATTAGGTGGAGCTTCAGTAAATAGCCAGAAATGCTAACTGTGGCCATGGTGGTTGGTAAATGAGGAGTGCCATCAGTGCTTTCCATCCCTGTGACTGAGTAATGGGCCCATTAAAAATAATAATTTCAACTTTGAACTAATAATTGAACAATTTTAACTAATAATTCAAACTTTCTTTATATCATTGTTCAAATGTGTTGTTGAAACCTGAAAAGAAACAATAGTGATTCCACCCTTTACTCAAGAAATTTCTATCTGCTCAGCAAGAACATGATCCTCTGAGAACAGCTCTGCCTTCATATCATTACTCTGTTGATGCGTAACAAATTTACCCTAATATGAACATTTTAAAACAACAAAACATTTTTATCTCACATAGTTTCTGAAGGCCAGGAATCTGGGACCAGCATAGCTGGATGATTCTGAGTTTCCCCTGAACTTGTAATAAACTTGTTTCCTGGGGCACCACTCATCTGAAGAGATGACTGGGATAGGGGGTCTGTTTTCAAACTCACTCCCATGGCCATCGGCAGGAGACTACATTTCCTTGCCAATTGAGCCTCTTCTTTTGGCTGTTCCTGACTTGGCAGCTGGCTTCCAACAAAGTAGGAAAGGGATAGAGAGAAAAACTCATACTAGTACTTCCACTCATCACATTTATTAGAAGCAAATTACTAAGTCCAGCCCATATGCAAACAGGAAAAACTTATATAAGGACATGATTATCAAGAGATAGGGACCCTTGGGGGCCATCTTGGGTGATGCTACCACAGTCACCAATTTGCTGACTTTAACTTGAACAAAGCACTATGCCTCTTGGATCCTTTGGTTTCTCCTGTTACGATTTTAGAGATTTTACTATATAATGCTTTCTATATCTATCTGAGCTCTCAAAAGTGATAATACACTAAAGAATGATTAGATACTAGAGAACTTAGATAGAAACATCCTCAGTGAGTAGCAGAGTTTAACTTTATTATCCACAACCCAATTTCCCAATGTGACTGTTAATGTTTTTTTACATCTGAGACATCCTTCAGAGATATTTTATTACAATGATCACTAGCAATTGTAATTGTAATTAATTAGCATAGATTATTTTGGCATTCACTATTTAAGGATCATTTTTGAGATGTCCTCATCTTACCACTAGGAAATTAATTAAGATCCAGAATGTTTCCTATGTTGTTTCCAGTCACAAGGCTAATTATTGAAGTTTATCTTTATAAAATATCATATGCAATACGACTAGTTTTGCTAAAGAAACAAAATAAATAACATGTATTCAGAACTTACTATATATCTAGCACTCTTCTAAGTGCTTTTAATCCTCCTAACAACCCTAGCGAGGTAAAACCAAAATGATACGCTTTGATCATGTGTATATAACACACTGGCACAGTCAGGATTTGATACTACACAGTCAGGCTCCAAACCATAGGCTCCCAACCTCTATTCTGCTTGCATAGAGGGGCCACAGAACTTACACATGATTCAAAAACAAATTTGGGGAAAAGACCAGGATGAGGATGCCACTTACTTGTACAATCACATACCCTGGGAATTGTAATCATGGCAGGGGTTGCAGTGGTTCCACAATGGCTCGACACTTCTTTAAGCCCATTCACACTCAAAATCTTCAAGAAAATAAAGATAAAGAGGCTGAGTGCATGAAATCTAATTTAGCATTTTGAGTACATCAGGCATTCTTAAACTCTAGGAAGTCAATGTGAACCCCAGTTTCTTAGTTTCATGTCAAACTCAGTAATTTTACATTCCAAAAGCACCAAGTTTTCCTGTGGCTGTAGTGCCTGTTAAATATGATGATCTCATCTTTTGTCCACCCATGTTAGGAGGAAGCTGGGTTTCAGTGTGGGATAAAATGAAATGGTAGCTAGCTATGAGCTGACAAACACTAGTCTCAGTAAATACAAATTATTTCTCTTGTTTTTGTTTTCAGAGTGAATCACATGCTAGAGATTCCCTGGAATAGCTTATGATGAGGTACACAGGATGACTAAAACTTCTCTGAAGCCTTTTTTCCAGTATTTGATCTATTTTGTTGCTATACTTAACAATTCACAGAAAATTCTGGGTGTATTTGCTGGCTGCTTCCGTGAAACAGCATGGAAAACATAGCTATTATCTAATGCTTTGAAGAAACAGCCATTTGAATTAGAATGTCAACACTGAATATTTTTGTCAATTTTAACGTGTTTAAAACAAATTAATACAGGAAGTAGCATAATTTTTTGTATTGAGTATGATTGACCAGATGAAATACAGAAAACCCAGTTAAATTTGAATTTCAGATATACCACAAATAAAATATTTAGCATAAAATGTTTGGGATATATCTATACTAAAAAGTATTCATTGCCTATCTGAAATTCAAATTTAACTGGCATTTGTATTTTTACTTTCTAAACCTGGAAATTTTAATTTTGAGGCTTCAGGAATAATTGAGAATGTTCTTGCCCATTATGGTTTTTGGGTCTGCTGGTCTCATTCCTTAGGACTCCACTTTAAACTATAAACTAAGTAACAGCTGGGCCTCCATATCTTATGAGAAGAAGCAGAGACTTTGAGATTAGATGGTCCTAGTTCCAGCCTAGCTCTGTTGTTTACTATATGCATGATCAGAGACAAAGTACTTAAGGTGTCTATATTTCATTTTTCATACTGGAATTATAGGGATGATGACACCCACCTCAGACTATTCTTCTGAGGATCTAATGTATCTAAAGTTCTTGAGGTTTTCGTGTATAACAGCCCCGGAATAGGTTTTCATTACTGCTTCCATCTTTCTTGTTGCTGTAAAAAAAATATGTGGCTTGAATTCTTTAAGCCTTCCTGCATGTGAGTATAAATGATATTAAATTAACAATTAATTTCATCAATTGTTTCCTTACATGAGTGATAGTTTTGACCCAGTCTCTGGATTTTTTTCTATACAGTTTTGGAAATCTCAGGGTTTGTCTCACATATTCTTATAAATGCTTCTTCATATTTTCCATTTTCAGCTTAGTTTTTTACCTGCTGACTATGAAGCATTTTAACAATATTCATTACCTTCTGTCTCTGCAGCTTCTAATATCCTTAAGGCTGTCAATATTTTTACTCAGCGTATTAATCCCTTATTCTTCCAAAGCCATAAAGCCTTGCTGAGGTACAAAAGTATACTACATTTACTCCATGCTCAGTACACCAGGACCAAACCATATTCTGATATTAGTGGGACAATTCTGCTCTGCCCGTTATCATTTGGGGTGTGTGAAGGACTATTGTTTTGGTTCTCATATTTCAGAGTTTTTCTTGTAAAATAACAATTTGTGGGGCCCAAACCTCCTCACATAAGCCTATTTTCCTTCTTTCCTTCCTTCCTTCCTTCCTTCCTCCCTCCCTCCCTCCCTTCTGTCCTTCCTTCCATCCTTCCTTTCGTCCTTCCTTCCTATAAAAATGAAGTTTGGAAAATACTGAGTTACCCTGAAGATAAGAATATTAACCAACAGAGAAAAACAAAACACATAGCAAGCTATTTTTTCCATCCAGAATACACTATATATTTACCTATAACCACTTTACTCATTCAGTTTTCAATGGATTCAATGTAGAATTCAATGTAAATGTAGAATGAAAGCTAGGCAAAAGAAGCTCAAAAATTTATCAAAATTGCATAGTTTTTGCCAGAAGGAAATTAGACAAATTACTGTACAAATTTAAAACTGCATAAAAGAACTTGGAGGGAATATTATGCAATAATTATGGTTTTTTTGGTTCATTTTTATGTGAACAGTAGTGTCTGTAAGTTCTGCTTTTGGTGTAAAGTTATCCAGACCCTTTGGGTATAAAGTAACAGGACTTAATGACATGGTATGCTGGGAAATGCCAGAACTAAGAATCAAAACAATATTTATTTTAGTTATGTAAAATCCAAGGTGTGACAATGGCAAAAGCATCAAACTGTGTATCAACCAAGCAGAACTGCTTGAAGACTTCCCAATGTAGCTGACTGCTTCTTGCTACTGTACAATTTCCTGCAAAGCTCTTTTTTCTTTGTCTTCATAAAATGTTCTTATTCTTCCCAGGAACTATCATTCTTCTGCCTAAGTGTCCCTTGTCTTTCTCACTCAGAGACAGCATTTTTACAGCCTATGCTCCCTGCAAATATTTCTTCAATTGCGTATGCCACTTGCTATTTTAATTATTTTTTTTGCATGTCTCTCTCATCTCCTTGGAGGTAGGAGCCATATGCTATTCATCTCTGTGTTACCAATGTCCCCTTAGCACAGAACTTAGTGCATAGCATTTCTCAATAAAAGCTTGGCAAATTGAACATAGCGAGATCATTGTCTACAAAATAAGAAATACACATTTGGCTTATTTCATTCTATCACATGTATTATTCTCAACTATTAAGCATTTCTAAAGCTCTAAGAAATTATAAAAAGGCTACAGAGATGTGAATAATTTGATACAGCAGGAGTTGAAAGATATTAATCTTCTGGTATCGCGGTGCTCATTCAGATGCTGATATGTATCTTTAATTTTGTTATCACGCCCAGAGTCCAGATGGATTTTTATTAGTTCATCAAACAATGCAGCAGACTTGACTTGTATTTAAATCCTTCTAATTAGTATAATCTTAAAATAAAACAAATCAAATTGCTGAATGGGCCTGAATATTTATTTATGACTTTTTTAGCGCTTAATAAATTTAAATGAAATAAAAGAGCAATATATTTTTATATGATCTGATGCATAACTTCTTGATAACACCAGCTGATATTACAGACTTTGCCTAAGCTTCTGAGTTCCATACAGCATCTTTACTTGATCCAAATAAAGATTCATTTATAGGAAATTTTCATGGATTTCACCCCAAAAACAAACACTTTTTTGTTTCTAGATCAGAACTTGGTTTGTTTGTAATGTACATGATTGTGTAATTGAATTTTAGTTAGTCTGACTCTTTCTGCCCTTTTGATTAGAGGCTCTAGTCCAGAGGGTTTTCTGAAAAGACACTTTTCTACAAATTGGCAGTAAAGATGAATAGTGAGTATTTATTAAGCATTTACACATGCAGCATTGTTCTAGGCACTTTGCATTTAATTCTTACAACCTTCTTTGAATTAGGAGCTATCTTCACTTTACAGGTCTGGTAGCTCTAGGAGGAGTATACATCCAGATCTTATTCTCTTAAAAGAATAAGTTCTAGTCAGCTGTGGGACGGGCACGCATTATTGCCAAAAGTTGTGATTAATATTTACTAATTGAGTAAATTAAGTTTTACAGGCACCAAGTTTACTTTACACAGAGGAACTCATGATCAATTTAGGTGAGGTACTGTCACTGAACTCCAAGCAAAGTCATGTCCAAGGCCACAGCTCATGTGTTTATTCACACTCTGGCCACAAGGGGGAGATTGTTAAAGGCAAAGGAACGTGCACTTGCTCTTTTCCATTGTCAAGTGTCTTTTCCTTCGAAATGTATGCCTTGATTTACAGTGATGCCTGGGCTGGGGTTTAACCTTGCTACAACTTTTCCTGCGTGTTACAAAGGTCTTCCCGTGGCTCTGTGCTCTTTATGCCTAATTACATCACTGGCTGGCACATTTCATGAAAATAAGATAGCTTTAGAGAGAACGTTTCCAGGGTGGATACTCAAAAACATCATAATCGTCTAATACAACACAATTCAGCTACTCTTAAATGATATGCTTTCTTTTTCAGTGGCTCTTTCCTATAGTGTCCTGGCAAGTTCTCTGAAGCTACAAAATGGATAGGTCAAGAACTTTAGCTCACAGCAAAGGGAAATTTGATCATCAACATAAAATTGGATAAAGGATGCAGTCTGGAACCAAGGGGCTGAAATTATAGTTTTCCCTACTTAAGGTAATTATGCCACATGCACTCATTTAATTTAATAACTATATTATTTTACTGTGGATTAAAAGCATATGCCACAATAAAAGTTTTGAAGAAAGCATTATAGAAAATAGAAAATTGACTCATTTAATAAACTTCTAATGAACCTAAAAACTCATCTTAGGCAGCTGTAGAAACTTAAGGGTTTAATGTAATATTTTTCTTCAGTTTCTTTTTTTTAATATTTGAAGTACTAATGTAGGTCATCCGATATGGGCCTATTGAGGTTTCATCTTTCCATGAACGGTTTTACGAAATAGATGGGGGAAGCAACTAAAAAATTATTACTGTGAAAACTTAGATTTTTGTTTGTATGTTTGCATGTGTGTTCAATATTCTATTTTAAGATTTGTAACATAGTATGATCAGTATATTATTATATAGTATAATACTATATTATAGTATAATATACATTATATTATTATACTGTAATCCACAGTATAATAATATAGTCATTAAACTAAATGAGCTCATTTGGCATAATTATCTTAAGTAGAGAAAACTATAATTTCAGTCACTTGGTTCCAGACTGCATTCTTTATTCAATTTTATGTTGAAGATCAAATTCCCAATAATGAATATTATCTTTGAATATTATCATCTATACTGACATGAGAACAAAATGTATTTATTTTCCAAGTGACATTTATTAAAATCCTATGGACATTTATAAAATCATTGACATAGGCCAGTCATTGATCCAGGCACTTGGGATACATCACTAAGCACAAGAGCCCCCAGTCACTAGCACTTGGAAACAAGCATTCTAGTGGAGAAATAGAAAAAAATTACTAAGTAAATTTTATGGTATATTAATATATATACATTACTAAAAAATAGATCAAAGAAGATTGAGAATGGAGGAAGAATTGAAATTGCATCAGAGAAAACCTCCCTGAGAAGGTGAAATTTGAACAAAGACTTGTAGCAGCTGAGAGAGTGCACCTTGCAGATATCTGGAGCAGAGGGACAGGCACTCCAAACAGAGGCAGCCGCTCTGTTACCTTAGGAAAGTAGAAAGGCTACCTTAGGAAAAACAGATGTATGACTTAATCCGATTTCGGTTTTTGAAAGAGGCATTTTGTTTTTGTTAATGTGTGTTTAAGTGTATGTTGGGATGACTAGAAGATCTAGGCTTTCTAAAACAGATGATAGTAACTACTACCATGATGATAACAGTGAACTTTGAATTTGTTTTGAAAGTTAACCCAAATGAATAGCCTGAGAGATTGGATGAAAGAAAGGGAGGAATCAGAAATGCCTCCAAGGTGCTTGCCCTGAGCAGCTGGAAGGATGAAGGTGTCTTCAAATGGTATAAAGAAGACTGCAGGTGGAGTGAGAGCGAGTGAGTGGTGGGGAGAGGAAAAAGTTCACTTATCGACATGATGAATTTGAGATATTCATTAGACATCTCAGTGGCAGTTGGTTATAACCCTCTTTTCCCATAAAGAATAACAGCCCCTGGCTCAAGGGCCACCCTCCCCCTCTCTCATCTATGGCAGCCATACCTAATCTAAAAGGCCTTTATTCCTGCTGACATGATGCAGGTCAGACCTTTTTTAACATACAGACTTAGATAGCCAATACTACCTGGCTGAAGTTTCAGAGTCACAGTAACACAACTGATTTCCTTGCTAGGCTACATGTAAAGGTGGCCAAATTCTTCCTAGTCATCTTATTGTAGTCAAATATTTCCTCAAATTAGATGCTTTATCCATGTTTAAGTACAGTAGTGGTGCCACAAAAGCCAGGTCATTCCGACAGATAACATATTTTCCTGCAAAATAGCTATGGTTTTCTATATTTTTCTAAGATAGGAAGGAGTCATGTACTGTCTCAGAAACCGGTTTCAGGCTTGCCTGACAGCAAACTTTTCCCAAATTGCTTTGTAGCTGTCAATCTACTCTCAATGGCAACTTAATTTTTTTTAATAGGTAGGGTGCGAGAAAGTAGAACAGCAGGCATATCTGATGTGAGTGAAGACTACCCTTCTAATTTTCTAATGAGAAAACACTTCATTGGCATGAGGAGGACAGAGGTCTGAATCTTTTTAACAATTAAATCTCTGCATCTTGCATGTTATTCCTCCAAGAGAACTAACATATTCTGTCTAGCATCTACTAGAATTTAACAAAGAGTCAGTGAGAGTTCACAAGAAATTATTTCCTTGACAGCTAGATGCTAGGCAGTACTTAATAAATAATTGAAATAACATTCAAAGAACATACAATAAAAATACAACAGTTCTTCATTTCAAGAGATGTGTATTGAGTGTGTCCAGACTTTTGTTCTGTTAAAGAAAAATGTTTAACATTTTTTTTTAGAGTGGCAATAACCAATTTGGTAATAAGAGACAAGAAATGTGTGTGTAATTTATGCTGGTTAGTAGATTGCCTTTGTTTGTCTGGCTTGCGGCACATAAACAGATGTCAAGAGAGAAACTCTTTGTGCATTAATCTGAGTATGGAAACTGCTGACATAGCAGCTAATATAGCTGTATTATCCATCTACATGCTTGTTCTTTCCTGGTTTATAGAGTGGGGCTTTTTGTCTGAATATAAATCAATAGAAAGGGAACTTTAGAGCTATTTAAAATTCTAGCCACTTGCACTAAAACATGAACCCCTTTGGTTATGTAATACTTCCACACATTTACTCATTTAGTAAAACCACAACTGTCTTCCTTTCCATCATCCTGAATTTGTGGGTCTGAAAGAACGCACTTAAAAATACATTTCCAAACAAGTCATTCATTCTTTAAAAAAGGTAACTATTTTACAAACAGCAAATTATTAAGAAATACTTTACTGGTAAAAAAATGATTTTAATAGAGTTTACCTATTAAAGCCTATAAGAAATAGCATGCTTCTTTTTCAAGCTACAGTCATGTAGAATTGTACAACTTTCCATTGAAGCTTACATGTGCTACAGAATGCAAAAATGCTACACTTTGTGAAGTACTTGAGGAATTTGTGCTTACTGGTTTCTCCAATTAGCAATTTTTTTTGGTGTACTCTTTTTTAAAAATTTTATTTTAAGTGCTGGGGTACGTGTGCAGGTTTGTTACATAGGTAAATGTGTGCCATGGTGGTTTATAATAAAGTAATAGAAATGAAAATTTGTTTTGTTTTGTTTTGTTTTGTTTTTGTGAGATAGAGTCTTGCTCTGTCACCCAGGCTGGAGTGCAGTCGTGCAAACTCAGCTCACTGCAACCTCCACCAAGCGATTCTCTTGCCTCAGCCTCCCGAGTAGCTGGAATTACAGGCGTCCGCTACCACACTCAGCTAATTTTTTGTATTTTTAGTAGAGACGGGGTTTCACTATGTTGGCCAGGCTGGTCTCGAGCTCCTGACCTCAAGTGACCTGTCTGCTTCAGCTTCCCAAAGTGCTGGGATTACAGGTGTGAGCCACTGCGCCTGGCCTGAAAATGTTCTTAAGATAAATGATGAAGTGTAAAATAAGATTCCTGTTGTTTAGGATTCTCCAGCTTGATAACTTTTTTTGTACACACACCGTGGAAAAAAGTTGGCAGAAAATAAGTCAGGAAACAAAATATAAATTTACTTATACTAAATTTGACCTATATGGCCACAGCTTTTCCATTGCCATGTTGTAAGACTGATGAGTATATATTTATTCAAATATTCATTCTCTCTTTCCAAATAACCCCACTGTGCTGTTTGAGTTTTTTGTTGTTGTTATTAGAATCACCTTGATATCACGCAGTGTGCTTTCTTAAATAACCTCACTGGTAAGAGTGATTTATTTTCTGAGGGTGGCTTTCAAGAAGCTGCTCAGTCACTTAAGGATGGCTAGTGATAAGATGAAATTATCAAAGTGATTAATATTAACTGGGACAAAATAATACAGTGATTCTTAAAGTGTGATTCCCCAGATTAACAGCCTCAGAATACCATGGAGGTCTCATTCAGACCCAGACTGCTATGTCTACCCTCAGAGTTTCTGATCATTTAGTTTAGGATGGGACCTGAAAACGTACTTTTCTAACAAGTTTCCAGGTGATACTGATGTGGTCTAGAGACCACATTTTGAGAACCACTGAAAGAATATAGGATCTTAAAATGATTATCCTGAATTCTTTTATTATTTTAAACTGCTTTTGAAGGCAGTTTCGAAGAGTTCTTAAAAGTCAGTATTATCAGGAAAAGTTTAAAACTTCTTGAAGTTATTCTTTTTATAGGAAAATATTCTGTAAATTATTTTGCCTTGGTTTGTAAACAAAGCACCCCAGGGCTTTATTGCTAGCCCTGGAATGCCAAATTAACACAGCCTGGAAGGAGTCAGGGTTATAGAATGGGAATACTTAGTGTCACGGCTGTTCAGCCACTTTTTCTTTGGTATCACAAGAATGGGGAGAGATGATTTTGAGTTCAGCTTTCTAACCTCCAGAATGTTGCTAGAAGCTTAACATGCATCTTTACTTTTCTATCCAAGAAAAAAATAAATTTGAATTAAATTTAAACATTCAACTAAGTTAAGCTTGGGAGATCTGATTCTTAGGAATTGTTAAAAATCTGATCATGTAACTTAACTATATGAAATTCTTCAAAGGACCTCCCTCTATTGGGGACTGTGTGTCTTCCCTGTGAGATACTGAGTTCCATGAGACCAGAAATCATTTCTGTCATGAGAATTGTTGTGTATTTAGGGATTCAGATGGTACCTAGAACAGAATAGGCACCCTGTGAATTTATCTGGGATATTGGCGTCCAAGATCTTTGACACATAATGCTCTTCATGTTCTGTTCCTTTCTTAGTCTTCTCTCTATCTCTTATCACACTATACTTTGAATCATACAGAAATACTGATTTTGCTTGGTCTTTCTGAAAAGTGTCATGATCTTTGTCACCGACATAGAACCAAATTACACTATTTTTAATATTTATTGACAAATGCTGTCATAGTCTTTGGAATACTAAGGTAGAATCCGGCCTGATTTAGTAATTTGCTACTGGGTCCTGAAGACAGGTTAGTATTTTGTCTGCATATTTAGTTTAAATGAATTATTAATTAGCAGAAATAATAACTGTTTTAGATGTAACGACAGATCATTTCATAAATCTCTCAAGTGCTCTAATGGGAATAGTTAGTAATACCCAGTTGTGTGGGTTTTAATCTAATCAAAATTGGATGTGGGGACCAGGGCAAAAAGAATTTCTGTGACATTTTCATGGCCCTTGAGGAATTTCACATTCCATTTGAAAGTCAGTATTATCTTTAAACCTCTTAACTTGAATATGTTTTACTTGTTTTGATTAGAAAGGGTAAAGTAGAGGTTTTTGGTTTTGAAATTCTAAACTATCAGCAAGCAGTTGGAGTCCTCCAAACGGTAATTCATATCTTGAATCCCTAGTCTCCAGTACCTCAGAATATGGCTGTTTTGGGAGATAAGATTTTTAAAGAGGTGATCAAGTTAAAATGAGGCCATTAGAGTGGGTCTAAAAATCTGAATGGTATCCTTGTAAGAAGAGATTTGGACATAGACATGTAGAGAGAGAAGACAATGAGAAGACAGGTAGAAGAGGAAAAAAATGGTCATCTACAAGCCAAGGAGAAAGGTCTCAGAAAAAAAGTAATCCTACTGATTCCTTGCTCTCAGACTTTTAGCTTCCGCAATCATAAGAAAATAAATTTTTGTTGTTTAAGCCACCCAATCTGTGATACATTGCTATGACAGCCCTAGCAAAATTAATACATAAAGATACTATATCTCGGTTTAAATAAGTCAAAAAGTGTGAGATACAGTGTATTACAATAAGAAAAAGGGAGAAATAAAACATCATATTAAATAATATTCTAAGTTACAAGCATAGGTTAGGCCTGCTAAAGAGCAAAATATAGGGACCCACGGACATAGAGTCAAGAGGACTTAGAAGTCTGCATTCGTAAACATTGACTAAATGACTGCAGTCAATTAACCTCTTAGCCTACCTTCCAGTAATCACACGTGGATAACTGCAAGTGATGTGTAAAACAACAACACAACAACAGATCCCAAAGTGCAATAGTAATCCATTTATTGTTATCCATCATCAAAAATCAAGATGTGTTTAGATATTTAACCCAGCATAGTGGTTAAGAGAGTAGGCCCAGAAATGAAACATATTTGAATTCAAATTTCAGTGTTATTGCTAAAAACGTTGTGATCTAAACATTAAATATAAGTTAACTTGCGTGTAAAATGAGGCTACTAATAATACTAAGTTTAAAGGGATGTCTTAAGGATAATTGGTGTAAATTTCTTTGCATAAAGCAATTACTTAATACACCAACTACTATTATTAGCATAATATTTTTCTATTTGCTACGTGTCATAATGCAGAACTGAGGACACTGACTTTTCAGAGTGTCTCAACTTTTCTGACAGTAGCTGTTTTTATTCATAAGATCATCACTTGCTTCTCTTTACTGTCAAGCATATTGTAGGGGCATATTTAGCAGCAGTAGCTTATTTATTCACCAGAAGATCCACCGCAATCACAGGATATTTCTTAAGGACCTGGTTTTCTTGAGTCAACTTTCTAGAATGACAGCTTATACTTAATTCACATTCCTGCAATTCAGCTCACTGATTTAAAATTGATTCCATCCATCCTTGTGCATTCATGGATGATGAGTCTGAATTTAGACCAAGTTCATGGCAACAGTTTTTAACATAGGAATATGAAGTATTCTCATCTTAGGTGCTAGACACAATATTTCAAAAAAGCAAATGCACTCTGTGTAGCTCAAAGTTGTAAACAAGTATTCTACTTACCAAAATTTACTCTCACTTAAAATGCACTATTAAATGTTATCATAAGTTTTACAAAAACATCAATGAGTTTAAAGTGTTTGACGAATTCAAAGAAACAACAGGTGCTCACTTTATGGGCAGAAAGAAGAGGCCTGAAATAATTGAGTTTTTCTTTTTTTTAATCACTTCCTGCCTGACTACCTAAAGGTGGTTCCTGTGCTTTTTAAAAAACATAGAATTCATTTATTCTTGCTCACCATTAAATATATTATCAGAAACAAGAAACACCACACTTAGCCCTATAACCCTAATCATCACATCCATATATATATCCAATACCTGGCCTCTGGTGAGTAGGATTGCATCACCTCCACCATTTGCAACCCATAAGGGCAGCAACAGTTACCTCTGTCCCTCAGAACTGTGCATCTTAAGGTAGCTGGGAGAGCTCCAGGCTTCTGAATCCTATCTCTCCCCATCTCCAACACCACCGATGGTATATACAGCGTGCCCAAGTCTTCAAAAACGAGTCATTCTGGGTCAAAAATTTAAATATCTGCATAGTACTAGGAAAAAAGTAATGTTTCTTGGTTTCTGGGGACCGTGATTTACTTTCTGCTTTGTTTTACAAAAATATCTGTTTTGTTATCCATGATTTGGTTGCTCTCATTTCTCCCAGCCAAACAAAACATTGTACTTCAGAGATCAGGGTCCTGATCAAATAAGATATTGGGTACACTTGATGAAGAGGAGAGGCCAACACAACAGCATTGAGTTCCTGATGGCAAACATTGTGTGAATAGAATAAATACTTCAAAAGAGAAGGGCAAGCAACAAAACTACTCCAGTTTGCCCCAAATGCTGGAGCCGAACTCTCTCTAAGACACTTGAGTTTCCCAGCCCTCCTCACACTGGAGATACCAAAGATTATCAGCACCACCCCTTTCCTTAGCCTTATGGGCCAATTCAGACACAAACGATGGGCCATCAATTTAGGTGCTGATTATATGGAAACTATTGAGAAAAATATAAAATATAAAAGTTAGAAGTAACTAGAGTTTTCCTCTAGCCAATGGTGGGCAGCTGAATTCACTCAGTTTCTGCAAATTCCTAGACTTTGTATCTTCTTCTGTGTCTAGTTTCTTAAACCTGTCTTTCTAACTACTTTTAGTTCCCTCTTCTCTGTAGAAAGATGGAGATTTCCCATTTCTATTTTTTTCCTTCTCTCCATTAAACTCACATGTTGCCTGCAAATTTCTCCCTTCCATGTCTCCTACCTGACTCAGTAGATCTTGTCCTTTCTGTACCACATGCTGTCCTGTGATAAAACAACCTCAGAATAGAGCATCAGAGGAATAACATTTCTTGTTTCACCAATATACCTTCTAAACATTTAATGCTGTGAATAGATGACTTGCTGTTAAGGCAGCATCCCACGAAGATAAAACATAGAGGTATGGGATTTTCTACTATCATACTACGCAACTTGCAGGAAAAAAAAGAGAAAAACTCATACTTTGTGATGTGCACAATCAAATATGGTAGTGAGTGGAAATTTGTTATAAGTGAAAGGAGTTTGCAAACCTAATTAACGATGTTTTGCACAACGAATGAAAATGTTCCTTCTTCATGTCTGATTTTGTTAATTTTTATTTTGTGCCAACTGACAATCCTTCCGATGTTATGGAGTATGTAATCATCACTCCTCCTAGCAAAGATCTGACTCTGAGTCTACAGCTGCCATGCACTCTTGTTCATGAGTTTATTGCATGTCTCAGCACAAGGTTTTCCTGCTTCACCCATGTGTTTCATCTTTTAGGCCACTTCTATGTAACATCATGTAACTGAAAGCTCTATGAGAAGTAGTAGCTGATTATGCCATGGGATCCTAGATCAAGAGGCAAAAGCCCTGAATCTTTCTCGGAGGAGACAGCATCCTCAGCTTGTGGGGAGCAGGTATGTAACACACCGAGAATGAGCTCTTCTTTGGGATCTCAGAATAGATGAATATAAGAAAATTTTATAGATAAAGAATGAAGAATAGAAAGTGTGGCTGTTAGTGGCCCCCCTAAAAGTCATTTTTCTTTTTGTCCTTTTATTGATGAGCTGTCCTTTTTAAAAAAATTTCCAAACACCAGATATCCCACCAAGGGGATGAAACGTATTCTATGTAAGTCCTTCATGGCACTCTGATTCTCCTCAACAAATTATTAGAAATGTGAATGCAATCCCTTTTGTCCAATGACATGTGAGAAGACTTCTGTTAAGGTGCTTACAGAAACTATTTTTCTCTCTAATATATGTATGTGTGTATATATATATTATCTATAATATATATATGTATGTGTGTATATATATATTATCTATAATATATATTTTATATATTTTTATATATTTATATATATTTTATATATATATATTTTTTAGGCTGGTAGGGCAAAACTACTATTTCCCTGGTATTTACTGTAATTGTATTTCAATATGCTTGAAGCTGCTGTTGCTTTCTTGTTTGAGAAATACCCCTAACATTCAGAGAATGATGGAGAATACAATGGAAAAAAGATTAGTTTTTTATGACATCACTAAATTGCTGTAATAACCTCGAATCACCTACCAGGTGAGCAATTAAAATTTACCTTACCTATATAGGGTGTAAAGATGGAAGGCACACATTAGTATCAGCCCTTCCCTTTAGTCTTTAACTATAAAAAAATTCAGCTCTCTCTTCAGGGCCTCGATTAAATTTCATCTCTCCTGGGACCATTTTTTGACTACTCCAGACTAAACTGATATTTTAAAATATGAAATTCCTAGAGGTTTATTGCTTGGGCATTTAATCTCATATTTGTATGACCTATTGTCTCTTCAGTGGGACTGTATAATCCCCAGGGGACACAGCCTGCAACCTAATTCATCTTTCTTTTATACTCATTAGAGTTTTTATCCTTGTACAAACTATCCATTGGGACTTCAATAAACATAGTTTTAACAGTTAACAATTTTCTGAGCCCTCACTCTGTGCCAGATCATTTGCTAAGTACTTTGTGGCAGTTAATCCTCACGACATTATTGCAAGAAGTATTGTTATATTCCACAGCACTCTCCTGAATGAGGTTGGGTGCCCGCTAAATGCTGTCCTGATATTCTATACTTTTCCTTGATACTACTCATCATAGTTTTAATTACCAAAGGAGTTAAGCATGCATTGGGTTGTTTGTTGTCTACTTCTCCCCAGGTAAAGTCCATGAGGGCAGGGATGTTTTCTGCCATATGTTCCCAGGCCATGGAACAATACCACATATGTAGTAGTGCCTCAAATATTTGGTGAAATAATAAAGAAATATTAACATTTTTAGAATGTGAGATAGAAGCGGAGAGTAGGACATATCTGGTTGAATTTCGCACCACTGGGGCTAGAGTTCATACTCACAGTCATGTTGCCTCCATCCAGAGGCCCTGCCCATAACACCTGTACCACATTGTTTTCCACAGATGTGAATTGTTTCAAACTCCACCTGAGGTTGAGTTTACCATGCCCTTTGTTGTGTGGAAAAGTAAAATCACATCACATGTTTAACAGCCAACACAAAGATTTCAAGCTCCTAAAGTGAACAGCTAAGAATGATGACAGTGATTATATCATTTTTAGGGCAACTCCATTTTTGCTAGAAATATTGTCCCCAATTCTTACATTATCATTATAAGTTTGAGTTTATTCCCTGCACTTAAAGGAAATGAATGCTCATAAAGGCTAAGCAATACAGCCAAGGTCACATAGCTAGCAAGGCATTGAAATATACTATGAACTCTGATCTACCTGCAAGTAAAATTCAGCGTCTTTCCACCCTGTCATGGTACAGCTATTATTCATCAAGGACCTACTACATTTCAGGAACTCTTTTAGATACCTCTTCAATCATCACAAAACAAATCCTATAAAAGAATTATTATCAGAGTAAGAAAGGTCAGCCACAGTTACATGTGAATGAATTTGAAAGCAAAATAAATTAAGAAGTAGGTTTAAAGAGTGCAGAGTTTTCTACAAACATGTCGAATTTTTACAAGAGTTTTTTTAACTTATCTACGATAGACAAATGTTTATATTTAGTGGATCTATACAACAGAGAACAGCAAGAAGGCAATGGACTTGAATAAGAAGCAAAGTGAGGAAAATACATGGCGAATCATATTTTGCAGGCATGGGTGAAGTAGTTATAGGCATCCTAAAGGGTCAGACAATGATGGGATTCATCGAAACCCCAAGTTTAGGCTCGGCACAGTGGCTCATGCCTATAATCTCAGCACTGTGAGAGGCTGAGATGGGCAGGTTGTTTGAGCCCAGGGGTTCAAACCAGCCTCAGCAACATGATGAAACCACATCTCCACAAAAAATACAAAAATTAGCCATGTGTGGAGGCACGTGCCTGTAGTCCCAGCTACTTGGGAGGCTGAGGCAGGAGGATTGCTTGATCCTGGGAGGTGCAGGTTGCAGCAAGCCCAGATTACACCACTGCACTCCAGGTGACAGAGCAAGAACCTGTCTCAAAAAAGAAAATGAGAAAGAAGCCCCAAGTTTAAAATAGGGGCATCTGTCTGGAGTTTGGTCATTTCTAAGGACACCAACCCTTTTAAAGAAAAAAATTATCTAAGAGCTGATGTGGGAGAATCTGAATTTTTATCTCTGATGCCATATGAACAAAAGAGTTAAAATAGGATATCATATAAAGAATAGCTGTCTGTTTGTTTGTTTTGAGACAGAGTCTCACTCTTTCACCCAGGCTGGAGTGCAGTGCCATGATCTTGGCACACTGCCGCCTCAGCCTCTCAGATTCAAGGGATTTGCCTGCCTCAGCCTCCTGAGTAGCTGGAACCACAGGTGCGTGCCACCAGCTCGGCTAATATTTGTATTTTTAGTAGAGACAGGGTTTCACCATGTTGGCCAGGCTGGTCTCGAACTCCTGACCTCATGATCCGCCCTCCTCAGCCTCCCAAAGTGCTGAGATTACAGGCGTTAGCCACCGTGCCTGGCCAAGAATAGCTGTTTTTTAAGCTACAATGCCCAATCCAGCATCATTGGCTACAACTATGTTCTCACTTTCCAGCTCCTTCCCACCAGACATCTGCTGGTGAAGATTTAATTGTATCTGTAACTTCAGTAATCATGTACATGCGTGTTTTGAAGGATGAATTGTAGATGTCCAGTTTAGGGCTAGATGGCATGAAGTGCAGCTGCTAGACATTTCCTCTGTCATCTACTAGTGTTAGCCTAATGGCCACTGCGAGATATGCTTCTCTCCATAAATGCTCCATAATAAAATCAAGACAGGCAACATTCAGAGAATTAACAGATGCTGAAAGCTGAAGAATTCACTCCTCCAGGAGGAAATCTTGATCACTGCAGCCCCATGGAGTAGGGAGAAGAAAGAAACAGCAAGCCAAATCACTTATTTCTAACAGAATGTTTGCTTTTCTTTACTTATTTTTGTTTTGTATTTGAGCATTCTATTCTTGTTAAGGAATGTTTTTGAAATAGTTTAGAGTACTGAAAAATTCAATGAGAAAAACGTTGAAAAGGACTGAGCTTATTTACCCTGAATAAAACCCCAGCATCACCTTTTCCATAAATCACACAATTTTCATGTCATGCAATCATTTCATCTGTCTAACTGTTTTTTATTTTCTGGATAAAAAAGAGTATATAATTAGATAACCTCTCAAATCCCTCCTGATAACTATCTCTACACCAACTAACTTTAGCGTTTTTAAGAAACCTACGTTGACATATCCATATTAAAAATGCTACCCCCAGGTTATATTTAATGTACAAAGTTATTTCACTCATTGTTCTAAATGCCATGGCGTCATGGTGCTGGAAAGAGTGTAAGAAAACAGCCTGAGAGATGATGGGCCACAGAGGCCACTCTGCTTTCACTGTCTCAAAGGGACAGCAGAGTGTGTCAGCAGGCCTTCAAGCTTGCTTCCCAGAATCAGGAAAATGATTAGTTGTTTCATCATTTCTCTTTATTTTTTATAACTGCATCCCAAGTTAAAGAGATCACTGATTAACAGTTTCCATACTACATTGAAGAATTCTGATAGAGTTCAAACTATAAGGTAGTTCTTAATCATGCAAAGGTAAATAGAACAGTAAATATCAAGGAAAATCCCAGGAGTAAAGATAAAAAGGCTGATTTTTTAAATTTCTTCTTCCTCCAATATTCTATATGCCACACCCTTGCATGATAAAAGATTCTTGTGATTGATTTGAGCCCAAGAGTACACACATATAGACACACACAAACACACACACACTCACATCAGTGGTTAAGCAGGAATAAAAGAAGCCTTCCATAACAGATCCTCTTGTTAGAAGAACTTATAGCATCCTGTTTTTCTCCTTCATAGCATGCTTAACAAAATTGCAAATGCATAATTCATTTTGAAATTGTTTGTTTAGTATCTGATTTTCTGTCGTGTTCTCACCTTATGTGCAACATTTAACATCATGGTCTGTATTTTATAGATGTTCAGAATAGTGGTTGAATAAATAATTAAAGGAGTGAATGAATAAATGCTTTTTCTTTATTAATGGTCCTAATTGGTAATATGCAGTGTTTTTCTGTCAACTATTCTTGAAGCATGATTAAACACACTCAAGATAGTTATAATATATGTGGTATATTGTATATTATATGTCATGTTATTATATGTACAATACATAATATGCATTATTATATATTATATAGCCAAACTTGCGTGTGTATGTGTATATATATATACATATGTATATAGCTTAATGAAACAGTCTTGCTCCAAAAAGCAAAAATTGACTTGATTGTCCAGATTGTAATTCATCATTGAGCCCAGTGACTGTGTCATTCTTACCCACACGTACAAATACACACAACATACATTTACCATACATCCACACAATTAGGTATTTGTAGTAAGACCACGGTAATCATCTTTAGTGAATCCTGCTCTGTCCCTAAAGCCCATCATTTGGGAGAAACAAGAAACCCATTGTGAATGAGCAGTTGGCAGCCTCATGGGAGTGGTTTAAAGATGATGATTTTCAAAATCTGGCTAGTGCTGTTTTAAATACCACAATGAAGCAAGACACATCTTGTTTCAAACAAACCTGTATTTTGGATCTCAGTGGCTAGATAGTTTTATACGAGCTCATTTGGAGATAAAGACCAATGTCTCTGATAATGACAAAATATTAAAATTTTAAGAATGCCTTTGGCAGGAATAGGGAATTCTAAATTATGCTTCTTTCTTAGGTCTCAAACTTATGACGTCCCTGGGTACTTTATCTCCTTTGTATTTTAGATGGAAGCGTAGAGTATATTTAAGATCTTGCTCTATCACCCACTGGAATGCAGTGACATGATGAACCTACTCACTGCAGCTTCTAATGCCTTGGCTCAAGGAATCCTCCCACCTCAGCTTCCTAGGTAGCTGGGACTACAGGTGTACACCACCACACCTAGCTAATGAAAACCAATTATTTGTAGATTTTTTTGTAGAGATGAGGTCTTGCTATGTTGTCTAGGCTAGTTTTGAACTCCCGGCTTCAAGCAATCTTTCTACCTTGGCCTCCCAAATTGCTGGGATGACAGGGATGAGCCACTGCACTTGGCTCTCCATGGTGGTTTTGATTTGCATTTCCTTAATGATTACCGGGGTTGAATACCTTTTCATGTACCTGTTGGCTATTTGTACATCTTCTTAGAAAAAATATCTGTTCAGATTTTCTTCCCATTTTTGAATTGGGTTATTTGTTGTATACCATCGAGTTGTATAATTTCTGTATATATTTTGAATATTAACATCTTATCATATCCAGCTAACTTACCTCTATGTATTCATCCAAAGTAATTTAAATAGGATCTTGAAGAGATACCTACACACCCATATTCATTGAAGCATTATTTATAAAGGAAACAACCTAAAAGTCCATTGATAGATAAATGGATAAAGAAAATGTGGTGTGTGTATATATATGTGTGTGTGTGTATATATACATATATGTACACAATGGAATATTATTCATTCTTGAAAAACAGAAATCCTGCCATTCACAACAATATAGATGGACCTGGAAGACATTATGATAAGTGAAATAAGCCAGATACAAAAAGACAAATACTGCATAATCTCACTTATATGTAAAATCCAAAGTAGTCAAATTCATAGAGACAGAGAGTAGAAACGTAGCTGCCAGGTGATGGGGGGAGGGACATTGGGAAATGTTGGCCAAAGAATAGGAAGTTTCAGTTATAAAAGAAAAATATGTTCTGGAGATATACTCTCCAGCATAGTGCCTGCAGTTAACAATACTGTATTGTATACTTAAAACTTGCTAAGAAGGTAGGTCTTAGGTTAAATGTTCTTACCACTCACACAGAAATAATGATAATAATAATAAAACAGCAAGAGGAAAGTTTGGGAGGTGGTAGAGATGTTTATGGCCTTGACGGTAGCGATAGTTTCACAGATGTATACTTATCCCCAAACTCATTGAGTTCCATAGGTACAACTTTTTTCATGTCAAACGTAACTCAGTCAAGTGGTTTTTAAAAATCTAGTATTATTTCTAGAAGCACCAAAATATGAAATATATAGGTGAAAATATAACAAAATACTTTAAGCATCAATATGCTGGCAATTATAAAACACAAACAATGAAAGATATAAAAGAATAGTTAGATATGTATGTATATTTTCATGTATTTTAAGAATAATATTACTTACATATCAATTTTGAACTAACATACAATTCAGCAGAATTCCAGTTAAAATGCTGGCAGGATTTTGAACAGATACTGATAAAATGATTATGAAATGTATATAGAAAGATAAAGAAACCAGAATACCCAAAAACAACTTCAGAAGATGGCTAAATATGGAGCATTAGATATACTTGATATCAGAGTTTACTGTAAAGCAACAGTACTTGAAGACACTATACTCTTGGTAAAATATTAGATACATAGGTTGGAATAGAATAGAGTGTCCAGAAATAGACTCACACTGATAGAATTAGTTAATTTTGAAAAAAGGCATCAAAATAAACTCAATGAAGAAAAAATAGACTTTCAAAAAATGGTACTGAGAAAAGTGGACATTCAAATGTAAATATTTAGAAATGGCATTCTTTCTTAAATGTTTTATTTTATTGAATATTCTACTGAGCCATCTGTGCCTGTAATGTTGTTGTTGTTGTTGAAATATTTTTAAACATAAACCAAATTTCTTTAATAGATCTTTTTAGGATATATATTTCTTCTCAAGTGAGCTTTGATAGTTTTTATCTTTCAAAGATTTCTAACGTGACAAAATAATGTGCATAAAGTTGATCATAATATTCTCTAATTATCGTTAATGCTTGTATTATCTGTTATGATTTTTTCTTCATTCCAAATATTTTTGTGTATTTGTTTCTTTGTTTTTCTCTTTTTTCTTCTTGGCAAAGGTGTATCAATTTACTGATTATTTCAAAGAACAAACTTTTGGTTTCGTTGATCTCCCAATTGTTTTTCTGTTTACAACTTTGCTGATTTATGCTTTCACCATTTATTTTATTCTGCTGCTTGGTGTGAAATTAATTTGTTCTTTCCTATTAGATTCTTTAATTTGAATTTTAAATAATGTATTTGAGACTTTTTTCTTTTTTAATACAGCATCTCATACTATAAATATCTTTCTTGTTATCTTTTAGCTGCATCTGACATATTGTTTCTTCATTTTCTGCTAAAATTTCACATCTCTTCATTCTTTCTGTCTACCTTTCTTACTAGAGTCCTTAATGTATTAATCATAGTTGGTCTAAATTCTTTGTCTAAGAGTACCTATATCCACGTTGCATATTAGTGTGGTTATGTTGATATTTTTTCTTTTCAGATGTTTTTCTGTTGATTTTGTGTGTCTCATAAATTTTTATTTAAGATATACGTCTTATGCAGGCCAATTGAGACTGAGGTAATTAGTATTTTCACCTGAAAATGGGCAGGTACTTTTTTGCATGCTAGGCTTTTAGCATTTGCTTAGGTAATGGAGGGGTGGTGATTTAATCTAGAAAGGAATTTAGTTAGGCTTGTGTTTTGTTTTTCCTGTGGTTACCACCAGTTTCCAATTCCTCCAGTGTTAATTTGTGTGGTGGCCAGTGCTGAGGGGTGGAGGGGGCAGCTGATATGAAGAGTTTCACTCAGTATTTGCTTTCTCCTCAACTTTAGGCCTTCTCTGTGTGTTTATGCTTCATAAAAGCTCTTTTGCCATAGTCTTGCCTAACTAATTCACCCATATTACTTGAGGCTGGCCCCACTGATGGTAGTAGGCAGGAAGACTTGGTTGTTCTGTTCCTGCTTCATTTTGTGTCTCTGAATTTTAGGGATAAATCTTGCTTGCTGATTATTTACTCTGTCATAGGAGAATGTTGAGGCTAATAGTTTGGGGCTACAATTGTTTTCTGCCCCTGCCCTAGGCATAGAGTGGTTCTCCATTTTCCTCTCCCCAGCCACAGTGTTTTAGAGATGGCAAGACTCATTGTTTTTTAGGGAAAACAAACCCAGACAGTGCTTTGTGTCCTTACTGCAGCAGCAACCACTCTGCTTTACCAGGCCTGTACCAGTAAAAGAAGCTTTCTCCAGTCTTATGCTATCACCCCAATTTTTCCTTTGAGAACTCAGTAAGGTTCCATGCAGTAGAACCTGTAAATGAATGCAAACTCTCCTTTTGTCAGCAGCACTTTAGAGTTTCAAACTTTCCTGGTAACCCATACTCAGCCTTTAAATAGCTAAAAATTGTAGCTGAATTCTTCTTGTTCACTTTTGTGGTAATTTTCTCTTCCTCCCACACTTTGCCTAGTTGAGCCAGTGCTTATGTTCTGTCTCTCCTTGAAGGCACTTGTCTTTACATAAATTTCAGGGGCTTTTGTTACCTTGTGACATCAACTCTCAAGGAAATGTGTGATTTTGTAAATTATACACATTATTCATTCTGTTACATGGAAAGAATATTATTTTCAGATTTCTACATCTTAAGTAGAAGGTAGATGCCACCAGTGATGATATTGTTTCTTATTTAGGCTAGCATCCCTTTTAATTACATCGTGTTCTTTCATTTTGTCTTTAAGCTTAGGCTTTTCTCTCCATGTGGACTGATTGATTACTGAATTTATTTTTAGAGGACCTATGATACGGTTAGGCTTGATGTCCCCACTCAAATCTCATCTTCAATTGTAATCCTCAGGTGTTGGGAGAGGAACCTGGTGGGAGGTGATTGCATCGTGGCGATGGTTTTTCACATTCTGTTCTCATCATAGTGAGTGAGTTCTCATGAGGTCTGATGGTTTTTTAAGTGTTTGGCAACTTACTTCTTCACTCACATGCTCTCTCTATCTTGTCTGGTACCATGTAAGATGTGCCTGTCTCCCTTTCCACCATGATTATAAGTTTCCTGAAACCTCCCCAGACATGTGGAACTGTGAGTCAATTAAACCTCTTTCATTTTTAAAGTACCCAGTCTCAGGCAGTTATTTATAGAAGTGTGAAAACGACTAATGTAATACAATAAATTAGTACTGAGGTAGTAGGGCACTGCTGTAAAGATACCCAAAAATGTGGAAAAGACTTTGGAACTGGGTAACAGGACAGTTTGGAGGGCTCAGCACACAGGAAGATGTGGGAAAGTTTGGAGCATCCTAGAGACTTGTTTAATGGCTTTGACCAAAATGCTGACAGTGATGTGAACAATAAAGTCCAGGCTGCGGTGGTCTCAGATGGAATGAGGAACTTATTGGGAACTGGAGTAAAAGTCACTTTTGCTGTGCTTTAGCAAAGAGACTAGCTCCTGCCCTAGAGATCTATGGAATTTTGAATGTGAGAGAGATGATCTGAAATTGGAACTTACGTTTATAAGCAAAGTAGAACATAAAAGTTTGAAAAATTTGCAGCCTGATGATGCAATAGAAAAGAAAAACCCATTTTCTGGGAAGAAATTCAAGCCAGCTGGAGAAATTTGCATAAGTAACAAGAACCCAAATGTTAATCACCAAGAAAATGAGGAAAATGTCTTCAGGGCATGTCAAAGGTCTTCATAGCAACCCCTCCCATCACAGGCCTCAAGGCCTAGGAGGAAAAAACAGTTTCCGGGTCCAGGCCAAGGGCCTGGCTGCTTTATGCAGTCTTGGGACTCGGTGGTCTGTGTCTCAGCCATGCCTAAAAGGGACAGACATACAGCTTAGTCCATTGCTTTAGAAGGTGAAAGCCCTAAGCCTTGGTGGCTTCCATGTGGTGTTGGACCTGCAGGTGCATAGAAGTCAAGAATTGAGGTTTGGGAACCTCCACCTAGATTTAAGAGGATGCATGGAAATGCCTGGATGTCCAGGCAGAAATTTGGTCCAGCAATGGAGCCCTCATGAAGAACCTCTTCTCGGGCAGTATGTAATGAAAATGTGGGGTTGGATCCCCCACACAGAGTCTCCACTGGAGCACTGCCTAGTGGAGTTGTGAGAAGAGAGCCACCATCCTCCAGACCCCAGAATGGTGGATCCATTGACAACTTACACCATGCTCCTGGAAAAGTCACAGACACTCAACATCAGCCAGTGAAAGCAGCCAGGGGCAGGCTGTACCCTAAAATGCCACAGAGCTGGAGCTTCCCAAGACTGTGGGAGACTACCCCTTTCATCAGCACAACCTGGATGTCAGACGTGGAGTCAAAGGATATTGTTCGGAAGCTTTAAGATTTAATGACTGACCCACTTGATTTTGGACTTGCATGGGCCTGTAGCCTCTTTGTTTTGGCCAATTTCTCCCACTTGGAATAGGATTCATTGCCTGTATCCTCATCGTATCTTGGAAGTAACTAACTTGGTTTTGATTTTACAGGCTCCTAGGTGGATGGGACTTGCTTGTCTCAGATGAGACTTTGGACTTGAACTTTTGGATGAATGCTGGAATGAATTAAGACTGTTGGGAAGGCATTATTGGTTTTGAAATATGAAAGGACATGAGATTTGGCAGGGGCCAGGGGTGCAATAATATGGTTAGGCTTTGTGTCCCCACCCAAATCCCATCTTTAATTGTAATCCCCAGGTGTTGAGGGAGAAACCTGGTGGGAGATGACTGGATCATGGGGGCAGTTTCCCCCATGAGGTTCTTGTGATAGTGAGTGAGTTCTCATGAAATATGATGGTTTTATGTGTTTGGCAAGTTCCTTCTTCACTCATACACTCTATCTCGCCAGCTGCCATGTAAGACATGCCTGCTTCCCCTTCTGCCATGATTATAAGTTTCCTGAAACCTCCTCAGCCATGCAGAACTGTGAGTCAATTCAACCTCTTTCCTTTATAAATTACTCAGTCTTAGGCAGTTCTTTAAAGCAGTGTAAAAATGACTAATACACCCTATATCACTAAATGGCATTGACTTACTCATATAATATTTTAAACTCTGCTATTCCTGACAGCATGCTCTTTATTCAGTTGTTCTGGATGCTCTTCTCTTTCCTTTGTTTTCTTCAGTTTTTGAATGGCCCTTTCCTGGACTTAGATAAAATGAGATTTTATTATCCCAGCGTTTACACCTTATGGAATATATGTAGCTTGACTTTTCACCAGATTTCTGTTCATTTATGTGCTGACCAAATCTCTTCATAAAATCGTCTGTGGGAGTATGCGTTATGCACAGCTGTCCATTCAGTTCCAAGTATTTGGTTATTCCAAATGATCACTCAAGACCCAAATCAAAGGGTACCACATCTGTGATGCATTTTCAGCTCTTGCTAGTTAGACTGGCCTTTTTTCCTTCTGTTGTCTTACAGTATGATATGACTGCTTTGATTTGGTAGTGGATTCCATTCAATCTTGTACTGTATTTAGTTATTTAATGTTAATTTCTGGAGAATCAAGTCCCAATTGTTAATTTCAGCATGCCCACAGCATCTGGCAGAATATGTACTCTATATTGTTGGCTAAACATTGGATCCATGTAGCATAAGTAAAAGGAGAAGAGAAACTTCCCTTAAATTTTCCAACAGCTTGGAATATATTTCAAAATAAGTTTTTCTAACTAGAGGGGGAAGACAGTAGCTACTTGTCAATGATCTCCTATCATGTATTTCATAAGACATTTGTATTAATTAAACAAGTTACCTTCTGTACTTAAAACCACTAGGAGGTAATGACTATAAGTTACTACATGAGATCAAGACTGATAGATTCCCTCATGACAAATTGCTTATAGACTACTTTTCCTACTTAAAAAATAGGCCATAATCGGGAGACTGAAAGCATAGATATCAACCCAATGGCATATTTGGCAACATTTGAGATACTATTGAAATTTTCTACTAATCTCCCCATACATAAGAATTTACGAATCAAGGATTTGGAGTGACAACTTTTGAAAACACATTTGGATAGCTAACATTTCTTTTTATAACTTAAAAAAACAATTGCAAAGAAAACTTCTAAAAATGGTTTTAGGTAAAGAACTCACAATTTGAAATATACTGGAAGAATTATGCTTTACATAGTGAGAATTAGTATAGCCCCAAATCAAAAATGCTGTCTGTTTCTACTTTAAAAGTAATGAAAAATGAAGAATAACTACTTTTGGCTAAATATGATAGCAGTGAGAAACTGTTCTTTTATTTGCAGTAGTTTCAGATGCAAATAATTATGAGACATATTTCCTCTTCCACTGTCTCTATTCATAATACTTTTAACTAATATGAAAATTACTTATGATGTGTTAGCCTCTTGTCCAAGTATTTTACATGTATAAAATAATTTAATCTACAAATCTTTAAAGCAAGGGTCAGCAAATGTTTTATACAAAGAATCAGATAATAAATACTTCAGGTTTTTCAAGCCATATGGTCTCTGTCTCAACTATTCAACTTTGCGTTATAGCTCAATGGCAACCATAGATAATACATAAATGAATAATCAAGGCTGAATTCCAAAAAAACTTAATTTACAAAAGCATGTAATGGAATAAGCTTGGCCAACAAGCTATAGTTTGACAAACACACATAATGTAAAAACCATTTTAAGTTTTTATATCACAAGTTGAGAAATTGATATGAGCTACAAACAAACAGCTAAGGAATTTGAGTTTTAAGTAGAATATTATTAGCCCATGTAGTCTTGCCCTGGGACTGCACTATTAAATATGGCATGCTGTAGTTACATGTAACTATTGAGCACTTGGCATGTGGCTCATCTAAATTAAAATGTAAGTGCAAAATATGTACCAGCTTTCAAAGATTTAGTATTAACAAAGGAATCTAAAATATCTCAAATATTTTCATGTTGGTTGATATCGCACTAATATTAATTTGGATATATCGGGTTAAATGCATGACTAAAATTAAGTTAACCTGTTTTGTTTTTGTTGTTGTTTGGCAGGGTCTGGCTCTCTTGCCCAGGGTGGAGTGCAATAGTGCAGTCTTGGCTCACTGCAACCTCTACCTTCCAGGCTCAAGGGATCCTCCCACCTCAGCCTTCTGAGTAGCTGTAACTACTGGTATGTGCCACCATGCCAGAATAATTTTTGTATTTTTGGTAAAGATGGGATTTTGCCACATTGCCCAGTCTGGTCTTAAACTCCTGGCCTCAAATGATTCTCCAACTTTGGCCTCCCAAAGTACTAGGATTATAGGCGTGAGCCACTGTGCCCGGCCAAGTTCACCTGTTTCTCTTTGAGTATTTTAATATGACAACTAAATATTTATCTTAGAAAATATGGCTGGCATTTTTTGCTTACATATTTATATTGGGTACTACTCTAGTCTATTCCTAACAGTTGCTTTTATACGTGCACATTGAGGCAGTTATATTAAAATATTCCTCTTTAGGTGAAGAATGTAGAGTGAGGACCTTCATAAATATATCTGCCCAAAAAAAAAAAAAACTAGCAGAAACATGTCAAAATCAACTTTTTCAGAGTTCTGAAAATTAAGAAAATACTTCCACACTCTGATGAACATTTATTTAAGAAAAAATAATCAATCTCAGCAAGAATAGCAAGATTTTTTGTTTATTTGTTTTAATTTAGCCAGTATCTAATCCCCATGCCCAGCTCCACAGTAGCCTTGAAAAAAGCAGTCTTACAACAATGGTAGCTGTAAAAATGAGATTTTCAGCCTACAGAGGGCAGAGCATATTTGAAGCTTCTCAAAAAGTCCCATCTCCAGAACACTTTCACTATTTTGCCTCTTTTTCAGCTTCTTGGAAAAATCCCCTTTACAGAGTGCTGTCATTATTTAATCTGACTCAGAACTAGTTCTATGAGAAAATTTCTATCCTCAAAAAATTTCCTAAAAGCAATTAGGAACAGTTAATAAACATTGCTGTTCCCTGAGGCTGTGATACAAGTTAGGACAAATAAGTGTCTGGCAATAAATTTTAAAAAAAAATCTGAAGACACCTATAGTAGGGTTTTAAAACCTGAAAATTTCCAAGGAATCTAAAAGGTAATGTCTGTGTAGGGCTGTGTGCATGGCTGGGAACTACATGCAAGGGGTCAACTTTTTCATTCTGAATGACCTTGAGGACTTTTGCAGGCAAGATACAAAAGCCAACACAGAATTGTGAATAGCATGAATATTTAAGGCATGCAGAAATATACACAGAGAGCTCCTTATGTATTTAAGAAAATCTTTCACAAATCTTCAGCTGACCACTGAGCTAACCAAGCAGTAGCTTCAGTGGTTGCACCCTATAAGAAATATACACATTGCAGAATTAGTTCAAGAGATTCCTAAACAATCAGAACAGCAGCATTAGCAACAGAAACAGTAATAGCAACAATTATGAGGAGAGAGGCAAAGGGATTAAATTTCTAGAGTTGCCATAGTATATAATTTAAAGTACAATTTTCATTAATATTATGAGACACAAGAAACAGAAAATTACGACTCACACAAAGAAAAAAATACATCAAGAGAAACTATCCCTGAGGTAGCCTAGATGTTGGATTTAATAGACAAATGTTTTAAATAAGTTATTATGAATACGTTCAAAAGAAAAGAAAATCACATCCTAAAGAATTAAAAGAAAGTATGACAACAATTAAAAGAAAGTATCACCAGATATATCAATAAAGAGATAAAAAAGTATTGTTTAAAATAAAAATTCTAGAGTTGAAAAATACAATAATTAAAATAAAATATTTATTAAAAGGTTTCAACAGCAGATCTATGGGACACCATCAAGCATACTAGTGAGAGCCTCAGAAGAAGAGATAGACAAATAGATGTACAGATGAAAAAAAGATGAATAATAATGTCTGAAAACTTTAAAATTAAATGAAAACATTAACACAGTCAAGAAAATCAACAAATTTCAAGTAAGATAAAGTCGTGGAGATCCACACAGAAAAATGTCATAATCAAACTTTCAAAGACAAAGGGAATCTTTAAAGTGGCAAGAAAGAAGTCATCACATACAGTTAATTTTCAATAAGATCAACAGCTAACTTGTTATCAGAAACCAAGAAGGAGGCAGTTCAATGACATATACAAAATACTGAAAGAAAAAGACTGTCAGCACCAATGATTCTAAATAAAGCAAAACTATATTTCAAAAATAAGGAAGATATTAAGACATTACCGTATTAAAGAAAAACTGACAGACTTGCATTAAGAAATGCTAAAAGAAGTTAATCCAGCTGAATTGAAAGAGCTGAACTGAATTTGAGTTATTCAGTGGTAACTCAAATCTATGTAAAGAAGTAAAGAGCATGGGTAAAGGTAACTACCTTTAGATTACATAAAAGATTAACATAATAGACAGTATACATGTGTTTTGGTTTATAGCTCTTCTCCTATTTAATTAAAAGACAATTGCATGAAGCAATAATTACAAAACTTTTGGATGGGATTACACTCTATTTATGTGTGTGTGTGTATTTGTGAATATATATGTAATTCATATATATCATATGATATAATACTGTACAAATTATGTATATCACGTATAAATCTAATATGATTTATATGGCAACAATAACACAAAAGAGGGTGGAAGTAATGGATGTATTTTGGAACAAAATTTTTATTTACTTCAGTTAGTATAACCCAAACTAGGTTATTTTAAGCTAAAATGCCAATTTTTATCCTATATTAACCAGTAAGAAAATAACTTAAAAATATATCAAAAGAAACAAGATAATTAAAATGCTACACTAGAAAATATCTAACACAAGATAAGGCAGTAATAAAAGAATAGATAACTAGGTTGGGGACAGTGGTTCATGCCTATAATCCCAACACTTTGGGAGGCCAGGGTGGGCAGATCACTTGAGGCCAGCAGTTCAAGACCAGCCTGCACAACATGGTGAAACCCCATCGCTACTAAAAATGTAAAAATTAGCCAGGTGTGGTGGCATATGCTTGTAATTTCAGCTAATCAGGAGGCTGAGGCAGAAGAATCGCTTAAACCCCAGAGGCGAAGGTTGCAGTGAGCCAAGATCATGCCACGCACTAAAGATAACTACATTAAATGTAAATAGATTAAGTATACTAATCTGTTAATGAAGTCAGAGATTAGCAAAACAAATAAAAAACAATGTTACCATATCCTGTCCACAAGAGACACACTCTAAATTCCAAGAAACAAATAGGTTGAAATTAAAAAGATGGGGCTGGATATGGTGGCTCATGCCTGTAATCCCAGCACTTTGGGAGGCCAAGGAGGCCAGATCACTTGAGGTAAAGAGTTTGAGACCAACCGGGCCAACATGGTGAAACCCCGTCTCTACTAAAAATAAAAATAAAAATAAATTAGCTGGGTGTGGTGGCACATGCCTGTAGTCCCAGCTACTTGGGAGGCTGTAACAGGAGAATCACTGGAACCCGGGAGGTGGAGGTTGCAGTGAGCTGAGATCATGCCACTGTGCTCTAGCCTGGGTGACACAGTGAGACCCCTTCTCAAAAAACAAAACAAAACAAAAAAATGTAAAAAGATGAAAAAAGATATGCCATGGAAACAATAGTTAAAGTAGATTTAAATTGGCACTATTAATATCAGAAAAATAGAGTTTAAGGTAAATATCTTTGTAGAGACAAAAGAACATAATTTATGACAATAAAAGATTCATTCTATAAATAAAAGATAACAATTAGAAACATAAATATACCAAACAACAGGATACTAAAATACATAAAGTAAAAAGTGACAGAATTAAAGGGAGAAACAGGCAACACAATTATAGTAGATGGCTTTAGTATCCACTATTATGAATGTTTGTGTCCTTTCAAAAATTCATGTGTTGAATATTAATGTAGAGATATATTCAGAAGTGGGGGCTTTTGGAAAAGAAGTGAGAGAAAGTTATTTGCTCCATGTGAGGATTCATCACACAGCACCATCTATGGAGCAGAGAGTGAGCCCTTACCAGATGTCAAATCTGCCAGTGCCTTGATATTAAACTTCTCCACCTCTAGAACTATGAGAAATAAATGTGTATTTATAAACTGTTCAGTCTAACTCATTTTGTTATAGCAGCCTAAACAGAATAAGACACTTACTTTCAATAATCAGTACTACAATCAGGCATAAGAAAGCAAATAGAACAAGCATATAGAAGACTTGAGCAACAATATAAATCAACTACACTTAACAGACATTTAGAGAACTCTCATCCAACAACAGAATATGCATTCTTTTCAAGTTTACATAGAACATTCTTCAAGATGTACCTATATTAGGGCATTTTAAAAGCCTCAATAAATGTAAAAGGCTTGAAAGCATGGAAAATATGTTTTTGACCACAATTGATTAAAATTAGAAATAAATAAAGAAGGAGATTTCAGAAATTTACAAATATGTGAAATTTAAAAAAAGTCTTCTAAATAACCAGTGGGTCAGAGAAGAATCACAAGGAAAATTAGAAAATGCTTTAAGATGAATAAAAACAAAACACAGCATACCAAAACTTGTAGTATGCAGCCAAAGCAGTCCTTAGAGGAAAATTGTTAGCTACAAAAGCCTATATATAAAAGTAGATGTATTTCAAATGAATATTCTACTACTACATTCTACTACTATTTCTTCTACTATAAGAAATCAGAAGCAAAAGAGCAAAGAGAACCCAAAGCAAACAAAAGGAAGGAATAATAAAGATTAGGGAAGACATAAATAACGTAAAGAAAAGAAAAACAATAGAGAAAATTAATGACACCAAAAGTTTGCTCTTTGAAGAGATCAACAAATTCATCAACCTTTAGCTAGAACTACATAAAAAAGAAGGAAGATACAAATAATTGAAATCAGAAGAAAAATAGAGGAAAAGAGAGGATATTACTGCTGATCTTACAGAAACGAAAATAATCATAGGGAAATGTGATGAATCAACTGTACACCGACAAGTTAGAAAACCTATATGAAATTAAAAGTCCTAGAAAGACACCAGTTGCTCACACTGACTTCAGATAAAGTATAATATCTGAATATCCAAAAACAAATAAAGAAATTAATAATTTAAAAGTTTTCCACAAAGAAATTTCAGACCAAGATGGTTTTACTGGTGAATTCTACCAATATGTAAATGGTTAATACCCATTATTCACAAAAATCTTACAAAAGGTAGATGAAGACAAAATACACTATGAGGCCAGCACTGCCCTTCTAGTAAAACCAGACAAAGATAACACAAGATATGAAAACTGTTCACCAATATCCGTTATGAATATGGATATAAAAATTATCAACAAAATACTAGCAAACTGAATCCACAAAATATAAAAAGGATTATTCATCATGGATCCATGGGATTTAGTCCAGGAATATGAGATTGTTTTAACATAAAAACTCATTCAATGAGATACACTAAATTAACATATTAAAGAACAAAAAATACATGATATTCTCAGCACAGAAAAAACAACTGAAAAAATTCAACATTTTTCATGATAAAGCAAAACAAAATACAAAGACTCGACAAACTAAGAATAGTAAAGAATCTTCTCAACCTGATAAAGTGCTTCTATGAAAAATCACAGCTACATCGTACCTAATAATAGAAGACTGAATGGATTCACTTTAAAATTAGGAACAGGAAAAAAAAAAAATTAGGAACAGGATAAGAATATTTGCTCTTACCACTTCTACTCAACATTGCACCATATCTTCTAGCCAGGGTAATTAAGCAAGGAAAAGAAATAAAGTGTATCCAGATTGGAAGGGAAGGAATAAACTATTTCTATCTGCAGATGATGTTATCTTGTACATAGAATTCTTAAGAAATATACAAATAAAAATTATTCATCAAGTTTGCAGGATACAATGTCAATATAAAAATTAATTTTATTTCTATAAACTAACAGTGAACAAGTAAATACCAAATCAATAAATGCTACTGACAATAGCATGAAAAAGAATAAAATACTTAGAAATAAAAATCACAAAATATATGCTAGACTCGTTATTGGAAATTTGTTAATGAAAACAAAAATTATTGAAATAAAACCAAAATAAACATTAATAGAAAGTTATCTCATCATCATGGATTGCAAGACTTAACATCGTTAAAATGGTAAAACTCGGCCGGGCGCGGTGGCTCACGCTTGTAATCCCAGCACTTTGGGAGGCCGAGGCGGGTGGATCACGAGGTCAGGAGATCGAGACCACAGCGAAACCCCGTCTCTACTAAAAATACAAAAAATTAGCCGGACGTGGTGGCGGGCGCCTGTAGTCCCAGCTACTCGAAGAGGCTGAGGCAGGAGAACGGCCTGAACCTGGGAGGCGGAGCTTGCAGTGAGCCGAGATTGCGTCACTGCACTCCAGCCTGGGTGACTGAGGAAGACTCCATCTCAAAAAAAAAAAAAAAAAAAAAAAAAAAAGGTAAAACTCCCCAAATTGACCTGCATATTCAACACAATCCCTCTCAAAATCCAAGCTGGCTTCCTGGCAGAAATTGACATGCTGATACAAAATTCACATGGAAACGTAAGAAACCCAGAATAGGCCTGACGCGGTGGCTCACGCCTGTAATCCCAGCCCTTTGGGAGGCTGAGGCAGGCGGATCACTTGAGGCCAGGATTCGAGACCAGCCTGGCCAACATGGCGAAGCCCCACCTCTACTAAAAATAAAAAAATTAGCCGAGCGTGGTGGCTTAAGCCTGTAATCCCAGCTACTACGGAGGTTTAGGTGGGAGAATCACTTGAGCCAGGGAGGCGAAGTTGGCAGTCAGCCAAGATTGCGCCACTGCACTCCTGGGCGATAGAGTGACTCCATCTAAAAAAAAAGAAAAAAAAAGAAAAAGAAAAGAAAAAAAAAAAAAAGAAACGGAAAGAAACTCAGAATAGCCAAAAAAAAATCTTGAAAATAAATTACAAATATGAAGGACTCATATGTTCCTGTTTCGAAACTGACTACAAAGCTATACTAATCAAGTGTATCAAGTCAGTTAAGTGGGAGGAAGAATTGTCTTTCAACAAATAGTCCTGGAATAACTGGATAGCCACATGAAAATAATACAGCTTGACTTCTACCTCACACCATACAGGGGCCATAGATCTAAAAGTAGCAGCTAAGATTATAGCAATCTTAGAAAAGAAATAGGAGTGTATATTTCTTGCATTAAATGAGTCAATAGATTCTATATATAACATGCAAAGCACACATGGCAAAAGAAAAAAAATACACTTCATCAGAATTAACTTTTGTGCTGCAAATTATGCCATCAAGAAAGGGAAAAGGCAAACCAGCAGTTATCACCTCCAGGCTGAAAGGACAAAGGGAGGAGATAGTGTTACCAGATTGTGAACTAAAATTGGATTCCCCATCAACAGCTGGGATCTGGGAAGCGGGGTAATTTTGCTAAGAGTTGAAGCTAGAGGAGAGAACAAAGTCAGTGCCCACCACAGGAGGCACAGAGAGAGTGGACATACCCTGGCTTTTCTTTCTCTTGTCCTTCAATGTTATGCTAGTTTTCTGTCATTAACTGAACTCTGATAGAAGCAAGATAGCAAGATGGGAAATACAGCTTTAAAGAGCTGGCCCCTTTCATAGAGTGATGCACATAAAGTGAGAAAAAGCATCCAGGAAAAAAATAGAGAAATGACTGACACAATACAACATCGTTCTCTGGATTTATGCTTTTATACCACAAATTAATTGTTGTGGTTTTCCAATAGATACAACACAAAAGTAGGGAATATTCATACCACAATATTTCTCTTTTCAAATCTGAGAACAGCATGAACTTCTAGCCTTGGTTTGTGTGTGTTGGTGTGTGTTTTGTGTTTTTAATTCCAAAGGAGCTTGGGAAGGTGGAAAAAGAGTGTTAGTTGCTTGGGTTCCTCATAATATCCCTCTACCTCGTCTGTTAAAAACATTAATGTTATGTATTCAATTACTGAAAAGACCAAATGAAAGAATATATACACAATTTTTAGTACAAGGTCTTGTGCATAAATGTACATAGTTTCCTTTCTGTTACTTCACTACAGTCCCATTATAACAGTGCCCTTCTAGACAATTTTTCTCTTTGGTAATCTGTGGGCTGTACCTGTAAAATCATATGTTGTTCATGTTAAGAAGCTCTACTCTCTCATGAATGATGCTTGGTATGCAACCCGAGGGCTGTCATTTTAGCTGGCAACTTCCAAGACTGCTGCCTTTGGCAAAGAGAAGTGGATGCTGGGCTGTGTGATTTACATTACATGGATTCCTGCTTATTATGATGTGCAGTCTGGCTAATCTGTCATCCATTCTCTGAAAATAAAATGCACGTGTACAAAATTAGTCTGAGACAGGGAAGCCATGACTAATGAACAAAAGTAAAACTGGTGTTGGGGAGAATACAAGAGGTATTCCAAGTGGCAGCAAAAGCAGTAGTAAGTCCTTATAGATGATATCCACTTTACTATTAAAATACTTAATTCCTTGATAGGAATTCATTAAGCAATTTTGCAGTCTGACACTAGCAGCCAAATAGCAAGGTTGCTATCCTGTAAAATTAGTCATTTAATTGAACTGAACAATTTGTGCAGGGGTCCTCATTATCCACATGGAATTCACAGAATCCCTAATCTGTGGTTCCCTCTACCCTGCATCAGGGGTAGAGGGAAGGAAACAGCCTAGCATTGCTGTTAAGTTCTTTTTGCAGATGGAGCATAAAACTCAAGGTCATGACCATTTGTGTTCATTAAAAATCCCACAGAATTTTGAGACAGAATAGGGATGTACACTCTCTCTGGTGTCTTGGCTAACTTCCAGCTGGATAATTACTTTCTGCCTGTAAAAAATGATTCTTCTGTATTTGGTGTTGGCTGAGACCTTTATTTATTTATTTTTTCCTATTTCCGGTTTGTGTCTGCTGTGAGACTGGTGCTGATTTTGAGAGGGCAAATGCTATCTGCTCTTTCTGGGATGTGTTTTTGTAAATATTCTCTGCCACCCAGAAAATCTTTTGTGAACCCCAGAAATTTAAAGTTATTATGCTGTGTAATCATAGCCTCTGCTGCATTATCAATTTTCTCGGATTAATTAATGGACATATCTATTTTCAAGCTATTTTCTTGAATTTTTGTCTTATCTGGATTTTATTACATTACGTGCATATATGCTTGTCCAATATTTTACAACTTTTTCATAACTATTTTGATGCACACTTAGGAAAGCCAGGACAGATGGGTATCTAAATAATATGTCACAATAGGTTGCTCATTCCTCTTCCATTTGTTGCATATTTCTGTAACATAAACTTGCATGTCTTAACATGCATAGTCATTCACCACCGAATATGTCTTCTTTTAAGCTCTGCTTTTGATCTAAACATCTTAGGAATTTTATATAATACAATTATTTCTGAAGGTTAGAAATCTAAAAAGGATAATGGTGCTGCCAAATCTCTTCCCATAGGCAACTTTTAATCAAGTGGATTTTTCTCCCCAGGCTTCTTGTTTAGCATACCTGTGGGAATCAAAGAGAAAATCATATTGGGAAGTCACCTGGAGGTTGACTGCTATTTTTTGAAAAAGTTGACTGAAGGTTGATTTCAAAGTAGAAAAATGTTTCTACCTCCTCTTTTAAAAGTACTTTCCTCCCCTATTTCCGTCCCTGAGTAGAGTAGTTTTACTCTACTTAAAGAGCAACAGTTATTCTAAGATTCATATGTTGGTGGATAATTCTGGATTCATATGTTGGTAAGCTGTAAGGAATCAGTTCAGCTTGTATAATTACAAAGATGCCATACATTTAATTGCAAATCCAGAGCATAAGGTAAGTGAATTATTTTTGAAAGGGAGTCTTCCCTGTCTCCCTCAAAACAAAGTGGTTTAGTCACTTGAAAATCCAGTCTTGTCTATGCCTGGTATCAAAGTTTAGATTAACCAAAGTCAAATGTTAAAGGCTGTTAATGATTATTTGGGCCAATCTTTCATTGATATAAACAAGAAAATTAAATTAAAGTTATTGCATCAAAGCCACAGAACTAAAAGAGGCAAGACTAGAATCTAACATTCTTGTGACTCTTCATACTATCCTGAAAATCTTACTAGGACCTCAAAACTTTGAAAATTTTGTCTGGTACTATTATATCCTCTACCTCTTTCTCAATATATTTTCTAGAATGATTGGAAAAACAATTCTGCTAGTCTTTTCAAACTTACACCTCTTTTGGACTTTATTACATTGTTTGTTATCAGCCAAGACTCATCAATATGTACATGATTGAATATATAGAATCTTGTATTGAATCTTATATTGAATCTTAGTTACTCAGAAAGCCTGGAATCTGTGCTACAGAAGGAAGACATTCAACTACAAAAAATATCGGACATGACATTCACACAAAGATTCATCCAATTTATCAAGACAGTCATAGAAAATTGGATGCTACATGAAAAGGAGGACTATGCCCTGGAAGTGATTTTGAAGAGTGGTTTGTGGTGGTTGAATAGAGCTGTGACCAGATGCTTCGTGTGAGAGGGTGAACACAGTAAAAGGGAAATTTAGTTCATTCCATAGGAGTTGCCAATCTGGATCAGATTACTGATCCATAAATTTTGGATACCTTCCCATAGTAACAGGGGCTTATTTCAAGAGCTTATCAAGAAGTCAAAATTATTTCCTCAGATTCCAAGCCAAATGAACTATGCAAAAGAAAGTTGAAAAAGTTTTGAGAAGAGATTAAATGAGAAATTAAAAATCTGAAACAATGGCCAATTAGTTTTTTGAATAATAAGTTGTACTACTCTTTTTGAATATGTACATCACATATAATATTCATTAATAATTAGGTCATTTCATTAGATTGTACTCTGGCTGCAAGGGAAGATCTTGAAGCTCTTGTGTCTATAATAAACATAGATACCTTTTAAGAAATATGACTTTAAAAATCTGTTTCAAATATATTATGCAGTGGCATGTAAATTGATAATTGAATGTAATTATATGCATCTGCTCCAACTAATCGAGGCAGGAAGCAACACTAGAACTAGACAAACACAATAAGATTAGACAAGATATAGGCTGGTCACACTAGAGATAGCTGGACAGGACAGCCTATCAGAGCACATTGGAAGATGGCTCCCCAACACATACACATATAAATGCAGGTGATTTAAGATTAGTTTTCAATTTTATTATTTTCTGTAATGATATCTAGTTGGATACCACTTATTAAGAACTCCATCTTCATCCACATAATTTGAGATGCCACCTTTATCAAATATTTTATCAAAGGTCTGTATTCAAATACCAAAAGTTTACTTATGTTTTCTTTTTCTAATTCTGCTCTGTTGATTTATTTCTCTATTCGTGGGCTAATACAACACTATCTTAATTATAGGGGCTTTACAATATATTCTAATATCAGCAGAGACTACTCACTCCCACCCCTACTCCCATATACAATTGTTTTTACTTTTCTTCTGTTTCTCTTTTTCTAGATATTTATGCTATTTTGTTTTTTTCAAGCAAACTTTATAATCAATTTAAGTTCCAGGGGTGGGAGATAGTTGAAACTGATGATGTTTATACTGCAAATGTTTTAATTTTATAGTTTATTGTAGGGATATTCGTAACTTTATAATGTTGAGATTGCTTAATCAAGAACATAGTATGCCTTTCCATTTCTTCCAGTCAACTTTCGTATTTTGTTAAGTTTCATGTAGGTACTTTATATCTACTTGTCTTTCTATCTATTTATTTATTACTATAGTGATGAACTCTTTTCTTCCATTATATCATCTACCCAATTTTTTTGCATATATGAATGCTATTAACTTTTGTATGTTGTGTTTTATAACTAGTTATATTTTTAATTCTCATAATATTTGAGATAAGTTTTTCATTTTTTTAGGTTTTCTATGTATTTCCATATTTGAAAGTACTCCATTGGCCAATAATATCACTGAAAGAGAGATAATTATATATTACATACCATCAGCTAGAAATACACATCACAATCTACAACACGTACTTGGTAAAAAAAAATCAAATTCAAATCAGATAAAGCCTCTATATCCAATTACTAATCGGAAAGAAGCATAGGGCATAGCAATATGACAATACAAGGTGCAATCAGCAAAATTTTAACTAAGGAACAACTAGAGAGAAGCAAACACTTTTTTTCAACAAAAGGGTGAGAAAACTGATAGAAACTTAGTTGAAAATTTTATTGAAAGTAGAAAAAATAATATTTTATGTTAAACTATATTTTATATTAATTTAAATATATATTAAATTTTATAATATGTACATACTAACTCAAAAAAAGCATTTTATATTCTTTACAATATCTACTTAAAATAATAGTAAAAGAATGCCTAACTTTTCTCTTTAACTTTTTTCTTTAAAGGGAAATATAATAAAACTAACAATTCAACAATAGGCAAAATGGAGAGAAAAAGAGAACATTAAAAAGATGGCAAACATAAAACAAATCATAAAATGATAAATATAAAACTAAATATATCAATAATTTTATAAAAATCCAATTATATGGTGCTTACAAGAGATACACCTCAAATATAAGAATTTACCTTAACTTTAAATATAAAAACATATGTTAAACATAAATTCAATAAGGTTAAACTTAGAAATACAGAAAAAGATATACTATGCAAACGTTAAGCAAAATAAAACTGGTGAAACTGTATCAGCACTAAAGTCAACTTTAATTCCACAAGACATATTAGATATAGAAATATATTTCATGAAAATAAAAGTGTCAGCCCATAAGGAAGATATGTAGATAAATAAAATCTATATCTACTGAGTATCAGAGCTTCAAAATATGTGAAGCAAAAATTGACAGAAGTAAAAGAAGAAATTGAAAATCCATGTCACATATGAGAGACTTTAAAACAAATCTTTTTTTCCTAGTTGATGGAATATAAAGAAAAATACATTAGAAAAGACATAAAATATCTAAAAAAAGATTAATGTAATTGTTACATAAAAAACACTAAATTCAACTTGACTGAAAAATTTTTTCTTCAAATGCCCATACAATATTTACCAAAATGGCAGTATGTTGAGCCCTAAAGTAAGACTGAAAATTTTTCAAGGCATTAAAATAATTTCCAAGAATGTTCTTTGACTCGACAGGAATTAAGTTAGAAATCAATGTTTTAAAAATCTAAACAATCCCAAAGTTTTATAAATTAAGCATACTATACTAAGATAAACCATGAGTAAAAAATCACAAACAAACTTATAAATTAATTTGAACTGAATTTAATAAAAATATAATATGTGAAAATCTGTGGAAAACAGTGAAAAGTATGCTTAAAAATAATAGGATCAAATGTATAGATAAGAAAAGCAAATGATGAAACTAAATAATTTAAATTTCTATCTTACGAATTAAAACAGCAATATCAAATTAACTCAGCAAGTAAAATACAGGCATACCTTGTTTTACCATGCTTCACACATACTGCATTTTTTTAACAAATTGAAAGATTACATCAAGCAAGTTTATCATCTCGCCACAGTTAAAATATTATTATCAAAAAGACAAAAATAACAGATGTTGGCAAGTATGTGGAGAAAGGTAAACACCAGTATACTGTTGGTAAAACTGTAAATTAGTACAGCCACTATGAAAAACAGTATCAAGCCTCCTCAAAAAACTAAAAATAGATCTACCATATGATCCAGCAATATATATATACATCCAAAAGAAATAAAATGAGTAAATCAAGGAGAGATCTGCACTATTCACAATAGCCAAGATAAGGAATCAACCTAAGTGTTCATCAGTGGGTAAACAGATAACGAAAATGTGGTACATATACACCATGGAGTACCATTCATCCATAGAAAGGACGAAATCCTGTCATTCGTAGCCATATAGATGGAACCGGAGGTCATTATGTTAAGTGAAATAAGCCAGGCACAGAAAGGCAAATATCATTTGTCTTCCCTCATATGTGGGAGATAAAAAAGTTAATCTGCTGAAGGCAGAGAGTAGAATAATGGTTACCAGAGTCTAGGAATGGTGGTGGCAGGCGTGGATGATGAAGAGAGGTTGGTTAGTAAGTACAAATGTACAGTTAGATAGAAGGAATAAGTTGTAGTGTTCGATAGCACAGTAGGGTGTCTACTTAGTAATTCATTGTATATTTCCAAGTAGCTAGAAGACAAGATTTGAAATCTTCTGAACACAAATCATAAACGTTTAAGGTGATGGATATCCTAAATACCCTGATTTGATCATTATACATTATATGCATTTATTAAAATATTACATGTGCCCCTTAAATATGTATAGTTAGTTACTGTGTAACAATAAAAAAGCCAACATTCCTTCCCTTGTGCATCTCCACCAGAGCTCTTCGGTGACCAGATGCGTTGCTAATGAGGAGTAATATTTTGAAAGGAATCTTTTTTTTTCTGAGGATTAGATTCCAATGGTGGGCTTAAGCATTCAGTATACCACGCTGTAAACATATGTGCTATCATCCAGGCTTTGCTGTTCCATTTATAGGGCATAGACAGAGTAGCACTAGCATAATTCTTAAGCATTAAAGCATTAGCTTCCACTTAAAGTCACCAGCTACACTAGCTCTTAACAAGAAAGCCAGTCTGTCCTTTGATGCTTTGACCCTAGGCATTTATTTTCTTGCTTGAATCCTAGGCATTTTTAATTGGTTTCACTACTTGAAAGCAAGCTGATGCATGAATAAGCTGATTCACTAAGGAGTAGCAAAGATTGCTTGAACCCAGGAGTGTAAGACCATCTTGGACAACATAGTGAAACCCTGTCTTTAAGAAAAAGGGAGAGAGAGAGAGAGAAAGAGAGAGAAGAAGAAAAAGGAGAAGGAGAAGAAGAAGAAAAAAAAAAAAAAAAAAAAAAAAAAAAAAAAAAAAAAAAAAAAAAAAAAAAAAAAAAAAAAAAAAAAAAAAAAAAAAAAAAAAAAAAAGAAGAAGAAAAAAAAAGAAGAAAAAAGAAGAGGAAGAAGAAGAAGGAAGAGGGGAGGAGAAAGGGGGGAAGAGGGAAGAAGAAAGAAGGAAGGAGGAGGAAGAAGATGAGAGGAGGGGAGAGGGAAGGAATAGGGAAGGAAGGGAAGGGGAGGGGAGGGAAGGGGAGGGAGGGAAGGGGAGAGGGAAGGGATAGGGAAGGAAGGGGAGGGGAGGTGAGGGGAGGGGAGGGAAGAAAGAAATGCTGTTATCTAATGTATCCACCTGCCACCTTCATCAATTATTTTAGTTAGACCTGGATAACTTGCTACTGCTTCTACATTTCTACATTAACACTTGCTACTTCCCCTTGTACTATTATGTTATTGAAATGGCTTCTTTTCTTAAACCTCAAGAGCCAATCTCTGATAGCTTCCAACTTTTTTTCTGTAGCTTCCTCACTTTTCTCAGGCTTCACAGAGTTGAAGAGAGTTAAGGCCTTGCTCTGTACTAGGCTTCTGTTAAAGGAATGTTGTGGCTGGCTGGATCTTCTATCCAGACCATTCAAAATTCCTATGTGTCTGCAATAAGGCTTTTTGCTCTTGTATTATTTGTGTGTTCACTGGAGTAACACCTTTAATTTCCTTCAAGAACTTTTCCTTTCTAGTCACAACTTAGCTAACTGGAGCAAGTGGCCTAAATTTCAGCTGATCTAGGCTCTTGACCTGCCTTCCTCACTAAGCTTAATCATTTTCAGCTTTTGATTTAAAGTAAAAGATGCGCAACTCTTTTTTTTCACTTGAATGCTTACAGGACACTGTAGGGTTATTAACTAGCCTAATTTCAATATTGTGTCTCAGGGGATAGGGAAGCCTTAGGAGAATGGGAGAGACTTGGCAACAGCCAGTCAGTTTAATTGTCAGAACATAAACCTTTATTAAGTTTGCCATCTTATATGGGTGTAATTCACGGGAACCTCCCCCCCAAAAAAAATGACAATATTGACATCAAAGATCTTTGGCCATAGATCACTGTAACAGATATAATAATTATGAAAATGCTTGAAATATTGCAATATTACTAAAATGTGACACAGAAATGGAGTTTCTGCTGTTGGAAAAGTTGTGCCAATCTTCTTGTGGGCTTGCCACAAACCTTCAATTTGTAAAACATGAAATATATGTGACACAATACAGTAAAGTGCAATAAGATGAAGTATGCCTGTAATTCATTAAGAATTCTTTATTTATTAGTTTATCAAGTATCTACTTAATTTTATATACCAGGACTAAGCATGAAATATTTATACAACATAGTTTTTTCTCTTTTTTGTAATTTTAATACATGATCCATGAATATAATAAGGTGTGTGTGTGTGTGTGTGTGTGTGTGTGTGTGTGTGTGTGTAGACAGGTACTGACCCTTTTGGTGCTTTAATTATTTTTACCCCCACTTTTGATGACTGCAAGAATATGTGTTCAGAAGCTAAAGGAGCAAAAGAGCTCTGCTCATTCAACTAAAGAACACAGAGTTCTTTAAGACAAAAACACGGAGTTTGTTTGTCACATTCTCCCAAAAGACCTTTGGTAAAATTAACTGAATTACATTAATTCAAAATTGTAGTTTTGATCTTAAAAATTAAAAATGGAAAGAATTATATTTATGTTAATTGCATTAAAAGAAAACATAAGGTGATAAAAGGTAATATCTTTTATGTATACATTTTTTTTATTCTCTACTAGATCTGCAAATTCTAGAGTGTCAATGTATTGTACAACTTTGTGTCCTTCTAAACATTGCATATAATAAGGATTTAGTAAATATGACATTTAAAATAAATATGTATGTTTGTATATTATTTGAAAAAGAGTGTATTGTTGTATAAAGTAACATAAATGTAAGCATTTTCCAGGATCATGAAAGTAACATTACAATAATTTTATATTCTCTCTGTACAAAATATAATTGGAATATTAATTATTTTTAACAGCCAATTGTGTACCTAACAGTAATAGAAAAAAGTTCATATTTCAAAATCCACATTAAATATGGCCTTTGCTAATATGTACTCCTTGTTTAAAACATTTCACAGTTTGAAATTGGAATATGCTGAACCTTAATTTCAAATTCAGTCTATTCCCTATCCCAAAGTTTGTGTTAGTCTCTTTATTAAAATGTTTCAAAATTTGCAAATGTCAGCTGACTGAATGTTAAAGAGAATTGAAGGACAGTTGAATTGTGTGCCATTGATTAAATGTCCTTTCCATCCAGAATCTGATTTGAGTACTATTTAATTTGAAAAGGCCCATTTTTAGGAAGCCAGAAATTAAAATGCTGAGGAGAATAATAGTAGGTCAAATCCAGATTTCAAACTTAATGCTTTTATTTACTTGTTCTTTTTATATTACAGGTACAAGAAATGAAGTGTTCTGATATAATCATATGACTATTGCGGGAGGCAAATTAATGATCCACCAAAGATGTCCACATTATATTCTGTGGTACATGTGAAGATATTGTGTTACATGGCAAGGCGGAATTAAGGTTTTAGATGAAATTAAGGCCTGTAATCAGGTGACTTTAAAATGAGAGTTTGCCTCATTTATCCAGCTGGGTCTAATATATTACAAGGACTTTAAAAGATGGAAGAAAAAAGAAAAGTCAGTTTCAGAGAGATGAAATGTGAAAAAGATTCAGCCAAACATTTAGTTAAGAAAGGTCAGTTAGGATTTTGTTTCTGCTTACCGTATTCATGCTAGTCCAGTTATTATAAAGATTCTGCCTGTACAGTTGCACTTACATGCAAGACCACTGTCAGAGAATATGGAAGAATTTCCAGAAAAAGAACAGCTATGGACTGAATTGTGTCCCCCTGAAGTTCATATATTGATGCTCTAATTTTTTTGTGACTGCATTTGGAGGAAGGAATTAATTCAGGTTGAATAAGGCCATAAGAATGGGTCCTGATAGGAATAGTCTCCTTTTAAGAAGAGACACCAGGGAGCTCACCCTTTCTCTCCACTATGTGAGAACGCTGCTAGAAGGTGGCTGTCTGTAAGTCTGGAGGTGGGCTCTCATCAGAACTAAACGATGCCTGCACTCTGACCTAAGATTTCTAGCCTCCAGGACTGTGAGGAAATAAATATCTATTGTTTAAGCTACCTAGTGTATGGTATTCTGTTATGGTAGCCTAAGCAGATTAATGCAGGAACATATTGAGTCAATGAGCACAATACAGGTCATAAATCCAAATTCTTATGGATTTGCATTCTTGTATTTTATAACAGTAATGACTATTGTCCTCATATTCTTTGAGGGTTTGACCATCCTCAGGCCTTAGTCTCTTCCACTCCAGCTCATATAATTGAGGCTCAGTCCTCCCACTCCATAGAGATTTTTATGCTGTCCTTCATAACGTTCACCCTTAACTACTCAGTCTCCTTTACCGTCTGATTCTTTTGACCTGCTCCTTGAAGTTGCTTCAAGCCTTAAGCTTGCATGGAACATTCCCTTTATTTCTTTTGGAAGGTGCATCACCATCACTGGCATGTTTTACATGGATCCAAAACTGTCAGTGAGAACACGAAATGAATGGCAAATAAAAGCTCACAGCAGAATAAACAACAATCACTGCAACCCCCACTCCAGTGTGTGCCACACTAAGTGGCTGAAGGTGTTTGTAATATGCACAGTTCACACTGACTGGCTGTGAATACTCAGAGTTATAGAGAAGTTAAAGAGAAAGTGGTATATATAAAATATATATATAAACATCTCAGTGATACATACAGTAATAAATTACTTTATATAGAGCTTTGTTAAGTGAAATTTGGATATAGCACATAAAAGTTAGGTTTCTTTCCTGTCTTTTATGGATTTCATTTACATTTCTTTTTGTCAGAATTTTTTCAGAAAGTACAAGAAACAGTACAAGAAGAACTGTCTTATGTTAACATCCTATGAAAAGGAAAAAATTGCTTGTGACTCAAATTGTATTTATTTTCTTAATCCACTGGCTACCTCTGTTTATAGTTTTAAGTGGCTCATTAACATTCATAAGCGAAGAAATACAGTGCATGGCAGGTGACAGGGTGTGGGGCATGAATAGGGGAGGACAAGGAGCATGTCTTCTTTCTTTCGTCATTTATAATAGCTGTAAAAAAACTTCAGATTTTATCCATACAGGACAAGTATTGCCGAGGCATGCTGTGCTAACCTTTTGCTTTGTGTACTATTAATATATGCCTTATTTTTGTCTCCTCGTTTTAGTTTTAACCTTATGAATGAACAACTCTGTGTCTCTACTATACAACAGCAATATTCAGAGAAGGAAGGGAATGTTTTCCCATTGTATAAAGGCCAGGGAAGAAAATCTGTGAAGTGGACTAAGGAACAAAAATGTGTGCTCTTCAGGCAGGTACAAAGAAGACTTTCAGTATCAAGACTTCTGAATATCTTTTGTAATCATTATGCTGTTAATTACCCAATTCAAATATCTTATTACATAATAAAAGATAGGTCCCACTGGTTCTTTACTAAAGGATATTTAGCCAAACATTGAAATCATATTAGAAATTTGGTATCCTTAAATCTCTAGACTCTTCCTAGAGATGTGATGAATATTTACAATTCAATTGTCATCTATACCTTTTGACTAAGATCAAGTACAGAATTCAATTGTCATCTAAAGAAGTTGCTGTGCCGGCCGGGCCCGGTGGCTCAAGCCTGTAATCCCAGCACTTTGGGAGGCCGAGGTGGGCGGATCACAAGGTCAGGAGAGCGAGACCATCCTGGCTAACATGGCGAAACCCCGTCTCTACTATGGCGTGAACCCGGGAGGCGGAGCTTGCAGTGAGTGGAGATCGTGCCACTGCGCTCCAGCCTGGGCGACAGAGCAAGACTCCGTCTCAGAAAAAAAAAAAAAAAAAAAAAAAAAAGTTGCTGTGTTGCAACTACTGGAGGTGTTTTGTTCTGTTTTTTTTTTTTTTTCTTTTTTTTTTTCTGATGGGGTGAAATGGATGACATAAAGATGATAGGCCATTTAATCATTATTTTATCCCAAAATGCTTAGTATCTTCACTCTTAGATATACTGACTTCCACTAAAGGAAATTCGAACACCTTGTTTTACCTTATCCAAACAGGGATATTGCTTTTTATTTACAGTTATCTCAGAATTTTGAGAAAGCAGAAATTAAGATAACTGATACTCTTAAGGGCTGGGCGTGGTTGCTCACGCTTGTAATATCAGCACTTTGGGAGGCCGAGGAGGGTGGATCACGAGGTCAGGAGTTCGAGACCAGCCTGGCCAACATGGTGAAACCCCGTCTCTACTAAAAATACAAAAACCAGCTGGGCGTGGTGGTGGGTGCTTGTAATCTCAGCTACTTGGGAGGCTGAGGCAGAAGAATCGCTTGAACCCAGGAGGCGGAGGTTGCAGTGAGCAGAGATCGTGCCACTGTACTCCAGCCTGGGCGACAGAGCCAGACTCTGTCTCGAAAAAAAAAAAAAAAAAAAAAGACAACTGATACTCTCATTAACCAACTGTCATATACTTTTTCAATATCAATTAGAAAGATTTCTGCATGCTGAGGTGTCTGAGAAGATGGTGGGCAGATAACTATAACACGAGACTCCTTGCACACACACACACACACACACACACTTTCCTACGCACACACTCCTTTGCACTTCAATGTAAGCTGCTACTAAAACTTCCTTTTTTTGCCCTAGCAGTGTCAGTATAACAGTTTTGCTTTGCAATTGCAAGGAAACAGACTAGGAATAAACACTGGACTAGTGCAGGCCAGAATACAGAATATGAGATTTTAAAAGTCATAGAGGGAGAAATATTCTTCTTCCTTAGGCAGCATCAGTTCAAGTGACTTTAAAGAGATACCCCTTAGTACATACCCCATGTTTACTTTGAGATTCTCTAATTTCTGGAAATCTGTAGACCCAAGGATGACTTCCTCATAAATATTGTTACCAATAAATTCTAATGAGATTTCTGTTTGCTCTGCCTGATTTTCTTCAGAAAGTAAAATAAATTTCCACTCTCTTCAATATGTGGTAATAATTGTTTCTTGAAAACTCTTTCTACTTCAAAATTCAAGCCTATATTGAGATTTTGATAATTATCTATATGTGTATAACAAACCATGACTCACTTTTCTGAAGATATTTGCTAACACTATGTATAGGCACAGAAAATAAACTAAAAATGTCCTTAAACAACAAAAATAGATGCTTAAAGACTATGCACTAAAACTGTGCTAACTTTGTGTCATAAAAATGTTCCCTAGGTTGTCTGCCAGAGCCTATTAAATTCCATTTTACACAGAGCCTTAGTAAGTTTAATTATTTGATAGAAATCCACAGTTACTATAAACAGTTAATCAGAAATAGAAGGCTTCTAGAGTATGATGCTCTGATAGTAGAAAGAAGTAATAATTGAGAATGTAGAAGTGGGGCTAAAAGTAGAAATCTATGAAAATTGAACATAAGACATCCCAAAATATAAATTTCCAGAGTCATTTAATACACGGAGTTACCAGTTAGGTTGTTTATTCATTCAAAAATAATTTATTTGGCATCTGTAGAAATATATACAATAATTGCTACCACCTAAATTGTGCTCACTCTAAGCCAGACACCTCTTAAGCTTTTCTCCTTTATTAACTTATTTAAACCCAGTGTGGAAGTCAATATTACTGTCATACCCATTTTATGGATAGAAAACAGAAACACAGAAAAGTTAAATGACTTGTCAAAGTCTCACACCCAGCAATGACTAGAGCTGTTTGATCTGCCTCTAGAACCTATACTCATAAACACTACACTATATTTGTTCTTGAAATCCAATTGACTTTCATAATAACTTGCTTTGGGCTATATAAATAATTTCAAAACGGAAATTTGCTCAAATTGCTATTTGTCCTTTAAAATTGGTTTCCTACTGCTTCCATAATAATACATTATTAGCTGGGTATATGGCCACTCAGCTTGAGACTGCATTTTCTGTATTTTCTAGTCTTCTTTGTAGCTAGATGTCTTTCTAATGGAATGTGAGCAGGCATAATATTCCTACTTCACAAGATTAAAGGAAATCTTGTTTTCTACATCCCTCTTGCCCTTTCCTACAGGTTTTCAAGTGTTGGTAGTGGCAACCCAGCTGCAACTATGTAGCCAATAGCAACATAAAAATCAAGACAGAAGTAAGTTGATTTTGATGTTGTATCTGAATTACTTCATGGAGCAAAACCATTTTACAGCCTAGACCAGTCATTTCTAGGATGCTATGTTGGCCAACAATAAATTTTAATTTTACTTAAGCTATAGGGTTGTTGTCTTTCTTTAGGCATCTTAATGTGTTTCTTATCTTATACAGAACTAATAATGTATTAATAATATTGCAATAATAACATTGCATTATTGGAATAACTATATCATTTATCTTGAAGGCAACTATTTTCACAAAAGTTGGCATTATAAAAGGGAAAATCATTTGGATAAGGCAGAAGAGACCTAGTCCTTAGGTCTAGGTTGATTATGTTCTATCTCTAAATGTGTCTCATTATGTACTGAGGATGTAAAAAGGACCTGTCTCTTTTCTCTAAAGAGAAAGACAATAAAAGCAACAGGTATACTTTTATAAAAGTACAATACCAGAGAAAAGAAATTTTGCAAGATGATAAAGAGGAATGAGTCTAAAATTATCAGAAGAGAGGGAAAAAAGAGAGCACAGTGATTTCCCAATATAGCCGATTCCTAAGGTAAATACTTAGGAATATAAGTAGGAATTTCTTGTGCAGAAACTTTGGGGAAAGGTATTCTGGACATAAGGAACATCAGTTATAAAAGCAAAGAGAAACAAATTAGCATGAGAAAATGACTAAGCAATAGTATTTCGGTATTGTTGGAATATAAAATGGAAGAGTAATGAAAACATGATATGAGAGAGGTGCTTAAGAATGTGTGCTTTTTCTATCGATTGGAATAGTTTCAGAAGGAATGGTACCAGTTCCTCCTTGTACCTCTGGTAGAATTCGGCTGTGAATCCATCAGGAATCCTCCCTAACACATTTTATGAAGCCAGCATCGTCCTGATACCAAAGCCTGGCAGAGACATAACCAAAAAAGAGAATTTCAGACCAATATCCTTGATGAACATTGATGCAAAAATCCTCAATAAAGTACTGGCAAACCGAATCCAGCAGCACATCAAAAAGCTTATCCACCATTATCAAGTGGGCTTCATCCCTGGGATGCAAGGCTGGTTCAACATATGCAAATCAATAAATGTAATCCAGCATATAAACAGAACCAAAGACAAAAACCACATGATTATCTCAATAGATGCAGAAAAGGCCTTTGACAAAATTCAACAACCCTTCATGCTAAAAACTCTCAATAAATTAGGCATTGATGGGACGTATCTCAAAATAATAAGAGCTATCTATGACAAACCCACAGCCAATATCATGCTGAATGGGCAAAAACTGGAAGCATTCCCTCTGAAAACTGGCACAAGACAGGGATGCCCTCTCTCACCACTCCTATTCAACATAGTGCTGGAAGTTCTGGCCAGAGCAATCAGGCGGGAGAAGGAAATAAAAGGTATTCAATTAGGAAAAGAGGAAGTCAAATTGTCCCTGTTTGCAGATGACATGATTGTATATCTAGAAAACCCCATTGTCTCAGCCCAAAATTTCCTTAAGCTGATTAGCAACTTCAGCGAAGTCTCAGGATACAAAATCAATGTACAAAAATCACAAGCATTCTTGTACACCAATCACAGACAGAGAGCCAAATCATGAGTGAACTCCCATTCACAATTGCTTCAAAGAGAATAAAATACCTAGGAATCCAACTTACAAGGGATGTGAAGGACCTCTTCAAGGAGAACTACAAACCACTGCTCAATGAAATAAAAGAGGATACAAACAAATGGAAGAACATTCCAACATTCCATGGGTTGGAAGAATCAATATCGTGAAAATGGCCATACTGCCCAAGGTAATTTATAGATTCAATGCCATCCCCATCAAGCTACCAATGACTTTCTTCACAGAATTGGAAAAAACCACTTTAAAGTTCATATGGAACCAAAAAAAAGCCCGCATGGCCAAGTCAATCCTAAGCCAAAGAACAAAGCTGGAGGCATCACGCTACCTGACTTCAAACTATACTACAAGGCTACAGTAACCAAAACAGCATGGTACTGGTACCACAACAGAGACATAGATCAATGGAACAGAACAGAGCCCTCAGAAATGATGCCGCATATCTACAACTATCTGATCTTTGACAAACCTGACAAAAACAAGAAATGGGGAAAGGATTCCCTATTTAATAAATGGTGCTGGGAAAACTGGCTAGCCTTATGTAGAAAGCTGAAACTGGATCCCTTCCTTACACCTTACACAAAAATTAATTCAAGATGGATTAAAGACTTAAATGTTAGACCTAAAACCATTAAAATCCTACAAGAAAACCTAGGCAATACCATTCAGGACATAGGCATGGGCAAGGACTTCATGTCTAAAACACCAAAAGCAATGGCAACAAAGCCAAAATTGACAAATGGGATCTAATTAAACTAAAGAGCTTCTGCACAGCAAAAGAAACTAACATCAGAGTGAACAGGCAACCTACAGAATGGGAGAACATTTTTGCAACCTACTCATCTGACAAAGGGCTAATATCCAGAATCTACAATGAACTCAAACAAATTTACAAGAAAAAAACAAACAACCCCATCAAAAAGTGGGCAAAGGACATGAACAGACACTTCTCAAAAGAAGACATTTATGCATCCAAAAAACACATGAAGAAATGCTCATCATCACTGGCCATCAGAGAAATGCAAATCAAAACCACAGTGAGATACCATCTCACACCAGTTAGAATGGCCATCATTAAAAAATCAGGAAACAACAGGTGCTGGAGAGGATGTGGAGAAATAGGAACACTTTTACACTGTTGGTGGGACTGTAAACTAGTTCAACCATTGTGGAAGTCAGTGTGGCGATTCCTCAGGGATCTCGAACTAGAAATACCATTTGACCCAGCCATCCTATTACTGGGTATATACCCAAAGGACTATAAATCATGCTGCTATAAAGACACATGCACACGTATGTTTATTGCGGCACTATTCACAATAGCAAAGACTTGGAACCAACCCAAATGTCCAACAACAATAGACTGGATTAAGAAAATGTGGCACATATACACCATGGAATACTATGCAGCCATAAAAAATGATAAGTTCATGTCCTTTGTAGGGACATGGATGAAACTGGAAAACATCATTCTCAGTAAACTATCGCAAGGACAAAAAACCAAACACCGCATGTTCTCACTCATAGGTGGGAACTGAACAGTGAGAACTCATGGACACAGGAAGGGGAACGTCACACTCCGGGGACTGTTGTGGGTTGGGGGAAGGGGGGAGGGACAACATTAAGAGATACACCTAATGCTAAATGACGAGTTAATGGGTGCAGGAAATCAACATGGCACATGGATACATATGTAACAAACCTGCACATTGTGCACATGTACCCTAAAACCTAAAGTATAACAATAATAATAATAAAAAAAAGAATGTGTGCTTTATACTGAGGACGGTGTGAGGGTCATTGAAATTTTTAAGATATGGGACATACGGTAATACGTATTTATTATATTTAACATATACCATATATTATGTTCTCTACTTGATGTAATAGATACAGAAAACTGAAACATGGTGTGTGTCCTCAATAAGCTCACAAACTACTGGGAAACCACTTAAAGAAACAGCAGCAATGCCTTGTGATAAGTGTGTGATCAGTGCTGTGAGGAAGGCAAATGCCTTGTCCTTGTGTTATGGAAGAAGAGCAGGATGTGGGAAGTTATAAAGATGAGAAAGAGGATAGCCCTTTTACAGAACTGCAAGTAGTTTAATAGCAATGTTTGCAGGTAGGAAACAGCAAGAGTTACAGAGAATGAGACTGGAGGCTAGTCAGGAACCATGCCAGGAAGGTCTTTATGCCATACTAAAGACACTGGATTTTATTCTGAAGCCAATCACAGAATATGAAAAGAAAAATTGAAGAGGTAGAGCCAATAGAAGTGATGCATGAGGGAAAGAAAAGAGTATGAACATAATTTGGTGCCTCACTGAACCACTGGCATGATGGGGCCTTTAACTGAAATCGGGAATAAAAGTGACAGGGTCAATTCAGGAACAGAAAGAATATGCTGTTGCAGTAGGTGTCCATTAAAGGGCCTGCCCTGTCCTCAACCCTCCATGAAGAAGGCGACCCATTTTCCTGCACAACACCCTGGCCATAGCTGAGATAACCGAATGAAGGATCTGACCGAGGAATAGCCAATTTGTAGTCAGGGCCTGACAGCAATGATGTGTCCCAGCATGAAAGAAGAGCTGGTGAGAAATATCCAGGTAATGAGGTAGTTAGCAGTGGGAACTGACTATAAAGTTGCAATGCAAGAAGTTGAAACCTATGACAGACCAAGGTGAGCCATACGCAAATCAAAGTGATGAGAAAGGTGATATACAGAAAGAAGCACAGATGCCCTGGAGAGACTGTAAGCTCTTGACAGAAATGGAGTGAGAAGCCACCTGAGTTGCCTTGCTGCTGATAGCATTCACTGTTCATGCCTTATAACAAACTCACTTTTCCTTGAGGGAGTATTCGTGATTTTCTCTTGCTTGCAACCCAAAGAATCTAACTAAAAGAGTCACCAACTAGCTGTGTGCCTTTTCTCCCTCAACCTCTGGAGAAGATTTTAAAAGTGAAGATCATAGTTGAAATTATTTTAGAAGCAATATTTTTTTCCTTTCAGCAAATTTTTATTTAACCGATGACTAAAACCTTTAGATTTACTATTAAGAAAGCCATGAGTGACCCAGTTTTTAGAACTACGGGAGTTGAGACAGAGTTGTCTACTGCCCCACTCAGCATAAAAAGAAAATGCACAGGCCTTGCAGGAAGTCATAAAGTTAATCTCCCCTTCCCACACTCTTCCGCTCTCTCCTCTCCTGGGCAAGTGGCTGAAAAAATACGTCCAGGTGCTACCATTGCAGGGGAGAAATGGTTGTTGCTTTGTCCTGCCTGATGACACCAGGAGAGTGTGTGACCCCAGTGTTCCTTGTGCCCACACCCAGATCCCCACAGAGGCATTTGGCAGGCTAAGTCAGTAGGTGGCAATGAGAAGGGGGAGACAAGGCCAGGCGGAGGAACCAGAGAGCACGGATGGGCCTTAGAGAATCTGTTTCAGAAAAACATATGTGGTGTGAGATGGACCATCTATTTGCTGAGATTCCAAGACCCCAGCACATGCTTCTTTCCCCCATTGGACTCTACTTACAAAGCATAAATGTAAAGGTAACCTTATGAAGAATTTCAAAATGGAAACTTCAGAGCATTAAACACCACATATGAGCCATATTTAGTCTGGGGTCCTATGTGACTGTATTGGTAGCATGCCCATGAAACCAGACTTCAGTTGATGGAATCTGCATGGAGGGAAGGAAGAAATTTGTGAGTAAAATAAATATTTCATAAAATAAAAGAAATTCCAATTTGTTTTCAATACAAGGGAATCTTATTGATAACTTATTTGGTGAAACAGAACAATTTGATATATTATTTTTCCCAAAAAGACTATTTATTTGGTGATAATTCCCAGGAAATTATCACTCTTGCTAAAAAACAAAAACAGAGCAGGAACAGTAACAGAAGTATCATAAAAGTAACATTGTAAAACAGTATTTACAAATTCTCGTAATATAGAAAGTCATTCTGAGAATTCGCCATCCCTATTAGTGACTCAGTGTTTAAGCTTTCCATCTTTAAGAATTTGTTCTTCACCTGTACAAGATAAAATAAAGGACTGTGATTTCTAAGCATTTGTAACCATGTCCTATTGGCCAAATTCCTATTAGAATGTATAAAAAGGAGAAACCTGTTAATGAAGATGTAGCTTGGGACTGTGGGCCTTGAATCTGAAACATAGCCAGACTTTGAGAAGTAGTTTCACAATTTGTACTTATTTCTTATCAAGCAGCTATTTCTTTCCTGCAAGCAGCAAAATAACAGTTTTTTGTTGTCGTTCTGTTTTCTAAAGGAAGGGAGAGAGTTCCCAGATTCTAAGCAATATGCTTATATTTCTAATCATGCAGAAAAATCTTGGAAAGGGTAGTTGTTAAACCAACCAGTTGTTTTGTTTCGGAGGCCTTCAGAAAAATGCAGTGTTATTCATAAGAACACTTTTCACTGAAGTTGCAGCAATGGCTTGCACAAAGCTTCTGGTTAACAGAAGAGCGACAGAGGAAAGAGTTCAAGTACGAGAAGGTAAGGGTAACTTCAAAACCACAGAAGTACGTGGGAGCAACACAGTGGCCAAAGAGGACAAAAGACCACATCGTGAGCTTTTGACACCCTTAGAGTGGCTCAGGAGTTCTTTGTTATTCAAGCAAAAAATGAAAAGATGATTTCCCCCTGGCAATGATTAGTACACGCCATTGAACAAGAAGCAGTTCTTGGGATTACAATGTGCTATGTCTTGGTTCTCACAGAAGTTTTCTTTCCTCTAATGAATAGCCAGTATAATGATTTGTGGTGCTATCCTAAAAAGTCATGCCATAATCCCCATAAATGATGCTCAAGACAGCACCAGCCTGTTGTCCCCTCTCTGTACTCTCTTTTGTTAGTTGCAGGGAGACCCTCAAAGATGGAGATTTGCAATGTAAAGGAAAAAATAGAATGGAGTTTATTATTCAGCTGGGATGTTGCCCTTATGTCCATGTGTGGTAATAGTATTCTCTCTTTCTGTATGTGTTTTCAAAATGGATAAATAAACACCACAGCACTGAGTTAGTGTGGGGTGTACTGATGCTCTCTTAATGTTTAATTGCAGGGGAATTAATTGCAGGAAAAGAGCCAGGGTATCTTCTGAACTGAACAATTTTCATTTAGCGCTGGCTCTGCCTAGCTGACACTGAAGAGCTATGATCTTATTCACTGCCCCATACCCAAAAGCTGTGTGCAATTTTCTGCTCTGCCTGGTAAGGATGATTTAGCCATCATCATGTTTAGGTGATAGCTAATTTAATCACTCATGATGTTAATGCGGTGTAATACATATGTTAATACTCATGGTACCCTGCTTAGGGAGCCTTTGGGTTATTTAGTGTCAGCCCATTTCACTGGCCTAGACAGAGCTCAGGAAGGCTCATTCTCTTCCCAAAAGCATTTTGCACTCATTAATTCTTGCAATGTTTTGAGTGTGAGGCAGATTATATTCAGCTGCAATAGCAGCACTAGAAGTATTGGTATTTTCTAGCACTTTTCTATGTATGTAGCTCTTTTTGACATTATTTGACAAATAAAGGATCCAGTTACCTGCTGGGCATCAAGCTTATGTTATCTCAAGCCTACATTGGTTTAAGTCCTTATGTTACTTCCCTGCTGCACTGGGCATTCCAATGCTCAGAAAACAACTCTTTCCTTGGTACAGTTGGAAGCATAACCATTATCTCATCTTGCTATTGGAAATGATTATAGTCACCCAGACATGAACTCTCACCACAGCATTGCCTACTTTAAATACAGTCCCTAGGAAAAGTTTGGTTTATCTGAAGTGGTGAGCGGGGTTACAAGCGGGGGGTTAGCTGGATTGTCAATACAATCATGGACTCTACAATATTGTACCTAGAAGTTACTCTAGAAACAGTCTCATTCAATACATATCTATATAAGTGGAGAGAGAGGGAAGGAGGAAGAGAAAGAGAGAGAAGAAAGAGAAAGAGTGAGTGAGAGAGAGAGAGAGAGAGAGTAGATACCTGAGGGTCAAGGAGGGTAAGTGTTTTGCCAAAATCATCCAACTTACTAGTTTCAGAAATGAAAGCAAACCAGATTCCCATAATTTCTTGTCCCATCACCCCCCATTCCCTCCAGAGACAGTTTGACAACGCCATGACTAAGCTTTGCAGAAACTTTAGATTCGAGGACCAACGTCCTGATACTCTTAGGCAATGCGGCGATTCATTCTGCCACAAATCATTTGACCAGTAAATATTGAGCACTTTTAAAGTGTTAGACGCTGAGCTTAAGACACAGGAAACCAGATATAAAAGCCATATTGGGCCTCTCTGTTCAGACAGATCTCCATGTTAGGCCATTTCTCTGGCAACCAAGATGCCATCTGAAGTGTTACTCCTGAACAAATCTCTGTTGTTGAGCAGAATTAGATGGTACAGGGTAAAAACAGTTTTCAGTGAGTCTGAAACACGAACATATAACTCAATTAATTTGGAATGTTATCTACAAAATACGTAAGTATTGTCAGGGCTCAGAACATGCTACCCCGATTACGGCACCTTGGAGTAACCTCAGTTACTCTCTGAACTTTTCCTGCCTTTCTTCTCTGAAATGGGTTGTAAAAAAACTCTCTGACCTATCTCCTTTGAAAGTAGGTTATATAACCCTCATTCCAAAAGGATCCTGTGTATACCCAGAGGCCAAAAAGAATCTGAAAAAAGAGTCTTGATGAGTTCCCCTCAGTTTATTACCATAAGATCACACATAGCCTTTTGTCCTCCAATCATACTTCTTCAGGACTGTCCGTAAAAAATACACAGCTTTCCCTGGGTCTTTGCATTTTTATTTCTGAAGACTCAGGTCATGTATAACTTCCATGAAATAAATTTGCTATGCTTTTTTTCTTTAATCTGCCATTGCCGTAGGGTGTAAGCATGAACCTTGAGATGGGTAAGGAAAAGATACTACTTTTTCCCCTGTAGTATGCACATGGGATGACAACATAAACAAAAAGTTTTAAATAAACAATAAAATGAAAATAAAGTATCTTTGTACTAGCTGTAAACAGTGGAAATAAGTGCATTTAGTAGATATGTAGGAATAGAAGAAAAGCACAATGGAAGTGACATATTGGAATTAATCATTTTTTCTCTAATTTATTGGAATTGCTTCCTACGGGAGATGAGATTTCAAGACTTGTTTGAGTGATGAAGAAAAGGGAACTTGTCTGGGAGAATCAGAAGTTTTGTGACAGAAAGCAATTTGCCCAAGGTCATGTAACTAGCCAGTGTCAGAGTAGGGAATTAAACACGTTGAAAAGAAATGAATGTTTCTGTAGTGAGTCTCTTTATAAGAGCACCTTCAAGTTGATGTCAAGAATTTTCTCCAGGAGGTAGATGAGAATTATAGTGACCTTCATGAAATAATACATTGTGTCTTAGAGAAAACAGACTCTGAGTTTTTCAGCTGAGAAACTTGGGTTCTAAGGGCAGATCTGAACCTACTTTCCGCATTATCCACGAAATGCTCTCCAAATCTCTATCAAACCTTGAGCAAGACAAACTACCCCTCTGCAGAAGATAAAAACTTGCTTTGTTCAACCTTTTATCTGAGGAGTATAATCCTCATTTTCCTCTTGAAAATAAGAGTAATAAATGAATGCAAACATTCACAGCCGATTTCTGTCAAGAATCTCTCCCAACTAATTAACCTATGACTGGAGCAAAGCAAGCAGCTTAGCTGATAACAGAAATGCCAAGTCAGAGAGAAATGTCTTTCAATTAGTCTATCATCCAAACCTGCAATTTTACTTTCCTTAGGATCACATTCCATCCATTTCCTGAACACTCTCTCTCCCAGTCCCTGGCCATCCTCTTATTTGCTTGTTTTTCTTCATAGCAAATATCCCTATCAGAATTTTTATATTTTTTCCCACTCTCTTCCTCCACTGGAGAGAAAGATCTGTGAAGGCCTAAGTGTTTGCTGTAACCATAGTACCTAGAATTGGATATAGCACATTGGTAACATCTAATAATTATTTATTAAATAAATACATATCTAACAGACAATAAAATCTTCTAAATTATTTTTCATTTTTTAAATGGCCATGAAAATTTCTAAAAGCACACAATTATTGAATCAAAATTGAGAGTAAACAAGTATTTTCCATGACACTATGCTTTATCATTAGTATGGATGGTAGTTACTAAATATTACATGCTACATATTGTAAATATTATCTTCTGGTAAGTGTGATATGTAGAATTCAACCTGAAGAATATACATGATCTACATGGACACTTCACTTGAGACACCAAAGATTCAGAAAACGTGTATTGAGACTCATTGATAGAAGTTACTTAAAACAATCCATTTTTTATTTATATTTATTTTTTAGTTTTTAAAATTTTAAGATATTTAATTGAAAAATAAAAATTGTGTATATTTAAGGTATATAAGGTGATGATTTTATATTTCTCTACATAATATGCTGATTACTGCAGTCAAATTAATCAACACATCAATCACCATCCATAGTTACAATTTGAGTGTGTGTGTTGGGGGAGGTGAGGACACAATATCTCTCTTATAAATTTCTTATAAAACAATGGAATATCATTACCTATTTATAATATTTCACTACACTATATATTAGATCCACAGAACTTAATTATCTTACAATTGAAAGTACATACCCTTTGATTAACCTCTCCTCACTCACTCACCCCCAGCTCCTGGCAACCACCATTCTGTTCTGATTCTATAAGTTCAACTTAGATTCCACATAAGTAAATTCTGTTTCACAGTATTTGGTTTTCTGAGTCTACATAATTTCACTCTTTTAAGAATTGCCGATAGAAGTTACTTAAAACATTCCACTTTTTAAAAATATCCAATTTTAAAAATATACATAAAGATATCTAGATGAGAAATAATAGAATTCCTTAGAAGATGTTATTCCAAGAACAGCCATAGAACTTAGAGTCAGCTAGTCTTGGGATTTGGATCTTAGATCTGCTGCTCACTGAGCCCATGACCTTGGCTAACTTATCCATGCAAAGATAACATTTCCCTCTCAGTAAACTGGATAAAATAATATCCACCTTGTAGTAATGTTGTGAATATTATACATATCATCAGCATTATATTAAAATATTATTTATATATTAATGTATCAAAATAATAATTATTTTCATAAATAATGTAAAGTCTGAGGCATTGCAAACCATTAACAAATACATGTTCTTGCGCAGGCTATCCTGCACATCCCATCTACTTCTCCCAAAGTTTTCTGGCACTCAACCCCCACTGCCCAAATGTCAATTGCATTGGTATATTTACAGTATTGATAGAATCTGACTTTTTCCCAAGTTTCAGTGAAAATGAATTTTGGAAGACAGGAATTAACTTACTCAACTAATCAATTGTGGATCATGCAGCATTTTATCTCTGTGTTTCCAGATTTTCCCAGTGTCTCGGGTGTGCTTTAGTGATTTGTGTGCATGCTCTATTTCTCCTACAAGATCATGTGTGCCTTCAGGGCAGGATGTGAGTGCTTTCATCATTGTACGCCCTGAAGAATCTCAGTGCCCTTCACATTGTTAGTACTTGAAAGGTTTGTTTAATGACTAAAAATGGATTTGATGAGACTCTCACAGGTATATTTTATATGTTTGCCACATATAATATGTACATTTAATTGATACACAGAAACACAATTTTAATGTTAAAAATTTTTAAGCTTTTTAAAAACCTTATGAGTATTATAACACTGTACATCATTCTGTAAATCAATTTTGAGTGCAAATACAAGTTTTGGTGACTTATCTATATTGGTAGCTTATTGCTAATGAGGTTACTAACATCTTAGAGTTATTGAACATTTTTGTTTCCTATTCTATGAATGAGAATTTATAATCTTAAGCTTTTTGTTTGTTGAAATGTTTACTTGAAGGAAATCTGTATATATTCTGGAAGCAACTATTTTATCTTGTCATACATACTGAAAACTCAGTTAGTAGCTTGTCATCTCATTTTAAAGTGATTTTTAAGAGGTTTTTTAATTTTAGTGCTGCCGAATTTGACAATTTTTAATTCACATTTATCTTTTAACACATATATCCAAACTTGGCCAGAGATCTTAAAAACAGTCACCTATATTTTCCTTAACATGCTAAAGCTGTACTTTTACAGTTGGATTTTACTCCACCTAGATATTTTTTTTCTGCTGTAGAGTGTGAAATAGAAATAGGTTTGCTAATGCTTGTTAGATTACTAACTTTCCAGCACCAGTTTTTGAGCAGTCTATCTTTTCCCCATGGATTTACATTACCAATTCTGAGATATATGAAGTATCTATCTATGTACATAACCTTATTCTGGTGTGTGTGTATGTTTAGTTGTGTGCATGTGTGCATTTATGCCTATTCCTGTGATAATTCCATCGACTTAGTTACTACAGGCTGGCTTTAAATACTGACTTCTGGCATGTGATAAGATGACCTCCTTCCCATGACTGTTCTGGTTTGTGTTGCCTCTTCTCGGTATATGGTGCCTAGTAATTTTGAAAATTCGACCATATATGAAAGTATATTTACAGTTTTACTTAATTTTTTATTCAATCATTTCTAGACATTTGTATTAAAATGTTTCTAATGCATCTTTATTACATTTTTCTTAGATCACTTTGCTGTGACTAGCAGGACAGGTAACATGATTTGTGAGATCCAGCATAAATTGAAATTGTTGGGCTCCTTGATCCAAAAGTATTAAGAATGTCAAGATGACGAGAGCAAAACATTAAGCCAAGCATTTCCTAGCTCTTCTAAATGCACAGCTGTCATTTCCTTGGAGCCAGTCCTCCTGTCCGGCCACATCCCTGTGGTAATTGCTATGAGCTCTTGAGTCATTTCTCACTGTTTTCCCTTCAGTCAGTCTGTCCTCCTTTTCTGGAGCTTCCATGCAACTCTATAGCCATTGCCTGTTCTTATTATTTGTCTTTATTGGCCTTTACTTTCTGAACTTCACATGTGGTGTCCTTAGGGTTAATAACCAGAGCTTCACAGTGCCCTATTGGCACAGTTGTTCTATCTGCCAGGTACATATATCTTGTCAGTAGCAATGTTGGCATAGTCAATACACATGCTACTGCTTAACTCTCAGGATTTATTTCCTACACCTTTCCATTTTGTGTAATGTCTTTACAACTTTTACATTCCATTGGCTATCTTTCTGTCCCTCAGAGAACTCATCATGCTTTCTGACTCAATACCTTTGTATTTTTAGTTCTTTCTGCCTAGAAGTTTCTTAAGCAGATCTGCATATGGCTAGCTTATTTTTAGCATCTAGGTTTTGACCCAATGTCACCCTCCTCAGAAGCTTCCTTGGTGAACAGCACTTTCTAAAATTACATAATTTATTTACTTGCCAAGTCATTACATGTCTCTTTCTGTTAGAATGAAATTTGCCATAGAGGGAAGCCATACTTGTTTTGTTCAGCTCTATATCCCCTGTTTAGTTACTAAACATAATAAATATTTGTTAAATGGATTAATAAATCCTAGAGTTTTAGTAGATGGAGGGGATAATCAAGAACCTTCCAGGGGCCCGGGCTTGGTGACTTACACCTGTAATCCTAGCACTTTGGGAGGCCAAGGCAGGTGGATCTCCTGAGGTCAGGAGTTTGAGACCAGCCTGGCCAACATGGCGAAACCCCATCTCTACTAAAAATATAAAAAAAATTAGTTGAGTGTGGCGGTGGGTGCCTGTAAACCCAGCTACTTGGGAGGCTGAGGCAGGAGAATGGTGTGAACCTGCCCACATAGTCTTGAATATCTTTGAAAAGGGTGACAGAGGCTGGGCACAGTGGCTCACACCTGTAATCCCAGCACTTTGGGAGGCCGAGGCAGGCGGATCACGAGGTCAGGAGATCGAGACCATCCTGGCTAACATGGTGAAACCCCGTCTCTACTAAAAATACAAAAAATTAGCCCGGCGTGGTGGCGGGCGCCTGTAGTCCCAGCTACTTGGCGGGCTGAGGCAGGAGAATGGTGTGAACCCGGGAGGCAGAGCTTGCAGTGAGCCTAGATGGCACCACTGCACTCCAGCCTGGGCAACAGGGTGAGATTCCGTCTAAGAAAAAGAAAAGAAGAAAAGGGTGACAGATTCAATTTTTTCCCTTTAGAACACTGACTGGCTATTATCTTAGAAAGTGAGTAAAGACCACTGGTCAGTTCAGAAGAATGGAAGATGGATTCTTTATTCACTTGCTGACGCCTTTAACCTGTCTGTATTCTGATGTTAAGCAAAGATTAATTGAACACTTATATGTTCAAGATGGAAATTTAAACCTTTGATCTCAAAGGCTATAATATACAGTAGAAAAGATCTTGCAAGTAGAATAGTCACTGTAATACTTATGAAAGATAAGAAGAAGAAAGAACAGACTTGGGCCACCTCAGTACTATCACAAAGTAAAATTCTATAGCTGTTTGAGGAGAGAGAGGTGAGCTCCAAGAGAAGTAGACAGTAAAATATCAATCACAATATCCGTCTTGCATGCCTTAGGGTTGAAAAACGTTTTAAAATAAGGGAAATGGAAAAAAATAAGGAAAAATAATCTGAGTATAACAGAGTGAGGGGCAACAGGATAGGAGGTGAGGGAAGGTGCAAAATATGGGCTCAAAATTAGAAGGACGCCTAGTGGACTGAAACATGGGGATGATATATGAGTATTGGATGACAGCTTACACAGATTGGTCACAAAGAAATGATAGTGATGGTAGATGCTAGGCCTTTAATCACTAGATGATGATAAAGACTTAAATGTTAGACCTAAAACCATAAAAACCCTAGAAGAAAACCTAGGCAATACCATTCAGGACATAGGCATGGGCAAGGACTTCATGTCTCAAACACCAAAAGCAATGGCAACAAAAGCCAAAATTGACAAATGGGATCTAATTAAACTAAAGAGCTTCTGCACAGCAAAAGAAACTATCATCAGAATGAACAGGCAACCTACAGAATGGGAGAAAATTTTTGCAATTTACCCATCTGACAAAGGGCTAATATCCAGAATCTACAAAGAACTTAAACAAATTTACAAGAAAAACTCAACCCCATCAAAAAGTGGGCGAAGGATATGAACAGACACTTCTTAAAAGAAGGCATTGGCCGGGCGCGGTGGCTCACGCTTGTAATCCCAGCACTTTGGGAGGCCGAGGCGGGTGGATCACAAGGTCAGGAGATTGAGACCACGGTGAAACCCCATCTCTACTAAAAATACAAAAAAAAAATTAGCCGGGCGTGGTGGCGGGCACCTGTAGTCCCAGCTACTCAGAGAGGCTGAAACAGGAGAATGGCGTGAACCTGGGAGGCGGAGCTTGCAGTGAGCCGAGATTGCGCCACTGCACTCTAGCCTGGGCGACAGAGCGAGACTCCGTCTCAAAAAAAAAAGAAGGCATTTATGCAGCCAACAGACACATGAAAAAATGCTCATCATCACTGGCCATCAGAGAAATGCAAATCAAAACCACAATGAGATACCATCTCACACCAGTTAGAATGGTGATCATTAAGAAGTCAGGAAACAACAGGTGCTGGAGAGGATGTGGAGAAATAGGAACACTTTTACACTGTTGGTGGGAATGTAAACTAGTACAACCATTGTGGAAGTCAGTGTGGCGATTCCTCAGGGATCTAGAACTAGAAATACTATTTGACCCAGACATCCCATTACTGGGTATATAACCAAAGGATTATAAATCATGCTACTATAAAGACACATGCACATGTATGTTTATTGAGGCAATATTCACAATAGCAAAGACTTGGAACCAACCCAAATGTCCATCAAGGATAGACTGGATTAAGAAAATGTGGCACATATACACCATGGAATACTATGCAGCCATATAAAATGATGAGTTCATGTCCTTTGGAGGGACATGGATGAAGCTGGAGACCATCATTCTGAGCAATCTATCACAAGGACAGAAAAGCAAACACTGCATGTTCTTACTCATAGGTGGGAATTGAACAATGAGAACACTTGGACACAGGATGGGGAACATCACACACTGGGGCCTGTTGTGGGGTCGGGGGAGGGGGAAAGGATAGCATTAGGAGATATACATAATGTAAATGACGAGTTAATGGGTGCAGCACACCAACATGGCATACGTATACCTATGTTACAAACCTTCACATTGTGCACATGTACCCTAGAACTTAAAGTATAAAAAAAAATGAATACACATATGGAAACCATAAAAAATAAAAAAACAAAAACATAGTAAAAAAAGGATGATAAGCCACTGAAAGATTTGGAAGAATAATTTTCTTAAAGGAATGCTTTAGAAAAAGTGATTTAGTGGCAGTGTGAAGAAGACAATGTAATTGAGAGGGAAAAGAGGCAAAGAAAACCATCAGGATACCACTGAAATTATTCAGAACCAATTGGACTTTAAGATCAAGAACTATGGAAGCAGCATTTAAATACTGAAAGCAAGTAATAGAAAACAAAAACCAGAAAATAATTATCATATGAATGAGAGTTGGGAAGAAGTCACAATTTAGATTGTGAATGATTAGAATAGAATTCATCAAGTCCTGATTTGGAGAAAAAAGAAAACTTTTTTTCTCTTTTATTTTCCTTTTTTCTCCCTCTTTTAAAAAAATCAATCTACCTAGTAAAATGGTGATATAAGAATAAAGAAGACATAATCCTTACTCACAAGTTTTTATAATCTAATGAGGGAGACCAACAAATAAATTTCATATAGTGTTGACTTATAAGTGCTAGAATAAAGAGTTGTGTAGCATGCAATGGAAACACAGAGGGGGAACATTTAATTAAGACTAGATATCTGTGAAAGTTTCCCAGAGGAGGCAATGAATGATATAAATTTTATTTGATAATTAAAAGATATTTAGAAAAAAAGGTTGAGGGAGGGCACAATATTCAGAGGATAAAGCAAGAACTTGTTGATACTTAGAGACATGGAACAAGATTATACCTTTGAGGAAAAAAACCCATGTCTCAACAGGTAGAGGAAAGCAAAGGGATGTTTGGTGATGGAAAACCATGCTTGCTGAAAAATTCTCCTCCTAAAAGGTAGGAGAGCCATTACATTTGGTTTTAGACATTTTAGGTTTGAGGCTTTAGCAGGAAAGAAGTTTAAAATGTCTATCAGGTAAAAATAAGCATGGGGAGCCTAATGAAAAAGCAAGATTGGGGCCGGGCACTGTGGCTCACACCTGTAATCCCAGCATTTCCTGAAGCCAAGGTGAGCGGATCATGAGGTCCAGAGTTCGAGACCAGCCTGGCCAACATCACAAAACTCCGTCTCTACTAAGAATACAAAAATTAGCCAGGCGTGGTGGTGTGTGCCTGTAATCCCAACTACTGGGGAGGCTGAGGCAGGAGAATCGCTTGAACCCGGGAGGCAGAGGTTGCAGTGAGACGAGATCACACCACTGCACTCCAGCCTGGGTAACAGAGCAAGACTCCCATCTCGGGGAAAAAAAAAAAGCAAGACTTGGGCTGTCAGATTTATGTCTAGGCATTACGCACAAAAAAAGATAATTATTAAGGATTGGAAATATAGTATTATAAGAAAGAGATTATGGTGCACAAAAAAAAAGCTTAGAAAAGAACCTTGAAAATGTATGTATTTAGAAGATAGTGGCAAGATTTGACAGAGAATGAGATTTTTTTTAAAGTAAAAATATTAAGATTTAACAAGGCTTCAGGAAGAAAGGAAAAGTTTCAGGAATGAATGGATATTCAATACAGACAAACAATGTAGAGAAGTACTTGGCATATTACAATAAAATGTTTAGAAATAGTTAATAAGTCAATACAAAAGCTATGAACCACAAAAAGGTGATTGGATTGAGTACTTTGGAGGTTACTGATGACATGAGAAAAGAATTTCAGTGAATAAACATGAGGGAAGATGAGTTTCAAGATATTAAGAAATTGGTTGCCTGGAAGGAAAGACAAGCCATGAGTATAGATAACTCTTTGATTACGTATCATAACAGTAAGAGCAACATCAGAAATACGTGACTGACAATTTTTAACATGGAAGATTATCCCTTCCATGTGTACACAGAAGCAGAGTAAAATTTGGAGAGTGAGCTAATAGGGGTATGAAAAACAGAAGATAATCAAACAATAATGGTCAGGTGAAAGACTGACTCTGGAAAGCAGCAGCAAGTTATCTTTATTGTCCATAAGAAAAAATTATAAACGAAGATAGGTTAATTTTTGTATTGTGGTATGAACACTTAACATGCAATCTACCTCTTAACAAATCTTGCGCACTATACAATACTGTTAACTACAGGCACAGTGTTGCACAGCAGATCTCTAGAACTTTTTTATCTTGCATAACTAAAAGTTTATATCTGTTGAACAACAAATCCCTATTTCCCGCCTCCCCACCTCCAACCCTGGCAACCACCATTCTGCTTTCTGTTTTAATGACTGACTATTTTAGATATCTAATTTAAGTGGAATCATGCAGTATTGACCTTCCGTAACTAGCTTATTTCATTAAGCATAATGTCCTCCATGTTTATCTATGTTGTTGCAGATGGCAAGATTTCCTTTTTTTAAAGGCTACATAATATTCTATTGCATTCATAAACCACATGTTCTTTATCCCTTCATCTTTTGGTGGGTATTTAGTTGTTTTCAGATCTTGGCTATTGGGAAGAATGCTCCAATGAGCATGAAAATAAATACATTTCTTAGAGATTCTCATTTCACTTCTTCAATTATATACTCCCAATGATATTGCTGGATCATACAAAAATTATATTTTTAACTTTTTGAGGAATTATTATACCGTTATTCATAGTGGCTGCACCATTTTACAGTCAGACAATGTAAAAAAGTTCTAATTTCCTCTCCTTCCTCACCAATACTTGTTATCTTCTTTATTTTTATTTTTTATACAGACATCTTAACATATGAAAGGTGATATTTCATTGTGGTTTTGATTTTCATTTCCCTCATGATTAGTGATGCTGAGCATCTTTTCATATACCTGGTGGCCATTTGTATGTCTTTTTTGAAGAAATGTCTATGTAAGATTTTTGCCTATTTTAAATTGTATTATTTGTTTTATTCTCATTGTGTTGTAGGAGATCCTTCTATATTTTATACATTAATCTCTTATCAGATGGATGTTCTGCAAATATTTTCTTTCAATCTATAGGTTGCCCTTTCACTCTGTTGACTTTTTTTTCTGTGTAGAAGCTTTATTATTTGATATAGTTTTGCTGGTCTAATTTTGCATTTGTTGCTTATGTTTTTGGTCTTCTATACAATAAATCATTGCCATGTTCACTGCAAAAATCCTTAACAAAATATTAGCAAACCAAATTCAATAGCACATTAGGAGGACACCATTACCAAGCAAAATTTATCCCAAAAATTCAAGATTGTTTTCAACATACGCAAGTCAATTAACATGATACAGCATAATAACAAATTAAAAGATTAAAATAACATAATTATTTTAATAGATGCAGAAAAAAATTGACATATTCAACACATTTTTATGATAAAATCTCTTAAACTAGGTAGAGAAGGAAAGTAGCTCAACCCAATAAAGGCCACATCTGAAAATCCCACTGCTAACATCATTCTCAATGGTAAAAAACTGAAAGCTTTTTTCTCTAAGATCAGGAAGAAAGCACAAAAACCCACTCTTGCCACTTCAAGTTGACATAGTACTGGAAGTTCTAGCCAAGCAATTAAGCAAGAAAAAGAAGTCAAATAATCAGAATCAGAAAGGAAGAACTAAAATTGTCTCTATTTTCAGAAAACATAATCTTACACGTAGAAAATCCTAGAGACTCCAAAAAAATGTGTTAGAACTTAAAACAAATACAAATAAAAGTTTCAGGATGCAAAATCAGCATACAAAAAGCAGCTGCATTTCTATATAATTGTAGAAATTATATTAAATATCAACAGTAATATTAAATTATGTGAAAATGAAATTAAGAAAATAATCCCATTTATAATAGCATCAAAAAATAAAATTAATTAGGAATAAACTTCACCAGGAAGGTGAAAGATTTGTACACTGAAAACTATATATCACTGATGAAAGAAATTTAAAAAGATATAAACAAAGAGAAAAGCATTCATGTTCATAGATAGGAAGATTTAATATTGCTAAAATGTCCATACTACCCAAAAGGATCTACATATTCAATACAAGTCTTCTCAAAATCTCAGTGACTTTTTTTTTTACAGAAAAAGAAAATACAATTCAAAAATTCATATGGAACTAAAAGACCCTGAATAGCCAAAGCAAAGGACAAAGATGGAGACATCACACATTCTGATTTGAAAACTATAGCGATTAAACCCGTATAGAACTTGTGTAAAAACACATTTAGATGGAACAGAATAAAATGCTCAGAAATAGATCCAGGCATATTCAGTCAATTAATCTTTGACAAGGGTGCCAAGGATACACAATGGCAAAAGGACTATCTCTTCAACAAAAGGTGTTGGGAAAACTGTATATTCACATGCAAAATAATGAAACTGGACCCTTGTCTTACACCATACACGCACAAAAAAATCAACTCAAAATAGACTAAAGATTTAAATATAAGATCTGGAGCTGTAAGCTGTTAGAGGGATAGACTGATTTTTAATGTAGAGGGTTTTGTTTTGTTTCAGTCTTTAAAAAGTTGAAAAACACCAAAATATTTAGCCTCCAAATTCCCTGAGAAAATGGACAGAATTTGGTGACAGTTGTAGAGTACAGGCGCAAAAGAAATGTTGAAGATGCAGCCATCAATTTTGGCTTGACAACTAGGAAAAGGAATTTTTTTTTTCAGATAAGCAACAAAGAAGTTTCGTTAGGTCTGGAAAAATAAGAATTCTGCTCTTAGTGTAGTGAGTTTTAGAACCCCCTGGAGATATAGAATAAATATTTAAATATGTGGAGGTCAGGAGATAGATTTAATTAAGAGACACCTATCTGGTCATCATTCATGTATTCAATCAATATATATTGAGTACCTACTGTATGTCAGTCAGTGTTCTAGGCACAAAATTACTCTCAAGGAGATTACATTCTGGTGGGGCTTTTAAAAGCAATAGAAGGAAATAAATTCACTCAAGAAAAATATGCATTCTAAGAGAAGGAAACGCGAGACTGAACACTATGGACTTTAAGAGACTGCTAAGTGGCAGAGTCAAGTCACTCCAGCCAAGCTTACAAAACCCATAATTAATACATGTTTTCAATTTTTGCCAGTGAGATTCTGTGGTTGAAATAGCAAACTGACATATTAACTAAGATAAAGATGAAATGATTTTAATATATTTAGTAATAAAAAAGTGTGTGTGTGTGTGTTTTAATGAGGTATTATAGCAAGAGAGGATTTAAGGATATTGAAGCTCTAAAAGATTCTCTAATAGTAGTGTCATTCGATTGATTTTTTTCAAATATTAAAGCACTTAATAAGAAAAACATATGCATGATGCCACATGCATTCTTTTCTTTGATTACTTTTAATTAATTAGATTAACAATATTAAATTTTAAAAAGTCTATATGTGGTATAATTCCTTATACACACTGATATGATAGCTGAACATTAACAAGAACAGATTAAAAGATATAATTAAATTCATTGAGCTTGCATTACAACTATTGAAATCCATTGAGTTTGAATTCCATCTACCTACTGACTCGAGCTTACTATCCTAGCATCTACCAGCTGCAGGCACATATATGCCACGGGGTAGGAGTAGTTACTTAATGCTATTAGATCATGAAATAAATTATTTTGATTTGTTTGTGTTTGTATTTACATGTTGTTGTGTTGTTATCGTGTGTTTCCACAGAAAATTTCTGGATGGCTTAAGTTAATGAACTACTATTAAGTTAATGAACTACTATGACCCATAGACAATTATTGAACAGCAGAAGTCTAGAGACTCTTGAAATCTATCTGATTTCAAAGACAATATATGTTGTCAAACCTCTGTTTGAATCCTTAGGTAATGCTTTTTAGTTCATTGACCTTGAAGAGACCCTTAGAATCCTTCTTGTTAAGGCACAGAAACATACACACATACATTTTTATTACTAAATATATAAAAAATTGTTTAGTCTATCTTACTTAATATGTCAGTTAGCTATTTCAACCACAGAATCTCACTGACAAAGAGAAAATATTTATTAATTATGGGTTTTCTAATTCTGCAAATGTCGTTTTATTTATTTGAGAAATAGTAATTGGATTATTCAAGAATTTGTTACAGGGCTAAATGTAGCAGTTACAAAAGGGTAGCTATTAACACATATAATGCCATCATCTGGCCACACATGTTCTCCCAATGTAAAGAAAACAAAATCAAATTTGCTTACCCTGATATTTTAAATACTAAGAAATCTAAAAGGATTTGAAATACTAAGAAATCTAAAAGGTTGAGAACTATGTAATATTTTGTTTAAATATTAGCATGTTTTTTTCTAATTATACAAGAAAATAAACAGTAGTAGAGAATAAAAAGCCACAAAATCAAGGTCAAATAGGGGAATGAAAAATAGTTATATTGGACAGATATGTAAATAGCTTCATATTTCATGTGGTATAATTACAGTGCTTGTGGAAAAATGAGATGTACAAGAAATAATTTTCAAATACTGTTTCTTTGTTTAAGTGATGAAAAATTAAGCTGTGTGATTGGCTACTTTAAAAGAAAGGGGGAATCCTGAGAAGCAAAATGTCCATTTTCATTGTGGATTAATGATTCACTATCCAAGTGTGAAATTAGATAAATACATATTCCTTCATGCAGAGCTAACATTTTGAAATGCCCAGGGATTTTTGACAGTGTCACACAGTGTCTGTTTTTCTTTTCTGCTTATTTTCCATAATTTTTAGAATGGTGTCAAAATGTTTGTCACTAAAATGGAGAAAGAAGGAGAAAAGAGGTTTTATCATTCACAAAAAAAACTTACTAAAAGTTACTTATGAAGACCTCTGCTTCCCTGACACAGCAGATGAAAAGCAAAAATCTGTTTTTGTGCAAATTAAGATGGACTTCTGTTTTAGTAATTCTTGAAAAAAGATTTATATTAGCCTGTCTTAAGAGAGAGCACATCCTTATCCTCTGATTCATCTTCTTCACGTTTTCCAGTATTATTTTTGGAAATTGCAGCAACTGAACAAAAAACATGACCTTAGAAACGTAGTGAACACCAGGCTCTCTTAGAAGACATTTTAATAAGAATTATATTTGCTTCTGAAAAAAAAAATGTCATAGAAGACAACAATACAATTAAGTGCCTGGTTTTGTGCACATTTACTATAATTTGTTTTGTCAAGGAATGTTTTACTGAGTCCCTTCACAATTTTGATAAGAATAAGGAAGTTCTGCCACCTTGAAGATATTTTCAGAGCAGAGCAAATGAACAATGAAAATGTCAAACCAATCTTGTACCAGAAAGATGCTTTTGTTGTTGTTGTTATGCAGGAGTTTTATGATGCCGCTGGACATTCCCCTTACCATGAGAGGGAAAAAGATGCAGCAATTCCAGAATACATAGTACACTTCATCAGGAGGAAAAAAAATCCTTTGGGGGCCACTACTTTATCTTGTGTGTACAGTAGTCTCCTGGTTCATTTTAAGCAGTGACACAAAATTCTATGTGTCTAATCTAAGGAAAGAGGGTGAGTTATTCATACCCTGGATACAGAATCAAATCCTATGAGATCTGTTGGAATTCGATAATAAATATTTACAGACCTTGCTGATTCAATATTCAATTTGACACATTTGGATAAAGCCAACATCTCCCAGCTGTTTCCCAACAAGGTGGCTAGGGAAGCAAAGTTGCCCTGGAGAAGCCCCAACAAAAGAGCTGACATTTTAGCAATTTTGAAGGGGCACTTTTGATGACCCAGAAAATGCCATTCCAACGAATGCAAGAATAGATGTCGCCAGGTCAGACGGAGTATTCTGGCATCTGGAGACCACCTAGGTAAGATTGGCCTTCCTTGCTCCGGAGGAATACACCAGGAAGCCTTCCAACATGGTTGAAAATGTTGGTAGAAAACCTTGGTTTTTATAGCTCACCATTTTAAAAAGCGAGAATGCATTGCCATTGAATTTTTGCCTTCTAAGAAGGAATTTTTCTTGAGAGAAAGTTGTCAGCTCATGTGTAGTATTTCCAAGGTCTGAGAAAACACATATTTGTCGGCCGGGAGCGGTGGCTCAAGCCTGTAATCCCAGCACTTCGGGAGGCCGAGGCGGGTGGATCACGAGGTCAGGAGATCGAGACCATCCTAGCTAACACGGTGAAACCCCGTCTCTACTAAAAATACAAAAAATTAGCCAGGCGTGGTGGCGGGCGCCTGTAGTCCCAGCTACTTGGGAGGCTGAGGCAGGAGAATGGCGTGAACCCGGGAAGCGGAGCTTGCAATGAGCCGAGATCACGCCACTGCACTCCAGCCTGGGGGACAGAGCAAGACTCCATCTCAAAAAAAAAAAGGAAATACATATTTGTCTTGACCTTAGTTCTCATCAGAACTGGTGTGAATGCCATAATTTTCATTTTTCCCGTAGGAAATAAAGAGGGTGAGGAATAATAAGTAAAGCGACATTAAGTATTCTTTGAGATGCTAACAGATTATATTCCTGTTTCCATCCCTGTTGCAGGCCCTGTATACCCCTTAAACACAAATAATCACACTTATACATAATAATCATCTTAAGAACTACATAGTTTAGATCTCACATTTCAAGAGCTTTTCTCTGCCTCTGGATCAATTCTGACAAATACACTTGGATAAAAGAGAAGTCAATGGCTTCATTCAAACCAACCAATAAGAAAGATTTATTTACCATCTTCTCTAAAAACAAACCTCCCGACAAAGGAAGTATCACATGGCAAGCTAACTCTTCTTCTGAAGGTTCCTCTTTCTTATGTTTCGTTGCTTCACTGGTGGTTGAGTGACAGTGTCAGTTCTCTGTCCAACAGACAGCAAAATAAGATGGTTAACAGCACTTAGTGTTTGTGTCCTAGAGCAGAAGGAGTAGTGAGGAGAGAAGCTGACAAAGGTATCTTACCCTCAGTAACGAACTACATGCCAAATAGAAATCACTATAACCCTCTGGGTTCCTATGGTAACTTGGTAACTATTATTTCTATTCAATGGAAAGACTTAGCTAGCAGAAGAGTTCAGTTACACAATCAAATGACTGAAGATATTTCATAAAGTTAGTCTAACAGTGGTTAGGTTGGTTTTGAGATGAGTCAAATATTATTGAAGATGTTCCTGCTATCTTCCATTGTTTTATTTTAATACCAATAGCAAATATGTATCGTATGCAGAAATTATACATACACACTGTTCAACTTGAGAAATATCTACCTGGGAATTTTCAGCATTTTTTTAAAAGTGCTCTTTTGAAAGATAACTTTTATGCCCATTTAATTAAAATACAACATTCATTTGGATATATTGCAGTCAAATCGTGTCATTGATACATATCTGCATATAGTCCACTAGATATCATTTTGAAGAATATATCATGAAGTTTTGTCTGGTCTTTGAACTAGATGACTAACCAATTGTCCATTCTCCTAATTCTGATACAGGCAGCTGTTAAACTCCACTGACTGATGTTTTATGCTTTGTAAATAAATAAATAAAAATATATATAAATGACGATTTCTCGATTCTTCCATTTGTGCCAGCCCTCTTGAGATGATTTTGGCTCTTTGGTCATTGGCCAACTTTCTGCTATTGGCAGAATGCTGGATATTAAAAAGTATCATATTCATATACAAATCACCTGCACCTTAAAAAAGAAATAAAAAATTGTTGGTTATCTAGTCTACAAAAAAAACATAGCCTCCATCTTTTAGACCACTTTCTCGAAACTATCTCACTTATTTTTTGGATTTTTTCCCAATTCATTCCTCTGTTGATGCTATTAGGACTCAATTTTTTCTCTTATCTCTAAAAAGAAGAAATCTTAATTTGGATCAACTTTTCTCTTTTCTTTAGCACCAGATAAGTATTCTTGTCTATGTGTGTAAGTATGTTGGGTGTGAGTTCTGCTGAAGACAAGAGATCAGGTGGTAAGGTAAAAATATTTATTTTTCTTTCCTCAGAGTGGGGGATCTTACATGGCTGATATACCTCAGGGAAAGACTTTAATTTTCCACAGATTAAAATCTCACTGGCGAATATTTGCCTAGGTATTATAGAACAGTGCCTCATGCTTAACAGACATAGTAATTACCTTGGAACTTGTTAAATTCTTGTCTTTAGACAACACATTGAGTAGTATGGTAACAGTACGTGTTCCTTAAATATTTCATAATTTATTCTTTTATATTAAAATTATGTAATCATCCCATTTTTAGAGGGTCCCAAAGAGTATTCTGTGGAATAATAGTTTTGTTCTAAAAAAAATTTGGTCATAAAATTTCAGGAAATATTTACGATTTTCTCTTTATTCAGCCTGCATAATATTTTAGAAAATAAATTGATTTTTTTTTTTTTGAGATGGAGTTTTGCTCTTGTCCCCCAGGCTGGAGTGCAATGGCACGATCTCGGCTCACTGTAACCTCTGCCTCCTGGGTTCAAGCGATTCTCCTGCCTCAGCCTCCCAAGTAGCTGGGATTACAGGCGCCTGCCACCATGCCCAGCTAATTTTTTTGTATTTTTTTTAAGACAAGGTTTTGCCATGTTGGCCAAGCTGGTCTCGAACCCCTGACATGAGGCGATCCATCCACCTCAGCCTCCCAAAGTGCTGGGATTACAGGCGTAAGTCACCGCGGAAATATTTTCAAAAAATCAGCTATTTTACATAAAATTGTGGGCTTTCAAGTTCCTCTTGAAAACTCAGATCATCAGGCAACACTGACCCCACTTTACTCCATGATAGTAATGCCATTTAGGTAGGGAAGTCACTTTTCATTTTGCCTCAGAACCTACTAATCCATCCTGCCACGATTCTGTTCTACTTCACTCATTTATATTGCTTCCTTCTCCCTGTAGGCTCTTGATTTTGTTATTCCATGGAGAAACCTTGTGTGCCTAGCTATGTCCAATTTTCTCCTTTCTAGAAGGATGCCAGTTATATTAGATTAAGGGTCACTGTACTCCAGCATGGTCTCATCTTAACTCTTTAATGACACCATTTGCAAATAAAGTCACATTATGAGATACTTTACAATGGCCATTATTATTCTTTCTGCCTGGTGACCATTTGTTCCCATTTGAGGGCTACATTCAATCTGGAAACTGCAGCTATCTATCAATATATTAACTATAGTGGTTATTTGTTCAATAAATACTTAATAATCAACCTATTGTCTTATATGAATGCATAACACTCACTCACAAAAATAATTTTGAGGTATCCCAACTAGCATCCTCCAATGTCAAGTATGGTGTGTCAATTCTGGACAAGCCAAGCAATTGCTCTTCAGCAACTGAGAAAAACCTGCAGGTATGGAGATGACTTACAGTATGCCTTATAAGTCAAAGCAGAATTGTTTTTCCTTAGGACAAAGCAAAAGGCAAAATGGATGGTTAAAATAAATACAAACCAGGGACTGGTGGAAGAAGGAGGGATGAATAGGCAGAGCACAGAGGACTTTTAGGGCAGTGAAATTATTTTGTATGATACTATAATGGTAGATACATGTCATTATACATTTGTCAAACCCATAGAATGTACAAAATCAGCCGTGAACCCTAATGTCAACAATGCACTTTGAGTGATAATGATGTGTTAATGTAGCTTTATTGATTGTAATGAATGCACAGCTCTGTAATAGTGGGGGGAGGTTTGTATGTGTAGGAGCAGGAAGTATATGAGGACCCTCTGCACTTACTGCTTAGTTTGGCTGTGCACCTAAAACAGCTCTAAACAATTAAGTATTTTAAAAATAAAAATAAATAAATGCATCCATACAAAGATCAAAATCAGACATATAAGTGTTGTAAGCATAAGAACATAGTCATTCAGAATCTGACTTGGAAAAAAGAACCATCAGACCAGTGCATCCTTATGTTGTTTCATCTGAAGCAACATAAACAACCTTATCTTTGACACTGCATGGAAATAAATATGTCCAGAATAGTAGTTTGTAGGTATGGAGATGACTACAAATAATAAAAGAAAAATGCAATAAGCAAGAAGTGAGGGGACCTGTGTTCCAGTCCTGCCCTAGACACGAACTGCCATCATCTCCACAGTGCTTGCCTCTTAATCTTTCTGAATCTGTTTCCTTGTCTAAAAATAAAGTACAGAAAACAATCTTTAAGATCTTTTACAAAGATTCGAATTTAAAATCTATGAATGAAAGTACACAGGCTTAAATGATTACTAGTGCCATTATCAGTTGAAGATTCTGGACGGATTAGACAAGGGATGGTAATGGAGGTGCAAGGAGGGTAACAGGAGAAAATATGGTAGGCAGCATCTTCCACAACTGCAGAGGAAAGAGAGTTTATGCCAAAAAGGGCAGGGTTTAAGCTCTCACACTACAAGCTACAATTTAGGTGACCTCTGAGTCAGTTATTTAAGGTGTCTGATCTTTAGTTTCCTCATCTATGAAATGTAGATAGCAAAACCTACCTCAGTGAGTTACTATTAGGGCATATGATTGAATTTATAAAATAAATTCTAAATAATAATAACATAGTAGATAATATGAATTGAATGCCTTCTATGTGACAGCTGCTCTTTTAATTGTAAAGTTTCTCATTATGCATAGGAATCGAATAAAATAGCAACTATTACTAGCCCATTAAACAAATGAGGAAATTGAAGGACAGATAGGTCATGTAACTCGCCCAAAGCCACAGGCTAGTAAGTGGAAGAGTCAAGGCCAGGCTGTTGTGATTACAGTCTGTTTTTAACCAGGCTGACATAATCCTCTTTCCCTGAGTTCTCTTACATTGTCTTCTGTCCCATATACTTCGGTATGCATGTTGGTGTACTGCCAAAACTCATATGTTGCAACCTAATACAAAATGTAATAATATTAAGAGTCTGGACCTTTAGAAGGTGATGATGTTATGAGTGCTTTGCCCCCATGAATAGGATTAGTGCCCTTATAAAAAAGGCTTGAGGAAGCCGATTTGCTCCTTCTGCCATGTGAGGGCACAGCAACGAGGCACCATCTTTGAAGCAGAGAGAGAGCTGTCACCAGACACTGAATCTGCTGGTGCCTCGATCTTGAAGGTTCCAGCTCTAGAACTGGGAGCAATAAATTCCTGTTGTTTATAGACTACTCAGTTTAAGGTATTTTGTTGTATCAGTAGGAATGGACTAAGATGCTATGCTTCCCGTAACACCAGTTTAGGAAATTTACACAACTCGTATATTCCAAGTACGTAACCCTTTTACTATTGTGACTAATTCTATCATACAGAATCCACTTTACACACTGTCCATCTTGTGAAAAAGAAAATATTACAATATATACAATATTATTTTATAAACTATTACTTCAGTAGCATGAAATGTTTGTAAACTTCCTGAAAAAGTGTGTTATAATAACAAATATTTGGTCTTTGTCCCTGCTGCCTGGCACAGAGCACCTAAAACCTTTGACATTTCCTGAATGAATGTCTTTTGTTATTCCTAAGAATTCCCTTTTGATCACACTTGAGTTTATGAAAATGATGTAATTTAGGGTGGAGCTCCTCTACAGTCTCAGGATGAGAAACTAGGGGATGGTAGAGGCAGTTGGATATTAAGCTTTTTATAAATCCTTAAACAATGAGTTTTCAAGAGCTTCCAGGTTGGTGAATACATCAAGGTGTTGAGAGGGTGGCAAGCCTGGACAGGCATGGAAGCTTCACCCTTCAAGCAATATTAATTAACCATGCTGTTATTAAATGGAAACCAGTAACTTTCCTGAGCCCACACAATGCAGAACAGAAACTGGAGTGCTGGTAGGGACAGCTATATTTTGTTTTATTTTCTGTGCTATAGCCCTATATGGAGACTGGAGTTTATGGTGAAAACCTGTGATCTTTTCTCAACTACAAACTACTGGTAATTTAGACTAAAACACTTCCCTTTGAAGGCCATTTACCAGTGTGTTATTGGACATTAACTGAATCTACCTCTATGACTGAAGGACATAAAATGATCTTGAAATCCGAACATGATTTTTTGGATGATATTGAAGAAATTTCTATAATAAAATGGAAAGAGTTTATACAAAATCATGTTACTAGGAGAACACAAGCAAGTACTCACCCCTTTTCCTCTAGGATCAACTTTGGAACTGCAGGAGGAACCGCCAGACTTTTCTGTCACATAGACAATACCTTACAAACAGCACTAGAATGACCAACAATGAGCTGTACAGTTTGTAAATGAAAGTTCCAAGGCAAACAAACAACATTTTGTTTGCAAGGTTACCACTCTGACCAAAAATAGTAAAACCAACTCAGATTGGCAGGCTGAATTTCATCCTGGAAGTGATGGAAGAATTGAAGAGCTGTAAAAACTTTTATGTTTGGGTTTTTACTGACCCATCAGAGGTGGCCAATAGCCTGGACATATGGTCAGTTAGAAGGGCAATAGAACACTGGCCTATTGAAGGAATGCCCATATGTGGGGCATAGCCCTGTGGAATTCACTATGGGCATTTGAGGGATGCATTTAAGTAGGTCAGATCAATATCTACTGGAAAAACTCCTTTCCAGTTTTGGAAGGGGATTGGAACCATCAAGTGGATATTTTGTTGTACTTCCTTGAGTCCATGACATGGGTGGACCTTAGATGGTTGCAGTAATGCAAAGATAGGCTAAATCTAGACATATTATTCTTGCTCCCTCCAAAATGCCAAAGACCAATAAGAACTATTTTGTTTGCCAATAAAAGAGACAAATACTGCAGGCAGATTCCCCAGAGGAAGACTCTGAACACAACTAGCAAGTCAGACTGATTCTAGTATGTCTAAAGGGCTACAAATGGGTCTTGACAGGAATAGACACTGACTTCAGTATGGTCTTTGCTTATCTGGTGATAGACGCAAATATTTAGAGTGCTACACAAAACTAGAACAGAAGATATTGCACCAAGTTGCAAGGCTGACCATTATTTCTTCAGACCTAGGAATATGCTATATAGCTTATAATGTCCAACAATCAGCAGACAGATATATTCGTCAAGGTAATAGATTGATAGAGAAATGAAATGGGCAATCGAAACTTTGGTTTTCTAAAATTGGGGGAAATAAAGGCATGAAGGGCTAGCTTATACACCTTCGTGAGGGTGTGTTCACACTCAGCAAGAGTGGGGCTAAGAAAGTGTCCCCAGTACATATATTATTCTGTTTTTCTGGTGCATCTGGGAAAGAGAGGGTGGGGAAGCATGCTGGCATGATTACAGTTTTTTTTAAGGTAAGAGTTTGCTGATTGATAAATATACATATATTTTAAAAATTTATTTTGCACATCGCTTCAACTTTTCTTTTTCTACCTGATTCAGTGGTCACAAGACCAGGCCTGCAACTACAAGTGCAGGAAACAGAGATGACTCCTAAGCAAGAAACTATCTATATTATTAAGCCTTTATATCAGAATTCCAAAGGGCCACAGGAGGTGAATTGTGCCTTCATCCCATCTGGCAAAATTGAGTTAAGTGTTAAGAAATAAAAATAAAATCCTAAGTATCCCAACTGATGTAAGGGGCCAAGACCCCTTCTTGGCCAAGGAGACCACAGAGAAACCTTAAAAATTGAGTTTCCAGCCCTGAAGGGATGGAAGGTTGGACACACCTTGTTATACCCCCTCCCTTGCTAACTGCCATTAAACTTTCTTTCCAAGAGTTAAGCAGAAACCAACCCTTTCGAAAGACTTGCTGTACCACTGAGTTCAACCAACTGCCTGGTGCTGCTGTTGGACTCTCCTCCGCTTGTTCAGGTTTTGACACAATAACTGACTAGCATTCCTTCCTGATATGTGACCACTGACTGGTTCTGGCTGGTTCACAGAGGCATGAACAGCTAGCTCTGTGTCCTTTATTTCACCTTTTGATATATAGAGCTCAATTTTACTGCATTTAAATGTTAAGTCATCACTCCAAAGTGAACATGGGATGTACGTAACATGCATGTTTGCTTACTACATATGTGCTCACTCCTACTTCACAGATATTTATAGCTCCTCCTATAATCTGCTGAATATGTATTCTGAACCATTGCATTCAGCATAAATTCCTGTCTCATCCTCCCTCCTTCAAATTATATGCTTTTGGTTTCTACCAGAGACTATACTTCCCAGCCTCCAGGGTCACCAGCCTGAAGCCTGCAACCCTTTATAAACAAATAAAGCTCTCTTTTACAGATCTACAGATCTTGTGATCTTCATGCCAACATATTAAATATAGCTATACTGCCTAGTAATCAAAGTGGCCCACTAGTTCTGTGTCTATTTAACCCTACTCTGGATGGGTAGTAATGAACTCAGGGAAAGGCACTTGCTAGACTAGTATTGCTGCCTGCAATCTAGACCAGTATAGTGATTGTACCTAATGTTTTTTCCAAAGTTGGAAAAGTTTGGCTATAAACGGAGAAAAGGAGAAATAGTAGTTGAAAGTAAAGTAATGAATAAATGGATTAAGTAATGAGAGAAATCCAATATTAACTCAACATCTTGGAAGAGGCCCAGAACAAAAGATATTTTCTCTTAGTTCAATTCTACCAGATGCATGAAAAGATGAGGCAATGTATTGCTGAGACCACTTCCTGCTTTGGGAACCCAACAAGATTAAATGGAAGCTTGCAAACCTGAATGGTCTTGCCTGGGAGCCATTTCTATATGATATAATAACGAACTGGACTAATTACTAATGACCAAATGAGACTCTAATAATGTAACAATATCTTTTAATTGCTATGAGCCTTTTGTTATAAAAGATCCATTGTCAAAAACCAGGAGTGGTATATGGCATAATAAGAAATGTATTTGCTCTTTGTCTCTGCCTCCTGGTGCAGAACTTCTAAAACAGTTGAAATTTCCCGAGTGTTGGAAGTGTGTTTTGTTATTCACATAGAACCCCTGCTGATCACATCTGACTTTATGCTAATGAAGTAACACAGGTGGAGGCCAAGCTTCAGGATGGGGCTGGACACCAGAAAGACTAAGTGACTAAGTAGAGTATTGGAAATTTCAGCCTCAACCACCAATCTCCAGGAAGGGGAAGGAAGGTAGTGGCTGGAGATTAAGCTCCATAAAAACTTCTTGAACAAGATTTGATGAGCTTCTGGGTTGGTGAACACATCAGTGTGTTGGAAGGTGGCACACGCAGAAAGGGCATTGAAGTGACACACCCTTTTTCCTTCCCCACACCTTGCCTTATGCCTCTATTCCATTTGGCTGTTCCTAAACTGTGTCCTGTATAATAAACCAGTAAACACAAGCAGAAGTTTTCTGGGTTTTGTGAGCCATTCTAGCAAATTTTTTAACCTTAGGAGGGGGTTGTGGGAACCACAGATGTATAGCTGGTCAGTCAGAAGTACCAGTGACAAACTGAGACTTGGAACTGATGTCTGAAGTGAGGACAGTCTTGCAGGACTGAGCCCTTAATCTGTGGGATCTGTATTTTCTCCAGGTAGTTAGTGTCTGAATTGAAGTGAATTATTGGACACCAACTTGGTGTGCAGAGAATTGGAGAATTGCTTGTTGGTGTTGGAAAACACCCCAGAAAAAGTAATGTAAACTTACTAGGTAATAGCATTTTGGAGTTGTGAAGAACTCTAGTAATCAGCTAAATCCAATTATTACTTAATGTAGATGAGGTAACCAAGGTAGAAATTGTAAAATGGCATGTCCGGGTTCATATAGTTAATAGAAAGGGGTAATTTTTCCCCAGACATTCATCCTGTTATTCTTAAAATTTTTAACACAATCATCGCTTGTAAAGATTGACATATTCTCAAATTGTATTATGTGTAACAAAGAAATCAATAAATGAGTCCAGAACATACACTTTTAACATATTTGAAAAGAATAATTTCAATGATCCTCTAACTGGTAAAATAACCCATTCTTTACAAGTCTGCCATATTTTAATGACGATGAATTCAATGGCAATATTCATTTTGTAGCTTAGAAAACAGAGAGCTAGTGCTATGATTATTTTATGTTTCAATTCATATTTTTGCCTTTTTTAATTTCACTGTGATTTTTATTAACTGATTCTTTCTTAGAGTTGTTTGAATGTGAATGTTCACTGAATACTTAAATTCAGGACAGTCACTGGTTGTATTCCTGTTGTCTTGTTTATTTTTAAGTCACAATTCTGGTACTGCATGTTTTTATTTAATCAATAATCTGTCTCCTTCATAAGTGCTTTAAACATAAAATCATAAACATATATGTTTTCCAAGTTGACCTGAATAGTTACAAACATAACTTAATCTGTACAATTGCAACTTTTTTTCCTTCCACTATATTTACCTAAGAGGCTGAACAGCTGTCTCTGGAGCAAACAATGTAGTCTTTACCATCCTGACACAAGAGTATTATATCTTTAAAGGGAACTCTAATAGGTACTAAATGTCAAAAATGCACTTGAAAACTCTTAAAAATTCAACTTGAACTAAAATAACCAAGAAAACCTAATATTAAGACTTATGTCTCAAAGAAAAATAATTGACAACTCTACTCTACCCAGCCTATCTGCCAGAAAATTTTACTTGGAATTCCTAAGATGTCTTCACCTTAAGTACTCCCTTAAGAAGCTTATTTAAGTGAGTCCCTTTGTAGTTAAAAACCTATTTTCCTCTCCCTTACAATTAGAATAATACGTGATTGCATGGCAATGGCTACTATGGCCATCCAGACATTCCTTTGTGCTGGTATCGCTTACGTTTCAGTTTTAAAACATGTGCTTTTCTCCAGTATGCTTTACTTTCAATAATTCCAACTGCATTATTTTCTAGTATGAAAAACCAGAATACATTATTGGCAGCCTTGCATTCTAAAGGGATGCAATTGATTCTTAAGATAAAAGAGCCTCTATCCAACACACTTTAGCATAAGCAGGTATTATGCGCCACATTCCTTAGGACAGATGAAACCCACAGAAACACAAATTTAGATGTATATCTCAATGCTGCAGTGATGGTTTCCCGTAAGTATGCATAGAAAGTAAGATGCAAATAAATACACCATTTAGGGCTGCCACTACTGAGGCAGCTGTGGGAAGACAGCCACGTTTTTTCTTAATTAAAATTTTTTACTTTGCTTCAGTTAGTCGATTTAACACTCTTCAAGAGGCATAATGTATATAGTGAGCTAGTATTTAAACAGTGAGAGCAGCTTAACATTCAGATCCTGCAGACTGTCTGTCTTTTTGGAAGAATCTCTAAAGACTAGGTGGTATCTTTAATTGTGAACAAATAAACATTAGTCTGGATCCTGTGAACGATTCAACAGATGAAATGCGGCAGAAGTTTTCTCTGCAGGTGGGTTCACAGCTAATGTCAAATACCTCTCCATCTTCACATCTTAGAAAAAGCCTTATAGCAGACAGGTAGAATAATTTTTTTCTGTCGTGAATCTCCAAGACCTGAAAACATCTGTTTTTCATAAAAAATGTGATGCATGCCAAAGGCTAGGAACCTCTCACTCTCTAAGATACAAAGCTTTTGATCCTTTGAAACAACACTATTTCATTTTATAAGATGTATTTAAACTATCTCCTATCTTATTTCTCTGAAGCTGAAATCATTGGAAAAATTGGCCCTCTAAATTTAATTGCCTATAATTTTGCTATCAAAACGGCCCATCAAAGTGCTCTACAGAGGAGTGATTGAAAATGAGAGACAAGTGTCTAGCTATCTGCAAAACTAATTTGAGCACTAAATTAGAATCACTCTGTTTTTGCTTTGCCTGTATCTCCTTCATTTGCATCTTGTGTACATACCACCTACAAAATGCATATCTTTCTTTCTCACATCTCTCTATCTTTTTAACATTATGCTAAATGATGATACCAGAATGTGTCTCTCAGGCTGAACTTGCAATCAGATTGATTTTAAAGAATTGAATCCCAAATGTAGGAAATGAACAAATTTTAGAGATGTTGTTGATTTAAAGATCTATAAATGTGTAGTCGAAGGGAGGAGGCAAAATACATATGAGAACAAAATGGTAACCTTTAATTAATATATGGTTATTTAAAGACATCTTTGTGAATTTTCAGAGTCCCAATAAAGTGCATGACTAATTCTGTAATTTCTCCTATCTCAACCATAATTAGCTTCACATCATCTTCCTGTATTACCACTTGCTCAACTTTTATCTTCTTGTTTTTTTTTTTTTTTTTGAGATGGAGTCTCACTCTGTCACCCAGGTTGGAGTGCAGTGGCGCAATCTCAGCTCAATGCAACCTCCACCTCTTGGATTCAAGCAATTCTCCTGCCTCTACCTCTGAGTAGCTGCAATTACAGGCATGCACTAACACACCCAGCTAATTTCTACATTTTTAGTAGAGACAGGTTTCCTCATGTTGGCCAGACTGGTCTTGACCTCTTGACCTCAGGTGATCTGCCCACCTGGTCCTCCCAAAGTGCTGGGATTACAGGCATGAGCCACCGCGCCCGGCCAATTTTCACTTTGTTTCGAAAAGCATTGCTCTTCTTGTTTCAAAAGGTATTGTTCTTCCTCTTTCAGTAGGTGTAACTTCAAATAATGATGTTAGCATAAGACTGTAACAGGTGGGAAAGGAAATATTTGGCTATAGTATGTTGTCCTGTGATTCATGAGCCTCTTGCGCTCAAGAAATTAACGTCAGCATTGGCCCAAGTTGGACTAGGACTGCCTCACCATTTGCTGTATGCTCTTTCTGATGTTGTGTTTTTATTAAAATGAATGATGAGGCATAAAATAGAGATGAACACATGCAGTAATTTTCCAAGTAGAAAAATTTAGGGAGGCTATGGTTTTATGAAGTTCCTGGGCTTAGATGATCTATAAGTGGTTCAAAAAGCTAGGCAACTTTAATTTAATTCAAATATTCTAATTCAATTTTAGTCTTTGCATTACAGAGATGTGTGTTTTTCTGAATCCTTAAGAGAATGAAAACCGATGGAATAATGATGTACTACTATTGCGATGTTACTAAAATCAAACAAGATTTGCTGCTCCCTTTTCTATTTCCTCACATTTAGCATTCACAGAATGTGAAAGCAATATAGATATTACAAAGTATCCGATGATTCACAGGAACTTCCTAGAATTCCTTGCTACACAGCTGTAGAACACATGAAAGAGAAAATTTTAAAAATGTGAAGAACATTTTCTGTATATATGTGTGTGTATATATAGGTGTGGTTTTAGATGTATAATTATATATGTGTGTGTATATACATTTTCAGTAAAAAATAAATAAATAAAACAATAGAAATTAAAGCATGCAGGAAGATGGGATGCCATTTTCATCAGAAAATTGTGGCTCCATAAATCACCCATGCGATCTTATGCGCATGCTTCTGCCTGTGCTGCTTGTCTCTGCCTGGACCGAATGCACTTGTCACCATTTGGGTTCTCTAAGAAGCAGATTCTGAGATGCAATTAGCACGCAGGATTCTGTTTATTCCCAGCTTTATTGGGGTATAATTGGCAAATAAAAATTATACATATTGAAGGTATATGATGTAGTGTTTTGATACACATATATAGTAAAATGATTATCACAATACTGCAGTCAAACTAATGAGCATATCCATCACCTCACATGTTACTTTTCTTTTTTCTGGAGGGGTGGTAAGAATACTTACAATCTGTCCTCTCAGCAAATTTCAAGCACACAATACATTGTTACTAACTATTGTCACCATACTGCATGTTAGATCTTCAGAGTGTATTCATCTTATAACTAAAATTTTGTACCCTTTGGTCAACCTTTCCCCCTTCCCTCCACGCACCCCCCCACCAAAACCGACACTCCAAAACCCTGGTAACCACCCTTCTAATCTCTGTTTCTATTAGTTTGACTTTTTTAGATTCCACATAAGATTCTTATTAGAGAGTCCTCTGGGGCTTAAAACCTATGGAAGGGGGGAAATGTAAGCAGGATTGGACAGAGAGAGAAATTGGTTAGTGATTCAGTCTCAACAAAGCTGTCAGCCAACCCCACAGAAAGTTCTTCGGCTGGACCAGATCTTCAGAGTTGTCCCAGTTAAGGGTGAGAGATCTGAACATTTATACCCTGATATTGATCAGTCACTGGGGATGGGCTATCCCAGAAAGAGGCATGCGCTTAGCTGAAGTTGTTTGTTTTGTTTATAATTTTTAATTGGGTGCCATCCCAAACAGGGCTGTCAGCTGAGGACCGTCTTGCTGAACTCCCTGCAGTTGGGGGAGCAAATCTTACCTTACTCAAGGGGAGAGGGAGTGATTCATGGCATTCACCAAGCACTTCTTCCTGTTTTCTACAATGTAAATTTCTATAAATATCCTAGGACTCATGCAAACTATTATCATATCTATGAAGACTCCTCTGATTTCTCATGTGGGATTGGCTATCTCTTTTTCTATGCAACTACTGAATCATGTACAAACATATATCATAAACTTCTAAAAATTGTATTACCATTTTTTTGAATATTATTGTCTCCTACTTACACTCTAAGCTGTTTGAAGACAAGGCACTGTGTCTTATCCATCTTTGTATATTATCACCTAGTATAGGGACATGTACATACAAGTGTTCAATAAAAAGAAAGCTAAATGGACAAATTGCAACAAAGAATTGTGAATATGCTAGTCCTTACTGAAAAGTAACTAAAATACAATATCAAGAAAATCCCACAGAATAAAGGGGGAAAGTTTGCCCTTTGAAAATAGCATACATTGAAGAGAATGAGCAGGCCATGCTGTGTAGTGGCTAAGTGTCCCACAGAGTATGGTAATGATACATTTGGTTAAATTGAGCAAAGAGTCAATCAATGCCTAGTATATGCCAGGTAGTGTAGTAAAGAATGTGAAAGAATAAATATTTTTAAAAGTAGCATAACAGTGTCTATCCTCTAATAAGAGAAATAAAGCAAGGGACAAATTAAAATAAAAGGGGATAGGTTTTACACAACTCTCGTAAAAAATAAATACAAATTTTTTCGTGGGAAGGAGTTCAAGGAATGAGATAATATAACCAATTAGAAAAATTAGAACAGACTTGATGAAGGTTATAGCATTAGAACTTGGTCTTGATTTAGACTGGGCACTGTGGCTCACGCCTGTAATCCTAGCACACTGGGAGGCTGAGGCGGGTGGATCACGAGGTCCGGAGATAGAGACCATCCTGGCTAACATGGTGAAACCCTGCCTCTACTAAAAATACAAAAAAAAAAAAAGATTTAGTTGGGCGTGGTGGTGTGCACCTATAGCTCCAGCTACTTGGGAGGCTGAGGCAGGAGAATCCCTTGAACCCGGGAGGTGGAGGTTGCAGTGAGCTGAAATCGTGCCACTGCACTCCAGCCTGGGTGACAGAGTGGGACTCCATCTCAAAAAGAAAGAAATAAATAAATAAAAGAACTTGGCCTTGATTTTTTATAAGCGAATGTGATCAGTTTGAGCATGTGTGCTAGTTCAGGTACTCTGAGAAGCAGTGCCAAGATGGAATTAAATGTGGAAAAGATTTGTAGGACAAAATATCTGTGAGGAATATTGGGAAACGTAGCAGGAATAGGCAGGGAGAGCCCTTAGGAATTAATGCAGGCAGGTAGAAGAACTGAGTAAGAAGAGTCTCAGATTATAGTAAAGGCCTGAGAAAATGTTAGCAGGCTGATAGGGAAGCCTCAGAGCAAAGACTGCACATCCCAAGACCGCCACAATCAGTCGTTGACTGGGAGCAGCCCAGGAAAGATATGGCCTTGGTGTGAATGTTGTCCTGGATCACAAAGAGGAGGCAGCTGGAGGCTGTCAGCACCCCTCACTGCAAACTCTCTCTTTTTTTTTTTTTTTTTTTTGAGACGGAGTCCTGCTCTGTCGCCCAGGCTGGAGTGCAGTGGCGCGATCTCGGCTCACTGCAAGCTCCGCCTCCTGGGTTCACGCCATTCTCCTGCCTCAGCCTCTCCGAGTAGCTGGGACTACAGGCGCCCGCCACCACGCCTGGCTAATTTTTTTTTTTTTGTATTTTTTAGTAGAGACGGGGTTTCACCGTGGTCTCGATCTCCTGACCTCGCGATCCGCCCGCCTCGGCCTCCCAAAGTGCTGGGATTACAAGCGTGAGCCACCGCGCCCGGCCAGCTCTCTCTTGAAGTAAGATCTGAGTAGTGCATGCCCATGGATGTCACAGGTGAAGAAAGGAAACATTTCAGGAGAAGAAATATGTGGCTGAAGTCATGGGACATGCAGCTGATGTCTTTGGTTGATAAATATCACCATGGCCTGTGAGCCACCAGTGGCCTCTACCCTAAACAGTAGTAGCAAGCAATATTCTAAGTGCCATTGCTATTTTATTTATTTTCTTATTTCTGTTTTGTCAATCTGTTTATATTTTTTTCTTTTTTCTTCTTGCACTAAGAACATGGCCATGTGCTCAACAGCCATCATGGCCTTCTAATGACGGTTGAAAAAATATAAAGGCCAAGGTTAGCTTTTCCTCACAAGTGGTACTCAATTACAGTGTGTTATCATTTTCTTATCCCTCTAACTCATCATGCTGGGCCTTTCTCACAAAGAATGTGAATCTTTCAGTCAGTTTTATTACATGCTCTTTTCTAACAGAAAATATTTTCAGTTCCAAAAATATTCCAAAATTATTCACATATGGGTATGTTGGTAAAATATTCATTACTGCATCTCAGCTCTAGTATTTAACAACCTTCTACAGAAAATCAGCTTTTGACAGGTGGTTTATGTGTTCAATTCTAAAGAGGGGCTTTCCCTGAAAGAAAACAAGAAGCACATGGCAGGACATCCTAAATACTCTCTGTAAAAATGTTTTGGCAATAATGTATTTGTATAATTTAAAAGTATCCCTGGTGACTGTGGCAACCTGACCAAGGGCAGGCGCTGGGCCTCAATTTGTTATTTCTTTCAGCTTCCTCTGAAAATGTGCTTCATATTCTTAAAGCTGTGGAAATTTTCTCTAAAAGTGTTGTGATGACCAATTGTATTAATGGAATGAGAGACTTTGCTCTAATAACAGCATCCTGCATGTCAAATACTAACTTCTTTGCTCACCTTCTTGATTATCTGTCAGCAGTGGAGCATGCTTTAGGAGGGCAGATGCACATTGCCTTAACATTCCTAATGAATCAGAGAATTCTGTACTGCACATCTCTAAAGCAAAATCAGCAAGAGGTCTGAACAAAGCCAGTGATTTCTAACACTGTATCCTATGGTACCAGGTGATGGCCCAGAGCATACAAAAGGGGAAAACAGATGGATGGGTCAGAAATTCCCTCAGAAGAAAAATGAGTGCTGGAGTAGGGAGTGCTATGTGGTGATACATAATTTGTAACCACCAGGTTTAAGATCTGGGTCCTCACTGAGCATTTCAATATGTTTCCTGATACGGAGGTCAGGCAGAAAAGGACTTAGGGTGAACTGGAGATGGTGGAGTAGGAAGAGTTGTCTGAAAGGCTAAAGGGAAGGTTGCTTGCATCAAACATTCTTCTCACGCTAGCATCTTAGAAATAAACAACTTATATGATAACAAGCATATGGGGTAGGGATAGGAAGTGAAAGAAGGAGATGGCCCTTAAGCAGTCTGTATCTTGTATACCTTTAATTTATATCAAGACTTTTCATCGCTATGTGTTTTGTTTTTAATTTTGTTTTTAGCTATGCTTATCTGCCATTCTTTTTCATCAGAAAGGGGAATTCCAGGACCATATACTAAAATTATACTTAATACTGGAAAAAAGACAATATTTAACTGTCCCGTATATACTACATAGTATCAGAGATTGAGAAACCTGTTCTTTTCCAGGAACAATTTTCACTGTCTAAGAAAAAACAGATCTCCCTTCTACTGGGACTTGAACTAAAGACTGAAATCTCAAGGCACTTGCCTTTTTACAGGACCTCAAAACAGTTTACTTGGAATAAATGAATCTCTGATGAATGTAATTTATATTAGAAATAGCATGGATGTGTCCTGAATTTGCAGGAGAAGGATGAATCAACATTCATTGTCTATCATAAATTCCGCATTAGTTAGGCCCTCACACTGAAGAGAGAGACCTTTGTTCACTGAGGAGAAAGGTCCTGCTAACTGTGTGGCATACTATCAGATTTGGGCCGAGGTAAACTGCCATTATCCCGACTTTCTAAACAGAACTCACAATCCGGTTTTCATGCTGCTTTACCCTGCCTTGTCCTCACCCATAAAAATAATTTTGACAGAACAAAGAACTAAAACTAGATAGATTAAAGTTTTAGTCATCTTTTCTCATTTTATATTTCCTCTTAAGTTTTGTATGTGTTATTCCATATTTTGCCTTTCTTTTCAAGCATATTTTCTGAGTGGGCTTTGCCATTTGGAGTATCGTTATGTGGACTCTAGAAAATAAAGTCCTATACCAGAAAAGATTCAAATTTGAAATATTTTTGAATGCGTAGTTCATCTCTTTAAATTAATCACACACTTACTGTTCCATAAATGTACTGACTTAATTATTCGCCACCACCACCTTCACTGCCATTACCACCACCTCTCAAAATTTCTCTATGATCATTTCCTCCTTTATATAATTTTTAACTTGTTCACACTTTTGAACTCTCAAGACTTTTGTACCAAACCGACAAACTGATTTATTTTTCATTGAAAAGCAAATATACAGCCCTGTCCTTTGCAATTCTCTATGTTTCTAACTTTATATATACTTTATAGAAAAATAGCTCTAGAATTAAAGAATATTAACATATGCTTTACAGTAAAATGTTTTCATCCCTAACCGTGATATATAAGAATTAGCTATTATGAAAGGGATACATTTCTTCTGTAGTAGAGGTCCTGTTTAATATTGAACTAGAAAAGGCACTTGAGGAAATGGCGATGGACTCAGTCAGCACCGTAACAAAGGGACCAAATGCCAGAAGATCCAGAGGAAGAAGAGATCAGCTCCAGCTGGAGAGATCAAGGAAAGCTCCCGAAGGAACCGTATTTTGGTTTGGTCATTGAAGCACGGGTAGTGTTCAAGTGTAGGGCAGTAGGTAGAACTTGGTCAACTTCAAGCTGCTAGATGCTGCCCAGGGAATGGTACTTGGAGATAAGTGAGCACAAGAGCAAACAAGGATGCATAGAGGAAAGTTAACCAACATTTCCATTCAGTAAGGCAAAAACTAATAAATGACACCTGGTTGCTGTAATCTACAAGTGTGTTTTGGGGATTGTAAGCAGTTTATGTCTTAATTTTGACCTAAAATGGAATCAAGTTGCATGGTCTAAGAAACTCATCATTTCATTCTTTCTTTCTTTCAGGACTTTTTCTCCTTTTTCCTTTTATAAGATGTTTTAGAATTTCATTAATTTCTGAACATGAATAAATATTATTATTTAAAGCCATTTATTTATTCATTTATTTCTTGACATTAAGTATTGAGTACCTAATGTGTTTTTGATACATCTCAATAGAGATACACCTAGAGAAATACTTGAAGAAAATGTTTAAGTAACTTAAATAATTATACTTCAGACTATTCTTTATAAAATAAAATAATGGTCCTATACTTCTTGTATAACAAAACACATAATTTTGTTATCACTGAAAAATTTCTGTTGATAAAATTGAAATATAATGTTTGGTATTTGATAAATCTATTTGATGTTTCCCAATTCTCTAGAGACGTTCTTCATATTGTCATTTTATTAATCAAGATTTTATAAAATTCTATACCTGATCATTCCAATATCTGGATGAGCTGTAGGTCTATCTGTTTCTATTATTTAACTTTTTGGTTTTCTAACTTTCCTGTTACATTTTACTTAAATGCTGAGAATACTCTATCAGAAATTACAGAAATGCTGATCAATGTATGTTCTTCCAGAAAAGTTGTACTCCCTTTTTTTTTTTAATGACCAAAAGTTAAAATAGGGAAAACTAGAGTAATTTTCATCTGGAATTGAGCAAATTTTGAAACTTGAGAAATTTTCTATTTCCTGTTTATCTAACTTCTATCATAGATCTCTAACTGAAAGTTTGATATATTTTTTCACAGTACTTCTCTCAGGATCTTAAACCTCACCCCTTTCCTGGGGGCTGCCCAGCATTGTGAAGACTGTCAAAAGCTTTGCTTGGCTTCTTAGCAACTCTGCTGCTTTGTTTGGCTCTTCTCTTGCTCCACTGACAAATCTTCAAATGTCTCAAACGGAAAGGCACTATACGATGTCAGTGTGTTTCCTGTTTCTCCTGAACTTTGGCCCCTCAAATCTGGCTGTTTGGGAAGATGGAATACCAAATTTTGCCTCTCCAGTAACAAGACTGCTAAAAACTTGGCTTGGTTTTCCAGTATCTTAGTTATTGCTTTCTGCTTAGCTTTTTTGACTTTCTGGTCTTGCGTTATCATTTATGAAGAAACGTTTTGAGGCAAAACAGCACCACAATGTGCTTCCTTACTTGCAGTACTTTGCTCAGGCTGCCTTAAGAAAGTACCATACACTTGCTAGCTGAATAGAAGTTAGTTATCTTACAGTTCTGGGGTCTAGTAGTCTAAGATCAAGGTGCAGCAGGATTGATTTCTTCTGAGAGTTGTGAGGCAATGATGCAGGGCAAGCAAGCCCCCAAATTGGGACTTAGTTTGGGAGGGTTCTTGGGTGTGTTTCGGAAAGAATTCAAGTGTGAACCAGTGGGGTTAGACGGCAACCTTTACCGAAGCAGCAGTGTTCAGCAGCAGCAGAGGTACTGCCTCATGTGGAATAGGGCTATTCCACAGGCACTATTCCCAGAGTAGCACCTCGGGGCCAGTTCTGCAGTCATATTTATACCCACTTTTAATTACGTGCAAATTAAGGGGCAAGTTATTCAGAATTTTTCAAGTAAATGGTGGTACTTTTGGGTCATTGCCATGGAATGGGGTAGTACCTTCTGGGTGTTGCCATGGCAATGGTGAACTGACATGACACTGACGGGCATGTTTTATGGAGAGGGGCTTCTGCCTCTTCCCTGCTAGTCTTCAATCTGGTGCAGAGTCAAGTCCCTGCCTCCTACCACGGGAAGAATATGTTTCAGGCCTCTCTTGTAACTTCTGGTTATTCTGGCAATCTGGTATTCCTTGGCTTATAAAAGCATCACTCTAGCATCTGTCTTCATTTTCGCATGACATTTTCCCTGTGTGTCTGTTTCTAAATTTCCCTTCTTTTAAGGTCAATGGTTATATTGTAATAGGTACCCTCCTTATTCTCAAAGGAATTCACTTTAATTTAATTACATTTGCAATGACTGTATTTTCAAATAAGTTCATATTGGGAGGTACTGAGGGTTCGGACTTGAACACGTGAATTGAGGGGACATGGTTCAACCTCTGAACTACCCTCAGAGCTCTATAATTCTCAAGGCCTATCTCCTTGGGTAGCTTTCTACAGTCTTTAGACAGATGTTTTGCTTTTTTTCTAACTTTTCTAATTGCTATTGACAGTATGATTGGTCTGATATCAGCTAGTCAATAATGATCAGAAATAGAGTCTCAGGTTTGACCTGAAATTGGTAATTAGTCATAAAAGTGTCATGCCCTCAAGATTCTCTGCAGTAATAATTTAATAATAATTTAATAATAATAATTTGACTAACTAGAATTTCTCTGCAATAATAATTTAATAATTTAATAATTATAACTTGACTAGAATTTCTCTGCAATAATAATTTAATAATAATAATTTGACTAACTAAGGGTAGGAACAGAATTGAGAAATGTCTGTCCTACTACCTCATTGGTTTCCATTTTACTTAATCTTTCCACCAATTTTGAATTTGACTTATCTAAGTTAGTTTGAAGGCCATAGATAAGAGTTTTACACAAAAATCACAGAGAAAGGAAGATGGCTGAAATGCATTCAAGAGGGTCTATATCTGTGCAGCTGTAGAAAAAAGACACATTTACCAGTTATTAGTGAAGGCTAAATGTTAAGACTATAGAGTAAGTGACAGTTTTAAAGTTTTCCAGAATTCACCTAGGAACTCGTATGGCTAAAGATTTCGAAGTAGTTTACAATTTTTATCATGACAGCAATAGCAGTAAGCAATGCCAATTGAAGTACATACAACAACAGCAACAAAGAATTTCCACCACCCAGTCAAAAGTTTCATTTTACATTCGAAAACAGCATTACTATGAATGTCATAGATAAGTGATAGTAGCATTGGATCTACCTATTTCCTTATTTTTCATGTTTTATTTGGTAATATCAGTTCAGAGCTTTTTGATTTGTTGTATTCAAGGGAAGTCATTAGAATATCACCATATTTTATTTCCTTATAACACATTTTTTATCTCTTGTGAGAATTGATCCATATGTTTTTCAAGAAGGTAGCCCAACTCTTGTAGTATCAATGCTTGATATATGTTACCTCCTTTCCCATTTTTTTCATATAGTATATGTTTGCTTTTTTGAAGACTCCATATTCACTTGATTTATTGCTGCTTCATATTGAACAAAATGGTATATTGCGGGGCTTAAGTGGTCATTTTTTTTAGTAACAGATGCTGACTTCAAAATCTAACTACAGTGTTTTTGCTGACTAAAATCATCGGTAATTTTCTTTTCACACTATGGTTCATCATATAGGAATAATGCGTATTCCACAGACTTATTATAAACATTAAAGGAGATAAGTAAATTTTCTTACAATGCCTCCTACATATCAAATGACCAGACAATGAGAGTTATTATTATTAATGAACAGAAATAGCTCAAACCCACATTTCCTACTGCACTGAAGAGTGAATTCTCTATTTGAGACACATATGCTTTCTCAATCTCCAAATGCACACACATCCAAAATCAGACTACATATACATAGATGCATTTAAATATATATACATATGCACATGTATATGCACTCATACATAAATGTATATGTGAATTTACCTATGTGTGTGCGTATATATGTGTATGTATTTTTAATATTTTATTAAATTTAATTGTATTGGGAAAAAAATCACAGAACATTTACCTTGCCAAAAAGTTAAGGATTTTAATGTTGTCTAAAATTATAAAAAAGAAAAGCAGAATTTTTAAAGCTTTAAGGATCGTTTACCTCCACAGGAGAAATGTGAGTGAAAGCAGGGTAAGAAATGTAATACTGAGAGAATATTTTATAATAAAGTCTTCTCTGACTTTATTGTGATTCATTTTTTATTAAAGCATAGATTTTTAACTGTTTTTTTTATTGCTAATATTTGGTATACCATCAGTGATACATTCTTTAAAGATTATTCTTGTTTTATTCCGCATTATTTTTAGAGATAAGCTGAATCCTGAAATATTTTATTTCTATCTTCCTTTATTCTGAAAAGAAATGAATTGGAGGCAAGAATCCTTTGGTATAATAACATAGAATGGACTGAGCATTGATTAATAAATCTCCCAGGAACCTATTCTAAAATGAAAGTCTTTTAATATACAGAAGAATGCATTTAAATGAGGGCAATGAATGAGAACCACAAATAATTTCTTGCCTATGACAATTATTTTATAAAGATATTACTGAAGAACAATATTGAACACAGTTATATACTCATTCATCACTGGTACATTTTACATTCTTATAAGTCTATGAGTTAAAACGCCGGTTCTAAATATCTTTGATATGGTATTCTAACTTATTTAGAGAAGAAAAAATAGACATAATGAAGCGTATTTATCAGCTAAATATATTTTCATTGACCAGTGGTCAAGCCAAGTTCGCCTTTCCAGCTCCCACCCTGGAAACTTCTTGACACATGTTATTTACATGACTGTTTCAATCTTGGCTAGTAATAATAATAATCTTGGCTAGTAATAGTAATAAGAATAGTAATGATAACTATTCTAAGGAAGAGTTTATAAGGATTTAATATAGACAGATGCTCCTGGATTCCTTTAACTGTAGATATTTTAAAATATATAGACGTTATATGCCTGTATCAAAACATCACCCGTACTCCATGATATACCATTATTATGTACCCATAATAATTTTTAAAAACTAACAAAAAATAAAATATCATGTTTATTTATTTATTAAATCACACTTGAGTTTTAGAATGTAAAAACAAACACACACACACAAAAAAAAACTAAAACCACCTAGACCACCCTCTTGTATTTATCTTCAAAGTGTTCTCTTGCTGGTATCTGTGACATTCACTATTTCTTCTCCTTTTACCAGTGAGCATGAGCAAGGTTTTCAACTGTGGCACAAAAAGACCACTTCAGTTTTCTCTTTCATCCTCTCTTAGCACTTACTCTACTTGAACATTATTTCACTAAACAAAAGCCCTTTTCATTATTGAAGTTTGTGCTTGCCATCTTATATAATAAATAACTAAAAGGAGATAATATAAGTAAATTTAAATTTAACACAGTTAAATTTATATCATTAACGTACATCATTAAAAAGTTCAATCAGGCCAGGCATGGTGGCTCACACCTGTAATCCTAACACTTTGGGAGGCCAAGGTTGGAGGATCACTTGGGCCCAGGGGTTCCAGAACAGCCTGGGCAACATAGGGAGACAACATTTCCACAAAAAATACAAAAATTAGCCTGGTGTGGTGGTGAATGCCTGTAGTACCAGCTACTCGAGAGTGGTGATGCTAATACATTGTTGAAGATGTAAGTGCTGTCTGCATGGGAAGAAATGGTAAATAGTACACTGTCTTTGAAAAAACATAATTTAACTTTTTTCACCCTCTGAATTATAGAGATTCATGGCAAAGTCTCAGTCCTACACAATTATTTGCTGTTTCATCCATATGTATTTTCCAAATTTTCGTATTTTATCGATGCCAATCAATCCACTCATTAGTCAAATCAGTGTTGATGTCAAAACCTAAGTCAGATGATAATTTGCTTAAATTTTTTAACTGTTAAATTGACAAATAGAAAAGTTGTCAAATTCTAAATGTTTCACAGTAATACACAGGATTTTGGATCCTATTATTTTTCTACCTGGAAGCATTTTGTGGTTAATATTATTTGTCTGAAAGTAAAATTATGTTCCAGGTCCAGATTACCAATAAAACTCACATGAGGTAGTAATGGTTTCCTTTGTTAAAATTAGTAACACATGTAAATATCTGTCAATCAAAACAATTTTACCTCATGGTATTTTCCTAATGAAAATGGATTTCTAGACTGATAGAATATTCAACATTTGTTTCTGGAACAAAATGCTGTGTCTCCAAGTGCAAGATTTCTATAAGGAAATTATATTTTAACTTGACATTTAAAAATATATATATATAATTTAAGGAATATTTCTTCTGTTAGAAGTCTCGTATTAATTTACCTATCTGATAGTTGCAAAATCTCATTTATATGTGGAATTTTTTTAAAAAACGTTAAATATACCTAGATAGAGAATAAAACAGTGTTTGCCAGGAGAGGGGCGACAGGGAAATGAGAAGATGTAGGTCTCTGTATTAGTCTGTTCTTGCATTGCTATAAAAAAATACCTGAGACCGGGCAATAAATATATACCTATAAAACATAATCTTAAAAAATTAGCATACATACTGTAGGATTGTCTCAGTGGTAAATGTTTTTTGTTGATAGTTTAGAAAGTGTGGCTTCCTTAACCATTCATATGCTGATGAATATTTAACAACTGGTTCTCTGGAGAAGCAGAAGCCATGAGGTGTAATGTAACTATTTCAAACACGGGTGATTTCAATCTACTAATGAGATGTTCATCAACTCACAACATTTCTAAAAATTTTAACAGTTGACTGATTCTATCTTACCATTGTATCCATTCTCTAGGCTAAAGATACAGTGTGTATGTTTATGAGTTCCTGTTCAAATTTCTATTAGAACACATTTGAAGCTACATTTTTTTTTTTTTTTTGAGACAGAATCTCGCTCTGTCACCAGGCTGGAGTGCAGTGGCACAATTTCGGCTCACTGCAACCTCTTTCTCTCGGGTTCAGGCTGTTCTCCTGCCTCAGCCTCCCGAGTAGCTGGGACTACAGGTGCGTGCCACCACACCCAGATAATTTTTGTATTTTTAGTAGAGACGGGGTTTTACCATGTTGGCCAGGATGGTCTCAATCTCTTGACCTCGTGATCCACCCGCCTCAGCCTCACAAAGTGCTGTGATTACAGGCGTGAGCCACCGTGCCCAGCCTGAAGGTACAAAATTTTAACATATAACAAAGGTGTACTTTGACATGGTCTGTTACATTTCTCCTCAAGAAATTAGATTTTTACTTCTACTGTGATCTATTAGAGATGGGCAATGTATGCTTTACTATATATTTCACAATTCATTACCTATCCCTTGTACCAAGTCATTACACCAGATGGTATAATTTTGTGAGTGGTTCATTTGTCATGAGCATGCTTCATTTTGGTACTTATTAATTATAAGTAAGACTGTGTATGTGTATGTGTGAACTGCACTGTGGGTAAATCTGCTACTCACAGGTGATTACAATGAAGAGTGAGATTAAACATGAGTTATGTTTCCATCTATCTTTGCTGTTACAAAATGCCTCAAGGTAATACCCATGAAATCAAATTGAATTTCAAAGCAATTCACAAACACTCTGAAATTTGGACCCAACACCAAAGTTACACATAGTATGTTTAAATCCACATTTCATTTAATAAATATTGACTGGCTAACTGATTACAGTATGATATGCTTCCGTCAAGGATGAGTTAAAATATTTAATTTCATATAAACCACAAAGTTACTATTTTAAATTTTAAATAATGTTTTCTTTACAATAATGTCTCTCTTGTTTAAACCAAAATGTATTCTTTTTTCCTTCTTACGTTTTTTTTTCTTCTTCTACTTCATGTGACATCTGTTAAAAAAATTTACTAGTTGCTTTCATATATATTTAATCCTAAAAATTCAAATGTATTTCACATCACCTTATGTATTTTTCCTTCTGCAAATAAATCTTGTCTTTATATCAGTAATTTTCTAAAATCTTTACTCCACACACAAAGTTACTGAAGTCCAAAATTCCTTTGTAATAGTTATAAAATGAGCAATCACTGGATCTTTGTCATTTCATACCCATCTTTTAACACATCTCTTAATATTTTGTGTGGAAATTAATCAGTGTTTATTTTGAACATGTATGATGCTCTACGCAACCTTCCATATCAAACTGTTCCAACTTTATCAGAGGGTGACAGCCTTATTATGATAGTTAATGCCAATTTACTAAAAAACTCTACTTGGAGCATTACATTATCTCAATCAGTTTTTATCACAATTTGACAAAGTGGGTATTGTTATGCAAAATTTACAGATAAAGTTATTGAGACTCAGAGATGACTACAGAAATGATATAGTTAACAAGAGAGAAAACCAGAATTAAACCAAGTTCGGTCTGAATCATAGTCTATTTTCTTTCTACAATATCATGTCTTTTTTATTACTAAATCAAGAATGACAGTAAAATAACCATGCTGCTTTTCTATAAGGAGTATTTCTTTATAAGAAAATTAAAGCCATCAGAAAAAAAAATTATTCCCCTCTCTACAAAACAAATCCTTAGATGTTAAGCAGCCGTAATTATAAGGTAAATATAAGGTTTTGATCTGCCAATAATTGTCCTAAGTAAAATTTTTGACAGGTTGGATTTTTGGTTAAGCAAGCTAAAGGCCTACTGTTTAAGTTGAAAATGACAAGTAAGTGATAGATCTTTGGAAGAAACTAAGAATAAAAAGAAACGGCATAATTTCACCAAGGTTTAAATACTAAAAAGAAAATATGAGTAGAAGAGATTTTGAGTAAGTACTGCTCATTCAAGAAAAAAAGAAACACAAAGAATTGCCTCAGACTGGAGACATGGAGATAAGAGGGGAACAGCTAAATAAAAGTGCAAATTGAAATGAAATGATGGGTAATATTGAAATAAATTAGAAATGAAATTTTGCTTTTACAATGACAGAAATACCAAAGGAAAGTAACCTCAGTTAAGAACAGAAACAAAAGTAAACGGAGATTAGAACAAAGTAAATCTTGATAGAAAGGGTCTGGAAGTATCCTGCAGGTTCACGGAATTGCTTAGAGAGAAGATGCTAAGTGACCCAGAAGTCAACAGGGAAAATACAAGTGGTCCCTACATTCAAGATTAAAGGAGAGAACTGACAAGCCAGGTGTAATTCACAGTTCCTCATTTAAGACAAAGCTTTTTAAGGAAAGGTGCCGCTTGGTTTCCAGTGTCTTTCTTGGATATGCCTATTATGTAGGAAGAACATATTACTCCTTACAGGTAACTTTTAACACTCAAAAATTCCAGATAATAAACTACTCTTTCATCCTAACTAAGCATTCGGTCAACTCTGGACAAAGAACTCTGAGAGAATTAAAAGACACAAATTACTCACCCAAAGAAAGAGAAGAAAACCTTTGATGCGTAGCTGAAGCAGAAACTCACCAATTTACTTGAGCCTTTTTTTCTATTTTTACCTTCTTAAAGTAAGAAAACACTATAGTTCACTATCATTTTATTATGGACTTATTACATTTAGATTAAATTTTTTTATGTTTAAGTAGTGGCTTTCATTCTGGGAAATATTTATTTACAATCTGGGGAAATTTTACTTATTTACCCTATACATGTCCTTCATGATGTCTTGATCTTCAGCTAAATCCTCTGTGAGATCTTGTGTTTCTCTAAAGGATTCCTAAATTTTAATGATTATCCTTATATGGAAACACCTCTACAATGAAGCTTGACTATTTCTCTAAAGGATTCCTAAATTTTAATGATTATCCTTATATGAAAACCCCTCTACAATGAAGCTTGACTTCACTGTATTTTACTAAATTTTTAAAAGTTGTCTTATAGTTAATTTTTATAGGTATATTAGTAGGTCTATACATTTATGGGATATATGATATGTATTGATACAAGCATGAAATGTGTAATAATTATATTTGAGCAAGTGGGGTTTCTGTCACCTCAAGCATCTTTAATTTTTTGTGTTACGAACATTCCAATTGTACTCTTTTAGTTTTTCTAAAATGTGCAACAAGTTATTGCATATTTGACTATAGTCATTCTGCCATGCTATCAAATACTATATCTCATTTATTGTATGTAACTATATTTTTATATTTTTGTACCTATTAATCATCTGCATTTCCCTTCTACCGCTACCCTTCCCAGCCTCTAGTAACCAACATTCAGTGATCTATCTCCATGAAATTAATTGTTTAAATTTTTAGTTCCCACAAATGAACGAGAACATGTAAAGTTTATCTTTCTGTGCCTGGCTTATTTCACCTAACATAATGCCTTCCAGTTCCATCCATGTTGTTGCAAATGACAGGATCTCATTATTTTTTATGGCTAATTAGTACTCCATTGTGTATATATACCACAATTTTTTTAATCTATTCATCTGCTGATGGACTTCTAGGTTGATTTCAAATTTTGGCTATTGTGAATAGTGCTGCAACAAACATGGAAGTGCAGATATCTCTTTGATATACTGATTTCCTTTCTTTGGGGTATATACTTAGCAGTGGGATTGCTGGATCATATGGTTGTCCTATTTTCAGTTTTTTAAGGAACATGCATATTGTTCTCCATAATGGCTGTGCTAATTTACATGCTCGCCAACAGTGTATGAGATATCCACTTTCTCCACATCCTTGCCAGCATGTGTTGTTTCCTATCTTTTGGGAAAAGCCATTTTAACTGGGGTGAGAAGATATCTTGGAGTTTTGATTTGCATTTCTCTGATGATTAATGATGGTGAGCAGCTTTTCAAATATCTGTTTGTCATTTGTATGTCTCTTTTTGAGAAATGTTTATTCAGACCTTTTGCCCATTTTAAATGGGATTTTTAGATTTTTTTTTGTAGAGTTGTTTGAGCTTGTTATATTTACTTATTATTAATCCCTTGTCAGATGGGTAGTTTGCAAATGTCTTCTTCCATTATATGAGTTATCTCTTCATGTTGTTGATTATTTCTTTTGCTGTGCAGAAGGTTTTTAACTTGATATGATCCTATTTGTCCATGTTTGCTTTGGTTGTCTGTGCTTGTGGGGTATTACCAGAAAAATATTTGCCAAGACCAAGGCCCTGGAGCATTTACCTAATGTTTTCTTTTAATAGTTTTATAGTTAGAGGTCTTAGATTTAAGCCTTTAATCCATTTTGATTTGATTTTTTTATATGGCAAGAGATAAGGATCTAATTTCATTCTTCCACATATAAATATCATTTCTCCAGCACTATTGAAGAGACTGTTCTCTTCCCAATGTACGTTCTTTGCACATTTGTTGAAAGTGAACTCACTGTAGATGTATGAATTTATTTCTGGGGTTTTTATTCTCTTTCATTGGTCTTTGTGTCTATTTTTGTGCCACTACCATGCTGGGGCTCTAATGGTTTCATATAAATTTTAAGATTGTTTCTTCTACTCCTGTGAAGAATGTCATTCGTATTTTTATAGGAATTGCACTGAACCTCCAGATTGCTATGGGTAGTATGAACATATTAACAATTTTGATTCTTCCGATTCATGAACATAGAATATCTTTCCATTTTTTATGTCCTCTTCAATTTCTTGCATCAATGTTTTATAGCTCTCATTGTAGAGATATTTTTCTTCTTTGGTTAAGTTAATTCCTAGGTATTTTATTTTATTTGTAGCTATTGTAAATGAGATTACTTTCTTATTTTTCAGATTGCTTGCTTTTGGAATACAGAAATGTTACTGAGTTTTTGTATGTTGATTTTGTATTCTGTGACTTTGCTGAATTTGTTTATCAGTTATAATAGTTTTCTTGTGGACTCTTTAGATTTTTCCAAATATAAGATTATATCATCTGCAAACAAGGATGATTTGACTTCTACTTTTACAATTTGAAAGTCTTTTATTTCTTTCTGTCATCATTACTCTAGAGGAGACTTCCTGTACCATATAGAATAACGGTGGTAATAGTGGCCATCCTTGCTGTGTTCCAGATCTTAAAAGAAGGGCTTTCAGTTTTCCCTGTCCAGTATGACACTAGCTGTGGATCTGTTGTATATGGTTTTTATTGTGTTGAGGTATGTTCTTTCTATATCCAGTTTTTTAAGGGTTATTCCCATGAAAAGATGTTGAATTTTATCAAATATTTTTTCAGCATCAATTGAAATGATCATATGGTTTTTGTCCTTCATTCTGTTGATACAATGTATCACATTGATTGATTTGTGTATGTTGAACCATCTTTGCATCCCTGGGATAATTCCTACTTGCTCGTGATAATGATCTTTTTAATGCATTGTTGAATTCAGCTTGCTAGTATTTTGTTGAGGATTTTTGCATCAATGTCCATCAGAGATATTGACCAGTAGTTTTCATTTTTTTTGAGTCTCTTTGTCTAGTTTTGGTATTAGGGTAATACTGGCCTTGTAGAATGAGTTTTCTATTTTTTGGAATAGTTTGAGTATACTTTATATTAGTTCTTTAAATGTTTGGTGGAATTCAGCAGTGAAACCATTGAATCCTGATCTTTTCCTTGCTGAGAGACATTTTATTACAGCTATTGGTTGTAAGTCTATTCGGGTTTTGTATTTCTTGATGGTTCAATCTTGATAGGTTTGGTCAGAGAAGATATTTTATATTACCTTCATTTATTTGGATTTGTTAAGACTTGTTTTGTGACAGAACATATTATCTATCCTTGAGAATTATACATGAGCTGAACAGCAGATGTGTTTTCTGCAGCCATTGAATGCAATGTTATGTAAACACCTATTAGGCCCATTTGGTCAATAGTGCAGATTAGGTCCAATGTTTCTTTGTTAATTTTTCTGTCTGGATGATCTCCCGAGTGCTGAAAGTAGGCTGTTGACATCTCCAGCTATTATTGTGTTGGGGTCTATCTCTCTTTCTCTCTCAATTAATATTTGCTTTATGTATCTAGGTGCTCCAGTGTTGGATGCATATATATATTTATAATTGTTATATCTTCCTTCCGAATTGATCCATTTATCATTATATAACAACCTTGTCTCTTTTTACAGTTTTTATCTTGAAATCTATTTTTTCTAATATAAGTAGAGCTACACCTGCTCTTTTTTTGATGTTGATTTGCATGGCGTATCTTTTTTCATCCATTTATTTTTAGTTTCTGCATGCCTTTATAGGTGAAGTGTGTTTCTTATAGGCAACAGATCATTGGGTCTTGTTTGTTTGTTTGTTTGTTTCTTTGTTTGTTTGTTTAATCCACTTAGCCATTCTATGTCTTTTGATTGAAGAGGTTATTCCATTTACATTCAATGTTATTATTAATAAGATAGGACTTACTTCTGTCATTGTGTTGTTTTCTGTGTTGTTTTGTGGCTGTTTCTTCTTTCCTCCCTGTCTTCCTTTTTGTGAAAATAACTATCTCAGGTAGGATATTTTAAGGGCTTGTTTTACATTTTTTCTAGGTACCTATTTTAGTTTTTTTTTCTTAAATTGGAGGTTAGCATAAGGTTAGAAGATAACATCTTATAACCCATTATTTTAAACTGATGACAACTTAACTCTGGTTACAAAAACAAACTAACAAACAAGCAAAAAGAAAATGAATAATTCTCTACATTTTAACTTTATTGCCCCTGCTTTTAAACTTTTTGTTGTTTCTACTCACATTATAGTATCTAGGTCTTAAGAAGTTGTTGTAGTTGTTATTATTTTTGATAGGTTCATCTTTCAATCTTAATCAATGTTTGAGTAGTACATACATCACAATTACAGTGTTATACTATTCTGTATTTGTCTGTGTACTTACTGTTACCAGTGAGTTTTGTACCTTTAGATGATTTTTATTACTTATTAACATCCTTTTTTTTTTAGAGTGAAGAAACCCTTTTAGTATTTCTTGTAGAATAGGTCTTCTGTTGACAAAAACCCTCAGCTTTTTTTTTCATCTGAGAAAGTCCTTATTTCTCCTCATGTTTGAAGAATGTTTTTTGTTGAATATTCTAAAAAGTTTTTTTTTCCATCACCACTTTAAATATATCATGCCACTCTCTCCTGGCCTGTAAAATTTCCACTGAGAAATCTGTTGCCAGACATATTGGAGCTCCTTTATATGTTTGTTTCCATTTTCATTTGGTGATTTTGGGATTCTTTCTTTGTTCCTGACCTTTACGAGCTTGATTTTTAGATGCCTTGAGGTGGTCTTTTTTGAGTTAAATCTTCTTGGTGTTCTATAACCTTCTTGCAATTGAATATTCATATCTTTCTCTAAGTTTAGGAAGTTCATTATTATCTCTTTTAATAAACTTTATACCCCATCTCTGTCTCTCTATCTCCTCTTAAAGCCAATGATGCTTAGATTTGCCATTTTGAAGCTTTTTTCTAAATCCTGTAGGTGTGCTTTATTCTCTTTTATTCTTTTAAAAAAATTTTGTCTCCTCTGACTGTGTATTTTCAAATAGCCTGTCTTCAAGTTCACTAATTCTTTCTTCTGCTTGATCAGTTCTGGTGCTGAGAGACTCCAAAGAAGTCTTCAGTTTGTCGGTTGGGTTTCTAAACTCAAGAATTTCTGTTCGATTCTTTTAAATTATGTTAATCTCTTTGTTAAAGTTATCTGATAGGCCTCTTCTCTGTATTACTTCTCTGTGTTATCTTGGATTTCACTGTGCTTCTTTAAGACAGCTATTTTGAATTCTCTGTCTGAAAGGTCACATATCTCTGTCACTCCAGGATTGGTCACTGGTGCTTTATTTAGTTCATTTCTGGTGAGGTCATATTTTTCTGGATAGTCTTGAAACTTGTGGATGTTCACTGATGTCTGGGTATTGAAGAGTTAGATATTTATTCTTATATTTGCCATCTGGGCTTATTTGTACTGATCCTGCTTGAGAAGTATTTCCAAGTATTCAAAGGGTATGGAGTGTTGTGATCTAAGACTGGCCACTGCAGTTATATGTGCATTAGGAGGTGGGTTGCATTTCCTGTAATACTGTGACTCCTACAGACTCATAGAGGTACTGCCTTGGTAGTTTGGGGTAAGATTCAATAGCATTCCCTGGATTTCCAAGCAAAGTCTCTTGTTTCCTTCTTTTATTTTCCCAAAAACAGAGTCTCTCTCTCCTTACTGAGCTGCCTGAAGTTGGGAGAGGGTAATACAAGATTTCCTATGGACACCACCACTGGGACTGTGTTGGGTCACTCTTGAAGCCAGCACATTACTAGGTGTCACCCAAGCCTGTGGCTACTATTTCCTGGCTACCACTGATGTTTATTCAAGGGCCAAAGGCTTTTATTTGGCAGGTGATTAGTCCTGCCAGGCCTTGGTCTCTCCTTTCAAGGTAGTGGGTTCTCTTCTGGCCCAGGGTGAGTCTAGAAATGTCCTCCAGGAGCCAAGGCCTAGAACCAGAGACATTAGGAGTCTGCTTCATGCTTTATTTTACTGTGGCTCAGTTGGTTCCCAAATTGCAAGATATAGTTTTTTGTTGTTGTTGTTGTCATTGTTTTGTTTTGTCTTGTTTCTATACTTTCGTCTCCTTTCCTTTCCTCTCCTTCTCTCCTATCCTCTCCCTGTGGCCACCACAGCTGGGAATGTGCTGGGTCACACCTGAATCCAGCATGTATGGGGTCTTACCCCAGGCCTGTGGTGAGTGCTGCCTGGATACCACTGATGTTTATTTAAGGCCCAAATGCACTTCACTCAGCAGTTGGTTAATTTTGCCATGACTGGGTTATTCTTGAGGGCAGTGGGTCCTTTCTGGCTTAGGGGTAGTCTAGAAATATCCTCTGGAATGGGGGGTTCAGGACTCTGCTTGGTACTTTACTTTACTGTGGCTGAGCTGGTATCTGAGTTGCAAGACAAAACTCTCTTTACTCTCCCTTCTCCTCTCCTCAAGTGGAAGCAAGGAGTCTCTCCTGGAGCTGTGAGTTACACTACCTGTGTTTGGGGGAGTGATGATGTGAGCACTGTCTTGGCTACCTCAGCTCCGTCTCACTAGGTCATGTACACCCCAAGTCCACTGCTTCTGAGCCCAGCACAGCACCAGGACTTGCCCAGGAACTGCAGTCCTTGTGGCCATAATTGCCTTTCAAGTGTTTTAGAACCTCAGAATTCTTTAGCCTGTAGTGGTGGTGCTAGCCAGAAGTCGGGTTCTGAGAGCTGGGATGAACAATTCCTCTTTGGCTAGGGCTGGTAGACCAGCTCTCGCTGGTAGCTCCTTCTGTGTGTGTCAGCCAAATTCTGCCTTGTATTGCTTTCCACCGTGGCATGGCAGCACTAAGTTTCAATGAGAAATCACAATCACTTTGCTCTCTCTCAAGTATGCAGTTTCTCTGTCTACATCACACTGACCTGTTGAGGGATAGGGAAGGGGTGGTATAGGCAATTCCAGGCTGTCTTTCCTATCCTCTCCAGTGCCCCTCTCCTTTATCTTATGTTAAAACCAAGAATTGTGTTCACTCGCCTAATTTATTTTTATAAAGACATTTTCTTTTATAGATAGTTGTTCTATTTGGTATTCCTGCCTGGGGGTCAATGATGATCTCTGAAGGGTTCTATTCAGCAGTCTTATTCCACCTCCTTCAAATTTTAAAGCCTCAGTAAGTTTATCTCCATTAATTTCACCCTTTAGTGATGGAAAGGGTTTTATACCTTCTACAAATGTGAAGACTGTATAAGCTGTTCTCACATCCTTTCATTAATCACTCTACTATGTGTTGAATTATAACTGCCTCAAAAGTGATTAGTTAGGGATCACACTGAACATTTCACTGTGCATAAGTATAACCCTTTCAGAATCATAAACTTTTTTTTTATTATTTTTGAAAAACAAATTGAGCACATGAAGCTTAGCCACCATCTCCTGCAAAAGGAGGAACCAGCCAAGTCACTGGTTCATTCATTGGTTTCTTCCCATTGCTTCTTATATCTTCAATAGTTCAAATTATTACAATGCATTCATATCAATATCATGGTGACACCACTTTTTAAATGGCATCAGTTATAAAATGTTAGCCAAGATATTCTGGAACTTTGAATACATTATTCTATGCATATTTCCTCCCTCAAATGACTAATGGTTTGGTCCATCATGATTGCGCCGGATAGAAACCACATTTTTTTTCTTCTAATGTACTCTTCAGTGATATTTTCTCTTATTTCATATTCTCACAGATTGGCTTATATGAAAGACAGGCTCTAGCTCTCACGATTTATTCTGGAACCACCTTGGCCAGGGGATACCTTTGGCAGTTCACCAGTCATTTATCTGTCTAATTGTAGTAGTGGAAATTTATTTCCCTCTAGATTTTTAAGTGATCTTGCCCACCTTTTACATATAAATCATAATTTAGCTATAAAATTTAAAATTCATAAATATTTTAACTTTTATCTATGAACTGTCTGCTTCAAAAGAAAATGTCTTTAAAACTCCATTAATGTCTTAAACATTAATGACTAAAGATTAGTCTACTGCTTATTTTCATTTGGCAAGAACTGTGATTATTATCTTGTATTACTGCTTCCACCATAATCTAAGCCTGCAACTCTTACCTTGGAAGTTACGATATCAGTGGACCACCTATTTTCACCCTTGCTGTTAATAGTGCACTTTCTTCACAATGGCTAGAGTAATAATTTTATTCAAATTCCCATTATTTAACATGTGAATAAATTGAAAATATTTTAACTTTAACATTTATTTAGTATAATGTTAAAATTACTTACCTGGACAAAAATTAAGTCTTACATGATCTGATCACTGTCTTCTTTTCTAACCTCATTTTTACTTTTTCCTCATTTATGATACTAGAGTCACAATAGTCTCTTTCTGTTCTTTGAATAGGTTAAATTCCAAATTTCCACTTAAAGAAACTAAAAACTTAGATTGTCAGGGCCCAAATTTGCAGAGATAAAAAGCAAAATTTTTGTCATTTGAGTACTAGGGACAATAGTGAGGTAAGTCACTCACATATCTACTTCTTCAACCCCAAACCTTTGAAATACAACAATGGGAATACCACCACCAATCACAACCATATAACATCATCTGGAGGACATTAGCCTAGTCCTGTGATACATTACCATAAAATTATTGCCATAATTGATTCTTCATAAGGGCATTCCTCATTTATATCAAGACAGCTGATTTAAAAGATAGGAAACACAGTATGTCCAGGGCATTTCATAAACATGGGTCAGTTGAAGAATTTCATTTGCTGTCTTACAATATTATATGGAATTACATGCCTGTAAGTCCACAGATGGTGGTTTTGGCAAAAGGATTATTGGCGAGAGAGGGAAATTCATACATATCTTGTATAAATGCCTGTTGAAGTGCGAGCACAGTGCTATTCTTTCCAGAATGAATTTTGTCCAATGTAATCACACTTATACTAGGTAGCAAGCTGATCCTTCCAAGAAAATTGTACTATATTCAAGTGACAGTGTTGTTCTCTGTGGTTGGCAGATTAGATATGAAGCAGTGGCTATCAGTAGATCATCTGTGGTGTGTAGAAGTCCGTATTATTTAGCCCAAGTTTAACCTCCAACCCTATTGACATGAACGCTTTGCTAATTAGACCACTGCACGGGTTCAGACCTGGAAAAGAAGCTGATTGACATCTATAGAACTGGTCAACTTGTCTACCAGATTATTAAGATCCTCCTCTGTTAAAGTCACTCTTGGTCGAGTCATTCTTGGACATTGGGAAAACCTGCTCAGGCAACTTACTTGTGCGAATCTAAAGCCACTTCTGAGTTTGCAGCTAGCACCCTTTTACTTTGATTCCTTCCTGTGGTACGCAGAATTCTGACATGATCCCCAGGTTTCCTACAGCATTATGTACATATCTTCTATAATAACCTCCCCTTGAGTGTGAGTGGTACTTATGAATATGATGAAATATTCACATTATTATGTTATGTAACAGAAGAGATTATGCAATGTAATTGAGGTCCCTAATCAATTGACTTTGCTAAGCAAGAGAAAGATTATTTTGGGTAGGCCTGACAAAATCAGATGAACTCTTAAAATATGTCAGAAAGATTCAAAACAAGCAAGACTTGTTGTTATAGTCTGAATAAAAACACCCCCATAATTTTTATCCATATTCACTTCTATTAATCTTAAAAGATATTTTATAAAGCAAAATATTATGTGAACAATATCATTTAATTCCAGGGTTTTTCATTTCTTAAATAATGTATAAATACAGAAACACAGGATTGTGTAATAGTTACTTAATACCTCTTATAATATCCTTCCTTTTATTCTGGACAGAAGTTATAGAATAAGAATTATATTTATATATTTACATATTTATATCCCTCATTTGTATATGTGTACCTTTGAAACATTATAAAAACAAAAACTGATGCATGGTATTAGACCATGAGTATATTTTTAAGCTCTAGGGGCACAAAAAAGTTAAAATAATTAATATACAAAAGATAGAAATGTTAACTTTCAAATAATCAATAACATAAGAAATTGTACAATCTCCTATTGTCTCTTTTCTAGTCTGACATTTATTATCCGTGTTACCAACTTCAATGGGATGGACAAAAACAAGAGACCAGTTAACTAGGAATATCTAAGTCAGAAATTATCAAAATTTGATGGATATCAGAATCCTCCTGGCTGTTTGTTAAAGAAGCACATTTCCTGAAATCTTTCACTACTCAGCATTCTGACTCAGTCATATTGGAAGGGAGGAGAAGGGCATTGGTAAATGCTTGCTTGATAGCAATCCAAGTGAATCTCAAGTAGCTATTTTTTGGATCACAGCTTGAGAAGCATGACTCCAACCACCATCACTACCACTCCAGTATTTTCAGTAAGATGTGCTGTCTCCTTTGCCAACCCTGTAGTTTGTAGGCTAAACGACTTGCTCACTGCCTTTACTATTATACTTCACCTTCTCTCCAAATTCCCTGCAGATTCTTCAAATTGAGACGTTTAATTTCTTTCAACATTCTGCCTTCTCCTCCTGATTAGGTTGTTTTGGGTTTTTAATTTTGTTTTGTTTTGCTTAACAGAATTGCCTGTCTTTTGACATCTTTCCCCCTCCATTTGGCTTTCTAGGAACATCTCTTTCGAGTCTCTCACTCTTCTCTGCTGTACTTGTAAACTTCAGTGATGTGCCTTCTATCCTTGCCAATGAGAAGACAATGTTTTGGCTAAGGCCTTCTGGATGAGATATTAGCTCATATGGTTAATCTTGCTCCAAAGAAAACCTCTCATTTTTTTTTCTTTTTCTGACCCAACAGTATAATCTGGCTCCTGAGTAAAAACCTGTATTTTGTTAATAATAAATAGATAAAACCTGTTAGCAATTCTTTTCTGTAACTATTTAAATGACATGTAGTTTTCCTTCATTAAACATTTCATGAGCTGAACTACATCAAAGTGGTTTAATTCTTTTTAACTTTTCTTTAAGTTCAGGGGTATAAGTACAGGTTTGTTATATAGGTAAACTGTGTCATGGGGGTTTAATGTACAGATTACTTCATCACCAAAGTATTAAGCCTAGTATCTATTAGTTATTTTCCTGATCCTCTCCTTCATCCCACCCTCCACACCCCGGCCCCAGTGTCTGTTGTTCCCTTCTGTATGTCCATGTGTTCTCATTATTTAGCTCTCATTTATAAGTGAGAACATGATCTTGTCCTTTTTTATGGCTGCGTAGTATTCCATGGTATATGTATCACATGTTTTTTATCCAGTCTATTATTCATGAGCATTTAGGTTGATTCCATATGTTTGCTATTGTGAATAGTGCTACAGTGAACATATGTGTGCATGTGTCTTTATGATAGAATAATTTATATTCCTTTGGGTATATACCCAGTAATGGGATTCCTGGGTCGAATGGTAGTTCTGTTCTTAGGTCTTTGAGGAGTTGCCACAGCTTTCCATGATGGTTGAACTCATTTACACTCCCAACAAGGTATAAGTGTTCCCTTTTCTCTGCAACTTCTCCAGCATCTGTTATTTTTTGGCTTTTTAATAACAGCCATTCTGCCTGGTATGAGAAGGTAGCTCCTTGTGGTTTTGATATGCATTTCTCTTATTATCAGTGATGTTTAGCTTTTTTTTATATGCTTCTTGGCCACATATATGTCTTCTTTTTAAAAGTGTCTGTTCATATCATTTGTCCATTTTTTAATGGGGCTGTTTTTTCCTGGTAAATTTGTTTATGTTCCTTATAGATACTTATTAGACCTCTGTCAGATGCATATTTTGTAAAAATTTTCTCCCATTCTGTAGGTTGCCTGTTTATTGACAGTTTCTTTTGCTGTGCAGAAACTTTTTAGTTTAATTAGATGCCATTTGTCAATTTTTCCTTTTGTTGGAATTGCTTTTGGCATCTTTGTCATACAACATTTGCCTGTTCCATGTCCAAAACGGTATTGCCCACATTGTCTTCCAGGATTTTTACAGTTTTGAGTTATATATTTAAGTCTCTAATCCATCTTGAGTTGATTTTCGTATATGTTGTAAGGAAGTGGTCCAGTTTCAATCTTCTGCATATGGCTAGCCAGTTATCCTGGCACCACTTATCAGAGGTGTTTTTGTTTGTTTGTTTGTTTGTTTGTTTTTACCAATTGCTTGTTTTTGTTGACTTTGTCAAAGGTCAGATAGTTGTAGGGGTATGGCCTTTTTTCTGGGTTCTTTATTCTGTTCTTTTGGTCTATGTGCCTGTTTTTGTACAACTATCATGCTATTTTGGATCCTGTAGCCCTACAGTATAGTTTGAAGTTAGGTAACATGATGCTTTTGGCTTTTTTTTTTTTTTTTTTTTTTGCTTAGGATTGCCTGGGCTGTTCAGGTTATTTTTGGTTCCATATGAATTTTAAAATAGTTTTTTTCTAGTTCTGTGAAGAATGTCATTGGTAGTTTGATAGGAATAGCACTGAATCTATAAATTGTTTTGGGCAGTATGGCCATTTTAACAATATTAATTTTTCCTGTCAATGAGCAGAGAATGTCTTTCCATTTGTTTGTGCCATGTCTGATTTCTTTCAGCAGTGTTTTGTAGTTCTCATTGTAGAGATCTTTCTCCTCTCTGATTAGCTGTATTCCCATATATTTTATTCTTTTTGTGGCAATTGTGGTTGTGACTGTGTTCTTGATTTGGCCCTCAGCTTGACTGCTGTTTATGTATAGGAATGTTAGTGATATTTGTACATGGATTTTGTTATCCTGTGACTTTGCTGAAGTTGTTTATTAGCTTAAGGAGCTTTTGGGCCAAGACTATGAGATTTTCTAGACATAGAATCAGGTCATTTGCAACCAGGATAGTTTGACTCCCTCTTTTACTGTTTTAATTCCCTTTAGCTTTTTCTCTTGCCTGATTGCCCTGGCTAGAACTTCCAATACTATGTTAAATAAGAGTGGTGAGAGAGGACATTCTTGTCTTGTGCCAGCTTTCAAGGGGAATGCTTCCAGCTTTTTCCCATTTAATATGATGTTGGGTGTGAGCTTGTCGTAGATGGCTGTTATTATTTTGAGGTGTGGTCCTTCACTACCTAATTTATTGAGAGGTTTTTTTTGTTTTTGTTTTTGTTTTTGATGGAGTCTCCCTCTGTTAAGAGGCTGGAGTGGAGTGGCATGATCTCGGCTCACTGCAACCTCCACCTCCCAGGTTCAAGCGATTTTCCTGCCTCAGCCTCATGAGTAGCTGGGACTACAGGAGTACACCACCATGGCCAGCTAATTTTTGTATTTTTAGTAGAGACAGGGTTTCACCATGTTGGCCAGGATGGTCTCCATCTCTTGACCTCCTGATCCACCCACCTCGGCCTCCCAAAGTTCTGGGATTACAGGCATGAGCCACCATGCCATGAAGCACTATTGAATTTCATTGGAAGCCTTTTCTGCATCTATTGAAATAATCCTGTGGTTTTTATCTTTAATTCTATTTATGTGATGAAACATATTTATTGATTTACATATGTTGAGTCAACCTTGCATCCCAGGGATAAAGCCTGGATAAGCCTTTTTGATGTGCTGCTGGATTTGTTTTGCCCATATTTTGTTCAGAACTTTTGCATTGATGTTCATCAAAAAGATTGGACTGAAGTTTTCTTTTTTTGTTGTGTCTTAATTCAGTAAAAATGGGAATTTGGCAGTGAATCCATTTGGCTCTGGAATGTTTTCGGTTGGTAGGCTATTTATTATTGATTCAAATTTGGAGCTTATTATTGGTCGGTTCAGGGGATGAATTTCTTCTTTGCTTAGTCTTGAGATGGTGTAGGTATCCAGAACTTTATACATTTCTTCTACATTTTCTAGTGTATGTGAATAGAGTTTCTTTTTATAATATTCTCTGATGCTTACTTATATTTCTATGTGATCGGTGGTAATGTCCCTTTTGTCATTTCTAATTGTGTTTATTTAGTTCTTCTTTCTTTTCTTCTTTATTATTCTAGCAAGTGGTCTATTTTATTAATTTTTTTAAAAAGCCAACTCTTGCATCCCAGGGATGAAGCCCACTTGATCATGGTGGATAAGCTTTTTGATGTGCTGCTGGATTTGGTTTGCCAGTATTTTATTGAGGATATTTGTATCGACGTTCATCAGGGATATTGGTCTAAAATTCTCTTTTTTTGCTGTGTCTCTGCCAGGCTTTGGTATCAAGATGATGCTGGCCTCATAAAATCAGTTAGGGAGGATTCCCTCTTTTTCTATTGATTGGAATAGTTTCTGAAGGAATGGTACCCGCTCCTCCTTGTACCTCTGGTAGAATTCGGCTGGCATCTGTCTGGTCCTGGACTTTTTTTGGTTGGTAAGCTATTAATTATTGCCTCAATTTCAGAGCCTGTTACTGGTCTAGTCAGAGATTCAACTTCTTCTTGGTTTAGTCTTGGGAGGGTGTATGTGTCCAGGAATTTATCCATTTCTTCTAGATTTTCTAGTTTATTTGTGTAAAGTTGTTTATAGTATTCTACGATGGTAGTTTGTATTTCTGTGGAATCGGTGGTGATAACCCCTTTATCATTTTTTATTGTGTCTATTTGATTCTTCTCTCTTTTCTTCTTTATTAGTCTTGCTAGCAGTCAATTTTGCTGATATTTTCCAAAAACCAGCTCCTGGATGCATTGATTTTTTGAAGGGTTTTTTGTGTCTCTATCTCCTTCAGTTCTGCTCTGATCTTATTTATTGCCTTCTGCTAGCTTTTGAATGTGTTTGCTCTTGCTTCTCTAGTTCTTTCAATTGTGATGTTAGGGTGTCAATTTTAGATCTTTCCTGCTTTCTCTTGTGGGCATTTAGTGCTATAAATTTCCCTCTACACACTGCTTTGAATGTGTCCCAGAGATTCTGGTATATTGTGTCTTTGTTCTCATTGGTTTCAAAGAACATCTTTATTTCTGCCTTCATTTCATTATGTACCCAGTAGTCATTCAGGAGCAGGTTGTTCAGTTTCCATGTAGTTGAGCAGTTTTGAGTGAGTTTCTTAATCCTGAGTTTTAGTTTGATTGCACTGTGGTCTGAGAGACAGTTTGTCATAAGGCTGGTTCAACATATGCAAATCAATAAATGTAATCCAGCATATAAACAGAATCAATGAAAAAAAACACATGATTATCTCAATAGATGCAGAAAAGGCCTTTGACAAAATTCAACAACGCTTCATGCTAAAAACTCTCAATAAATTAGGTATTGATGGGACGTATATCAAAATAATAAGAGCTATCTATGACAAACCCACAGCCAATATCATACTGAATGGGCAAAAACTGGAAGCATTCCCTTTGAAAACTAACACAAGACAGGGATGCCCTCTCTCACCACTCCTATTCCACATAATGTTGGAAGTTCTGGCCAGGGCAATCAGGCAGGAGAAAGAAATAAAGGGTATTCAATTAGGAAAAGAGGAAGTCAAATTGTCCCTGTTTGCAGATGACATGATTGTATATCTAGAAAACCCCATCGTCTCAGCCCAAAATCTCCTTAAGCTGATAGGCAACTTCAGCAAAGTCTCAGGATACAAAATCAATGTGCAAAAATCACAAGCGTTCTTATATACCAGTAACAGACAGACAGCCAAATCATGAGTGAACTTCCATTCACAATTGCTTCAAAGAGAATAAAATACCTAGGAGTCCAACTTACAAGGGATGTGAAGGACCTCTTCAAGGAGAACTACAAATCATTGCTCAATGAAATAAAAGAGGACACAAGCAAATGGAAGAACATTCCATGCTCATGGATAGGAAGAATCAATATCATGAAAATGGCCATACTGCCCAAGGTAATTTATAGATTCAATGCCGTCACCATCAAGCTACCAATGACTTTCTTCACAAAATTGGAAAAAAACTACTTTAAAGTTCATATGGAAACAAAAAAGGGCCTGCATTGCCAAGACAATCCTAAGCCAAAAGAACAAAGCTGGAGGCATCATGCTACCTGACTTCAAACTATACTACACAGCTACAGTAACCAAAACAGCATGGTACTGGTACCACAACAGAGATATAGACCAATGGAACAGAACAGAGACCTCAGAAAGAATACCACAAACTAAAACCATCTGATCTTTGACAAACCTGACAAAAACAAGAACTGAGGAAAGGATTCCCTATTTAATAAATGGTGCTGGGAAAACTGGCTAGCCATATGTAGAAAGCTGAAACTGGATCTCTTCCTGACACCTTATACAAAAATTAACTCAAGATGGATTAAAGACTTAAATGTTAGACCTAAAACCATAAAAAGCCTAGAAGAAAACCTAGACAATACCATTCAGGACATAGGCATGGGCTGGGACTTCATGTCTAAAACACCAAAAGCAATGGCAACAAAAGCCAACATTGACAAATGGAATCTAATTAAACTAAAGAGCTTCTGCACAGCAGAAGAAATTACCATAAGAGTGAACAAGCAACCTACAGAATGGGAGAAAATTTTTGCAACCTACTCATCTGATAAAGGGCTAATATCCAGAATCTACAATGAACTCAAACAAATTTACAAGAAAAAAAACAAACAACCCCATCAAAAAGTGGGCGAAGGACATGAACAGACACTTCTCAAAAGAAGACATTTATGCATCCAACAGACACATGAAAAAATGCTCATCATCACTGGCCATCAGAGAAATGCAAATGAAAACCACAATGAGATACCATCTCACACCAGTTAGAATGGCCATCATTAAAAAGTCAGGAAACAACAGGTGCCAGAGAGGATGTGGAGAAATAGGAACACTTTTACACTGCTGGTGGGACTGTAAACTAGTTCAACCATTGTGGAAGACAGTGTGGCGATTCCTCAAGTATTTAGAACTAGAAATACCATTTGACCCAGCTATCCCATTACTGGGTATATACCCAAAGGATTATAAATCATGCTACTATTAAAGACACATGCACACATATGTTTATTGTGGCACTATTCACAACAGCAAAGACTTGGAACCAACCCAAATGTCCATGAATGATAGACTGGATTAAGAAAATGTGGCACATATACACCATGGAATACTATGCAGCCATAAAAAATGATGAGTTCATGTCCTTTGTAGGGACATGGATGAAGCTGGAAACCATCATTCTCAGCAAACTATCACAGGGACAAAAAACCAAACACCACATGTTCTCACTTATAGGTGGGAATTGAACAGTGAGAACACTTGGACACAGGAAGGTGAGCATCACACACTGGGGCCTGTTGTGGGGTGGGGGGAGTGGGAAGGGATAGCATTAGGAGATATACCTAATGTAAATGATGAGTTAATGGGTGCAGCACACCAACATGGCACATGTATACATATGTAACAAACCTGCATGTTGTGCACATGTACCCTAGAACTTAAGGTATTTAAAAAACAAACAAACAACAACAAAAAAACTCTTGAATTCATTGATAATTTTAATGGTGTTTTGTGTCTCAATCTCCTTCAGTTCTGCTCCGATTTTGGTTATTTCTTATCTTCTGCTAGCTTTGGGGTTGTTTTGCTCTTGGTTCTCTAATTATTTTAGTTGTGATGTTAGGTTGTTAACTTGTGATCTTCCTAACTTTTTGATGTGAGCATTTAACACTACCTTAGCTGTGTCCCATAGATTCTGGTATGGTGTATCTTTGTTCTCATTAGTTTCAAAGAAGTTCTTGATTTCTGCCTTTACTTCATTATTTACCTAAAAGTAATTCAGAAGCAGCTTATTCAATTTCTATGTAATTGCATGGTTTTTAGCAAATTTCTTAGTCTTTATTTCTAATTTGATTGTGCTGTGGTCCAAGAGAGTGGTTGTTATAATTTCAGTTATTTTGCGTTTGCTGAGAAGTGTTTTGTGTCCAATTATGTGATTGATTTTAGAGTATGTGCCATGTGGTCATGAAAAGAATGTATATTCTGTTGCGTTGGGGTAGAGAGTTCTGTAGAGGTGTATCATGTCCATTTGATCCAGTGCTGAGTTCAGGTACTAAATATCTTTGTTAATTTTCTGCCTCAGTGATCTGTCTAATACTGTCAATGGGGTGTCAATGTCTCTCATTATTATTGTGTGGGAGTCTATGTCTCTTTGTCAAACTCTAAGATCTTTCTTTATGAATATGGGTGCTCCTGTGTTGCGTGCACACATGTATTTAGAATAGTTAGGTCCTGTTATTGAATTGAACCCTTTATCATCATGTAATTCTCTTCTTTGTCTTGTTTGATCTTTGTTGGTTTAAAGCCTATTTTGTCTGAAATTATTGCAACCCCTGCTTTTTCCATTTGCTTGGTTGATTTTTCTCCAACTCTTTATTGTGAGCCTGTGGGTTTCATTACATATGACATGGATCTCTTGAAGATAGCATACCAAGGGGTCTTGGTTCTTTATCCAGGTTGCCACTCAGTGTCTTTTAATTGGGATATTTAGCCCATTTACATTCAAGGTTAGTATTGATATGTGTGGATTTGATTCTGTCATTATGGTGTCAGCTGGTTATTATGCAGACTTGTTTGTGTGGTTGCTTTATAGTGTCACTGGTCTGTGTACTTTAGTGTGTTTTTGTAGCAGCCAGTAATGATTTTTTCTTTCCATATTTAGTGCTTCCTTCAGAAAGGAAAGGTAGGTCTGGTAGTAACAAATTCCCTCAGCATTTGTTTGTCTGAAATAAATCTTATTTCTTCTTTGATTATGAAGTTTAATTTGGCTGGATATGAAATTCTGGGTTGGAATTTTTTTCTTTAAGAATGTTGAATATTGGCCCCCAAACTTTTCGACTTTGTAGGATTTCTGCTAAGATGTGCACTGTTAGACCGATGTGCTTCCCTTTGTAGGTGACCTGACAGAAATTTCTGTCATTTCTGCTTTGCAGAAAGTTCAGAACCCTTGCTGGAGAGGTGGTGTGGTTGTTTGGAGAAAATAGATTTTTTTTTTCTTTTATCCTATTTGATGACCTTGAAGATTTATTGTGATATAAGGTGGATCCAGCCAACTGGCTTCATTTTCGAGAGATTTTAGGAAGCTAATGCTCAGGTTTCAACTCCTGGACTACATGTTCAATATCTGGGGGAATTGTATCAGTCCCTGACTTTGTTCTCTGGCTCCCCAAGGTTAGGAATCTACTATGCTGGTGGGGCAAGGTGCTCCTGGACCACTAGTCACTACACTCTGATTGGTGGTGTTAGTCAAAGCATTTTGTAGTGTGGTGGCAATGAGATCTGTTCTTGTTCACAGGGACCAGCAGCAGTGGTAGTGCTGTGGGGTGCATACTTGTCTGCTGCAACAGGGTGCTAGCAGGTGCCAGGGTGCCTGCCTCTTTGCAAGCATTTACCTCTATGGCAAAGGCAGCACAGCTTGGGGGAATGAGGGATCCCCTGTTGGCAACTGTGCCAGTGGTTATGCTGGTGGTGGTGTTAGCATGAGGGTGGGATGCTGGTGGGTGCAGGTCCGTGTGTGTTCTCTGCTCGTCACAGGCAGGAGTGGTCACTCAGGATGGTGGAGGGTTTGCTGTTCTCTGTGCCTAATGTCACTATGTTGACAGTGTTTGTGCAGGAGTGGGATGCTGGTGAGGGCTGGGCTGGCTGGCTCTGTGCCTACCAAGGCTCTGACTGAAATGGCAGTCTAATGGGAGGAGGGTGGGTAGAGTACACTCTTGTCAGTTGCAGCAGTGGCAGGGCAGTGTGTGTGCACACAGGTGCACTGGCCAGGCAAGTAAGACAAAATTTGCCTGTGCACACACATACAAGCAGAGCAATGTGGGAGGTTGCCTTGGGCCTGGGGGAAGCTGCAGTGTAAGGAGGGAGTGGGTGGGCTGGTGTGTGGCCATGGGGGCTGCCCCGCTGGAAATGTTGACTGTTCAGGCATGGTGCACCAGTGCGGGAGCTATGATATGGGTCCCCAGGACACCTAAGGCTGCCATGCAAGCAGATGCTGCTGGGCTGGGGCTCCAGGAAAAGCCAGCAGACTAAGGGGTGCTCAGGTCTGACCAGCCCCATCTCATGGGCAAGACTTCCCTGCAGAGTTCAGATCCACCAGTTCTCCTAGGGCTAAAGTCTCTTATGAAAGCAAGTCGAGCCTACAGGGATGACCATCCCTGGCCATACTCTGCTACAAATGCTCCCACACTAAACCCTCTGGACTCGCCTTCAGCTGGTGTGCTGCCAATACCACTTCTCTAAGCAGCTCTTCCTGCCAATTCAAATGGCCCTGGTGGTTGAAGGGTCTCCTCTTGCTGGGATTTCAGAGGCCCATTGCAAAAGTGGGTTGCTCTTTGCCAATTTACCTCACCTGTTCCCTGGGAGTTGCTGGGGGCCAGAAACGAGTTCTGGCACACTGTTGCCCCCATCAATATGGCTTAAAACATTTTTAATATGAAAAACTATATTTCTAGAAATAACCAAAATTATCCATGATGCACTACTTTTTTAATGCCTTACTGCATTCAAGTTGCAAATATTTCTTTTCTCCAAAGCATATGTGTAATTTAGGAACATATTTTATCTGAATGTTTAAAAGAACTTTCTATACATGTATCTAGGCCTGGTCTTTTTACTGTGGGAATACATTCATCTATTGATGGATTCTATATAGCAAAGTTAAGAAAGCCAAAGAGATTTCTCTATTTAGGCTGTTTTAGTACTTTATATTATTCTAAAAAGTGACTATTTTTCTACAGTTTTAAATTACTGGCATAATGTTATACTTAATTTTTCTTATTTTTTACTCCTTTACACATTTAGTCTTATTCCATTTTTCACTCCTACTATTATTTAATCATGTCTTCTCTCTGTCTTTTTTTTTCAGTCTTGATAAATTTTGCCAGATCTTGGTTTTCATTTTCAAAAGTACACATCTTTGTTGATTTTTCTAAAGTATCTTCTGTCTTTTATGTCATTAATATTAACTCATCTTTATTATTTCATAACCTAATATTTCATTATATTTATTATGTTTATATTTTGCTGACTTCATACATCACACAGCTAGCTCATTTTCTTCTTCTCTAGTGTAAAATTTTAGTAGTCTAAATTGCTTTGAAGTAGAAAATTTTAGTTGTGTGCACAAATTTAGATTTAGCATTTTTTATCATTAAATATTAGCATTTAAAATTTCCATTATGATTTTTTTTTACATTTGAGCCTTTTAGGTGATTTTGTTAAATTTTCTAATAGCATATTTTGCTGGAGTTTTTTTTTCTCTTTCTCTTTACTTTGTTATTGATTTATAAGTTAATTTCATTGTAGTTAGAGAACACCGGGATATAAATTATCTGAATATCACTAATATCTTCTTTGTGGGCTTGTTTTGAAAAGAACGTGTGTTTGTGTTTGCTGTGGTATTATTTATATATAAAATATATTTATATATAAATATATTCAGATATATTTATATATGTAAAATATATTTTAACAATATAAATAACAAAGTTATCTAATAAGTGTATATATAGTTAGACAATTTTGCTATTTATATTATTAAAATAGTATAGATTCATACTGACTTTTTCTCTGTTTCAACTATCAGAGAGATGAATTGCAAATTCATACAGTTTTAGGGGATTTATTGATTTCTCCTTGTAGCTATTTCAATTCATCTTTGTTATGAAGTACGTGTGACTTTAGAAAATGTATAACTCTTCCTAGTAAATAAATAAAAAATTAAGTTTTTCTACCAATGCCTTTTGACTTGTTATTTTCTAATATGGGTTATTATTCAGCCATAAAAAGAATGAAATTCTGTCATATGCAACAAAATGGGTGGAACTGGAAGACATTATGTTATGGGAAATAAGCCAGGCACAGAAAGACACATGTTCACAGTCATATGGGAGCCAATAATTAAACAAATTAAACTCAGGGAGATAGAAAGTAGAATGACGGCTGGGGAGTGTAGCATGGTTGGTCGGGGACAAAGTGGGCATGATTAATGGGTACAAAAATATAGTTGGATAGAAGAAATAAGATCTACTATTTGGTAGCATCCTTATTTAAAAATATTTTATATCATAAAATAAACTATGGAACTGGAATATTCCTAACACAAAGAAATTATAAGTGCGTTAGGTGATGGATACCCCAATTACCCTGATTTGATCATTATATATTGTATGCCTATATCAAAACATCACAAGTTTGGTGATACATATATAACATGTTTAATTATAAACTATTTAATACCTATAATAATTAATTAAAAAAGAATACCAGAAAAAAATTATTTTTTTATCTTAGTCACATTTTTCAAACTTATCTTGTTGGTCTTTTTTCTAATCTTTTATTTTAAAACTTTATTTACCTTAAGTGTAGGTATTTCTTATATACTTCATATTATTAAATGTTATAATTGAGTCTGATGATGATTAGTTTCCTAATTGCTGAATTTGTCTATTTTTATTGACTATGATAATTAATAAACTTAGATTTGTTTCTGTATGGTAATTCGTATCTTCTGTTTTTCTACTTTATGCCTGCCTGTCTATCTATTATCTATTTATCCATCAATCTGTTTTTTAAATTCAGTCTTCTTGAGTTGTTTTTGTCAATTTTTTTCTTCTTTTCTGCTTTTTTTGCTTTTTTTCCAAAAATCACTCCATTGTAACCTCTTTATTAGCTTAGGTGGTGTTTTCATCCTTTTTTTCTGTTAACACTTAAATTTTTTTTGTTTTGTTTTGTTTTGTTTTTTGAGACGGAGTCTCGCTCTGTCGCCCAGGCTGGAGTGCAGTGGCGCGATCTCAGCTCACTGCAAGCTCTGCCTCCCAGGTTCAGCCATTCTCCTGCCTCAGCCTTTCCGAGTAGCTGGGACTACAGGCGCCCGCCACCACGCCAGGCTAATTTTTTATATTTTTAGTAGAGACGGGGTTTCACCGTGGTCTTGATCTCCTGATCTCGTGATCTGCCCGCCTTGGCCTCCCAAAGTGCTGAGATTACAAGCGTCAGCCACCGCGCCCAGCCAACACTTAAATGTTAATGTGACTATTTACTTACTTACATCTTAATCTAACCAATATGTTTACTATTGAGACATTTTAAAGACTTTAGCATTAGCAGCACTCCACAGTATCTTCATAATATTGTAATAAAATTCATAGGTTTTGGTGTTAGGGTTATTCAGGCCCAATAAAATTCTTCTACATGCTGAAAAAAACTGGTGAAGTATTAGTAACATCTCTTTCCTGAATATTTTACATAATTCACCAGAATACCTATCTGGTCTTAAATTCTCTCTCTTTCTCTCTGTGTATGTGTGCGTGTGTGTGTGAAGTTTTTGTTAGACATAATATTTAAATTTTCTGGTTTATATCAGGTCTGGATTATTTAAATTTTTCAAGAAATTTGTTTATTTATTTGAGTTGTCAAATTTGTTCATGATATGTCTATAGAATCTGTATTAATACTCCCTCTATCATTTCTGATATTGGTAATTCATGTTCTCTGGCTGTCTGGCTGGCTGTCTAATGGTTGTCCTTTTTTTCTAACTTTTCAAAAATCAATTTTTGGCTGTTAATTTTCTCTGTTATTTGTTTGTTTTCTATCATACTGGCTTCTCCTGTAATATTTATTATGTCCTCTTTTCGTACTCATACTTGGTTGTCTTTACTCTCTCAGCTTCTTAAGGTGCTACAATATGTCATAAACTTTAGGATTTTCTTTTATTTTTTAATATGAGTATCTAAAGCTATAATTTCAATCTAAGCACAGCTTAGATCTATCCAACAAATGTGACATGTTGAATTTTTATTATTTATATTTTTAAAATATTTTTAAATTTCTCTGCCTATATGATATGGTTCTTTCATATTTGTCTGCCAACAGTTTTGACCCCAAACATTTATCATTATTCTTATTGTTTACATTAATCCACGTGTTTTTTACACATTTTGGTTGTTGTTGCTCATTATACCTTCTCATATTTCAGACCTAGCTTCTTTTTCTTCTTTTGTTTCTTCATTTCTTTCTTTTTCTTTTTTTTTTTTTTTTTGAACTCTATCTTTCAGTTCTTCTCCTGTCTTTGGAAGTGATATCTCAAAATTTTTAAAGTCTGTATTTTGCCATCATTCCAAAAGTTTAAAGTGGATACACAGTTCTATGTTGTCAATAATTCTTTTACTGTGTTGAAAATATCAAGAGAATGAGGCATTATGAAAAGGTAATACAGAAACAAGGGTGAGGGAACGTGTAGACTTAGTGTGTAAAATATGCCTGAATATGTCAAAGTGAATAGAAAATCTTTGTAGCCTTTTTTATATTACAGTTTCTCGGATCTTAGGCTTCAGACTGGTGAATTTTGTTTTGCACTGGCCAATGGACCAACTATTTTTACTGTCCAATCTTAAATTCTAAAGATAAAATATTGCAGGTAACATAGAATATGCATTATATTTTTGAAGAGTTGATGACAACTTGAAATCAATAACTATTTTTTACTAATGAAAAAGATGATATAACTCTTTGTCCAAAGTAGCACTTAACAAGGATGAAATTTTAAATCTAGATGGTACTTGTTGTAAACAAATGGTCCAGATAATTACATATTTTAGCAGTTGTATGTCCTGAGAAAACTCATTCTTAAAATTGGTGCTATATTAACAGTAGTATACGATATTGTAATGAGTTTGCTTTATCTTTGGAAAATACTTAATTCTGCTCTAGAGGACAAGAAAACAACATGAGTGTATCTCATAAAAAGTAATTAGCAAAGATAATAAATAAGCTGGTAGATTATGAGATATAGGCAAAACTCATAGGGTATGTTGGAATAGAAGATAATGAATAAATAATTAACACATGATATATAGGCAGAATTCATAAGCTGAGCTAAATACAAATAAATAGTAAATAATTAATAGACTACAGAACATGCTAAATATAGAAAGAATAATTGCAATGTATGCTGAAAAAACAGAAGTGCTACACAAAGATCAAAAAAGACAGAAAGGTCATATACTGAGAATGCGTCCTATAGGCTAAAAGCCACCTCATCCCTATATAAATCACCTAGTGGTAATACCTAGCATAGTCCTATCACAGTCCCAGATATGTCCTGCCGGAGGAAGGTAGATAAAACCATGACTATTCATTTAACTAATTGGCAAGCTACTTACTTCTGCATCTCTCTGATAGAGAAATGGGTATCTTTGCCCCTAGTAACTTTTGTCTATGAGCCCCTTGAACATACTTGGGCTTTTATTCTCAAAACTGTATCATTAGAAAGGAAGAGAATGGTGGAGGAGAGAAAAAGAGACAGGATGTTTGTACGTTGTGTATCCCAGAACTTATGTTTCAGGTATTTTTTCTCACTCACAACCTATCTGAAGCACGTTAACCTGCCCCACCTCCCTCCCTTGCATCTTACTTCATATTTTAAATATTTTTAATAAACTGTGATTTGTTCTATAATAAACTGACTTTCTGTTTTGTGACCTCTGGGATAGTTTGTTAGTATGCTCAGAATCGATCATTGCAAGTAATTTCCTATATAGTAGATAATAATAAAATCATTAAAGCATATTTGCTAACACTCTTTACAATGGGTATTTAAGATCAATTATTTAAAAATTAAGATAGCAAGATATGCTAGGATTAAGAATATCCAATTGTACTTGTAGAAAACCAATATTTATCTGTGTGACTTCTAAATAACCTTGACCCATACCAAATATTTCTAAGGATGAAAACAAAAGTAAATTCTCTATAAAGCTGTTAATTAATCTCTAAATTACTTTGGGAAACATTTCTTTTGTTACTACTTGGAAATGATTGTGTGTTCTAGAGAATGGAAACTTGTGGTTCATAACACTTTAATTTCTATTTATATACTTACAGAGAGTTTGCTTCATATAAATCTATAATCCTTTCTAAAATATTGTTCTATCCCAGTGGGTTCCACATACTGATAGCATATCAAAAGCTACATTCCAATGATGCCTGCAATATTTCACTAACTACACTCTTGTCTGTCTGGTGTCAGTGCCCTCATTTATCATGTACTCTTTTGTCAGATCAATCTTGCTACAGAGATGCTTTAAGTCACTCTCATTTTTAACGTGTTTCATTGGATCCAAGTTTGGATTTAATAAAGTCCAAATTTCTTACTCAGGCATTCTAAAACCTTAGAGAATCAGGCCGTGCCTCTTTTCCAGGCTTATATTTTCCATTATTGTAAATCCAAGCTATGGTTGGAATGCTTCAGTGTTTGGTCAGCCCTTCAAATCTAACAAATCTTATGTATGAGATTTGAAACTACAAATGCATGTCTGTTATCGGTAACTACCTAGTCATTACTTAATGTTTTTTGCAATAGTCTCATCATCTACAAAATGTGAATATAATAATTATAATCATAGCCATAATTATACTCTCCTCACAGAGTTGTAAAGATTAAATTAGATAATCTATAAGGTGTTATTTATTCTGAGAATCCCCTTCTCTTTATGTACATATCTATAGATATATATTGATAGAAATATATTTTCTAAAAACTTCTTTGTGGATCAGCTACATCCACGTTTTTAAAATTTCCCCTGGGGTTTTTATAATCAACTTTATTTCTATACACTAGTAATGAACAATTGGAAATAAAAAACAATGTACCATGTATAGTAACATTCAAAAACATATATCACACCAAGAGTGACTGAACTCTGATGGAAACTATAGAAGCTGGGTGATAATGGCATGTCAACATAGGCTCATCAGTTGTAACAAATGTACCACTCTGGTAGGGGATATTGATAATGGTGGAGGCTATGCGTGTGTTGGGTAGACGGTATATAGGAAATCTCTCTAATTTCTGCTAAATTCTGCTGTGAACATAAAACTGCTCTAAAAAGTAAGGTCTCTTGAAAAAATAAACATGAAACAGGTATAAACTAATAAATATATTTAGCATATATGCCGAAAACTAAACAAACAAACAAACAGATTTCTGGTTTCAGCCGTGACATGTAAAAAGCTTGAAAGTCATTACTTCATTTTTTACCAAAAGAGAAGAAATGAATAAATATAAAGTTAACATTTCTTGGGCCCATCATAGAACTGAGGTTAGAGGGCAAATCACCACTCTGAAATCTGGAGAGACAGGCAAATACACAGAAATACAGTTGGGATCCACTTACCTAGGGAGGATGCGGCTAGAGGCTGAATTGTTAGAAATGTTTAAATAATAATATAGATGAGTTGGTGGAGACTGAGTGTGGACATTCTTGACAGTGAGAAACCTCTGAGAGTCATAATCTTAGGGGAACCCCCACATTCTTGTGGGTTTTACATTCAAGAAACTCACAAGGTTCTCAAAATGCAGAGCTAAGAACAATCCCCTTCTCTTCCAGAGCCTTATGCCACCTAGCAGAAAAGGCAATTTACCCAACTCTAGCCCCTTCTAGCCTTCTTGTCTCACTTAAGGGTATGTGTGGTGGTGGAGGAGGGGAGAGTTAAAACAGACAAACAAACAACAACAACAACAACAAACGTGTTGTGAGAAACATAGCCCAGGGACACAAGCATACTAAAGGACTGAGATTTAATCATAAGATTATAAAGTACTTTCCTTCACTACCTAATACTTACCATCGCATAAAGTATAATAAAAATGGATTATAGCTGGAAGAACTGCAAGACTCAAACTGTACATAAGGAAGAGCTCTTAGGGTCATCAAAAGACAAAAATTGATAGAATTGAACACTGATGTAGAAAAATTTACTATTGCAGTTGAAGACTTTAACATTCCTCTTTCAGCAATTGATAGATCAAGGAGGTAGAAAATCAGTAAGGATAAAGTTGACCTGAAGAACACTATCAATCAACTTGATATAATTGACGTTTATAAGGTACTCCATAAAGCAATAACAGAATACACATTCTTCACTGTCTCAGGTGGAAATTCACCCAGATAAATTACATTCTGAGTCGTGAAACACACCTTAACAAATTTAAAATAATAGAAATCATACAAAGTATGCTCTTAGTCCACAGTCGAATTAAACTAGAAATCAGTAAAGGAATGATAGTTGGAATATTTCCAAATATTTGAGGATAAAACAACATACTTTATATAAAAACGGGTCAAAAATCTCTCAAAGAAATTTTAAGAATGTTGTACTAAATAAAAATTAATCGAAATTATTAAAATTTGTTAGAAGAGTGAAAGTCGTGTTTAAAGAAATATTTATGCTATTACATACACATATAAGAAAAAGCAAAATCTCTAAATGTATAACACAGCTTCCTTCTAAGGAAACTAAAGAAGAGAATGTAGTACTAAAGCAAGTAGAAGAAACACAGAAGAAATAATTAGAACAGAAAACAATAAAATTAAAAACAGGAAATCAATAGAGAAAAACAGTGAAATGTAACTAGGTTTTTGAAATGTATTGATAAATTGTTTTGAAGTTTTTTTTGAAATTAAATTAATAAAACTCTAGCCAGGCTAACCAAACAAAAGTGAGAAGACACAAATTACAAATATTAGAAATGAAAGAGTGGTCATTACTACTGATTTCATGATATTAAAAGATAATAAGGAATACTGTGAACAACTCTATCCCACAAATATCATAAATATCATAACATAGATGAATCGATTTCTTCAACCACTCTACCAAAACTCCCGTAAGAGAAATAGATAATCTCAATAGCACAATAGTTATTAAATAAATTGAATCAATAATTACTAATATCATAAAATATAGAGCATGGGCCTATATATTTTTACTGGCAAATTCTATCAAATGTATAAATAGGAAGTGATATCAATTCCCCAAATCACTTTCAGAGAATATAAGTAGAGGAATATTTCCTATTTCATTCAATGAGGTCAGCATTATCTTAATACCAAAACTAAATAAAGACAACACAATTAGAGAAAACTACACATCAATATCTTTCATGAATATATATATATAAATCCTCAAGAAAATATTAGTACATTGTATGTAATAATGTATGAAAAGAATTATGCCTTATGACAAACTGAGCTTTATTCCAGGTATGCAAAGCTAATTCAACATTTGAAAATTAATTAATGGACTCACCACAACAACATGGTAAAGAACCAAAATTATATGTTCATATTATTAAGGCAGAAAAAGATTTGACTATATCCAACACCATCCGCAGTAAAAAATTTTTGGCAAATTAATACTAGAAAAAATATTCATCATTTTCTAAAAAGCATCTACAAAGCCTAGAAATAATATGATACTTTGTGATGAGATACTGGGTGGTTTTCCCTAAGACTGGAAACAAAGCAAGGATGTCCTTTTTCACCACTCCTAATTAATATCCTACTGGAAGTTCTAGCTAATGCAATAAGATAAGAAAGTAAAATAAAGGTATGAAGACTGGGAAGGAAGACAAAACTGCCTGTGTTTGCAAATGAATGATTATGTATATAATAATTCCCCAAAACTGACCCCCCAAAATCCCAAAACAACCCACCTAGAACTAATAAATGAGTTTACCAAAATCACAAATAAAACATTAACATAACAAAGTCATCTTTGCCATATATACCAGCAATAGATTATTGAAATTTGAGTTTTTAAATAACATAGCACTTACAATGATTTATTTAGTTTTACATCTAAAAAATGTCTATAAAAACTATAAAACTCTGATGAAACAAAATAAAGAAAATCTAAATGAAGATATTCCATGTTCATATATTGGTAAAAACAATTTGTTAATATGTTAATGCTTTCCATCTTGATCTACAGATACAACACAACCCCCACCAATAATACATCAAGTCATATTGGGGATATTGACAAAGTCATTGTAAAGTTAATACGGAAAGGAAAAAAACGTAGTATAGCCAACCCAATACTTACGTAAAATAAAAGTTGGAGAGGACTGACACTACCATATTTTAAGACTTACTGTAAAGTTAAGTATCTAAGACAAGCATGGTAATGGCAAAAGATAGACACATAGATCAATGAAACAGAACAAATAGATTCCTGTACATATAGCCAGTCCATCTTTGACATATGAGCAAGGCAATTCAATGGAAAAAATATAATTTTTCAAAAAATTAGACATCTGTGTACAAAAGCATGACACTAGACTTCTACCTACACCTTTCAGAAAAATTATCTCAAACTGGAGAAACAAAATGTAAAATCCAAAACTATGAAAAAGTGTAGAAACAATACAGTAAAAATCTAGGTAACCTTGGATTTTTCATGGAGTTTTTAGACACAACACCAAAATCTTTATCCATGAAAGAAAAATTGATATATTAGACTTTATGAAAATTATAAACTTATGTACTACAAAAAGCACTGTTGAGAGAATTAAAAGACAAGCTGTAGACTGGAAGAAAGTCCTTGCAGAATATGTATCTGATAAGGGACTTGATATGGTTTGGCTCTGTGTCCCTACCCAAATCTCATGTCAAATTGTAATCTCCACATGTTGGAGGAGGGGTCTAGTGAATCACTTATGGGAACGGATTTCCCCCTTGCTGTTCTCCTGATAGTGAATGAGAACCACAACATCTGATTGTTTAAAAGTGTGCAACACTTCCCTGTTCACTCTCCTGTTCTGCCATGTCAAGAAGGTGCTTGCTTCACCTTGGCCCTTCCACCATGACTGTAATTTTCCTGAGGGCTCCCCAGCCATGGAGAAGGGAACTGTGGGTTTGAAGCCCACATACAGAGTCCCCACTGGGGTACTGCCCAGTGGAGCTGTGAAAAGAGGGCCACCGTCCTCCAGACACCAGAATGGTAAATCCACTGAAAGCTTACATTGTGCACCTGGAAAAGCCGCAGACACTCAATGCCAGTCCATGAAAGCATCTGGGAGCAGGCGGTACCCTGAAAAGCCACAGAGGTGGTGGTGTTTGCCAAGGCTATGGGAGCGAGCCCACCCTTTGCATCAGCATGCCCTGGTTGTGAGACACAGAGACAAAGGTACTTATTTGGGAGCTTTAAGATTTAATTTAATGACTGCCCTACTGAGTTTTAGACTTGCATAGGGCGTCTAGCCCCTTTGTTTTGGCCAATTTCTCCCTGTTGGAATGGGAATATTTACCCAATATTCCTGTGCCTGCATTGTATATTGGAAGCAACTAACTTGTTTTTCATTTTACAGGCTCATAGGCAGAAATGACTTGCCTTGTCTCAGATGAGACTTTGCACTTGTGCTTTTGAGTAAATGCTGGAATGAGTTAAGACTTTGGGGGACTGTTTGGAAGGCATGAATATGAGAAGGACAGGAGGTAAGAGAGGGGCCAGAGATGGAATGATATAGTTTGGCTCTGTGTCCTCACTCAAATCTCATGTTGAATTGTAATCCCCATGTGTCGGGGGGGCTTGGTGGGAGGTGATCGAATCATGGGGGCATACTTCTCCCTTGCTGTTCTTCTGATAGTGAATGAGTTCTCATGAGATCTAGTTGCTTAAAAATGTATAGTGCTTCTTCTTTCACTCTTTCTCTCCTGTTCTGCCATCTGAAGAAGGTGCTTGCTTCTCCTTTACCCTTCCACTATGATTGTAAGTTTCCTGAAGCCTCTCCAGCCATACTTCCGGTACAGCTTGTGGAACTGTGAGTCAGTTAAACCTATTTTCTTTGTAAATTACCCGGTCTCAGTTATGTCTTTAAGGCAGTGTGAGAATGGACTAATACAGGACTTACATTCAAAATATATAAGAAAGAACACTTGAAGCTAACACTAAAAGAGAAATCTCAATTTAAAAAGTGCAAAACATCTGAATAGACATTTTACCAAAGAAGTCATAAAAATGTCAAATACCGACAGCCAAGGTAATTCTGAAGAAAATGCAATGTTGTAATAATTGACCTTTTCCTGCTCTCTCTCTGTTTCATAAGTGTTAACCCTAATTTGACTATTACACTTCCTTCCAACTCTACTTTGGTGTCTACTCCCCAGAGGAAAAAAACCAGCATAATGTAGAAATATCATAAGAGCATACATGCTATCAAACACCAAATGTAGCAGTCCAGCTATCTCTGGAGTAGGTATAGGAAAGGTACTGTGATCAAGGACACATTTATATGGAGCCTTATTTCCATTTGTAATGTTTTGTCCTTTGAGTTTGGTGTTGTTGCTATCAGTATTTGTATTACTATGTGTATTATCTTGTATTGCAATGTCTTAGTCTTCCTTTATATTATGTTTCATATTTCTTTGTTTATATTTTATAAACATTTTTAAAATAATTGAAAATAAGGCTTTACAAAAAACTCTCTTGGAAAATTATCTTTTTAAGTGGAATTGGAGGAGAAGATAGTTTCTAGAGGGGAATGTGGCCATAAGATGGATTTAATTAGTTATTTAGGTAGGTAGTTTTAAGGACAGGTAATTCAAATCTTGAATCCAAACTTTTATATACCCTTGTGCAAGTTCTTTAAATTCTCTAGGTCTTAATTTTTTCACAGAAAATAGAAATTAAGATGTTTTCTATGTGTTCTTTGTGAGATTAAATTACATAAAGCACCTAAGATACCAGTGACTATCACAATGCACAATTATGGTTAGCATTATATATTATATATAGTTAGCAATATTATATTATTGTCATACATTCTACTGTAGTAATTTAAAAATAATTCTCTATAAAAGGTAAATTACAAGTTTTAAAATATAGGTAAATTGGCTGGCCACAGTGGCTCGTGCCTATAATCCCAGCACTTTTGGAGGCCAAGACAGGCAGATCACCTGAGGTTAGGAGTTGGAGACGAGCCTACTGGTGAAATCCCATCTCTCCTAAAAATACAAAAATTAGCCAGGCATGTGGTGAGTGCCTATAATCCAAGCTACTCAGGAGGCTGAGGCAGGAGAATCACTTGAAGCCAGGAGGCTGAGGTTGCAGTGAGTGGAGACTGCACCACTGCACTCCAGACTGAGCGACAGAGCAAGACTCCGTCTCAAAAAAAAATTTTATATATATAATGAGTGCTTTATGTTTATGAGATGGTTTGATTTATTAATTGCATTTAAATATGGAATTATTTGCATATTGTGTGCTTGGTTTAATTAGGATCAACAGTATATTTAGGATTGAAACGATTGCTAAATTATAAAAGACTTTCAACTTTCATTTTTCAAAGAATCAGATTTCTAAATATATTTTTTGTTAGAAATTATTTGGAGATAGTGAATTTGACCCAGCTCAGGCACAAACTATTTATTTTGGCAAGCAGTTTTGAAATCTATGAGTTGGTGCATCATTTTCAGTCACAATAGTTGAAAGCAGTTTTGTATTGGTTCAGATGCTGTGTTTAGTGACTTTTACTTTGTCACAGTTGATTTATACCATGCAGTAATATTGAGAATACACTTGTAGAATATAGACATTATCTTTTCACTCATGTATTCTACTTGAAGAGTATATAGTATCATAGGCAATATTATCAATTCCAAACTTTTGATAGGAATTATAAGCATACTTATACATGACCTCAGTAGAAAATAATATTGAAGCTTATAATTATCTAAATCACTTATATATATGTACTTTTAACCTCACAGACAAATACACGGATTCAATAAAGTACTTTAGAAATGGGCTTACATCTTGGGCTTCAACACTTTTCACTAAAATGAACCAATCTGTTCCCAATTTAATTCATTATTAATTCTTTAGTAGGCAACCTAAATGTAATAAGCAGAAAAAATTGTGTCTATGCTAAAATAACTCTCCTAAATTCTGTTAAATGATTAGCAATACTTCATAATCAATATAAAGTAGGCATAGGATTTGTTTGGGAGATACATGTGGATGACTTTTATTATAAGAAGAAATCCATCATTAGACTTTGTACAGATTTCATCTGAAGACCTTTGCTAGATTTGCCTTTCAATACAATGGAAACAGTACCCCAGCACGATACTAGAAGAGATACTCATGTGATTAATCACAGTGGACCTCTTGTCCTTGGGGTTGCAATACCAAAACTGACATTTTTTTATACCAAAGGGTTTGAGTCCTGACAAGCATCTGTGAAGCTTTTCTGCTTCATCTCACCCTGTCTATACTATATCTCTATCTAGAACAGGAAATGTGCCTGTTGGTTAAAAAATCAGGTTTAGGGACGTGAAAAATAGAAATTAGCATATTTTTTAAAGACACACACATATGCATATATGTGTATATATAGTCCAAAAATACACACACATATATATATATTCAGACAAAAAAACTTACCTGTAATAAAATGTTTATATTAAGAAATATCTCAAAGATTAACTGTGAAAAGCATTCATGGTGTGGATAAACAAAGAGAAAACTATTTCACGGCTTGCTTTCTATGGCACAATGGAAAATACTGACATGAGAAGAAATAAATTTTGGAAATAGAAATACTCTAAGAAAAGAGCATATATATTACTGATAGGTTCTATTTTCTTCACAACATATTATCACTTAAAAAGCAATAAAAGTTTACACAAGAGATGGATGGGCAGTTAAATTAAACAACATTGATTCAAAGCTTGAAAAAAAAAGTGGGGACTAAAATATACTATTTGATAAAGTACTGGCTCTTGTTACTTCGGAGTCTGCCAAAAGGTTTGAATCTTATCCAAAGTAGTCTATTATACTTTTCACCATTTTTAAACCCTGAAAGCAAGGGAGACATAAAATACACAGGCATTGAATAAAAATTGAAAAGAAGCAATTAATTTGGAACAAATGTCCACTTCATGTGATAAAATCAAAGCCCTAAAAAGAGCCTAGTGACAGCTTTTAGGTGTTATGTCTCCCCCCCAAATTCTGCGCTAAGACATGAGATTATTTTTAAATCTTTGGTTGAGCATTTTAAGTTTTCATACTCACAAGACATTGTCCCTTCAAACTTTGAACATTAAATTAGCTCTTAATATATTCACTTGATATATAACAAATTAATATCAAGATCTATAATCTAAGCTCCCAAACAGTTGTTTTTGCTTTTTCAACAGAATTTCAAAAAATACATTTAGGTGTACAAAGAAAAAGGGATTATGTAAGCTTATTATTATTTCTTTCATTTAGATGCACAGTGAGATTTGGATGAGGTTAATAAATACTGCACTGAATTCTATTAGCAGTAAGGAAGTGCTTTATGTATTATATGGTAAATTATAAGGCTATGCTTTTAACAGGTAACTAGATATAATATTTTCATTTTCTATTAATTATATTCTACCTGGCTGTGCATTCTTGTTTGGATTAATGTACTATTTTCTATTAGTTTAAAATTTACTGTAAGTGTAAATACTTTTTACATTTCAAAATTATGTGCTTTGAATCACTTTACAGAGAACATTCAGGTGGCATTATAATCAAACAAAATTACAATGTCAAGTGAAGGTAATATGTTACTAATTAAAAATAATTTAAGAATATTCAGAAGATGAATATAAGACAAAAGAAGAAAACTTAAAATACCCATAACAGTCTCCACAACATAACCATTCTGAATACATTGATATAAACCTTTCCAGGTACCAGTGGGTTCTTAAGCTGAATTTATTTACACAATTTCAATATATTGCAGTGGGGGCATTTCAAATAGGAAAATTAAAGCTACAAACATTATTTGAGGTCTTTGCATATGATTTTGGTTAAATAGGTGCAGAATCTCTGATGACATTACCAACTCTTAACATACTGAAGATGCTTAATAAATTACAAAGCACATATATGGAAATGATATATATGTGTAAATGTATGTTGATGAATTACATTCCTTGACATGAAAAAGAGAAAAAAAGGTTCATTGAAGATAGTATTTCAATTAAGGCATTAGAGTATTTCATGGAGGTCTAACCCGAATATGAAAGAAATCCACATCAATACTATTCATCAAATAATAACTAACTCATTGAGCACTCACAATGTCTGTGAGTGCTCAATGATACTATTTATCTTTTGAATATCAAAAGATACTATTTATCTTTTGAATGAGATGATTGCCATTACCTTAATTTTATAGGAGAGAAATGTGAGATACAGAGATAATAAAAACATTTAGGGACAAGAGAATTTAAATGATAGAGCTAGAAGTTGGCCACATATATCCAACATGAGTTTATTTTCTTAACCATTCTGCATTACTGATTCATAATTGTAGATGGCGATTCTAGGTGCTGTTAATAATAATGGTAGATTCATTCCACCTCATCTCGTGAACTCTGAGAGAAATTCTGGACAGTCTGGAGTTATCTGTATTCAATCATTAGTAAGAGGTAAAACTTTTACAACTATTACTCTTATTTGAAAAGCCATGCAATATTGAAATGTGGATAATAATGCTAGTGATGTTGCACATTAATCAACAGATTCCAGCTGCCAGCCAAATCTTTTGCAATTATAGACAATTAAGACAAAATCAAAGAAATGGTCAAAAATTCAATTTGCTGTATTAATGTAAATTATATTCCCCTCTTTTTTGAGAAGAAGTGGGAAGTGAGAATGGTGCAGTTGTTGGGGTCAGTTAAGAAATAAAATATATTGGGCTTCCTAAAATATATATTAAAATATTGATTACACTTTTGTCATGCTATTACTTATTTCATTGTAGAACTTCCAAATATGGTAAAGATAAAAAAGTCATATATGAATAATCAGCTTCAAAAATAAAATGAGTGTAACTCACTGAACAGGTGTTTTGTGGATGACAAAAAATGAAGTCAAATTGAAGTTTGCAAAATTCTAGAGGAACTTTGTACGTTTGAACTCCAATACAATGATTCTCAACTACAGAGTAGCTTTAAAAATATTGGCTGGACACAGTGGCTCACGTCTATAATCCCAGCACTTTGGGAGGCCAAGGTGGGTGGATCACAAGGTCAGGAGTTCAAGGCCAGCCTGGCCAACATGGTGAAACCCCATCTCTACTAAAAATACAAAAAAATTAACTGGGCGTCCTGTAACCCCAGCTACTCAGGAGGCTGAGGCAGGAGAATCGCTTGAACCTGGGAGGCAGAGGTTGCAGTGAGCAAAGATCGCACCACTGCACTCTAGCCCAGCAACAGAGTGAGACTCCGTTTCAAAAAAAAAAAAAAATATATATATATATATATATATATCTCCACACACACACACATATATATGTATGTGTATATATATACCATTAACAAGATGCCACCACAAACCAGTTAAATTATAGACCTTTGTTAGCAATTTATTCCTAGTGTTCCATTATTGGAACGCTAAGCATGTGGGAATTATTTATATCCTACTGCTCAAGGTCATTGCCAAGGCCTGATTGCAAACATTCAAAAAATTGCAACCTCAAGCATAAATGGGTTAATAGGACCCTAGCACTGATAGTCTTTCACACCACAAGGTATAAAAGCTTGCTCTACCACATGATTCCGATAGGCTTGCATCCATGAGAAACTCTCCCCCTGTGAAAAAGTGTCATGAGGGATTCAGGTTTCTTGCATCCATTTATTTCTCTTCCTTGTTACCATCACCCAATATACCAATGTCATAAACTAACAGTCCCTTAATCTCTACTGAGAGAAGCATTTCCACGCTCTCAGTATAAAGATGAAAATTTATTAAACAATTTCTCCGAAAATATTCAGAAAAAAATATTACCCACAAGCTACTACAGTGGTTTCTAATGACTATTTATAGTGAATTTTAAAATGAAGTTTTCCTATACCCTAGGAGATTCTGTTTTCTCATTCAGATGATTCTTATGTGCAACTAGTTTGCGTTTTTAGAAGTTTGAAATCAATAGAACTCCATTTTTCCTAATAAACTCATATATGTTATGTCAGTTAATAAATATACGATGGAGTACATGGCTTTGCAAAGCAGTGGAGGAAGAGACAGAAAGCCCAGAGTTACTTATTTTACCCTTTTATGTGCAAATTGGAAGGCAGAGAAGCAACATGTGGCCCTGAGGGATGAAAAATATAGCCCAGCTTCATGGTTTTCAAATTAAGATACCAAGAAATCCAGCTATACTTTTTTGCATCTCTTTGGATTCTATGAATTGCATTCATTTTTTTATAGTAGTCATCTTATTTTTTTTCTGGAGTTACATCTTTCTGATTCTCACAATTGAAGAGCTACTACTAGAAGAACATCGGAAAAGTACTTACATTTTAAGAACTTTTATTACTTAATCTGTCAGCATGCTTTGCTAGTTTCTGTTTTTCCCAGGTCCTTAAGGCCGAGTTCTCTGATGCCCCTAACAGCTTACTCAAACCCATCTCAGTGCGTCAGTCAGGACTCATAAAAATAGGACAGATAAGATTGGCATTCTTTTACCCTCCCCATCACATGCGTTACATTCATTCTCTACATGTCCCTATTAACCATAGCTATTAAGAACACACTCTATTATAACTAAAATCCCAGATGCAGCTGATGGCTTGCTGTGTTAGAACTGCCTCTTGGCTTGCTCACAGCTTGTTTTTATCATTAGGTAATGTTTCTCAGAGCTAGTTGGCGCTATGACTGTTTATTCATCTGAACTTGGCTGTGCTTTTGGTTTCCCCATCTCATTTTTGGCCAACAGGCCCTACTCCTCAGCAAAGAGCAGAGACCGGTGTCTCACAACACCACAGATGTGAAATGACTGGAAAACAACACCCTGAGTTGCTGCCACGAGGAATGATATTTAAGTCAAGACACTCCCCAATGAGGGAAGAGACTTTCAGCTGGGATTCTAAATAAAAAGGTATTCTGCCTCTGTAGTATGAATTTAAAATAACCATCCTAACACCACAGTTATTACAAAGTGATGACCAAAGCAAGGGAGAACATTATGACAATTATTACTCAGGTAGTAGAGAGAGACATAGAACTGAAGCACCATTCCCACCATTGATAAAGCCACCCTTTTGCTAAGTTTATAAAAGGAAAGAAAGCCAAAGCTTCCATATAAATTAAATGAAGACGACTCAGACCTGAAAGACTATCTTTAAAAAAAAATTTAAAAAGAACATACAATTTTGAGTCTAGAAATAAGGCTCTGAAGTTAGAAACTAGTATTCTTAGAGCATGTTGGAAAATTACTTAAAAGGTCTGAATAAGAAATCCCACACTAATACTGCACGATATCACTTGTGCAGTGACATTGCGTAGAATCTAAAATAGACAAATTCACAGAAGCACAGAGAGGAATGGTGGTTGCCAGAGTTTGGGGTGAGGGGTGGAGAATGGGAAGATGTTGGTCAAAGGGTACAAAGTTTCAGTTATCCAGATGAATAAGTTTTGGAGATAAAAGGCACAGCATGGTGACTACAGTTAACAATATAGTGTTATGCACTTGAAATTTGCTAGGAGAGTACATTGTAAGTGTTCTCACACTTACACACACACACCCCTCCCCATCACACACATAAGTAACTAAATGAGGTGATGGAATTGTTAATTAGCTTGATTATATTGATCATTTCACAGAGTATACATATATACATATATCAAACATCAAGTTGTGCACTTTAAATGTATAATTTCCATTAGTCAATTAATACCCCAATAAAACTGAAAAAAGGGAAAAGAAAGAAATCTAGAAAAAAAACAATTATTTTGATCTCCCTGGAATTAGCTCTTCTTGAAGAGGAAATAGAAACTGACTGGTAGCCCCTTCTTTACCCTTTGTGGCTCTTAAAGTATAATTATGTAAAATGTATAATTATAGGATAGGCTTCACTTAATCCCACAAAAAGCCTTTGTTATTTTCAGTTCAGTCCTGTGTAAAAACAAAACAAACAAAAACCAAAAGACAACAACAAATAAACAAAGACGTGGCTAGTCTTGCTACAGCTAAGAACCTTGAAAGGATGCTTCATCTCTGTCTCTTACATTACAATTTTAGTAGTCAGGCTAGAAAAAGTACATCTGGAAGCAGCTCCAGTCCATAAAAATGCTTGATTTTGTCTGAGATCTTCGCTTGACCTACAAATTATCTATCTATCTATCTATCTATCTATCTATCTATCTATCTATCTATCTATCTATCTATATGTATGTATGTATTTTGCCCAAGCCACATAAAAGACAAGAAGTAAATTATGCTCAGAAAGAGACCTAATCTGGTGATAATTTCTAACCCCATGTATATATCAAGGCAACCTAATAGTCAAAATTGTGGAAATACATGAGCACTAATATTTTATTTCTGAAAGATCCCTAAATGGAATTAATTTGACTGCTGCAAATGGAACACTATAAGAATCCGTGGAGTGACTATTGTGCAAGAGCCCCTGAGGACTGGCTGCTGTGAAGTTTGACACAATTCTAATTTGGTTTCCTTTCAAAGGAGGTATTCCAATCTTTTCTTTGAATAATTGAGCAAAGCAATTATGCCGTCTCTAGGAAAGCATTAATGTGCCCATGGAGGACACTACAACATATTTCCTCATCATTTCATAATTTATTGATTTTAGAAAACAGTTAATTTCTCTTTAATTGACCCATATTCTGCAGTACATGAAAACAGCCCAGTTAACCACTTCTTAAGTACACATTTAAAGAAGCAGTTTGCCATATCTAGTTGTACATCAGTGATTTTACCATTTTTCTTACTTATTCTGACACATTATTGTAAACATTGCCAATTTACAGTTTAAATATTGGTTTAAAGTCTACTATTTATTTCCACTAGCTCATAGTTCATAATGCATTTGGGATTATTTATAACAAGATTGCCCAATTGCTAGTTGAGAGTGTGAAAGCTTCATCCTTATCTCAGAAGGTTGTAAAATGTCAGTCATAAATAAATTGGAAAAGGGAATATCCATCAAATGAGCAGAGTTTGAGAGCTTGATATTCTAAACAGTGAATGCAAATAAAAAAGGTAAATCCTAGGAAAAACAACACCAGTATTCAAAGCCAGAATAAAATAAGGCATTAACACTTGAAATCATGAGCAAAAACCCAGGGTAGAGGAAATTTTAAAATTTTCGGAGTAGAAAGGCTGCTGGTTAGTGTCAAGAGTCAAGTGGGATATTTTTCTTTGCCCATCCACCATAGCAACTTTATTCCATTCATTCCATCTTGATAGCTTTCTTACAGCTCTTTTTTTTAAAATGTACTTTTTTCTTACTTTACTACTTTTAGACATACTAAAAATATTGACAAAGGAGAGAAAAACATCATCAGTAATTCAATTTTTTTCAGATAAAATTTCTGGAAACATTTTAGCAGATACACCTCTAGTAGTATTTTGTTCACTTTATATCTCTTCTTACTGTTGTGCTACACAAGTAATATACAATAATCATAAAAAATAGAAGATAGAAACAATAAAAATCAAAGCTAATGAAACAATCTCTAAGCCCCAAATCAGTGTTAGCATACTAGTGCATATTTTTCCATAACAAAATGATTGGTGAATGAGAATGAATACTCAAGTTATTTGAACCTCAATGAGCAGTGTGAGAAAGATAGACTGATCTTCATGTTGACCAGTTGAGGTTGCACCATTGCTGTCCCACTTATAAGGAATATATGACTGTGGAAATCTCGTGGGATTTTGGTCAAGTCTAAAATATTAGGTTGCAGCTCTGCAGAAGAATAGCCTTTACCTTTCAATGGAATGGATGGTTTCATTGTCAATTATCCTGAGATAATTTTGGCACTACCCATACTTCCCCAAAGGGAGTGAGGGAGAGGACTCAGGAGAGAGAAGTTAGATTTTAAATGGATAAATTATTCTTCTCGCTGAAGGAATTTATGAATATCAGATATGTATTGCTTCAGAAGTCTCTCACATAAGGATTATAAAAAGCATTAAGAATTTTAATTTATATCTGTAAACTACTAAAAATATTTTATGCAAAATCTAGACCTAAGAAAGAATTGTTTAAATACATAGAAATCCAACTTACAAGGGATGTGAAGGACCCCTTCAAGGAGAACTACAAACCACTGCTCAATGAAATAAAAGAAGATACAAACAAACGGAAGAACATTCCATGCTGATGGGTAGGAAGAATCAATATCGTGAAAATGGCCATACTGCCCAAGGTAATTTATAGATTCAATGCCATCCCCATCAAGCTACCAATGACTTTCTTCACAGAATTGGAAAAAACTACTTTAAACGTCGTATGGAACCAAAAAAGAGCCCACATTGCCAAGTCAATCCTAAGCCAAAAGAACAAAGCTGGAGGCACCACACTACCTGACTTCAAACTATACTACAAGGCTACAGTAACCAAAACAGCATGGTACTGGCACCAAAACAGAGATATAGACCAATGGAACAGAACAGAGCCCTCAGAAATAATGCCGCATATCTACAACTATCTGATCTTTGACAAACCTGACAAAAACAAGAAATGGGGAAAGGATTCCCTATTTAATAAATGGTGCTGGGAAAACTGGCTAGCCATATGTAGAAAGCTGAAACTGGATCCCTTCCTTACACCTTATACAAAAATTAATTCAAGATGGACTAAAGACTTAAATGTTAGACCTGAAACCATAAAAACCCTAGAAGAAAACCTAGGCAATACCATTCACGACATAGGCATGGGCAAGGACTTCATGTCTAAAACACCAAAAGCAATGGCAACAAAAGCCAAAATTGACAAATGGGATCTAATTAAACTAAAGAGCTTCTGCACAGCAAAAGAAACTACCATCAGAGTGAACAGGCAACCTACAGAATGGGAGAAAATTTTTGCAACCTACTCATCTGATAAAGGGCTAATATCCAGAATCTACAATGAACTCAAATTTACAAGATAAAAACAAACAACCCCATCAAAAAGTGGGCAAAGGACATGAACAGACACTTCTCAAAAGAAGACATTTATGCAGCCAAAAAACACAGGAAAAAATGCTCATCATCACTGGCCATCAGAGAAATGCAAATCAAAACCACAATGAGATACCATCTCACACCAGTTAGAATGGCCATCATTAAAAAGTCAGGAAACAACAGGTGCTGGAGAGGATGTGGAGAAATAGGAACACTTTGACACTGTTGGTGGGACTGTAAACTAGTTCAACCATTGTGGAAGTCGGTGTGGCGATTCTTCAGGGATCTAGAACTAGAAATACCATTTGATCCAGCCATCCCATTACTGGGTATATACCCAAAGGATTATAAATCATGCTGCTATAAAGATACATGCACACGTATGTTTATTGAGGCACTACTCACAATAGCAAAGACTTGGAACCAACCTAAATGTCCAACAACGATAGTCTGGATTAAGAAAATGTGGCACATATACACCATGGAATACTATGCAGCCATGAAAAATGATGAGTTCGTGTCCTTTGTAGGGACATGGATGAAACTGGAAACCATCATTCTCAGCAAACTATCGCAAGGACAAAAAACCAAACACCGCATGTTCTCACTCATAGGTGGGAATTAAACAATGAGAACACATGGACACAGGAAGGGGAATATCACACACCGGGGACTATTGTGGGGTGGGGGGAGGGGGGAGGGATAGCATTAGGGATATACCTAATGCTAAATGACTAAATAAAATAGGTGCAGCACACCAACATGGCACATGTATACACATGTAACAAACCTGCACGTTGTGCACATGTACCCTAAAACTTAAAGTATAATAATAATAAAATTCAAAAAAAATAGCTTATTTGACACTCTGTTCCTTTCTCTCCCCGCACTGCCCAAGGTGTCAATCATATTATGATCATTACATTGGAAGATCCATAATACTCATACTATGCTTTGTAGCCATAATTCTTGGAGATAAAGATGAAAATACAAAGAAATAACTACTAAGAAAAGGGATATCTAAATCTATATATAGAAATACATATATATATACACATACACACATACACACATATGTAGTTATTAATGATAAGAAAATAGTATGCAAATACACACTAAAAACTGTTTTTAATTTACTAAAATGTCTTATGTTTTATAAAATACATGTTTATTTGGATTAAAATATGATAGCAAATGATATGACTAAAATGTAATTACATTAAAGATGTATTTACCAAATAAAAATTACAAATAAGATTCAGTTTCATTAATTAATTTTTTCAAAATTTCAGAATATTGATAATTTCCAAATCATACTAATATTTCAGAGCATTTAAAGCATGGTACACTTCACAATTGATTTTGTGAATCTAGTAAAATGACTCTAACACAGTTTTTCTGATAAAGAATTCTGTTAAGATGCTATAGACGGAATGTGTCATCCCAAAATCCATATGGTGAAATCCTAATCCCCAATGTAATGATATTAAGAAGTAGAGGCCTCTGAAGGCAATTAGGTCATAAGGGTGGAGCCCTCATGACGGGATTAATGCCCTTATAAAAGAGAAAGGGACATGAGTCTTTCTATCTCTGCCTCATGAGAATGCAATGAGAAAAGATAGTTGTCTGTAAACAGGAAGAGTGCTCACACCTGCTGCAGAATCTACCAGTGCCTTAATCTTGGACTTCCCAGCCTCCAGAACAGTGAAGAATAAATGATTGCTGCTTAAGCCACCCTGTATATGGTAATTTGTTACAGCAGCCCAAATTGACTAATATATAGATTTTTTAAAAATTTACCAGCAGATGCATGAATGCAAGCACATAAAATATAAAACATGCAAATTAAATAACATAACAAAATATTAATCTACACAATGAACTAAAGTATATTCCTATGCTTTGTTGTTTTAATAATAGGGACTATTTTCATGTACTTTATATCACATTAGTAGTAGAAAGCCAACATCTCAATAGATGTAGAAAAATTTTAGTGAATGCAATTTGACATTATTCTTAATCTAAACCAACTAATAATCTAAAAGTATTTTTTAATTGTAATAATGAAATATTTTCAAAATGCATCAAAGAAGTACTCACAATTTGTAAAATGCTCCTGGCATACAACAGGGCCCTAAAAAGACTAAGTGCTATAAAAGACATTTTATATATTTAGCATCATACAATTTAGGAGATTATTTTATTTAGGAGCTTGCAATAGGGAAACATTCATTAAGAAGGAATGCCTCAAAGAAAAAAAAGAGACCTGAGATTAAATAGACACAGGTAGACCAATGAGTCATGTGTAAGACTTATGGGATTTGCAACAAAGGTTAGAGATGGTTCTTTTATCTGAGACATTCTGGAAAGGTGGAGGCAGATCTTATCTTAGAATACACAAGAACAGCGTGGTCCTTGTGATGACAGGTTTCCTAGAACACAAAAGACTGGAGAAATTTCTTAATCAATGATATTTTCTGGAAGCACAGGGCTCAGATGAAGTTCAACATTGTCAATGTCTTACCTGGAACATTCCATGACTATGCGACTAAAGTTATCTACCATGAGCTTGGCATTATAAGATCCATCAGATCATGTAACCAGATAGCCACAGTGACCACTGAAAATGCAAACAGTATATTTTGAATTGGGTCTAATAAGCTCCAAACTCATAAGTAAGTTATATATATGGGCGGCTCAAATTCTCATGTTACCTAGTTCTATTGTATCTATGCTTCTTCCTCAAGTCAAATTGTGATCTTATGAAGACATTCCTATGATCAACTTGCAAAGAAGGAAAAAAATCAGGACTGGTTAAAATATAAGTGTACTATATTGTTCTAATTATTGACTAAAACATACAATTTTTAAAAAATTTATTGGCAGATGCATGAATGCAAGCACATAGATATATTTATCTGTCTAAATAATATACTTTAATATATTAAAGTATATATTTTATAATACTATATATTCTATATTCTATTATATTTCTGTCATTACAGATCTCCTCAGTGCTTGTCTTAATGACGATTGTTAAGGGAAGAGCCTTCCAATAGCAGACTTGATTATCACATGGAGAAAAGTGGCTTGAAGTGTGAGTATACACAGGCTCCTCAGCAGGAGGGAGTGGCTTTTGCTGATTGATCAAGGTTCTAGAAGGTATCATATTTGAAAACTAGGGACAAGAAGCTCTCAAGAAAATGTATATGGACACATCTATGAGAAAAGCCAGAGAGCATGTGACTATTAATGTGTCTATACCACAGAAGAAATCCTAAAAATATTTTAGGTTAATAGAATGACTCATCCTATGGATGTAAGTCTATTTCTGCTCAGTCATCTATTTCTGTTCAGTGCTGATTCAGTGAACAGAGCAACCCCGGAAACAAAGGTAGAAAATGTATATGAATCCACCACGATTAGCTCTCTTTAAACTCAGATCCCTGAAGAGTTAATCACACCTCCGAATGACCAACTTTGTGCCCTAGAGACTAATGCTGAACAATTTATATAGCATCATTCCTAAATACACAATCATTTCTTTGGTGGCAATTAAATGATATTGGACCATTTCTTAGAGGGAACAGGTGATATTTGAATTACCTCTTACCATGGATATGGGCTTGTCTTTCCTGTCCACAATACAACTGCTAGCATTACTAACAGCACAAATAATCATGAGTTTACCTCATAGCTGATCTATTAAAATGATCTTCCACACAATATTCCTGCAAAGGATTGCACACATTTATAAAAAATGAGGAGCCATAATGGGTGCACAGCCCTGAGATACACCAGTCTTATCATACAACCTATTAATCAGAAGTAGTTGACCAATGGTATGGTTTGTTAAAGGCTCAGACAGTGCATCAGATTAGGGATTATAATCTCCAGATTAGAGTACTGCTTTTCAGGATGCAGTATATGCATTGGACTATCAGCTGATATATGGTATTTTGTGCTCTATAGATTGAATTTGTGGACCAAGAGGTGGAAGTAGGATTGGCTCTATTACTTTTACTTCTGGTGAACCAAATATACAATTTGTTTTCAATTACCTAATTTCAATTACCTTAGGCTCTGCTTGTTTACAAGTGGTGGTTTTCAGCAGAAATAACTCAGCTAAAAGACATAGTAAGGACTCCACTGAACTTGAAGTTGTAACTGCTCCCTGGTCTTTCAGGACTCTTCATGTTACTGGTACTAACCGTACTAGCAGGAGGAGGAAGTAATTACTTCTAGCCATCATCAGGAAATAAGTTTACTTCTATGAAATGGGAGTAGGGAAGGTTATGCCTAGAATACAAGAAATTCATTGGGAAATGGCTTGGTCTTTCTGTACCCAGTGACTAAAGTAAATAGCCCAAGCGGGCAGCAAATTAAGGATTCAAATCCTTGGGAGTAGCCTTCTACTTCTAGGTCACACCAGTAGGCAAACAAGCAATTCAGGCCAGCTGTGGTGCTGGTCTAAGATGAGGGAAATATAGAGTCATAATAGAGAAGGAAAATGATGAATATCAGTTACAGTATTTGGACCAGCTGCAGCAACAGAAATTATTTTGTTTTACCTTACCTCTCCGTCCAGCTGTCACTATGGTGACAACACACATATTCTCTCTGCTGGAATGCCTTTTCTTCTTGATGTTCATTCCCACAAACCATTCAAGTCTGCTCAAATGTTATCCTCTTAATGGTATCTTCCTGATTATTTTAAATTACACTTTTTCCTACTCTTCAGTTTTTCTGCCCCCTCTTTTCCTGCTCTACATCATATTTAGCAATTTTAAATAAAATTACTTGCATATTTATAAATTTATGCATTAATTACTTATTAATATATATTTTTGTTGTTTATCTCTCTCCTCATATGTAAAATTCACGTTGTCGGGAATTTCTGAGTTTTTTTTCACTATCGTATCCCTATCACGCAGAAGAGTTCCTGGCTCATAGCAAATATTTAATAAGTATTTATAAAACAGATGAATTAATTTACTTTATATTTTGGATGATGACTCCTAAATCTACATCTTCAACCTACACTTCCAAATTTGTCTCTTACTCCATGCTTTCAGGTTACATAGAGGCCAGAGGTAACATTGTGCATAAGCAGAGTTGGCAGGAAGTCTTATGGCATAATTTTAGTGCAGAATTGAAGACTCTTTTTTCTCATATGCCAAAGAATATCCCTCTTAGTGTGATTACTAATATTTCACAATTTTTTACAGGGAGTAATGATAAGGTTAAAATATATATAGTATTGGGAGAAGTAAGTATTTATGCAAATCTATTCCCACTGTATTGAAAGGGTTTATATTAAATAAAATTAAAGATGGGGAACCTAGGGACCCTAAGTAGCACAGACTGCAGTAAAAGTGTAAGAAAGAATATTTTTAAGCGAGGGTTAGATATTAAAAAGCAAATCCTACCTTTAAATTGTTTAGCAAGCCACTGTGGTTTTCTCAAGCTTACCACTCTTGCCCTGAAGTTTTATTACTTCATATTTATACCACCACATCTTTCTATCAACTTAATTCCTTCATACACTTTCTCAGTTTCAGTCAGTGGACTATCATTTTTTCATCCCTCTGAGCTAGGAAATTTTTCAGATCTTCTCTCTTCTTTGTTCACCATATACAAGTCAGTCATCTAGTTTTGTCAACTCATGTCAGGATCTTTAACAGTGAAATCAAGACTCCACAAAGTGTAGACTACACCTGCCCTGCCATTTACTGTGTGGAGATTATGTTAAAAAATGAATTATCCTTTGCTTGACTCTAACCCCTGTGTTTCTTGCCATTGCACTTATATAGCCTCCTCCACAAAATGTCCATAAAATTTGTATCTATCACTTAATATTCATCTCAAATGTCATCTCCCACCTTGGGAAACATCAAAGTGATGACATTTCTTCCTACCTTAAACTTCCTCCCTAGGTCTCTCTATTGGCATTTTATCTCTTGACTCCCTTGACTTACATCATTTTCTGTTAATGTTATCTGTGCACTTACTTTCCCATCATTACACGAAGAGTGTCTAAATCGCCGAGACTGTTCTTTAAATCCCCAACAATCCTCACAAGCCTCTATTAAACAAGAATGAATAATGTCACTCCAGGTATAATTTATCCTCCACTTTTTTCCTGAATGGATCTCTGTATCTCATTGATGCTGCCTCTAGGATAAATTTGTATGCCTCTCATCATGTCTTCCGATTCACTGGCTCTCACTAATTTGCTTCAGTTAACTAGTTCGATCTTATTTTCTATGATGCTCCTTACCCCAATTACTTCAATATTCAAATAGTTCAGTTTCTTAGACAATTATAGAGAGATAATTATGTATGGACAGAACTTAGGACAAGAGACAAAAACAGAAAGTGAAAACAAAGGTGTTCTCTCCACCTCTCAGAGTCTTTATAGTCTTGTCTCTATTTTTATCCTTTTCTCTCTTGATTGTCATACTCCTGTGTTCCAGCTGAGTATCCAACAAACATCTATGTATTCTTCAAACACCATGCATGCACTACAGTTTTTATGTTAATTCTATTTATTATTTCTAAAGGAAATTTAATTAGCTTAGGCCAGGACAAGGGCTGTCTTTCCAGGGACCAGAGAGGCCCTTGGTACAATCAGCTGAGACCAGAGTGAGGAGGTGAGAGTGCAAATACACTTCAAAACAGGATTGTGGACAAGGAAGGCAAGACAAAACACTAAATATTTCATTTATATTTTAATTTTCTAGAAAGCTAAATGTAACTAGGAAATAATAATTTCTGCAGAACCAGTCAGGATAAAAATATGGCTTTCATTAGATTTTTAAAAATAACTGGAGACCTCATTATGATTTTATTACCATCATTTAACTAGAACCACAATCACAGAATCATTGATTTTAATGCTCATTTGGATACTTTATCAGTGTGTTTCCTTGACAAGAAGACATCAGAATAAAATTACTCATGCAAGAGATTTACGGATGAAATGCCTATAAAGAATAAAGGAGGAAGGAGCAGAAGTGAGAGGGGGCTTCAGATTCCAATGCAGGCTGAGGACCTGACATAGATGGAATGTATCCTCCGCAGTTCAGGCATTGAAAACAACCCTTAATGCAACAGTGTCAGGAGGTAGAACCTAATATAACATGTTTAGGTCAGGAGGGCTCTGCCATCATGAATGGATTAATGCTGTTATGGCAGGAGTGGGTTTGTTATAAAAGTAAGCTTGGCTCTCTCATGCCCTCTCTCTCCTGTTCTCTGTCACCCTGTTGCCTTCCACTACAGGATCACATGACAAGATGGCCCTCATCAGATGTGGTCCCTCAGTTTTGAACTTTTCAGCCTCCAGAACCGTAAGCCAAATAAACTTCTGTTGTTTGTAATAACCCAGTCTGTGGTATTCTGTTATAGCAGCTTAAAACCAACTAAGATGGCACCTGTGAAAGGAAAGAAGAAGAAAGGAGGATTGGGGAAGAGCCTCAGTCTGTAGTGATGCTCTGAGAAAGCTGTGACATGCCTGATGGGAAGCCCCAGATCAAAACTTGCCTATAAGATGAGTGACACATTAGGCAACAGTGGAATGCCTGGTGTACCCCCGCCGTGCGCAGTGATTAGGTAGAAGGAGCCTAGGGAGAGAAAAGTCTCAGTGTGAATGGTGCGTCTAACTATACTCCTTTCAGCAGGTGTTCTCATGAAAGATCTGAGCAGTGCATTCCCATGGCTTCCTGAGCCACTGACTTGTCCTGTTCTCTGTGATGTCTTCTTCCCAACAGAACGTAAGCACCACAAAATAGAGTAACATGCATCTTTGTACTGATTATGCCTAACCCAATGTGAGGACAGCGTGCTTGTGACTGTACTTGCAAAAAGGTTACATTTAAGAGACGGTTTGATAGGATAGAAGGTGTTTTCCTAACTTTGAAAGAAATTTAATTATTTTTTAAAATTAATAGATCTCAGCAGTTTTAGATTCACTGAAATATTTGATACATATGGGTAATGAAAATATTCAGTATGCCATATGTTCATTTTAACAACCTGTTATTGTAGGTTAATTATACCTCATAGTTTTACTTTTCATAGTATCTTTGATCATTTTCTTCTTCACAAGCAAGCTGTGATATTGAACTGTAGTGTCTCATTTTAGATTTACAGATGACAATATTGAATCAGATAAAATGAGGAAAGCTAAAGACTTCTTCAGGTTCAGTAAATATGTAAATGGAAAAATTGAAATTAAAAATTGACAACTGATGTACCTTTTAATTTTTTCCTCTCATTGATTTACATGGTCTTTGTTTTTCTGACTTTCTATTTTGAAACAAAACTGTCTGAATCTCTGTATAGGAAATATTTAAAGATCAAAAACTCTAAGGATTGAAAGCTCAGCGAATGTCTATCAGTCATCTTTAAGGAATTGGGTTGTGCTGGTTAGGATAAGTTGGCAGGTAAGGATCCCTTGAAAAATAAAGGAGCTGCAGAACTGCCTTAGTAAGAATTATAATTTACTTATTTGTTTCCAAACACTCTGATAAGCAATTTATAAACATTATTGCATTCCTGAAATTGCCTTATTCATATTTTATAGATGAAAGCACTAAGCTATACAAAAAGTAATTGCTCAATGGTACAGAGCTAGCAAATGGCAGAAGTTAAGGTTAGAACCCAACTCTGTATGACTCTAAAAATGTATGCTTATTTACTACAACATCATGCTGCCTTCTTCATCTGAGATAGTTTTTTAATTGAACAATCTTGGATTTCAAAGGAATCCTTGAAAAGATGAAATGTATCAAGTTTGACTGCAAAGATTGAAGATACAGTAGAATTAAGATGTGTTAGCATTATTTCAAGCATTATGCTATCTCTAAAGGAGAAAACAAAATAAAAAGAAAATCTATGTGTATATAGTGTTTAATACATGCGAGGCTAGGTTTTATATATTGACATACATATTTATAGTTCTCACCGTAACCTTAGCCTATTTGATATCTAATTTCTGCTATGCTAATCACTTCTCTGATTTTTGGTTAGCATCCCCTTATTTGGGGACCTGTTTCTCTCCTTACTTCACTCAGTACACTCCAGTGGCTACTGTCAATTATGTTATTTCATCTTCCTGGATTTATATGTAGACAATTAAAGTTGGACATTTTAATCAAAGCTCTTCCCTGGAATGTTTTCAATTAGATCTAAGATACATAAGTTCTTTCCTTTCTAGTGGAAAAGCTATAAAGATTAAAAAAAATGATCTAAGAGAAAATAGGTGAAGGGAAGGGAAGTGAAGAGAGAAATTCTGGTGGTTCTGAAGTCTTTCTTTCTGGGCATCCCTGAACTCCATTCCTATCCTTGGTTCAGTTTGATTACATCAGTCAATACATTATCCTAATTGCCTAAGAATTTTTTTCATTGGGTTTCAAACTCTAAAAGACTCCTGACTATTTTGACCAAGCAATAAGGAATTCAGATCCTTAGTCTAACATCTCACTACCAGTGAGTGATAAAATGGACTGGAACCCAGGCCTACCTTTGTCTCAATGTAGGCTCTCTCTTTTTTTTGTTTTGTTTTTATTCTTATTCCATAATGGAATGTATATGTGGGATAGTTATGGAGGGGAATTGCCAGAAAATGTGGACCCAAGTAGGGGTGGTTACAATCTTTCTTTTTTTTCAGCTAGACTTATAAGAGCAAATTAAGTGTTAATCTAGTTTATCCAAACATCCATTAGACAGATAATACTTTAATTCAGGTTTTAACTAAATAAAATAAGTACAATCGGGTGAAATCCTATATATAGGTGACCTAACTCGCTTTTCATCTAAAAAAATAGAGGCTTCACACATTTCCTCCGAAATATCTTGGCATACCTGCAATTTCTTTTCACACGTATCTGAGCAACTATTTTCTTGATGTTCTGCTTGCTTCAAAACACAGCTATAAAAAGTTTTCCCAGAGAAGGTTATAAATGCAACTCTAAGCCTAAGATCACTGGAGTCCGTTCAAGGAATGAAAGTAGAGGACACATAGTAATGCACTGGGTTTTTGCACACACTTCATCTGCTTTTCCCCCAGTGTTCGGGGTCCTAAATCAAACCAAAATTGTGATTAAGAAATGTAAAAACATTATTAGTTAATTGAGTTTGACCAGAGTGGATTAATTACAATGAAGAGATGACAGGCAGAAATTAAAGTTTTTTTTAAAGACTAATGAGATTAGGCCAGGTGCGGTGGCTCACATCTGTAATCCCAGCACTTTGGGAGGCCAAGGTGGGTGGGTCACCTGAGGTCAGGAGTTTGAGACCAGCCTGACCAACATGGAGAAACCCCATCTCTACTAAAAATACAAAATTAGCTGGGCATGGTGGCGCACGCCTGTAATCCCAGCTACTTGGGAAGCTGAGGTGGGAGAATCGCTTGAACCTGGGATGCGGAGGTTGTGGTGAGCCGAGATCATGCCATTGCACTCCAGCCTGGGCAACAAGAGTGAAACTCCATCTCAAAAAAAAAAGACTAATGAGATTTTGGAAGTTGTTTTTTAAATTTTTTAATTTTTAATTGTTAAAGATATTTGTACGTATTTATAGGGTACAGGTGATATTTTGATTCAAGCATACAATGTGTAATAATAAGATCAGGGTAATTCAGGTATCCATTATCTCAAGCATTTATCATTTCTTTGTTTTAGGAACATTCCAATTCCATTCTTTTAGTTATTTTGAAATATAAAATAAATTATTGCTAATTATAGTAGCCCTATTGTGCTACCAAACACTAGATCTCATTTCTTCTATCTAATTGTATTTTTGTACCCATTAACTATCTCTTTTGGGGGGGGCTTTTTTTTTCTGGTTTTATCTCCCTTCAAAATGTGAAGAAACACTTGGAATGTTATTCACCTTTAAAACAGCCATTATACAGTATTTACTGTTTATAAAATTTTATGCATAATAGAAATACAAATAGTTATCTATATGTCTATAACTATATTTATATAGGTATAACTATACATGATCCCATCTTAACCTACCTCAAATATAAGAAAGTCTTATAAACAGTTTCAGGCCATACAATTTAAATTATTTGTTGAAGCAATTTCTAACTACTCACCTCTACTATATTAAGAGTTTATGTCTTCGTAAATGGTTATGTAGAAGAAATTAGTCAACACATGTAGTTTGGACTGTTCATTAATCTGTTTATCACAAGTCTGACTCCACCCTGCTTTTGCTGCCATTTTTATCTCTCACCTATAGCACCTTCCAACACTTCATTTTCTTCACAGCAGCCAGAGGGAATCATTTATAAATATTCATATATATGATTTTGTAGTGCACACTTAATTGAAATTCTTCAGTTACTTATTGTTGCCATAAAGATGAAGTCTAATGGCCTTAAAAAAGGTTAACAAGTTCCTGAATACTCTGGCTCCTTTCTCTCAGCCTTCTTAAGAACTTTAACGAAACTATGTTCAGCAAGAATACTGTCTGCTTAAATGTGTTTCTCAATTCCAGAAGGAAATGGGAAATACCTTTAAGAAGAAACTCATGAAGGAAGAAATTTGATTTACCTTGATGTTGTATTTACTTAAAGTGTTTCATGTCTTTTATATCTTAGAAGATAAATATTTATGCAGATATTAACAAAGTGACACCTTTTGTACTTTAAAATGTAACAGTGACTTATTCGCTTGTATTCTTATACTTCTCTGAGTTATTCAAACCTGGGATTCAGCTTACTGCATCCGAACTCAAAGAATCTACTTTTATTTAAGGCTGGTGCTATAACTAAATGTATCACCCCCTGTAAGAAACACAAGTCATTTAAAGCACTGGGTTTGAGACTTCATGCTGTCATTGTCAACAGAACTTTAAAACAATAGTAGCAGCATTTCATCAACCATGTAATAAACCAACAAATAAAATATAATTTGCCATTACCATTGTTCTTTAGAAGAAGGTTCAAATTTCAAACATTAGTAACAAATCTCAGAACAGAAGTCACTTCTTTAAAGTGAGTAAAATTTCACATTATGGAAAAACTCACTATGATAAACTTAATCTATCCCTCTTATCTGACCACTGAATGAAAAAAAAAAATCAGGGAAGATTTTAGATGTTTTCACCTGAATGATTTTTAAACTCTATTTGAGAATGATTTCTCTGTGGACCTTTCTGGACCTTGCAAATCCATTCTATCCAATATTAGTAAGTATTGTGAAAGGACAATAAATCTTGGGGCCCCCACATCACTAAACTAAAGGAAAAAGTCAAGCTGGGAACTGCTTAAGGCCAACCTGCCTCCCATTCTATTCAAAGTCTCCCCTCCGCTCACCAGGATAAATGCGCATCTGATTGCCTCCTTTGGAAAGGCTAATCAGAAACTCAGAAGAATGCAACCATTTGTCACCTATCTACCTATGACCTGGAAGCTCCCTCCCTGCTTTGAATCTTCCCACCTTTGCTTCCAGTTGTCCCTCCTGTCCAGACCAAACCAATGATGTTCATCTTGGGAATGTTAATTGATGTCTCATGTCTCCCTAGAATGTATAAAACCAAGCCGTTCTCAGACCACCTTAGGCACATGTCGTCAGGACCTCCTGAGACTGTGTCACGGGCGCGCGTTCTCAATCTTGGCAAAAAAAAAAAAAAAAAAAAGAAAAGAAAAAACCTTTCTAAATTAACTGAGACTTGTCTCAGATTTTTGGAGTAATTCAAAGACCTGGAAGTAATGTTACTGTTTTGTTTTTGTTTTAATTTGGTCTCTTTTGCTTCCACATTTGTTAGTAATTCCCCTCTCTAAGAACTCTGTAGTCTCTAAAGACATATGAAGCCCAGAGTGCCCACAGTGCTATGCAAACAAGGAGTATTATTTACACACTCTGTGACTGTAAGAATAAATAAGTTGGAACCACTATTATTAACAACAAAAGAGAGAATCACACTCTACATTCCAGTTCTGTGTACCTTTTAATACTCACAAATGACACAAACAGATGACACAGCTTAAATATGTATTTAACTTGAGAGCAAATACAAGGTTTCTGGACCAAAGATCAGTCCCATTAATTTTTAAAACAATAATGACACAAGTTTCCCATGCTCCCTTCTCTTCCTGAAGGTGATGTGATGACGGAAGATGAACTCTGTACATATAGAGAGAGTCTCTAGGAGAAGAGAGGATCACTAAGATTATAAATTTTTCAGCTTATATAGAAACAGCTGCACAGCAGCCCCTCTTTCTCTCCAGAGAGAAGAAAAGAAATTCTGTTTCTAACAAACATATCCTCTCCGAGGGAGGCAAGAAAAATCCCTAGATGTTTACAACCCTCTGGAATGTAAATAAATGGCTCCAGGGGAGATGGGTCTTCAGGCATGTTTACCATTCAAACAGCTCTTACTCCTGACTGCCAGTAATTTTTGCTTAGAAAGCCCTGATTGTACAGAATATGAAATATTAGTTGTTTCTCAACAACAGATACATGATAGTCATAGTTTACTTTCCCTGTATATTATACTTAGGTTATTTCTGAATCCCCCTAGGTTCTTTTTCTATAAACAGTAACAGTGTTCAGAGTCAGGTTCTCTCTACTGAGCTTCTATGCTCCTCTAAGTTAATGGAGCTGTTTCAAAGTAATAGTATTAGTATTCTACTCATTTACAAGATGCAGTTAACTTCTGACCAATGTTAGAACACCAAAATCTCAACAACAACAAAAACAACAAAGCAGTTTAAAAAAAAAAAAGAACACCCAACTGTCTCTGACTGGCAAAATTAGAGCTTAGAACAGTTTTGCTTTTAAATTGTTCAACCTTCTTTAGACATCTCTGCAGCTAACTACCTAATTGAGCATGGAGCAATATTTTCTTAACCTACTTATTAACAAGAAACCCTTAAAAGATACCATCTGCTAAAGGCATTTCTTTTAAAAATACTCATATGTAATACTAGTGAGATTGTTATAAGAAAGCAACTCTCACAGGTTGTTGATACAGTATATAAAATAATGATGGGAAATGGTTTCTGCTTGTGGGATTGTTGGCCTTTTCAATTTGTTTTTGAGTTTTCATTGACAAAACTTTTTTTTTTTTTTTTTACAGCCCAGCCAACACACACCTTTCCTGTTTGATTTCCTCAATTAATTATTTTGTTTAAAAATTATTTTTTTATTGCACCAGTGTTTATAGAACATAAATTAAGCTTAAAAACAGCTACGATAATATATATGGCCTATCCCTATCATCATTCTTAGAGTTTGTCTGGCTAATCTTGTTTATTTGTGTATACTTTGCCAAGCTCCCATAATGATTTCAAAAGTGTTTTGATGAGAATTTAAAGAAAGCTTGGAATAAGGAATGTCACATAACTTCAATGTTTTGAGTCAAGAGATGTAGGGAAATTTTATCTTAAACTTTGCTAAAAGTAATATGCTATTTCACAGAGAGGAAAAAAGCTTAAAAGAAAAGTTTGTTTACTCTTCCCACGCCAATTATATGTTACTGTCATTCTGTGCTATATTATTTTTTAGTTCAGGTAACACTGATTTGTTCAATTGCAAATATTTAGCATGCAGTTGTACATGCTAAACTTATACTCAGGAAAGATGATGGCAATGCTGAATGTGTAGATTTGAGAGTCATCAGAAATGATCATTGAAGCAGATAATTTCCTCAAGAGACAATAACTAAACAGTCTAGACAAGGAAGAGCAAAAAGCTGGTTTTGATCTTAAGGCACCCTTAAATTTAGAAAGCTAGAGAAGGACTCAAGCTCAAGGAATTTAGGTTGGACATGGGGAGATGAGCCCAAAGCAGAAGAAGTGGGAGGAAAGAGTTACAAAAAAAGATAAAAGATTGGAGTTTTTAAATTTAGAAAGCTAGAGAAGCACTCAGAAAAACAGGGTAGTATGCTCACTAGGCCAAAATGTTGCAAAGTGATTAAGGAAACACAGAGCTCCACGGGAGCTAACAGTTTCTAAAAGAAAGGACAAGATGGATATAATTATGTCATTTCAAGTATTTGATCTTAATTATTTTACAACACTATCCTGTAAAAACTGATACGAAATTTGCATCATATGCATATCTCCTACTTAAATCCCTCTTATCTTTTTAGAATAATACAACATACAATTGGTAGCATATTAGCAGTTAAATTCTGCCATTTCAAGGATGCATAATTTTCAACGCTTTAGAAAATCTCTAGCCAAAATTAACAGGAAATGGAACATGTGGATTCCTTTTGTAATTAAAGACATTTTGCATGTATAACCAGTCTCCTAGAACAGCGGTCCCCAACCTTTTTGGTACCAGGGACTGGTTTTGTGGAAGAAAATTTTTTCACTGTAAAGTGGGGGACAGGCAGGAGGGGTACCAGGGGAATGGTTTGGAGATGAAATTGTTCCACCTCGGATCACCAGGAGTTAGTAGATTCTCATAAGGAGTGTGGCAACCTAGATCCCTTGCATGCGCCATTCACAGAAGGGTTCGCGCTCCTATGAGAATGTAATGCTGCTGATGATCTGACAGGGGGCAGAGCTCAGGCAGTAATGCCCACTCCCCTGCTGCTCACCTCCTACTGTACAGTCCAGTTCCTAACAGGCCACAAACGGGTACTGGTCTGCGGCCTGGGGATTGGGGACTCCTGTCCTACAATAGAAAATTATATAATTACTTTCCTCATACTAGAGGAAAGGCTAGTAAGCCTATTCTTTTTTTTTTTTTTGAAACGGAGTCTCCCTCTGTCGCCCAGGCTGGAGCGCAGTGGCGCCACCTAGGCTCACTGAAAGCTCCACCTCCCGGGTTCATGCCATTCTCCTGCCTCAGCCTCCAGTGTAGCTGGGACTACAGGCGCCTGCCACCACACCTGGTTAATTTTTTGTCTTTTTTTTTTAGTAGAGACGGGGTTTCACCGTGTTAGCCAGGATGGTCTCGATTTCCTGACCTCGTGATCTGCCCGCCTCGGCCTCCCAAAGTGCTGGAATTACAGGCGTGAGCCACTGCGCCCAGCCAGTAAGCCCGTTCTTAACTCAAAGTTAACCCTTGTGCCAGACAAGTAGTCTGTACAGAATGGTGTGCAATTTGTTGCAAAGACATCAGATCATCATCTTTGCAATAAGAGGAGGTTGCAAACAATGGAGCTATTGGACGATGCTAAATAAAACACAACAAATGGTGTTCAGGACTGGATAACTGAAACTTCCTGTAGTGGAACGTTTCCAGCTTTCACTTCTCATTCAGCAACTGACACCATATCAAGCACAGCTGACAATGTCAAGAACTGATATTTATGGAATTGGAGTTGTCAATGTGAATTTACTGTTAAAAAAAATCGCATCAGTGTCTTTGTAGTCTTTCATTTGTTTTATTTTATTAAAGATTTTTTAAAAGCTTTTTATTACATGTCATCAAATTCTAGTTGTATATAGGGGTACAAAGTGATATTATGATTTTTAATAAATGTAAAATGATTAAATCAAGCCAATTAACATATCTGTTATCTCAAATATTTAACATCTTTTGTGATGAGAGCATTTGAAATATACTCTGTTAGTACTGAAATGTACAGTACTAAATTATTCTCTATTCGCCATGCTGGGCAACTGATCTAAAAAAAAATTGAAGTTATTTCTCCTATCTAAGTGAGGTTTTTTAACATTTAAAGCAAAAGTACTTTAGGGGGCTTCTGATAAATATCTGGAAATATCACAGCTTCCCACAAAATTCTTTGTCACCTTGGTCAGATGAATGTGATGAGCATCTTATGAAAAGGCAGCCAATCATCCCCAACTCCTGACAGTGTGCTCGTTTGTAATCCTACCCTCTTTTGTGTGAACTGAACCAAGTGATTTGCTTCTAAAGTAAAAGATATGGGATGTCACTTCTGGAATTAAGCCATAAAAATGTCATTTCCATCTCGTTCACAATCTCTATCTCTTTGGCATTTCTTACTCTTTCGATCTGATGAAACAAGCTTCCATGTTGTGAGCTGCCCTGTAGAGGAACCCACTAGGAAAGGAGCTGAGGGTAGCATCAGACAACAGCCAGCAAAGAATGGAGACCCTCAGTCCAAACAGTTTCTGAGAAATTGAAACCTGGCAAAACTGCATGACTGAGCTTTGCAGTATCTATAGATTCATCCCTAATGAGAGTGTGGTTCCAGCCAAGACCTTGAATGCAGCCTTGCGAGACAATTTAGTGCAGAGGACTCTGCTAAGCCACTCCCAGTTTCCTGACCTACAGATAGTTTGAAGTAATAAATGAATATTGATGTAAGCCATTAATATTTGGGCTAATACAAGAAATATGCTTACTTAGGCTACGGTCTATAGATTACTATCAATTTTTAAAAATGCAGCTCATCTCTAGAATAGTCATTCTCAACAATAAGGACAAGAACATCAACAACAAAAGACAAAAGTTATTTTAATCAATCTTCCCTGAATGATCCAAGAACTATTCTTCACAGTAATAATTCAAAGTGTAGCTAATCTCTCACTTGTCTATAAGCTATCTTTGACACAATTTTTTTTATGACTTTCCATTGTATTAACAGTACCAAAATTATAAAATGTATTACAAGTTACTTAAATTAATGAGAAATTTTTAGATACCAAATAGCTGAATTGTCTTCATTCTATGACCTTGAGAAAGGCATTTTTTTTTCTGTCCATAAATTTCAACATTTAAATATTGAGGAAGTTGAATCTTCTCAATCTTTGCTATCTGACACAGCCATCACTAGCCACTTATTACTATTTGAATTTAAATGTAAATTAACTAAAATTAAATAATTTTTTAAAATTTAGATCCTTAGTCATCCTAGACATATTTCAAGTGTTCAGTAGTCATATGTCACTAGGGGTTATCATAGTGGGCAGCACAAATATAAGACATTTATACTATACCAGAGAGTTTCATTGGTAAGTGCTATCCTAGGTAATCACTAAAAAACTAAATTATATATCTAATGATAAGTACTCCGTAAGTATCTATTATATAAGTATTTATCCATAAGGTTTGGACTGGAACCTATACATATTTTTACTACTAGTGATAAATACTGTTCACTTGGTCACATTACTTTTTAAATAGTTCTTATTTTTCAGCAGTTGGAATGTTTTAATATTTAATAATTTCACAGTAGTTTTAGAGGTTAGCTGTTACTAATAGCAAGAATTAATAGCTATTGCTATTTAAAGTTCTGTGCTTTGAGAAAAAATTGTTTCAAATAGGCAGCGTAGAATTCGTTACAATATTATTGGACTCACAATAGTTGTTCTATTGAGTAATCTGCTATTGTTTACACATAATTTGAAGTATAGGTCAAATTTATCCTTGACAATTAAGTACAGTTTTTCAATGTTGTACTTGCCAGTGACTTGTAGTATACTTGTCCTTGCTTAAGTAAAGTAGCACTTTTTGTTCAATGAATTTATTTCCAGTCATTCAAAAATTTTATTTTCAGTGGTTACCATGTAGCAATCAATGAGACTTAAATAATATCACAAACAATGTAATTACATTAAGCATTTCATATGCCAGTGATATATTTGTAGACATAGAAAGACGTGGTGGAGTTAGAATTTTTAAAAAATAATTTTAGTTACTTTCAAAAATTGCAAAATACAGGCTTTTTCTTTTTATTTACTGGTAAAATATCAGCCCAGCCTACCATCCCTTTCTGCATGGACTACAGCAATAACCCAGTAATAGCTTCAGTTGCATCTCTTTGCCAAATTATGATCAAAGACTCCTTTTTAAAATGCATATATGATTGTGTCAAACCTTACATAAAACTCTGATGGCTTTCCATTGTTCTTGAAATAAAAACAAACATTTAACATAGCCAAGAATACCCAAAATGGTTGGATATTTACTTCCATCTTTTAGTCCATCTGACACCACCCTTGCTTTCCCTCTTTTCGCCCCAGCCCAATGGCCATCTTTCAGATGTCTGTACTTGCTATGCTTCCTTTCAATGAAGTAGGCAACTTGAAAATGTTCTCTTCCATACCCATTATGCTGTTCTCTTCCCCACCCATTATGCTGTTCTCTTCCCCTCTCCACATTGTAAACTCTTATTCATCCTTCAGATCTTGCCACAAGTATTACTTTCTCAGAGAAACTCTTCCAGAACCCACTGACCAAGATAAATCTTGTTTTAGATTTTATAACATAACAAGCCCCTCCATTAGGACCATTAACACGTTCTTCCTAAAGACTGTCACTAAATGAGATTTTGCATTGGATCAGGTACTTTTAAACAAATAAAAGTAGGCCATGCATGGACCTGTGGTGAATACATGCCTTGAAAAGGAGATTATCATTAATCTATTATTCAATTCTGGATAATAGAAGAAAAATGTAGAGTATATTTCTTACCTAGGTTTCTTAGATTGGCATTAAATTAAGTGCACCCATGTCCCAAAGTCATAGATGAAAATGAGTGGAGAAAGCAGAGTACGTCCTTTCTCTGAGAATGGATTTAGACTAAAAATGTCGTAAAAAAAATAAGGTCACATATTCATTTGGTTGTTGCTAAAATAAAAAGCACTGAAGAAAACATCAATATGAGACACTTAGAAAAGTTCAACAAAAGAAGATATGTTGTCTGTAAGATTTCCTGTTCCAGCAAGCTGTGGTACAGACTCCATCCTCCAAGCTCAGATCCTAAACCCGGATTCATTCAGTCATTCACTCCCTCTGAGAGCGTGGATACGTCTCTAGCATGTTCTACACCCCTTTCCAGATGTACTTGTGCTCACTTTTCTCTAGAGTCAGTTCAAACTACAATGCATTAGGTCTCCGACATTCTAAGCCAATTTAATTAGATTATAAATTTTAATCAATTTAAATCATTTTCACTAAAATGCATCATTCTATAACATAATTAGCATAAATCCTACATTTGTCACACAGCTTTACTCAAATTGAGCTTTACTCAAGTTTCTTAATATTCACTAATGTATTCTCTTTATTAACACAGGGCACTATTTAGATTGCATTTTTACTGTGCATGGTTCCATAGAAATTTGGAAAAGAAAATTTGGTGTGAAATGATGGAAACTTTAAACAATTTAAAGTATTAATGAACAAAATCTAGCTTCCAAACCAGTATTTGATATAATTTTGGATATTACATTTAAATGCTGAAACAAATATGTAACTTTTTCCTCATATAAAGAACTAAATCAAGATTATTAAATTACTCAATATAAATTGTCCATAACTCAATCTTTGAGGACAGTCTTCACAATATAGCCAATGTGGTTTTCTTGGAAGTATTTATGCTTAAATCACCACACATTTTACTTGATGGATTGTGGAAAACATCCATGTACATAGATAATGATTGAAAATAACCTGCAGTTTACTTGTTTCTATTTTGAAAGAGAGGACTGCACATAATGTTACTGAATTGAGAAGACTGATTTTAGTAAATAAGTATCATTGTGTTGGCTTTATCACTCTGTCAACTGTGAACTCTTTTCATCGACCATCTTACAGATACGTAACACTTATTCAACAATTACTGTTTTCCAGACACTATGCCAAGCACTTTACATTATTTATCTTACATAAGTCTTAGACGCCCTCTGTTAAGGTGATATTATTACCATGCAAAATTTATGAACACAGAAGTAAAGATTTATCATGTTTAAGTAACTTGCCCAAGCTCATAGCAATTATAAGCCACCACTAGACTCAAACCAAAGTCTGTTTCATGGCAGTCTGAGCTCTTAGCCATTACACTCTGTGGCATATTTTGAAAGCAACACTTTCATAGCTAAGATTTCGTGCTATTAAAATAAACAGCCTAAAAATACACATATCAAAAGGACATGAAACCAATTTCTCAATATTTTTAGAAACTAACTTGGCCTAAATTATTTTACAACTCTATTTTTGCAACTATGGATTAGTCTCACTGCTTTTCCATTACATGCTTCACTGATGACCTACTGCAGCAGCACTGTGATATTCTTATCCTGTTAGAGTCCATTGTGTCTGCGGCAATATACATACTAGTCTAGATATGTATGGCAGCTTTCTGGGTGGTGGACCTATTCCAAAAGGAAAGCTATTGAAGAATATATGATGGTTTAATTTAAGCTTGTCATCCCAAATAAACATGCCTGTGGACATGGCAAATCTTCATTATGCAAATGCATGAACTGAGTTTAACAGGTTCCTTCTATAAAAAACCTATCTCACTCAGGGTGATATCATATTGCTGACTGCTCTAAATATCACTCAATACTTTTTGAGTTCTAGGGCAAATCTTGAAGCCTTTCTGTGAATCACTTCTAAAATGAAGAGACCAAAAACAATGGGGATAACTCATTGTGCATTACTTATATTTTAAAAATATCATTTTAAAATAATTTTAATATATTATTTTTTAAATATATTAATATTTAAAATGTTATCAAAATGTCATTATTATAACTTATAATGTTGAACTTTAAAAAATCTATACTCTTAAAATATATGTCATTCATACCACTAAAGTCAATGTTGACTTTCTTGTATTTCTTTGAGTAAGCCGAAACTACCGCTAATACAAATATGGATAGTTAACTGTAAAGAGCAATTCATGCTAGCATGCTAGACACATAATGACCACTAAGTTTATGTAAATTTGTTTTAGAATATCAGTACTGGAATTACACTTTGAAGAATGCTTTCCATCTTCATAAGTACTATAATTAAGTATGATTTTCTAATACAATTATTATGCCTTAGTTTCCACTGACAATCACAATATTGAAAAAGCCTTTCATTCTAGATATTGAAATGCAACTGTCCCAGAATGTGCAAATCTGATAAGATAAACATTAAGAGGACTTCATTCACAGTCTTAGATACATATCATACATGTATATATAACTTTCGGAGATTGTGTTACTTTCCCTATGCTCAGCTTTGAAATACTTCAGGTTGGTGATGGCATGAAATATTTTAAAAGCTCATTGTTTGAAAATGAATCCAAAGATGTAATGTTTCATGTTAAAAATAGTTGGTCATCTAGATCTTTAATAGTAATCACTGAAGACATATAAAGGCAATGACTTTGGAGTTTTGAAAACCTGTCCATTTCTGAGAGTCATTATTCCTAAAATTTGCTGAGCTTCATTATTATTATAATCACTGGAAATTAACATAAAATATAATATAATATTACCATGATGTTAGCATGCTTATAAATTCAAAATCATGTATCCTTTCAAGGTCGAAGTATATTTGTAACCAAGAGAGCTAATCCATGATTTAATTTTAGTCTACTAATGTGGTTTTTTTTCTATTATGTTTTTTTCTGAGCCTTTTTAGGAAGCGAAATGCAACATTTTCAACAATAAACCTTCACTTATGATTGTAATCTCTTAAAATATCAGTTTATTTTTTGTATATGGGACAAACTATGGACCTAGCATACTTGTTCTAAAAGAAATCAGTGGTCTGTTAGTGAGTTTGTTATAATTACGGCACCTTACTGCTTTGCCTTTATTGAGTTGGGAGTCTTCAGCCAAACCCTCACGGCACCTAATTCACAAAATCTGGGAAATAACTGACTGGTGCTTGGTTCTCAATATTTTCATATGACTTAATTCATTAACTCCAGTCACGTTTTTGATATTAGACAGTTCCAAAATTTATGTCATTTTAAGCTATTTTTGGAGGCAGGAATGTAAATTACTTTTGCCAGTTAGAAAATTCTAACTAAATCATTGTTAAAATGTCAACTTCTTTTGCGAACACATATTTGCATAAAAAATAATTATTTGCTAATTCTAATTTCTATAACTGGTCCTACTATTGGTTAAATAACATACTATCATTACACTATAAATAGTGGGTAATAAACCACTCTGAATTTTGACAGAAAAAGGAATCAGAACAAAGGATGTGCTTACATTTAGAATCTCAGAAAGTTTATCATGCATGAAACCATGTAAATATTTGCCAGTTTTAATCTAGAAGTTACAAACTGAGCTTGATTTAATTTATCATCAAATGTGGATCATCCAATGCATGTTAATTAACTTTCGTGAAAAGTCATTGTGCTTAATATTGAGGAGGATGCAAATAAATATGAATTATGGGCCTTGTACTCAAGAAGTAAAATGGAAATAGCAAAGCAAGGGTGAAAATACCTTTAGCAGCAGATAGTATATAATTTCTAACTATGTGATTTTGAGTGTAAGAGCTGTAGGAGTTAACAGGACTAAAATTTTATTGAGTGAATGTGATCAGAGGAATCTTCTTGGATAATTTGATGTTTAAGTCAAGTCTTATGTGGTAAGTAGAAGAGAAAAGTTTTAGATGAAATAAGCATAAGCTAAAATACTATTGTGAGAAAATACAAAGTCATTAAAGGCTCAGAAGTTTTCATGGAACTGTGAGTTCATCAAAGAAACTGTGGCAGCTCTGAGATCCATTCTGCACAGAAGCTTAGCCAGTATCAGCCAGAGTTTCACATTTAGCTTCTTGCTTGTTATATAGGAAGATGTCTTACCTATATGTAACAGCCCTGGGGTAAATTTAAGTAAGCTAGAAAAATCTAATAAAAGTAAATGAAGTGAAAAATATCTATGTTTAACATTACTCTTGGATTTGGCTTGAGTGTCAGCTCTAAAACAGATACTGAAAAATCCAGCAAAACCTTTCCTAAGATAAAAGTTCCCTTGCATAAAAGAAGAGCAAGGCTCAACTTCGCAAAAATGTAGAAGATGTTAAACAGACATCATAATGATCTATTTACTGTAGTCGAGGAATCTAAAGGCTCCAGCCTTGAAGAGATTTCTTTTTCTTTTCTTGTCTGCCAGGACTAACAATATCACATTTAGGACATTTTAGTATTCTCATAAAGTGCTGCCCTTCACTGACATGTATATACCCATTAATGATGGGTGACAAAGCTATTTGCCAGATGTTATTTGGAATTAACCTGCATAACTTTATGAATTATATCTTTGAAAACAGGTATAGAGATTGAGGTGCTAGATGACAGAAAAGATAGTTGTACTTTTGAAAACGTGGGCTATACTTTTCTAATGATAATTTCAAAGAAATAATTTTAAATGTGATAAGATTAAATAAGCTTATGAGCAGAAGGCTATGAATATTTGGACCAACATAGAAGAAAGGTAAAATTATCTTGGGTCAAAACTACTCGTTAACAAGAAAAGTATTATAGGAGCTGGAATTTAGCTTTCTTCCAAGCTTTAAAAATAAATCAAAATCCCCAAACCAAACAATGACAACAGCAACAAAAAACCCCACTGTCTTGATATTGAACTTTATGGCACCCACAGTCTCCTTAGTCACAATATGACTATACAATGCATTCTGATGTCACCATGGTGATATTAACAAAGGCTCTTATTATAGCAAATCTTCAAATAGTGTTCTATATTTCAAGAAAACATATTAAAATGGTACTGAAATTAAATAGATGAGAAAGAAAGGTAACTAGTACATTTAAGCATAGAACTAGTTTCCACTTTATATAGGTTAACCACTTTGTGTAGACATTTATTATATATGTTGTCATATTTTAGGACATGATTTGTAGAACAGATAGTTCTGCAAAGTTCCACGAAATACATTTTTTTTATTCCTCTCTTTTCCAAAATAAAAACTTGCAAAGCAGAAAAACATTTATTGGTAAGAGAATAATCTCTCTTCCACTTTATGGTAAGAAATTTAGAAATTACTAGGAAATCATAATATTCAGAAAACCCATTTAAAATTGACTTTAAGTCAATGAATTAACAAGGATTTATTAGGTTCTTACATTGCTCTCAGCATAAGATTTGAATCTTCCCTTCATTACATCACTAAACTATAACTGCAGAAACAGATTCGATGAACATAAGTTTCTTACATCAGTAAGCTTATTATGATTAATCTGTCATTATTATGACTAAACATAAACAGATGTAACTATTATGGTACATGTTGTAAGCAAAGTGTTCTTTTAAAAATATGTAACAACTTTACATATTTCTTTTTTTAATATAAAAATAGGCTATTATTGAGGGTTGGTTTATTTATTGTCAGCCTATTAAATAGTTGTCAACCATGACTACAGGTAGGAACGCTCTGTGGAGCATAAAAACAAACAACAGCTACCATGAATCTCATGGTATCTTCCAGACATACTGAATCTGAATCCTTAGGTAAGACTTGAATATTTTAAAACTTCCTAGTTTATTCTGGAAGACATTAAAGGTAAAGAAACACTACCATAGACCTTAATAAGATTTTTTACTTGCTTCAAATTCCTAGGAACTTGAAGACTATTTGTTATAATTTAAAAGATATGTATTCATTTAACAAATGTTAGCAAAGTATTTTGTGCTAAATATGAAGAGAACTACAAAATACATGAAAAATTTATTTTTAGGATCTTGAAGTACACATGGACTGTGATCAAGGAGAGATTACTGTCACAGCAATTTACAGAAGAAAGCAATTAACATGTCATTGAAGAAGTAATCAGGGAGATGAAATTAGTTAGGTGGTTGGGTCTTGAAAGATAATTTGCATTAGAATATACCAAGATTTCTTATCAACCAGTGCAAAGGTGAGTTTCAGGAGTATGGCATCAATTTAGTCAAACTTTTAATGAGGTCCATGATAAAAGAAAGAAGAAGGTCTCACTAGAATATGTAGAAAATATAAGAAAATATATTCCAAGTGGCGTGTAGGGAAGTGATAATCAAAGCCTTCAGATTTATTAAGACTATGTTTATGTTCAGAGATCCATGTGGAGGGATTGAAGATAAGATTCCCAGAAGTAATTGAATTAGTATGGTGGGAACCAATAATAGTGACTTTCAGTATGTCCAGACTGAAAGAGATATATTTTATCCAGAAGCAGAAAGTAGAAAAGGAGTGATGATGTAGGCAAAGTGGTGTGAAAAAAAGCTGGAAGCTTTTAGCAGAGAAGTAATATATTTCATGTTTTGCAAATGTTTGTCTAATACAAAAACACTGTACAGGAGGGATAGTAAGGTAAGGTTACAGAGCAGAGAGCTAAACCAGGATGCTCTTGCAATAATCCAGGTGTGTTACGCCACATGTTGTTTTCTTTCCAGCGCACTGAGGTTTCCAGATAAAACCGTCTGGATAAAACTTTCTGCAAAGGGAATTTTAGTCCATGGGATTCTCTGCCTAGTGGGAATTCTAATTTCTCTTCCCAACTCAGCCACTGAAAAGCCTTGAATCATTACATTTTGATCTCCTAAAATCTCTTTAATCCACAGTAATTTACACAATGCCTAGTATGCAATAGGTGCTCAGTAGAGCTTGTTTTATTATTACGTCAACAGTCTGTCCCATCAGTTGGTAGTAAAGTTAAGATTATTTAGCTGTTATTTCATAAAGTCATATTATGTGCATATCATGTGTTCATATACTAAAACTTCTGAAAAAACCCTAAAATTGTAAGATTCAAGTAAGATAATATATTGAAATTGTTTTGTAAATAATCTTTAACTTTTCTACAGCTGTGGGGTGCTATGAGAGGTACTAATAAGTAGCTAAATAATACATTATTTTTCCATACCTAAGGGGAACAAAACTGGAGTTATTAAAAATTATACAAGACATTTAGCCAATTAAAATGTAGAAATAAGACTGCACACCTACAACTGTCTGATCTTCAACAAACATGACAAAACAACCAACGAGGAAAGGACTCTCTATCCAATAAATTGGGCTGGGATGACTAGCTAGCCATGTGCAGAAAATTGAAACTGGACCCCTTCCTCACATCATATACAAAAATTAACTCAAGATAGGGTAAACACTTAAATGCAAAACCCAAAAATATAAAAACCCTGGAAGACAATCTAGGCAATACCATTCAGGACATAGGCACAGGCAAAGATTTCACAACAAAGATGCCAAAAGTAATCAGAACAAAAGCAAAAATTGACAAATGAGGTCTAATTATCCTAAAGAGCTTCTGCACAGCAAAAGAAACTATCAACAGAGTAAACGGACACCTACAGAATGGGAGAAAATGTTTGCAAACTATGCATCTGACAAAAGCCTAGCATCTATAAGGAATTTAACAAATTTACAAGAAAAAAATCAAGAATTTAAACAAATTTTCAAGAAAAAATCAAACAACCCCATTAAAAGATGGGCAAAGAATATGAACAGACACTTCTCAAAAGAAAACATACATGTGGCCAACAATCATATGAAAAAAGCTCATCATTGCTGATCATTAGAGAAATGCAAATTAAACCCACAATGAGATACCATCTCACACCAGTCAGAATGATGATTATTAAAAAGGCAAAAAACAACAGATGCTGACAAAGTTGTGAAGAAAAAGGAATGCTTATAGACAGTTGTTGAGAGTGTAAATTAGTTCAACTATTGTGGAATACCGTGTGATGAATCCTCAAAGATCTAAAGATAGAAATACCATTTGACCCAGCAATCCCATTACCGGGTATACCCAAAGAATATGAATCATTCTATTATAAAGACACACACGCATATATTCATTTCAGCACTATTCACAATAGCAAAGACATGGAATCAACCTAAATGCCCATTAACAATAGGCTATATAAAGAAAATGTGATACATATAAACTATGGATTACTACACAGCCATAAAAAAACAAGATCATGTCCTTTGCAGGGACATGGATGAAGCTGGAGGCCATTATATTTAGCAAACTAACACATGAACAGAAAACCAAGCACCACATATTCTCATTTATAAGTGGAAGCTGAACAATTAGAACACATGGACACAGGGAAGGGAAAATCACACACTGGAGCCTGTCAAGGGGGCAGGGGGAGGGAGAGCATCAGGATAAATAGTTAAGCATGTGAGGCTTAATATCTAGGTGATGGGTTGTTAGGTGCAGCAAACCCCCATGGCACACCTTTAGGTAAAAAACCTACACATCCTGCACATGTATCCCAAAACTTAAGATAAAATAAAGTAGGGAAGTCAACAGTGCAGCCTTCAATCTGTGGTCTAAGGTCCAAAAGCCCCTGGCAAACCACTAATGTAAGTCCAAGAGTCCAAAAGCTGAAGAACTTGGAGTCTGATGTTTGAGGACAAGAAGCATTCAGCACAGGAGAAAGATGGAGGACAGAAGATTCAGTCAGTCTGCTCTTTTCATACCTGCTTTTGTGCTGACAGCTGATTAGATGGTGCCCACCCAGACTGAGGGCGGATCTGCCCCTCCCAGTCCATTGAATCAAGTGTTAATCTCCTTTGGCAACATCCTCACAGACATATCCAGGAAGAATACTTTGCATCCTTCAATCCAATCAAGTTGACACTCAATATTAACCATCACACATACATATTATACAAAGTCATGTAAAAAGAATGCAAAGAACTTGTGGTGATTTTACAGTCATTTCACAGGATTATTCTTTTGAAAACTCCACAATATTGCTGACTGAATAATAAATCAGAAGCTCAAAATGGCTCTCTTTTATCATTAACTTACTCCACTTCTTTTTGTGCATAAATCAAAATTCATCTGCTGTAATAGTAAATATAGTGACTCTAAAAATTAGCATTAAGATTCTAGTCAATGCAATAAAGCTAAGAGGATAAAAAATACAACAAAAATTAGAAAAATATTCTTATTGTTCATAGACAACATGATTGTAAATAGCAAACCCCAAAGTATCGATAGACCAACTATTAAGATGAATATGTAAAAATAACCAGGTCACTAGATTCAAGGTGAATGCATTATGTTTAATATTATAAAATTGATATTTTTATATGTCTGAAATGACTGGCAAGGCTAACATCAAAATTATAAAGAACATCCGTAGTTCAATGTACTGTATTAATTTTTGTATGTATATATAGATAGCAATATATAGAGAATGAAATTTATAATTAATAGATTTATGATTGCATCGAAAATATCAAATCCTTAGAAATAAGCCTAATAAAAAGTGTGCAAACCTTCTTAACTAAAGAAAGTGTTTATATTTATATATTTATAAATAATAAAGAAGTTTGTGTGTATAGAGAAACTGACATAATGAAAGAGAGAGAGAAAAGAGAGAATTTAAATCTCCAAATAATTGAGGGATAGTTATCTTCATGACCTAAGAGTAGGCAAAGATTTCTTAAAAAGGACATGAGAAAACAGTAACAATAAAGTGTGTGTGTATGTAAGCATTTATATTATGGTATAAGATGTCTCTTTATTAAAAGCCATCATTAAAAATTGTAAATGTAACTTACATATTGGGAGAAGATATGTGGAATACACTAGATTACATCCAACATGTATTAGATGCAATACCTGCAACCAAAGTCTAGCATCAAAATTATAGAAAGAACTTCTATAAGTAATAAGAAAAAGGCAACTTTTTTGACTATTGAGCAAAAGACATAAACAGATTATTCTCAAAAGAAGATATCTAAATCTCCAATAAATGTTTGAAAATACATTATCTATTAATATCTTAGTGTGTAATGGAAAAATACAGATTAAAATAATGATTTACCCCATATACGAAAAAGAATGGCTAAAATGAAAAAGATATCCCTCACCAAAAAAAATGTTGGTGGAAATGTGAAGCAACCAGAACTCACTCTCATACACTGCTGATTGGAGTATAAATCAGTATACTTATTTTGGAAAACTGACACTACCTTCTAAAGGTAAACATAGGTCTACCATATGACCCAACGATTCAACTCTTTGGTACATGTGCAATAAAAAAGCATACATACACACACCAGAACACACACTATTAATAATATCTTGATACTGGAATCTTCCCAAATATTCAACAATAGAATGAATAAATAAATTGTGATATATTCCCAAATAACATACTATGGAGCAGTTATAATAAAAGAACTATACATTCACACTACAAAATAGTTGAAACTCATAAATAAAATATTCAGCAAAAGATGCCAGGCATAAAACAGTATGTACAATATGATTCTACTTATAGGAAGTGCAAATATAAGAAAATATAATGTATTGTGTTAGAAGTTAGGTTATGTTTGCTTTTGAGGAGTAGTAATTAAAGAGAGTCACTGGAGGTTTCTGTGGAGTTGGTAACATAACATTTTTGTCCCGCATGATGATAACATGGGTATATTTACTTTGTAAAAAAATGAATAAGATGTAAACCAATAATTTGTGCTTTGTATGTGTATGTAATATTTCAGTAAAAATTTCAAAAATTTGTCTTTTGGCCAGGCATGGTGGCTCACACCTGTAATCCCAGCACTTTGGGAGGCCAAGGCAGGTGGATCACCTGAGGTCAGGAGTTTGAGAACAGCCTGGCCAACATGATGAAACCCCGTCTCTACGAAAAATACAAAAATTAGCCAGGTGTGGTGGTGGGTGCCTGTAATCCCAGCTACTCGGGAGGCTAAGGCAGGAGAATCACTTGAACCCGGGAGGCGGAGGGTGCAGTGAGCCGAGATCCTGCCACTGCACTCCAGCCTAGGCAACAGAGTGAGACTCCATCTCAGAAAAAAAATTGCCTTTAATATCATGTTTTAATGGCATGGCAGTCACATACAAATAAAAACAGTAAATTTCTTCTTAGCTTACTTAACAAAAGTCAGGCAAGGAAAAGATGTATTCCGAAGTTATATTTAACACTCTTTAAAATTTTGACATTTTAGTAGCTTTCATAATTTCATAAAATAATTTATTTTCAAATGTTGCTAAGTAAACATAAATACATGCCCTTATACAAGGCTGCATGTCTAAGCAATTAATACACTTTCACTTATCATTTTGTTCCTCTCTGTGAACCTCATATTGTGTGTTTTTCATCCTGTAAACATCATTATGGCTCATAAATCTTTTCACTGACTAGAGACTAAATTCATTTTACACAAGAAAGAAACTCTCACTTTATACAGTTTGAAAAATTTTGGTAGTGTAGAGATAGTTACTATTTTTGTGGGTATCTACAATCACTTGAATAATATACTTTGCCCTCAAGGAGGGGGTGCATAATTCCCACCTCTCCATTCTTTGAGTATGGACTGCACATACTGATGTCTTTCCCAAGAACAGAGTAGGGAGAGGAAGTAAAAAGGAGTAACTTTACAGTGGGGAAATCTGATAGACATTACTTTAGTGAGGTGATCAAGGCCAACAGTGACAGTGATAACTGATGTTATGACTGAAGTTGAAGTCCATGACTACTAAGCAAATCGAACACAGACCTTCCTCCTCAAATCATGGCTGAACCAAAGAACGTTGTGCATTGGGACTAAGGTACATTGAAACAGCAACTGAAGTTTAAGTTGTTACCAGATTAAAATAGATACAGTTATTAGTTATAATTATAGATTATAGTTATAATTATAAGATATTTTATGTAAGCTCCATGGTAACCACAAAGGAAAAAAACCACTAGTAGGAAAACAAAATATAAAAAAGGAATAAATCAAAACATATCACTATTAAAATCAACAAATTACAGGAATACAGCAAGAAATAAATAATTGAAAAAAGAATTATAAAATACTCAGAAAAGAAATAACAAAATGGCAACATCAAATAGTTATCAATGACTACTTAAAAAGTAAACGTATTAGATTAGCCAATCAAAAGACACAAAGTGGCCAAATAAATAAAAAATAAGGTGCAGCAATGTGCTGACTAGAAGAGACTCATTTTAGCCTTAAGGAAACACATAGGGTGAAAGTGAAGGAATGGAAAAAGATATTTTATGCAAATGGTAACCAAAAGACAGCAGGGTTGCCATGCTTTTAATAAACAAAAATCTTTCAAATTCTGTCAAGATACAAAGCAGGTCACTATATTATGATAAATAGGTCAAATTGTCAAGAGGATATAACAATTTTAAATATATATGCACAGAATATTAGAGTACATAAACATATTAACAGAATTGAAGGAAGAAATAGAGAGTAAACAACAATAGCATGGAGCTTCAACACCCCATCTTCAACAATGGATTGATTCTGTAGGCAGAAAATCAATAAGGAAATAGCTGACTTCAATAACCCTATAGACCAAATGGGCCTAACAGACATATACAGAGCATTTCACCCAACAGCATCAGAATACACATTCTTCCTCAAGTGCACATGAAATATTTTAAAGATGAATTATACATTGAGCCACAAAGCAAATCCTAACAAATTTAAGAAGATTGAAATCATATCAAATATCTTTTCTGACCACAACAGTATAAAAGGAAAAAAATTACAAGTTTGTGAAAATTAAACAACACATTCCTGAAAAATGAATGGATCAAAGAAAAAAGTCAAAAGGAAAATCAAAAGTATTTTGAGAGAAAGAAAAATGGAAACACAACATACCAAAAACATATAGAATGCAACAAAAAATAATTTTAAGAAGAAAGTTTACAGTAATAAATGCCTACATGTAAAAAAAACTCAAACAATTAATTGCACACCTCAAATAACAAGAAAAAGAAGAACAAATTAAGCTCAAAGTTAGCAGAAGGAAAAAAGATCAAAGATTAGAGCAGAAACAATACAGATTGGAGAAGAAGTAACTGAAATAAAAAGATCAGAGCAGAAATAAACAAAATAGAGACTAGAAAAGCAAGGAAACTGTGAAAGAAATTGACAGTTGGTTCTTTGAAAAGATAAAACTGACAAAACTTTATCTAGACTAACCAATAAAAAAGATAGAGGACTCAAATAAATAAAAATAAATGAAAGAAAACGCTTTACAAGTGATACCACAGAAATACAAAGAATCATAGGAGACTACTATGAACAATTAAATGCCAACAAATTGGATAAATTAGAAGAAATTAATAAACTCCTAGAAGCATGCAAACTACCAAGACTGCATCATAAAGAAATAAAATTTCCAAAAAACCTCCCAACAAAGAAAGTCAAGGACCAAAAGGCTTCATGGATAAATTTTACCAGTCACCTAAAGAAGAATTAATGCCAATCCTAAAATTCTTTCAAAATATTAAAGAGGAGGAAAAATAAGTTTAGTATTATCTTCATAACAAAGCCAGATAAAGACACTACAAGTAAAGAAAATTACAGACCAATATTCCTGATGGACATATATGCAAAAACATTCGATGAAATACTAGCAAACCAAATTCAACAGCACATTAAAAGGATCATACACTATGAATAAGTGGGTGGTGGTGGAAAAACTGTGTATCCACATGCAAAGTAATAAGGTTCGACTCTTGTCTTATACCATACGCAAAAATTAACTCAAAATGTATTAAATACCTAAATGTAAGATCTGAAATTGTAAAACCCCTAAAAGAAAACATTGGGGAAAACCTCCTTGATGTTGGTTTTGGCAATTTTCTTTTTTGCTATGACACCAAAAGCACAGGCAACAAAAGAAAAAATAAACAAGTAGGACTACATAAAACTAGGTTCTGCAGAACAAAGGAAATAATCAACAAAAAGAAAAGGCAGCCTACAAAATGAGACAAAATACTTGCAAACTATGTATCTGATAAGGGGCAAATATTCACAATATATAAGGAACTCACCCAACTTAATAGCAAAAGAGAAAAAAAGGAAAACAAAATCAACTTGATTTAAAAATAAGCAAACGACCTGAGTAGACATTTTTCTAAAGAAGACACACAAATGGCCAATAGGTAAATGAGAAGGTGCTTAGCATCACTAATCATCAGAAAAATGCAAATCGAAACCACAATGAGATACCACCTCACACCTGTTAGGATGGCTACTATAAAAAAGACAGATAAACTTTGGTGAGGGTGTGGAGGAAAGGGAACACTTATACACTGTTAGTGAGAATGCAATTGTTTTGATTATCAAAATAATATGAAACTACAACAAGAATAGAGAGACAAACCAATGATTCAGATTGACATTGTGATAAATTTTACTATTAAATATATTTAGTATATTAAAATGTTGCATTACAAATTAATAGCAAATAAAATTATTTCTTAATAAATGTACTGTTAATTGGTTAACAATGAAGAAAAAGTTAAGTTAATATCTAATACTATACTTTATGTTAAAGTTAACCTAATATTAAAATTAGTTCTTGGAAGATACAACAATTATCTACAGAAAGATAAAAAAAGCCAGGAGCGGTGGCTCATACCTGTAATCCTAGCACTTTGGGAGGCTGAGGCGGGCGGATCACCTGAGGTCAGGAGTTTGAGAACAGCTTGACCAAAATGATGAAACCCCGTCTCTACTAAAAATAAAAAATTAGCCAGGTGTGGTGATGCATGCCTGTAATCCCAGCTACTTAGGAGGCTGAGGCAGGGAATTGCTTGAACCCAGGAGGCAAAGATTGCAGTGAGCCGAGATCATGCCATTGCACTCCAGCATGGGTGACAAGAGAGAAACTCCACCTCAAAAAAAGAAAAAAAAAAAGAAAAAAGAAAAAAGAAACCATTAAGTATGAAATAGAGGAGAATATGTATTTTGAAATGTTTGAAGACTTTTTGTTTTTTTTTTGAGAGATAAGAGTCTCGCTCTGTGGCCCAGGCTGGAGTTCAGTGGCACGATCTCGGCTCACTGTGACCTCCACCTCCCGGGTTCAAGTGATTCTCCCGCCTCAGCCTCCCAAGTAGCTGGGACTACAGGTGTGTGCCACCATGTCCAGTTAATTTTTTTGTATTTTTTTGGTAGAGATGGGGTTTCGCCATGTTGGCCAGGCTGTTCTCGAACTCCTGACCTCAGGTGATCCACCCACCCTGGCCTCCCAAAGTGCTGGGATTACAGGCGTGAGCCACCATGCCCGGCTGAAATGTTTAGACTTTTTAAGTATGAAAGCAAGATATGAATTCACAATGAAAATATTCATAAAGTTGACTAAGTATATTCATAACTTTAATTTTGTTCAAAAAAGAAAAATGACAAAAAATTTTCAGGGATATAAAGAATAACAAGTTAATAACTATAATATGTAATTGTAGACATACCAATCAATACTGTAATACAAAATTTTCAATGCAAAATAAGACATTTCACTAAATAAGAAAATAAATTGCCAATTGAAAAAATTGTCAATATAATTTTTGATAAAAATATGTAAAATAAAATACAACAAAATAGCATTTTGTCTTATGGTTTTAAATGATATTTAATGCTGGCAAAATTATAGGAAATTTTACTAACTAGATGATAATTTGGTGATACGTAATAGAGGCTAAGTATATTCATATCCTTTAGGTTAGTAATATAATTACTAGGAATCTAGCCTATGGAAATAATCATAATGTATTAGAATGTTTATGGCAATAAACAGGGATGGCAAATTTAAAACAAAATAGATGTTTATAAGCAAGGAGGAAAGTTAAGTTAGGCTCTTTATAATAGAATATTGATCTCATCACAAAAATAACTTTGTGAGGTAATGTATTTGTTATTTAGCTAGATTTAACCATTCCACGATTTATATACACTTGAAAACATTATGTTATACATAATAAATACATACAATTTACACGTAATTTTTATAATAAATAAATTTGAAAAAAAGAATAGTATAGAAATATTGTTAGGCTTCCAGAATTTTTAAATGACATGAAATTCTCACGATGTTATAGTGAGTAGAAAAAGGAGAACGCAATGTATAAACGACATGATTCAAAATACAGATTCACATATATTTCCATTTGTGTGTATGTTATAAGGTTAGATAGATATCAGAAAGAAAGCAAAACATTGATACTAGATATGTCTCCATGTTTGGTCGTCTGCCATTTCACTGAATTTTTTTACTTTTATGTTTCTAATTTGCTATTGTAAAATGTACCACTTTTATACACATAAAAATGCGATCAATATTATTTTAAACATTCATTATATTGCCAAGTTATCAAATAGTCATGAACTTTGGAAAAACTGATAAACTACCTAATTTTTCCCAGCGTAAGAAAGAAAAAACCTACCTAAAAAGAAATAGGTTAAAACACAAAGTTTACTCAGATATTTTCCTACATGAACTGAGAATGGTTGTTAAATTTTTATATAACAACTTATATCGCCTGCGCTTCTAGGATTAATACAGCCCACACTCAATAATAGGTTGCTGAATGTTGCTATTTTACAAAGCCTGCATTTCTAACTCTGAAAAACTATTTCATGAAAAAATTGTAAGATATTTTTAAGCAGACAAAAGCAAGCCTACAAAAATGCATATAGTACGGCACATTTACATTTTAAATGTCATGCATTTATACAATATTTTTAACATAATTGTGTACATATAAACTCTGTTACAGCATAATTGCATTTTAAAAGTCTGGAAAAATATATATTATATTGTTCACAGGGGTCATCTCTATGGAAGGGATTGAGGGACTGGGCCTGGTGTCTGTGGTCAACAGAAACATTTTGTCTGTCTCTGTTGTTTGAAATATTTGCACTGAGTATAACTATTTATTGTTTATAACATCAAACGTAATATATAAAGGATTCTTTGGACCTTTCCATAGCCTCTTTAATAAGCAAAGAACATGCCATAACCTGTATAGATGTAGAAAGCATGACCCACCAAAGTCTGGCTTTGGAAATCTAACTATATTTTCTAAAACCTCCCTGTAAAATTCCAAATACTGCTCTCTTTAAAGTGTGGCCCTTGGACCAGCAGCATCAGCATTATCTGTGAACTGTTAATTATGCAAATTCTTAGACCTCATTCTAGACCTCCTGGATCAGAAACTCTAGGAGTAGGGCCCAGAGTTTTAACCATCTGTATTTTAGCAAGCCCTCTACATGCTGCCAATGCACAATAAACTTTGAACATCACTGTTCTATTGAGTTAGAATGAGGTATTTTAAATGCTTTTTTGGAAAAAGGCTGTACAATAAACCAATAATGTGATCGAACAGATTGCAATCTAACTGTACAATTGTAAATAAAACGGGGGCAGAAACACAATATTAACTCTGAGGGTCACTGAAGCACAGAGTAGTTATCTATCCCAAATCCATTTCTCTTTCCCAAGGAGAATTCCAATTTGTCTCAGTCCCATCCCATAGGCTGACCATGTAAACCAGTTCTGGCCTATGTGCTATAAACAGACGCAGCATTTTTATGTTTTTAAAAGCATAAAGGCGCAGCTGACATGTTTCTTTTGACTCCTCCACCCCCTTTTCTTTTTGGCATGTGGATGGGTTGTATATAGGTACAGTGGTCATCTTGGAATGACCAGAATGAAAGCCATATGCTAAAGATGGCATGGAAGAAAAATTGAAGCTGGCTGGGGACATTTTTTGACATCACGAGCATGACACTATTTTGTAGGCCCACTATGACTTATCTTCAGACTTCAGAGTAAATTCTTATTTGGGAAAGCCACTGTTATCTCACGCAATTTGGGTGCAATCCTAACTAATATAGCAAATAATACAGAAGGTTCAGTTTCAGTCAGATAAAAGAAGTACAATAAAATGAGATGTGGAAAAGGGAGAAATAAGAGATATAAAATGTATATGGCACAAAAGAATATAGGTTGACAAAGATCAATAAGAAATGACATTCCATTCAATTTATGCTTTAGAAACTCTAAATTTAGATTTGAATTTTTCTTACTACTCTGTTATAAATGTGCCTGCCAACATTAGGCTCTGCAATTGTCGAGGAACAGCCTTCATATTTCTATTATCTAGGACGCCATCTGACAATTCTTTCATATAATCAGGCAAATGCCCCCAAATAGATGCGAGCTTCTTGTTTGTAACACAGCCACTCTTCAGACACATAGAAATAAAGTTTTAGGAAGATAAGTAACAGGACTCCATCCTGTTTTACTGTTAACTTTTGTGGATCTTCGGTTTCTGGCAGGCCTTACTCAGAACCAGAGGTCTCTTTTCATGCTTGCTTACAAAATTGCAAAAAGGACAGACAAGTCCTTTAAAAAACTTCGTCCCATTATTCTATCCCAATTCTTTTGCTGGAAAGATGACTCTCCCCAGCACATCCCAGCTCTACTCTCCAGTGAGTGACAGGAACAGTTTCCCCCGAGAGCTGGATATCATTCTCTCACACTTTGAGTTCTTGATTTCAGATATAGCTGTAGCCTAGTGCTGAAAAGCATTTTCCCACACGTCTTCTTACCTCCCATTACAAAGGTGGGCTCATTCAACACACTTGCTTTGTGTAATATTGTCCGTGGATGGCATTGGTGAGTTCCAATCCTCCCTGGAGCCAGTATGTATTCATTTCCAAAGAAAGCTTTGCCACTTGTTTTCCCCTTTCTTATAATAGCAGCAATAATTCCAGTTTTTGGCATGAAACACAAAACATCACAACTTACTGCTAGATCTTGGCCAACTTTCCACAGCCTTGTGTGTATTGTGCTTTTACCTTTGGGACAGTGGCTTAAAGAAATAACTTTTAGTAACATTTATATATAAATGTCTGAGAATAAGGAAGATGCAACTAAGTGTGTACTGGGAATTTCTTATTGTTCAACAGTGTTTTAAAAGTACAAATGAAAAATTTCCTGACTTCACTACAAGGTTAGAATAAATTTTGTCCCTTTGAATGTTATGCCACAACTCTTGTGCTAAGCCAGAATACATCTGCTCTGTAGCTTCTCAGCATTTTATTTAACACTAGCTAGTGAAATGTGATATATTCTGGGCAGGCTGCATAAATGGCTAATTTTTCTTCCTTTTATTTACACATTGATGTGCATATTTTCTTCCATAAGGGTCAAAAAATTCTGCATTTTACTAATAAGACTTCAGAAGACAGCCATTCTCTCAGCTGTTTCTATTTTCTTAATGGAAAAGCTGAAACATAAGAAGGCTTTGATTTTTGTACCTAAGTGTGATGCTCCATCTGAGCACTTTTCTCCTCTCCTCAAAGAAAGTAAATGGTCCTTTTGATATTTACAAAAGCTCTGTAATTCCAAGAGAATTAGATTGAAAGGGGAGATGGAAATATGGCTCCCTGAATGCAGAGCACCGGTTCTTAAGTGTTCTTTGCTTTCCTTGTGTTATTAACTGTGTATGCTTTGCTCTTCAAATTTAAGAGAAACGGTGCCAGTTCACAGGAGGCTGAAAATGTCTTAGAACATTTCAATGAGTACTTATAAAATTAAGATGTTTCCATCCACAACTGTATCCTTGATGATGACTCACTGAGAAGTACAGGTGGCCACTTGATTAACAATACACTTCACCGAAGTGTGACCTCTGACAGGCAGGAGCAGCCTTCCTTGGTTTGGTGTAAATCAGAAGAGTTTGCTCTAGGCCCAGTCCCCATAGTCCTATAAAGCATCTGGAACTCCTGGCATAGTCCAGAGGTAGTAAAGCCACTATGACATTTTGCTTCTCCTATTGGGGCAGGTCGAGGAGGGTGTCTCTGAGAAGAGAAAGAAGCTGTTCAAGGAGGTCTCTAAGTATTTCTAATGTGCACTAGAGCATGTCAGACATCTAGCTCCAGCACAAGCTAATAATTCTGTGAAAGGATTGGTCTCCCAAATGTGTTCCACAGGTACAGCGTGAATTAATCTTGTTTAATAACCGTATGGCCTTCTGCTCCTTCAGAGTATTTTGAAAATATTGAAGAATATTTTCATATGATGGTAGCACTAACAGCAATAATTTGTGAATGGGTTATGGATACCTCTTCCCTTATTTTTCTCTTTTAAAAGCTTCTGTATCCCCAGACTTTAGCTCTGATTTTTTTTTTTAACTTTACACTTAACCCTATAGTGGCAAGTATTGTTTTTTCAACTCTTGATCTTTTCTCTAAAATGTCAATCACTGTTAAGGCAATGTAAGAATTACTCGCTTGTCTACCTATTTATTTCCCAGTAACTAAACTTGATCATGAATTTTAGATGCATTTATTTTATATTAAGTTTACTCTGACAATGGGAAACCTGGATCTCATTATCTATAATTTAATGTTCAATATTATTTAATGCATTATTTAACACTTGTATACATGTAAATTTGTTTCAGAATTGCTAACCTGTAATCTTTATGGGAAAAACAAAATTACCAATTAGCAGACAGTGTTTATATACAGTATCTTTATAGGTCAGTCAAAACAGTTTTTGAAAATTGGCCAGGTTTTTTTCACCCTTCTCAATGAGGTTTGATTCACATGTCACAGTCTGCATTTCTGCCTGAAATTTCACAACATGATGGGAAATTATATATATATGTATATATAATCTGCATACAGTGAGTACATTTGCATACATTCATAGAGTCGTACGTCCACTAATTCTTACAGAGCAGTTCCATCACCCAAAACATCCCTATGTAGCCTTTTTGTAGACAACCATTACCCATACCCCCAACTTCTATCGATTACCAATCTGCTTTATATTCCTATACTTTTGCTATATAAAATGTCATATAAATGGAATCATACAAAATGTAGCCTTTTAGGTCTGCATTCCATCACTTAGCAAAATACCCGTAAGAATTGTCTATATTGTCGTGTGAGTCAATAGCTCGTTTCTTTTTTAGCAGTATTCTATTTCACGGATGAACAGTAGGCTGTTTATATATTCACCTGTTAAAGATCATTTTGGTTGTTTCTAATTTTTCAAGGTTAGGAATAGAGCTTCCATAAACATGTATGTACAGGTCTTTGTACAAATTTACTTTTAAACATCTTTACTGAAATACAATTCACAAAATGTGAAATGTATAAAATTCATCCATTTCACATCTACAATTCTATGGTACTTAGCATATTCGCAGATATGGGCAACCATCGTCACAATTTTAGAACATTATTATCACCTCAAAAAAGAAACTCTGTGCCCTTTAGCAGTCACCTCCCAGTCTCCCCACCACCCTAAGCAATCACCAATCTCTTTTCTGTCCTACCTTTGCTGGATATTTCATAAAAAGTAAAATTTTCTCCTTGTCTTTAGCTTTCAGCATTCTTAGTATGATGTTCTATTTGAGCATCTCTTTGCATTTATCTTACTTGAAGTTCATTATGTGTCTTAGATGTATAGATATTTATCTTTCAAAAAACTTGGAAAGTTTTCGTATTTACTTCTTTGAATATTTTTTCTGCTTCTTATTCTATCCGTTGTCCTTTTGGTACTCTTATTACAAATATGTTGTGGTTGATAGTGTTCCACACTCTGAGTCTTTGTTCCTTTTTCTTTATTCCTTCTTTTTTTCTGTGTTTTTTGAATTGCATAATCTCTATCAAACATCTCCAAGTTCACAAATTCTTTCTTCTGCCAGTTGAAATCTACAGTTAAGCACCTCCAGTGAAATTATTTTAATTATTAAACTTTCAACTCCAGAATTTTCATTTGTATTTTATATTTTATTTTATTTACTTCTTTCATCATGGTTTCCTTCTGTTCTTGGACATAATTATAATGGTTACTTTTGTTATTAGAAAAAGGTGTCCCAATCTAAACCCCAAGAAAGGGTTCTTGAATCTCTTTCAGACAGGAATTCAAGGAGAATGACATAGTGCAGAGAGAAGAGATCATTTATCGAAAGCTACTCAGTTATAGAGTAGGGCATCCTTATAAAGCAGGCAGAAGAATATGCCATCTTTGCTTTAAATGCTTTATATAATATAGGGTCTTATCTGCGTAAAGGCTGAGCTATGTCTACATGCAGGTATGCTGACTGTGTGACAAAATTTAGTACTGTGTTCATTTAAAGAAAGCTATCGTTGGCATTTTATTGCATAAATTCATCAAAGCATGACTATAACTATCTTAAAAGCATATATTGCTATGCAATATCAGGATATCTGGACGTTCTGCTGTTGGAGTTTGTCCTTGCAGGCATTACTAAACTGCTTCTTTAGCCATAAACATCCTATAATCATGGGTCATGACTGGCAATGAATGTGCCTTGCTAGTTTTAAGATGAAGTTGATTTTAAAATGGTATCACCTTGGCTCTCCTGTGCCTAACACCTTGAAGTCTTTTTAATGTAAATCCAGCATCTGTTTGCTCTTGCAGGCAATTACTGTTGCCTGTCTTTTTTCTAATGAATGGGTTATACTTTCTTGATTCTTTATATGCATCATAATGTTTTTTAGGAACTGGACATTTTAGACAATATATTATAGAAACTTTCTATATTTTTCTTTTATCTCTGGGATTTATTATTGTTATTTGATTATTTAGTGATTGCCAGGAGGCTTTTTTTTTTTTTTTTGAGACAGAGTCTTGCTCTGTCACCCAGGCTGGAGTGCAGTGGCATGATTTCAGCTCACTGCAACCTCCACCTCCCAGGTTCAAGTGATTCTCCTCAGCCTCCCGAGTAGCTGGGACTACAGGCGTGCACCACCATGCCAGGCTAATTTTTGTATTTTTAGTAGAGACGAGCTTTCACTATGTTGGTCAGGCTGGTCTTGAACTCCCGACCTCATGATCTGCCCTTGTTGGCCTCCCAAAGGGCTGGGATTACAGGTGTGAGCCACCATGCCCGGCTTCCAGGAGTATTTTAGTGAAGTTAATTTGTGACCCACCTCCATTCCCCCCATCCCCACTTCCCTGACCGCGTTAAAACTCTGATGTTGCTTCTCATGGGGCACAGTCTTGGGTATGGTCAGTCTGGATAGAAGTGGCTTTGGTAAGACTCTGTCACTTTCCCTGACCACACTCAGCTGTAAGACTCCACTAACTGCTTGATTATTGCACTATTATTTACAATAATGCCCTTGGGACATAAATGGCTCTATAAACTAACCAATGAAATTTGGGCTCTTTGGAAGGGATAGTTTTTGAGGTCAGTCTTTAAGATTTGTTCTTAACCTGGGTTTTCTCAGGCAAACTAGCCAGCCTGAAGTTTAGTCCATATCTCCAAATAATCTATCCATTTTTTTATTTACTACCACCTCTACTGTTGAGAGTATCCTTAGACTTGAGCTCCTCCACACTCTGTTGCAAATGACATCAGTTCTTTTGATAAGAGTTTTAGAGCTGTTTCAAGGCCTGTTTCTCCCTATCCAGGCAACATTTTGGGGCTGTGGCTATAGAGCTGGAAATTGAGGCAGTGCTATGCTTCTCTCTGAGTGCTGCCTTCACTTCACAAATGATGGTGGAGGTGGGGCAGTAGTCCTAGTGAAATGGGAGAGTTCCCTGGTCCCCTTCACAGGATGTGCAACAAGGGGGTGCCTTGTCTGTTGGGCCACTGCACACTCAAACCCCTTACAGGAGGGGGACCGTGCAGATGGGCAGGTGCAGGAGCCAGGGCAAGCGCTTTCAGACTTCGGCTCCATGGTAGAGTCTAGGGGTGGGTGCCTGCAAATCCCAAAGCCCCCGTGGGTGTGTTAAACCTTTAGCTCTGCCATCCACAGACACTTAAGTATTAACCAGCTCAGTTGCCTCTTGGTACCAGGGTTCTTGTCCAGTGTCCAGGAAGAATCAGGTCACACAGACAAACTGAATGATGGTAAATGTGGGGGATTTTATTGCCAAATGGAGGTGGCTCTTAGCGAGTGGATGGGAATGGAGTGGGAAGATGATCTTCCCCTGGAGTTCAGCCGTCCCATGGCCAATCTCCTCTCTGACCGTCCCCAGTCGAACTCCTCTTGATGTTCAGATGCTCCTTCTTTTCTCTCCTTCTCTACTATGCCACTCTTCTGCTCCTCTGCTCTTCTGCTCATGGAGCCTGGGGTTTGGGGTTAATATGGGTACAGGATCAGGGGCATGGCAGGCCAAAAGGCAACATTTGGGAATGAAAACAGGAATGCTTGTTCCTATTTAGGGCTGTGAGTTTCCAGGCTTGAGGGTGAGACCTTTGCCAGAGAACCATCCTCTTCTACCCAGTATTTTCCTGCCTCCTGTCCATATCACTAGATCTTCTTGGCTTCCCTCTTCCAAAATACAAGGACCATCTTACAAGCTTCACCTCATGAGCAAATTCAAGGGCAACTAGGCCCCAGTATTCTTGGCGATGCTTTGAAGAGGTAGAGCCTTCCTCTCATAAGTAATGTCTGAACAGAAGAAGGGAGCCCCATCTCTCAGTTGTAATAGCTGAGTAGCAGGTAGCTGTAATAGTAGTAGTAGTTGTAATAGCTCAGTAGCAGGTAGCTGAGAATAGGATGAGAAATTCTGATATTCTGCCAATTTCCAAAATACAGCCTTTGAACTGGTAGCATACAAAAAGGGAAAGAGGGAACCCTGTTCTTGACTGCACCAGTTTGGAATGGAATTTCTGTCATGTTGAGTTGGCATGGGAAAGGGAGGGAGTGAATGTCAGCTCAAATACTACAGACTCTTACTGTTACTAATAAATGTTAGTATAGTTTCTTAAACAAATATGCAGTCAGAACCTGTGGGTTCTGAATTACAGATTCCACTAAATGTGGTTAGAAAATATTCAGCACGGGGAGAAAGGATGGTTTCATTTGTACTCAATACATACAGAGGTATATTTTTGTCATTAGCTTTTAAACAATATATTATAACAACTATTTACATAGTATTTACATTGTATTAGGTTATCATAAGTAATCTAGTGATCATTTAAATTGTATGAGAGGATGAGCATAGGTTATATGCAAATACTACCTCATTTTATATAAGAGACTTGAGCATTCATATCTATGGTGGCCTTGAAACAAATTTTTGATTAATACCAAGGGACCACTGTATCTTCATGCGCTGTATGCCCTTAGAAACATTTCCAGAGCTTAAATTTTAAAAAAAATTAATTTTCATCTGTTTTGCTGGAAACTGGGTCTGTGGAGCTCTTCATGCTGTTATTTGGGAAGTTCCTCCCATCTTAAATTTTAATCCATTTGTGTAAATACCTAGGATTAAGATCTTTAAAGTGCCATGATGTTGAGATGGGATATCAAATACCTTTTAACATGCTTATTAAAGAGGACATATAGATGGCCAAAAGCATATAAAAAGATGTTCAACATCATTATCCAAAAGTGAAATATAAATTGAAACCACAATCCCATAGCATTATACACCTATTAGAATAGTGAAAATACAACAAGCTGACAATACCAAGTCTTGGTGAAGAACTGAAGCAACTAGAACTTTAATCCATACTTGCCAGACATGCAAAATGATACAGCCATTCTGGAAAATATTTGGCATATACTCGTTATATGATTTAGCAATTCTGGGTATTAGCCCTAGAAAAATTTAAAAAGAAAAACAAAAAAAGAAAAAAAACATGTTCACACAAAAACCTATATATGAATGTTGATAGTAGCTTTGTTGATAATTGCTAAAGTTGAAAACTATGCAAATGTCTCTGGAAACCTAAATAGGTAAACTACAGTAAATCCATAAAGGGAATACTAGCGCGGAATTTAGAATACTATACACAGAAAACACGGATAATACTCAGAATAGTGTGGATTAAAGCCATTGTACTGTGTAAAAGAAGCCTGTCTCAAAAGGTCACACACTATACGACTATATTCATATGAAACTTTTTTAAAGACCAAGCTATCATGACAGAGAACAGATCAGTGGTTGCCAGTGACTCCTGGTGAAGAAAAGTGTAACTACAAAGGCATGACAAACGAAAATTTTAGGAGTGTTAAAATTATTGGATGGTAGTTATAGAATCAACATAATTGTTAAAATTCACAGAACTACACACCAAGAAAAAAGTCCATGTTACCGTATGTTAGTCTGTAAATTTTTTTGAGTGAGGAGACAAACATAAGTCTCTTCTTAATTGAAGGAGATGAACTGAAAGAATACATTTCAACCCAAGGAATTCCACACTTTGCCTGAGGCCTTCAAAGAAAGGGCCACAGTAACATCTTAAATTAATGCCTTATACATTTTTGAACATTCCTGTTTTGGTAATAATTTTCATTTTTATTGATAAAATTAGATTTATGTCAAAACAAATTCTTCATTTGTTGGTAAGCAAAGTTTGGCTTATTAACAGTAATTGATTTAATTTATTTGGGAATACATACGTTCTGGATGAGGAAACTTGATTTTCTTTTTATTTTATTGTTTTTTTATTTCCAACTCTTATTTTAACTTCAGGGATACATGTGCAGGATGTGGAGGTTTGTTACATAGGTAAACATGTGCCATGGTGGTTTGCTGCACAGATCAACCCATCACCTAGGTATTAAACCCAACATCCATTAGTTATTCTTCCTGATGCTCTCCTTCCTCTCATCCCCTACCCTCCAACAGGTCCCAGTGTATATTGTTCCCCACCATGTGTCTGTGTGTTCTCATCATTCAGCTCCCACTTATAAATGAGAATGTGCGGTAATTTGGTTTTCTATTCCTGTGTTAGTTTGCTGAGGATAATGGCTTCCAGCTCCATCCATGTCCGTGCAAAGCACATGATCTCATTCCCTTTTATGGCTGCATAGTAGTCCATGGTGTATATGTACCACATTTTCTATATCCTGTCTATTATTGATGGGCATTTAAGTTGATGCCATATATTTGCTATTGTGAATAGTGCTGCAATGAACATACATGTGCATGTATCTTTATAATAGAATGATTTATATTCCTTTGTGTATATAGCCAGTAATGAGATTGCTGAGTCAAATGGTATTTCTGCCTCTAGATCTTTGAGGAATCACCACACTGTCTTCCACAATGGCTGAAGTAATTTACACTCCCAACAACAGTGTAAAAGCATTATTTCCTCTACAACTTAACTGGCATTTGTTGTTTTTTGAGTTTTTAAAAACAGTCATCCTGACTGGTGTGAGATGGTGTCTCATCATGGGTTTCATTTGCGTTTCTCTAATGATCAGTGGTGTTGAGATTTTTTTCATGTTTGTTGGCCACATAAATATCTTCTTTTGAGAAGTGTCTATTTATGCACTTTGTCCACTTTTTAATGGGGCTTTTTTTTCTTGTACATTTGTTTAAGTTCCTTATAGATGTTGGATATTAGACTTTTGTCAGATGGATAGATTGCAAAAATTTTGTCTCATTCTGTAGGTTGTCTGTTTACTCTGATGACAGTTTATTTTGCTGTGCAGAAGCTCTTTATATTAATTACAGCCCATTTGTCAATTTTGGCTTTGTTGCAATTGCTTTTGGCATATTAGTCATGAAATCTTTGCCCATTCCTATGTCCTAAGTAGTATTGCCTAGGTTTTCTTCTGGAGTATTTATAGTTTTGAGTTTTACATTTAAGTCTTCAATTTATCTCGAGTTGATTTTTGTACATGATGTAAGGAAGAGGTCCAATTTCAATTTTCTGCATATGGCTAGCCAATTCTTCCAGCACCATTTATTAAATAGGGAATCCTTTCCCATTGCTGGTTTTGTTCAGGTTTACCAATGATCAGATGGTTGTCGGTGTGTGGTCTTACTTCTGGGTTCTCTCCTCTGTTTCATTGGTCTATATGTCTGTTTTTGTACCAGTACTGTGCTGTTTTGGTTACTGTAGCCCTGTAGTACAATTTGAAGTAAGGTAGCGTGATGTCTCCAGCTGTTTTTGTTTTGCTTAGGATAGGCTTGACTATTCAGGTGCTTCTTTGGTTCCATATGAATTTTAAAATAGTGTTTTCTAAGTTCTGTGAAGACTGTCAATGATAGTTTAATGAAAATAGCATTGAATCTATAAATTGCTTTGGGCAGTATGGCCATTTTCATAATATTGATTCTTCCTATCCATGAGCATGGAATGTTTTTCCATCTGTTTGTGTCCTCTCTGATTTATTTGAGCAGTGGTTTGTAGTTTGCCTTGAAGAGATCCTTCACTTCCTTTGTTATCTGTATTCGTAGGTATTTTATTCTTTTTGTGGCAATTGTGAATGAGAGTTTACTCATGATTTGGCTCTCAGCTTGCCTGTTGTTGGTGTAAAGGAATACTTGTGATTTTTGCATATTGATTTTGTATTCTGAGACTTTGCTGAAGTTGCTTATCAGCTTAAGAAGCTTTTGGGCTGAGACGTTGGGATTTTCTAGATACAGTATCATGTCGTCTGCAAACAAGGATAGTTTGACTTCCTTTCTTTCCATTTGAATACCTTTATTGCTTTCTCTTTCCTGAATGTCCTGGCTAGAACTTCCAATACTATCTTAAATAGTAGTGGTGAGAGGGGGCACCCTTTTCTTGTGCCAGTTTTCAACAGGAATGCTTCCAGTTTTTGCCCATTCTGTATGACATTGGATGAGGGCTTGTCATATATGGATGTTATTATTTTGAGGTATGAAACCTTGGTTTTCTACATCTATTTAAAATATATATTTCTTAAAGTTTTTTTGTTGAGTGTCTTGCATTTATGGTCATTTTTATAGAGAATCATAGACATGGTGCTTGAAAGATTTGTTTAAAAATATGAGAAAGAAATAAATTTGCTGGGATATTCATCATGGAGATAATGGTAGGAAGAAAAACTTATTCTGAAATATTGTTGCTATAGTGCAGAAGGAGGCTTCAAGACTTTAAAAGTACAGCATTAAATTCAAATAAAGCAATCATCCTAAAGACTAGTAATCAAGCAACGGATACATCAAAATTTGACATCAATAGTTAAAATTTAAAGTGTTAAATTGCAAGCTGTACAATGTTAACATTTCAAACCAATAAGAGACAATGGCTGATATTAGATAACCACTTTAATTAGAAAAAAAAAATTTGTAGGTAGAATATCCCCGTTCTTAAAATCATAGTGTCTCAGGGCACAAAAATCCCTTAGAGGTCACATAACCCTAATTATTTTTTAATGCTTTAGCCCCCTCTATAAGATACCTGAAATTCTATAGTTAAAATACCTAGCAAGAATAATTTACAAAAATGATAATTTTTGTCTAATTTAAATTTTATTGAGATGTGAGATCTCTTGATGTCCTAGAACATTTTAATTTTATAGCTTATACACTCAGAGTTTGTCCTTCTCTAATTTCAAAGTAGTAATAGGTATAGTAGAACTAATGTTGAATTGTAAGTGAATTGAATGACTTGATTTTATTCTCCATTTTAATATTTATACACTGAAAGGAATTCTATAAAGCACTTCAGTTCTTGAGTTCACATTTTATTATCTATACAATAAGGGTCCTAATGTCTTATTCACCTAACTTTATTACATAAATTTCAAGTAACATACTAAGTGAAATCAGTTTGTAAAACTATAGAGATAATGTTATTTTCTTTTGACATATGTGGAATACTTAAAAAATTTACCATGTCTTAGATAACTAGTGATGACTCAAACTTCCAAACGTAATAGCATAGAGATTTTATAAGAAAATGCTATGAAATACGAAATAAGTTACATTCAAATTTTTGAAAGTACCATAAGCCCATAATCTTTAAGGTAAAAAGCAATGTCTCATGAACATTTAAATAAAAATTAGGACCAAAATTGAATATAATACAAACACTGCATTTCAGTATCTGTGGCAAATAGCTCAAGCAGTAGTTAGAACTTTACTAAAAATACATGTATTAAAAAAAGAAAAATTAAAAACTGGGGGCACAGCAATCTAATGAATATAAAATTTAAAATAAAAGAATAAATAGTGTAGGTATGAGCAGAAATCATGGAAATAGAGAAAAACAATATAAATTATAACAAAATCAATTTTAACATTTTTTTGAAAATATAAATAACAGACAAATCTATGTAAAAAATTATGAATAAAAGAAAAAGAAATAATAAACAAAACACAGAATATGAAAAATAAACAGCTGCAAAAAAACACTGAAAAAGAAATAAGAAGGAGTTTTTTATTTTCTCCTTGGATGTAGAAAGCCACAACAGAACACTGTTCCCACCTAACAATGTGTAGAATCTATATAATGTTACTTTTTATTTTTTGAGCTCAAAGTGTACCTGAGGTTACAAGGAAACTGAATTTCAAAATTTCCAAGTCTTTTTGGGGAAAGATAAGTCCAGTGAACTTTTTCACACATGAAAGGGCACAGAAAGAAGAAATGGTAGCCATCAAAGTGGGTAAGAAAAAAATAAAATAAAATTTTCAATAAATTTCTAAAGACCAATTGTGTGCTAACATGTCAGATTAGGATACCTGAAAGCCCAGACACTAGAACAGTCTGCACCCACTCATAGATTCTTTTCCAAGGCCTCCCCCAGGTGCTTGTAAGAAAGATCAGGAGCAGAACAAGAGATACAGACTTACATTGTGGCACAGGCCTTCAGGAGGTGATTAATGCTTGCTATGGAAAAGACACAGAGATCTACGTGCTTCCCTGAATCCTTTTCTTCTAGAAAGAATAAAACTCAAGTCTCTGAAAGAAGGGCAACAAACTCTCTCACCCAAAAGATTCATTCTAAGATCCATTGTTCGTGTGGGAAAGGTATAACCAAAACCCTCTACTAAAAAAGATAAACAAAATCTAGAAAACTAGGGAATTTCAGCAGGGAAAGGGAAATATTTGACCTTTGAACCACATAGGTTTGAACTATGTGGGTCGATTTATAAGCTGATTTAAATGTATATATACAGAGAGAGAAACAGAAGTGAAAATTTTGTAGAAGTTTGCAACAATTTGAAAAAAACTTGCAAATGAACTGTGTGGACTAGGAATATAAAAAAATCAAGAAAAAGTTATGTATGTCATAAGTTCATAAAATATATATATGCTAGTCTACTGTATTATTTACTACCATAAAATATACATCAATTTATTATCAAACAGTTAGAATTTATCAAAATGTACATACATGCAGACCATATATGACAAGATTTATAGTTCGGAGAAATGTGAACAAATCTAAAGATGCCATATTAAATTATGACAGCCTAAAATTAACTATAGTGCATACTATACTACTGTAATTGTATAGCCAATTCCTGCTGTTATTGCCATGAGCTCAAGTGTTGCCAGTATCCACTTAAAATGCTGCATAATAGTAATCATCACTCCAATAAATAATATAATGCAGTAAAAAGTGATCTTCTGCAGCACTTGCATGTTTTTCATTGTGTTTAGGACAATATCACAAACCTTGAATAACACCATGGGGCACAAATGAAATGCCACTAGTGATGCTGGCAGTGTTCTCAAGGGGCAAAGTTATGACATTACAAGAAAAAAAAGTTGAATTGCTTGATATGTAACATAGTAACTATTATAAATAAAAATGCCAATAAACTTGATAACATAGATTAAATAAATTAAATACATTTCTTGAAAGGACCAACTGATAAAACTCACAAGAGAAGAAATAAATACTCTAATTAACATTTCTATATCTTTTAAAGAAATTGAGTTCAAAGTTTATAGCCATATACATAGCTTAAAATCCAGTCCCAGATCACATTTATCATGAATTCTACAAAGTATTTAAGGAAGAAAAAATACACTTTGTACACTAATGTTATAAGAAAATAGGAGAAAGGAAAATATTTTTCAACTGATATTTTGAGTCCAGCATTACCTTGAAACAAAAGTCAGCGAGACATTTCAAAAAAGAAGAAACGGAAGATGGAAAACTACAGACGAGTATTGCTTACAACCTTACATGCAAAGGCCCTTAATTCAATATTAACAACTACTCCATATTGTACTGGTGGTGCAGGCCCATGAAATAAGTCAAGAAAAATGAATCAAAAGCATACGAATTGGAAAGAGATGCAAATATTTTTGATAGATAATAGAATAATCTACATAGAAAATCCCAAGGAATCTACTTCGTATTTTCAAAGTGGGTAAAAAGCTGTAGAACCAACCTTTATTAAAATTAATTATCATATAGCAATCAGTTTCACACTCAACTGATATTTGATATATATTCCGTCACATAAATTTATAATGAAATTATTTTTCCAATAAATTGGTGGTGAAAATAAACTATATTGGTCGAATCACTTAATTTCCTGATGGTACACAATAGATCACATGAAATATATGTTCATTTGCACTTGACAATCCTCTTATAGGAACTTTCCTCCTTTAGATACCCGTAAAGTTCTCCGCCTCACTTTCTCAAGTCTTACAGCAAATTTCACCTTCTCAAAGAAGCCTTTCTCAAAAGAATGAGAACATAAGTCACAGACTCGTAGAAAATATTTGTAAAAAAACACATCCAATAAAGGATTGTTATTCAAAGTATACAAAAACTCTTAAAACTCAACAATAAGAAAACAAATTTAAAAATGGGCCAAAGACCTTAACAAACTCCTCATGAAAGAACATTTACAGATGGAAAATAGGATATGAAAAGATGTTCCACATCATATGTCATCAGAGAAATGCAAATTAAAACACAATGAGATAACACTACACACTTATTAGAATGATCGAAATCCAAGTGCTGACAAGGATGTGGAGCAATAAGAAATCTCATTCATTACTGATGGAAATGTAAAATGATACAGCCACTTTGGAAGACAATTTGTCTACTCACAAAACTAAATATAGTCTTACCATACAAATCAGGAATCATCCTCTGTGGCTTCTACTCAAAGGAGTTGAAAACTATTGTCCACAAAAGTCTGCACACAGATGTTTATAGCAGCTTTATTTATAATTTCAAAACCTGGATGAAACCAAGATGTACTTCAGTAGTTGAATGGATAATAAAATGTAGTATATCCATGCAATGGAATATTATTTCATGCTAAAAATAAATGAATTGTTAAGCCATAAAAAATGGAAGAAACTAAGATGCATAATACTAACTAAAAGAAGCCAATCTGAAAAGATTACATATTGTATGATTCTGACTATATGACATTCTGGAAAAGGTAAAACTGTGGAGACAGTAAAAATATCAATAGTTGCCAGGGGTTGGGTGGTGGGAATGGTTAAACAGGTGGAACACAGAAAATTTTTAGGGCAGTGAAACACTTCTGTATGATACTATAATGTTGCATACATATTATTATGCATTTGTCCAAACCCATAGAATGTAGAACACTAACAGTGAACCCTAATGTGAACTGTGGGCTTTGGGTGATAATGAAGTGTCAATGTAGGATGATCAATTGTAATCAATGTGCTACTCCAGTGGAGGATGTTGATTAGGAAGGCTGTGCATGTGTGGGGGCAGGGAGAATATGAAAAACATCTTTGTAGCTTCCTCTCTCAATTTTGCTGTGAATCTAAAACTGCTTTAAAAAATAAAGTCCTTGATGGTTACCAGAGACTGAAAAGTGTAGTGGGTGGTGGGAAAAGGAATGGTTAATAGGTACAACATGTAATTAGATGGAATGAGTAAAATCTAGTATTTGATAGCACAACAGGATGACTACAGTCAACAATAATTTATTATCAGTTGAAAAATAACTAAAAGAGTATATTTGGATTCTTGGCAACACAAAGAAAGAATACATGTTTGAGGTGATTGATACCCAATTTACCCTGAGATTATTATGCATTGTAAGCCTATATCAAGATATCTCATGTACCACATAAATACATACACCTAGCATGTACCCACACAAAAAAGACTTTAATAAAAGAAACAATACAGAAAGGTTAACTTTTTATAAAGGGAAGGCCTTCCTTGGCCACCCTATCTAAAGCAACTCTTTCTTACCCTTTTCCAGTCTAATACGATCTCCTATTTTATTTTTAATTTTAAAGTATTCATTATTTTCTGAATTGTGCACACACATACAAACACAACTATAATATTTATTGTCTGACTGTTCCGATAAATATAACTTTCTTGAGAGCAGAGTTGCACTTCCTTTGTTCACAGATATATACTATTATCTAGAATACAGTGCACATTTGAAGCTCAACAAACCTTTAAGTTAGCTTATTAATAGTTTATCATATCTGATATTTCTTTGTTCAATTATTCCTTTGTGTACTATTTATTTACTTTCTAGAATGTAAACTTTTAAGAATAGTTGTCTCACTTACTGCTGTATCCCCAGATTTTACAACAGTTCACAGCACACAGGAGACCTTATTTTTCTAAAATCATAGAAAGTATCTATGAATCCACACTTAAAATTACGTAATGAATTTAAAATGTTTTTTTCTGAAACATCTATCTTAAATAGAAAATTATTTCTTGAGAGCATTATTTCTCTACTGAGATTCATAATTTTGGAAAGAAGCATTCATGGGTCTGTTAATCAGATTTTATGGACAGGAAAGGAGAGGTGTCACTTAGAACCTAGCACTCCCGCCTAGAACTGGTGGAAGATGATAAAGTTCTACTATTGTGATAAGTAGCCCAATATCTTACTAATTTTCAAAGAATAAACAGTTCCATTATTAGAAAATGTGCTTTGAGAAGTTTGGTAAAAATAGTTTCTGAAGCCAATTGATGTTGAATATTATCAGCTTCAGTGAAGCATTTTCATAGTAGCTGTGGGTGAGTTTGTGTTTCTTCCTTCCTAATGTTATTCTAGTCTTTTTCAGGCTTTAGAAAAAGTGTTAAATTACTATGAGGATGGTGCATTATGCAATTCTGTTTCCTTAGAAAATATCAAAGATAGTCATGTCCACAGGGTGCCTTGAGAAAAACAGATTTTTATGTACTTTCCATTATCACTCCAAGCCTGTTTTACTCTATGCCTGAGATCCATGACTTTTAAAATTGATAGTTCCTTCAAAAAATGAACTGGTTAAGATAGTCAATCTCTGTTCTTGTATTTATAAAATAAATCTTTCTATGAAAGCCAGGTACATTCATCTCTGTCATATTTATCTCTCTGCACCTCCATGAGAAAAGGCTTGTGCTCATCATGACTCCTTTAGTAAGAGTTTTCACTTAATGTCGTCCTATTTGCTTACACTTTTCCACCTCATTTTTTTTTTCTTTTCAGGAAGTTTATTTTTTACACTGTACTACCATAATTTCTAATAATTAAAATACTGTTACCATTTTATTTTCTTCTTCCCTGTTGATTAAGGGATAAGAACAAATAAAAACAATTGATCCTCCATCAGCATTTTGAGGATGCAAATTTTAAAATACATTGTCCTGACTCCTTTTTACAAGTTAGAGTACAAAAGAATATTAGAAAGATAAGCAATTAAGACTCTGATCATTTCATTGTAGCCATGTCATTCTTTATGAGTGTGCTTTGTAGATAATCGCTGAATTTAAAAACCTAGATTATTAAAACCACTTGCCCAAAAAATGCTATATTTAGTTATCTCTTTAAGAAATAATCTACAGATTGCCCTTGACTTAAGATGGTTCAGTGTAATGATTGTTTAACTTTACAATGATATGAAAGTGATACACATTCAGTAGAAGCCACATTTCAATACAATATTCAATAAATTACATGAGATATTTGACATTCTATTAAAAATCAGCTTTGTGTTAGGTGGTTTTACCCAACTGTAGGCTAATATAAGTGTTCTGGGCACATGTGAGGTATAGTAAGCTATGCTATAGTGTTTGGTGGGTTAGATGTACTAAGCATATTATTGACATATGATATGCTCAGTTTAGGATGGATTTATGAAGATGTAACCCCATCATAAGTTGAGGAGCATCCGTACAGGGTTTACTCATTAATAATATTTCAACAAAATTTCCTGCAAGTATCTGCTCCTTGTTTTTGTCTCTATTTTTCTTCGTTTGCCAATACAACTAAATTGACCCATCATTTGGTGCTAGATAAAACCTTGAATTAGTGGCCATGATTTCTAAAAGAGACTGTTTCTACTAAGGCTTTGCTCTCACACAGTTTAGAAATAATTGTCCTTTGTGATAAACATCAAGGATAGTCATTGCTTTTGAGGTTAAGGCTATAATAATCCTGAATGGCAACAGCTCAAAACTTGGCTTTAAATCTCTGGAAATTCCTTATCTCTTCCTGTTGTCCCCCTTTAGGGTCAATGTACAAAGTCAATCCATGTTGCGTGTGTGTGTGTGCGCGTGCATGTCTGTGTTTGCGTCAGACATATGAAGCCAAGTTTTCTGTGGTTCTGAGTAAACAACTTCTGGCTTCAAGAAGCTAACACTATAGCCACTCTGCAGAGTACTAAAAGAGCATTTCAGCAATTGAAGTTATAATGTTTCAATCAAGGGAGAGATGCTAATAGGATAGGGATATTTACTGATAAGCTACTGAAATAGACTGTCTATAAGATAAATTTTCTAAGATATTCATAAATACTTCATGTGGTTTGCTTTAGACACTTTTTTATTTCTTTCCATTTTCCCCTGCCCATTTCAACTAATATATTTGTGAATGCATATGTGTATACTTGCATGATGTATTTTTTTTTTTTGAAGTTAAATATTAGGTCAATTTCCAGTGTTCAAATGGCATCCAATTTTCTGAATCCTTCTGTCACAGGTTCTCTTTTATTAAGGCTGATTATTGATCAAATAGACTTGTCTCTTCTTATAATTACATCCCTATAGTTACTTAGCTCTTTAATGACTTCCCTTCTTCATAACTGACAAAATAAGATGCCTCCTCTGTTTTCTTTTTTAAGAAGCTAATGTATCATTATCCCTGTAGGTTGAACTGATCAATTTCTCTGCTTAAAGATGTGTTTGGATACTCTCATTTTCTATACTAGTTTCAATACTTCTATTTATTGCTTGATGCCTGAGGAAAAGAAAGTTCTACATAAAATAACATTTAAGGAAGATAAGTTTCTCATTCAATCATTTTTAGTAGCTAAAATATTTCTTCCAGATTTTAACTTTTTCCTTAGTCTCTGACTCTGCCTTAAGGAGCAAAATGCTACAACACTTCCAAAGCAACTTAAAGAACTGTCAATGAAAGTCAGAGGATAGGTATTCGGAACATTTCCCTCATGCACAAGTCAATTGGTATGTGCCAATTGGAAATATAATAGTGGTGCTAATAGCAGGCTAGCTGATAAAGGACAAGAGCAGAAGTAGGTAGCAATTGGAACCCAACAGCCCGTGTGACTCCTATGTGAAATTCTGTGATATAATCAACAGATGAGTATTGAGTAGTATTTGAAGAACAGTAGGCTGCTTACTTAAACATAGGAGTGGGAAAAAAATTTGAATTTTTTTAAGTTTCACATTTGCAAGAGAATAGGAACTTAAAGTCAAATTTAGCACTTTCAAGTCCTGCCTACTTTGCAAAGCCTTCTGAATTCTGCAGAATGCTGAATTAAATTTAAACCAACATCCACTGCTTGCCCCTAATCTCCCAGTTATGCTAAGAAATCAATTATCAGATGACTTTCCTGAATTCTTCTATCAATACTACCCCAAATGCCATCACAACTAAAACAATAAAAGTATGGACATTTAAGCTTTTGCAAAGTTCCATGAGTTTGAAAAAGACACAGCTTGGCTAGTGGGTGGATTTATAAAACAATTTTTTTTTTGGTGCATCTTCAGTTTTCTTTTTTCTTCTAGGTTCCATTTGGTTACCTATTTCCTCCATTTTTCTCACACTTTATACCTTTGCACTTGTTTCTTGGTTAGATCGTCTTTTTAAGTCTCTAATTGAAGAGGCCACCTGCGGATGGTGCCTACTGTCTGGTAACACTGCCATTGAAAATTCCCTGTTTCTCTTGCACTGGGGTTTTATGCAATTTCACCAGCCTCAATTTTTAAATTTCACACTGGCAAAATATAGACTTCCATGAGAATGGAAAATATAGAAATTACTCAGGTTAATGGTGTGCAGCAATATGTTAAGAAAAAGAAATTGTAATCTATTTTGATTGTAGACAGACTTTAATCCATCCTTACTGTCAGTGCAGTCATGGCCTGCCTTATTTATTCCGACTTTATGATTGCCACCACATTCAATTGGCCTTCTAAATGTCAGTCTAAGCCACCTCAGCCAGCGCACTATTTCTTCTTGTTACTTTTTCTTTCGTCTTTTTTTTTTTCCTTTGCCTCGGGATTCTCCAGAACTCCAACCATCAGTTCTTCAACTTCCCTCACCAATGTTCATGGACAATCTAGGAAGACTCTAATGGCAGAATTTATAAAGAAATTGTGAACAAAGGAAAGGTTACCTACCTCAGTGCTTCTTTTTTCTACTAACAGAGAGCAGAGATGGTTCCACAACGTTATTACCACCCTCTCTGACCATTCCTCCTTTGTTCTTTACTTCAACATATGAGCCATTTGCTTATTTATTCATTTTTTATTCTTTGTACCCACTACATGATAGGCACTATACTATATTTTAGGGGTACAGCAGTGAGCAAAAAATATGAGAAATTCCTTGCTTTTTTTAGGCATGCAGGTTGGCATAGGAAGATAGACAGCAATAAAAGAATCACATGAATGAATATAAAATCGCTCTGTGATAAATGCTGCAAAGAGTAGATGATGCTACAATGGAGTAAACAGGGAAAATGAACCTGGTCATGGAAAATACTGGGAACTGACAGTTGACCTGAATCTGAAGAAAGATGGAGAGTTAGCTAGGCCAGAAGGGAGAAAGCGAGATGCACTGGGCTGAATAGCATCACCCTAATTTATGTCTATAGGGAACTGTATTATATGACCTTTTTTGAAAATAGTGTCTTTGGAAATGCAATCAATTTAAGATGAGGTCATAGTGTATGAGAATGGGCTCTAATCCAAAGACCAGTGTCCTTTTCATAAGAGGGAAATTTGATCACAAATATGCAAAGAAAGAAGATGATGTGAAGACATATAGAGAGAAGGCCATGTGAAGACTGAGGCCAAGACTGGATTCTTAGTCTCCAAGCTGAGGCATGCCAAGGACTGCTGGCAACAAGCAGAGTCTAAGAGAAAGTCATGAGATTGTTTCTCCCGCAGAGTCAGAAACTGACCCAGATGACAGATCATTATCCTCCAGAACTTTGAGAGAAGAAATTTCTGTTGTTTTAAGCACTCAGTACTTAAACTTTGTAACTTTGTTAGGGCAGATCTAAAAAACTGATATTAGGTAGAAAGAGTTGGAAAAAAAAAAAAAAACTAGAGAGAATATAAAAAGGCCCTATAGCTGCAGAGACTGTGGTGTCTGGAGTGGGGCATAATTGTGAAGAGCATAATTGACTGATCTCAGCTGCTCCTATATGTAGTCTCTCCTTCATTCACTCTGAGATTACAGTTCTTACAGAGCACTCTCAGTCAATGAAAGATCATGATGGGGCTATAAGTGCAGGTACATTTCTGTGAGATAGAAATTCTTTCATTAACTCAAGAACTTCCAATCAAACTGGTTGAAACTTTCTTAGAACTGTACTGCAGCCTATGACTCTTCCTATATGATTTTCCTTTCTTCCCTTTCTCCTTCACGGGTGTTACACTTACATTGTGGTATTAAGGCTTCCCTAGCCTCATGTTCCCTTTCCTTTACTCTTTTCAGGAGTTCCTTCCAAAATTATCTGGCACATCTCATTCCATCTTGATGTCTGCTTCTCAGGGGACATGAATGAACACAAGTGGTGTTAGCTGTGATCCAAAAAATAGGCAATAATAATAGGGTTTGTAATTGTCTCATTCAGCACCTAGAAGGCAAAGAAGATCTCACTCTGAGTGCCACGTGGAACACCAAACTGATCAAATCCATTGGAAGGAAATACCATCGTAGGCATTTGAAAATATGAGTAGGTTGATTCAGTGGCTACCATGAGAATACAACTTGCAGAACTTCAAATATAAAACAACTTGACCAAGCGCTCCAGATGCTATGCACTGAAATACATCACATTTATCTCCAAGGCTATGCTTTCCATAAACTTACCCCAGCCAATGACTGAACACTTGAAGGGTTGTAAGGCAGGCATGCTCCTGGCTGGCAGACATAGAAGACATAATAGGCAATTTTATCTGTAGGACGCTCTGTTGGGCATGACAACGATTCCTTAGACTTTGTAACAGTGTAGGACACCTTTACCCATCTTCCTTCCCTCTCAGCTCCATATTGTCTTATAGTTCTCCTACCATTTTCTGTCTCTACCTCAATTTTCTCTCACCAATACTTTCCTAATACACTCTTGCAATTTTTATTTTTTTTGAGATGGAGTCTCACCCTTTCGCCCAGGCTGGAGTGCAGCGGTGCGAATAGGCTCACTGCAACCTCCACCTCCCAGGTTAAAGTGATTATCCTGCCTCAGCCTGCCCAGTAACTGAGACCACAATAAATAGCTTCTCAACTGTCTCTGCACTTCACATTACTCTCTGAGATTCAAAATCCCAGGAAGTAGTGATTGGCTGATCCTGAATATGTGTGTGTAAGGCCAATGACAGAAAATCACTATTATTTTCTTATTTAGAGGAAGGCAGTGCACTGCATTCTACAAATATTGCATGTGATGAGGAGTTAAACCAACTATGTAGAGGGTTAGACAGTTGAAAGCAAACAAACAAAATTATTAACAACAAATGCACACTGAAACTTATTGGTAAATAGGGAAAAAAACTTTAGGACTTCAAAAGTAAAGCTAAATTTTATTAAAAATAATGTTTTTTGTCATACACTTAACACAAATTAAACTGTGCATTAAGTTCTAGAAATCATGAATTGTATATATGTGGTTATTCCAGCCGAATTGTATATTAGCCCAATGTAATATTCTTAAATTTTAACATTTAAAACACAACAATAAAGATGACAGTTTCTTCAAATTATTCAAGAACTTTATCAATTTCCCTGAGAGCTTCCTCTAATCCTTTATATTCAAGTCATTCTGTTTTTAAATACCAGTCATATCATTAATTTTAAATTTATTTTTAACTGATTTAATTATGCCAGTACAAGAGAGAGTAGAGTGTTGTGTCCTCTGATTCAGATTGCCAGAATTTGAAGCCTAGCTCATTCCTTCTGAGATAAATTACAGAGACGAGTTACTAACCTCTGTATGAATTATTTTCTCCGTCTAAAAGTGGGGATACAGTAGCTCTTTGGTAGACTTCCCGTGAGGACTAAAAATAGGTATATATTTTAGGACACTGCCTGACACATAGAAAGTGTTCAATACTGCTATCATACTCCTTATTTGGTAGTATTTTGTCTGACATTTCAGAATATCTCCAACATCACTTCCTTGGACTTTCTAAAACCATGCATCAGTTGCAAGCATTACAATTTAAGCTTGCAAGTTATTTACAATTTTAATAGTTTTTTCCAATGCTCATGATAGACAGAGAGATAGATAATAGAAAGTAGTTAGATGTAGGCCGGGCACGGTGGCTCACACCTGTAATCCCAGCACTTTGGGAGGCCAACGTGGGCAGATCACCTGAGGTCGGGAGTTTGAGACCAGCCTGACCAACACGGAGAAACCCCGTCTCTACTAAAAATACAAAATTAGCTGGGCGTGATGGCACATGCCTGTAATCCCAGCTACTGAGGAGGCTGAGGCAGGAGAATCACTTGAACCCGGAAGGCAGAGGTTGTGGTGAGCCAAGATCATGCCATTGCACTCCAGCCTGGGTGACAAGAGTGAAACTCTGTCTCAAAAAAAAAAAAAAAAAAATAGAAAAGAAAAGAAAAGAAAGAAAGTAGTTAGATGTCTGTTTGCACATTAGCAAGAAATTTATTTAAATGTTGACAAATTAATTGATGTAATAGGTGATGATAAATGTTATGTTTAACAGGAATGTCTGAGTGGGGACTAATTGAATAAATGGTGGTTTAATTAGTGAATATTTGTATATTATGACTATGTATGTATGCATTTCAATTGTAGATTTGTGGAAAGGAGAATCACAGTTCCATTAAGTAAAAAGGAGGTGGTTGAGTAGGTGTTTTCCAGACCAAAGTTTTACTTTATATTTTTTAAATTACTAATATTTTTTTTTCCATTTGTTAACAGTTTGAAAACAATTATTTTAAAATGTAAAAACATTTTCTTCCTATTCTGCAGTTGGCCAAAGGCTCATAGAAGTGATATTCTTTCAGATAAACTGGATTTTAAATACCGTGATCATAATCACTGTTGAAAAACAATATAGAAAATATTTTTAATGAAATCATATATAGATTTTTTGAGGGTCTCAGATAAATGTTTTCAAGAACATTTTATTATGTAATTTTGGCATTAGGCAGAACTTTGGAGAATTTTTTCCCATTTCTCCTAGGATACAGACTAAAGTCCTTACCGCATTGTAAAATGGCGTGCTTGCCTCTCCATTCTCATCTCACCATTTTCTAGTATTTGCTTTCTGCTCTTCAGAACAGCAGTCTTTTCAAAATTTTCTCTTATAGATTATGCTGTTTCTTGCAACAGGTTATTTACACTGGCTAGTCCCTCCTCCCAGATTACATTTTCTCCACCCCTACCTTTGCCTATTAATTTTTATTCATTCTCAAAATCTCAGTTTCAGTTTTATGTTCCTGGGAAGTCTTTTCTGACCATCAATTTTTCAGTGCTTTCAGAGAACTAGATTTCTTTGCTTCATGGCAATTCTTATTTATTAGTGTGGTTATTTTATGAATGTCTTTTATACTCCACAGATTATAAGCATCATAAAATCAGAAAGCACAATTTTATTGTTTCTGGCTGTAACTCAATGCCTAGCAGGGTTCTGGTCTCATAGTAGGTGTTCAATATACGTTATCACATAGATACAGAGAGATATTTTGTGCAAAATAAAGTTAGTGGATGGGCTTCATTGAGTCAATGAGCTCACTTAAATTTTACGCAGTTTTATGAGGGTGTATCAATAGTTTTTAGTAAATTCATGCTAGTGCCGTTATCCTAGCATTGAGGAAAATTAAGATTCAAAAAATTTAAGATTCTTCTCAAAGTTATTAAGCCAATAAGAAAAAAAGCTAGAGTTTAAATCTAGTCTTTCTGCTTTCAATTCCAGGACTTAATTTACTACACTATATTACATGTTTTAACATTTATTCAAACAGCAACATTTTAAAAACACGTGGTATATACTACATACTGTACAAAGTGCTGAGGATTCAGAGAGAAAAAACAGACAATTTCTAGATGCTACTCATAGAATGATGTTTACAATGAAAAATGCATTCATTGCATACAAAATGATACCAAAATTAGAATATTTGCAGCTCAGAATTTAGCAGTCCCAGAAAAAAACGTACATACATACACATGTAAAATCGTATATTATTTTCACAGACCATCTTCGAATGCTTTTATATTTGTTTTTCTACAACAACCCTATGAGTTGTTTCTATAGTGTAATTCCCCTCATTTTTAAAATAAGGAACCTAAAATATTAGTAAGTTATTCAAAATTAAATATCTATTTAGGAGATATAAGAGTTGTAGTCAAGACTGGAAACTAGAACCCCTGGAACTAAGTGTCCTGAAGTGGGCTTTTCTAAAAAGATTGATGCCATTAAAGAAATAATATCTTAGGGTAATAGAAAAACTCAAGCTCCCAGGCTGCTAAACAAAGGATAATTTTCTCATTGTGATAAAAAATGATGGTAATGATTATGATCTTCTCATATATTTTGTAATGATTCAGATGACCTTTTGAATGTCATAATATAGAAAATCTATTGTTAGTAGTGTATTTTTAATCACAATATTGCTGATTAATTATGGATATCTTGATGTTTTGTCAACTTCAGTGTATTGGGTGTGAAGACAAATTTGGGCATATGCTGAAGAACTCTTTGTCTTCTTGTAAATACACAGGTAGTACGGGTTCCTTCTCTATTACTTTTTGAGGTAAAAAAAATCCAGTCTTAGACTAAGATAAAAGGGACAGCTATGACACCTGCTTCAATTCATATTATTTCACAGTCAAGCTTAATTCTGAGGTGCATCAGCAACCCCTTTCCAATTCTTCCTTGATTATTCAAATTCCACATGCTTTCAATGCCTAGACTCATTCTTTTTTGAATGAGTATTCAATGAAGTATGCCAGCTCATACCAATTTGATCTCTTCCTTCCCAAATTTTTTTGGGTCTATGACAATGACTCTCAGCCTATTTTTATCTAAGAAATAATAGACATTTGCATTCATAATTTACTCCCTAGGCATACCCATATTATGATAATTCAAAAAATTTTTGCAACAATATAAATATAAAGCAAATGGTTGCACAATATTTTCCAACATCACATGCATGAGTATTTACAAGATGAATAAATACAAATAGCCTTTCAAAATCGTTAAACATGAAAACCTTTAACATACTAACACTTAGATAGTACTTTCCATATGCCAGGAACTCTAAGTCATTTACTCCTCACAACATCTTGATAAGGCAGGAATATTACTATCCCCATTTTACAGATGAGAAATACAAAAAGGTTAAATGAATTGCTCAAGAAGCACAACTAGTAAATTACAAAGCTAAAATTTGAATTCATTCACCCTAATCCAAAGAACTCTAAACCAATAATTGATGTTTAAGTTGTGTGCACAATTTCTAGATCTTACAAGCTGCAACTGCAACTCCTTTTTTCCAATCAGAAAACATACCAGATTGCAACTGAATGAAATATTGCTTTTTTAAGAAAAAGAGAAAATTATTCAAAATTTTTGAGAATTGGAACTTTTAGGAAAAGCAGATTTTTTAGGTATAGCTTGTAACTGACGTATTAATAAATGTAAGTCCAACCAAAGCCACACTTTGTCAATTGATCATAAAGTATTTTACATTTTTCCTTAACAAGTAGTTAAGTCTTAACAGGGTCACTTACTAACTTAGATTATAGAAATTGGGTTTTTATACATCTCAGTATTCAACTGCAACAAATTTGTAAGAAACATGATGGCACAGCCTAGCATTTATGCTGCTCTTACTTGCCAATTATATACTAAGGCAATTGCTGAGTAGACAGTAGGTGTTTAATTGGTTAAAAAAAACTTTCTGACTTACCTTGTTAACTCTACCTAAGAAGGTGTAGTTTTTCAAACTTGCCTGCACATTACAATCAACAAGAAGGCTGTTTAAAACACAAATATCAAGTGTCACCCTCCCTGAGATTCTGACTTAATTTGCCTTAAGTGGATGTGCTCCTTAGCTGATGCCATTGTGCTGTGAAGGCTAAGAACCATGCAAGTGATTACTTTCAGAGTAACCAGCACTGAAGGAGGCATTAACTCTGGATGGAAGAAAGGAGTGGCAATAGAAAAGGGTAAGGAGAAGAAGAAAGTTAAAGAGAAAAAGTCATTCATTTATACCTTCATCCTTAATAACTCTTAAAATGAATCATGTTTTTTCCCTACAAAGGCTTTTTGCAATCATTTGCACTTCAGATTTTCATGTAGAGTGTAGGCAGTTTCAACCTCCAGAATAGTCCTCCTGAACAATAATTTTAGATTTTAGATAATACTGAGAGAATTTTCTTTTTACTTAGAATTAAAATCAAATTATCTTAGACCACATTTTCAGGAAAATTATATTCACTTGTTGGGTATATGAAAGCACACATCAGTGAATAAAAATTCGTGGAATTATGGTCCTCAGTCTTCAACTTTCTTTCTGTTGAAGCTGGGTTCTGATTAGCATCCAACTCAGCCCTTTTAGAGCAGGGCCATTAGCCTTCGAAGTGATCCATTTGAAAAGATCAGTGTGCATACACACTGACGCAGACCTGAATTTGCTTCTACCAGCCCTGTTCTCATATTATTAGAATATGTGACTCATTTGCTGGAATCAAATTTCTAACTTCAGTTCACTCCCTAACTCTCCCACTGATAAATAAATTTCCTTATCAATTAACCTACCGTGTTTTACCCTTTGTTATTTCTTTGTTAGTGCTAAATATTACAAAGACTCTAAAAGTACTTTCACTTCTAGAAGTCACAGGTTATCACAGTTTCTTCTTACTCTGTATCAATGAAAAGGCTTTTTCTTTACCAATGTATGCTGAGTTCATTTAGAGACAAAATCTAACTCATAATCTATTCTGGAAATGTTGATAAATTTGCAAAAGTAAACCTATGAGTTATCTAGAAACCTATTTCCTTGTCTGTAACTTAGCAAAGTCTTACTGGTACAATGGCTTTGAGGCATAAAAGAAAGTTAAGTTTGTGCTTAGAGAAAATAAACTCAGTGACAAAATCAGAAAATCTATTCAATATATCTCATTTTCTGTTGAATATTTCTTTACCAATTCATTTGTTGACAGTTTTGATTATTTTTTGAGCACATAATGTTATTTGTTATTGTTTGTTACCCATGATTCGTTTTTCTTTTGACATGCAAAAAATAAATTAAATTGTATAAACTAGAAAGAATTGATCTATTAAATTATGAAACAGTCATTTCACTCTCATTGTTTATTTCTCTCTTTTTAAAAAATAGGTTTGTAATAAAGTGTGAAGACACTACCCCTTAAATTTACAGTAATATGAAAATTTTCCATCAAAATAATGTTAGGTTGAAAACACCATCTTCAGTGTTCTTATTTATAGATACTAAGTTTTTCCTCTTATGAATTTGATTTTTAATGAAATTTTCTTTAAATCTCAAGACTTGAGTTTTACAATACCATTTTTATCTTTTCCCTATTTAAGTGAAAGAGAATAATAAAAAAGAAGAGGTCCAATTTCAACAATAAAAATCTTGACAAATTCAATTATGTCTTCTATTATCATAATTTATGTATTTCAATGTTTTGCAGGAAAAGTGTTATAAAATTTTATTCATTTTGGTTGTTTTTGTTTATTGTAAAAATCTATGCATAAGTATGTAAGTATGAAAGCCAATTATATATTGATTTCACTGTCAGCTGCTATAACACTTTGTGATCATTCCCAGCCTGTCTCAAATGTAATATGAGATATTTTTCAAAACAGCAAAACAACAAAGTTCTTGCTTATTATTTCAAAGTTCAGAATTATTGTTGACATAGTCATATTGGTGAGAACAAAATATCATGAAAATATTAAGCAAATTTCTATTTGTGTTGTCATTTAATTAACATTATATGTCAATTATACTCATAAAGGATACTCTTCCATCCTTCTCCAATTTTTGTACCAAAAAATGAAGAAAAGAAAACATGCACAGTAAGAGGTTAGGAGAGGAAAAGGGATGAATAAGTAGAGCACAAAGGATTTTTAGGGCAATGAAACTACTCTGTATGATATTATGATGTTGGGTACATGTCATCATGCATTTGTCCAAACCCACAAAATGTACAACACTAAGAGTCAACCCTAATGAAACTATAAACTTTGGATGATAATGACAAGTCAATGTGGGTTCAGCAATTGTACCAAATGTGCCACTCTGGGTACACATGGACATAAAGATGACAACAATAGACACTAGGTGCTAGGAGAAGGAGGAAAGGGGCAAGGATTGAACAACTACCTATTGAATACTATACTCACTACCCGGGTGACTAGTTCCATCATACCCCAGTCCTCAGCATCACACAATATACCCTTGTAACAAACCTCTACATGTATCCCCTGAATCTAAAATAAAAATGGAAAATATATATCAAACTTCATTAAGAGAATGGAAAGAGAACCCACAGACTGGAAAGAAATCATAGTAAAACACATGTTGGTTAAAGGGCTAGTATCAAAATATAAAAATAACTCAAACTCAACAATAAGAAAATGAAGAACCCAATTTAAAACTGGGAGCAAGATTTAAAAAGATCTCACCTCACCAAGAACATATACAGATATAAAATAAGCCTATAAAAATATGCTCAACATCATATGTCATTAAAGAGTTGCAAATGAAAAGAACAGTGAAATACCACTACACACCTTTTACAGTATTCTTGCTAAAACAAAGATAGAACCTCAATCTAATCATGAGAAAACACCATATAAACCCGAAGTGAGAGATATTCTACAAGATAACCTACCAATATTCTTAAAAAATGTTAAGGTTATGAAAGGCAAAATAAGACAATAGAATTGTTAGAGTTGGGAAGAAGCTGAAGGAACACAAGAAGTAAATGCAATATGGAGTTCGAGATCTGAACCTGGTACAGAAAAGGACATAACATTGATAACACAAAATGCCGGTGAAAATGTAGAGCAAGAGAAACTTAAGGTGATGTCAACCAGGTTTTATATTACAAAATTACTATTTTTTTCCTCTACAAGTAATGAGTATCTTGGAAGAGATATTTGGGTATGTAAATACTCTACTTTTCCTCAAACCTTCACCCACTACTTTTAGCAACCTTCAATACGGCTTGTATGCAACAACCTTTACTGTGTTTTTCTAGTGGTGATTTCATCTGTCACTTGTTTCTTCTATGTTTATTAATTGGAATTCTTTTGTAAGAAGACATTCTCCCTCTTCTCTATTTATTTATTAAATTGTTTATTTATATCATGAATATTCACTTTATTCTAGAGGTTATGATCCAATACTATTATTATTTCTTTTATTGCTCAATTGTTCCATCTTTGCAATTAAGATTTCTTTTACATTGGTTCCTTTCTCCGTTCTGTGAGCCCCCAGCTTTTTCTGAGTACTTACTTAGTTTCCAGCACTATAAGGTGCTCTGGATTCATCTTGCATTTTTCCTGCTCCAGTCTCGAAATAAACCATGTCTACAAGGAGCCCTGGCTCCTTTCATTGGAGAATTATCAATAGAAACTGAGATTAGAGTGGGCAGTGTGTCCCTTATTGGGGCGTCAATGGTTTTAGGCCCTCTAAGGACAGTACTAGAAGATTACATACACACACTCATACACCCACATACTTCATGCACCCACATACATCTATGTTGATCTATTTTCCTATCTATCAACTGTCTGTCTGAATATGTATTTTACAAACTACACTTCATATTGATACTACTGATTTCAATCCCATCCCACAAAGTTTATTCTTGCCTTTATCCTTTCCCTATGTGTAACTTCCTTTTCTCATAAAGAGAACTTGCTTATGCACTTATATATTCTACCTTACTATACAAATAAAGTTGTTTTTGAATGGCCATTCATGACTGAACTTGAGTAGACATTGTGAATTTCTCATAGCAGTATCCTTTTCTATGAATTCCCATTTCCTTGTCTTCCTTGTGATAGGGATGTCATTGAATTAATCATGCCCATAGTTTAGTTTCAGTATTCAACTTAAAGTTTTTAGACATTATATTTAAACGAAAATCACCAAAGTGATGGATATCAGTGAAAGGAAATATTTGAGGAGTTACCTCATGTATTTACTTGTATAAGTAGTTGGGGTAATAAAATATGATTTGAAAGAAAGACCTACGAAATAAAACAAAATATATAATTTTAATTTTGTGTAACTGATTGTTTCGTATTAGAGTCAATTACTCTCTCACTTTCCTAAATAGTTCCTTTATGTCTCCTCTCCTCAAATATTAAAAACCCACTTCACCATCTGCGCTTTTGGTTGATGACCTTGCTTGAGATTCTCTTAAGAAAATAGATGTAATTTTTTAAAAAAATTACAAGTGTCCAAAACATCTACCATGTAGCTGTATACAGATTGTGGCTTCTTTCCTATTATCATTAGATGGATGGACAGATAGATCGATAGATAGATAAATTACATAGATGATAGATAGATAGATAGATAGATAGATAGATAGATAGATATAGATAGATAGACAAATGAGAGATAGACCAACAAAGCTCAACAACTTCCTCCATGACACTGATCCAGCAATTGTCCTCCTTGCAAACATAGTAACAATTTTCTGTCTTTACTATGTAACCATTATCTCAATACAAACATATTAATGCTTTTACGTAATGTTTTATATATTTTATGAAATATTTTATATATTAAAAAAAACTGACCAAGAACTGACAAAACCATGTAGACAATAAAAAGGTCAGTTGCTGCCAGGGATTGGGGGAAAGGGAGTGATGAATAAGTGGAGCACGGAGGATTTTACAGTAATGAGATTACTCTGTATGGTATTGTAACGTTGGATACATACCATTATACATTTGTTCAAACCTGCAAAATGTACACCAAGTTTACATTACAACCATAATGTAAACTAAGAACTCTGGAAAATAGTGACATGCCAATGCAGATTTATCAATTGTAAAAAATTACCATTCCAATAGGGAAAGTTGATAATGAAGGAGGATATGTACATGTGTGAGGGGGTTGAGATGTGTACGAAAAATCTCTGTACTTTCCAGCTCTATTTCCTGTGAACTGAAAACTTCTCTAAATATAGTCTATTAAATAAATAAAAATCTGTCAATGTAAGAGTTCTCTCCAACTCCTTTTCTCCTCATAGTTCCACTGAAACTGTTCTTAACAAGGTCACTATCTCTACCCACACTGTTAAATGTAACAAACAACCCAAGTTCTCATCTTACTCTTTTTTTTATATAGATTTGATGCTGTTTTTTATCACTCCCTTTTCCTAGAAACAGTTCCTTCACTAGGCTGTCTGGACAGTAAACTCTTCCTAACTCATTCTCAGTTTCATTTCATGATTCTTCCTCATTCTCCTAACTTAAATAAACCTTGGAATGCCCGAGGATTCAGTTCTTGGAAAACTTTTTTTTCTTCTCATACTTGTTTTCCTGGTGTCCTCATTTAATCTTGTGCTTTTGGTACCATCTGTATGTTTGTAGATTGCAAATGTAAATCTACAACCTAAACTTTTCCTTGAATTTCAGACTTATAGCTACAATTGCCTACTTAGCATATGACTTGGATGTCTAATGAGCATATCAAATTTAACATGCCAAACTGAATTAATCTTCTCCAAAACTCCTTCCACTTCTACACTCTTATCCAGCTCAGCAATTGGCTACCTTATCCTTTAACTGTTTAGTCCAAAAACCTTGAAGATATTCTTGTTTCCTCTTTTTTTTCACATCATCCATCCACTTCTTAAGCAAATACTGCTAGCTTTACTTTGCATCCAGAATTTGATCATTTCCCATCACTTCTACTGTGATCTCCCTGTACCAAGCTATGATAATCTCTAACTTGAAAGAGGTTTCTATCTTGACACTTTTTGTCCACTGTAGTGTATTCTCAACACAAGAGTCAGAGCAAGCCTCTTAAAAGGTAAATCATTCCTCTACTCAAATCCCTCTATTGTTTTCTGATCTTACGCAGAACAAATGCCAATGACATTACAGTGACCTACAAGGTACCTACACAATCTGACCCCTGATTCTCTCTTGATCCTGTCTCTGACATTTGTTCCCTCACATACCATGCTCCAGTAACAACAGTTTTATTTTCATTTCTCAGACACACTAGACCTGTTCTTGTCTCAGGGCCTTTCACCCGCTCTTCCCTTGTCAAGAACTTTAATCCATCCTTGCATTACCATAGTTGGCTCTCTCATAGTTGACTTTGCATCTTTGTTCAAATGTCACCTTCTAAGTGAACCTTTTCTTGACTTTCTCACTGAAGTTTTTACTCTTGGGATTCCATATCCATATTCTCTAACTTTTCTCTAAAACACACATATATCTTAAATAGCAATATGCATCATTTGTTTGAAAATTACCATTTTTTCCTCCATGAAAATGAAGATAATGAAGGTAGGGATATCTGTCACACTATAGGAATTCAGTAAATTAATAGGACTTTCAATATATTAAATAGTGCTAATTTCTCTCTCTGCTTCCAACCCTCATCTTTTCTGTAGACCTTACCAGTAGCTCCCTATGTGATCTTCATGATTTTTACTCAACCAGTTTGGCAGAGTGATTTTTTTCTAAATTTGCTACGCTCTTCTTAAACCTGTTGTGAGTCTTCACCATTTATTGCAGCGATTTTCAAACTTTGCTCTATTAGGATTTGCAGAAGAAATCTTCCAGTGTAAAGCCACAATATAGTCTATTTTCTGTAAATTAGGTTAGGAGGACATCTGCTTAATGTAGAGCAAAAAAAGATGTGAGAGTGTGAGATACATGAGAAAATAAATGTTTAAATAACAGCTATGGAGAAAGTATGAGAGAATAGACTACAGAAATTTATAAGTAATATAAGATAATTTAAAATTTCTATCAATTTTTGAATAATACATTAATATTAGCATTATGTTGAGTGGCTTGTTAATTTTTCTCCAGCCCAATTCAGCTACCTGGGAGAAGACAGCTGAAGATGACCATTTGAATTAATTCTATAATTGATTTTTTTCTGCCTGGATTTTGCACAGAAAGATGGCAGGATAAGTAAGCTGGAAATATTGTCAAAAGATTAAAACCCAGGATAGACTGGAAATAAATACAAAAAGAAGAAAGAAAAGAAAAGAAGAAAATCTAAAATAAGAATAATAGATGTGAATAAAATATAAAAGTGCAGAGATAAGAACAATGTGAAACTCGGGGGGATATACTAAGTTGTTTTTCATGGAATTTTTTCAGGAATCACAGATCATGGTACATACTTTTAATGAAATATAATGGGAAAAAGTGTATTTGATTATACTAAAATTAGGTATTTTTTAAGGAAAATAATTCATATATACAGTATTACATATGTCTGTAGTTATATTCAGCTTATAATAAAAAATACAATTGATAGTATGGATTATGGTCAAATAAATTTTAAAAATACTGGAATAAAACTCCTTATGAAGTTGTAGACCTGGCAGATAGATGGAGCTCAGTGAGAGAAGTAATTCACATTAAGTTGTTATTATAGAACACCAAGATCAAGATCAGAGTGTGAAAATGTGATAGATAATAGGAATGAAAAGTAGGGTAAACAAAGACAGATTAAAAGAAAATCTGGATTAATAGTGCCCATCTAAATTAGGAGAATATTATGGATGTCAGGGACTAAGAAAACAAATGAGAAATCACTTGCTCCAGGTTGAAAGCTGTCCCAAACTGATGTGAATAAGTGTGTGTGTGTGTGTGTGTGTGTGTGTCTGTGTGTGTGTCTATTGAGCTAGCAGTAAAGGGGTGGGTTGTAAAGTAGGACATCAGCAGGAATTGTTTTTTGGTCAAAACCCTGCTGATCAAAACCGGATCCGATCCAGAAAGGATAAAGTGAAGAAACCTGCAGGAACCAGCAAATGGCCACCAGGGTAATTCCTGGGTTCCCCTCATTGCTCATTAGCATAAGACACTCTCACCAGAGCCATGACAGTTTATAAACGCCACGGCAATGACCTGAAAGTAACCACACCTTTCCATGGCAATGACCCAGAAGTTACCACCTCTTTCCCACAAAGTTCTAATTAACCCACCCTCAATTTGCATTGACTTGCCCCTCAATTTGCATGTAATGGTAAGTGGATTTAAGTGAGTATAAACACAGTTGCTTATAAGTTAGCCCCACTCTGCAAGGAGTTCTATTGTTCAATAGAAGATTGCTGTCTAATATCACCAATTTGCCCTTGAATTCTTTCCTGGGTGAAGCCAAGAACCCTCCTGGGCTAAGCCCCAATTTTGGGTCTTGCCTGTCCTGCATCAGTTGGAAAAAAGCTTTAAAGGTATCCACTAATCCCTCTTGAAAGTTGACTTGGGATTACTATTCCTTGTTCCTATTAGTGAAGATTCTTTGCCGACTAAACGTTAGTCAGACTCCTGAACCTTTTTGTAGTCCCATATAATCACTTCTTTGTAAAATCCAGTTTTAGAAAAGAACCCTGCCAAGTCAGTTTAGAAAGAATTCCCCATTCTTATTACCTGATAGCTCTCAATATCTGGTTAAAATTCCTCATAACCCATCCTTGGTATCTTATCCCTTGGCCTGCCTTCAGCAGGAATTTTGTTAGGTTGGTTCAGTCAGAATTCTCCCCAGGCATGATATTTCCCCTTAGTAATTTTCCATACCAACTTCCCTGCTCCTTGGCTATAAATCCCCCACCTCTCCCTGCTGTATTAGGAATGGTGCCCGTTTCTATACTGGGGTCTCATTTCCCCTATTACAATAGCCATGAATGAAATTTGCCTTCACCACTTTAACTTCTGTCTAGCTCTGGTTTTCTCTGACATTATACCACATACATCCTCAGAAATCAGGATACTAGTATTTTAAGGGGAAAATTTGGGCTATGCAAAAGCTCTGTTGGCACAAGAAATTGATTAAAGCAACTGTGGGCTGGCTAGCGTTGCTCAAAAAAAAACCTTTTATCCATCCCATCCTTCCAAACATCAAGTCTAGGGATTTCAACCTAGGAAGACTGCTCTGGCCAATGCTGTTTCTCCCTGAAGCAAAATCCAGACCTAAGGAGTTGTCCAGGGGAAAGCCAGCAGAGGACAGTGATTAACATTGTTTTCGTGGGCTTAGTCCTGTGCCATCAATATCATCTTCCTCCTTTCAAAATCTAACTGAGGCATGGATTTCAATACACACTTCTTCCTCAGTATACACTATTATGTCATACAGTTGATGTTTCAGGAGAATACAGGTGGCCAAAAGAAAGTAAACTAAAAACAACTGTAAACTGAAATACCATCTGATGCAAAATTCTGGAACTTGGGAAAACAAGAATTTAAGATAAACATTTCAAAATACACTTGAGATATAAAGAAACAGATTGGTAATGAAAACAAACAAACAAAAAAACCTTTAAAATCAAGTGGTTTTGTTAGATACAGATATTAATAAAATTAAAGAGTGTAATATTTGGAACAAACAGCAGAATAAATGGACAGCTGAAAGAAGAATAGTAAATCAGATATCTGATTGAGAAGCTTATTTGACACGCAGCAAGAAAAGAAAGTGACAAAAAAATGTTAAAGCTAAAAATATGGATAATAGAAATAAATGTGTCATCACCTGGAAAACAGGACTGTTCAAAAGGGAAAAGGATAAATGGATAGAAGAAAATATTTGAAGAAATAATAAAGATAGGTTTCAAGAGTTAGTGAGGCTGTGCACAATGGCTCATGCCTATAATCTCAGCACTTTAGGAGGCCACAGTGAGAGGGTCTCTTCAGGCCAGGAGTTCAAGAACAGCCTGGTCAATATAAAGAGACCCCCTTTCTACAAAATAGTGCTTTAAAAAAGGAGGTCGAGGCTTTAGTGAGCTATGATCATGACACTGCACTCCAGCCTGTTTGAAATAAAGACCCTGTTCTAAGGAAGGAAAGGAGAAGTTATAGGAACAAGAAATGTCTCTAAATTAACTAGGGATATCTAGGGAAAACTATGACTAAATTAATAATAATCACATAAGTATAAAGCATAGAGGGGTAAGAATGATAGATTAGACTGTAAATGAAATATCTTCATTTCCAGTCAATAATGTATAAATAGCCAGTAAACAGTGTTAGATGCCTATTGTTTATACTTCGGAAAATAATCCATAAGATATATGAAAATAGAAAAGATTAACAATAGTTTTTTTTCTGGGGTAAGATACAGGGAGGTTGAAGGAATATGCTGAAGCTGAAAGTTGCTAGCTTTTTATTTTGGCCTTTTTGTAGATTTTGTTTTAGCCTTTCTGTCAATTTTATTTTAGCATTTCTATCCATTTTATTTTATTATCATGTGCATGCATAAATGTATAACTTTATAAGTTTTTTTACTAAGAAGAGAAATATTATTCTCAGCTAGCTATATAAAACCGTTCTACTCTAACTTAGCTGATATCTTTTCTACCCATGGTGTTGGGTTACCCAGAAGTCTTATGAGCTACTCAGCCATAATGGATACCTTAACCACACAGCCAGAGTTGGAGTTCAGAGAAAACAGACAAAGTAGCAGAGAACTAGTAGGTACTAGAAATCCATGCAGAAGAGAAAAGCCCAGAACCCAAAAACCAGATGTTCACAACACATGGCTATGAGAGAAAAAAGTCCCTGACAAGACAAGTCTGAATCTGTGTCCAAAGCTTTTGTCTCAAGTGCTAATTGTAACCAGAAGAAAGCAGGAATAGCTTGAACCCAGTAATTTTTCACACACACACACACACACACACACACACACACCAACACACACACAAACACACACATGGCTTATTTCTTCAACCTGCCAGTGATCTAGGAACACTGAGAAATATCAGCACTTGCATTTTATTTTGCTCCCATTTTCCCTGCTGATTTTAAAGAAAAAGGGCTATTACTCTCAACGTGGTAACAGCAACCTCTTGGATTTATCACGCTGCAATTGACAAGAAATTTGAATTATTTTTCCAAGCTGGGCGAGTATCTTGGAGGCATTATAATAATGATGATAGTAGTCATAAAACTATTTTATGCAGGTTCTTTCATATGAAAATTAACATGTACCTTTCACATAACCATCTTATAATTAATGCCATATGTCTTTTTTATTGAAAAGACAGTTCGGTATGATGTACCAGGAGAACATTCTTTCAAGCCTGTTCTAAATTACATTACTTACTAAAAATCTCATTTCCTGCAAGCACTATCAGAACATTACCATTTTTCTTTATAATCAGATTTTATTTCTGCACAACATATTTAGTCATTGTTTACATGGAAAAGTATCTATTAATATAAATAATTCTATCCTTCCTTATCCACTTCTTTTTCCCTTCTTTTTTTTTTTTTTTTTTTTTTTGAGATGGAGTGGAGTCTCACTCTGTCACCCAGGCCGGAGTGCAGTGGCATGATCTTTGCTCAATGCAAACTTCACCCACTGGGTTCAAGCAATTCTCCTACCTCAGCCTCCCTGGGATTACAGGCATGAGCCACTGCACCCGGACTTTTCCCCCTCTTGTTTTCATTCTGTATCTGATTTTTCTTTAGTGACTTTAGATCCTTCGGTAGTCTTTTGAACAATGCTTTTTACTGTGTTCTTTTTTCTAAAATAATGGCTGTTAAGAGGATTCTATAATATTTTAGCTCTATATTCTGATTACTTTTACCATGTGCATTTTGGTCATCATCTTTTCTTAAAGTAACTTTATTGAGGTATAATTTCTAGAAATAAAATGCATTTTTTAAAGTATACAACTAATGAGTTTCAATAAATATATATACCTGTGTGGTTATCATCAAAATTAAGGTATAAAATATTTCTATTACCCCAAAAAATGCCTCTTTGCCTCAAATCTTTCCCATCAAAGCAGCTGAAAATTACTAATATACTTTCTGTTACTAAAGATTATTTTACCTTTCTAACATTTTATGGAAATGGATTCATACAGTATAAACTCACTTGCTTCTGGCTTTCTATAATACACTATCTTTTATGTTCATCCATGCTGTTGCTATAGAAGTAGTTTGTTTCTTTTTATTTTTGGTAATACCCTGTTGTACAAATTTATGAAAATTTGTTCGTCAATTCACCTGCTAATAAATATTTAAGTTGTTTTTAGTTCCTGGCTCTTATAAATAAAACTGCTATAAATATTCATGTACAAGTCTTTTTAATGGACAAATGTTTTCATGTTTCTTGGGTAAATGCTTAGGAATGAAATCATTGGTTGATACAGTTGGTATATGTTTACATTTACAAGAAACTGCAAAAGAGTTTTCCAAAGTGGCTCTGTCAGTTTTTTTTCCACCTATATTGTTTAAGTGTTCAAGTTGATCTAAATCCTTGCCAGCATTTGTTGTAAATCTTTTCAATCTTAGCCATTCTATTAGATGGAGAATTGTACCTAGTTGTAATGTTAGCTTGGCTCTTCCTGATAATGAATAATGCTGAGCATCTTTCTCATGCTTACTTTCCATTCACATATCCTCTTTTCTGAAATGTCTGTTCAAGTATTTTACCCATTTTCCTATTGATTGATTTGCTTTTCTTGATGGGATTGCATTTATGTTTACATTTATCTGTCTATATTCATATATATAGATATACAAATATATATATGAGATACAAATTTACAAATTCTTGTCAGATATACATATTGTGAATAGTTTTCTCAGTCTGTGGCTTTTCTTTTTGTCTTAGTCCATTCAGGCTGCTATAACAAAATATCATACACATGGTAGCTTATAAACAATGGAAATATATTTCTCACAATTCTGAAGCCTGGGAAGTTCAAGATCATGACACTGGCAGATTTAGCATCTGGTAAGGACCACCTTTCTTCACAGACGGCACTTTCTAGCTGTGTCCTCACATGGTGGAAGGGGCAGGTTAGCTTTTGGAGGTCTTTTTTTACATCCCAATCATGATCTAATCACCTGCCAAAGGCCCCACCTCCTAATGCCATCACCTTGGTGGTTAAGAACGCAGCATGTGAATTAACCGGGGACCCAAAATATTCTGACCGCAGTAGTTTTCATTTTCATAATAATCACTTTTGATAAGAAAATGTTTTTCATTTTCCTGAAGTCAAATCTATTATTTTTTTCTATTATAGCAGTGTTTTAAGTGTCTCTTGGAAGTTTTTGTCTAGTTATGTTTATATCCAGAAGCTTTATAATCTTAGCTTTTATCTTTAGATAAATGGCCTACCTTAAATTAATTTTGTAAGATAAGAGTTTGAAGTTCGTATTATTTATGTAAATTTTCATTTGTTCTTGTTCATTGTTCTAATATTAATATTGGTGAAAATATTGTTCTTTTACCCATTGAATTATTCTGACATATTTATCAAAAGCCTATTGACCATGTATGTGGTGATCTATTTATAAAATCATTACTGTTTCATTAAACTATATCTTTATCCTTTTGCCAATACCACATTGTCTTGATTACTGTAGCTTTATAGTAAGATTTGAAACCATGGTAGTGCAAGATTTCTAGCTTTGTTCTTATTTTACAAAAATGCTTAATTATTTTAGATTGTTTGCATCTTGAAATACACTTTAGATTCAACATATCTATTTTTACCAAAATATGTCTGTTGAAATTTTTATTTGGATTTCATTGAATTATAAATGATTTGGGGGAAAATTAACACCTTAAAAACATGGAATCTCCTAATACATAAATTTGTTATATATCACCTTTTATTTAGGTCTTCTTTCATTTCTCTCAGCATTATTTTGTAGTTTTCAGTGTACAGGGTTAATACATATTTTGATAAACTGATGTCAGCATTTTGTGTTTTTAATGTATCATTACCTTTTAAATCAACCTCTACAATCATTTTATTCCATATATTCAGAAATAATCAAACTTACAGGGCACACTGATATACAGTTAATTCAAGTATCAGTTAGATCTTCTATTGTATTATATAGGCTCATAACTCAATGACTATTTAGGTGTTCCTTTACCATTTCCAGGGCCAAAAAACACTGTTATTTTTAAGGCAGACTAGTATAGTTTTAATAAGTGGTTCTAAATACTTGGTCTTTTCCTATATTAAAATGAAAACATCGCATTACATTTTTCACCTACCTCCTAACCACTGAATATCTTAAAAAAACAAGTCTGGATGATCTTTACCATAAGAGTCCCTCAAATATGTGAAAACCACTATCAAGTCTGTTAGTTTGCTTTCTGATTGGCCTCTCGTGTAGGGTGAATATCCCTAATTAGTCCATTAGTTAATTATGTGGCATAATCCGAGGTCTCAGTTATCCATGCAGCTCTTGTTCATAAAAACTGCACCATATGAATATCCTTCTTCAGAGGTGACGTCCAGAACACTATACCCTGCTTATGGTGTGGTCTTTAGAGTACTAAATATATTGGTGATATTATCTCTCAAACTCTGACAATTCTGTATTCTCACAATTTATTCCTAAAAGCTTGTAGAATTGGATATTCAACAATTAAATCAATCAGTTTTTTGGTTCCTGGAGCTCTTGATCAATTGTAATTTCTGTCTATTTCTCAAAGTTCTCAGTTTTATGTTGCACTGAATTAGAGTGCCAAAAAATGGCTGTTGCAATATAGAGCTGTCTGTTGAAAAATCTCTTCTTTATGTGCCAGATTTTATGCTAGCTACACAGACATTTATTTCTGTATTTAGACTTCATGTGTGCCATATTAGGTAAACATAAAATATGTCTCCAATTGTAATTGGATACAGGTTTAATCAAGAGAAAAGGTCAACAATTAACATAAATGAACAGGAAAACTTCACTCCTGAATAAGCCAAGTAAAATAAAAATTTTCTGCAATCAAAGAGGAATGTAAATCTATGTATGTAATTAACCCTTTATCCCATTGATAAGTTCAAAGTTGTTAGTTGTACATTTTCAAAGAAGTGAGTAGGTTGCTAAAAAGGCAAAGTGCTTTAAGAAACAGCAAATATTTAAAAATAGGTACTATTCCTTGAAATTAAGGTTTAAGTCCCTTTAATAATATCTAATTTGCAAAAAAAGATCTGTATATCATATAATTAAATGTTTACTTATGCTTAAATGTCTATTAATTTATATTTCTTTATTATAGCCTTGCTTATAATAGGAAACTCTTGAATATATTAACCCGTTATCATTATTAGTGTTTCAGCTGATCAAGTGGTCATCCCGGTTAATATATATCAAATTGCTGAAGGAGTATTCATGTGTCCAAAACTCAATGATGACCCTGAACAAATAAATTCTGTTTCCTTAAACATACTATTTTCAATATCTACTTTTGTAGATATTGAAGACCGGCGAAAGAATACCAAATTAAGAATTATCATTAGAATTTAAAATGCTTCATGAACCACTTCATTCTGAAATTGGAGGTCAGCTGTAAAACACCAAATTTGAGCTTGAGGATACTGAAAGTGAACCTGGAATCTACTAAGATCAGTATTACTTGATAGGTAATAGAAAAATGTGCAAAAAAAAAAAAGAGCTACTACTTGAATTTGTTTCAGTTGATAGAGGGAGGTGGAGTGGTTACTGAAATGAAAGGGTCCCTTGGTATTAAAGATAGTTCCTTTGCTATAAATTTGGAAAACAGTTGCTATGATTACAACATAGCCCAGGCTCCATGTGCAGCTCTGAGAGCTATGGATCTTGGAGTTACGGTTTAACCAGTTACTGGATGCCACCGGAGACAATGGAATATGATGTAGGGAAAGAAAGAAAGAAAGAACTAAAGTTATTCTGTTTTGGCAAAAAAAATAACAATATAATCAGTCCTAGGCACTTGGTAAATGTTTCATGTACATGATTTTCAAGTCTTCAAGAGGGCAAAGTATTTCAAATTTTATAAATGAGATAGCTTGTGCATAGAGCTGCTAAGTAACTTGTACAAATTCTTATAGCCAGCCAGTTTAAACTTAGGGTTTCAAATAATTAAGTTTCACTTATTTTTAAGACTTTATTTTTAAATTTAACTTATGTATTTGCTTGATTGTATCTAGTGTGCAAAACATGTTGTATGACATATGTATACATTGTGGAATGGCTAAACTAAGCTAATTAACATATGCATTACTTCACATATTTAACTTTTTTTGTATGGTGAGAACACTTAAAGTCTACTCTTAGCAATTTTTAAGAATACAATACAATATCATTAACTATAGTAACCATGTTGTACAACAGAATTTCTTGAATTTATTCCTCTTATCTTACTGAAATTTTGTAGCGAACATCTCCCCAAACCCCTCTGCCCCAGCTCTTGGTAACAACCATTCTACTCTATTTCTACAAGTTTAACTTTTTAATATTCTACATATAAGTAAGATTGCATGGCATTTGTGTTTCTGTGCCTGTTTTTTGTCACCTAATAAAATGTCCTCCAGGTTTATTCATGTTGTTGCAAATGACAAGACTCCTTCTTTTTTAAGGGGCAATAGAATTCCAGTGTATACATATATATATACCACGTTTTCTTCATTCATTCATTCATGGACACACAGGTTGTTTCCATATCTTGGCTATTATAAATAATGCTGCAATGAATACAGGAGTGCAAGTATCTCTTTGATATATAATTCTAGATCCTTTGGATATATACCCAGTAGAGGGATTGTTTGATCATATGGGAGTTTTATATTTAATTTTTTGAGGAAACATTATATGACTTTCCATAATCATTGCAGTCATTTATGTTTTCACCAATAGTGTGCAAGGGTTTTCTTTTTCCTGTATCCTAACACGTAATCTTTCATCTTTTTGATCATAGTCATTCTAAAAAGCGGTACCTAACAGGTGTGAGGTGATATTTCATTGAGGTTTTAATTTGCATTTTTCTGACGGTTAGTGATTTTTGAGCAGCTTTTTCAGATACTTGTTGCCCATTTGTATCTCTTCCTTTGAGAAATGTCTATTCAGATATGTTACCTGTGCTTTTTGGTTCATGTTCAAATAATTATCGCCCAGAAAAATGTTATAGAGCTTTTCACCTGTGCTTTCTTCTAGTAGTTTTACAGTTCCAGTTTTTATGTTTAAGTCTTTAATCCATTTTGTGTTGATTTTCATAGATGGTGTAAGATGAAGATCTAATTTAATTCTTCTGCATGTGGATATCCAGTTGTCCTAAAACCATTTATTGAAGACACTATAAAACCTTATGCTTTTTTACTGCAACAAGATACTGTTGTGTACTACTACATAAAGATAGAAGTAAATATGACCACTGCTTCAGCCAGGGTTCTCCAGAGCAGTAACCATAGGATAAATAGATACATAAGATAATATTTATTATATAATTTAGCTTGTACAACCATGGAGGCCAGCAAGTCCCACAATGTGCCATCTGCAAGCTGTAGGACCAGGAAAGCCAGAGGTGTAATTCAGTCTGAGTGTGAAGTCCTGAGGACCAGGGGAATGATAGTATAACCCCTCAGCCTGAGGCCAAAGACCTGAGAATGGGAAGTGGGGAGAGTCCAAAGTCCCAGGAACCAGAAGGTCTGATGTCCAAGAGCAGGAAAAGATGGATGTCCCAGCTCAAGAAGAAAAGAAAATTTTCCCTTCCTCTGCCTTTTTGTTCTTATCTTCAGGCCCTAAACAGATTGGATAATACCCACCTACATTGATGAGGGCAGATCTTTTTTACTAAATCTACAGATTCGACTGCTAATATTTTCTGGAAACCCCCCACAAACACACCTCAAAACAATGCTTTATTACCCATCTGGGCATCCCTTACCCAAGTGAAGTTAAAATTAAATATCACAACCCCTAAAAAAAAGTGTGTACATTTTGATGAAATTACCAAATTTCTTAGAAATTATTGGTTTGTTTGACAGAAAACCATTGGGAACATTTTATTATTGTGAATGTCATTGTTCTCCTGAAACATAAGAAATTCCACTGATAGAATATAAATCACTGTAATATTGTTTACATTATGCAAAGTTTAGCTGTATAGACCAGGCCATACTGCAATTTTGAAACAAATTTCCAGGAAATATTTATAAGTTGCTATCATTAAGAAATATTGAACTAAATCTTAAAAACTAAAGTAAAAGATAAATTAGAAAACAATAAGGAACTGTTTTTGTTTTAAATCTATGAAAGTAATTCATAAAAACATAGACAAAATGAATTAATTTTATGAAAAATACACATAATATTAAAAGTAATATAAAATGTGAGTAATTATAAAACTAAAATTCTAAATAGTATAAAATTCTAGCATCATTCTGAGATAATAACAAAATAAGCCATTATAATAGGTTGTATTACAGGCAACATTTAAGATATTCAAAATTTAAATTATACTCCAAGGGTCCTTCTGGATAAAACATTAAAATAACTATATTTCCAGCTCAAACACAGTCAATGTGGTTACAAATTATGATTAGCTATTTATACCCTTGATGAACTATTTATCCCACAATTAGAAGGAACTACCGTGACAGGTAGATATGCTATAATTATAGAGGTAGGAAGAAATAATAATTGGGTAAAATGGTCTGCAGAACTTATCATTGACCATCAGAATGCTCACAGTCTTGAGTGGGCATTAATATTCTTAATAGAGCAATTTTTTACAAAAAATGTTTACATTCATGCCATTTTAGTCTAGGACTAAACAGCAAGAGTAATACATAGACATATATCATTCTTCTCTCTTATCAGAGCATAACATCCTACCCTTTTATGGTTCTCAGTGAACCTTAAAGATGACTCCCTGAGACAAATGCTTGGAAATGTTAGATTGTCTAAGTTGTGTCATCAAAGAAAAAATTTTAGAAGTTAAGAAACGATTTATTCATTTACTGTACTATAGTAACTTTGCCTTAGTATTAATATTTTTAAGGTTTTTAAAGTTTACTACACAAATATATATTTAAAGTTAAAATAGGCCAGACACTGAGAAGTTACTAGTGAGACGATGGCAAAACATGACGTGGATTCTGCTCAGAAGTAGTTTATCTTTATGTAGGAAATACAGATGAGCAGTTTAGAGAAAAAGAAATATTAACCTAACACTACCATTAGTAACACGCTTTTTTCATTTTTAAAAAAAATTATTTTAAAAAAAGTAAACTATTTTTCTTAGCAAAATGTCTTATGGAGAGATAACCTTCAAATCATGACTAGAATTGGCTCAGATTCAGAGACAATTAAAGAAAAGAAATACAAATTTTGAAATGTTCTTGCAACACCACAATAAATCAACCCCACGTCAGAGATTGCATTCTATTTTGTGCCCCATTTCTCTTACAGTCAACCCATCTGAAAAACCCTAATTCTGAATCAAACAAACCACTTGTTCATCTTCTCTGTACCCATACCCAGGCTGTGGAGGTCTGGTAGACTAAGAACCACAAATTTTGGTTTTTATTATAAATATGTGTTCTCCATTTGAACTGAGTGCTCAGTGCCACCAATTAATCTGTTTCTTTCCATAGTTAGCTCTCTCTCATCTCCCACAGCTAGGAATTCAATGCTTTCCTACTCTCTAACTGCTAACCTTCCTGTCTTCTCGCTTTTATTCTCACTAAATGACTTCATCTTGGTTTTCAGAGTATATAGAAATGATCAAATAAATTCCTTCAACTCTCTGCCACTTTATCTATAACATGTTTCTGAGCCCCCTTTGTTTCCTTCCCATCATTAGAAAAGATTGCTCAAGACAGTTTATTACATTTTACTGTATTTTTCTTATATCTTCAAACTTCTCTTCTCTTCTGGTCTGCTCGTCTAACTTCTGATCTCTAATATCATCAGGGTACTACCCTTTTACTGTTTATTATATTTTACTATATTTTTCTTATATCTTCAAACTTCTATTCTCTTCTGGTCTGCTCGTCTAACTTCTGATCTCTAATATCATCAGGGTACTACCCTTTTACTGTTTATTATATTTTACTATATTTTTCTTATATCTTCAAACTTCTGGTCTGCTCGTCTAACTTCTGATCTCTAATATCATCAGGGTACTACCCTTTTACTGTTTATTATATTTTACTATATTTTTCTTATATCTTCGAACTTCTATTCTCTTCTGATTTTCTTCCATCAATATTTATGTTCATCTCATAGTAAAAAATAAAGCACTTTACACCACAGTTTTCTTCATTACATCTCTTACTCAGCCTGCATTTAAAAGAGTTAATGACATTTGCTTTTTTCAATTTCCTGCCACTCATTATTACTTATTAACCCATCGCAATTGAGATTTTGCACCAGAGCATGCCACTGAAACTATTTTTGGCAAGTATGAATGACTTACTGAATCTACTGACATTTGTCCCTTTTGCTATGTGACCTCTAACCCCCATGCCTTCTTTCTTGAAAATAAGACACTCCACCCTTCTGGTTTTCCTCTACTTCAATAGTGATTGCTTTTTTTTTTTTTTTTCATGAGTTCTTCTTTTTCTGCTCATCTCTTAAATGTTAATATTTCCTATGGTTTCTATGTCCCCCTTTCTTAGGGGGTACTAATTCTAGTGTGGTGCAGGTCATGATGCTGGGGAGAAAATAAAAAGGATGTTAAAGAAATTGAGAGATTAGGAGTATGTATAGGTATTTTACACAAACATTAAATTACCCAGAATGATAGCAAAACTTGCTAATAATGAGCAGAAGAAGATGACCTAACTGTCCAAGTCTTCAAAAATGGTAATATGGAACCAGGTAGTTAAAAAAACATCAGCCACTATGATGAATCAGGACAGTAAGAGATTATAAAATATGAGACATGGAACCTGGGGTACACAGGTTTTAAAAAGTTTTGTAAGAAGTGGCACATGAAGATATAAATGAAACAAAGCTAGACGTTACTGGATTGACCAGGATTGGGAGGTCCTGACAAGTCGCCCAGATGGTCAGGGCTATTTCTTGTTGATGGAAAGATTGCATTAACAGTTGACTACAGCCTGGGTGGATTTCAGTTCTGAGAGCTCTGGCAGATGGAGAGCCTCTTCCTTTTCTGGAAGAAACTCATTTCTGTCTAAATTGACTATGTGGCTCTAACTTTGAGGCTGTTCATCCACAGGCTCTGAGGGAGTGTTGAGAGGCCTGATTTGTATACACTGAGCAACGAGGCAAAGGACTCTGATTTCGGAAGCCGTGTTCATTACTGAGAACCTGCTCCACCTCAGAACTAACAGACTTCAAGTTCCAGAGGTTGGCTAAAGAGTACTGGTACAGAGGCCGGGCGCGGTGGCTCACGCTTGTAATCCCAGCACTTTGGGAGGCCGAGGCGGGCGGATCACGAGGTCAGGAGATCGAGACCACGGTGAAACCCCGTCTCTACTAAAAATATAAAAAATTAGCCAGGAGTGGTGGCGGACGCCTGTAGTCCCAGCTACTCGGAGAGGCTGAGGCAGGAGAATGGCGTGAACCCGGGAGGCGGAGCTTGCAGTGAGCTGAGATTGCGCCACTGCACTCCAGCCTGGGTGACAGAGCGAGACTCTGTCTTAAAAAAAAAAAAAAAAAAAAAGAGTACTGGTACAGGTACAGAGGAGGCAATGGCCCTGGGAAAGACCATGACAAGGAGGCCATAAAATTAAGAGATTAAGACATCCCACAATCTTTCACAAGATGAATTTCTATATAGATCACAAGATAATATAGCCAAGACTCATACTTATTAGCAGTGTTGCTTAAGTTATGTAATTCTGGAAGTGAAAATATTCAATCAAAATAAACTTTTGTATACTAAAGTTCCAGCACTTAACTAGATGCTAGAGAATTATAAAACAGCATTGCCTGCTGCCCTGCATTCCTTCACATTATAGAATTTTCTTTATTTTGAAGAAGGATAAGGAAATGGGGTCAAAGAGTAGTAGCTTGCAATTCACTTTCTTCTGAAGGAAAACTGCATCTTTGAACAATTTAACTTTTCAGATTCTTCATTTAAAAAATTCTCAACATTTAAAATTTAAATATTGATTTCAAAAACCATTGAAATACACTTAAAATGCATAGAATGTACTTTTTATTTTGTTCTTTGAAGAAGATATGTCACATTTTAAGTGGTTTGTCATATATGACACAATCTTGTACTACATTCTTACTCATAGAGTTGGATTTAGAACTCAGGTGTCTAACTCAGAGCCGTACATAATTCTACAAATTTGAATTATAATTGTTAATTGTATTTACTCTATTTTATAAAATAGAAATTTGCATGCTACAATGAATTAAAAATAAAATTCAACTTAAAAAACAGCTGTTAATAGAGTAAATTCTAGAACAGTAATAATAATTGTTTCATCCCAATATGCAAAACAAAATTACTGGAATCTTCTAACTCTGTCTTGACAAGGTACCCTTCCCAATAAATTAACTATGACAGTTATTCTATACACAAGGAATAATTCTACATACAAATGGGGAAAAATGTCAATGCAAATGACTATGCAATGACATAGAAGGCTGGAGAGAATGGAGCATTTAAAGAGCTGAAAAAATGGGCATTGCCAAGGTACCTTGTATATCTACGTATGTGTATTTATTCATACAGAGTTGTTTACTGTAGACAAGGGAAAACTAATTTATGGTTGCAAATATTATAATTATAATTGCCTAGGTGGCATTGTAGATTCACTAGAAGGAGGAATGAGGGAACTCTGTGGGGTGATAGAAATGTTCAATATCTTTATAGGGATGATGATTTCCCAGGAGAACACATTGACCAGCTCTCATGAAAATGTATTGTTATATCTGTGCAGTCTCCTATAAAAAGTGAACCTAGGCTAGGTATGGTTGCTCTTGCTTGCAATCCCAGCACTTCTGGAGGTTGAGGCAAGAGGATTGCTTAAAGCCAGGAGTTTGAGACCAGTCTGGGCAACATAGTGAGACCTAGTCTCTTTTTTAAAAAAATTTAAAAAGTGAATCTAAAAAACAAAATTGATGCTGTCGTTCTAATAGCCTGAGCCTCACTATCTAGTAGGACTATCTGAACATTGTGACAGTCTCAGCAATGCAGTTGTTGTATTAGGCCATTCTTGCATTGCTATAAATACCCATGACTAGGTAATTTATAAGAAAATAGATTTAGTTGGCTCATGATTTTACAGTTTTTACAGGAAACATAGTGATATCTGCTTCTGGGGCGGCCTCGGAAACCTTCCACTCATGGCAGAAGGCAAAGAGGGAGTAGGCACATCACATGGCAAGAACAGAGCAAAAGAGAGAATGAGAGGAGGATGCCACACACTTATAAATAATCAGATCTCATGAGAACTCAGAGTGAGGGCTCACTTATCTCAAAGGGGATGGGCTAAGCCATTCATGAGGGATACACCTCCATGATCCAAACACCCTCACCAGGCTCACTTCTAACATTGGAGATAATAATTCAACAATAGATTTGGGTAGGGACATATATTCAAACCATATTGTTCTGCCCCTGTCCGCTCCCAAATCTCATGTCCTTCTTACATGGCAAAATACGATCATACCTTCTCAATAGTCCCTGCAAAATCTTAACTCATTCCAGCATTAACTCAAAAGTTCAAAGTCTCAACTGAGACACAGAAAATTCTTTCTACCTACGAGCCTGTAAAATAAAAAACAAGTTGGTTACTTTCAAGATACAAAGGGGGTATAGTCTTTCGGTAAACATTCCCATTCCAAAGAGAAAAAATTGGCCAAAAGAAATGGGTTACAGGTCCCATGCAAGTTCAAAATGCAGCAGGGCAGTCATTGAATCTCAAAGCTCCAAAATAATCTTATGCCCTATATCCCACATAGAGGGCACACTGCTGCAAGGGGTGGGCTCCCAACGAGTTGGGCAGCTCCACCCCTGTGGCTTTGAAGGGTTTAGCCCATGAGGATACTCCCACAGGCTGCATTTGAGTGCCTATAGCTTTTCCAGGTGCAGAGTGCAAGCCGTTGGTGGAGCTAACATTCTCAGGTCTGGAGGATGGTGGCCCCCTTTTCACAGCTCCAATAGGCAGTGCCCAATTGGGAACCCTGTATGGATATTACAACCCCACATTTCCTGTTGTCACTGCCCTTTGTGAGGGCTTCATCCTTGTAGCAGGCTTCTACCTGGCCACCCAGGCTTTCACTCATACATCCTCTGAAATCTAGACAGAGGCTGCCAAGTGTTTTTCAGTCTTGTATTCTGTGCACTCACAGGCTTAACACTACATGGAAGCTGCCAAGGCTTATAGCTTGCATTCTCCAAAGTGGCAGCCCAAGCTGTACCTGGCCCTCTTTGAGTCATGGCTGGAACTGAAACAGCCAGCATGTGAAGAGTAGTGTCCCAAGGCTATGCAGGGCATCAAGGCGTGGGCCTTAACCATGAAACCATTCTCCCCTCCTAGGCCTCTGGGCCTGTGATAGGAGGGCTACTTCATAGGTCTCTGAAATGCCTTTGAGGCCTTTCCCCATTGTCTTGGCTACTAGCACTTGGCTCCTCTTTAGTTACGCAAATTTCTCAGGTTGCTCCACCGCCTGCTTTTCCTCTCCCCAAAAAACTTTTTATTTCTCTGCCACATGGCCAGGCTGCAAATTTTCTAAATGGTTTTGCTCTGCTTCCTGTTTAAATATAAATTCCAAGTTAAGTCATTTCTTTGCTCCTGCATATGAGCTTAGGTTGTTAGAAACAACCAAACCACATATTGAACACTATACTGCTTAGAAATTTCTTCCTCCAGATGCCCTAGGCCATCACTCTCAAGTTCAAACTTCCACAAATCCATAAGGCATGGACACAATGCAGCCAAGTTCTTTGCAAAGGCATAACACACATGATCTTTGCTCCAGTTCCCAATAACTTCCTCATTTCCATTTGAGACCACCTCAGCCTGGACTTCATTGTTCATATCACTACCAGCATTTTGGTCACAGTCATTTAACCAGTATCTAAGAAGTCCCAAACTCCCCTTCATCTCTCTATCTTCTTCTGAGTCCTCTAAACTCTTCCAACCTCTGACCATTACCCAGTTTCAAAGTTGCTTCCACATTTTCAGTTATCTTTATAATGCCCCACTTCTCAGTACCAATTTTCTGTATTAGGCCAGTCTTGCATTGCTATAAAGAAATACCTGGGACTAAGTAATTTATAAGAAAAGAAATTTAATTGGCTTGTGGTTCTGCAGGCTGTACAAGAAGCATAGTGGGTGGCATCTGCTCTGGGGAAGCCTCAGGAACCTTCCAATCATGACAGAAGGCAAAGGGCGAGCAGGCACATCACATGGCGAGAACAGAGCAAGAGAGAGAGGGGGCAGTGGGCAGGAGCTGCCACACACTTTTAAATGACCAGATATTGCTAGAACACAGAGTAAGAGCTCACTTATCCCAAAGGGGATGGACTAAGGCCTTTCTTGAGGGATACACCCCCATGATACAAACACCTCCCACCAGCCCCAAACTCCAACACTGGGGATTACAATTCAACATGAGATTTGAGTGGAGCATATATTCATACAATATCAATTGTATTCCCTCAATCAAGACCATTTGAGACTGGAAATCATTTCTAATAAGTTTTGTTTATCTTGTAGACAATGTATTAGTTAAATGACACAAGCTGCTATAACACACTCTGAATTCTCAGTGACAATAGAATTCTATTTTATGCTTTAAAAAATTTACCTTCCCCAAGACACAGAGAGGAAGACTAGGATCTCTTTACAAGTCAAAAATCCTGCCAAAATCGATCACTTACTTTTTCTCTTTTTCACTTCCCCAACCCAACTGCAGTCTTTCTTAAATGTTAACCCCTAAATGAGAAATCCAGGCTGTGGTTGGTTAACCAAATAATAAAAGGTTATCTGGAAATTATTGCCTTTCTGATATGTTGCTTTATAGTCTGAGTCACACGTGCTGGGAAAACTGACATGAATATAAATTGACCAAGAGGACTGTATTTTTAAATACTTAACTGTGATACAAAGGTGAAATAGTTAGATGGTTAGGACATTGAAATTTGGGGTTAAATTTCAATAGGAACAGATTGTAACTAGGTAACAAGTACACTTTATTTTTTCCTAAATTCAGCTCTTTTTAATATGCCCTCCAGCTGGAGGATATATGAAAGACTTTGACTTTTTCTGTTCTGTAGTCTTTTCAGTTTTCAAAAAGCTTTTCTCTCTACTGTTGCTAAGAGGAAAAAGAAACTGTTGCCAAGTAACAAGAAAATACACTGTCCAGCACTTATCTGTGCCTCCTCAGCTGCATAGCAAATGCAAACCCTCAGCTGTTCTCAAGGACATGGTGTGAGTAAGATATCATCCAGAACTTTGCAATACAGGAGTTTTAGGCCTGTCTGACCTCATTGTTCAGTGTTTCTAGAATAGTGATGTTCAGCTTTATATATAATTTTTCATATTCCACCTTGAAACACAAGTACATTACTAATGCAATTGCACTTTTCATTTACCTGAAGCTCTTTGCTTAATCATGAGCAAGTAATTTGAAGGAAGATTATCTTGCTTGTTTCATTTCTTCTTACTGACCAAGAACAGATGTCACATCTGACTTGCTTAACAAACTTTCTCTCTGTTCACAAGTAATAGGTAGGTAAAGAGATCTATTATGATTCACCTTGATGTAATACAGGAGTCACTTTGTGATTTGAGAAAGTTGCAGATACATATAGAAGAAATTGACTCATCCAAAAGGCACCAAAACCCACAAAATACTAAATGAAAACTGACTTGAGTAAGCACCAAAAATTGCCTATCTTTGGTGTCCCCTTCTCAGAAAATTTTCACCACTGTTGCTGCCTTGTCTATACCAAAAGCCCACACCTGATTGGACCGGTGATTGACCTAAGGAGAATCCATCTACTATATGAGTTGAGAAAGTTGAATGTCTTCTCTTGAAAATATGTATTAGGGAATATATAGTGAGATCACAGCTTGCACAGGGGCCATGTAACCTAAAGGCCATGTTAAGTCATGTGTAGGCAAGACAAACTCATCTAGATAAAGAGATAGATGTAAAGAAAATAAGAGAATGAGGGAAATTGTGCCACACCTGAGATTGGATGAAGCAATGGATAAGTAACCTTTGAGAGAAGTAGAAACTGAATTTAATTAGACTAGATTTTATTAACATTAATTAGTTTTATTTTTCAATTATTCCTTTCAAATTTGCTCAATTAGTTCCTTCTTTCCTTTGCTTTAGAAAGGTTCTATAACTTTTTGGTAACTACTGGTTGTTAAAGTTTACTTCAACCTAGTGTAATACTCAGTTCTCATACCTAATTTACAGTATTTGCTCCCCACCTTGCCCCTCTCATATTTACCCTTTCTAGTCTCTTACTCCTCTAGTGGCTATGAGACCAAGAGGAAAGACATAAAAATGAAGGTATTTGTCCCTACTTAACTTGGCAAGATTATCTCTGGTGGTAAGTATCCCTGGATATTTAGTTCAGTCTGATTCCATCTGATGCTGGATGTACCTGAGAAAATGATAGTTGTGATTTTCTTAGAAAGGGTTTCTGCCTTGATCCTAGATCCCGCTGCTGTTGCTCATCCCCTCAGACAGAGGTAGCTCTTTTCCTCTGTGATCCTGCTAGCAGTCCAGTTTTGTCCCTTTTTTTCATATTTGGTATCCCATTGCTTTGCCTGGTAGCTGCCCATGTCTTCTGCCACTATATTAATTCCCTTTCTCTTTCAATCAATTATCCAGTAACTGCTGAGATATTCTCTCTCTCCAACTGTCAGTAAAAGAGAACAAAGACGGAAAGAGGTAGGCTCCATCAATTTTCTAAATATGCTTCATTATACTTCCTCTTAGCCCTAATATTATGAGATATTCCAGATGATCCTTGGCCGGCCAAAATTTGTAGACAATAAATGGACAACACCCCAAACTCAGAAAATACAAGTCGAGGTCTCCTAAAAACTTCCTTGTTATTTACTGCTTTAATTATTACTCAATAGTGGGCTTTTAATTTCTGCAGTTTGACAAACATCCAGCCAGGGAAAAAGATGTCCAATTCTATTTCTTAGAAGTATGCCCAATCTCTCCTAGTGATTATCTTTGGCGGTTCCTTAAACTTGACTTTGATATTAGTAAGAATACCTCACTTTCTCTTTTTCCATGGTTGAGATGGGGCAAGTGGTCTGGAAGGAATATAGAATAACCTCTTACCATTTTTGGTATACTCTTCCCAAGTGTACTGCCAACATCCTCTGGCTCTTCTATCTGCCCACAAAACTCTTTTCATTCACCTCAAAAGAAAGTGGTGGAGTGATATTTGGTAAGCGCTGCAGAGAGAGATCTGGCATCCATTGTGCATTGCTTATTGGAATTTTCTTTAGAAAGCAAAGTACTTAGAGCCTCTTGTCAGCTTAGCTTACAAGTAGCCTTAACTGTGATTCCCAAATATCAGAAAAAGCTCCACTCAACACCATTTACACTGACTACAGTTTAAGCTTCCTTTTTCATGAGGCCTGGCTGTATTTCCTGTCCTTGGTTTCTGTGACATCTATTATTAAAGTAAACCAATTACTTACTTTTCTAGTTTCTGTCCTTATGCCCAGACATTAACAAACTGAGACAACAGATGAGTTACCATTAAAGTTTCTAGAGAGCAATGAGAAAACGGACTTAAGAATCTACTTGAAAGACAACCTTACAGACACAAAAATAACAATATGCCATATTATTTCAGAGAGTACTAAAGGGATTTTAAGAGACAATAGTCACTCCAGCATCTATTGGTTGATAGCTAGTAATCATGTTATCATCATTCAAAATCAGTAACTGAAAAATAGAATCACATTTTTATTTAGAAAAAAAGACGAACTGACCCTTTATTCTGAAAGCTTTGAATGTTGTCTTAAGACAAACATCCTTATGCAAATAAAAAGCTAATTTATATACTTACAAATCACCGTAGTGCCTAGGGTAAAATTCTTTAAATGATAGAAAGTGAATTCAAAAATCTTTCTGTGTCTGTGGGAGTGTTAGGTGTTTCTATGTACATTTAATATAGGCACATATATATTATAAATGTACAGTTGACCCTTGAACATCATGGGGGTTAGAGGCACCAATATCCCATGTAGTTGAAAATCCATGTATAACTTTTAACTCCTCCCAAAACGTAAGTACTAATAGCCTGCTATTGACAGGAAGCCTTAGTGATAACACAAATAGTCAATTTACACGTATTTCATATATTATATTCTTACAATAAAGTAAGCTACAGAAAAGAAAATGTTATTAAGAGAATCATAAGGAAGAGAAAACATATTTACTATTCATTAAGTGGAAGTGAATTTTCGTAAAGTTTTTCATCTTTATTGTCTTCACATTGAGTGGGTTAAGGAGCAGGAGAGAGAGGAAGGGTCTGTCTTGCTGTCTCAGGGGTGGGAGAGATGTAAGAGGTAAAGGAAGTAAAAGGAGAGGCTGCAGAAGCAGGCATACTCACGGTAACTTGTATTGAAAAAGTGAGCCCATACTGTTCAAACTTGTGTTGCATAAGGGTCATTTGTATGTGTATATATGTATATATTTATACACGTAAAGTTTAAACAGAGGGTATTATAAATAAAATAAAATAAAATTGGGTTTATATTTAAGAGATGTATTTGATTGAAGATTTTAAATGTTGAAAAGCTTAATTAACTTTAACAAAAGAGAACCTCAGAACACATTTTTACAGTTTTCCTAATGTAAAACAGTGAGGTATGCTTTACTTTCAAACTTACTTTGGAGTTTTGCCTCTGTTACTTACTACCTCTATAGTATTAAGCAAGTTGGACTTTTTAAATATCCTTTTTCTACACCATCAGATGCCCCAAGTGTATCATTTGTTGGATAGTGATGTTAACAGACAGCTGCTTCAGCTGTTCCTTCATGAAGCAAATTCCACAGCCATTTTTAGTCCAGTAATGAATGCCTGGTTACATAGACAAGAGAACAGCTATAATAATTAATATACTAGTGAAAACACAGAATGTTAATAATTCCTAAGAAAAGAGCCTACTTTTCCAACTACTCTTTGGACTCTTGTCCCAGAAACTTGGTTCTTAAGGAAGAAAAAGAGAGAAAGAGAGAGTGAAATTTATCAATAAACTTTTATATCTAAAAAACAAAACTACACTAATTAGGAAAAATTGAATTGAATGATTCAAGCATAATTTTCATATCCTTTTTGAGTATAAAGTTACTTGGAATCTCTATTGCTATTCCTTTGTCAGAAAACCTCTTTTAAGTCAGTGGGTTGGTTAAGAAAAATGTTTAGGAAATTATGATTTCTTTTTAATAAGCATTATTCAGGGAATAGATTAATTTTTTATGTTTTATTTTTGGAGGACAGCAGTATGGGGATTCACTCTAAAACACATTTAGAAAACATCAATCTAAGTATTTTATAGACAGATAGTTTTTTAAATATGGTGGGCCCATTTTGACCTATAGCCAAATATATTATTTCACTTTATAATTTTGTCACACCTACAAAATGTACCACACTTGGAAATGCCAAGAATGTGAACTCAAGGGCATTAAAAGACTTCTCCAATATTAAAGTTTTATAATGTAGGATTTCTGTTAAGATGTCCCACAAAATTTCAGATTTAAATGAATATTTTCTATCCCTCAAATTAATATTAACTACAAAGCAACAGAAACTTAGGATCCAATATTTGGTATTTCACTAATTTCTCCATTTGCTGATACTTTATAATCTTCAAATTGAAGCATTCACAAAGAATTTGCATTGCCATTTGCAACAACATAGATGAACCTGGAGGACACTATTAAGAGTGAAATAAGCTAGAAACAGAAAGAAAAATACGGCATGATCTCACATACAGATGGAATGTTTTTAAAATGTCAAATATATAGAAACAGTGTAACAGTGCTTACCAGGGGTTCAGAAAGGGAAAAATGGAGAGATGAATGCCAAAGGGTACAAACTTGTAGTTATGTAGGATAAATAAGTCTAGAGGCTGAATGCACAGCATGAGGAATATTGTTATAATATTGTATTGTATACTAAAAAGTAGCTAAGCAAGTAAATTTTAGGTGGTTTTATTACAAAAAAAGGTAACTGTGCGGTGATGGATATGTTGATTGCTTGACTGTGGTAATCATTTTATTGCGTATATGTATATCAAAACATCATGTTATACACATTAAATATATACAATACAAATAAATGAATTAAGTAGATTTTAGTTTTCTTGTTTATTGGTGATAAATTAGAACCTACCTCATAGTTTAAATGTTATATGATATTTTATATATGTGTGTGTGTACATACACATATATAATGTGGTATTGTGTAATATAGCCTATGTTACATATGATATAATATATATTCTATAGAATACATAATATATAATGTGTGTAATGTGATATATAACATGTAACATATCATAGATAATAAACTGCCTTTTATATGAAAAGTGCTCAATGGTTTATTGTGTAATTAGTCATATCATTAAAAATTTTAATGTGATGCACCAATTCTTTAATACTATTGCTATTAATATTTTATAACTGTGGATTTTATGTCTTTATCTCTGATTTGGAAAAAACCCTTACAGATTCTTATTCTAACCTCCTGGCTGCATAGCCTGACTGCCCAAGAGGCTTTACTCAGACACTGTCAATAGCAGCAGTATATAAAGAGGTCGATTACTTCATTTTCTCATCCTTTTGTTTCTGCTTTATCACAAAAATATTTGTCTTCCAGACCTCTAGTATCATCTTTAGTGCACCTAATTGAATCAACAAGCGAGAATTTACCTAAGATGGGCCAATCACATTCTCCATCGAGTAGTGGAAATATATATGACTTTAAACAACTAGACAAGACCCAGGTGATTGCTTTACTTGAGAAGCCCTGTAGAGATGGGTATGAGGTGTTATAGACATAATAAAACAGAAAGGACTAATATAGAAAATGAGATGGATGCAGATGGAAAGGGAGGAAGACAGAGATAGAGACAGAGAAAGAGGGAGGTGGAGAAAGAGATAGAAATGAGAGAAGGAAAGAGAGAGAGAGAAAGACTATGTAGATTAGGGGAAGTAAACTGGGTGGATTTGTGACTCTTCAGTCCCTGGTTCCAGTCCTCACGAGGCCCTTGTGTATTTCTTGCTCCAGGTTCTAAGACATAGTTTCGTAGGGTACTTTGAGGATGTTAAGAGCAATGAGGAATAATGTGAGGCTGGACATGGCTCATCCAAAACCCCTTCCCCAATCTTGTTTTATCCCAAGGAAGTGGGATGCTAAAGGACGCATCCCATGAGGGCTTAACATTATGGATGCTCTTGATAAAACTATTATTGTTGTAACTTCCAGGAGTATTTTGGCAACAGTATCAGCTGAAATAGAAGAGGGATGTATTAAATAGGGTGGAATATGTCTTCTTTAATGATATTTTAGGTGTTTTGACTTGACACTACCAATACATCAGATCAAGAAAGTTTAAGTAAAATCCTAAGAGAAACAGTGATTTTCTTACCTGGGAATGTAATATGTGGCCTATTACAGCAGAAGTCTTATTAGGATGGCATCTGGAGAATAGGGGAGCTGTTTACCTGATTTCCCTAAGGTAGAGTATTAAGCCATTGACTATTTTTTTTTTCTTTTTCAACTTCTTTTTTTAGGTTTAGGGAGTACATGTGCCAGTTTGCTATATGGGTAAATTGCATGTTGCTGGAGTTTGGTATACTTTAAAAAGTGGGTCCATTTTATCTGGTTTACTTGCAATTCATTACCTTAGTTCTTTTGACCAGACCATTTTATTGCCTTCATGATAACTCACACTCTGTTTATTGCTACTGAAAATACGTAGCAAATGCTGAAGTCTCTATAGTGAAGTGGTTCTACCGCGAGTTTCTAGCTCTTACTCATCAAAGACTTGCCTTAGTTCTAAAGGTTTCTTTGACCATCGTTTTTTCCTGTGTCCCACACGTAGCCTATCCTAGGCTTTCTGCCTTAGGATGAGAGATTGTTTCAGGGTCCTTGTTCAATTTTTCTACTAAGCCATAAGTTCACTTTCAGTGCTGACTTTATCCATTGATTTATTCAGAGGTTTGTTTAATGCAATAGAGCTGTAAAATCGCCACTATTATTCACTTAGTGTATTTGGATGGCCTGTTGTCAACATCTTTATGCTCTGTTCTATGTTTGGATTATGTGTATTGTGATAATGAGTGAGTATCAATGCTGGAGTTAAAATTGGCTTTTGGCAAGAAAGGATATTTTTATTTTCTGATTAGTGTCTCAGTTGCATATAAATTTCCCCATTGGGAAGAGATGTTTCCTTAAGCAAGATCTGCTTTTCCTGTGGCATCATAGGGGAACATTTGTGTTTAATTATTTCACAACCATTGTTATGTGGCCTATTTAAGCATTCAGCAGAGAAAGAAACTCTTCTTGTTCAGGCCTATGTTTGTGGATTTTTCTATCTTTAGCCTAAAGCACAATGTTAGACATACAGTAAAAACTTCATAAATCTTTGTGAATTTTAATTGAATAGTTATAAAACACATGTAACCTATGCAACTTTTCAGTGTCATTTTTACTGAATATGGATAAAAAATTGACTGAGGATAAAAATATTCCAAGATTTGACTACATTTCTGGTGTATTACTCTTTTATAACAGAGGGAGTGCAAAAAGGTAGTATATCATTTTAGTGGAGGGAATGTATCAATGTCCAACACTAAAGTATTGCAAAATGATGAAAATTTCAAATGCTAGAAAAATCTGAGTGAGGACGGATGTAATAACCAAAAATTGGAAACTCAATTCTAACGAGTTCTGGTAGGCGTTTTGTCCAAAGCCATCTTTTATTGGCCAATGAAACCCTAAAATTATAATATTCAGACCGCAAAAGATATTAGAGCATTGAAAGTTATATGCAGGTGTACAACAGTACACAATAATATTACCTGTAGATTTATACTGTGTTTCACTCCTATATCATTACCTAGTATGGCATCACAACCTCATAGATTTCACTTTACTGACCTCTGATTTTTTGTGTGGATCTTACAATTTCATTTTCTTCTTTATTCCTTTTTTGAGAAAATATTCTCCTAGATTGAACATTGATCAGAATTCTAGACACCATTTTAACCAGTATTTAAAAGATTTACAATATTATAATAATTGAAACAGAGTGATATGTCTTGAAGGGAATATAAAATAATATAATAGAGTGTACATATATGAATATGGCATATAATAAAGAAAAATCACAAGGCAACAGAAAAATAAGGTGTTGGTCAACAAATCAATTTTAAAGTATGGATTATCATGAAAAAATAGTCTTAAGTTTAGGTTCTCATTTATATCATTTATATAGTATATCCCAAGTATCTTAAAAACTAGAAATATGGTCGAATATTATTTTCCAAAATAGAGCAGATACTATTTAGTCTTTGAAACAAAGAAAGAGATCATTAAACAAGCTGAAAATTTGATCACATACACACATTTAGTTTCTACACAAAAATGAATAAAATTGAGAGATAAATAACAAACTTGGGAAGTTATCTACAAAAACAAAAACATATTATTATAGGAAAAGCATTGTTCAACACTGATATAAACAGAGAACACACTAGCTGCATAGCCTTGGGCAATTCTCTTCACCTCTCTGGGCCTGTTTCCTAATAAATAAAATGAAGACAGCAAGAGTGTTCATCAGGAGCATATTAGGTAACTCATGTAAAGCATTCAGATAGTGACGGCAAAGAGTAATGTTCCATAGAATGTAAGCTTCTGCTGTTGTCATTGTCGTTAGATGAAAATTCTAAGGAAAAATTCAGGATACGGACATACTATTTATTTAAAAAAAGTATAAAAAATGTTTAACAGGCCGGGCGAGGTGGCTTACGTCTGTAATCCCAGCACTTTGGGAGGCCAAGGCGGGTGGATCATTTGAGGTCAGAGTTCGAGAACAGCCTGGCCAAGATGGTGAAACTCCACCTCTACTGAAAATACAAAAATTAGCTGGGCATGGTGGTGCACGCCTGTGATCCCAGCTACTCAGGAAGCTGAGGTAGGAGACTCGCTTGAACCCAGAAGGCAGAGGTTAAAGTGAGCTGAGACTGTGCCACTGCACTCCAGCCTGGGCAACAGAGCGAGACTCTGTCTCAAAAAAAAAAATTTAACAGAAGCATGAAAACTGTGTTAAGATATCACTTTCTTTCTCATATTAGCAAAGATGAAAAATGATACTATTCAATGAAGGAATGAATATAATAAAAATCACTTCATACATTGCTATTGTAAGCTTATAGGTTGTTATGAAGTGAGTTCTTGTGTCCCTCCAAGGTTCAAGTGTTGCGAGGTTCCTAAGCCCTAATGTGTTGGTATTAGGAGGTCAGGCCTCTGGGAGCTAGGTAGTTTTAGTGGATGAGGTCATGATGGTAGAGCCCCGCAATGGGATTAGTGTTATTATAAGGAGAGGAAGAGGCCAGAGCTCTCTTTCTTTCTGCCATATGAGAATATTCCAAGAAAGTAGCTGTTCGCAAGCTAAGAAGAAGGCATTCACCAAAAACCAAATTGGCCAACATCTTAATCTCAGACTTTCTAGCCTCCAGAAGTGAGAGAAATACATTTCTGTTGTTTAAGCCACCTAGTGAATAATATTTTGTTATAGAAGCTCAAGCTAAGACATATGGCTTTCTAGAAAGGAATTTTACACAATGGATTTAGAATTGTTATATTATTTTCTCTTTTTAACAAATAAGTCTTTTAGGAATATATCCTAAAGTAATAGATATTTGCACAAATATTGATATGTGTGCATATGTGTATATATGTATGTTTATTAAATGTTATTATTTTAAGAACTTAACTGAAGTATCCAGTGTTTTTTATAATAGCTAAAACTCAAAAACAATTAAAGAGTCCAAAAACAGAAAAATAATTACATTGCGCTAATAGAATATTCACAGAGAGTGAAATTTTTGTAGATGTCGTAGTGAAATCGAAAATGCTTATGGCAAATACTTTTTAAGCTGAACATCATATTTCTAGATGTATACATCATATCGCAAATAAAAGCTACACATATCAAGTAAAAATACACATAGGGATATAAGAATATTTTAGAATATTAACATTAGTTAACAGCATAATGAGCATATAGATGATTTTTTTAAATTTTATCTTTCTTTTACTTCTAAACTCTTCAGGTAACTGTGACTACTAATTAAAAATAAAAGTTCTAATTGATAAAAAAATGTTGAGGCTGTATTACAAAATAGAAGTAAAAAGTGACTTTTGTGCATTTGAGTGTTATTTCTGGCACTGTCACATTCTGCATGACCTTGACAACATTACTTAACTTCTAATGCCTCAGTTTTAAGAGAGTGATATCATAGAGCCAGTGTAAGGATTACCCCAGCTCATATATAGCGATTGGCAAATAGAATGCACTCAATTATTATTAATTACAACTAAACTAAAATTATATAATTTTCACAAATATTTTGTAGTCTCCAAAGCAATCTCTAAGACAATCTATTTCTTTATGATTTATGTATTTTGATGATCCAGTATTATCATTTTGAGCTCTGGTGTGTGAGTACCACCCTGGAGGACATTTCTCAAGATTACTGTTTCAAAAATGTGTAGAGTCATCACAATGTACTGGGAGCTTTGTAAAAATACATAAGGCTGACTCCATCCCCAAGCCATGCTGGATAAGTTCTCATTCAGTTCATCCAGAACTATGTCTGAGAATTTATACATTTACAAAGTAACCCAGGTAATTCCATGAGATAAGAACCACTGTTCTAGATTCACCAAATACTGGGTAGAAGTTGTTAATTTTAAATAAATATACCCCTATTCTAAGTATCATGCAGAATGCTGAATTGTCAAACTAAAGAAATATAAACTGGAAGATTTAAATTCCCAGAACATTTAACCTGATGATTTTCCTTCACAGTAGAGGCCAGTGGCAAGGAGTTTTGCCCTAGACATAGTATCATCGGGTAGCACAAATAATTCATGAAAAATGAATATGTTACTGAGGCAGTTTGTTTCTCAGGTTTTTCAGTCTAAAGAGTGTAATTACAGATTCAGTGAGGCCAGGAAGGCTGTGAGGGTATTGGGTGACAGGAGTTGCCAAGTGGGTGGGGGGGAGAAAGGGTAATGCTCCTTCCATAGCACCTTCTTCCCATAGATATTGACAAAGACTCTCTCCCTGACCAAACATTAACTAGAATTCCCTGAGCCCTCTTTTCAACTAGGCCTTGGTTTGGTCCCATTCTTGGCCTGCTGAGCCTAGTTTTATCAAAGAATTCTACTAAGCCAATTCAGAGAGCTTCCCCCAACCCTTAACACCCAATCAAGTTCCTCTTCCCCTACTCTTGATACCTAACCAAGTTCCTCTTCCCCTATCCCTAATGCCTAACCAAGTTCTCCTTAGTAATTTCCCATCCATTCCTTCACTCTGCACATTGGCTGTAAATCTCCACTTGTCCCTGTTGTGTTCTGAGTTGAGTTCAAGCTCTCTTTCCTATTACATTAGTCTTGACCCTGTTGCAGTGGTCTTGAACAAAATCTTCCTTGCCTGTTTAACTCTGTCCAGCGCAATTTTTCTCTAACGATATCCAAAGTTCTGCCATCCATCACAGAGCTTTCTCATGTTCTGGCAAACCAGAAGGAAGCTTTCTAGCCAGGCCTTCTTAGTCAAATGGGGACTAAGGAGTGTTAAATGGCTTCACCGTTCCTGGAAAATCTGAAGGAAACACCCTTGCTGCTGCCTAAGGAAGTCCTCTTGCTTAGTGGAGAGTGAAGTTATATTTATTTCTTGGCACAGATAAGCTTGTTGATCGATGCTTGTAGGCTAGGGGTTCTGCATGGCTAAGCATTTAGTTTCCAGGTGTAGGTAATGGATGAGATTTCCTCAAGTGGCTGCTAGTGACTAGGAGCATTCTGAATGCTGACTCTTCCATGTACATTTTGTATATCCAAGGTACAATTGTACCTTGTACATTTTCTTTCTCCAAGGTGCAAGTGTATCTGGTACACTTTCTTGTATAATTTGTACCTTAGTCCTTCCTTTTGGGACCCTCATGTTACTGTTTATATTGCCTTCATTTTTCTCCAATCCTTCTAACTCCAGGATATTTCTCTGTTCTAGCATGAGAATCTTTTATCTCTTTTTGTATATTTTCCCACAGTAATTGTCTATGTGCATGAGTACACACCATTTCATTAAGGCTTTAATATTTTACATTAAAAAGCAACAGTGCTTTACTGTTTTCCTGTCTCTGCATTTCTGCTGTATCATGCCATTCTTGTGCCCTCATACCTGAGTTAATCAGAGTCCAATTAGCAAAAGAAAATAATAGAAAAAAATTACCTAAGCTAAACTTCAAAAATGCCATCCTACAACATAAGTAAAATAAGACACGAGGTAAATTATTTGCATAAATAAATGAATTTGGAAAATCACATGCTCTGACATTTAGAATTTATCCTGTGTGGTTGCTCTGAAAACTCCAGTGGCTTCTTAGACACTCAAAAATGTTTGACACTCAACTATTTCTAACTTTATTCATTTTTAGGTGACAAAAGCCATGTGGATTTAATCCCTGCTTCTCTACACATTGGGAATCGCCAAGAATCTCTTTGTCAGGTTACACATTCCAAGGATACATCAATATAAGCCAGATTAAGGACAGTTGAATGAAATTTGCATTTAACTGTAGTAGTCCCGTGCATTAAGATTACCTCTGTTTGAGGATCATGCAACCAAACTTCTTAGCAGAAAATTTTCCCTCTGACAAAATGTGGTATCACATTAACAAGTCAAAAAGTTGAGTTCATCTATTGAAACTTGCCATGTGAAGCATAAGTTGTTTCTGTATTTATTATTTATTTGTATTATTATATTTTATTTATATTTATTAGACACCTAAACATAAAGAAGACAATGATGATTACTACATACAGTTACTACCTCTAACTAGGTATTAGGTTTTCACATATTATACTCCAGATTTCCTGTTACAGAAATAGATTTATCTGCTCTAATATGTTGCCTCTGAAAAAAATAATTTTGTTTACATATTTTTATTTATAAAAATCTGTGTTCAGATTATTCAAGGAATATGCTTAGGCAGCCATCACATAGCAAAGCATGTGATGTCAGCTCTTCTGATATGTCTGAGGACATTTTATAATACAAAAAAGTTTTAGCTGCTAACACTTTTAGAAAAATGGGTAAAGAAACCCATTGTTTTGTAAAACTATTTACAAAAATATTTTATAAAAATAATTATTTGAGAAAATATTTACTGAATGATTTTTAAAATTGTCCTTTCTATTGCTATTTAATTTGAAGTATATATTTGCCAACTAAACATTTACTTTAGTGACTCCTGTGCATTCTAGGCACCATGCTAAATGCTTTATATTAAAGGTGAAAAGGTAGGGCCTTTGTCTCATTCAAGCACATCATAAAGTATGCTTCATTGCACTCAATGAACACCTGTGGCCACTCAGGATGTTTGCGGAGGAGACAGCAAGACTGAGAATGTTCAAGTGCTAACAGTATTGTGTGGTTTTTTTTAATTTAAAACATTTTGTTGTCAAAGATTGAATATATTCAAGGTATATATTTGATATACATTATGTAATGATTATTACAATGATTTGATATACAAATACATTATGTAATTATTTGATTTGACATACATATACATTATGTAACGATTATTATAACCAAATTAACATAGCCATCACCACCTATGCTGTATATTTCATCCCTATAACATGTTCATCTTATAGCTAAAAATTTGTACCCTCTGACCGATTTCTCTCAGTCCTTGGCCCCTGGCAACCACCATTCTACTATCTGCTTCTGTAAGTTCAACTGCTTTAGATTCCACATATAAGTGAGATCATACAGTACTTGTCCTTTTGTGTCCGGCTTGTTTCACTTAGCATAATGTCCTCCAGGTTTATTCATGTTGTAGCAAATGGTAGAATTTCTTTCTTTTTTTATGACTGAATAGTATTCCATTGTAAAATATACTATAATTTCTTTATCCATTCATCTGTCAATGAACACTAAAGTTGTTTCTATATCTTGGGTATGCTGAGTAATGCTGCAGTGAACATGGGGGTACATATATCTCTTCCATATACTAATTTATTTCTTTTGGATATATACCTCAAGATTAGATTGTTGGATTATATGGTGGTATTATTTTTAATTTTTTGAGGAAACTCCGTACTGTTTCCCATAATGGCTGTACCAATTTACATTCCCATAAATCATGTACATGGGTTTCCTTTTCTCCACATCGTTGTTATCCACACACTTGTTATCTCTTGTCTTTTTATAAAAGCCATCCTAACAAGTGTGAAATGATATCTCATTGTGGTTTTAATTTGTGTTTCTCTGATAATTAGTGATGTTGAGCACCTTTTTATATACCTGTTGTTCACTTTTTGTCTTCTTTGGGAAAATATCTGCTCAAGACTTTTGCCCATTTTAAAAAATCAGGTTATTTGGATTTGTAGGGGTTTTGGGGGTGGGGGGTCGGTTTTGCAATTGAGTGGTGTGTACTTCTCATATATTTTAGGTATTCACCCCTTACCAGATACATGATGTGCAAATATTTTCTCCCATTTCATAGGTTGCTTTTTCATTTTGTTGCTACCTTTGCTGTGCAGGAGCTTTTTAGTTTGATATAGTCACACTTGTTTATTTTTGCTTTGGTTGTCTGTGTTTTTGATGTCCTATCGAAAAACCATTGCCAGGACCAATATCAAGGAGCTTTTTCCCTATGTTTTTATCTAGGAAGTTTATGGTTTCACATCTAAAAGTTAAGTCTTTAGTGCATTTTTGAGTTGATTTTTGTATATGGTGTAAGAAAAGGGTACAATTTCATTATTTTGCATGTGGATATCCAGTTTTCCCAGCACCATTTATTGATTGTGCTTCTGATATTCTTTCATCTCTAACATTCTAAGATTATCTCATTATTATTACCTCATTTATTTCAAAGTTTCTTACTTTTAAGGATGTTATTCTTCTTTGAGGGTTGAGGCTCATGACAATATACCATTTCTCTGTGGAGATTGTAGATAAAGTGGATAGAATGTATTTTCAGTTTTTTGGAGAGAATTACTTCTAATGTTAAAAGTCCAAGTGCTTATTCATTTTTCCATATGCTAAATCTGTCTGAATTTATTTATTGTCTACTCCTAACATGGTATTTATTTTATCAATGGATAAGTAAAAGCTATAATTGGAGCAGGAGAAAGAAAATCTAACAAATGTAAACCCTCTTTTTAATTACTTTATCTATCACATTTGTATCTTAGTTTAATAGCTCTGGAGTCACATGGACATCTGCTTTACCATCACTCTTCCTTTTCTACATAAATTTATCTGAATTCTCAACTGATATTAAACAAATAGTTACTATTACAATTTACAAATCATAGTAGTAACTATTTATTTAAAATCAGTTGAACTCTAGATATTATTTATAACATAACAATCTCAGCAACCCTTCAGGATATTATATCTCCATCTCATAAAGACCTGAGAATCACAGAATATTCTAATTAAATCTCCCATATTGCTTTTTTACATACTTACACTTCACTCATATATTAGCATATATTAGCAACTCTTTATAGGTTTCCATGTTGGTCAATTGTTATGGGGCTTAAAATAATCAATCACGCAAACAGAAATTGAGTAAAATACACTGGGCTTACTGTTAAAGGAACAAAGGTATAAAATGCTTTAAAACCATGTTGCCAGTTTGGCCTTCGTTTTACATCCCTCTTACTTCTCTAAGAAAGTGACTTCCATAATCACTGCTATGGCTTTCACTACTTTATACTCCATTTGTCTTGGAATAGTTTATTGTTGGTTTGTCATCAGACTATGAGTAAAGTTGAAATTTTTTATATTTGCTATGTTGGATCTATGTACTCAATGTGCTTATCTATTGAGATTCTATAATGAGGAGGATGTGCACACTCCTTAAGCCATTGATTCAAGAGAGCCAGAATGGAAAAGAGGCTTTCAGAAAGTTTTGGCCTTTGTTACACACCTGGGCATCTCAATGGCTAATAAATGAGTGAATGAGAAGAAATCCCACTTCATCTCCTTTGCTGATAACAGCCACCCTGTTTTATTATTGTATTTAGGCTGTTCTGGCAAGGAGGAATAGGCACCAAGGTGAGAAGAAATAGCTTAGAGAAGTTAACCTAGATAAAATTTTATGAAAACCTATTTCTTTTATCTGGACTGAGACACATCAGCTGTCAGTATGACACCAGCAGGAATCCTGAAGTTACCAAAATCCTGGACTTCTTTGAGCTAGATGGGTCTCTGCCTTCACTGTATTACCAGGTGTTACAGAAGAGGCCACCATCACGCTGAGTATTTGTTGCCTGTGCCTGCTTTTCTGAGGAATTCTACACTTTCACTTTTCTGTAGGATGATTTATTGGGCACATTCCACCTCTACACTCTTAATTTACCATAGCTCAGGATCAAAATAGCTTTAGAAGCTCAGCTTGTTTAATGATCATGGGGAAGAAAATTCATTTTCACAAATTCTTTATACAGTTTTCTTGAATTCCAGCATAGTATCTAACTGTAGTGGTTGTAAGAGTCTTGACTTACTGTTTACTATTTTCCCTTTTAATACTTGTGTGTGTGTTTGTGTGTGTGTGTAGTTTATCATCTTATCAATTATACTTGCCACTGAAAAAGAAGCTTAGTTGGCCAGGCATGGTGGCCCATGCCTGTAATCTGAGCACTTTGGGAAGCCAAAGAGAGAGAATTACCTGAGGTGAGGAGTTCAAGACCAGCCTGGACAACATAACGAGACCTCTCCATCTCCACAAAAATAAAAAATAAATTAAAAATTAGCTGGTTCATGCTATTACACTTTAGCCTGGGTGACAGAGCGAGACCCTGTCTCTATTAAAAAAAAAAAGTAGCTGATACTGGAGTCAATTTCATCTGAACTCTGTTTTCAGGGCTTCAATTTTCAGATTCCTTCAGACAATTTTTTAAGAAGCCACTTGATTGCTGGCTTTACACAGGTTCACAAAATGACACGGAGCCTTGCCCTTATTTGTATTTGTGATATTTGTCATGAAATTAGAATACATGAGTAGCAAAATTTGCCCATCAGTTAACTAACTGTATTAATATATCCACTACAGAAAGCTGTTCCTTTCTGAGTTAGTTTTCCCATGGGGTTGGTTGGGTTTGCCCTTTTCTTTGCAGAGTTGTTATGTGGGTCTAGTAAATTAGAGAAGGGGGTGCTAGGTAAATGTAAAAACACTATAAAAATCTAGGACATTATAACTAATGCATCTTGTTTTCCAGATGTTTGGTAATACCTGGTCTGTTCAGTTGATACTTTATTAATATCTTAAACATTTGCTATCTCTAGATTCAAATCTGTTTACATTCGTGGCATAATTTTAATTTTTTGTATATACTTTAAATTTTTAAAAATCCAAATACTTTAAAAAAGGCTACTTACTCTGAGGAATATTTAAAGAAATGCTATAATTTGGGAGAGTAATGATCATGCTGAGTCATTTCTGACTGAAAACTACCCTTAATATGACTGACTGATGGTCAGCGTCTCAGGCAGAAGCGCTATTAGAGTATTCTCAGGTCATATATTTGATTTGGAAATGTATTTCAATTTTACCAAATACTTTAATGAAATAATAGAAAGCGTGTTCGTCAAATTTGTAATTTGTCCACACCTAATAGAAACAAAACTCAAAATTTTGGAAGTTCTTTTTAACCCAAAAATATGGGCTTAGCTTAAAAAAGTGACACAACAAAAATATATATAAATTTCTAGATGTGTTGCAAGTAATCAGAATGAGATAAATAAGATTATGCAACATCCAATGATATTTACTGTAAGAGATAATTTTATTCTTACTAATTTTAATCTCAAATACTTAGACTACATTAATAGAAATTCAGCATCCGGGATATGAAACAAAAATAATACGCTACTATGTGTGTAACAACGTGCATTTTAAATGGTCTTTACTCAAAAACTCTATTTCTAAGGCATTGGTTGAATGAACAATGGTTGAATAAACATAATCCACATGGTGGTATGTTAGTCAATTATAATAAAGAATAAGAAATATTTCCTTTATTAGGCCATATAATATCCCAGATATATTACTAAAATGAAAAAGAGTTGAGGAAAGTATATGGCACACTCTCTTTTATTTAAATAAATCAGAAGACATAAATATATATACATAAAATTTTAAAGATGGCTATTTATAAAGATGGCAATACAAGAGGCATGTATAGAACTTCTTTGAAGATATACTGCTTTAGATATTTAATTTTGAAATTTCTATTATTTTTATGAACATAAAACAAAATTGCATTTTAAAAAGGAAATCTCTAAAAATTGAAACTAAAACAAACAAATCTAAATTTGCATTTGGTTGGTGATATATCAATATAGAAAGATGTAGTCTAAGTGAATTAAAGGAACATGATAATTTGCATATCTGTAGTGAATTGTAGCATAAGCAGAAAAGATTTTTTTTCTTTTTTTTGAGACAGCATCTAGCTCTGTCTCCCCTGCTGGAGTGCAGTAGCCTGATCTTGGCTCACTCACTAAAACCTCCACCTCCTGGGTTCAAGCGATTCTCCTGCCTCAGCCACGTGAGTAACTGGAACTACAGGCACATGCCACCATGCCCAGATAATTTTTGAATTTTTTCATGGGGAAACAATAATTTTTGTATTTTTTCATGGAGATACAATAATTTTTGTGTTTTTTTTTTAATATTTAGAGATGGGGTTTTGCCATGTTGGTCAGGCTGGTCTCAAAACTCCTGGCCTCAAGTGATCCACCTGCCTTGGCTTCCCAAAGTGCTGGGATTACAAGAATGAGCCATTGTGGCTGGCCAGGACAAAAGAATTTAAAAACTCTTCTTCTTTAGTAATTATATTGTAGATGGTAGGATATTGATGATATTTTTACTTGAGATTTTTATTCTGTAATGTAGAATACAACAAGCAGCTAATTACATATATTCTATTTCTATTTTTCCTAGTGAAGATGTTCTCACTGATGCTAATAGCAACAATAACCACGATAATTGTGATACATCATATATGATTAAAACCATGAATTTATCAAATATTATTAAGAAGGTTAATCCTAGTGAAAAAATACATTATTCTGCAAACTACTAACTAAGCAATAAATTTAATCCTGCTTTCCTATATACATTCTGTCACTGGAGAAGGGAAAAGTTGCTCTTCATAGAAATAGCTCAGCTATTAAGAATCAATGTTAAATTTAGAATATCATCATTTAGCAAATCCCATTTAATGAATGGCTTTAGTCATTAAACATGAACAGCTGCTAATATCACGAAATAGAGACAACCAGACATCATATGTCTCCTGATGAAAGAATATTACACTACCTAAGAAGTATTATTGCCAAAAAAAAAATTGAACACAAATGAGATCAAGGCTGTAGATCCAACTTACAGAAAATAGACATCAGAGGTATAAGTTAAATTACACTGTATAAAACTACACAGCACAGAGGACTCTGTTTCTCTAATAAATACCCTTGTAATATATTTGTTTCATACATATATGTGATAATTAGATATTTGAAGATAAGGTATTATGAATAATTTTAAGTGTGATATGAATATTGTGTTAGTTACCAAAGAAAAATCCCTTTATTTCAGAGCTATATATAGAAAGATTTGTGAGTGAAATTATTTCATGTCTGAAACATGTCCAAAATAATGTGGGCAAGAATGAGTAGGATATCGATGAAACAATATTGTCAATATTGGATATAAGTGTATAAAGATTTATATTATATTATAATTTTCCTGTTTTTGTACATGTAAAATTTTCAATCATCTATAAACATTTCCTGAAATATGGAACATCAAATTCTTTTTAAACTTTCTTTAAAAACATGTGGAAATAAGAATTAGAATTAATGTGCATTAATTAACATGTGGATAATAAACATTCTTCAAGATACAAAATTCAGCTCTCAACAAAGAAAAGGAATCTCTAGGTTACGTGAATGCAGAGACAAGTGAAAACCAGAGAAGTCAAAATGGAACGCAACCGTAGGGCTATTGTCAGTGGAGGAGCAGGAAAGAATTCAACTTTAGTAACCTAAGAGTTTGAGTTAAATACTCATACTATGGCAGAAGGTGAGGACCAGGACTTCTGTGAGACTGGGATTTGGAAATGATGCCCCTTCATAAACTTTATCCCTGAGATTGGAATTTGGAAATGTTACCCCTTCATAAACTTTACCTATGAAAGACTCACAGAGAAAATTGTCTGCATCACAAGGAGTTGACAAAGAAGCTTGTCTGTCCTAATCTGGGATCTGGGTAACCAATAAAAATACAAAAGAGTATCTCACAGCCATGAGAAATTATATAAAGCCTGACTAGATATGTGTTCAAAACATTAAACAAAACATTACAAAACAAGAGAAAAATGCACCATAAAAAGGATCATCTAATAGGGAAATAGCATAATTAAAAATGCCAAAAATTTGGTAAAAGAGATCAACATCTACAAGAGAAAGTAAAATACACTTGTCTAAACTGATAAGCAAAGAAGTAATTCAGAAGTCCTAAGATCTACAAAAATATCCTGAAAAAGAAACAAATTAAAATTCTAAAAACTCTATGATAAAAAAAGTCACTGATACTAAAACTGCCTAGATGGGATAATCAGCAGAGTAGACACAGTTGAAGAAAATGAAAATTATTGATTTGTGGTGAGAACACTTAACATTCTTTCTCATCATTTTTCAAGAATACAATATACCATCATTAAGTACAATAGTTATCATGTTGTGCAATTTATTTTTGAATTTATTCCTTTTATCTAACTGTAATTTTCTGTGCTCTGACAATCATCTCCCCCTCTCACCAATCATCCCAAACTCTGGTAACCATCATTCCACTATTCTTTATTTCTATGGGATCGATTTTCTAAAAATTCCAATTCCTTTTTGGTTTTTTTGTTTGTTTGTTTGTTTGTTTTTGCGACAGAGTCTTGCTCTGTTGCCCAGGCTGGAGTGCAGTGGTGCAATCTCGGCTCACTGCAACCTCCACCTCCAGGTTCAAGCGATTCTCCTGCCTCAGTCTCCTGAGTAGCTGGGACTACAGGCTCCCACCACCACACCCAGCTAATTTTTGTATTTTCAGTAGAGACATGTTTCATTATGTTGGCCAGGATGGTCTCGATCTCCTGATCTCATGATCCACCTGCCTCAGTCTCCCAAAGTGCTGAGATTACAGGCATGAGCCACCATGTCTGGCCCTCCAATTCCATTTTTTAAAAAATGAGTGAGATATGCAGTATTTATATTTCTGTGCCTAGATTATTTCACTTAACATAATGTCCTCCAAGTTCATGCATGTCATTGCAAATGAGAGGATATGTTCATTGGACCTGGAGGGTGATGAGTAGCAAGTACCCTGGCCTACTCTATTAGTCCATTTTCACACTACTATCAAGAACTACCTGAGACTGGGTAATTTATAAAGAAAAGAGGTTTAATTTATTCACAGTTCTGCATTACTGGGAAGGCCTCAGGAAACTTACAATCATTATGGAAGACAAAGGAGAAGCAAGGCACATCTTACATGGTGTCAGGAGAGAGAAAGAGCAAAGGGGGAAGTGCCACAATTTTAAACCATCAGATATTCTGATAACTCACTCACTATCATGAAAATAGCATCAGGGAAACCGCTCCCATAATCCAATTACCTCCCACCAAGTGCCTCTCCTGACACATAGGGGTTACAATTCAAAATGAGATTTGGGTGTGGACACAGAGCCAAACCATATCACCTGCAAAGACACATTGCATGCCAGATGGTTGAAGACAAACCCTTCAAATATTCAGGGCCTGACATGTCAGTGAAGTTTTAAAAGTTTGATGATCTGGAGGATATCCTCTCCATGAATAGGATATGTTACTATATTGTATATCCCATACCACTAAAACAACACAGCTTTTGGTCTACTGCCTTGGATTTCAGAGACAAGATACAACACACTTAAAACTAGTACTCTGACCCTTTCACTGTGTGACTGGAAAGGATTCCAGTTTTAGGTGGGACCCAGAGCAAGCATGGGCTCTGGGTCAGATTTAGGCTATGGTATAAACTGTCTTACTACTCAGGCCATATAATCCAGTAGATCTAGGTAAACCAGAGGTACTCATCATAGACAAAGATGCCTTGTGGAGTCCCTGCCGGATCCCAGTAAGAAATTTTCAGACTATACTCTTGAGTTTGGGTGTAATTTCTTTTTCTTTTATAGCTGCCTGAAAAGCAGCTCCTGCTGGATTCCTGGGGCCTATTACAGCCTAAGTGCCAACTCCGACATCAGTGACTATGCAACTGGAACAGTCCATTGTAAATTGATATTGTCAGGTCTTCCAAGTCACATGGTTGGGCAGGAGCAGCACCCATCTTTCATATGTTGGAAATGATACATTTTATATGGCGCCTATGCAGGTCTAGAAGCTAGAAGTATATAACATAAATACTTGGCCCAAACCAATCATGTTGTTATCGTTGTTGCATTATAAACTCTTTCAGCTCACACTTACAGCTTCATAAGGTGGTGGGGAAGGTATCTTCCATCAATGGACAAAGAAGAATAAAACTCTGTCCTGGTTCATAAATGCATCATCTCTAATGTTTGTGTGAATAAAAACATACTTCTGTTTCACACAATTTCACCTGTGATAGATAGATATTTTGAGGATAGCAATGAGGAAAACTTTTCTCAGGAAGTAGATCAGTGTATTTGTTCATTACGTCTACAAAAAGTAGACTCAAGTAAAATTCTCTTTCTCCCTCTTTATAAATATATATGTGTGTGCATGTGTGTATGTAATACTCCTGGGTCATGATAAGTGTTTTGAGTTGTTGAATTGAGACCTCAAAGTAGCAATACTGGAAGATTAAGGACAAGAAAATCTGAGGCAGAAGCATGAGTATGAACCTCTGGAAATGGGCACAAAAGTCTTTGTGTCTCATGTCAGTGACTATCAGAGAAGCCATGGTAGAAGAGGGTCTCAGCCACCAGTTGGAGAGAATCACTTGACAGTGAGTATTAGCTAGCTTCTGCCTTCACACCCACCCATACTCCCTACTTGCTCAATAGGCTCATGAATATCCCAGCTATGGTGCTAGAAATAGACTACCCATGGGTCTTTCACTGAGACCAGTCAGGTGGAAATATAGCTGAGTACCATACTTCTTAGTGCAGTTACTAAACCCACACTATGGTGCTATTCCTTAAGGAGACCAGCCAGCCTCTTGTTGGCAAGTCAGTTATATCAAACCTCCTCCATCCTGGAAGGAACCACTGGGTTGTTCTTATTGAAATAGACTAATATTTCAAATACTAATCTGCTCTTTAGTCCATTATGCCTTTGCTGCCACCACTATCTAAGAGCTTATGCAGGGTCTGAATTACCAACATAGGATTCCACGCAACATAATCATCCACCAGGAAACTCATTTTGTAATAAAGGAGTTGTAACAATTGACACCGGATCCATTGTTACAATCGAACAAAAATTACATCATCTGGAAAAAGATAGATTGATAGAAACTTGGCATGGCCTGGTAAGGGCTTGGCTAAGGTGTAGGAAAAAGGTCATTAACTACAGGTTTGAGATATTCTTAAACAAGATGAAACTTTTGCTTTAATAGGTAAACTATGCTGGCTGGGCACAGTGGCTCACGCCTGTAATCCCAGCACTTTGGGAGGCTGAAGCAGGCAGATCTCTTCAGGTCAAGGGTTCTAGACCAGCCTGGCCAACATGGTGAAACCCCATCTCAACTAAAAATAAAAAAATCAGCCAGGCGTGGTGGTGCACACCTGTAATCCCAGCTTCTCGGGAGGCTGAGGCAGGAGAATCACTTGAACCTGGGAGGCAGAGGTTGCAGTGAGCCAAGATCACGCCATTGTACTTTAGCCTGGGTGATAAAGGGAGACTCCATCTCAGAAAAAAAGAATCAAAATAAAAGAAAATATGCTAAGTCTACAAAACAAGAAGTGAAAGTTAGATTGACCCTTTTTCCCATCACTTTCTGGAACCTACTTGATAATCCAAGCTTCTCTTCCCTACAACTCTAGAATATTAGATAAGTGGTCTTTCCAGGTATACAAGTTACAGTGTTGTGACATGATACCATCAAGAGTTTCAGTGAATCTGATGTTCCCCTTCCTGTGTCCGTGTGTTCTCATTGTTCAATTCTCTCCTGAGTGAGAACATGTGGTGTTTGGTTTTTTGTCCTTGTGACACCTTGCTGAGAATGATGGTTTCCAGCTTCATCCATGTCCTTACAAAGGACATGAACTCATCATTTTTTATGGCTGCAAGTATTCCATGGTGTATATGTGCCACATTTTCTTAATCCAGTCTATCATTGTTGGATATTTGGGTTGGTTCCAAGTCTTTGCTATTGGGAATAGTGCCACAATAAACATACGTGTGCATGTGTCTTTATAGCAGCATGATTTAGGACTGTTGTGGGGTGGGGGGAGAGGGGAGGGATAGCATTAGGAGATATACCTAATGCTAAATGACGAGTTAATGGGTGCAGCACACCAACATGGCACATGTATACACATGTAACAAACCTGCACATTGTGCACATGCACCCTAAAACTTAAACTATAATAATAATAAAATAATAATAAAAAAAGAGTTTCAGTGAATCTAAAGCTTCAGCCACTATCTGGTTACTTATTCACACCAGTGGACAGTGGGCAAATAAGTCAATATTGTTCTTACACAATAGAGGTAAGGAAGAGTGTATTTCTATAAATCAGTAGCATCACCCATGTAATCTTTGGTGTTCTATTATCAGTGATAAAAGCAAATTTGCAATTGTATCAACATAGTCTGGCAAGATCAAGGCAATCAAAAATCAGGCACACAGCAATAAAAGTATGAATCACCAGTGCCCCCCGCCCCCATACCACTCCCCACTCCAAGCAAATAACCTTGATCAGCTGATATTCTGGCTATGGGTAAGTGAGATCTGGGTGGTGAAGAATAATATGATGACTTTAGTGTGTCCCATTAACTAAGTAAAAATAATTTAAGTACTTTTTATTAAGTATACTTAAATTAAGTAAATTATACTTAAATTAATAGCAACTTAGTGGTTGCTATTAATCATGAAGATATAAAGACATCTAATGGACACAAGGCAGAGGTAGTTGCAAATGGTTGTGATACACCACTCCGTGTTCACATTATCCACCTGGATTTAAGTATTTTTTTTTTTTTTTTTGCCAGCATTGCACAGCAAATGTGTGGTTTGATCTGTCTCTCTCTCTCTGTCTCCCTCTTTTCATTTTACTTTTTTTCTAGGAATCTAAAGGCCACTCAGGTGGATAAAGTCTCCACTTAGAGGTTCAGAAGAGTTAACACTCATTAAGCAACCCTCAAAAATGCTCTTGTTTATGTATTTTTAAAACAGAACTTCTTAAAACTGTCTAGTTCCAAGCAGGTGAATTTTTATTATCATCAAAATTTCTCACTTTCCATTTTCCCCTGAACTTTTCCTGTACTTAATGAAGCAATATAATAGCAGTTTACTTCTAACCCTCTCAAGTAGTAAGATATTATTATTTTCCTTTGTTAGAAAAAAACAAATTTTAGAGCACAATATCGGTAATTCTGGTAATAGAAGCAAGGAGGAAATACATTATTAGTCAAAATAACAAGGTTAAAAAAAGTCTGGCAAAATTATATGGCAAAATCCTCATGATACTTTTTGCTTCAGGATGCAGTTGGCTTTCATAATGTGTTTTTTTTTCTTTTATTTTTAGAAAATCTAATATGTTTTCTCAGATATGGTTTGCATATGAGGAGTTATTTATGGTTTTTAGTTTTAGCCAAGCTTTAGAAGCCAAAGATCATTACACAAAGTGAGGCTTCTCTTTTGTCCCATTGCACCTCTTGATGATAACATTCAACATTCTATGAAGGAAGGCATCAAGAGTACTGGTAGAGTTGCAAGCTTTGGAATCACCCAGATGGATCCCCAAATACGAATATTCTAGTTGTCATCAGGTTTTAGCTTTTATAAAATGTGAATTTTTATAATCATTTTACAGTGTTGTTGAACACAGTTGTCTGGGTCTTAGCGTTCACAAAGCAGCAATAAGAAGACTGTTTTATTGTTGGGAGGATTATGTGAAAAACACCAGAGGAGCTTAATATATTATCTATGAAACACCAGACATGTTATAAAGATTGGAGAATTTCTCCCTCTATACCTGAGGAAGGCTGAAGAGGAGCCACTGTGCATGACAATTCAGGTTGTTGAAAAGAATAACTATATGGAGGGCCATACATGGAGAGGACAACATAAACCACTGTACACGCTGGATGTTGGCATATAAAGTCAATCACATGTAAAAGCTAAGTGGAAGGGTAACCTATACTTCATTGATAAAAAATATTATTTCTATTACATTTTAAAATTAATTTTGTTACTAAAATGTGACACCAGAACATACTGGGATCAGCCAGTGATCTGAAAACTGAGACTTCCTAAGATGATGATGTTGCTGAAGACATCGGTTTGGTCTGGCCTTTACTACAAGCCTTTAATGCCTTCCATTTTCCTTAATTTTTGAGAAACTCATTAGGTTATAACCAATGGCTTGAAGGAGAATGAAAACTCAAATGAGATATTTCAGGAGAAGAAAACATAACCAACTTTAGAATTAAATAGGATTCCTGAAATATGTAGGCCAACAAAATTACTTAAGGACTGTGCTTAAGAGCACTTTTACACTCTTGGTGGCAATGTAAATTAATACAACCACTATGGAAAACAGTATGGAGATTCCTTAAAAAATCCAAAAGTAGAAGTATTATTCAACCTAGCCATCCCACTACTGGGTATCTACTCAAAGAAAATGAAGTCATTACATGAAAAAGACCCATGCACACACGTTTATAGCAGCACAATTCACAATTGCAAAAATATGAAACCAACATAAGTGCCTGTCAACCGAGTAGAAAAGGAAATGTGTTATACACATGACTACATGGAAACTGAACAACCTGCTCCTGAATGACTCTTGGATAAATAATGTAAATAAGGTAGAAATCAAGAAGTTATTTGAAACTAATGAGAACAAAAGTACAGTGTACCAGCATCTCTGGGATGCAGCTAAAGCAGTGTTAAGAGGAAAATTTATAGCACTAAATGCCTACATCAGAAAGCTAGAAAGATCTCAACTTAACTTCACATCACAAATAAAACAACTAGAGATTCAAGGCAAAAGAAAAAAAAAAACCCAAAGCCAGCAGAAGACAAGAAATAACCAAGATCAGAGCTGAACTGAAGGAGATAGAGACATGAAAAACCCAATGAATCCAGGCACTGATTATTTGAAAAAATTAATAAAATCGATAGACTTCTAACTAGACTAATAAAGTAAACAGTGATGATTCAAATAAACACAATCAGAAATAAGGGGGATAGCACCACTGACCCCACAGAAATGCAATCAACTATCAGACAATACTATAAACATCTCCATGCACATAAACTAGGAAGAAATGGATAATCTAGATTATCTAGAATCTAAAATGGATAATCTAGATTATCTAGAATCTAAAATGGAAAATCTAGAAGAAATGGACAAATTTCTGGACACATGCACCCTCCCAAGACTGAGCCAGGAAGAAATTGAATCCCTGAGTAGACAAATAACAAGTTCAGAAATTGAGGCAGAAATAAATAGCCTACCAACCAAAAAAAGCCCAGGACCAGACAGATTCACAGCCGAATTCTACCAGAGGTACAAAGAAGAGCTGGTACCAATTCTACTGAAACTATTCCAAAAAATAGAAAAGGTGGGACTCCTCCCTAACTCATTCTATGAGGCCAGCATTATTCTGATACAAAAACCCGGCAGAGACCCAAAACAAAAAAGAAAATTTCAGGTCAATATCCTTGATGAACATCGATGCAAAAATCTTCAACAAAATACTGGCCAACCAAATACAGACACACATCAAAGAGCTTATCAACAATGATCAAGTAGGCTTCATCCCTGGGATGCAAGGTTAGTTCAAAATATGCAAATCAATAAATGTGATCCATCACATAAACAGAACTAAAGACAAAAACCAGATAATTATCTCAATAGATGCAGAAAAGGCCTTCAATAAAACCCAACATTCCTTCATGTTAAAAACTCTCAATAAACTAGGTATTGAAGGAACATACCTCAAAATAATAAGTCATTTATGACAAACTCATAGCCAATATCATACTGAATGGGCAAAAGCTGGAAGCACTCCCCTTGAAAACTGGCACAAGACAGGGATGCCCTCTCTCACTTCTTCTATTCAACACAGTATTGGAAGTTCTGGCCAGGGCAATCAGGAAAGGGAAAAATAAAGGGTGTTCAAATAGGGAGAGAGGAAGTGAAACTATCTTTGTTTGCAGATGACATGATCCTATATCTAGAAAATCCCATAATCTCAGCCTAAAAGCTTCTTAAGCTGATAAGCAACTTACGCAAAATCTCAGGATACAAAATGAATGTGCAAAAATCCCTAGCACTCCTATACATGAAAAACAGGTTAGCTGAGAGCCAAATCACAAATAAACACCCATTCACAATTGGCACAAAAAGAATAAAATACTTAGGAATACAGCTAACAAGGAAAATTAAGGACCTCTTCAAGGAGAACAACAAACCACTGCTCAAAGAAATCAGAGATGACACAAACAAATGGAAAAACATTCCATGCTCATGGCTAGGAAGAATCAATATTGTGAAACTGGCCATGGTGCCCAAAGCAATTTATAGATTCAATGCTAGTCCCATTAAACTAACATTGGCATTCTTCACAGAATTACAAAAACATCTATTTTAAAATTCATATGAAACCAAAAAAGAGGCTAAATAGCTAAGACAATTCTAAGTAGAAAGAACAAAGCTGGAGGCATCACTCTACCAGACTTCAAACTATACTACAATGCTACAGTAACCAAAACAGCATGGTACTGGTACAAGAACAGACACATAGACCAATGGAACAGAATAGAGAACCCAGAAATAAGATTACACACCTACAACAATTTGATCTTTGACAAACCTGACCAAAACAAGCAATGGAGAAATAATTCCCTGTTTAATAAATGGTGCAGGGAGAACCAGCTAGCCATATGCAGAAAATTGAAACTGGACCCTTTCCTTACCACCATATACAAAAAGTCAACTCAAGATGGATTAAACTTTTAAATATAAAACTCAAAATTCTAAAAACTCTAGAAGAAAATCTAGGCAATACCATTCAGGACATAGGCACAGGAAAAGATTTCATGACAAAAATGCCAAAAGCAATTGCAAAAAGCAAAAATTGACAAATGGAATCTAATTAAACTAAAACATGTCTGCACAGCAAAAGAAACTATCATCAGAGTGAACAGACAATCTAGAGAATGGGAGAAAATTTTGCAATCTATCCACCTGACAAAGGTCTAATATTCAGCATCTACAAGGAACTTAAACAAATGTACAAGGAACTTAAACAAATGTACAAGAAAACAAACAACCCCATTAAAAAGAGGGCAAAGGACACGAACAGACACTTTTTAAAAGACATACTTATGGCCAATCAAATATATGAATAAAAGCTCAACATCACTGGTCATTAGAGAAATGCAAATCAAAACCACATTGAAATACTATCTCACACCAGTCAGAATGACGATTATTAAAAAGTCAAAAAACAACAAATACTGATGAGGTTATGGAGAAAAAGGAAAGCTTTTATACTGGGGGTGTAAACTAGTTTAACCATTGTGGAAGACAGTGTAGAGATTCCTCAAATACCTAGAGACAGAAATACCATTTGACCCAGCAATCCAATTACTGGGTATCTACCCAAACGAATGTAAATCATTCTATGATAAAGACACATGCACACGTATGTTCATTGCAGCACTATTCACAATAGCAATGACATGGAATCAACCTAAATGGCCATCAACAACAGACTGGATAAATAAAATATGGTACATATATACTACGCAGTCATAAAAAGGAAAGAGATCATGTCCTTTGCAGGGACACAGAGGGAGCTTTAAAGGCCATTATCTGCGACAAACTAATGCAGGAACAGAAAACCAAATACCACATGTTCTCACTTACAAGTGAGAGCTGAAAGATGAGAACACATGGACTTATAGTGGGGAAAAACATACATTGAGGTCGGCTGGAGCTTGGGAGTCAAGGAAGAGGGACAGTATCAGGAAGAATACTAATGGATGCTGGGCTTAATACCTAGGTGATGGGTTGATCTGTGCAGCAAACCACCATGGCACACATTTACCTGTGTAACAAACCTGCACATCCTGCACATGTACCTCTGAACTTAAAAAAAAAAAGCTGGAGGCAGTGGCATTAGTTCCTGGGGATCTTCAGATCTCAGAGCAAGGGACCCATGCTGAACCCTAAACTCTATGAAGCAGCCTTAAATCCAAAGGAGTTTTACACGGGAAAAAAAAATTGCTGTGAGGAGTTACATTAAATAATTATAGTGGTTGTTTTGAATGGGGTTGTCAGTAATTCCTATATTCTTTTTTATAACTATTTGTCCTTTTCAAATTCTCTACTATGAACTAAACTCTTAGTAGGTCTGTCAGCTTGAATATTATTATCTCTTGGAATCTCATTTCAAAAAATCTTTTAAATGGAAAGGATACAAGAGTAAAAATTCTTAGAACTTATGAAATGATAAAATGAGACTGTAATCATACAGTGCCTGGCATGTTGTGGTCACTCAATAAACACTGCTTTCCTTACCAAAAAAAAAAAAATTGGTAATATATATATCATGGAATACTACTCAACCATAAAAAGAAATGAAATAATATCTTTTCCAGCAACTTGGATGGAGCTGGAGGCCATTATTCTAAGTGAAGTAACTCAGGAATGGAAAACCAAATATCATAGGTTCTCACTTATAAGTGAGAGCTAAGCTATGAGGATGCAAAGGTATGAGAATGATTTAACAGACTTTGGAGACTCAAGGACGGTGAGAAGTTTGGAAAGGGGGTGAGGGATAAAGGACTACACGTTGAGTACAGTGTACACTGCTCAGGTGATGGGTGCAGTAAAACCCCAATCACTACTAAAGAACTTACACATTTAACCAAAAGATTATCTGTACCCCAAAAACTATTGAAGTAAAAATACTTAAATAAAAACTATTGAAATAAGAAGAACACACATTTTCTTGGAACTTTTCTCTTCCTACTTCCTTACTTTGTAAAGCAAAATTTACAGTTTGAATATTTATGGATGAGACAAAATATGTTTCCTTAGTGTCCTTGACTGTCTGAAACTTATATAAAATAATTTGAAAACAAGATAGGCTGTATATTGTAAACTCGAAATAAGCAAAATTAAAAGTTGCATAGTAATGTTATGTAATATAAATCATGATAATATGGTAATATAAATATGAGCTATAGCACTATTGGAAGCTCATGATGCTTCCTGCCTGACTTATATTTAAGAGAATGTTATTATACAATTTGTGGTTCATGGTAAACTTTCAAAACTTTCTTTATAAATAAATTTTCATGTGTTAACAAGATGTAAAACTACCTACAAATTAGAATGGGATTGCCAGCAAAACATTAGCCAATTTAGAAGGAAAAAATGGCATCAAATAAGGTAAGATTAATCAAGTTAAAAAAAGTCATCTGATACTGTAGTATTACGAACCAATTTATTCAGTGTTGCTTACCACACTGAAAGCACTGTACAAAAATGAAAACTACTTGCCCAGGATTTTACTGAGTTATGCTATGTCAATATATTAGAATGATGTTTATTTATATCTGGATTCAATTTCATGGGTATTTAAATTTTCCAACAATCTAATGTGTTTCTTGCTTTGAAAATGTGTCAAACCTACCAAATCATGCACAATCTGCAAGGAAATTTTAATTCAAATACAATGAGTACAAAAACAAAACTCTCAGCTTATTTTTCTCAGTGTATATTGAAAAGCTTATTAAGTATTGAAGGAAATATATTAATGAAGTATACAGTTAATAAAATCAGTATAAATGTCTGAAATAATGTTCATAATGAATAATTTTAGAATGTGTACCTAATTGTTGATTTAATTTGAAAGCTGAGAACCTAAGAAATTTTTACAGTTGATTTGAGTGTACATTGTCATTCACAATCCAAGTTGAAAGAATTATCTAGGGAAGTGTTTAAAAATACTGACACCTAGAACTTATCCCACCAACTAAATGTGAACCTCTAGTTAGGACCTCAGCATCTATATTTTTTAAAGCTCCCAAGATGACTCTACAATGCAGCCAAGATTGAAAATGAATGATGTAGATATTTTAGTTCTTCTAATGTTGCATGCATTTTCACTTTATGTTAAGGCAAGGGAATGCAAGGAAGATTCACTACTATGCAAGACACTTGACACATATAGGTCTAAAAAATAAATTGTCATAAAATAAATAAGTTGCCAAAATTTGTTAAAATTTTTGTGGCAAAAGCAATGGTTAGAAAAAGAAGTTTTGGGGATGGGCAAGGTGGCTCACGCCTGTAATCCCAGCACTTTGGGAGGCCGAGGGGGGCAGATCACGGGGTCAGGTGATCGAGACCATCCTGGCTAACATGGTGAAACCCCGTCTCTACTAAAAATACAAAAAACTAGCCGGGCATGGTGGCAGGTGCCTGCAGTCCCAGCTACTCCAGAGGCTGAGGCAGGAGAATGGCGTGAACCCGGGAGGCGGAGCTTGCAGTGAACTGAGATCGGGCTACTGCACTCCAGCCTGGGCCACAGAGCGAGACTCCATCTCAAAAAAAAAGAAAGAAAAGAAAAGAAAAAGAAGTTTTGGAGAAGGAGTGGTGATTACTATAAAAGTTGCACATAAAACTGTGACTTAATCAATATTTGGGCAAGAACCTTGGCTGTTAAAATGATACAGTAACTTTTATAGTGGTGCTGATAAATATTTAAGAACAATCATTAATTAACAAAAACTTTAAAAATGTTTGTAATAGAAAAGGAGTCTAGAATTGACAAATTTATTTGCTACCCAAAAGAATGTGTTGGCATGAATATTTGGAATGGGATAAGAAAGAAACTGTTTGAATTAATTTTATTTTACATATTGTGTCCAACTTTTAACTTTTTAATAACATCTCCCAAAGATAAACACTAAGGTAGTTAAGATTTAAAAAATAAGACTATTGAATATTTTATAATACTAAAATATCCACTGGAAAATTGTTTTCTGCAAAGTAATAAAGACCCATTACTAAGGAAAGTGCTCACTAACATCTTCCAAAGTGATCATTTAATATCTAAGCAATTGGAATAATTATAAAATATATTTAATGATTTAATTTTAAAGTATATATATTTCTCATTATCCTGCAACCTTCCAAATCAGTTTAATTAAATGCTGATATTGTAATATGACCCATCAATGTCAAAAATCACATGACTCAACCTTCAGTTCCAAAATGGCAGCACAGAAGCAAACTGACTTCATTCCCCACCACAGAAAACCAAAGTCAAATAAACATCACCAAGACTATTACCATCAATATTTCAGAATTCAAATATGAAAATGAGACACTTTCTGAGGCTATCAAGAAGTGAAAAAACTTTTAGCAGATAGTAAGAGAAACGGATTTTCACATCTGCAACACCCCTCTTTCCATTCTGCCTCACACTAAGTGCACAGAAAATTTTCTACCAACTCATGATTTGTACACTGAAAAAAGTGAGACAGCCAGCTTCCCCACCATCCCGTGTCTCCTAGCAGGAGACCTGCCCTTGCCTCAACTCACAGGAAGTATTATAAGTGCTTATGAAGAGAAATACCCCTGAGAACAAGCAGAGAAAAAGGAGGAGGCAAGACTACCTTTCCAGCCCTGAAAACTCTGCTTTGTATCTCAGCCAAAGGGAACTGTTCAGCCACACTATGCTATAGGAGGTTCATTCCACAGGTCCCTGGAAAAGAACCCCAAGCCAGCCTTTCCATACTGCTGGGATATTTTTTTGGCACCTTCACCATTTGGGAAGGGCGGTGCTTTGATTATTTACTACAGCCAAGGTGAACCTGGGCTTAAGACACTAGAGCTAGAAAGGAGGCAACCACCTAACAGTAAAGAAACTCTAAGCAAATATATCCATTAAAAAAAAAAACAAGCCAGACAGAGAAGACTGGAGTAAATATCTAATTCTTCCAGGAAAGACTTAGAAATACATCAACAAGAAATGACAGCAAACCGAGAACCATGTTCTCTCCAAATGGACAAAGCAAAAAAACGTGACTGATTTGTGAGTTCTCTGATCAAAAATACAGTACTGCTGTGTGAAGGAAACTCAGTGATCTTCAAGGTAACACAGGAAAGCAATTCAGAAATTTATCAGATAAATTTAACAAAGAGATTAAAATAATTTTAAAAATCAAACAAATATTATATCTGAGAAATGCATTTGCTGAACTCAAAAATTCCTTACTGTCATAGCATAATGGATCAAGCAAAGAAAAAACATCAGTGAGCTCAAAGACAGACTATTTTAAAATACATAGTCAAAGGAGAAAAAAATAAAAGACTTAAAAAGAAGCAAAGATTACCGACAAGATATGGAAAGTTATCTCAAAAGACCAGATCTAAGAATGATTGGCGTTCAAGAGGGAGTTGAGCAAGACCAAGAGGTAGAACTATATATATTCAAAGAAACAATAACAAAAAACTTTCCAAAACTTGAGAAAGATATAAATATCCAGGAACAAGAAAGCCAGAGAATTCCAAACAGATTTGACCCAAAGAAGACTACCACAATGCACACAATAATCAAACTCTCAAAGAGGACCCTAAAAACAATAAGAGAAAAGAAGCAAATAACATATAAAGGAGCTCTAATTCTGGCAACAGGCTTCTCAGTGGAAACCATACAGGCCAGGAGGGAGTGGCCCAAAATTTTCAAACTGTTGAAAGAAAAACAAACAAACAAAAAACACCACCCAAGAATGCTGTATCTAGCAAAGTTATCCTTGAAATATGAAGGAAAGATAGTCTTTTCCAGGCAAACAAAAGCTGAGAGAATTAACCACCACTAGATCCATTTTATAAAATGTTAAAGGGAGTTCTTCAATCTGATGAAAAGAAACAAGAATGTGAAGAAAACGCATAAAACATTGAAGGTGTAAAAACTACTGGTAAATTAAGTACATAGACAAATCCAGAATACTCTAATAGTGTAATTGTGGTGTGCAATCCACTAGTAACACTTGTATCTCTAGTACGAAGCTCAAAAGACAAACCTATCAAAAGTAGTAATAGCTACAGCAACGTTTTAAGAGATAGGTGATATAAAAATGTGTAAATTGAGAAAATTAAAAGTCAAAATGTGGGGGAATAAAATTATAGTGTAAATTCTTTTTTTTCCCTTAGTTTTGTTTTTTATATTCTTTGTGATCCAAGACAAGCTACCACTTCTTTAAAATAATGTGTTGTATCTTTAGGGGTTTTTTGGTAAGCCTTATGGTAGCCACCATGCAAAAACTTGTAACAGATTCACTAAAAATAAAAAGCAATGAGCAGAGAAAAATAAAAACATACTACCAGAGAAAATTAATTTACCATAAAATAAGACAAAAAGAAAGAAATGAGATACAAAACGACAAGAAAGCAAACAATAAATGACAGTAGTAAGTCATTACTTATCAATAATAACACTAAATGTAAATGGACTCAATGTTCCAATGAAAAGGCATAGAATGGCTGAATAAATAAAGAAACAAGACCCAACTATTTACTGCCTAAAGAATACTCACTTCAGTTATAAAAACACAAGTAGATTGATAGTGAAGGGATGAGAAAAGGTATTATATGCAACTAGAAGCCAAAAAGGAGCAGAAATAGCTATACTTATTTTAGACAAAAAAGACTACAAATCAAAGACCATAAAAAGAGACTAAGAATGTCACTTTATAATGATAAAGACGTCAATTATAAATATCTACGAATCCAACACAGGAGCTCTTAAGTATATAAAGCAAACATTAATGGAGCAAAGGAGTCAGAGTGCAATACAAAAATAGTAGAGTACTTTAACTCCCCACTCTTTGTAATGAACAGATCACCTAGACAGAAAATTAACAAAGAAAAATTAAAGTTCAACTATATGCTAGACCTAATAGGCTTAACTGACATTTGTAGACCATTTCACTCAACTGTTGCAGAATACACACTCTTTTCATCAGCACATGGAACATTCTACAATGTAGATCATATCTTAGGCCATAAAACAAGTCTGAATACATTTTTAAAAGTAGAAATCATAACAAGTAACTTTTTGACTACAATTGAATAACATTGGAAACGAATCACAGTAGGAACCTTGGACTTCATGAACACATGGAAATTAAAGAGCATTCTCCTGAAAAAAAATTAAGACAGTTAAAAAATTTCTTAAAAAAAAAAATGGAAATAACGCATACCAAAATCTGTAGGATACAGCAAAAGCAGTACTAAGAGGGAATTTTATGGCAACAAACACCTGCATCAAAAAAGTAGAGACTTCAAATACACAACCTAATGATATACCTCAAAGGACTAGAAGATCAAGAACAAACTCTTTGGGAGGCCAAGGCGGGCAGATCACGAGGTCAGGAGATCGAGACCATCCTGGCTAAGATGGTGAAACCCCGTCTCTATTAAAAAAAAATACAAAAAATTAGCCAGGCGAGGTGGCGGGCGCCTGTAGTCCCAGCTATGCGGGAGGCTGAGGCAGGAGAATGGCGTGAACCCCCGGGGGCAGAGCCTGCAGTGAGCCGAGATGGCGCCACTGCACTCCAGCCTGGGTGAAAGAGTGAGACTCCGTCTCAAAAAAAAAAAAAAAAAAAAAAAAAAGAACAAACTAAATACAACATTGAGACACATCTAGTGTTAGAGCAGTAGCATAGGATTATTGTAAACTCTAATCTGTAGTTTACATTTCAAACTACCTAGAAGGAAATAATTTGAATATTTCTAGCATTAAGAAAACACAGATCCCGTTTCTACTAAAAATACAAAAAATTAGCCGGGCATGGTGGCGGGCACCTGTAGTCCCAGCTACTCGGGAGGCTGAGGCAGGAGAATGGCATGAACCCGGGAGGCGGAGCTTGCAGTGAGCAGAGATCGCGCCACTGCACTCCAGCCTGGGTGACAGAGTGAGAATCCGCCTAAAAAAAAAAAATAAAAAGAAAGAAAACACAGATATTTAAGGTGATGGATACCCCAAGTACACTAATTTGATCTTTACAAATTATATGAATGTATTAATTTATCACGTATACTTTGAAACTAGGTACACCTATTATGCATAAATTTTTTAAAAAAGAAAAGAAAAACTACTAATTGTAAATATTTATGTATGAAATGAGATTTCAGAAATTTCATGCAACCAACATAAAATATAGAAATAATTAGGCAACAAAACGATCTAAGGTTTAAAATCTTTACTGTAAGTGGCAGCATGAGAGGTCTAAACCAGCGCTACCCAGACTTACTGATCGGCAGATGACACTTTGAATAGCACAGGTCTAAAAAATGCAACTGCCTAAATAAGACTAAAAAATCACCTGTTTTTTTTTTTTAAGTTGGTTTCTGATAGATGTATACAACTTTTTATCCAACAATTACAATGTGTAAAGTTATCTTAAGAAAACAGTAACGAGTCAGTGGAAACTTTAATGAAACAAAGCCAAGAATTATACTTTATATTATGCTAATCTTATAAGTAACATAGTCCAAGGAAAGGAGAGGAAAGAAATTCTGAGGGATCATTTTCCAGGACAAGGAAACACAGAGTGGGAGACCGCAATGGATACATTTTTCACATAATTTTATGTGTCAATTTTCCTGAGCCATGGTTCAGATTTTTCTGTGAGGTTGTTTTTTGGATGAGACGAACATTTGAATCATGGAATTTGAGTAAGAAAGATTGCTCTCCATAATGCGGACAAGTATAATTTAATCCAATTCATTGAAAGTCTGAATGGAACAGAAAACTGATCTCCTTCTAGCAAGAAGAGATTCTCCAACAGATGACCTTTGGACTTGAAACACATCAGCTATTCCAGGAAGTGCCAGATCACCCTGAAGATTTTGGGTTCACCAGCCTCTATAATCCCATGAGCCAATTCCTTAAATAAATATATCTGTATACAGACATACACATCCTATATGTCTGTTTCTCTGGAGAACCTTGACTGATATATCTGTAATTAAAAATTCTCCCCTATTTACAAGATATGGGTAAATTAAACATAATGTAAAAGTCATTTGAATCATATGTTTTACCTGTTCAGAAGGCATATGGCAAAAACAAAGCTTAGAGTCAGAAAAAGACACATTAATTAGAGGAAAGAAGCAATACTTTGGGCTAAAATTAAAAATCATACATCCTTCATGTGGGTTATATGCTTATTTCTTTAGGACAATGATAGTGACTGGCTTTTATTTAAGAACATATCTAATAAGCGGTGGGCCATGAGGCATAGTACTCTCTCATCATGTTGGGGATCACTGATTCTTCTTATAGACATTGTAGTCTACCATGGTATTCGTTAATGATATAAAATAATATTGTCAGTAAAAAATCTAAAATTACAATGTACATGACTAATAAAGACAATAAGGCTATTCTGAAACCATTCAGTAACCAGATTAGTCTTTGAAAACTGAAGGCTTGATTCTTCAATAATTTTAATGCAAGGATCTTAAGTTCTAAAGGAGCTTTAAAGGTTACCTGGTATAACATTTCATCTGGTACTTGAGTCTCCTCTATGACATTTCTCCTAAACTCTGCTTGTCCATGCTTATTGACAAAAGCCACCCTACAGGAAATCTGCTAATATATTAAAATTTGTCTCCCTTTCTCTATTTACCCTACTTTTCTCCTTTTGGGACATACAAAATAAACATATTCCTTATTTCAGTAGTTCAAATATTTGAAGACAGTCTGAAAAAGATCAGAAGTCATAAGGTAGGCAAGTATTTCCAGCTTTCCATTATCTAAAATAGCTCTCTTAATGTGGCCTTATAGATTGTGGACTTCTCTCCTTTTCTTAGACTTTATAACAGAGTAGCTCAATGAATGTTTTTCTGATAGCGAAGCTTATTTTTTTTTTAATTTATTGAGTGGGATGATGTATACAAAACTTTTGGTGTTACGGATATGGCATTGTAGTTAATGATGGCAGATATAGGACACAGTATGGGAGAAAGGCAGATCCTTCTGAGAAATACAAGCTACTTTAGTTAAAAATCAGAAGGACATCTTTGTTAACATTTCATTCTTCAGAAGAAATTTTCCGTTTGTTGAAATCTGTTGTCAAATAACATAGAGAGTAGTATATTGCATGTGCTTTTTACACAGAAGATAATACCTCTAATTGTATTTAATTATAAATAAATGTGCCAAATGTTCTCTAAATTAACTCAGAATGAAAGCATGCCTCCCCCTGAATGAGCTGAAATAGATAAGGGAAATTGTAAGTTTATCTTATTAGTTGGTTTCAACCCATAAATTCAAGAATAGAATAGTGTTAGACATTTTACCAAACTACATCTTACATTCCTTTGAACAAGACTGAACCTTATTTTTTAAATTTTTATTTAATATTTCAAGTGTGTTCATATTCTAAGATATAAATGCAGCTAGACAAGTCATAGCTGCAGCAGCCAAAAGTCAGGAAAACATTTATTAAAAATATTGCGATTGAGTTATTTATATATTTACAAAAAGAAGAGGAGATAAATAAAAAGATCACAAGCTACAGAATTATGGCAATATTACAAAAATCCCCAGGGAACAACTGAACAGACAGTAGAACATCTTCACACCTGTCACTGAGACAGCCACTCAATTTAGTGCATACATGTGTGCAAAATTTATGAAATAAAGTGCACTTAGCCAATATGCAACAGATTGTACCACAAGGAAAATTACCTAAACAAAAATGATTCTTTAAAAGTTAATTAGTTTAAATAAAATTAGAGTTATTTTTTTCTCTCCAAAGCTAACGTCTCTTAATGTAACTACTACTTTACTAGCTACATTACCAGAATCGCATGAAAAACTAATAGCTGGGTACATTTGAGGGATAAAGAGGAAAATGTTTAATATGATCATTTTAAATGTCAAAGTCTTATCAAGTTCTAAAGGCAACAGCCACAGGAGGCAACAAAAAGGCTTGATAAGGGTCAAGAAACTGGTATTTCTACTTTTATTAAATAAGACGTTTTGATTCCATGAATGATATTTTTGTCCTATTTTTCTTCCAGAAGGAATAAACTAAACAAGCTTGACTTTGCCCATTTGACAGATGGAAAAACTCATGCAAATCACATGAAATAAAGCAATGTAGGTAAAGTATAGTCATGAGAAGAGCTATTATAGGCTTTGTGAGTTTCTATAGTAAGAATGTTACGATTGGATGAAAACAAAAATATTCTTCACTCTTTGCCTCACCAGTCAACAATCCTGCCTGGTATTGTTTATGTCTTCATGTTTCTTTTTTAAAAATCAATTAATAAACAGGCTTCTTCATCCATCCATACTGCATTGTTATGATGTACTAACAACCAAAAAAAAAAAAACCCACAAAAAACCCATGAGAGTTATAAAGAAAAGAAAAGCAGGAGCTGCACGTGGAGGTTGAGCATTTGGAGCGAACAGAAGTGTCATATGACAGAAGTTTCACACATCTCCAAGACCTCTTCCCAATGTCTTACCTGCATTGATGAGGTTAGATGACAGAGGAGAACAGAAAGGTCATATTCTGTAAACATTTAGCATGTAAATATAATTTTGACAGACATTCAACTGTTTTCATAAACATATCTCTCTCCTTTAGAAGCATAATTATGCTTGTTTATACCTTAATTGCAGACTTTATTATATTTGTATTAAGTAGTAAATTAAAAAAGATACAGTGAAATTAAGATTCACCTAGATAAGTATTTTGTAGAGAAGTTAACCCTGATCTGGACTTTCAATTAGAGAGGGTATTCATGGACATGAGAGTGAAGGGCATTCTGGAAAGAAGTGCCAGCATGATCAAAGGCATAGAGGCTAGGGATAAAAAAGACTATTTGTAAAAGGAAAAAAAAAGGGAAAAGGAAGGGAAATTAGTATTTACTGAATGTCTAGAATGTTTCAAAAATTATAATAGGTGCTTCCATGCGTTATGTAACTTAATAATCACAAAAACTTTGTTAACATTTCATTATCCTCCATTACAGTGAAGATAATCATACACCAGTGAGTTATTTAATCTCCACATTTTGAAGATAAGAAGTATGACTATTTAGAGAATAGTCTGTGTCACAGGAATTTACAATATACATGTGAATGTAGAAAGAAGCCAAAAATGTTGACTAAATTATAGAAGCCATTGATTGCTGTATTCATTCTCTACGGCTGTGTAATAAATTATCACAACTTTAGTGGTTAAGACAACACACATTTATTGTCTCACAATTTCTGTGGGTCAGGAGCCTGGGCACAGCTTGGCTGACTCATCTGTCTAGGGTCTCAACAGCCGTGTTCAAGGTTTCAGTCAGTTGCATTCTTACCTGGAGGCTCAATTGGGGAAGAACTCAGTGTCCCACTCACATAGCTGTTGGTACTATTCAGTTTCCTACAGCTCTTAAAACTGAACATCAGTTGCTTTTGCTGACTATTGGCTAGAAGTCACCCTGAGCTCCTAGTGCCCACCCTCAACTTCTAGAGACCCACCACAAGTCCTTGCTATATGGGTGCTCCTACTACGACCATTTACTTCATTAGACACCAGAAAGAATCTCTAGAGCAATTATACTAGCAAAATAATACATAATCATGAAAATAACTGGTCATGATCTTTGACATATACCATTGTTTGGGAGCAAGTTACAGATGCTGCTCACATTTAAGAGAAGGGAATAATACATGCATGAGCACCAATTGGTAGAGATAAAGTAAGGTACACCCTAGTGTCTGTCTGCCATGATTACCATCATAATCAAACTAAGATTGACTCTAGTAAAATATAAACTTATAAAAGATTTTTGAGTAAGGGAGTGAAATAATCAGAACTGTGCTGAAAGAAGAAGAAAATTAGAGTTTGCTTCTAAATAGAAATAGGAAGATTCAAGAAATAAAACTTGAAAGCATTGTCTTGATTGCCTTTATAATATTAGGCCATAACTCATGGGGTGATCCCAAATCTACTCTCTTCTGGCCATTTGCAAATTGAGGGGCACCATACATTGCCTATATGATGCCCATTCTAATGTGAAGAATTAACACCATCTCCTTCCAGTGTGTCTCAATGGCAATAAATAACAAGAGTAAGAAAGGCAATAAAGAAATACGGCATGCTCCCTTGAGAGACTCCTGGTTGCTAAGATGCATGATGCCTTGAGAATTCTGCATTGTTTAAATTTTGCACAGTGGTTTAGTTTGCAAACTGGTCTGTGGGGCTAAATATGACCCAAGGAAAATAGCGACTTACAGAGAAAGTGATGTGAAATTTAACCAGGGGAAAACCACAGATAAAGTCTATGACTAGATTTCCAGGCAAGAGAATAAAGTGTTTAAATTTACCAGAGGAAGACACAGAGTGAAATCAGCTAAGGAACCGATTAACCTAATCATAAACCAAGCATGTGGCAACTATACTGATAATTGCACTCCAGTGAGTCACTTATAATGCCATTACGGTGCACATTAGTCACCCTGCAGCCCTACTTCCCCAAAATATACTGCACATTGCCAGTGTAACAGCTGTTCTCTGCTTTGTAAAAGTTATAAATGTTGTGGATACAAAGAAGAATAAAATATATACTTTCTTGCATTCTGCTAGCCTGACTGGTTGTAGCAGCTCAGTATTTTCTCTCATAAATAAATATAGCTCCATAGAGATCCTCAATTTTTATAGATGTTCGGGATTTTTTAAAAAAATGCTTTCAAACACTAATTTGATTATTTTGGTTGCTATTACTCAGTGTAATCTTGCAGTGGCAGGAAGTATAGTGAGACTAATGGGAATAGGTCTTTAATGGAAACGATGTCGGACCACTAAAGTCACCTCCATTTTGGGGGATGTTTCTTAGTGAAGTTGCTGACATGAAGTAAAACAATTATCTAGAATCCTCAGAAAGATGATATAAAGGCCTATATAATTCTGCAGGTGTGAAATAACTATGAAATGTAATCTCCATCTGAGATGAGAGCCAAGTCTTGAACATAAAGTTCATTCATTCAACAAATGTTATTTGTGATCCTAACCATTACACACACTATTATACATGGGAGTTTCAAAAGAACAAAACAATTAAACATGGTGGTCTTTATTCTCAAGAACTTATAATTTAGTGGCAATGATAAGCATGCAAATGAATTATGAAAACAAAATGTAGCTATATTTCTATGAAGGATACACATAGTTCAGCAAAGTCAAGTCTGCCTGCTATCGATAGGAAAATTTCAGAAAACAGTTGATATTTGAACTGGATTTGAAGGAAAAATATGGGTTTGACAGAATAGGAAAGAAAGAAAAAAGAAAGGTAACATTTCTCATGCTGTTTGGGACACGGAAAAAGATATTCGTTTACATAATCTCATTTAATTCTTGTATCAGATTGTCAATGCCTGCCCTAAATCATCCGTTAGGCTTTTCTTGGTTAACTGCCAGTTGCCGGTTTCTGCATATCTATGCCTGAAGCTTTCATTCCATAACCAGGAAAGGCAGTTATTTCTCCTTATTTTAAGGGAATGAAAGCTAAAAGGAGTAGATCTAAAACTGAAAACACTTGGGAGATGGTATAGAAATATGTCAGCTCCCTGTTCTCCAGGTGGTATAATTGCAAGGTTTACTTTTTTCACAAAATCTGTACTAGTTTCTGTTGCTGCTGGAACTAAAAAGCATACTAAGTAGCTAAAAAAAAAAAAAAAAAAAGCACACATTGATTATCTTACAATTCTGGAATTCAGAAATCCAAACAGGTCTTGCTGAACTCAATTCAAGGTGTTAGTAGAGCTACATCTCTTCTGATTGCTCTGAAGGAGAATTATTTCCTTGTTTTTTCTTGCTTCTAGAGGATGCCCACATTCCTTGACTCAACGTCCACACCATTTCTACCTCTGCTTCTATCATAAACACACACACACACACACAAAACACACATACATATGTGTATGGAGATATATATATATATATATATAAATGAATACATACATGTATGTACATATATAACATGTGGGGTGGGAGAGTTAAATTGCCTAGGGTGGTCTTGATTCCCTAATCTCAAGCAATCCTCTTGCCTTCCAAGCAGTTGGGACTACAGGCATGCACCACTATGCCTGGCTGTCTCCTCATATTATCATATTTACAAACATTTCCCTGCAGGACTAACCCCATTGTAGTAGTATCAAACCGCCGGTTTGATATTGCAGTTCTTATAAGCAGCCCTCCTTTCCTTGTATGGTTTTCTTCCCTTGTGGTGTTTCTGATACTTTTCCCCCAAAAATTAACTATTTGTACTGAAATAAATATTACAACTAGAAAAATCCAAACTGAGACAGAACCTATGTTGAGGGCACTGTAAATATTTTTGTAATGATAGGGAAATAAAATGAAGAGAGACTAAATATCTTCTTCAAATTTTCATAGCTAAAAACTATGAAGCTTACTTTAAGGTATTTACTTCATGCGCATACCATTCTGTTTTTTATTATTAATATAATAGTTGGAGCAATAGCTTCAATAGAAATAGTAATAGCAATGATACTACTAATAATTATGATTATTAACAAACACAACAGGTATTACCCTTCCCTCCAAGTCCCTAAAGTCCACTGTATCATTCTTCTGCCTTTGTGTCCTCATAGCTTAGCTCCCACGTATCAGTGAGAACATGCAATGTTTGGTTTTCCCTTCTTGAGTTACTTCACTTAGAATAATAGTCTCCAATCTCATCTAGTCACTGCAAACGCTGCTAATTCATTCCTTTTGATGGCTGAGTAGTATTCCATCATATATATATATAGATACACATATATGATGTATATATTTATAGATATATATAGATAGATATATAGATATATAAACTGTGATATATGTGTGTGTGTGTATATATCCATATATATATATGTATATATATATATATATCACAGTTTCCTTATCCACTCATTGATGGGCATTTGGACTGGTTCCATATTTTTGCAATTGCAAATTGTGCTGCTATGACTATGTGTGTGCAAGCATCTTTTTCATATAATGACTTCTTTTCCTCTGGGTAGATACCCAGTAGTGGGATTGCTGGATTAAATGGTAGTTCTACTTTTGGTTCTTTAAGGAATCTCCACACTGTTTTCCATAGTGGTTGTGTTAGTTTACATTCCCACCAGCAGTGTAGAAGTATTACCTATCACCGCATCCATGCCAACACCTACTGTTTTTTTTTATTTTTTGATCACAGTCATTCTTGCAGGAATAAGGTGGCATCGCATTGTGGTTTTGATTTGCATTTCCCTGATCATTAGTGATGTTGAGCATTTTTTCACATTTTTGTTGGTGATTCCTATATCTTCTTTTGAGAATTATCTATTCATGTCCTTAGCCTACTTTTTGATGGGATTGTTTTTTTTTTTCTTGCTTATTTATTTGAGTTCCTGGTAGATTCTGGATACCAGTCCTTTGTTGGATGATAGACAGTAGACTTTCCCCTATTCTGTGGGTTGTCTGTTTACCCTACTCTAATTTAGTTAAGTACCAGCTATTTATCTTTGTTTTTATTGCATTTGCTTTCTCGTTCTTGGTCATGAAACCCTTGCCTAAGCCAATGTCAAGAGGGGTTTTCCAATGTTGTCTTCTAAAATTTGTATAGTTTCAGGTCAGATTTGAGTCCTTAATCAATCTTGAGTAGATTTTTGTATGAGGCGAGAGATGAGGATCCAGTTTTATTCTCCTACGTGTGGCTAGCCAATTATCCCAGCATAATTTGTTGAAAAGGGTGTCCTTTCCCCATTTTATGTTTTTGTTTGCTTTGGTGAAGATCAGTTGGCTGTAAGTATTTGGGTTTATTTCTGGGTTCTCCATTCTGTTCCATTGGTCTATGTACCTATTTTTATACCAGTATCACGCTGTTTTGGTGACTATGGCCTTAGAGTATAGTTTGAAATCAGGTAGTGTTGATACCTACAGATTTGTTCTTTTTGCTTTGTCTTGCTTTGGCTATGTGGGCTCTTTTTTGGTTTTATATGAATTTTATAATTGTTTTTCCCAATTCTGTGAAGAATGATGATGGTACTTTGATGGGGATTGCATTGAATTTGTAGATTGCTTTTGGCAGTATGGTCATTTCCACAATATTGATTCTACCCATTTATGAGCATGGGTTGTGTTTCCATTTGTTTGTGTCATCTAGATTTTTATCAGCAGTGTTTTGTAGTTTTCCATGTAGAGGTCTTTTGCCTCGTTGGTTAGGTATATTCCTGAGTTGGTTTTGTGTTTGTTTTTGTTTTTGCAGCTATTGTAAAGGGGGTTGAGTTCTTGATTTGATACTCTGCTCAGTCGCCGTTTGTGTATAGAAGAGTTACTGATTTGTGTACATTAATCTTGTATCCAGACACACTGCTGAATTCTTCTATCAATTCTAGGAGCTTTCTGGAAAAGGCTTCAGGATTTTTGAGGTAACCAATCATATTGTGAGCAAACAGTGACAGTTTGACTTCCTCCTTACCAATTTGGATGCCCTTTATTTCTTTCTCTTGTCTGATTGCTCTGGCTAGGACTTCCAGTACTATGTGGAAGAAGAGTCTGAGAGTGAGCATCCTTGTCTTGTTCCAGTTCTGGAGGGAATTATTTCAACATTTCCCCATTCAGTATTCAGTTGGCTGTGGGTTTGTCATAGATGATTTCTATTTCATTGAGCTATGTGCCTTGTATGCTGATTTTGCTGAGAGTTTTAATCACAAAGGGATGCTGGATTTTTTTGAATGCTTTTCCTGCATCTATTGAGATGGTCATGTGATTTTTGTTTTTAATTCTGTTTTTGTGGTGTATCACATTTATTGACTTGAGTATGTTAAACCATCCCTGTATCCCTGGTATGAAACCCACTTGATCACGGTGGATTATTTTTTTGATACATTGTTGAATTAGGTTAACTAGTATTTTGTTAAGGATTTTAGCATCTGTGTTCATCAAAAATACCAGTCTGTAGACTGGGAGGCTAGGCCCATCTCTCATCTTCATGTTTTTCTGCCTGCTTTATATTTGCTGGCAGCTGATTAGATGGTGCCCATAAGATTAGGGGTGGATCTGCTTTTCCCAGCCCACTGACTCAAATGTTAATCTCTTTTGGCAACACCCTCACAGACACACCCAGGATCAATACTGCATCCTTCAATCCAATCAAACTGACACTCAGTATTAACCATCACCGGTTCCAAAAAAGCTAAAATAGCAAAATGAGAAATTAAACTATGAAACTCATTTTACTTCTGTTTCTGCATCTCGAAACACATGTATTATGGTATAGTCAAAAAAAAAAAACAGGAAGATGACTTTGGATTGGGATATTTGAAGATGAGGTTCTTCCCCTAAGTAGTGATTCATAATGACTTAAGATCACATTCATGTTATTGACTTTTTGATATATTTTTCTCTACATAATATTTTTCTGCAATACACACATGTAGCCATGTAGCCATTCCACCTTTCTACCTAGCACTTGAAGCAACCTGTACATCTCTTGAACATTTTTTTTTTTTTTTTGAGATGGAGTCTCTCCCTCTGTCCCCCAGGCTGGACTGCAGTGGCACCATCTCAGCTCACTGCAACCTCTGCCTCAGCCTCCCGAGTAGCTGGGATTATAGGCACCCTCCACCATGCCTGGCTAAGTTTTGTATTTTTAGTAGAGATGGGGTTTCACCATCTTGGCCAGGCTGGTCTTGAACTCCTGACCTCGTGATCCACCCACCTTGGCTTCCCAAAGTGCTGGGATTACAGGCGTGTGCCACTGCACCCGGCCTGAACTTCTTTTTTCTTTACTATAGGCTTTAAAATGTGTCTCACCAGGCTGTATGACCAACTCCTTCTTGACTCACAAATCTGTTTCAGTGAAATTCTTACTTTTTTTTTACTTTACAAACATGTCAATGTCTAGAATTTTATGTTTCCAAGAATGCATAACTTTATAAAATATGTAGACTGTGTCAACAAATCTGCCTTAGATACCATATATAAGAGACTACAGCTACCTATGTGATACCAAAGCCTTATAAAACAGAAATATCAAGGCACTAGAGAGGGCAACCCAATGAGTTATTGAAGGGTGCAGTTTCAGTTTCTAGCTATGTCAGAATATAGTTGTATTAGTTCATGTTTACAATGTTTTGATCTTTTAGAGAAGTGGTGTGATGTGTCAGGTGTGGGGACTGAGAATGTCATAGATTTTGACTTATAATCCCTGTATCTCTAATGCTCCATAATGCTTCACCTCTATCTAATTCTGACTCTGAATATCTGTTCCTCATACTTCTTTTACCCACTTCTCCCATTATCACTGTTTAACTGTCCTGTGCCATATGAGATTGAAGTAAAATTATTTTGAAACTAGGCTCAAGAAAGAGAAAAGTTATCATTGTAAACCAACATACTTACTGTTATTAGAGTTGGGGTAAGAGAAATGTGTATCTATGTGTGTATCATATCTATGTATCTATATGCATAAATCTGTATTTATCTAATCTATTTTTGTATTGAGAGAGAGTGTGTGTGAAAAAAGAAAGAAAAAGAGAAAGACAGTGAAAAAGAAGAGACCTACTATTTGATAGCATAATAAGGTAACTATAGTCAGTAATAATGTAATTGTATGTTTTAAGATAGCTTAAAGGATGTAACTGAGTTGTTTTAACTCAAAGGATTAATGCTTGAGAAGACAAATACTCCATTCTCCATGATGTGTGCTTATTTCACATTGCGTGCCTGTGTCAAAACATCTCATGTATCTCATAAATATACGCACCTATTATGTACCCACAAAATTATATAAAATAATTTTCAAAAAATTTTAAAAAGATAACTGGAGGCAAATAATCCGCCCCCCACCCCACACACACACAAAAGGTGCTCAAACTGTAGCTTCACCTATGATATGTAGATTGAGTTATGAGGTAGAATATAACAAAAACAATAAATTTCACTCTGTAACATGTCTCTGTACCCAAAGTTGTCTCCCATTCAACAACTGCAAATATGTTCACAAGTTAAAAAGGACAGGTACTCTAGATTAGATACTACATAGTAGGATTTTTTTCCTTCAACTTTTAAGTTCCCGGGTACATGAGCAGGATGTTCAGGCTTGTTACATAGGTAAAGGTGTGCCATGGTGGTTTGCTGCACAGATCAACCAATCATCTAGGTATTAAGCCCAGCATTCATCAGCTATTTTTCCTGATGCTCTCCTGCCTCCCACCCCCATCCTCCCCAACAGGCCCCAGTGTGTGCTGTCCCACCATGTCTCTATGTATTCTCATTATTCAGCTTCCACCTATAAGTGAGAGTATCTGGTGTTTGCTTTTCTGTTCCTGCATTAGTTTGCTGAGGATAACTGTTGATACTACATAGTTTTAATCAGATTTGCAGTCCTCAGGAACAACGCTAACGTCCTTCTCTCTATACCCATTCAAGGACTTGAGTGGGATGAAGGGTGCGAGTGGTTCAGAACTTAGGGTTTTAAATTGTATCTGTTACAGATGTTTGAGGTTTGGGTGGAGAAATCAGGGGATGAAAGAATGAGAGAAAGACGTAGATGGAGCTAAACCAAGTTCCATTCAAAAATGTGGGGGAAAAATGCTCTACTTTAGCAAGACAACAGTAATTTTGTTCATTGTCAAGAAACTTGTGTTATTTGTGATGCTCCATAACTGTTGGATTTTGAAATTTAAAAAAAAATCAGAAATTTAAAAAATTTTCTTGATATTATCTATTGAAATTTTCTTCTCTTGATAATCTCTGCAGAACTTGTTTCTATAAAGGTGTTTCTAAACGTAGGGTAAAATTTTAAGCAAGTATATCATTAAATAGCCTTTGTACCATGTTTTGACCACATTTGCACTGAATGTGATTTGGACTTATTTATGACCTCTCTTACTTTCACTGCCCCAGTCTTTTGAGAGATAATTATAATTGGTATTCAAAATATCATAGTTAATACTATTGAGATTTTTTTAGCCATTATAGTGATTTACAATTTACAAAGCTGTTTATATATGTTATTCTATTTCATCTTCACATAAGTTCATTGAGGTGGATAGAGACTATTATTTTCCTTTTACAGAAAAAATTACCGGAGAAATCAGAAAGATTAAATAACTCAGGTAAAATTTGCAGGGTCAGAATGCAGATCTGATAATATAATTAGTGACCCTTAGACAATAACAATGTGCTTTTGTGAAGAGTCAGAAAAATTTACATTAGGAGCCAGCTTTTGAAAGGTACTGGCTGTGTGAGCTTGGCCAAATAATTAAACCCTGTGAGCCTCAGTTTTATTGACTGCCAAGTAGAAATAATAATAACTACCTTGCAGAAATGTCGTGAATGTAAGAATACTATACTTTAAGCAAATAGCAGATGCATGGCACCTATTACATAACCAATGAATTGTAGTTTATTTTTACCACTCCTCCTATAGAACATATGCTAGTGTGTGTATTCTTGACATTTAAAATTTTGCATGTTAGGCTGCTTAGTGTGGAGCTCCATTTCCTCCCAACAATGAGGTTTTAATGAGATAAGCCTAGAGGAAAAGCTTTCAGCTTTGACAATTTTATAACAGAGGAACAACTTTTCTGAAAACATGCAGCTGAAAAATCTGTAACTAGATGGCTGGGGTAAATTTTCAAAAAATGTTTAAGTGTCAAAAAGTACAACGGAGTAAAGAGCTATACTATGTCTTAGAAATATTACGGTCTCAGAAATCCTGACA